>NC_037340.1:5816194-7127592 GCF_002263795.3 Bos taurus | reverse complement strand
AGTCCCAAGAGCCAGTGGGACCTCACTGGTGAGACATCTACGTGTGTCCTGGAGTTTGTGGTTTCTGGGGCCCAGGAGGGATGGGGAGGCAGGCAGGAGCCCATGCTTCTGTTTCCTTCTTAGGAGCATCTCTTATTTCTCTTTAGTGCTCTGTCTGTCACAAGCGCTTTTCGTGGCTCAGTCTCTTGATTATCATGAATAAAAGCCCTGTTCTACTCTGGACCCTGGGTGCAGATCACCTAGGGGTCCAGCCTCCTTTCCAACTCTTTTCCCTATTTTGTAGCAGCCTTTCAAGGTGAATCTTCAAGGAGTTGCCTGTATTTCATGTCTATTATTTTACTTAGTCTTTTCCACTTATTGAACTTTATGATTATTTTTTTTTTTTTGGTAAATATTTATTTATTTATTTTTGGCTGTGCTGAGTCTTCACCCCTGAGCAGGCTTTTCTTTAGTTGCAGTAAACAAGGGATCCTCTCTAGTTGGGGAGTGCAGGCTTCTCACTGTGGTGGCTTCTCTTGCTGCGGAGCACAGGCTCAATAGTTGGGGCTCACGGGCTTAGTTGCTGCAGGGCATGTGGGATCCTCTCGGATTAGGGATGGAACCTGTGTCTCCTGCGTTGGCAGGTGAATTCTCCACCACTGAGCCAGCAGGGAAGTCTACTTATTGATTCTTGTATATACTTTAGTTGGGCCTCTTCCTCCCTTCTACCAGTCTGCTCTTGTCAAGATTTTCAGTCACCTCCAAAGCCCAGTGGTCATCTGTTAGTCCTGTAAGCAGTGTGTGACACAGTTGCTTGAATGACTCGCTCCCTGGAAAATCCGATTTTTGATAGACTCCCAGAGCATCCAACGTGAACGGTTTTCTTCCCAGCTCACTGGCTGCTATCCTCCGCCTCCTTCGTTACTGTTTCTCATCTCCCTGACCTCTCAGTGCCCTGAGGCCAGCCCTCTGCCTTTTCTGTGTCTTTGAATACTCGCTGCCTCAGTGTTATCCAGTCCAATGCAACTCCCACCTTTTAATCTCTACCTTGGGCTTCTTCCCAGAACTTGGTTTTTTAACTGCTTCTCAAAGCACCCACCTGTTGTGTGTAAATAGGCAACTCAGTTCAGTTCAGTTCAGTCGCCCAGTCATGTCTGACTCTTTGAGACCCCATAAACTGCAGCATGCCAGGCCTCCCTGTCCATCGCCAACTCCCAGACTTTACCCAAACTCATGTCCATTGAGTCGGCGATGCCATCCAACCGTCTCATCCTCGGTTGTCCCCTTCTCCTCCCGCCTTCAGTCTTTCCCAGCATCAGGGTCTTGGGCAGTGAGTCAGCTCTTCACATCAGGTGGCCAAAGTATTGGAGCTTCAGCTTCAGCATCGGTCCTCCCAATGAATAGCCCATCCAACAATGAGCTCTTGATGTTGCCCTTCCCTCCCCCACCTGCTTCTCCACACAGCAAAGAGCACCTGCAGCCTCCCATTATCTCAGGCCAAAATCTTGGAGTCATGTCTGACCCTCTCTTCTTTTATCTCACCCAGTCCACTCCAGCAACAAATAATACACTCCTCTCTAAGTGTATTTAAATACACTCCTCTCTAAGTGTATTTAAAATCCATCCACTTCATAACACCCTGGGTGCCATCAGCAGCTTCAGGGTGCTGTCATCTCTGATCTGAGTTGTTGCAGGAGTGCCCAGCTGGCCCCTTGTTTTCTGCTCCTTTTCCCCTTTTATTCAGTTCTCAGTAACTCCTCTAGCAGTTGATGTTTAAACCTAACTCAAATCGCGTGTCATTCCTCCTCTTGAACTGGCCAGCATGTCCCATCTTAGAGCAAGGCCACAGCCTTTACTCAGGGCCGATGAGGTGCTGCCCACCTTCCCCTCAGGCTGCAGCTCTGGCTTTTCCTGTCTGCTCACTCAGCTGCTTCCTTGTGCTCGGCCTTGCCAGGGACACTCCCACTCAGGGCCTCTCTGCCTGCATCCTTCCTTTCCCTTTAACTCTCTACTCTGAGTGTCTTGGGCTACTCAGGAAGCACTACTGATAAAGAACCCACCTGCCAATGCAGGAGATGTAAGAGATGTGGGTTTTCTCCTACACTGTTGGTGGGAATGCAGACTAGTACAGCCACTACAGAGAACAGCATGGAGATTCCTTAAAAAACTGGACATAGAACTGTCATACGACCCAGCAATCCCACTGCTGGGCATACACACCGAGGAAACCAGAATTGAAAGAGACACGTGTATCCCAGTGTTCACTGCAGCACTGTTTACAATAGCCAGGACATGGAAGCAACCTAGATGTCCATTGGCAGATGAATGGATAAGAAAGCTGTGGCACATATACACAATGGAATATTACTCAGCCATTAAAAAGAATGCAATTGAATCAGTTCCAATGAGGTGGATGAAACTGGAGCCTATTATACAGACTGAAGTAAGTCAGAAAGAAAAACATCAATACAGTATAATAACACATATATATGGAATGTAGATGGAGAAGGCAATGGCCACCCACTCCAGTACTCTTGCCTGGAAAATCTCATGGACAGAGGAGCTTGGTGGGCTGTAGTCCATGGGGTCGCAAAGAGTCGGACACGACTGAGCAACTTCACTTTCACTTTTCACTTTCATGCGTTGGAGAAGGAAATGGCAACCCACTCCAGTCTTCTTGCCTAGAGAATCCCAGGGATGACGGAGCCTGGTGGGCTGCCATCTATGGGGTCACACAGAGTCGGACACGACTGAAGTGACTTAGCAGCATGGAATTTAGAAAGATGGTAACAACGACCCTATATGTGAGGCAGCTAAAGAGACACAGAGATAAAGAACAGACTTTTGGACTCTGTAGGAGAAGGCCAAATTCAGACTTAAATTGAAGAAAGTTACTAGACCATTCAGGTATGACCTAAATCAAATCCCTTATGATTATAGAGTGGAAGTGAGAAATAGGTTTAAGGGACTAGATCTGATAGATAGAGTGCCTGATGAACTATGGATGGAGGTTCATGACATTGTACAGGAGACAGGGATCAAGACCATGCCCATGGAAAAGAAATGCAAAAAAGCAAAATGGCTGTCTGGGGAGGCCTTACAAATAGCTGTGAAAAGAAAAGAAGCAAAAAGCAAAGGAGAAAAGGAAAGATATAAGCATCTGAATGCAGAGTTCCAAAGAATAGCAAGAAGAGATAAGAAAGCCTCCCTCAGCTATCAGTGCAAAGAAATAGAGGAAAACAACAGAAAGGGAAAGACTAGAGATCTCTTCAAGAAAATTAGAGATACCAAGGGAACATTTCATGCAAAGGTGGGCTCGATAAAGGACAGAAATGGTATGGACCTAACAGAAGTAGACAATATTAAGAAGAGGTGGCAAGAATACACAGAAGAACTGTACAAAAAACATCTTCACGACCAAGATAATCAAGATGGTGTGATCACTCACCTAAAGCCAGACATCCTGGAATGTGAAGTCAAGTGGACCTTAGAAAGCATCACTAGGAACAAAGCTAGTGGAGGTGATGGAATTCCAGTTGAGCTCTTTCAAATCCTAAAAGCTGATGTTGTGAAAGTGCTGCACTCAATATGCCAGCAAATTTGGAAAATTCATCAGTGGCCACAGGACTGGAAAAGGTCAGTTTTCATTCCAATCCCAAAGAAAGGCAATGCCAAAGAATGCTCAAACTACCACACAATTGCACTCATCTCACACGCTAGTAAAGTAATGCTCAAAATTCTCCAAGCCAGGCTTCAGTAATACGTGAATTGTGAACTTCCAGATGTTCAAGCTCGATTTAGAAAAGGCAGTGGAACCAGAGATCAAATTGCCAATATGCGCTGGATCATCGAAACAGCAAGAGTTCCAGAAAAACATCTATTTTTGCTTTATTGATTATGCCAAAGCCTTTGACTGTGTGGATCACAATAAACTGTGGAACATTCTTCAAGAGATGGGAATACCAGACCACCTGACCTGCCTCTTGAGAAACCTGTATGCAGGTCTGGAAGCAACAGTTAGAACTGGACATGGAACAACAGACTGGTTCCAAATAGGAAAAGGAGTACATCAAGGCTGTATGTTGTCACCCTGCTTATTTAACTTATATGCAGAGTACATCATGAGAAATGCTGGGCTGGAAGAAGCACAAGCTGGAATCAAGATTGCTGGGAGAAATATCAATAACCTCAGATATGCAGATGACACCACCCTTATGGCAGAAAATGAAGAGGAACTCAAAAGCCTCTTGACGAAAGTGAAAGTGGAGAGTGAAAAAGTTGGCTTAAAGCTCAACATTCAGAAAACGAAGATCATGGCATCTGGTCCCATCACTTCATGGGAAATAGATGGGGAAACAGTGGAAACAGTGTCAGACTTTATTTTTCTGGGCTCCAAAATCACTGCAGATGGTGACTGCAGCCATGAAATTAAGACGCTTACTCCTTGGAAGAAAAGTTTTGACCAACCTAGATAGCATATTGAAAAGCAGAGATATTACTTTGCCAACAAAGGTCCGTCAAGTCAAGGCTATGGTTTTTCCAGTGGTCATGTATAGATGTGAGAGTTGGACTGTGAAGAAGGCTGAGCGCTGAAGAATTGATGCTTTTGAACTGTGGTGTTGGAGAAGACTCTTCAGAGTCCCTTGGACTGCAAGGAGATCCAACCAGTCCATTCTGAAGGAGATCAGCCCTGGGATTTCTTTGGAGGGACTGATCCTAAAGCTGAAACTCCAGTACTTTGGCCACCTCATGCGAAGAGTTGACTCATTGGAAAAGACTCTGATGCTGGGAGGGATTGGGGGCAGGAGGAGAAGGGGACGACAGAGGATGAGATGGCTGGATAGCATCACCGACTCGATGGACGTGAGTCTCAGTGAACTCCGGGAGTTTGTGATGGACAGGGAGGCCTGGTGTGCTGCGGTTCATGGGGCCGAAAAGAGTTGGACATGACTGAGCGACTGAACTGAACTGAACTGAGGAGAAGGCGAGGGTGGGATAATTTGAGAGAATAGCATTGAAACGTGTATATTACCATATGTGAAATAGATCACCAGTCCAAGTTTGATGCATGAGACAGGGCATTCAAAGCCAGTGCACTGGGATGGCCCAGAGGGATGGGATGGGGAGGGAGCGGGGAGAGGGGGTCAGAATTGGGAGCACATGTACACCCGTGGCAGATTCATGTCAGTGTGGCAAAACCAGTACAGTACTGTAATTAGCTTCCAATGAAAATAAATAAATTAATTAAAAAAAAATGCAACACACACACACACAAAGAGATGTGGATTTTGACAGGAGAGCCTGGCAGGCTGATGGTGCATAGGGTCATAAAGAGTCAGACACAACTGAAGCAACTTAGCTCACATGCATGCACCTGAGTATCTACACCCCTGCCTCTGCCTCATCAGCTCTTGATTCAGGTGATTCACCTTCTCACAGAGGTCTTCCTCAACCACCCCGTTTTAAACATGTAAATCTTCCCTCAGTAACATCCCCCAGCCCCCTCCCACATTTTATTTTTTCCCATAGAATGTATCATGTCTAACATACCTTTTGTGTCTTTATTTTATCTTTGTAGTCTTCTTCTCTCTGCTACATGAAACTCCATGAAGGTAGAGATTTTCCTCAGCTTTGTTCCCTGATGTCTGAATGGTGCTCATCCGACAGAGTCTTTGATGCTTTTTGAATGAATTGATGTGAATTGATATAAACAAACAGATATACTGGGGCGTGTCTTAGCTCAGACTGCTATAACAAAATACCATAGGCCGTGTGACTTAAACATTTATTTCTCCAAGTTCTGGAGGCTAGGAAGTCCAAGATCATGGTGGCAGCAGATTTGGTTCCTTCTGGCTTGCTGCTGGCCAGTTTTTTGCCGTGTCATCACATGGTGGAAAGAGAGAGAGAGATAGAGGCAAGGACAGAGGAAGAGAGGGAGGGAGGGAAAGAGAGAGAGAGAGGAAGAATGGACATGAGTGAGCTACCATCTCTCTTCCTCTTCTTACCGGGACACTAATCCCATCCTGGGGGGGCCCACCCTCATGACCTCATAAAACCCTAATTACCTCCCCAAAGACACCACCAGCACCTTGGGGTTAGGGCTTCAACATCACCTTTCTGGGGGCACAACAGGTGGAGTGGTTTAGGTCATGCCCAGCTGAGTCAGGGCTGAGAGGAGGTAAGTACAGAGTTGAGAGTGGTGTGTTCTGATGAGAACAGAGATCCCTGAAGAAGAGGGGTGAGTCCAAGGTGTGTGGGTCTTAAGCTGGGGTCTTATTGGGTGCTCTCTGGATGGTCTTGACTAAGTATTGAAGTTTTCTTTTGTATAAAGAGGGGGACCCTTTGAAGAGGGAGATGCTCATTCTTTTGGAAAAGAGGTGAAGACGGAACTTTTATCTTTTAGCTTGCTCTGGCGTGATGAGCCATGTTTCAGACAGAGGGGGCTGGTTCTTCTGGGTGGGGCCCGGACTCTTCAGCCCACTCTAGCTCCTTTACCTGCCTTGCTAGGGAGTGTTCTTTCTCACTGATGTGGCTGACAGTGTGGCTTCTTGGAAGCTTCTTGTCTGTATGAAACAAGCTTTCATAATCTGTTATTATGAAAGCATAATAAAAAATTAAAAACTGAGACATTACTTTGCTGACAGAGGTCCATCTAGTGAAAGCTGTGGTTTTTCCAGTAGTCATGTATGGATGTAAAAGTTGGACCATTAAGAAAGCTGAGTGCTGAAGAATTGATGCTTTTGAACTATGGTGTTGGAGAAGACTCTTGAGAGTCCCTTGGACTGCAAGGAGATCCAACCAGTCCATTCTAAAGGGAATCAGTCCTGAATATTCTTTGGAAGGACTGATGCTGAAGCTGAAGCTCCAATACTTTGGCCACCTGATGTGAAGAACTGACTCCTTGGAAAAGACCCTGATTCTGGGAAAGATTGAGGGCTGGAGGAGAAGGGGATGACAGAGGACAAGATGGTCGGGTGGCATCACTGACTCAATGGACATGAGTTTGAGCAAGCTCTGGGAGTTGGTGATGACAGGGAGGCCTGGCGTGCTGCAGTCCATGGGGTCACAAGGAGTCAGACATGACTGAGCAACTGGACTGAACTGAACTGAATCTTTTGCACTCAAGATTCTTAGAGGGCAGACACTTAAGCTGAAGTAATTTGGGATTTAATATGTAAATGTCTTGAGAAATCTTTTTGTGTGATTTATGACTTCTAGATGTGAGCATAGATAAAACCCTAATATGTTTGTAAACATCATCCTCTTAAGACCACTTGACTCTTTGGACTGATTGGTTAGTCTGGGTGGGGAGGAAATATTGTTCATTTACAGATGACAGAGTCGATAAATTCCCAGCACACTTCCCAAAACTAAAGTAGTTATGTGGGATGGGAATTCTACTCCAGGACCATCGTTTACTCTAATTAGGTCACTTCATATCTGATGAACTATTAATACATTATTTCCTGCTTTTGGTTCTGAATGTTGCTAGGTTATTTCTTAGGAAGCCAGATTCGTGTGACAGCTTTGGTATCGTGCATTTTGGATGTTTTATTAATAAACGAGTGGACTTTTCCCTGATTGTGAAATAACACTTGGTCATTGAAAAGAATTTGGAAAATGAAATTTTAATGTTGCTATGCTGTGATAGTGTGTTAATATTTTGGGTAGATTTTTGGTAGATAGAACAAATGACTGTCGTTTAGCTTGTTAGTCTTTGCCCATTTAATATTCTGTAATGAATATTTTTATGATACTGTAGATGTTCTTCAAAACTTAATTTTAGATGTGAAGGGTGTGTTTCCCACAAACATGAGCTCAGGCATTTTGCTCTTATGTAAGAAGACTTGTAGCTGCCCTCAAGCTATAACACAGCAGCTGTTTTATAGGCTCTTATCCTGTGCTATGTAGTGTTTGGCTGTGATACAGGAGAAGACAGGCCCCATTCTCAAAGGGCATGAAGTCTACGGCCTTACTTGTTAACACAGGGAAGTTTCTTGCTAGTCTAGAAATACATTAAAATAAAGGCTTGCTGCGCTGAACCGGGCTCTGCTGTGTCCACACAGCTGAGGGATGCTCCCTGCAGAGCCTCCCAAGTGGACCTTGGCACACCTGGCCGCCTGGCTCCTTTTGCTGCCTTTAGTACCTCTTCCTTCTTGCCATACACCCTCTCCCCAAAGGCCCACCAAAGCCAGTTGCTTTTAAACAGCACCACCAGGACATTCATCTAAGCCCCTAAAATGTCTCCAGTGCTGCAGGAGAGCTCAGGACTTCATGAAGAAAAGTAGGTCTTTCTGAAAGAGACTGTACACTTAGGTGATGGTAGATGAAGTGAACTCCAAGATGTTCTTTTACTGTTTGCACTTTCTCAGATTTTTTTTTGAGGGGGGGGGGTGGGTGGGCCAGAGACTTATTTTGCATCGTTTGTTATTTGCTGAAAGAACAGACTTGTAATTTGAAGACGCAAGGTAAAGCAATGGTAGAAACAGAAGCATGAGATCAAGTGATGGGTTAAAGTGCCAGCGCTCTGATCCTTCGTGTAATTCTCCCTTTGATTGTTCTCACTTGAAAGAATGCCTTTTCCTTCCCATTGTCGAGCACTACCTGCTGTCAGTCGGAGAGGGAGGAAGTCGAGCAGCTTGTCAGAGCCTTTCTGAGCCGCCTTCATATGGTTCGCAGAGACAGAGCTGGGTTTTCATTTCTTCTTTCATTCAACAGGAGTCCCTTTCATGTTTGCAAATTGAAAACGCGTGTTTTGCAGCGTGGGGCGAGGATGTGTGTGCCCTCTGGCACACCTGTTTCTCATTTCCTGACTTGAAAGCGCAACCCATCAAAAGGAGCAGAAAAACAATTTCTTTCTGACACGCTGCTCTGTGTTCCCTACTGGACCGAAGGCCTTCGCAGCTTTGCCATCTTGGTTCCCTCTGTAGAAGGTTCTCGTTAGAGGCAGAGTTCACTCGATGCCGGCAGCACCTTTTATAGCACAGGGCCGTTTGGGGTATGATTTTGTTATGGTGGTGGTGGTGTTCTTTTGCTGCACAGGAAATTTACTTGAACTAAGATTGATTTTAAAAAATACACAGAGAGGTCTTAAACATTTTTAAATATTAAATTTAGCTGGGCAGCATCTTACGTTGGAAGCATCTATGTAAGCCGACCAGTGAACCAGTTGGCCAGGAAAAGGGCTTGGTGGAGCATACAAATGTTTAAATTCCAGAGCACTGTTTAACATAAATCAAATATTTCCAAAGCATTACTTCAGATTTGTGTGTACTTTAAAGTCTTGCCAGCTTAAATGACTGTGAGGCACAATATGTTGACTTTGAGTTTGTAAATTGATAATTTGTTGCTATGAAGGTTGTACATGGTATAACTCATCACTTTCTGAAGGTACATAGTATGTCTGATGTTGCAAGCTGTTACGTTTGAAAAAAAAACGATGCTCAGGAATTCAGGCCTTGAGCTCTCAGATGCTTGGAACTTTGGTTCCTCTTAAGGTTTCCCTGGATATTTTCAGAGTGAGGCACATGGTTCTTTAGACCCAAACTTGCTTTAGGTTTTCTACTTCTGAGAGTCATTTGGGATAATAATTTTAATGATGTATCTTCAGAAACAGTTTCTCAAGATCTTTTTTTTTAACACTCATTCTTCCCACAGTTTAGCATGTATGAATCACCTGTTAAAATCCAGAGTATGGGACTTCCTTGGTGGTCCCGTGGTTAAGAACCAGGGAAACGAGGATCCCACGTGCCACGCAGCATGACCAAAAGGAAAATGCAGATTGCGATCCAGTGGGTCTGGGAGAGGCCTGTGAGTCTGCATTTTTCTTATGCTCCCAGGTGGTACCAGTCCTGCGGTCCATTTTGATGGGCAAAGTGGTGCTGTTGCCAGCTGTGCCTTGTCTGTAACACTCATCCCATACACTTTATGTCTCATCACGTTTTAGTGGTTCTAAAGCTAAGGCAATGTGGTGGATATCCTTGACCTTTGGTATCTCTGAGAGCTTTAATTGATCGTCAGCACATGACCATATGGGCCTGCATGGATAGGCACCACTGAGGAGGGATTATAGGGCTGGCAGAAATGATATTTATGTTTTCTGACTCATCTGGGATACTCCTAACCTTGATACAAATTAACTAAGGTTCTTGTTGCAAGCAGAGGTGGATAAAACAACCCGCCAGCTCTAAAAGGTGTGGCTAGAGGGGTTAGATGGAGAAGAAAATGGCAGCCCAGTCCTGTATTCTTGCCTGGACAATCCCAGGGACAGAGCAGCCTGGTGTGCTGCCATCTATGGGGTCACACAGAGTCAGACGCGACTGAGGTGACTTAGCATGCATGCATGCATTGGAGAAGGAAATGGCAACCCACTCCAGTGTTCTTGCCTGGAGAGTCCCAGGGCTGGGGGAGCCTGGTGTGCTGCCATCTATGGGGTCGCACAGAGTCAGACGTGACTGAGGTGACTTAGCAGCAGCAGCAGCAAAGAGGTTAGAAAGATATAATCCTTAAACAGATATATTTCAGTTTAACTAGCTCTGTCCATGGTGGCTGGTTAATTTGGGCCAAAAGGTTTATTGGTGAATCATGGAGAAAAAAGTGGAGACACTTAAGTGTAAAATGCAGGAACTGTTGTTTGTGTTTTTATTAGCTTGCTTTTATATACATGTCTTGGTCCTCGTTACTGCATAACAGCATGATTCAGCCTACAGTATAACACATCATGACTGAAGGATACCTTACATTTTAATTTTCAGAATATTTTTATTCGTATCAAGAAAGAGTACATTTGTTCACTGTATTTGTCTTTGGCTTTGATGAAAAATTTTTTTTACAAGCATTGGCTAGTAGAAAACATGGATAATCATTTTTAAAAACCTGAGTTAGACAGAAAGGAATTAGAGATTTTTTTTTTACATTCCTCATTGGCATTTCAGGTCTCTTGACTGGAAGAGAAGGTGTGCTCTGAAGGTGGTTGGGATGTCATGGGCTTGGAAATCAGACTTGGGTTGGAATCATAATGGAGGGAGCAGGTTGGAAGGGTGTGTCTACCTGTTCCCACCAGGACTGGAGCATCTTTCTTTATGGAGGAGAGACGTACAGATATGTTAATTGCCATGGATGTTATCACTTTGTATCAGCGCACCTCCTGCTACTCGGGATTCAGTGTTGTATGTTTTGTAATACTGTTTTCTGCATCTATTTCTCTATATTCTAGCCTCACGTGACAGTGCTTTCCTGGTTCTTCATAATTTCCTGGTAAATTATATGTGTTGTAATCTATCATAATAGTCACTGTTTACTAATATTGATGATAGAACATTCTGCTAGGATGATGTGATGGTGTGTTCCTGGAAATACGGAATATTTGCCCCATGTCACTAAGACAGATAGTAAAATTTATGTCACAGGACAGTAACGATTTAAGATTTACTGAAATTTCTTTTATCTGACTTCTTCCTTATCCTTGAAGGTTAGATGTGTCTCTGCTTTACTTGTTAGGCTTTCTTTCGAATGTTAGCGTAAATTTGGTAGGATATAGAGATATAATATTCTTTTTTTTTTTTTTGGCTCTGGTCTCTCTCCAAAACCATTAGCTTTTATTAAAGGGTTGGAGCCTACATATTTAATTTCACAGGCATACATATTGATTTGTACTTGAATACAGTTTTAATATGCATTAATAGTAGTTCAAAATATGTAAGTAATTTTTTATGTAATATCTACTGTAGAAGACTTCATAGTCTTATATAAAGTAAAAAAGGATCATAGGCAAGAAACATTACACTCTACCCATGTTATTGTCATAACCCATCTTCCTAATTGGAGGATAATTGCTTTTCAGTGTTGTGTTGGTTTCTGCTGTACAACAATGTGAATCAGCAACAAGTATATATATGTCCCCTCCCTCTTGAGAGATGCAATATTAATGGAAATATTTTTCCATATATTTGTCTTACATGTTTTCATTCATCTGAGTTGTCTTAGTAGTTTTGATTTCATTTCACATCTTAGTAAGAGTTCCTTCTTTGGAGCCTTTCACCTTAGTGTTATAGCCTGTTTATACCTGGAATAAGCATACGCACAGCAGACTTGAGTTTCTGTATGGCCCTGGGCTTTCCTCAGAACAAATTTGATAGGTTAAACCCTGCCCCTGTCATCAAATTCATGGATATTTTTCAGAACTCACTATGTGCTTTGCAGAGCTAAGTTTTATTTTGATCTTCTTCATGTCTGGGGCAACTCTCCTTAGCAAGTCCTAGATACAATCACCTACTTCATTTCTTTGTATCTGTCATTGTAATATAAGCAATTTAGCACAATATCGTGAAAAAAAGAGTGCACATTTCTATTTCTGCTCCTACCTGGAGCTACTGTGGCTCAGATCATGAGATTCTTATTGCAAAATTCAGGCTGAAATTGAAGAAAGAAGGATATTCAAGGGATTAGATGGGGCTGACAGTACCTGAAGAACTGTGGATGGAGGTTTTACAAGAGTAACTAACCAAAACCATCCCAAAGATAAAGAAATACAAGAAGGCAAAGTAGTTGTCTGAGGAAGCTTTACAAATAACTGAGAAAAGAAGATAAGCAAAAGGAAAGGTTGAAAGGGAAAGATATTCCCAACTGAACGCAGAGTTCCAGAGAATAGCAAGAAGTGATAAGAAGGCCTTCTTAAATAAACAATGCAAAGAAAGAGAGAAAAGCAATAGAATGGAAAAGACTAGAGATCTCGTCAAGAAAATTGGAGATATCAAGGGAACATTTCATGCAAGGATGGGTATGATAAAGGACAGAGACAATAAAGACCTAACAATAGCAGAAGAAATTACGAAGAGGTGGCAAGAATAACTTGTTTGTATAGAACTATATAAAAAAGGTCTTAATGACCCAAATAACCATGATGGTGTAGACACTCACCTAGAGCTAGACATCCTGGACTGCGAAGTCAAGTAGGAAGCATCACTACGAACAAAGCTACTAGAGGTGATGGAATTCCATTTGAGCTATTTCAAATACTGAAAGATGATGCTGTGAAAGTGCTGCACTCAATATTCCAGCAAATATGGAAAACTCAGCAGTGGCCACAGGACTGGAAAAGGTCAGTTTTCATTCCAATCCCAAAGAAAGGCAATGCCAAAGAATGCTCAAACTACTGCATACTTGCACTCATCTCACACACTAGTAAAGTAATGCTCAAAATTCTCCAAGCCAGGCTTCAGCAATACATGAACCATGAACTTCCAGATGTTCAAGCTGGTTTTAGAAAAGGCAGAGGAACCAGAGATCAAATTGCCAACATCCGCTGGATCATCGAAAAAGCAAGAGAATTCCAGAAAAACATCTATTTTCTGCTTTATTGACTGTGCCAAAGCCTTTGACTGTGTGGATCACAATAAACTGTGGAACATTCTGAAAGAGATGGGAATACCAGACTACCTGACCTGCCTCTTGAGAAACCTGTATGCAGGTCAGGAACCAACGGTTAGAACTGGACATGGAACAGTGGACTGGTTCCAAATAGGAAAAGGAGTATGTCAAGACTGTATATTGTCACCTTGCTTATTTAACTTCTGTGCAGGGTACATCATGAGAAATGCTGGGCTGGATGAAGCACAAGCTGGAATCAAGATTGCTGGGAGAAATATAAATAACCTCAGATATGCAGATGATACCACCCTTATGGCAGAAAGTGAAGAAGAACTAAAGAGCCTCTTGATGAAAGTGAAAGAGGAGAGTGAAAAAGTTGGCTTAAAGCTCAACATTCAGAAAACTAAGATCGTGGCATCCAGTCCCATCACTTCATGGCAAATAGATGGGAAACAGGGGAAACAGTGGAAACAGTGTCAGACTTTATTTTGGGGGGCTCCAAAATCACTGCAGATGGTGATTGCAGCCATGAAATTAAAAGATGCTTACTCCTTGAAAGGAAAGTTATGACCAACCTAGACAGCATATTAAAAAGCAGAGACATTACTTTGCCAATAAAGGTCTGTCTAGTGAAGGCTATGGTTTTTCCAGTGGTCATGTATGGATGTGAGAGTAGGACTGTGAAGAAAGCTGAGCACCGAAGAATTGATGCTTTTGAACTTTGGTGTTGGAGAAGACTCTTGATTGTCCCTTGGACTGCAAGGAGATCCAACCAGTCCATCCTAAAGGAGATCAGTCCTGGGTGTTCATTGGAAGGACTGATGTTGAGGCTGAAACTCCAATACTTTGGCCACCTCATGCGAAGAGCTGACTCATTGGAAAAGACAGTGATGCTGGGAGGGATAGAGGGCAGGAGAAGAAGGGGACGACAGAGTATGAGATGGTTGGATGGCATCATCGACTCGATGGACATGGATTTGGGTGGACTCCGGGAGTTGGTGATGGACAGGGAGGTCTGGTGTGCTGCAGTTCATGGCATCACAAAGAATCGGACATGACTGAGCGACTAAACCGAAACTGAACTGAATGCTGTGAAAGTGCTGCACTCAATATGCCAGCAAATTTGGAAAACTCAGTAGTGGCCACAGGATTGGAAAAGGTCAGTTTTCATTCCAATCCCAAAGAAAGGCAATGCCAAAGAATGTCCAAACTAATGCACAATTGCACTCCTCTCACACTCTAGCAAAGTAATGCTCAAAATTCTCAAAGTGAGACTTCAACAGTACATGAACTGTGAACTTCCAGATGTTCAAGCTGGATTTAGAAAAGGCAGAGGAACCAGAGATCAAATTGCCAACATCTATTGGATCATCAAAAAAAGCTGATTGGTTCCAAATTGGGAAAGGAGTGCATCAGGGCTGTATATTGTTACCCTGCTTATTTAACTTATTTTCGGAGCACATCATGTGTATGCCAGGCTGTATGAACCACAAGCTGGAATCAAGATTGCCAGGAGAAATATCAATGACCTCAGTATGCATATGATACCACTATAGTGGCACAAAGTGAAGAGGAGCAAAGAGCCTCTTGATGAGGGTGAAAGGGAGAGTGAAAAAGTTGGCTTAAAATTCAACATTCAAAAAGCTAAGATTATGGCATCTGTTTCCATCACTTCATGGCAAGTAGGTGGGGAAAACATGGAAACAGTGACAGATTTTATTTCTTGGGCTCCAAAATCACTGCAGATGATGACCACTGCCATGAAATTAAGACACTTGCTCCTAGGAAGGAAAGCTATGACAAAACCTAGACAAATTCTTGAAAAGCAGAGACATCACTTTGTGACAAAAGTCTGTTTAGTCAAAGCTGTGGTTTTTCTAGTAGCCAGGTACGGATGTGAGAGTTGGACCATAAAGAAGGTTGAGCGAGTGAGTGAGTGAAGTCACTCAGTGGCGTCTGACTCTTTGTGACACTATGGACTGTAGCCTACCAGGCTCCTCTGTCCGTGGGATTTTCCAGGCAAGAGTACTGGAGTGGGTTGCCAAATTTTATTCCCCAGAAAGGTTGAGCACCAAAGAATTGATGTCTTCAAACTGTGGTGCTGGAGAAGACTCTTGAGAGTACCTTGGACTGCAAAGAGATCAAACCAGTCAATCGTAGAGGAAATCAGTCCTGAATATTCATTGGAAGGACTGATGATGAAGCTGAAGCTCCAATACTTTGGCCACCTGATGTGAAGAGCCAACTGACTGGAAAAGACCCTGATGCTGGGAAAGATCAAAGGCAGAAAGAGAAGAGGGTGATAGAGGATGAGATGGTTGGATGGCATCACTGACTCAGTGGACATGAGTTGAGCAAACTCCAGGTGATAGTGAAGGACAGGGAAGCCTGGAGTGCTTCAGTCCATGGGGTTGCAAAGATTTCGACATGACTGAGTGGCTGAACAACAGCAGATGACTGGAGCAACATGAACGAAATCAGGATTCTGTTAGCACAGAAGGAAATCACAGTTGTGTGGGTTAATGCCAGGATCCGGCCTCTTGATATCAACTGATACTTGATATCATTTGGTGATTATCAATAAGGATGATAACAGCAGCTATCATCTGTTGAGCACTTGCTATGATCAGGCACTGTGCTAAGTGCTTTGTACATAATGATTACAATTTTCAAATGAGAAAACTGAGGTTCAGAAAAGTCAAGCAGTGCCTGAGTGCTGAAAGAATCTAAATAGTCTTTACTTAGTGACAGTAGAGAAATGTGAAAAAAGAGCGGGGCCAAACTAAAATATAATCATCCACTGTCCTACTAGAAATCGTGAGGTGTAGGTGTTTAGAGAGTTAAAAATGTATACTTATCACTTAAATCTGTCCTTACCAGAGCCATGCCTCTTGCCATTATTTTTGGCTAACAGAAATTTGGCTGTGGAAATAGATGTTTTTGTTTTGAAAAATCAAATGCAGTAGATTAAAAAAAAAAAAAAAAACACCACACCACCACAGAGTTTTGTTTATGTCTTCATTTCACTCAAATTGAATAGATGAAATGGGATCTGGCTGTTTCATATTGTTTATGTTCTGCTTTGCTTCTTGGTTCTGGGGCAGGATTCCTGGTTCTGCTTGAATTTGTTTCCTTCTCAAATATCATTTACAAGATGATTGTGGAAATTAATAAAGAGAAAGTATTTCTGTGCAGTAAGCACTGTATTTGTCCTACTGTGACATAATACAATGCTATTTTATTAGCATTATAAAATACCTTTCAGTGTGTGTTCCCTGAACCTCAGTCTACTTTGTTCTTTTTTAGTCCAGAGGGAAGGAAAGTGATTTACATAAGTAACCACTGTAATATTTTAAATGAAGGGTCATGTAAGGGTCTCACTTCTTTTCATTTCATTTAATATAAGGGCAAAGTGTATGCTTGATCTATGTTTCATTTATGTGTAATAAAAGAGCCTACGTGAATAAAGTACATGAAATCAAGGTGAAGTTGGTTTTACTCAGTGAAACTATTATGTAAATGGCAGAGATGTGTGTGTGTGTGGCGGGGGAGGGGGGAGGCGTGCATGTGCATTAACAGAGATTATTGCACAGAGGACTGGGGAGTGATGTTATGTCCTCTGATGGATTGTTGTTCAGTCGCTAAGTCATGTCTGAATCTGCAACCCATGGACTACAGCACGCCAGGCTTCCCTGTCCTTCACTGTCTCCTGTAGTCGGTCATGCTGTCCAACCAACCACCTCACCCTCTGTCATCCTGTTCTGTTGCCCTCAGTATTTCCCAGCATCAGGGTCTTTTCCAGTGAGTCTGCTCTTCACATCAGGTGGCCAAAGTACTGGAGCTTCAACTTCAGCATCAGTCCTTCTAATGAATATTCAGGAATGATTTCCTTTAGGATCGACTGGTTTGATCTCATCTCCTTGCACTCCAAGGGACTCTCAAGAGTCTTCTCCAACACCACAGTTCGAAAGCATCAATTCTCTGGTTCTCAGCCTTCTTTATGGTCCAACTCTTACATCCATACATGACTACTGGAAAAACCATAGCTTTGACTAGACAGACCTTTGTCAGTAAAATGCTGTCTCTGCTTTTTAATACGCTGTCTAGGTTTGTCATAGCTTTTCTTTTTTCTTTTTTTGTCATAGCTTTTCTTCCAAGGAATAGCTGTCTTTTAATTTCATGTCTGTAGTCACTGTTGACAGTGATTTTGGAGTCCAGGAAGATAAAATCTGTCCCTATTTCCACTTTTTCCGCATCTATTTGCCAAGAAGTGATTAAGCTAGCTTTTTCACTCTCCTCTTTCACCTTCATCAAGAAGTTCTTTAGTTCCTTTCCATTTTCTGCCATTAGGTTAGTATCATCTGCATATCTGAAGTTATTGATATTTCTCCTGGAAATCTTGATTCCATCTTTTAATTCATCCAGCCCAGCATATCGCATGATGTACTCTGCATAAGTTAAATAGACAGGGTGATGATAAGCTTTGATGTACTCCTTTCCTGATTCTGAACCAGTCTATTATTCCATGTCTTGTTCTGACTGTTGCTTCTCAACCTGAACAGGTTTCTCCAGAGGCAGATATGGTGGTCTGGTATCCCCATCTCTTTAAGAATTTTCCAGTTTGTTCTGATGGGTAGCTTCTGATTTTCATTTCAGCCATCATATAGAATATTTGGTCCTTAATTAGGTGAGGTTACTCAGTCTGAACTAGCAGTCTGTAGTTGTTTAGCTGCCTATTTGCTGCTTAACAAATCACCCCCAAATTTTGTGACTTAGAAGAATAATCCTCTTCTTATGATTGTATGTGTTAACTAGATCTCAAGTGGATCACCCTTTTGCTGGTTTGTTTGGGGGTTCTCGTGTGGGTAGGGTTAGATGGTGGTTTACCAAGGTGTCCATGGTGGCTTCCTCACGTGGCTGGTGCCCAGGCGGGCACAGCCAGAATGATGGGCTCAGCTGGTATGCCCAGGTGCTTTGGCTCTGCTGTCTGCCCATGTCGTATTAGGACTAATTCTGGTCTAACATGGCCTCTTCCACAAGGCAGCTGGATTCTTACATGGCTGCTCAGGACACTCAAAGTGCAAAAGCTATCAGTCCTCTTTATGGTTTAGGCCTGGAACTTGCATTGCATTAGGTAAAGTTAATTACAGGGTCACAATCCAGATTCATTGTGTAAAGGGATTACGTACGGGTATGAATCCTGGGCGGCTTTGTTCATTGGTAGCCATCTTTGAAGATTAGCTACCTTAGTAACTTTTTTTTTGAGTAACCATTCTTCTTTTGAGAACATAAAAACTATAGACCTTCTCCCTAGAAGCATGCTTGTGACTACAGTTACCTGCATAAGTATACATACAATTCTAGAAAAATTGCATGGAATTCCTAGTTGGAGACTCCATAATGTCCGTGTAAGTACCCCTAGTTTAACTTATAAAGTTTAGGAATTCACTAACTTCTAAGCTAGTGATCTAAATAGTAACTTAATTATATTAAATAGCTTCATATAATAAAATTCTATTCTGTGGTTGCTTTAGTCTCTTAGAATGACCAATGAGTTGTTAATTCCTGT
The DNA here is from genome assembly GCF_002263795.3 of Bos taurus. Classification (NCBI taxonomy): domain Eukaryota; kingdom Metazoa; phylum Chordata; class Mammalia; order Artiodactyla; family Bovidae; genus Bos; species Bos taurus. The sequence continues at coordinate 7,108,676 of NC_037340.1, read as the reverse complement.
TTTTTATTGTTTGCTTTTTGCTGTTTTAAAAACAGTGATTTTCTTGTGTTTAACTGTTGTATACTTGTGTATTTCCTTACCAAAATTCCTAGAAATACTCCTTAAGACTCAAAAGGATTGATTATTTTTAAGGATATTGGTGGGTATTGACTAATTGTATCTTTTCTTATTAAGAACTAAGTTTTTTAAAATGGCAATATTGGCTACATATAAAATACTATATTACATAAGTAAGTTATGAAACAAAATGAAATTAAATTCATTGAACTTATCATTAGGTTACAAATGAACGTTAGTAATAGTATCCATGTCTACTCTTTCCCAAACCCCTGCCTGTCCTCCAGAAGTAAAACTATTATCCTGAATTCTGTGTATCATTTTTTAGCTTAAGAAAAGTTTAATCACATGTGTATACATCTCTAACCAGTATATTATTTAGTTTTATGATTTTTATTGAGCCATAGGAATATGGTGTTATGTGATATACCGTCCTCTGTGACTTGCTTTTTTCACTAAATATTATGTTTCCATAGTATTTGTTCATATAGTTGTTCTATAAAATAAAAATATATTTTAACTTTTAACACTTTGTATGTTGACAAACTGGTACTTTTATTGTTATAAAATATTCTTTATCTCTAGATAATCTTTGTTTTGGTGTTTACTTTGCTTAACATTAATATAGTCAAATCAGCTTTCTTACACTTACTGCTTGTCTGGTATATTATGTTCCGTGTAATACTATGTTTACTATTAGCTTATCATGTCTTTATATTAATGTATGTTTCTTATAAACAAGCTGGGTCAATACCCTTTTAAAGTTAATCCACATTCATAATCTGAGCCTTTTACATATAGAGTGCTTAGTCCATTTACACTTAATGTAATTATAGATATGCTTGGACTAAATCTACCATCCTGCTTTTTGTTTTCTATTTGCTCTTTGGTTTCTCTGTTCTTCTTTTCCTATATCCTTTGGTTTGATTATTTTTTTAATATTTCATTTTCTTTTCCTCTGTTAACATTTTATTATACTTTTGTGTATTATGTTTTTTGTGGTTGCTCTAGGTATTACATATGCATCATTAATTTACCATAGTCTGTGTAGAATAATAATATATTACTTCACAAATGTGAGATTCTTTTAACAGTATAAATCCATTGTTTATTTCCCGGGCTTTGAGATCTGGCATATATTACAATGTTCAGTTCAGTTGCTCAGTCATGTCTGACTCTTTGTGACCCCATGAACCGCAGCACACCAGGCCTCCCTGTCCACCACCCAACTCCTGGAGCTTGCTCAAACTCACGTCCATTGAGTCGGTGATGCCATCCAACCATCTTGTCCTCTGTAGACCCCTTCTCCTCCTGCCCTCAATCTTTCCCAGCATCAGGGTCTTTTTAAATGAGTCAGCTCTTCACATCAGGCAGCCAAAGTATTGGAGTTTCAGCTTTAGCATCAGTCCTTCCAATGAATATTCAGGACTGATTTCCTTTAGGATGGACTGGTTGGATCTCCTTGCAGTCGAAGGGACTCTCAAGAGTCTACTCCAACACCACAGTTCAAAAATATCAATTCTTCAGTGCTCAGCTTTCTTTCTAGTCCAACTCTTACATCCATACATGATTAATGGAAAATCCATAGCTTTGACTAGACGGACCTTTGTCAGCAAAGTAATGTCTCTGCTTTTTAATATGCTGTCTAGGTTGGTAATAACTTTTCTTCCAAGGAACAAGCGTCTTTTGATTTCTTGGCTGCAGTTACCACCTATGGTGATTTTGGAGCCCAAGAAAATAAAGTCTGTTACAGTTTCCATCATTTCCCCTTCTATTTGCCATGAAGTGATGGGACCCAAATGCCATGATCTTAGTTTTCTGAATGTTGAATTTTAATCCAGCGTTTTCACTCTCCTCTTTCACTTTCATCAAGAGGCTCTTTAGTTCTTTGCTTTCTGCCATAGCTGTGGTATCATCTGCATATCTGAAGTTATTGATATTTTTCCCAGCAATCTTGATTCCAGCTTATGCTTCATCCAGTCCAGTATTTCTCATGATGTATTCTGCATATAAGTTAAATAATCAGGGTGACAATATGTAGCCTTGATGTACTCCTTTCCCGATTTGGAACCATTCTGTTGTTCCATGTCCAGTTCTAACTACTGCTTCTTGACCTGTATACAGATTTCGCAAGAGGCAGGTCAGGTATTCCCATCTCGTTTAAAATTTTCCACAGTTTGTTGTGAGCCACACAGTCAAAGGTTTTGGCATAATCAATAAAGCAGAAGTAGATGTTTTTGTGGAAGTCCTTGCTTTTTTGATGATCCAGTGGATGTTGGCAATTTGATCTCTGGTTCCTCTGCCTTTTCTAAATCCAGCCTTAACATCTGGAAGTTCATGGTTCATGTACTGTTGAAGCCTGGCTTGGAGAATTTTGAGCATTACTTTCCTAGCATGTGAGATCAGTGCAATTTTGCAATGGTTTGAAGATTGTTAGGCATTGCCTTTCTTTGGGATTGGAATGAAAATTGACCTTTTCCAGTCCTGTGGCCACTGCTGAGTTTTCCAAATTTGCTGGCACATTGAGTGCAGCACTTTCACAGCATCATCTTTAAGGATTTGAAATAGCTCAACTGGAATTCCATCACCTCCACTAGCTTTGTTCCTAGTGATGCTTCCTAAGGCCCACTTGACTTCACATTCCAGCATATCTGGCTCTAGGTGAGTGATCATGCCGTCATGGTTATCTGGATTGTGAAGATGTTTTCTGTACAGTTCTGTGTATTCTTGCCACCTCTTCTTAATATCTTCTGCTTCTGTTAGGTCCAATACTGTTTCTGTCCTTTCTTGTGCCCATCTTTGAATGAAATGTTCCTTTGGTATCTCTCATTTTCTTGAAGAAGTCTCTATCTTTCCCATTCTATTGTTTTCCTCTATTTCTTTGCACTGATCACTGAGGAAGGCTTTCTTCTCTCTCCTTGCTATTCTTTGGAACTCTGCATTCAAATGGATATATCTTTCCATTTCTCCTTTGCCTTTCCCTTCTCTTCTTTTCATAGCTATTTGTAAGGCCTCCTCAGACAACCATTTCGCCTTTTTGCATTTCTTTTTTCTTGGGGATGGTCTTGATCACTGCTTCCTGTACATTATCACGAACCTCCATCCATAGTTCTTCAGGCACTCTATCAGTCTAGTCCCTTAAATCTGTTTCTCACTTCCACTGTATAATTGTAAGGGATTTGATTTAGTTCATACCTGAATGGTCTATTGGTTTTCCCTACTTTCTTCAATTTTAGTCTGAATTTGGCAATAACGAGTTCATGATCTGATCCACAGTCAGTTCCCGGTCTTGTTTTTGCTGACGGTGTAGAGCTTCTCCATCTTCTCTATATGTGTGCTGAAATTTATTTTAATTACATCACATCTACATTATTGTAGATTGTTTACAGCTACGTTTTGGCCTTTTTTTTAACTCATACAATGCAGTCTCTGGTTTGATGCAAAATGAAGTCTCCAATTTTGACATTAATTCCCTTGGGGTTAATTTAGTGATTGTTTTTAGAATGTCATAGTTAAGATTGGGGGCTATCTCCGGTCCTAAGTATTGGCGGCAGAATTTGTTGTGCTGCTTATCTCCAGCTAACTACTACTTTGATCTTAATCATGGATTCAGGCTTTTGAGCTTTCTTTGCTTATATTTTCTTTGTTTGTGGGATGGTATTAGCCTTATTTCTGTAGTGGTGTACTCTCTTGGAATAAGCATTTTACTTGGAGTTTTAAGACTTGCATTTTAGAATCTTAGTTCTTCCACTTCATGTTTCTTATTTGTCAAATTGGGATGACAGTACCTTCCTTTTGCAAGTGAATTGTAGGGCTTTACAGCGATGATGTTCTGACAGTGCCAGGTGTGCAGTAGTTGATCTCTTAACAGTGAATCAGTCACTTTTTATCTTCCCCCTTAAAAACAAGTAGGTTAGAAAAAACAATCTAAATACACTATTTCATGAATTAACAGCTTTTTAAAAAGGGTTTTTTTAAGTGGTTTGTTTATTATGAGCCTCTTAACTTAATTTTAACCAGAAAGTTATTGACATTCCAGAAGTATTTCCAGCTATAAATTTTGTCCCAAGGAACTTGAAACCATTTAAGCCTAAGCCATTTATGTTTTCTAGGGCGGAACCTGAGATACAGAGGTCTTAAGTGACTCATTTCAGGTTCCATGGGCAGAGGTGGTTCCCCTCATTTCCGCAGTGGAACAGAAGTCCAGAGGGGAGATGTACAGAAGCATTAGCCAGACATGGAATTGGTGCTTGCTGCTCCTGCGGCAGCCACTGCTCTAATGAAATTCTCTCCTGGAGAGTAGTCTGCCCTTCACACACGGAGAATGTTTTCCACACACGTGCAATAGTAGTGACAGAATTTTATGGGCTCCAACATAAGCCAAGGAACCCCACTTCTGTGAGGTGGTTTTCTCTGAATCTTTCTGCTGCCTGGCACCGTTTGTCCCCAGTGCCCTGATGAGCGTGTCGTGTTTAGATAACTAAATTGGGAAAACTTAGAGCAGGAAGCAGGATCCTGTTTCATCATCTGTATTGAGGCTAACAGTAAATGTCGGATATGTCCTCACATTGAGATGGGACACTGCTGAAGAGCAGGGCCCAGAGAAAGATGGAGCACCTCAAACTTCAGGGTGGGCACCTCTGTGTTGTCAGCCACAGACCCCTGGCTCTCTGATGTGGCAAACTGGATAAAGGCTTTTCACACTCATTTTTTTTGGAAGCTCTTTTTTTGTATGCAGATATTTGCATTCACAAAACTAGAATTCTTTCCATTTATGTAGTAGATAGATCTTCTGTGGTTTGATTATACATTCTCAATAAAATAGACATGAATATCAGTTCAGTTCAGTTCAGTCGCTCAGTCATGTCCGACTCTTTGCCACCCCATGAACCGCAGCACGCCAGGCCTCCCTGTCCATCACCAACTCCCGGAGTTCACTGAGACTCACGTCCATCGAGTTGGTGATGCCATCCAGCCATCTCATCCTCTGTCGTCCCCTTCTCCTCCTGCCCCCAATCCCTCCCAGCATCAGGGTCTTTTCCAGTGAGTCAACTCTTCGCATGAGGTGGCCAAAGTACTGGAGTTTCAGCTTTAGCATCATTCCTTCCAAAGAAATCCCAGGGCTGATCTCCTTCAGAATGGACTGGTTGGATCTCCTTGCAGTCTAAATATCCAGGATTAAGTATATTTAGCATACACACTAAGTATATTTAGCATATGCATTAAGTATATTTAGCACTGTGCTCTAGATGAGAGATTTTCCTTTTTGTCATTGTTCTCATATATTTTTCTGTATTTTAAATAATTATGAAATGTTAAAGCATATATCAGCTGCATCCTGGTCTGTAGGAGATGAGGTCTTTAAGAGATAATTGTAAAATTGCTTTTTCTGTTGGTTATTTATGGTTTATAAGAAAAAACCTGAGTTGTTTTTGGTAGATTACTGTAGATAGCCACCGGGTGCTGATGGGGGAGAGGTTAGAGAGAACTGAACACTGGGGGGACACCAAGTGTGTGTTGGTGCCCACGCCTGTTGGGCCAGACTGGCTCACACATCTTCACTACTCACTCCATCTCTTTATAAAGCCCCTTATGTTTTCTTCTTGTATATAATAGGTTCCAGGTTTGATAACTATGGGGACACTGTGAAGAGTGAAATCACGTGTGTTCTATCATTTTTAAGGCAGCCCTCTCTTTAATTTCACAAGACAAGCTTGAAAACCAGAAGTAACCCAACTCCAAAATTGGCCGTAAATCCTCTGACAGGGAAAAGGTGACGTACCACGTAATAAATTCCTTTGTTGAAAAAGAGATGTTGCAATAGTGGAAACTGAAGTCCCAAATGTTTCCTTTTAAATTTGGAAAGATCTTTCCTCATTACTTCTCTGTCCCTGTGGACTTCTAACAGGGGATGTGTTGAAAGATTTTCAGATGCCCACTCGCCACAGCAAGAGTGAACAGCAGCGTTTATAAGATGACATAAATACTTGAAAGTCATCAGCAAGCCTCGGAGATGCGTGGTGTGCCAGGAGCAGTGACTGTGAGCTTTTGTGGCCCCTGATCCTGCTCTGGGGTGCAGGCAGCCTGGAAATGTGGGTTATTCTGTCCTGTGAATGCAGCTTCACTCACCCCTTCTGGGGACTCTTTTGATCAGTACTGAGGTTAGAGTTGTTTGGAAGAAATCGAGAGTCTCCAGAAGGCGAGAAGGTCTGTAAGATTAGGAGTTATACTTAAAAATCCTAATCTCCTGTTGAGGTCCTCTGGGGGAATTACATCCAAATCCTCTACTGTGTAAATGCTGCATCAAAACCCTGCATATGAACACTGCTTTACACACTGGACACATAAGGGCCTTTGAGCTTTCATTTTGTAATAATCTGGCTCCATTCCTACCACTGCTGCCACCACTAAATGAGACAAAGATAAAACAACTGAAAATTATCTTGAGATGCAATGAAGATGTGTCTTGAGTGTCACCCAAGAGTCGGTAAGTTTTTGTGTGTCTCTGTCCTTAATGCATGGAGAAGGCAATGGTACCCCACTCCAGTACTCTTGCCTGGAAAATCCCAGGGATGGGGGAGCCTGGTGGGCTGCCGTCCATGGGGTCGCACAGAGTCGGACACGACTGAAGCGACTTAGCAGCAGCAGCAGCAGTCCTTAATGCAAATGCTTTTCATTGTGCTACTTAACCTTTTGGAAGTAAAACATGGTTTGACAATATGACTATTGGACTCTTACATGTTTTTAATTATCTTATTAATAATTTGATGGATACATCTATCAATAATGCTGAGGTAAAAATACCAAATGGGTAAAACACCTGGATGGAGGTTGGATAAAATAAAACACCTGTAGCATTCATTCATGAACTCATATACAGGACAGTGAAGTGTATGAGACCAAATCTCATTACAGGAGACCCTGCCTTGCCCTTTACCATCTTACCTGAAGAGAAAGTATGGTGAATGCAGGAGTGTAACATTGATGTTGGGCATTGAACTTCTTGGAAAAAAGCGATACGCGTTTATTACAGAAATTGGGAAAAATAAGAGGAGTACATATTGAATGAAAAATCACGTATAATCCATAATCCCTGGAGAACCACTATTAAAATGTTTCCTACCAAGCTAAGTGAAATCTTCATCATATTATTTGTTTTGTTCTGATAATGCAAGGTTTAACCACATGATCATTTTGACCCTTGCTTGAGGGCTCAGCTTTCTTGGAAACAGCAGACTTCAGAATTGCAAGTTAAAGGCTAAACTCCTTTTTAACTATATTCTAGGCTCTCAGTGATGGTTGTCAGGCCAGCTGGGAATCACCTTGTTCTAACAGAAACAAAATACAGAGAATAGGATGAGGAGAGACAGAAAATGATAGCTAATGGTTTTTCTTAAGGCAGTCAGTATCCTCACCGCAGCGTGAAGTGCTTTTTCAGTGCCCAGCCTCACACCAAATGTTCCATGCGTGTTCTCTCCTTTTGTCCTTGTGAGGTACTTATGACTCCTATCTTCCATTTTTACAGTTGAGGAAACTGAGGTTTAAATCATCTGGATTCAGACATCAGTCTGACTGTAGAATAGAAAAATACTGACCTCCTACTTTGCAGGAACTTGTGGCCTTAAGGTAGGGGTGTGTGTGTGGGTGAGAGAGACAGAGGGAGAGGGAGAGAATGAGAAAATTGAATACATGGAATACAGAAGGTCTCTGAACAAGACCACAGTTCTCAGGTCTTTCCTTTAGTAAAGATACAGAGAAGTTCTTTTGTAACTTGGCCAGTGTTAACTAGAGAAATGATGACATTGATGGAAATGTCAAGATGAGGAAAAAATAAAAATACTTCATTAATTCTTCTAGATTCTAAACAAACCCACACATAAGCGCTCTAACAATGGCTTCCTGGAAGTGATTTCACGTGGCTCAGAGAAGTGGTCATCCTTTACACAGATAAAAGGGGCTCTTAATTATCTAAGACTCCATTTTCAGGCACCATAAGAATTTATTTTAATCAAATTACTCATATTTATTCAGGCAAATTAAAAAATTTGGTTGATGGTAGAAATTAAATGTATCATGAATTTTCCGAAATAGCTCAGTTAATAAAGTCTTTTTTCATGTCTTCTAATGGTGTCTGATAAATACATTTGCATAAACTTATCAAAAATTGACTCAATGCGAAGTTGTATAATTGGGTGAAAGAAGTGGTCTTCTTTTGGTGCAAAGTTTGCCAAGCCATTTTCTTTCACCAGTAAATGGCTCTTTATGTAGATTAGGAGTGCATTTGGTCCCGAGTGTCCGTTGGCAGGTGAACAGATAAGCCAAATGTGGTATGTGCATATGGTGGAATGTTATTCAGCCTTGAAAAGGAAGGGAATTCTGAAACCTGTTTCAGTAAGAAATGAGCCTTGGGGACATTATATTAAGCAAATTAAATCAGTCAGAAAAGGACAAAAGTGTATGATTCCACTTACGTGAGATACCTAGAGTAGTCAAATTCATAGAAATGGAAAGTAGAATGATGGTTGCCAGGGTTGGGGAGAAGTGGGGTATGAGGGGTTGTTGAATGGGTGCAGAGTTTCAGTTTGGGAAGATGGAAAAGTGCTGGAGATGGATGGTTGTGATAGTTGTACAATCTGAATAAGAATGCCACTGAATTCTACACTTAAAAAATGATTAAATGGTAAATTTCATGTTATATATATATATATATATATATATAAAACCAATATAAAGAAAAAAAAGTAGAATGAATTTGGGCTTAAAGAAGAGAACTCAATTGTAGACGTTTAAACAGTTTGCTTTTTTTTTTTTTTTTTGCTTTTGTGTTAAATCCCGCTTAACACAAAGCCTCGGAGGAGCCAGGACTGACTGGACTACTCAGCAGTGCTGTGTGGTGCCTGGGGCTGTCCTTCCTCTCCAGCTTTTCTCAGCAGGTGGGCCTTCTTGCTCATGAATGTCACCCCGTGGTCGCAGGATGAGAGCCGTGCCTCGCTTAGCTGTGCAGGTGCAAGCATGGGAAGTTGGGTTTACTCCGATGTCCCAGAGACATTTAATGTAGTGCTTCCTGAATATCCATATGCTCCTCTGTATTTCACAGCCCTGTTGCAATTGCTGAGACGTTGTGGCTATTTATGGCCAGTGGACTAGAGTGGAAATGATATGTGTGACCTCCAGGCTAAAGCTGTAAGATGGCCTTTAGTAGCCCTCTCATTCTCCTGGTGGGAATATGATCCAGGAGGTGCTGTTATAGATGATGGAGCCTCCATCAGCCTGGGTTTGTTCCCGGGTGATTATCTGAGGCACACTCTCTGGTGACCCAGGTATAACTTACAGCATTAATGGCAAATATTTTTGTTGTTAAGCTACTGAGATGTGGGGGTGGTTTGCTTTTGCAGCCTCGTGTAGTTATTCTGGCTGATACTCCAGCATAGGCTTTTGCCAGTTAAGTTTGATGCGTGAGCGAGACTTGACTTTCAGGAGTAAGAGAATAGATACATGTTAATGAAGCATGGGATTTTAGTTGGATAAGGTGGGGGTGAGGATCTGAGAGCAGTGAGGAATAGTTATAAAGCCACGGAATTAATGGAATGGCACTTTTTGGTGAAGTGGAGGGAATGTTGCAATTAGAGTGGTCAAGAGTTGAGTTGGAAAAATAGGAGGGGTGGGGTAATTGCAATGAGACTATGGAAGAGTTAATATTACTGATTATGGCATTGTCATAGAAGTGACCATATGACACAGTGTGGTTAATCAGAAGAGAGGATATCAGAAAATCCAGAAGCTAAGATATTGAGAGATTTATCTAGGTAGATGCTAAAATCAGCAAGAATTATGAGAAGGTGTGGTGTCGGGCATAGTAGAAGTAAGCTGGGAGCTTAAATCTCAAAGGAATGAGTTTGTAAATTTGAAACTGTGTTGATCCTCAGTCTTGAATGGAAGTGTAACTAATTCTAGGTTGACAAGTTGTTTTGTTTGTTTACTGCCTTATCATCTTTAGCTTTAAGATATTATTCTTCTGGCCTCTTCTGTTGCTTGGGAATATGTAACTTACCCATTAAGGTAAAAAATTTTTTATAGATCTTCTTTTTCTTTGATTGAAAGTGAAAGTGAGAGTTGCTCAGTCGTGTCTGACTCTTTGCGACCCCATGGACTATATTCTCCAGGCCGGAAAACTGGAGTGGGTAGCCTTTCCCTTCTCCAGGGGATCTTGCCAACCCAGGGATCAAACCCAGGTCTCCTGCATTCCAGGTGGATTCTTTAGCAGCTGAGCCACAAGGGAAGCCCAAGAATACTGGAGTGGGTAGCCTATCCCTTCTCCAGAGTATCTTCCCGACCAATGAATCGAACTGGGGTCTCCTGGATTGCAGGCAGATTCTTTACCAACTGAGCTAATTTTCTTTGATTAGTTTTTAATATTTTCTCCTTGTCTTTGGTCCAGAGTTTCACTATAGTATATTAATGATGGATTTGTTTTTATTCATTTTCTTTGGATCTCTGTATGTATCTTCGATTTAAGGATTTCCTTATAACTTAAATTCTTGAATTTCTTATTTATTATTTCTTCAAATATTAATGCCCCTTCCTCATTTTTTCCTCTTCTCTTTCGAAATGCCTATTAATATGTTGGATTTTCTCGTTTTACACTTCAGGCTTCTTAACTCATTTTCCTTCTCTTTATCATTCTAGGCTGCTTTTAAGTTTTTTCCCATGGGTGTATTTTCTAATTCTCTCTCTTGCATTGAGTTTTAAACAGTTTTTTTTTTTTTTTAATCTGTAAAGTTTTATTTGATTCATTGGAAAATCTGCTCACCTCTCCCAATCCCTGGCTCCCAGATTGCCTTGTTTTGTTTTTTTGATAATGATCTCCCTTTTCATCTTTGTATGATAGGTTTTTCCATTATCAGGCTTGTCAAACTAAGATCAGTGGGCCAAATCTGGCCATGGCCTGTATTTGCATGCCCAATGAGCAAAAAATGATATTTAATTTTTAAAAGGGTTGTTACAAAAATAAAACAGTATTTAACAGGAATCATACGTAGCCTTCAAAGCCTAAAATGTTTCAGTTCAGTTCAGTTCAGTCACTCAGTCACATCCGACTTTTTGTGACCCCATGAACTGCAGCACGCCAGGCCTCCCTGTCCATCACCAACTCCCGGAGTTCACCCAAACCCATGTCCATCGAGTCGGTGATGCCATCCAACCATCTCATCCTCAGTCATCCCCTTTTCCTCCTGCCCTCAGTCTTTCCCAGCATCAGGGTCTTTTCAAATGAGTCAGTTTCAGCTTCAACATCAGTCCTTCCAAAGAACACCCAGGACTGATCTCCTTTAGGATGAACTGGTTGGATCTCCTTGCAGTCCAAGGGACTCTCAAGAGTCTTCTCCAACACCACAGTTGAAAAGCATCAATTCTTCGGCGCTCAGCTTTCTTCACAGTCCAACTTTCACATCTATACATGACCACAGGAAAAACCATAGCCTTGACTAGATGGACCTTTGTTGGCAAAGTAATGTCTCTGCTTTTGAATATGCTATCTAGGTTGGTCATAACTTTGCTTTCAAGGAAATGCTAAAATTTTTATTATTATAATTTTTTAAAAATATAAAATGTTTGTCAACCACTATTCTGTTATCACCACTTCTTTGTTTGGCAATTCCTCTGTTTTTGCATATGCTCATTCTGCCTTATAAGTCTCTCAGTGTGTGTGATTTGTGATTTTTTTATTGTGAATTCATCTTTAGTATGGGTTGTTAGAGGCTGAGGATCCCCATGAGAGAGGAAATGTGTTATAATTCTGATGTCTTTGGGTGTGGGAGTCTGCGGAATAGAAAGCCCACCAGGAGAGAGTGAACTGGAACTAGTCTAAAAGTTGGGATTAATGGGAGAGACCTGGCCATGGAGACTGGCTCTCTGCGGGCTGTGGGGATGTCTAGGGGCCTCCTGTATCCAGGGTTTCCATCCAAATCCCCAGGTTTGGTCTGTAAAGCACTCAGTCGAGGCACAGGCATCTGGACTGGCTAGGGTGGCCATTCACTGAGTATTCAGTAGACAGTCATGGGTCCAGCACCTCTGGGCAGATCTGAAAACAGTAGCAGCGCCTCTGCCTACTGCTGTGTGCTCTGGTGGTAGCACCAAGTAGGTGCTCAGAAACAATCTGTTGTGTGCATGGATGGAGAAGAAGTGGAAATCAAGTTCATATCTTGGGGACTGATAAGTACCAGACAGGAGTCTGCTGCCAACCTTTGCCCTAGACTCCTAGCCAGATGGGAAGAACATGGAGAGATAATACTAGTGGTGGTTTTGTAGATTCCTTTGGGATTTTTTCTGTGTAAACAATTATATCATCTACAAAAGAAGCAGTTTTTACCTTTCCTTTCTGATCTTTATGCTTTCTACTTCATTTTGACAGAGTGCAGTGGCTTGAAGTATTGTTGAATGAAAGTGATAAAAGCAGATATCATTGCCTTTTTCCTGATATTCAGTTCAGTTCAGTTCAGTCACTCAGTCGTGTCCGACTCCTTGCTACCCTATGAATCGCAGCACGCCAGGCCTCCCTGTCCATCACCAACTCCTGGAGTTCACTCAAACTCATGACCATCAAGTTGGTGATGCCATCCAGCCATCTCATCCTCTGTCGTCCCCTTCTCCTCCTGCTCCCAATCCCTCCCAGCATCAGAGTCTTTTCCAATGAGTCAACTCTTCACATGAGGTGGCCAAAGTACTGGAGTTTCAGCTGTAGCATCATTCCTTCCAAAGAACACCCAGGATTGATCTCCTTTAGAATGGACTGGTTGGATCTCCTTGCAGTCCAAGGGACTCTCAAGAGTCTTCTCCAACACCAAAGTTCAGAAGCATCAATTCTTCGGCACTCAGCTTTCTTCACAGTCCAACTCTCACATCCATACATGACCACTGGAAAAACCATAGCCTTTACTAGACGGACCTTTGTTGGCAAAGTAATGTCTCTGCTTTTTACTATGCTATCTAGGTTGGTCATAACTTTCCTTTCAAGGAGTAAGCGTCTTTTAATTTCATGGCTACAATCACCATCTGCAGTGATTTTGGAGCCCCAAAAAATAAAGGCTGACACTGTTTCCACTTCTATTTCCCATGAAGTGATGGGACCCGAATGCCATGATCTTAGTTTTCTGTATGTTGAGCTTTAAGCCAACTTTTTCACTCTCCTTTTCACTTTCATCAAGAGGCTTTTTAGTTTCTCTTCACTTTATGCCATAAGGGTGGTGTCATCTGCATATCTGAGGTTATTGATATATCTCCCAGCAATCATGATTCCAGCTTATGCATCTACCAGCCCAGCGTTTCTCATGATGTACTCTGCATATTTCTTAAATAAGCAGGGTGACAATATACAGCCTTGACGTACTCCTTTACCTGTTTGGAACCAGTCTGTTGTTCCATATCCAGTTCTAACTGTTGCTTCCTGACCTGCATATAGATTTCTCAAGAGGCAGGTCAGGTGGTCTGGTATTCCCATCTCTTGAAGAATTTTCCACAGTTGATTGTGATCCACACAGTCAAAGGCTTTGGCATAGTCAATAAAGCAGAAATAGATGTTTTTCTGGAACTCTCTTGCTTTTTCGATGATCCAGTGGATGTTGGCAGTTTGATCTCTGGTTCCTCTGCCTTTCTAAAACCGGCTTGAACATCTGGAAGTTTACCATTCATGTATGGCTGAAGCCTGGCTTGGAGAATTTTGAGCATTACTTTACTAGCGTGTTAGATGAGTGCATTTGTGCAATAGCTTGAGCATTCTTTGGCATTGCCTTTCTTTGGGATCGGAATGAAAACTGACCTTTTCCGGTCCTGTAGCCACTGCTGAGTTTTCCAAATTTGCTGGCATATTGAGTGCAGCACTTTCACAACATCATCTTTTAGGATTTGAAATAGCTCAACTGGAATTCCATCGCCTCCACTAGCTTTGTTCATAGTGATGCTTTCTAAGGCCCACTTGACTTCACATTCCAGGATGTCTGGGTCTGGGTGAGTGATCACACCATCATGATTATCTTGGTCGTAAAGATCTTTTTTGTATAGTTCTGTGTATTCTTGCCACCTCTTCTTAAAATCTTCTGCTTCTGTTAGGTCCATACCATTCCTGCCCTTTATTGAGCCCATCTTTGCATGAAATGTTCCCTTGGTATCTCTAATTTTCTTGAAGAGAGCTCTAGTCTTTCCCATTCTGTTGTTTTCCTCTAGTTCTTTGCATTGATTGCTGAGGAAGGCTTTCTTATCTCTCCTTGCTATTCTTTGGAAATCTGCATTCAGATGCTTATATCTTTCCTTTTCTCCTTTGCTTTTCGCTTCTCTTCTTTTCACAGCTATTTGTAAGGCCTCCCCAGACAGCCATTTTGCTTTTTTGCATTTCTTTTCCATGGGCATGGTCTTGATCCCTGTCTCCTGTACAATGTCACAAACCTCCATCCATAGTTCATCAGGCACTATATCTGTCAGATCTAGTCCCTCAAATCTATTTCTCACTTCCACTGTATAATCATAAGGGATTTGATTTAGGTCATACCTGAATCGTCTAGTGGTTTTCCCTACTTACTTCAGTTTAATTCTGAATTTGACAATAAGGAGTTCACGATCTGAGCTACAGTCAGCTCCCGGTCTTGTTTTTGCTGTCTGTATAGGGCTTCTCCATTTTTGGCTGCAAAGAATATAATGAGTTTGATTTCAGTGTTGACCATCTGGTGATGTCCATGTGTAGAGTCTTCTCTTGTGTTGTTGGAAGAGGGTGTTTGATATGACCAGTGTGTTCTCTTGGAGAAACTCTATTAGCCTTTGCCCTGCTTCATTCCATATTCCAAGGCCAAATTTGCCTGTTACTCCAGGTGTTTCTTGAGTTCCTACTTTTGCATTTCAGTCCCCTATAATGAAAAGGACATCTTTTTTGGGTGTTAGTTCTAGAAGGTCCTGTAGGTCTTCATAGAATCTGATATTAGGGAGAAACAATTCAGTGTTTCACAACTAAGTATGAAGTTAGCTGTAGGTTTTGCACATGTTTTTTATTCCTGGAAATTAATAATTGAATTTAGAGGCTTGATCAGGTTGAGGTGTAATTTTTTTGGCATGGGGCAAGACTATAAAGGTGTAATTTTATCAAGGGACATATATCTGATTATATCTTTTTGTGATATTAACAGCCATTGATGATTGTTGCTTTTATCAATTATTACATTATGGATTACAAATTGTTTTATTCTAATTTTGTTGACTTCTTCATTTATTAACCAGGACAGTGCTATGAAGAGAATTTTCCTTTATAAACATTCTGACCACCCTACTATGGAGTTCCTATAGGAACGCCAGAGAAACGCTTGATTGTTTTCTTTCATTTATTCATTTTCAGAATAGTTAATTGGTTCCACAGCATCTTCAAAAGGTGTTTTTTTAAAACATAAGCTGTGAATTCACTGTTTGTTTCATTAGTTCATTTAGTTCATTTAGTTGTCTTTCTTATTGATGCTAAATAAGTGTGTACCATTTTAAGCTCTTTAAGAATTCGTTATTTATCACTTTTCCTCTTGGTTTGTTGTTAGGTTTTCATTCTTTGTATAACCCATGTTTTCTGCTAAAATATGAGGAAATAAATACACTCTTGCTTGCATGATTAAGAACAAAAGGAAGATGTATTGAAAGACTTATTTCTAATATTAACGGATAAAGAATGGACCTATTAGCCTCTGAATCACACTTCAGCTGTATGAAAGTGAAAGTCACTCAGTCGTGTCTGACTCTTTGTGACCCCATGGACTGAATCCTGCAGGCCAGAATATTGGAGTGGGTTGCCATTCCTTTCTCCAGGGGATCTTCCCAATCCAGGGATTGAACCCAGGTCTCCCTCATTGCAGGCAGACTGTTTACCAGCTGAGCCACCAGGAAAGCCCTCAGCTGTATGCCAGCATGTCATAAGAAACCTTAGAAATTTGTGCATAAAACCACAGAAATCAGAATTTCTTTGTTTTTTTTTTTTTAATATAAATTTATTTATTTTAATTGAAGGTTAATTACTTTACAATATTGTATTGGTTTTGCCATACATCAACATGAATCCGCCACCGGTTTGGAACCTACAGGAGAACAAACTTTTAATGTCAAGGCTCTTATGTTAAAGGTGATACATGTCAGAAAAGAAGTGATAATTTTAAGTTTCTTGGAAAACAACCAACCATTGGAAAACCGTATATATATTCCTGTATAACATGAAAGGAAAACCTCTCTGCCACATACTGTATATTTTTGATGTAATGTTAACTTCATGTGGTTTAGCTGTTTGACTTGAGTCATGTGCACATAACCTTCTGAATACCCAATTAGCTTATAATATGACAATTTCCTAATAATTATTATTGTTCTAGAGTATAACATTTCACTGTTCAACATCAAATATATATACAAAGGGAATTAAATTTTATGGACTTTTAATAAGTGTCAAAAATGGTTTCTTTTCTATTAGCTGTATTTTAATTTTTCCCCAATTATAAAAATAATAGTGCAAAGCTTTAACAAAATAGGGATCACCATAATCCTACCCACAAGTTATATATTAAATTGCATACCTAGATGAAGGTCTTAAGTATAGATACTCTCAAGGAGATATCAAGATCTTGAAAGAGATTTATATTTACTTTACCAAAAAATATGGGAAAGGTATTTCTGGCAGTCAGACTAAAACTCCAATACTTTGGCCCCCTGATGTGAACAGCTGACTTATTGGAAAAGACCCTGATGCTGGGAAAGATGGAAGGCAGAAGGAGAAGGGGGCGGCAGAGGATGAGATGGTTAGAAAGCATCACTAGCTCAATGGACATGAATCTGAGTAAACTCTGGGAGATAGTGAAGGACAGAGGACCCTGGCGTGCTGCAGTCCATGGGGTCGCCAAGGGTTGGACACAATGACTGAACAACAACAAAGATTTCTGGCAAAACATAGGTGATTTAAAAAAAAAAAAAAGCATGATAGGTTTTGAATAGTTTGTATTTTTGACAATGAGTGTGTAATGTACGTGTATACATAATATACACACATGTGTATATGCGTATGTGCATGTGTATATGGGGACACAGGGAGGAGGGAGAGGAGGAGAGGTCTACGTATGGAGAGAAAACTTCTGAAATGAATGGAACTATTTTAAAAATTGCAGCTTATATTTTTACAGTAGATTTATTGCCTAATGTCTGTCAGATACACACTAGCCAAACAGAACCGTGTGTTACATCAGTTTGTATTGGTTTAAATTTCGTGAACTTAAGAGCTTTTGATTAAAATATACATACTATTACATATGAAATAGATAACCAGCAAGAACCTACTGTGTGGAAATTATACAACAGTTTTTTGTGATTATTCAGCAAAGGAAATGAAACAGAACCCTCAATAGTTCCTAGGTAGAGAATCTAAATTCCTGTCTTATGTGAATAATTCGTATGACAAAGGGGAATTATTTTTATTTTCTTCATTTCCTTTCAAGATTAGACAGTCCTGTGTTTCTTTAGTTTCTGCCAAATCTCATGACTGAAGTTACTAAATAGATTACGGATAGAAATCATTTCATCCATCAATGAATTATTTTCCAACATAACTACTTCTTTAGTGGTGCATATGGGCGTCTTAGTGCTACTAAGACAAGAAGGATATTTAGTACTGCCTTTGCTCAACCGTTCTTGGTTTCTTTGGATTTCTAGGGTGTGGGGAGCATCTCGTGCGCACCATACTAGCCAGAGAATGTTCACACGCTCTCCAAGCTGAAGATGCCCACCAGGCTTTGCTGGAGACTATGCAAAACAAGTTCATCAGTAAGTATAATGTCAAAAAAATATAATTTCCTTCTAAATAGAGATTGTTTTGCTGAGCTGTAAGCTTCATGAGTCAGGTATCATGTTTGTATTGCTAGACCAAAGTCCAGGGCCTAGCATGGACTTAGACACTCAATTCACATTGGTGTGAAAATAAATTCCATCAAAATAGCTACTACTATATAAAATTTACCATCTAACCAATAGAACACCCAAGCTGTGAAACGTTGTCCAAGATTAGAATGATATACAATAGAATAAAATTCTATTAAAACAAAATTCAAAGGACTACCTCCTTTAAATCTTTTCTGTGATGCAACTTGACTCTTTTTATAGTTGTCTAGGGTTGAGTTGAAATCCAGCCTGGCTCCATTTGCCGTTGTGAAGCTACATCTGGTTGGAAGAAGGGATGCCTTTGTCTAATCTGTGGAAAGATTTTCTGTAGCCTACCAATTTCCCTATAGATACCTGTTATTTTGTTTAAAACTATTTGACTCTGGATTTTCCCATCTTTTTAACATTGAACTTACCTCTATGAAAGGCTTATGAAATTGTATAAGAAATATTAACCATACTTCTTCTATGCTTTATATAAAATGTTAAAAATAAGTTAGAGTAAGAAGCCATAACGCATAAACTAGGGAAAGACTATCACAGGGTTTAATCTGGAGGGCATCTCCAAGTAGAGAATCAAGAGGATAATACGAGGTGCAAATTATATGGTGAGGACAATACAGACAGGTGTCTAGGGAAAAAAATCACCCTAAAAGGACTCACTGATGGCAGACTCCTAGAACTGGCCCAGGAAGCCAGAAAAAGAGGGGAAGACAGGACTGTGGGCACAGAGACAGAGATATGACAGTGGGGTTGGCATGGCGGGGGCTCGGCACCTACATAACTCTTAGGTAGAGCAAGTGTTCCCGACGGGCAGCAGGGCTGCATCAGCCAGGGATCAGGGCTTTTCCCCCCAGTTTTCCCACAGTGTCCAGGTGTCTAGTCACACCCCTTCCCCAACCCTACCTTTAGGGTGCTGGTGTGGGTCTGGCTAGCAAGGGTTGCCCTGATCTATCTTGTCAGAATTTAGGCTTTACCTACTCAAAACACTTTTCATCTCAAAGCGATCTCTGCTTAGAATTTATGAAAGTCCATTCAAAGGACCACATATAAGCATGCAACTGATGGGCTAGATAGGGGGTTCCAGGGATGGGGATAAAACTGAATTACTTCCTCAGATTTATATGCATGGTCGCTCAGCCCTTAGTAAGTATCATGCCCTTTTAGGGAAGATTTTAGCGTAGAGAGAAAAAGAAAAACAGATTATAGGCAAAAAAGAACTGGATTTATCTGAAGGAAGAAGAGAGTGAATAACTATAGAAAAGTTTCAATATGAAGAGATTCTGTAACAGGTGCTTTCTTCCAGTCATATGACCTGAGGTTATGAAAACGTAAATAATGGTATGAACTACATGCATACTGGTAAGAATCACCTGATAACAAATTGTGAGCTGAGGAATGTGTTAGGAACGGCCTTTGAGGTCTGCCTTATTTTTCAGAAAAAGGTTGATGGCATTCATGTTACTCCATCCTCAAATGTATCAGCATCAGACTCCTCTTTTTGTTCTTTTGCCTTAAGTTACCATCATGGAATGCTGGGTTGAAAGAAAACCAAATTCTTGGCCTTAACAACGTATATAATTTATGTAATTTGCTGTTAGTTGTCCAGCTATACCAGCTGCGTTCTCAGAACAATGGGAAGGAGTGCTGAGAGGTGAACAGTCAGCACTTAGGAGAAGTTCACATCCTGGAAACCCTGTGGTTATGGCACATGTCCATTTCCTCCCTGTTGAGAGTGACCTGAAGCGCTTTTCTGTGTCCGAAACCACGGATTCACTAGCTAGTTGTCCATCTCCAGGTCTGAGCTCCCCTCCTTTCCCTTCTGATACTTTGTTACCCTCGCCTTTTGTGTAACTTTTGAAACTACTCAGAGTTAGGTTGCAGTACTCTCTTTCCCCACTCCATCCCATGACCTCATGCATATTGAACCCCGTCTGAAAAATTCCAGACTCTCGGAAAGGAGTAAGAGACTTTAGAGCTCAGCTTATCACCCGTGCTCACTAAATCGTGAAGCAACCTATTTTACAAGAGTCCAGTGACTTGCCCAAACTCGGCCGGTTAGTCAGTGGGTGTTGGTTTTGCAAGATCATGCTGCCCCTTCCTTTTATAAGTAAAACATAATGTGGAATAGCGAAGACTATTCTGAGAGTTAGGACAGCTGGGTTCTGCTCTTAACTGTGTGTCTGACTCACTGGATCTAACAAGTTACTTAAGTTCTGTTTTGTTTTCTTTAGGAGAAAAAAAAAAGTTAAACAAGAGACAATTTCTAAATTCCTCCACCATGCTAAATTTTATGAATTCTCTACTAGATTACACTTGTAAATATGAGGTGTAATCATATTTTAATATGAATTTTAATCAGTTTATTTGGAGTTGGAAATGGGATTGGAAAATAAAAAATTTCTGGGACCACTTGAGAATTTTCAAGAAGCATAGATGATATTTACAAAATGTTATAACAAAGTAAATTGATTTTACTAGAAGCCTGGATGAGAAGCAAGGGGGTCAGGTTCTTTACTATTTTATGAAATTAGTTGTTTGTTTTAAAAAAGTCTCTTTGTCCTTAGTTTCCTCATGTGTAAAAGAGGGGTCTAGCTCAATGGTCCCCAAAGTCCTTCCTAGGTCCAAAATTCTGTTCGGTTCCTGGTTTATTCACCAGCCAACCTAAAATGTGTGTGTGAAAGTCAATTTAGTCTTTACTTAAAACTATAAATTGAAACCATTATAGGTGGGTTGCAAGTTTCTGTCTAAGGTGATTTGGTCAAAATCCTCTCTAGTGATGTTTGTGGCAAGCTTGACACCACTTGGTTTTGTGGAAAGGCATCGTGATACTCTTCCTTTCTTGCTTCCTTTGTTTTCTTTTAAAAAAAAAAAATTCACAAATAATATATCTGGAGATTCTCATGACAGTATATACATATGAATATTTTATATGATGCTCAGGACACATTTATCTAAGCCCCTGGTAGTTCTTCAGCTACAGTTCAGATCTTCCTACCCAGGCACTGGTTCCCGTGGCCCTTTCTGCTCATGGGGCTGCCCCCATCCGTGGTGCTTTCTGTGTGACTGTTTATTCAGTTGCAGAGGTAGTTGTTTATCGTGTGACCTCACTCTTCTGATGGACCTAAGAAGAGCTGTTGGTTTTTCAGTTTGTTCCGCTTTTTACTTGTTAGTGTAGAGTGATCACCTCTAAGCTCTGTATATATTGCACCAGAAACTGGACATCTCCATACTCTTTTCCCAGTGCTTGTTATCACATTAAAAAAAATTTTTTTCCCTAAAATCATGGATTAAAAAAATGGTTTCCAGTTTTAATTTATCTCTTTTCTGATGAGTACATTTTCAAATATTACTTGGCCTTTTGTGTGTCTATGAATTATCTGCTCACAACTTTAGACCACTTTTCTGTTGTACTGTTTGGATGATTTTCTTTCAGTTGACATTTAAACTTTTATTAATGGTAAAATTGCCTTAAATAAAATATTCTAAAATGACACAGTAATAATCATCTGTGCAGAATTTTAAAATAACCCTGTCTTTTTGAGTAGTGGTATGTTTGATATCTGTGACCTTCCACAATAATAAGGGATTTTTTAAAAAGTAATTTTACGCTATGATTAAATAATGTGTTTTTATGTATTTTTTCTAAAGTAGTCAGTAACTCATTAAAAGATTCCCCACCCCCCTTTTTTTGCAATGTGAAACCTCTGAAATTATTTTAAATGTAGGGTTCTTTGAAAATTGATTTTTGATAAATAAAACTTTACTGTGATAGAATGAATAGAGTAAAATTGAAAGACATTTTGAAGATTAAAATGTTTTTGTTTCCACTTACGTTACCTTTAATGCAAAGACCAGAGCTTTGGTTTGACTTAATATAGGAAGCATAAAAGAGAGTAACCAATTTGTGCCATTTTTCAAAAAACCACTGTTTGTATAACATACAAAACCCATAAAAAAAAAGATACTGTAAAAATAGTGCCTTAATAATACTTCATACTAACCAGTTGATTATAGACTGAATGCTTAGTTAAGTAGGGAAAAGAAATAAATAGATTTCCTTTTTAGTTGTGCTTTTTAAATTATACACACACACACACACACACACACACACACACACACACAGTCTCTTACAATGTTTGGATATGACTTTTCCTATTCATGGTTGTTTTTGAACAAACTTGGTTTTATGAATTGTTCTTTTTTCATGCAAACTCCGGCTGAACATGTGGTATGTGAACTTCAGGGTGGCATTATAACTTCCTGCCCAGTTCTCTACAAGTAATGTCATAAGTGAAGTGAAAGTCCCTCAGCTGTGTCCAACTCTTTGCAACCCCGTGGATTATACAGTTCATGAAATTCTCCACGCCAGAATACTGGAGTGGGTAGCCTTTCCTTTCTCCAGGGGATCTTCCCAACCCAAGGATCAAACCCAGGTCTCCTGCATTGCAGGCGGATTCTTTACCAGCTGAGCCACCAGGGAAGCCCAAGGATACTGGAGTGGGTAGCCTATCCCTTCTCCAGGGGATCTTCCTGACCCAGGAATCAAACGGGGATCTCCTGCATTGCAAGTGGATTCTTTACCAACTGAGCTATCAGGGAAGCCCTAAGTAATGTCATAGTACATTTTTTAGTTGGTTTGGCTCTCTACTAAATATGATCATTGATGAAATGTTATCTGTAAGAATCAAATTTCTGTATGAATTTCTAAGCTAAATTGTTGATATCATCAAAATACAGACTAGGTGACTATTACTGAAGAAGTCTATGTGGTGTATAGTATTATGATTTTTTTTTAAAGAAGGGGTTTTGCTCTGTGTTCCTTTATGTCATTCCTTGGGGGAATGTGCTTACACTCTTTCTGACGTCATAGGTTTGCTGTCACCCTATGATGATGCCAGAATGCCATCAATAACTGGGTTTGTAGGGAGTCCACTTCTGTGATTTTCTGCCAACTTGGGAAATTATATTTGATATATATTTTCTTTTAATGACCAGCTTCTTAGGTAAAACCCTGATAATTTGTAAGCATTAGGTTTCATAGGAGGAGCAAAAGTATATTGTCATTATACATTGGAACTTCTTATCTGAAGTCATATATGATATTTCATGAGTTTTGTTATAATTTAGAAAACCATAAAGTATATACTGGTCTCTTTACCAGTGCATCTTTGGATTCTTACAAGACTTTTCTCCATATTCTTCATGCATGTTTCTTCTTTTCAAGCCCTAAATTCTTCTTCCTCAGAGAACTTATTTTTTGAAATCTATTAAAAAAGATGTTTTTCCTTCATTGTCATAAACATTGTGATATATATAGCCTGTTGTACTCTCATGTCCAAACTGTAAAATAAAACAATAAATTAGGCATCCCTAAAGCATTCTATTCAGTTCAGTTCAGTTGCTCAGTCATGTCCGACTCTTTGCGGCCCCATGAATCGCAGCACACCAGGCCTCTCTGTCCATCACCAGTTCCTGGAGTTCACTCAAACTCACATCCATCGAGTTGGTGATGCCATCCAGCCATCTCATCCTCTGTCGTCCCCTTTTCCTCCTGTCCCCAATCCCTCCCAGCATCAGAGTCTTTTCCAATGAGTCAACTCTTTGCATGAGGTGGCCAAAGTACTGGAGTTTCAGCTTTAGCATCATTCCTTCCAAAGAAATCCCAGGGCTGATCTCCTTCAGAATGGACTGGTTGGATCTCCTTGCAGTCCAAGGGACTCTCAAGAGCCTTCTCCAACACCACAGTTCAAAAGCATCAATTCTTTGGTGCTCAACTTTCTTCATAGTCCAACTCTCACATCCATACATGACCACAGGAAAAACCATAGCCTTTACTAGACGGACCTTTGTTGGCAAAGTGATGTCTCTGCTTTTGAATATGCTGTCTAGGTTGGTCATAACTCTCCTTCCAAGGAGTAAGCATCTTTGAATTTCATGGCTGCAATCACCATCTGCAGTGATTTTGGAGCCCCCCAAAATAAAGTCTGACACTGTTTCCACTGTTTCCCCATCTATTTGCCATAAAGTGATGGGACCAGATGCCATGATCTTTGTTTCCTGAATGCATTATTTACCACTAATTGTTGGGCCCTAGGTTTTTATACTGCAGAATTTTGGACATATTTTTGTTTAATAAATATTCATTGAAAGCCATGAATATACTTTGCTGGCTGCTTTGAAAACTGTGAAACATTCACAGATAAATACAACAGATCAGCCTTACTGTCAAGGAACTTGCATTCTATGAGGAGAAAAAAGTCAAATATACAGTAAATAAAATGTAAGATGCAGTTTAAATGTGAAATGTAGGTTTCATACTAAAGTAGAGGAAATATAGGGACTTTATTCCTTGCAATTTTGTCAAATGGAGATCCTAGAAATTTTGACTGCAAATAATCTAATAATGTTGGACAAAATATTAATGACAAAATCACACTTTCAAATGAATGGGTTAGAATCTTTGTTTAAGATATTCCTAGTTACATGAAGCTTCCAGAGGCTTGACAGAAGTAAATGAAAATCCTTCCTAAAGAAGTGCTCTTTCCATTCAGGTCTCAAAGAAGTGCTCAACTGTGAATTCAAAATAAGAGCTAAAATTAAAATGAAACACACATGATGGAGAGTTACAATGAGAGAAAGTATGTCAACAAAAACTTTAACCAGACCACCAAAGACTTTAGATATTAGAGCCACTAGGTAGAGAATATGAAATAAGTAAAAATTTTAGACATTGCTGTTTTTCAATAGATACAGTCATTTTTAGAAACATATTTATCAGTCTTATAAAAAGTGGAACATGTGTGTGTCCCACAACCCAGAAATTCTAGTCCTATATTCACATGCCCGGGGTGACACACACAGCAATATGTACAGGATTGTTTTTTTCTTAATAGCAGGAAATGGAAACCACTCCAATGTCCATCAACAGGAGAATGCTGTGTGGCAGTGAAAATGAATGGATCTCAGAGAACACACATCCTTATGAAAGAACCTTAAAATCATAATACTAAGTTAAAAATGCAGTTTGCCAAGGACTGCAGTCAGTGTTGCCACCATGAATATAACTTTGCAAAACCAGACACTATTAAGACATGCATGCATGGTAAAACTATGTACGAGAGCAAGAAGTTATGGAAAAATAATTCAGGATGGTGGTTTCCTTTGGGAGAGAAGACCTGGGGAGTCTAAACAGTATTAATAATGTTGGATTTTTCTAGTTGTTTGGTAGCTCAATCAACATTTGTTCTATTTCATGTGTTCTGTTAATATGCTACATGTATCTTTTTATGTTTTACGAAAAACTTCATAATTAAACCCTTAATATGTTAAGTAGGAAAAGCAGAGTTCAGAAGAAGCAGAGGAAGAGGTGTCATATCTAGTAGATCTAGGGGAATGTCATGAATGAGGTTCCTTCAGGAGGGAGATTCTTGGACTGGGTTTGTGAACAGCAACTAATCTAACTTAACAAGTGGACAGAGTATATTAGGGAGAGTGGTGTAATGATAAATGAAAAAGAACACCCCCAAATTGGACTTACTGTATTGGAGAGAGCCACATAAGGCTTTGGCAATGGAGTGCAATGGTAGGACATGGGATGGATCAGAGGAGGGAGGCCCTGTAGGTGAAACTGCTAATGTGAAGGCTGTGGCAAGTAGAGAAGCAGAACTCGAGTGGACAGAAAGGAGAATCAGGAGCCAGAGACTCTCAGCGAGAGGATCCTTGAGATTCTTGATGGATGACTGAATGGGACAAATGCAGTGAAAGAACCATCGAAGTAACTAGAGTTTTGATTCTCTTGGGCCTGGACTTACAAGGGCAACAAGACATGATAAGAATGTCATGCATGGAACATTGAACACATGGAGAGAATGGGGTTGATTTGGACTGTTGTATTGGCATAGAGGTGTTTGTAGACAAGACAGTCAGTTGGATATGTGGGCCTGGAGCTTGAGAGGGAAGTTGAGACTCTGGACTTGCCCTTGGAATTTATGAAATTCATGGCATCTTTCACAGAATGGATGATCCAGCTGAGGAGGCCAGATGTGCTTGTATGTCCTTTCCTCAAAGAGGTCTTTCCTAACCACCCTGCCTACAATTTTAACTTCTCTTACTGTGGTTTGTGTTTCTTCTTGACACTTACTTTATCCTGTACTTTATTATTATTGTCTCTCCTAAGCATGGCACAAACTCTGAGAGCAGAGATTTTGACTGTTATTCTACCCCACACGCCCTGCATTGTGGTATCCTCAGCAGCCAGAAGAGTGTCTAGCAAAGAGAACATCTGTGGAATGAATTAAGGAGAGGGTGAAGACCTTTAAGGTGTCTGCCTTCAGAATAAGTGGAAAGACTGACCTGGGAGGAGACAGGAAAGAGAGGGAGAAAAGATATGACGAGGAGGACACTCATCTTGAAGCCAGAGACATTGAATTTTTTGAGATAACCAAGGAGTTTCCATGTGTTTAGAGATATAAAGGAATATCAAGAAAAAGCTGGTAGGCCAAGTCAGTAGGAGGGTATGAGTCAACTTTCAAGCATGTGCAGTGGCAGGGTAAGAAGAGAACATCTCTCAACAGCTGGGAGAGAAAGAGGACCAGAAATGATGGTCTTCCAGCCAAGGCCTTTGGTGATAAGCTGGATGGTTGAGAGTTCAGTAGATGACTGACGTCTACAACTTTGCATTTCAACTGTGCACCAGTAGCACACAAACTTACTGAAGATTGATACTTTGCCTTTCATCTTTTTTCTTCTTTAACTAGAGTGTATCTCAGGGAAGATCAGCAAACTGCAAAATCAGTCAGATTGTTCTTCCCAAGTGACCGTAGATACATATACAGAATATTTTAAAGTGTATAGTCATTTTACAAATCAGGATAAATTTAAGTGAGTGGGTGGATAGGGACAAAAGGAAAATAGAAGAAAGATAGCAAGTGACTACAAGGTTGACAGTCACTTTAGAAATGAATGTGGTTTTCTCAGGGCCTTCAGGAATGTTCTTTAGGAAGCTGATGGCAGAATTGAAAGAGGCTTAAGAAGTAATCATATATCTCACTTAAAACAAGACGCAGAAAGCTTGTGCTGTCAGGCTGTGAGGAGGGAGAATAGGAAGAGTGATTGGTTAGATTATACTTAGTGGAATTGTTGAAAGTTGTAAGAATTTGACACATAATTTTCTTTCTTTGGCTAGAGCGGGTGGTTAAAATTCCCATTTATTGACCCAGGTAATCATCATTTGAAAATAAATAGTTCATCTGCTTATTAAATTGAAATTAGCACAATTTCCAAGAAGCCCAGAGAGTGCTTCCTGTGGTGTGGCTGAAGTGCTGCTCCTGAAGGGGAGTCTTAGAGAAAGCTGGGTTGTCCTGTCCTGGGGAACTCAGTCATTTTCCTCTTCTTCCTCTCCTGTTACAAATAAGAAAAAAAGAAAAACTTGTGATTGTATTAAATTACTAACAATTGAACAGCAGCAGATTAGCAAAATTAGCTTATTGGAATGAGTGGAAGTGGGTATCTGGCAACAGAGCTGTGACTTTGCTGGGCTTTGTGCATTCACAACCCAAGCTGGTTTTGTCCCTGTGGCCTAGGTTTCCTGTTTACACAAGAGCTCTAGCCTTCTCTTAGAGCCTGGAAATCCCATGTGTTTTGGACACTTGGTGCTTTTTAAATAGCAGAGGATGATGATGTCAACAATAGCAAATGTGTTCTTACTCAAGCCTTTTGGGAAACAAAGAAAAGACCATTTAAATTTCCTACCAAATTTTGATAACTGGAAATAATTTGGTAATAGTATTTGGTTAGAAAGCAAGTAATAAGCACAGTACTGAAAAAGGAAAAGAGCAAAACAGCTCTGTAAACAGTGTCATGTTACTCTAAAAAAAAAACCTACCAGTTTTGTTGCTGGTATATTTGTTTTCAAAGTTGGCCAGATTTAGGCACCGTGGACTTGATTATAAAGGTTGGTGCCATCACAGAATTGGGAGCTGCTGAGCATTCACAATAGGTACTTTATTTTGAATTTTTGTTAAAAGATGTTTATGAAGTATTAGGATTTAATTAAAACCACTCAAAGAATGTATTTCATCCCATGCTGAAGAAAAAAAAAAAGAAAGAAAAATAAAGATCTTTGTTTCCATACTAGAGTTTTCTTTTCTTCCAAAGGGTACTGATTAGGTGATCAAAAAAGGGTTTTGTCTGTTCCTTTCGCTGTGAGCATGTGGAGAAAAGCCACTAATATTAATAGTTACAGTAAACTTGGAGCACATAATTATAATGTTGCAAGAAGGAAAGGAAAGTTCAGTCATACGAAGCTGAAGGCTGAGTTGTACATATAACTGACTGATTAGTTTGAATAGGGCTTAAGTTACATTTGGTGGATGTGGGTAAAATAAGGAAATCCATAATTATTATAATATTTATAATAGATTTTAGAGTTGTTTATGGTTGTGAAGTCGCTTCTCCTCATCGTAACCTAATTTTTCTTTAAAAGCCATTAGATATTTGAGAGTAACCATGATTTTTGAGCCTGTGGAAACCACGTATTTGTGAAGACCGAAGTACATGTAAACAACATTATTCTGAACCTCCTGCGAGTGTGGTGAAGCCCAGTCCATTCATTAGCATTAATTGTGGGCGGTTCACACTGACAGCTTCTCAAACAGTCCATCTGAGGCTCAATGACACTGATGACTTTCTGGTATTTATCTCACTTCTGGGTTGATTTTTCAGTTTCAGGTGAGGTTAAGCTCAGATTATGGGCTTCTCTGGTGGCTCAGCAGTAAAGAATCCACCTGTCAGTGCAGGAGATTTTGATCCCCGAATCAGGAAGATCCCTGGAGAAGGAAATGGCAACCCACTCCAGTATTCTTGCCTGGAAAATCTCATGGACAGAGGGGCCTGGCAGGCTACAGCTCATGGAATTGCGAAAGAGTCGGATACAACTTAGTGACTGAACCACAACAACAAAGCCCTTGTTGGTCTCCTCATTTGCAAATGTTTTCTCCCAGTCTGTAGGTTGTCTTTTTGTTTTGTTTATGGTTTCCTTTTCTGTGAAAAAGCTGATAAATTTGAATAGGTTCCATTGGTTTACTTTTGGTTTTATTTCTACTGGCTTGGGAGACTGACCTAAGACAACATTGGTACAATTTATGTCAGAAAATGTTTTGCCTATGTTCTCTTCTAGGAGTTTCATCTCTTTACTTATGTTTTTAACCCATTTTGAGTTCATTTTTATGTATGATGTGAGGGTGTGTTCTGGCTTCATCGGTTTACATGTGTCTATCCAGCTTTCCCAACGTCACTTCCTAAAGAGATTTTGTCTTTTCTCCATTGTATTGATGCATTTTTGCCTCCTTTGTCCTAGATTAATTGACCATAGGTGTAGGGATTTATTTCTGAGCTCTTTGTTCTGTCCCATTGATCCATAGGTCTGCTTTTGTGCCAGTACCACCCTGTTTTGGTTACTATAGCTTTGTAATATTATCTGAAGGCTGGAAAGTTTATGCCTCCAGCTTTACTTTTTCTCCCTGGCAATTCTGGTTTTATGGTTCCATATAAATTTTAAAGTTTAGGATTATTTGCTCTAGTTCTGTTAAAAGAGACACAATAAGAATATTGTGGTTAAGGAAGAAGATATCCTTGTTCTTAGGAGGTATCTTCTGAGTATTTAAGAAGAAGAGTTATAATGTTTGACACATTTCAATGGCTCAGATAAAAGTATTTGTGAATGTAATGCTTTTGCACTGAAGGCTAATGGTGACTCTGTAGGATAATTGACTTTCTTTGTAGGAAAGCTTATGATAAAAAAAGTAACAAATCTTTGAGACTTAAGTTATATCTGAACTGTTTACTATTTAGCAAAACTGAGGGAACAAAACTGGTTTGTAGATCCTGAGAAATTAATTAAAATTGTAACATAGTTCGCTAAATAATTGAAAACTTATATTTAAGGAGAAATATACAGGAAGTAAATATTTTTAAGTTTTGGATGTGCATTTATTTGACAGGAGGATTAAATTTTAATAGGAAGCATATAAACATAAATATATAACTACTTGGTTAATGCTTCACTTTTGGAATTGTGAAAAGCCCTCAGTATTTCTAGTTTTCAGCTTATGCTTCAAATCTAAAATGCATTATATTGTCACATTTTAAAATATTCTTAAGGCAGGCAGTAAAAAATATAAACTGTCAGGGGTCACACTGTATTCATCGCTTCTACAGACTAACTTTTGCACCCTGTCCAAGTACACACTCAGAGTGGCACGCACTGTGAGCTGGATTGTCCTGTAGTCGTTCTCAACGTCCTTTGCCCTCCCATGCCTCTACTACTTAGACTATAAAAACTATTTACATTTTGAGACTCCCTTGGTTATTGTATGGCTGAGAGGCCATACAATATGCATCAAACCGACAAGATACAAGCAAGTGTCTGCTTGAAGTTTTCTGGGTGAGCTTTTTGTCTTCTTGATAAAGGGGACTGCCATCAGCTCTTTTCCTTTCTTCCCTTCCTGAATGTGAATGTAATACGTGGAGTAAGAGCAACCATATTGTAGCCATGAGGAAATGGGAGACTCATAGAAATCATGGCCCTGACACTGTACAGCTGTTGCTGCGTATGTGAAAGCACTTTGCTCTAGACTGCCTGTTTGGTGGGAAAAGTAACCCCAGGTTGCTGAAGTCACAGCAGGTCTGGGTTTCCATCGGTCGCTGCACTTTGTGTCTTTTGTGGCGGGAAGAATCTACTCTGAGGGGAGCAGTGCAAGAGGAAGGCTACTGAAGTGAAAGGGAAGTTCAAGTCTCTGGTCTGTTTTAGGATCTTTGATGATTCATTTTCTCTCTTTAAAAGTTACTTATAGTGGCTTAACCAAGGACTTATCTTCCCTGTTTAAAAGCCACTTAGCATGACTTACCAGGAGATTAATTTTTCCTCTCCTAATAAGACATCCAGAGAACCTGTGCGCCAGCCCCACATTCCTCCACATTCCTGGCCCTCTCCTCTGGCTCTGCCGCCCATATCGTGTGGCTCTTCCCATTCCCCGAGGTCACAGCAAAAGTACTGTGCCACCTGTGAATCACTTTTTCTTTTTAGAAAGTTTTTCTTTTCAAGTTGAAGTATAGTTAATTTATAATGTTGTGTTAGTTTCAAGTGTACAGCAAAGTGATTCAGTTATACATTCTTTTTCAGATTCTTTTGCTTATAGGTTGTTATAAGATACTGAGTATAGTTCCCAGTGTATATATGTTAGCCCCAAACTCCTAATTTATCTCTTCTTCTTCCCCACTCCCTTGTATCCTCTTTGGTACACACAAACTTGTTTCCCATGTCTGTGATTCTATTTCTCTTTTATGAATAAGTTCATTTGTATCATTTTTTTAAGATTTCACATGTGAGTGATGTCATATGATATTTGTCTTTCGCTGTCTGACTTACTACACTCAGTATGACAAACTCTAGGTCTGTCTGTGTTGCTGCAAGTGGCATTATTTTGTTCTTTTTTCAGGCTGAGTAGTACTCCACTGTATGCATGCACCGCATCTTTATCCATTCATCTGTCCATGGACATCTACGTTGTTTCCATGTCTTGGCTGTTTTGAATAGGGCCAGTGTGAACTTTGGAGTGCATGTATCTTTTCAGATTAGAATTTTCTCCATATAAATGTCCAGGAGTGGGACTGCAGGATCATATGATAACTGAAACCTTTTTAAAGGACTTTTCCTGAAAGGGCTTCCCACTCAATTCTTTTTGGGTCTTCTTGATCAGAACTGTGTCCTCTGGTCACTTTTAGCTGCAGAGAGACTGAGAAATTTCTGAGCTGTCCCTTCAATAAAATTGGACTCATTTTAGTTGGAAAGAAAGAATGGATACTACGTATACATCTCCTGTCGGCCACAGGGGTTGGATTAAATGATTCTTGGTCTAGATGGTCCTTTCTAGCTCTTGTAATTATAAAGTCTGTTTAATAAATTCTTGGAGAATTGGTGATTAAAACTTTAATGCACAGCAGCAGATCTAATAACCTAGATTGGGGTTTGGCAGACTGTGGTCCACAGGTCAAATCTTGCTAGCTACATGATTTTGTAAAGAGAATTTTATTGAAACACAGCCCCATTGATTGTTTTACATACTGTCTATGACTGCTTTTACCTTATACAGCAAAGCTGAGACTGTTTACTGTCTGGCCTTTTATAGAGAAAGTTTGCCAATCCCTGGCCTAGATGATCCAGAAGAGACCTTCCATCTTGGTAGTTACAAAAACATTAATTTATTCATTCAATGACTATTTGAGCATACACCACATTTTAGACATTATACCAGACCCTGGGTGTGTGGCATATAGCAATGAATAAAACAAAATCCATACTGTCATGGAACTTCCATTTTATCAAGTCAGGCGGACAAACAAATAGTTAAAAATATAGTCTATGCTATAGTAGTATGAGCTACAGAGACAATGAAGTAGGAAAGGTGGATAGTAAGTACAGGAAAGGAACTTGTGGTTTCTAAAGAGACTTTTGAACAAAAACCCAAAGGTGAGGAACAGAGCTGAGTGGCAAATGAAGGGAAGAACATTCCAGAATGGCAGGTGAAAAGGAGGCCGCAGTATGTCTGGAGAGGTTGAGAGGAGCAGGGTGATCTGAGCAGAGTGAGTGAGGGGAAGAAGGAAGAAGGGCTGGGGATGAGCTCAGAGGTAGCCTGGGCCAGCTTGTTGGGACTTATAGGCCATTATAAGATGGGAGCCATGGAGAGTGCTGCAAAGAGGAACAGCACGGCCTGACTTAGGTTTAACACGTCCTTCTGGCCACAGTGCTGACAGTGAACTGCGGGGGCAGGAGCGGAACATGGGAGACCAGTTGGGTCTATGAGGCTGGACTGAGTAATAACAGACAGTAGTGGCTTAGACTAGAACGATGCTGGTCAAAGAGGAAGCAGAGGGTGAATGTTGGTAGCTTTCACAGGCAGAGCTAACATGATTTGCTAATCAGTTGATACAGGGTGAGGGATAAAGAGAGTCAAAGATGACTTGGGTTTTGGCCTGGGCAACTGAAGGAATGGAGTTGTTGTTTGTTGATGTGGGGGAAGCCTCCAGGAGGATGAAGTCTTGGGGGAAAGACCAAGAGTTTCAGGTGGTGCTTACGTTGCAGGAAGGGGGACCCCTTCCAGGGCCCCAAAAGGAGTTGTTGCCTAATACTTAGAAATGAATTGTCTGAGGAGACACACTTGCTAACAAAGCAAGAGACTTTAGTGGGAGAAGGTGCCTGGGCAGAGAGTGGGAGGGTGAGGGAACCTAGGAGGACTGCTGTGCCATGTAGCTCACAGTCCCAGGTTTTATGGTGATAGGATTAGTTTCCGGGTTTTCTCTGGCCGGTCACTCTGACTCAGAGTCCTTTGTGGTGGCGCACGCATTGCTCAGCCAAGATGGATTCCAGCGAGGAGGATTCTGGGAGGTCAGTAGGGCACGTGGCATCTCCTTTTGACCTTTCCTGAACTCTTCCGGTTGGTGGTGGCTTATTAGTTCCCTGTTCCTTACTAGGACCTCCTGTTGTAAAATAATTCACACAGATAGTTACTATGGTGCCTGGCCAGGGTGGGCGATTTCAGTCAGTGTGTTTCCTCTAACACTTACTGAACATGCAAGTGGAAGTGTAGATTAGGCAGTTGCATATTTGAATCTCAATTTCGGGGGTGGGGGAGGCATGGACTCAAATAAACATGAGAATCGAGGGTGTGCTGATGACATGTTAAAGTGATGGACAATACCAGATCACCAGAGGAATGAATATGAATCAAAAAGGTACTGAATGGCTCTGGAATATTCCAGAATTAAAGCCAAGAAGATGAAGAGGAACCAGCAGGGAAATTGAGGAGGCACAGCTGATGCTCTTCCTGGAGAAAGTCTAGTAGTTTGTGAAATCTAAGAACTAAAAACTTTCAAGCAGCAAAGAGTGATCAGCAGGTTAAGTGCTGCTGGCGAGTAGTCAGTAACACGAAGGCTGAGGGATTGATCTTTGACTGTAGCCCCCTGTGAAGGTTGTGGGTAGCCTTGCAAAGAGGGTTTGGGTGCTCTGATGGGGATTAAAATCCCAATTTGAGTGGGTAAGGAAAGAGAATGAGAGCAGAGAGGTAGAAGACAGTGAGCACGAATCTTTCGAGAAATCTTTCCTTTCTTAAAAGGAAGAAGAGAATGGAGTAACAGCTGTAGAGGAAGGTGGGTTTTGTTTCATTTTGTCTATGTTTTGTTTTTCTATATAGGAGAAATTAAGAGCAAGTGATCTAGGAGAACGATCTAATAGACAAAAGAATGCTGTGTGTGTGGAGAGGGCTGGCTGTGGAGGGGGTGGTGAATCTCTATTGTGGCGTCCAGGGGCGAGTGAGAAGGAAGGGACCTTGTGAATAGGCAGAGCTGATGACCTTGAAGGAACAACGAGCAGTTCATCTGTGGCCACCAGGAAGAAGTCCATGTGGCCAAATCAAGGGGCTGAGCGAGCTTGCCAAGGCTCTTTCTGGTTGTTACCATGTTTCTTAGGAAATTAGGAAGCCAGGTCAGCTGCAGAGTTAGGATGGAGGACGAGATATTAGAAATTGGAGGAGAAATGAGAAAGTATAAGTCTGTGCTTGGGAAATGTATGACGATTACAGGGCAGCATGGAAGCCCCAAATTGAGGATAGTGCTCATGAATTTACAGAGAACGCTTGACATGATTATGTGATTCTTCAGCCAAATTCAGCTTATGGTGCAGGCACAGGGTAGGGTTTAATTATGGTTGGCATTTGGTATTGGACATGAGTAAGCCGCAAGAGGAGAAGGCAATGGCACCCCACTCCAGTACTCTTGCCTGGAAAATCCCATGGATGGAGGAGCCTGGAAGGTTGCAGTCCGTGGGGTCGCTGAGGGTTGGACACGACCGAGCAACTTTACTTTCACTTTTCACTTTCGTGCATTGGAGAAGGAAATGGCAACCCACTGCAGTGTTCTTGACTGGAGAATCCCAGGGACGGGGGAGCCTGGTGGGCTGCCGTCTGTGGGGTCGCACAGAGTCGGACACGACTGAAGTGACTTAGCAGCAAGCCGCAAGAGCTGGCGGATTCTGTAGGGAATTTGTGATCATGACAGACCACAGATGCTGGCCCACTTAGGAACCAAAGTGGAGATTGAGGGGCCGGGGACAGGTTGAGAGATCACTGGAGTCTGGGAACTAGAGGGTGCGCGCTGGAAAGTCAGGGGTAGTGGTTAGGGACATGCTCGCTTGGCAGTCACAAGGACTAGGATATGATAGGGAGAGTGGGTGACTGCCATCAAGTGCAGGACAAGATTCTTGGGCGAGAACAGGTCAAGGAATTGAGAGGTCAAGGAGTTGGAGGCATACCCTCCACACCATGAAGTCACTAGGAACCATGGCAGGAGGGATGTCAGAGAAACATTGACGAGGACATCAGTCTTAGAGCAGTGATGGGGAGTGACCTCTAGGGGCCAGTAGATGAACTGCTGCATGGACGAATCTGATGACAGGAAATTCATCCAATTCAGGGTCTGGGGACAGCCTGAAGGAAGAAGGAAGATGACTCCCAACCCCACCTCGCCCGCCTGGACATGGCATGATGTTTGATTCTTTTCGTGAAGCTCATTTACATTTGCATCCATTTCAGACCTTGTATTTCCCTAAGAAGTGTAGAAATGCCAGCTGTTTGTCACAATGAAGAGAGGAAGAGAAATGCACTGTTCTCTGAATCCACAAGCGTGAACATTGTATGTTGGCAAGTCCGTCTGCGCGTCCTCAGATCTGCTTTTCCTTTGCTGAGCTGTGGCATCAACTGACAGGGCCGTGAGACAGCCACGGGGCTCAGGAGTCCTGGGTGGGCACAGCGCGAAGTTCTCCTCTTTGGCCCAGAACTCGATGCGCAAACTTAGCTGTGGAATGAACAGCCTGAATGACTGGCTTTGCCTCCTTTCCTTCGGGGTGCTCACCATCAAAACAACACTGTTCACTCAGCTGTGGGTGTAGGTCGTGCTCTGCTGAAAGCGGCCCTGAGACAGGTGTGCCGCTTTGCAGGGTCTTGGGTTGGCCACTGTGTCCCGCATTCGCCTCTTGGCTGCACAGCTAGATGAAGGCTTTGCACCACCACTGGCCAGGCTGTCTTCAGCTGTCTGTCTTGGTGGAGACGCCTAACTGAAAACGTACAATTGAAACCATCCCTGGAGCCTCTCTGCAAAGTTAGCATTTTGTGGAGTCTCACGGTGGTGCTTCACTCCATTTCCATGTTGTTGGACAATTTTTGAGCAGAGGATCTTTTTCCTGTTTAGTGATGCTCTCCTTCTGGGAGACAGGCCCAGAAGAGACCTTGGTTCTGTGGAATTCCCCCAATTCTTAGAGTGACATTTCCATGTCTATCTCAGCTTATTAACATAACATCTTTATGAAAAGATGAGCATGTATCTGTGCCTCTGGACAAACTTGCTGATCTGTAGATGGAGTTCCCAGTAGCCTTAAGAAAAATATCTCCTCTTTATCCCAGATTATTATTGGCTGTTTATGAAGTGTTGATACTTTTATATATTCATCTATGTATATTTATACAGAAAAATTATATAAAAACCATTTTCTTCATTTTAGTTTAAACCCTTCAACTAAACTCACAATGCGTTTTTTTTTTCCTTACAAAAGTTCTACTAAAAACTCATTTTTGAACACAAAGCGTTTTTTATTGATTGATAATTTCCTAAACCCATCCTATTATATATACATCATTCTGTTTTTGAAATTTTATTTATCTAGATCGTGCGGTTTCTTGATAGAAACTTATAGAACTCCATCTTAAATTTTTATCCCTCTTCTCGTATGTTAAGGACAAAAATACAAGTTTTCCTTGTGGGTTATGTTGCTCATTTCTTCCTACTAAGTACCTAACTTTTGTTTCTAGCCCTTGTCTCATTACAAAGCTTTAAAATTTTTAAAATCTTATTTTGTTATTTTATTAAAAGTTTTTTTTTTTTCCTTAAGAGTTTCTTGGGTTTGATGCTCTTCTGCCATCCTTCTATAAATTAAAACAAAAGTGACTGACAGATTAATTTGGTCTTTCAATGCCACTGATGTCATATGAGTTCCATGGAGATACTTTCACAAATAAAAATTAAGGAAAGGAGTTAAGTTTTTTCATTACCTTTGGTTTCTTTTTAGCTGCTCTGTTATGATAAGATCTCACTCTCCAAAAATTGTTTTAAAAGATTAAAAAATTTACAGCTCTCATTTTTGCCTATCAGTCAGCCTTTAGGTCATTTATGGTTTACTTCTGAAGTTCCTTTTTTTGTTTTATTTATTAGACCTCTAGTAAAAGGTTACCCACAGCCCAAGGCTTCTAGGCATGTGTAGACTGTAAAAATTCACAATTAAATCAAACAGGGCAGCTAAAACTCCACACTGAAGGTGAAAAAAAAGTTCAGGGGTTTATTTAGTAAAGAAAGACAAGCTGAGAAATAGATCCTGCCAGCCACTAAGGTTAACATACGGGAGCTGTGCTGAGTGGCGCCAGGGAGGGCGCTCAGAGATGAACAAGACTGTGATGGACGAACCTAGGGCAGGACTCAGAGCCTTGGACCGGGGAAGGAATTTCACAGGAAGCGCTGACTGCGCTGCGCCCAGGATTCCCCGCCAGCTGTCCTCAGGGCACTGCTGTGGATCCTGCGTGATGATGAAGGGACATGTAAATGACCTGATTGGAACGACAGGTCAGGGACAGGGACCCCTGGCACGTGTGCCGGTGCGGTACCTGGGCCCCTCCCGGGAGCAGTGACCTGGATGCTCTCCTTGGCAGACACCCGCCTTCCATCCCCAGTGCCGTTTCCTCCTCTCCGGGTTCTCTGAGCAGCGTGTGCTTGACGTGCTGGGGAGGCTGTGGTCCGTTCAGCTGCCTCTCTGGGCCCAGGGGCAGCGAGGCCGTCCAGGGGCCAGGGAGCCTCTGCACGCACAGGGAGGAGCTCTCACCTGGACCACACGGGTGTCCTCCGCACATTCCTGCCTCTCCTCCTGACCCTCCCCGAAGCCTGTCTGTGCTCCACAGAGCAGCCTGTTCTGGTTTCTTCTCTAGCCTTTGACGGTCCTCCGCTGCAGAGGGTAAAATGCAGACATGACCTCATGGCCTTGCGATGTGACTCCTGCCTGTCCTCTTGCCTCGGGCCTGCTCACTCACTCTCCTCCCTTGCTCATTAGGCTGCCCTCCTTTGTTTTCTTTCTGTTTTTCTGATTTTCCAGATTCTTTCATACTCTAGGACCTTTGCATACAATGTTTCTTCCTCTCCATTGTTCCTCTTTCCTGTCTTTGTGTGCTAAGCCACTTCAGTCGTGTCCTTCTCTTTGAGACTCTATGGACTGTAGCCCACCAGCTCCTCTGTCCGTAGGATTCTCCAGGCAAGAATACTGGAGTGGGTTGCCACACCCTCCTCCAGGGGATCTTCCCAACCCAGGGATGGAACCCATGTCTCTTACATGCACCTCTTATGTCTCCTGCATTGGCAAGCTTTAGCTGATCCCTTTCTCATCAACTTTTAGTCTGAATTAAAATGCCACCTGCTGAGAAAGGCCTGAGCATCAGTCTCCATTCGTCTTCATCAGTCTCCGCCTCACCTCCTCCTCTGTTTCCTCTGTGGCAGCTGTAATATCAGGTGTATATTTCCTTGTTTGACTGCCTCCTGCTATAGCATGTAGCCTTCCTGTGAGCCGGGACCAAGTCAGTCTTGTTTCCCAGTGTACACCCAGCACACGGAACAGGGTCAAGTGCATAACTCACGGGCACATGGTGAACCCTTGTCGACAAACGAAGGTAAAGCAACCGTGGTGTCCACACACCCTTAAAGATGATGGGTCACCTTTTTGTTGTTCCCCCACCTGTTTTTCAGTATGTGTGCATGCTAAGTTGCTTCAGTTGTGTCCACCTCTTTGTGACCGCATAGACTGTAGCCTACCAGGCTCCTCTGTCCAGGGGATTCTCCAGGCAAGAATGCTGGAGTGGGTTGCCATTTCCTACTCCAGGGCATCTTCCCGACCCAGGGATGGAACCCATATCTCTTAAGTCTCCTTCGTTGGCAGGTGGGTTCTTTACCACTTAGCATCACCTGGGAAGCCCAGTTTTTCAGTATAGCATTTTAAAATTTTCCTTAAGTCCATTCCCATGTGCAACACTCCCAGCAGAAAAGGAACACTTATTCAGCTCTCAATGTGGGAACCCTGGATGGAGCAGTGCTTGCTTGACTTTTTGAAACAACTAATAATATTTTTGCTTCCCTGGTGGCTCAGTGGTCAAGAATCTGTGTGCCAGTGCAGGAGACCTGAGTTCAGTTCTTGGATTGGGAAGATCCTCTGGAGAAGGAAATGACAACCCACTCCAGTATTCTTGGCTGGGAAATCCCATGGACAGAGGAGCCTGGCGGGCTGTGGTCCATGGAGTTGCAAAGAGTCAGATATGACTTAGTTACTGAACAACAACAACCAAAATATAATTAGGGCTCTGTTCTTTGAAAGTTCTGTCCATGGTAACCACTGTCATCAGCTTGAAGCTCTTACAGATGACACCAGCTTCTTCACATTCTTGGGGACTCTCTGCTGACTCTTACAGCTGTCGCTTCAGCCTTCTCTTTTGCTGCCCCACCCCCCAGATCGTTCTCTTCCTCTGCTGTTCCCATTTCAGCAGGTTGACCAGTTTTGGACACTGGTTCCTTGGCATTCCCCCCACTACCCTGCCCATCGCTTCAGTTTAGCCAGTTCGGTTTGTTTCTTCTCTGTTGTTCTCCCACCTCAACCCTCTCTGCACGTTGTCCCTTGGATTACCAGGCCCCGCTCCTGTCCTTTTCTTTGCTCCTCTCACAAGCCCTCAGCTACTTAGTGTGACAGAGCCGCCCTCTGTGTCCAGACTCGGTTGCCCTTCCCCCATGTAGCCTGTGCAGGGCAGCGTCCCGCCACGAACTCACAGCCAGGCAGCTGTTCAGCCTTCCTCTGGGCCTCGAAAATCGAGCAGGTATCAAGGGCCTGCCATTTTCTGAATATTCTGTGTTCTTGTGGCCTTTGTCAAGGTTCATCTGGCCCAATTAGTGAAGAGCTGTGACCGCTCATTCTAGTGCCTGCTTGGGGACATGATACTGATCCAAGTTCAATCCATTGTCCAAGTTCAATCCAGATTTTCCCCTCTTTCCTCTACCCTGAGGCCCTCCCCTAATACAGTGTGTGTGCCCTTATCAAGTTCTAAACTATTTAACAAGAGGCCCTCTATTAGGCTATTCATTCATCCATCAAACAAGTATTTATTGATCACCTGTTTTATGTCAGGCACTATTCTAAGTCATGGGTGGTGAACAAGATGTTCTAGTTGCCATTGCATTCTAGTAGACAGATATAGATATTTATAGTATGTATATAGTATATTTTATATATATACACACTATATATAGTATATAATATATATTATATATACACTTTATATAGTATATTAAATATATACACACATATATTTGTAGTATATATATAGTATACATACAGTGTAGTATGTGTATTTGTATATATGAGTCTGTGTATAAAATTTAATATATACACATTGTTCTCTAGCTTTATCTAAATAAATTGTATCTTGCCATCTGGATTGTAAGTTTTTCAGAAACAGCTTTTATTTTTTACTGTTTTGTGTACCACAGTGCTTGGGTGGCTTCCCTGGCGGCTCAGATGGTAAAGCGTCTGTCTACAATGCGGGAGACCCGGGTTCGATCCCTGGGTTGGGAAGATCCCCTGGAGAAGGAAATGGCAATCCACTCTAGTACTGTTGCCTGGAAAATCCCACGGACGGAGGAGCCTGGTAGGCTACAGTCCATGGGGTCACAAAGAGTCGGACACAACTGAGCGACTTCACTTTGCTTGGGTGAATGCCGAATACAGAGTTAGTATTTGGTATCTTCACTGACTTCACTAAAAATGTAATACATTGACAGATATTTTTAAGATATAAAGCCTCACACATGATTACATTGGTGCAGTTTCTAACTGTGGTCTAGCCCTCTCTGTAAATGCCCTCCTGCATTAACCAGTGTCTCCCTGTTATGGGTGCAAACTATAATAGTAACTCAATGTGTACGGATACATGATAACCTCATTTAGAGTTCACAGCGTAAACACTGCAGTGTTTCTAGATCTAGAGTTGTGAACCCAAGCCCTAATAGATGATATTGATAATATGCATTCATAATTATCTAACTGTATGCCCTCTTAATACAGTAGCAAATGTAAAAAATACTGGGGCATCCAGAAACTTGATGGGAACTTCAGCATCAGTCTTCACCATAAGGGAAAAACCCTCCTGTGTGTCTACTCTGCTCTCAGGACTTCAGTTTTAACACTGCTCATCTCCATATGTATCAGGGAGTTGGTTCCCACACCAGGCATTTCTCTGACTCTCAGGACATGAGCTGGTGTCCTGCGGTTGAACTCTATTTTTGATACTCTCTACCAGGAGATAACATCGCATCCCACAGGTTAAGGGTTCAGCCCCACGAGATCAGCCGCCCTGCCCCTCACATGCTAATCCCAAGTCCAGGCTGTCACCTGAGTTTCTGACCCACAGCTGAAAATTCTGAGATTCTTACCACTGCCTCCTTAGGATCTATTAATTTAATAGAGTGGCTCATGGAACTCAAGAAAACAGTTTACTTACTTAGTTACTAGACATTTCTGATATATAAAAAGATACAACTCATAAACAGCCAGGTGGAAGAGGTGCAGAGAGCAAAGGGTATGGAACCTTTATGTCTTCTCTGGCTTCACTGCTCTCCCAGTCACCCCACGTGTTTGCCAGCCTGGAAGTTCTCCAAACACGATCCTGTTGTTTTTTCATGGAGACCTTGTTACATAAGCAAGATAGATGACATCATTGCCAGTTGGTGATTAATTCAACCTCTAGCTCTTCTCCCTGCCCTGAGGTGACACCTGTGGGGCTGAGAGCCTCAGCCCTCTAATCACTTGGCTGATCCCTCTGGCACCCAGCCCCCGCCACCCCCCCCCCCCAGCCATTCTTAGGTTACCTAGAGGTTTTCCAAGAGTCACCACATTAATATAAACTCTGGTGTGGTTGAAAGGGGTTTATTGTGATTAA
The DNA here is from genome assembly GCF_002263795.3 of Bos taurus. Classification (NCBI taxonomy): domain Eukaryota; kingdom Metazoa; phylum Chordata; class Mammalia; order Artiodactyla; family Bovidae; genus Bos; species Bos taurus. The sequence goes on along the minus strand of NC_037340.1, from coordinate 7,066,563 downwards.
CCAGAGACATTCATTTCACTTTTATTGCTCTGGAGCTCTTTCAGGAACTGGGAACAAAACTAAATATTAAGATGCACCTATTGGTCTTACACAGGAAATCACAGGCTTTTAGGATTTGTGTGCCAGGAATCCTGAGTAAAGACCAAAATATATATTCCTTATTATATCACAATATCAGCATTTTATCAAGCTTTCCAGACAAAGACTGTATGAAGCCATTCTGCCACAGTAAGACAGACTTCTTTCCTTAAAAGTAAAGTTTACTAGAGCACAGCAAGTAGTTGTTACATCAAACTGACGCTAAGATTGAGTCAGAAGCATTATCGGAAGCCTCAACGTTACAGTAAACTGACTCTAAGATTGAGTCAGAAGCATTATCGGAAGCCTCAACGTTACAGTAAACTGACTCTAAGATTGAGTCAGAAGCATTATCGGAAGCCTCAACGTCATATGCTTCAACACAGTCAGCAAGCAAGCTCTGACCTTACAGAGTAAAAGTAAGCAAAGCTGTACAGGGCTGTTGTCTTTTGGCAAACTTTGTGTGGTAACTGGTGGAGACAGTCCCCTGCACTCCTAGCTGCATATCTGCATTATGAATATCTGCATTATTTGGTCATGTGTGTGTTTACCAAATCAAGTGGGGATATTTGGAAAACTGTAAGACACTGATGAATGAAAGTGAAGATGACACAAATAGATGGAAAGATATACCATATTCATGGATTGGAAGAATTAATATTCTTAAAATGAACAATTCTACCCAAGGCAATCTATAGATTCAGTGCAACCCTATCAAAATACCAGTAGTATTTTTCATAGAACAACAACAGATAATTAAAAAATTTGTATGGAAACACAGAAACCCTGAATAGCCAAAACAAGCATGAGGAAGAGGAACAGAGGTAGAAGTATCACATTCCCTGACTTCTGACTATACTACAAAGTTACAGTAATCAAAACAGTATGTTCCTGGTACAAGAAAAGGCACAAAAATCAATGATACAGAATAGAAAGCCCAGAAATAAACCCATACACTTAAGGTCTAGGACAGAGGAAAGAAGAATATACAGGGAAGAAAAGACACTCTCTTCTGTAAGTGGTACTGGGAAAACTGAACAGCTGCATGTAAAGAATAAAGTTAGAATATTTTCTAACACCATATACAAAAATAAATTCAAAATGAATTAAAGACCTAAATATAAGACCAGAAACCATAAAACTCATAGAAGAGAACAGAACATTCTCTGACATAAATTGTAGAGTTTTGTTTTTTTTTTCTTTTTTGGATCTTATCCCAAAAGCAAAGGAAACAAAAGCAAAAATAAGCAAATGGGATCTAATTAAACTTAAAAGCTTTTGTGTGGCAAAGGAAACCATCAACCAAACAAAAAAGACAGCCTACTGAATGGGAGAAAAAAATAGTATTTGCAAATGATATGACCAGTAAGGGGCTAATATCCAAAATATATGAATAGCTCATACAATTCAATTTCAAAAAAGCACACAACTGAATTAAAAATTGGGCAAAGACCTGAACAAACATTTTTCCAAAAAAGACATGCAGCTATCCAACAGACACATGGAAAGATGCTCAACATTGTTAATCATAAGAGAAATGCAAATCAAAACCACGAGATGTCACTTTATACCTGCCAGAATGACTATGAAAAAAGATCACAAATAACACATGTTGGTGTGTATGTGGAGAAAAGGGAACCCTTGTACACTATTGGTGGGGGTGTAAATTGGTACAGCCACTGAGGAAGACAGTATGGAGGTTTCTCAAAAAACTAAAAATAAGGTTGCCATATGATCCAACAATTCCTCTCCCAGGTATATATCTAAAGAAAACAAGAACACTAGTTAAAAATATATGCACCCCAATGTTCATAGCAGCATTATTTACACCAGCCAAGATATAGAAGCACCCTAAGTGTCCATCAGTAGATAAATGGATGAAGAGGATATGATAAACACACACTCAAGTACTAATCAGCCATAAAGAAGAATAAAATTTTGCTATTTATAATAACATGGATAGACTTGGAAGGCACTATGCCTAGTGAAATAAGTAAGGCAGAGAAAGGCAGTATCTTGATATCACTTATATGTGGAATCTAAAAAATAAAACAAACTAGTGAGTGTAACAACAACAATGTCAAAATCCCAGACTCACAGATACGGAGAATAAACTAGTGGTTACTGAGTGGGAAGGGAGGAGGGACAGTATAGGAGTAGGAGATTAATAGGTACATTAATATGTAAAAAATAAATAAGCTACAAGGATATACTGTACAGCACAGGGAATATAGCCAATATTTTAAAATAACTAGGAACGGAGTATAACCTTTAAAAATCATGAATCATTATATTCAGTTCAGTCGCTCAGTTGTGTCTGACTCTGTGACCCCATGGACTGCAGCATGCCAGGCCTCCTGTCCATCACCAACTCCTGGAGTTTACTCAAACTCAGGTCCATTGAGTCAGTGATGCCATCCAACCATCTCATCCTCTGTGGTCCCCTTCTCCTCCCACCTTCAATCTTTCCCAGCATCAGGGTCTATCCCAATGAGTCAGTTCTTCTCATCAGGTGGCCAAAGTATTGGAGTTTCAGCTTCAACATTAGTCCCTTCCAATGAATATTCAAGACTGATTAAGTTCAACTGAAATTTATATATTATTGTAAATCAGCTATAGCTCAAAAAAAAAAAAAAAAATTAAAAAAATACTGGCATAGTCCTCCTGAAGTAAAAGTCATTGCTCTTAAACATTAGTGCCTTGGATTATATTATAAATATTACATGGTGTCTAGCACAAATGGAATCTAGAATTCCATAAGTAATAACTTTTTCTACCCAGAATTTTTTTTTTCATGAGAAGGCAATGGCACCCCACTCCAGTACTCTTGCCTGGAAAATCCCATGGATGGAGAAGCCTGGTGGGCTACAGTCCATGGGGTCGCTAAGAGTCGGACACGACTGAGCGACTTCACTTTCACTTTTCACTTTCATGCATTGTAGAAGGAAATGGCAACCCACTCCAGTATTCTTGCCTGGAGAATCCCAGGGATGGGGGAGCCTGGTGGGCTGCCGTCTATGGGGTCGCACAGAGTCGGACACGACTGAAGCGACTTAGCAGCAGCAGCAGTATATGTATGAGGCTTCCCTGGTGGCCCAGCGTAAAGAATCTGCCAGCAATGCAGGAGACTCAGGTTCAATCCCTGGGTTGGGAATATCTACTGAAGGGGAAGGTATGGGAACCCACTCCAGTATTCCTGCTTTCAGAATTCCATGGACAGAGGAGCCTTGGGCTATAGTCATTACTAAAGCGACTTAGTATGCACTGCACTTATGATTGATTAGTGAACCTAAAGCTTTGCCAATCAAGAGTATTTTCACTTCACTCAAAAACAACTTGCCATCCAGCCTCATAGAATTGAGGGTTAATTGTTTTGTTTTGATTTTGTCTTATTTTGTGTGAGTAGGTTGAGGATTGTTGAGAATGATTTTCTTGATTTGGGAGTAATATAGATGGCTACTATAAAGTACTATACGGTACTACAACTATAGCCTGTCATAGATATGATAGGATGGATCTGAAGAATAAGAACTGACCATGGAGAAAAAATTATTTGTTGACTTTTCATATTAAATTTACATCTCAGAAGACATTCTATAAATATACTTACTTGAACCTTTTAAACTATAGAGAGGCAAGCTTGCAGATTTTATTTAGAGGTTCCATGTCATATTTCCTTGTCTAAAAATCCACAGGGCCTCAAGTATTTGGAGGTATCAAGAATGTAACTCACTCCATCTTTAGGCTTTCTTCAGAAAAATTTATCAGGACACCCTGACTCTAAGCAAAATCACCAATAATTTTATTAAATTATGTTCATATGAAAACTCCAGTGAGAGGAGGAGACGGGAATACTAAAGAAGTCTATTTTTAAGGTCATATGAAACAATCACATGGAAGTAATGAGAATGTTGTGCAAATAATGACTGATGTGAAAATAATGTGAAGTGAAGGTCGCTCAGTCGTGTCCAACTCTTTGTGACCCATGGATTATACAGTCCATGGAATACTCCAAGCCAGAATACTAGAGTTGGGTAGCTTTTCCCTTCTCCAGGGGATCTTCCCAACCCAGGGATCAAACCCAGGTCTCCCACATTGCAGCTGGATTCTTTACCAGCTGAGCTATCAGGGAAGCCTGAATAAGCAGAGGCTCAGTCAGGTAGAATATACTATAAAGTTATGACAAAGTCATTGGTATCTGTATGGTAATAACTTCATTAATGTATCAGAATAATCTAGGTGTCAGTTCAGTTCAGTCACTCAGTCATGTCCAACTCTTTGCGACCCCATGAACCACAGCACGCCAGGCCTCCCTGTCCATCACCAACTCCAAGAGTCCACCCAAACCCATGTCCAGTGAGTCAGTGATGCCATCCACCATCTCATCCTCTGTCGTCCCCTTCTCCTCCTGCCTCAATCTTTCCCAAAATCAGGGTCTTTTCAAATGAGTCAACTCCGCATCAGTTGGCCAAAGTATTGGAGTTTCAGCTTTAACATCAGTCCTACCAATGAACACCCAGGACTGAGCTCCTTTAGGATGGACTGGTTGGATCTCCTTGCAGTCCAAGGGACTCTCAAGAGTCTTCTCCAACACCACAGTTCAAAAGCATCCATTCTTTGGTGCTCAGCTTTCTTCACAGTCCAACTCTCACATCCATACATGACCGCTGGAAAAACCGTAGCCTTGACTAGATGGACCTTTGTTGACAAAGTATGTCTCTGATTTTGAATATGCTGTCTAGGTTGGTCAAAGCTTTCCTTCCAAGGAGTAAGCATCTTTTAATTTCATGGCTGCAATCACCAACTGCAGTGATTTTGGAGCCCAGAAAAATAAAGTCAGCCACTGTTTCCCCATCTATTTGCACATATGCTGTGAAAGTGCTGCACTCAATATGTCAGTCAGCAAATTTGGAAAACTCAGCAGTGGCCACAGGACTGGAAAAGGTCAGTTTTCATTCCAATCCCAAAGAAAGGTAATGCCAAAGAATGCTCAAACTACCACACAATTGCACTCATCTCACACGCTAGTAAAGTAATGCTCAAAATTCTCCAAGCCAGGCTTCAGCAGTACGTGAACTGTGAACTTCCAGATGTTCAAGCTGGTTTTAGAAAAGGCAGAGGAACCAGAGATCAAATTGCCAACATCCGCTGGATCATCGAAAAAGCAAGAGAGTTCCAGAAAAACATCTATTTCTGCTTTATTGACTATGTGAAAGCCTTTGACTCTGTGGATCACAATAAACTGGAAAATTCTGAAAGAGATGGGAATACCAGAGCACCTGACCTGCCTCTTGAGAAACCTATATGCAGGTCAGGAAGCAACAGTTAGAACTGGACATGGAACAACAGACTGGTTCCAAATAGGAAAAGGAGTACGTCAAGGCTGTATATTGTCACCCTGCTAATTTAACTTCTATTCAGAGTACATCATGAGAAACGTGGGGCTGGAAGAAGCACAAGCTGGAATCAAGATTGCCGGGAGAAATATCAATAACCTCAGATATGCAGATGACACCACCCTTATGCCAGAAAATGAAGAGGAACTAAAAAGCCTCTTGATGAAAGTGAAAGAGGAGAGTGAAAAAGTTGGCTTAAAGCTCAACATTCAGAAAATGAAGATCATGGCATCCGGTCCCATCACTTCATAGGAAATAGATGGGGAAACAGTGGAAACAGTGTCAGACTTTATTTTTGGGGGCTCCAAAATCACTGCAGATGGTGATTGCAGCCATGAAATTCAAAGACACTTACTTGGAAGGAAAGTTAGGACCAACCTAGACAGCATATTCAAAAACAGAGACATTACTTTGCCAACAAAGGTCCCTCTAGTCTAGGCTATGGTTTTTCCAGTGGTCATGTATGGATGTGAAAGTTGGACTGTAAAGAAAGCTGAGTACCGAAGAACTGATGCTTTTGAACTGTGGTGTTGGAGAAGACTCTTTCGAGTCCCTTGGACTGCAAGGAGATCCAACCAGTCCATTCTAAAGGAGATCAGTCCTGGGTGTTCTTTGGAAGGACTGATGCTAAAGCTGAAACTCCAATACTTTGGACCTCATGCGAAGAGTTGACTCATTGGAAAAGACTCTGATGCTGGGAGGAATTGGGGACGGGAGGAGAAGGGGATGACAGAGGATGAGATGGCTGGATGGCATCACTGACTCGATGGACGTGAGTCTCAGTGAACTCTGGGAGTTGGTGATGGACAGGGAGGCCTGGCGTGCTGCGATTCATGGGGTCGCAAAGAGTCGGACACGACTGAGCGACTGATCTGATCTGAATGAAAATGTGCCTTTTGTCGAGGGAGAGTCAAGAGAGTTAAAAACCAGTAGGGACACCAGCTATTAACAATCAGGTGAATACTAGCCCTTCCTTCTCTTGACTTGGGATGAGGAATACCCTGGTGGTTAGGCAGGATTATATGTGGGATGCGTTTATTTACTATGTTGAAAACATCGTTGCCCCCAGACCCCAGTAGCTGTATTGCTGTTCTCTCACTTTCTTGGGTTTTTTTTTCCCCCTCAAATGTCTCATTTGTCATTTACGTATCATTATCATAGGACAGAAAAGCTGTCCCTGACCATCATAATTAAAACTGTGTATCCTCCGTGTTACTCTATCTCCCCTATGCTGCCTGGTTTTCCTTTCTACCACTTTTATCATTTGTAATGTTATAGATGACTTGATGTCTTAATCCAGGTATGCTGCTCTAACAAAATGTCTGAGTGGTTTATAAACAAAGGGAATTTATTTTTTGCAGTTCTGGAGACTGGGAGTTGAAGATTAGGTGGCCCGTGTTGTCATATGAAGCTCCTTTTCCAGGTTGCAGACATGTCATTGTGTCCTCACATGGCTGGAAGGAACAGAGAACTTTCTTGGGCCTATTTTATAAGGACACTAATCACCTTGATGAGAAGTCTGCTCTATGTCCTGCTCACCTCCCAAAGGCCTCACTTTCTTTCTTTTTTTTTTATCCATTTATTTTTTATTTTTATTTTTTTCATTTTAATTATTTTAAAATTTATTTTATTTATTTAAAATTATTTATTTGTTTATTTTAATTTTTTAAAAAATTTACAATATTGTATTGGTTTTGCCATACCTTGACATGAATCTGCCACAGGTGTACATGTGTTCCCCATCCTGAACCCTCCTCCCACCTCCATCCCCATATCATCCCTCTGCGTCATTCCAGTGCACCAGCCCCAAGCACCCTGTATCATGCATCAAACCTGGACTGGCAATTCGTTTCACATATGATAATATATATGTTTCAATGCCATTCTCCCAAATCATCCCACCCTCACCCTCTCCCACAGAGTCCAAAAGACTGTTCTATACATCTGTGTCTTTTGCTGTCTCGCATACAGGGTTATCGTTACCGTCTTTCTAAATTCCATATATATGCGTTAGTATTCTGCCTTACTTCACTCTGTATAATAGGCTCTAGTTTCATCCACCTCATTAGAACTGATTCAAATGTATTCTTTTTAATGGCTAATACTCCATTGTGTATATGTACCACAGCTTTCTTATCCATTTGTCTGCTGATGGACATCTAGATTGCTTCCATGTCCTGGCTATTGTAAACAGTGCTGAGATGAACATTGGGGTACACATGTCTCATTCAATTCTGGTTTCCTCGGTGTGTATGCCCAGCAGTGGGATTGCTGGGTCGTATGGCAGTTCTATTTCCAGTTTTTTAAGGACTCTCCACACTGTTCTCCATAGTGGCTATACTAGTTTGCATTCCCACCAACAGTGTAAGAGGGTTCCCTTTTCTCCACACCCTCTCCAGCATTTATTGCTTGTAGACTTTTGGATAGCAACCATTCTGACTGGCATGAAATGGTACCTCACTGTGGTTTTGATTTGCATTTCTCTGATAATGAGTGATGTTGAGCATCTTTTCATGTGTTTGTTAGCCATCTGTATGTCTTCTTTGGAGAAATGTCCTTTTAGTTCTTTGGCCCATTTTTTGATTGGGTCGTTTATTTTTCTGGAATTGACCAATAGGAGTTGCTTGTATATTTTTGAGATTAATTCTGTGTCTGTTGCTTCATTTGCTGTTCTTTTCTCCCATTCTGAAGGCTGTCTTTTCACCTTGCTTATAGTTTCCTTTGTTGTGCAGAAGCTTTTAATTTTAATTAGGTCCTATTTGTTTATTTTTGCTTTTATTTCCAGTATTCTAGGAGGTGGGTCGTAGAGGATCCTGCTGTGATTTATGTCGGAGAATGTTTTGCCTATGTTCTCCTCTAGGAGTTTTATAGTTTCTGGTCTTACATTTAGATCTTTAATCCATTTTGAGTTTATTTTTGTGTATGGTGTTAGAAAGTGTTCTAGTTTCATTCTTTTACAAGTGGTTGACCAGTTTTCCTAGCACCACTTGTTAAAGAGATTGTCTTTTCTCCATTGTATATTCTTGCCTCCTTTGTCAAAGATAAGGTGTCCATATGTGTGTGGATTTGTCTCTGGGCTTTCTATTTTGTTCCATTGATCTATAGTTCTGTCTTTGTGCCAGTATAATACTGTCTTGATGACTGTGGCTTTGTAGTAGAGCCTGAAGTCAGGCAGATTGATTCCTCTAGTTCCATTCTTCTTTCTCAAGATTGCTTTGGCTATTTGAGGTTTTTTGTATTTCCATACAAATTGTGAAATTATTTGTTCTAGCTCTGTGAAAAATACCATTGGTAGCTTGATAGGGATTGCATTGAACTATAGAATGCTTTGGGTAGTATCCTCATTTTCACTATATTGATTCTTCTGATCCATGAACATGGTATATTTCTCCACCTATTAGTGTCCTCTTTGATTTCTTTCACCAGTGTTTTATAGTTTTCTATATATAGGTCTTTTGTTTCTCTCAGTTCAGTTCAGTTTAGTCGCTCAGTCGTGCCCGGCTCTTTGCGACCGCGTGAATTGCAGCACACCAGGTCTCCCTGTCCATCACCAACTCCCGGAGTTCACTCAAACTCATGTCCATCGAGTCGGTGATGCCATCCAGCCATCTCATCCTCTGTCATCCCCTTCTTCTCCTGCCTCCAATCCTTCCCAGCATCAGGGTCTTTTCCAATGAGGGTTTTTCCATCAGGGTCTTTTCCAACTCTTCGCATGAGGTGGCCAAAGTATTGGAGTTTCAGCTTTAGCATAATTCCTTCCAAAGAACACCCAGGACTGATCTCCTTTAGAATGGACTGGTTGGATCTCCTTTGTTTCTTTAGGTAGATATATTCCTAAGTATTTTATTCTTTTGTTGCAATGGTGAATGGAATTGTTTCCTTAATTTCTGTTTCTGTATTCTCATTATTAGTGTATAAGAATGCAAGGGATTTCTGTGTGTTGATTTTATATCCTGCAACTTTACTATATTCATTGATTAGCTCTAGTAATTTTCTCCTGGAGTCTTTAGGGTTTTTTATGTAGAGGATCATGTCATCTGCAAACAGTGAGAGTTTTACTTCTTCTTTTTCAATTTGGATTCCTTTTATTTCTTTTTCTGCTCTGATTGCTGTGGCCAAAACTTCCAAAGCTATGTTGAATAGTAGTGGTGAGAATGGGCACCCTTGTCTTGTTCCTGGGAAATGCTTTCAATTTTTCACCATTGAAGATAATGTTTGCTGTGGATTTGTCACATATAGCTTTTATTATATTGAGGTATGTTCTGTCTATTCCTGCTTTCTGGAGGGTTTTTATCATAAATGGATGTTGAATTTTGTCAAAGGCTTTCTCTGCATCTGAGATAATCATATGGCTTTTATTTTTCAATTTGTTAATGTGGTGTATTACATTGATTCATTTGCAGATATTGAAGAATCCTTGCATCCCTGGGATAAAACCCGCTTGGTCATGATGTATGATCTTTTAATGTGTTGTTGGATCCTGACTGCTAGAATTTTGTTAAGGATTTTTGCATCTATGTTCATCAGTGATATTGACCTATAGTTTTCTTTTTTTGTGGCATCTTTGTCAGGTTTTGGTCTTAGGGTGATGGTGGCCTCATTGAATGAGTTTGGAAGTTTACCTTCCTCTGCAATTTTCTGGAAGAGTTTGAGTAGGATAGGTGTTAGCTCTTCTCTAAATTTTTGGTAGAATTCAGCTGTCAAGCCTTTTGGACCTGGGCTTTTGTTTGCTGGAAGATTTCTGATGACAGTTTCAATTTCCTTGCTTGTGATGGGTCTGTTAAGATTATCTATTTCTTCCTGGTTCAGCTTTAGAAAGTTGTACTTTTCTAAGAATTTGTCCATTTCTTCCACGTTGTCCATTTTATTGGCATATAATTGCTGATAGTAGTCTCTTATGATCCTTTGTATTTCTGTGTTGTCTGTTGTGATCTCTCCATTTTCGTTTCTAATTTTATTGATTTGGTTTTTCTCCCTTTGTTTCCTGATGAGTCTGGCTAATGGTTTGTCAATTTTATTTATCCTCTCAAAGAACCAGCTTTTGGCTTTGTTGATTTTTGCTATGGTCTCATTTGTTTCTTTTGCATTTATTTCTGCCCTAATTTTTAAGATTTCTTTCCTTCTACTAACCCTGGGGTTCTTCATTTCTTCCTTTTCTAGTTGCTTTAGGTGTAGAGTTAGGTTATTTATTTGACTTTTTTCTTGTTTCTTGAGGTATGCCTGTATTGCTAAGATCCTTCTCCTTAGCACTGCTTTTACAGTGTCCCACAGGTTTTGGGTTGTTGTGTTTTCATTTTGATTCATTTCTATGCATATTTTGATTTCTTTTTTGATTTCTTCTGTGATTTGTTTGTTATTCAGCAGCGTGTTGTTCAGCCTCCATATGTTGGAATTTTTAATAGTTTTTCTCCTGTAATTGAGATCTAATCTTACTCCATTGTGGTCAGGAACGATGCTTGGAATGATTTCAATTTTTCTGAGTTTACCAAGGCTAGATTGATGGTCCAGGATGTGATCTATCCTGGAGAAGGTTCCGTGTGTGCTTGAGAAAAAGGTGAAATTCATTGTTTTGGGGTGAAATGTCCTATAGATATCAATTAGGTCTAACTGGTCTATCGTATCATTTAAAGTTTGTGTTTCCTTGTTAATTTTCTGTTTAGTTGATCTATCCATAGGTGTGAATGGGGTATTAAAGTCTCCCACTATTATTGTGTTATTGTTAATTTCCCCTTTCATACTTGTTAGCATTTGTCTTACATATTGTGGTGCTCCTATGTTGGGTGCGTATATATTTATAATTGTTATATTGCCGGGGTCCAGCCCCAGCTGATCCAGGGTATTCAAAGGAGAGACGGCTTCGGCGAGGATCAGGATACAATAGCTTCAATTAGATATTAATTAGAGATATAAAGAGTAATAGAATGAGGATAGCTCAGTGAAGAAATTCAATGGAGAAAAGCGGCTGAAATAAGGATAGCTCAGTGAGGAAATTCAGTGGAGAAAAGAGGCTGAAATAAGGATAGCTCAGTAGGAAAATTCAGTGAAGAAAAGAGACTGAATAAAATTCCAAAGCAGAGAATTTACATCACCTACGAAGGCCACAGGTGTCTTCCCGTTCTCCCGAAGGAGAGGAGACACTAAGGCCTCCCCGGTCAGATCTTAGAAGCCCAGGCCAAATTAGTAGGCTTGACGAGCTTCCCCGCCTCAGAGGAAAAATTCAGCCAGAAGGTGAAAGAAAGAAGGACATGGGGAGACCAAATTTCGGTGAACAAAAAAGGGGCGTACTTTATTTTCCAAAGTAGTTTTATACCTTAATATGTGCATAGAGGATAATGGGGGAAGGGGTGGAGTCATGCAAGGACAGCAGTTCCTGGTCCTAATCGAAGCCAGGCTTTCAAACTTATCATATGCAAAAGTTTAGGTGATTTACATCATCTTCTGGCCAGGAGGCCTGTTAACATTTTAAGAAACTTATTTTTCTCTAAAGGTGATTATTTCAAAGTCAGGCACCAGCCTCCAAAAAAGCATTGGACAAAGCTGCATTCCTATAGGGCAAAGGTGAGGTGGGCTCAGTCAAGAAAAGAATTAACTCAAGGGTCCAAGGTTACAAACATTGAGGCTACTACTTACATTTCTATACACCCATTATATCAATCAATACACCGCCAAGGACACAGTAGGTAAGGGGTATGGAGACTTAGCAGCAAACGTTGGCCCAATAAGTGAAAAACCTTTCACCAGTACAATTTCTAATCAATCTTTTAACTACTCAAAGGAATCTGTGTTTAGACAGTTTAGAACATCTCCTGCCTCTCACATTTGGGAGGCTCTGAACAACCACATGTGGCCGGAAAAACCTATTCAGGCAGGCTAGAGGATTTCCAAAGGAGTTTGTAGGTTGAAACACTGTCATGCCCAGGAATTATTAACTGGAGCTGTAAGCTAACTCTTTTTTCAGAGAGAGGTAGTGGGGGACAGCCCCTGTAAAGTCAAAGGTGTAGGTGAAAGCACAAAGCAGAAAGTAGGCAGACTCTGGTTTTGGGGGTAGATGCTCGAGAATTTCCAGGGGGACTCCTGAGGCTCGATCCCGCCTTTGCGTATGCCGAGCCTCCTTCCTCATGACCTTTGCCACAGGCGGAGTTCCTCACGCTGGCTCCTGGTAGTGATAGAATTCCAGTTGAGCTATTCCAGATCCTGAAAGATGATGCTGTGGAAAGTGCTGCACTCAATATGCAATATGCAATATGCACTCAATATGCAATATGCCGGCTCCTGGCATTATATCTTCTTCTTGGATTGATCCTTTGATCATTATATAGTGGCCTTCTTTGTCTCTTTTCACAGCCTTTGTTTTAAAGTCTATTTTATCTGATATGAGTATTGCTACTCCTGCTTTCTTTTGGTCTCTATTTGCATGGAATATCTTTTTCCAGCCCTTCACTTTCAGTCAGTTTGTGTCCCTTGTTTGAAGGTGGGTCTCTTGTAGACAACATATATAGGGGTCTTGTTTTTGTATCCATTCAGCCAGTCTTTGTCTTTTGGTTGGGGCATTCAACCCATTTACATTTAAGGGAATTATTGATAAGTATGATCCCATTGCCATTTACTTTATTGTTTTGGATTCGAGTTTATATACCCTTTCTGTGTTTCCTGTCTAGAGAAGATCCTTTAGCATTTGTTGGAGAGCTGGTTTGGTGGTGCTGAATTCTCTCAGCTTTTGCTTGTCTGTAAAGCTTTTGATTTCTCCTTCATATATTGAATGAGATCCTTGCTGGGTACAGTAATCTGGGCTATAGGTTATTTTCTTTCATCATTTTAAGTATGTCCTGCCATTCCCTCCTGGCCTGAAGAGTTGTGTCTTGGGGTGTTTTGCCTTGGGTTTATCCTGTTAGGGACTGTCTGGGTTTCTTGGACTTGGGTGATTATTTCCTTCCCCATTTTAGGGAAGTTTTCAACTATTATCTCCTCAAGTATTTTCTTATGGTCTTTCTCTTTGTCTTCTTCTTCTGGGACCCCTATGATTTGAATGTTGGGGCATTTAACATTGTCCCAGAGGTCTCTGAGATTGTCCTCATTTCTTTTAATTTGTTTTTCTTTTTTCCTCTCTGTTTCATTTATTTCTACCATTCTATCTTCTACCTCACTAATCCTATCTTCTGCCTCTGTTATTCTACTGTTGGTTCCCTCCAGAGTCAATGGCACCCCACTCCAGTACACTTGCCTGGAAAATCCCATGGACGGAGGAGCCTGGTAGGCTGCAGTCCATGGGGTCGCTAAGAGTCGGACACGACTGAGAGACTTCACTTTCACTTTTCACTTTCATGCATTGGAGAAGGAAATGGCAACCCACTCCAGTGTTCTTGCCTGGAGAATCCCAGGGACAGGGGAGCCTGGTGGGCTGCCGTTTATGGGGTTACACAGAGTCAGACACGACTGAAGTGACAGCATAGCAATGCATTATTCATTATATGTTGACTCTTTTTAATTTCTTCTAGGTCCTTGTTAAACCTTTCTTGCATCTTCTCAATCCATGTCTCCAGGCTATTTATCTGTAACTCCATTTTGTTTTCAAGATTTTGGATCATTTTCACTATCATTATTTGGAATTCTTTATCAGGTAGATTCCCTATCTCTTCCTCTTTTGTTTGGTTTGGTGGGCATTTATCCTGTTCCTTTACCTGCTGGGTATTTCTCTGCCTCTTCATCTTGTTTATATTGCTGTGTTTGCGGTGGCCTTTCCGTATTCTGGCAGTTTATGGAGTTCTCTTTATTGTGGAGTTTCCTCACTGTGAGTGGGGTTGGATGGGTAGCTTGTCAAGGTTTCCTGGTTAGGGAAGCTTGTGTTGAGGGTGGAGCTGGATTTCTTCTCTCTGGAGTGCAATGAAGTGTCCAGTAATGAGTTATGAGATGTCAACGGGTTTGGAGTAACTTTAGGAAGCCTGTATATTGAAGCTCAGGGCTATTTTCCTGTGTTTCTGGGGAATTTGCATGGTATGTCTTGCTCTGGAACTTGTTGGCCCTTGGGTGGGGCTTTGTTTCAGTGTAGGTATGGAGACGTTTGAGGAGCTCCTATCGATTAATGTTCCCTGGAGTCAGGAATTCTCTGGTGTTCTCAGGATTTGGACTTAAGCCTCCCGCCACTGGTGTTCAGTCTTATTCTTACAGTAGCCTTAAGACTTCTCCATCTATACTTCATTTTCAGATAGTTCCTTGATCCGGCTTATACTTCTCAAGATCTATAGGCCCCTTCTTCTATAGTCAGTACTAACTACAGGGTTTTAATCTATTGCACCTGTCACTTCCAAGGCGGTTCCCTCTGTTTTAGCTTCTTGTGTTTGCTGCTCTCTTCAGTGTCTAATTTCCACCCTGACCCAAGGGGGCGGTGGTGGACACTTTTTTAGGCTCACTTGTTCAGTTGTCTTGTGGGGAGGGAGGGACACTGCAAACAAATAACACTGGCGTGTGCTCGCAGTGTCTAGGCCACACTGGGTTTGCCCCTGCTCACGGCGTGTGTGCTTTCCCTGTCTACACTGCTTAGGCTCTAGGTTGCTCTGCCGGGAACTGTCTAAGGCTGGCCCTGGGCTGCATGCACCTCCCGGGTCTAAGCCACTCAGGTTCAGGCACTCAGATAGTCCTCAAAGGCACAGACTCGGTTGGGCCTGCGTTTTGTGCCCTTCCTAGGTCGGAGCAGCTCAGGTTACCAGGTGTTTGGCAAGCACGGTCTCTGCGACTTATCGCCTCCCGGTTCCTGCCGCTCCGTTTTCTGGGTGTACGACCGGCGCACCTTCTCAGGTGGATGTTGACCATCCAGAATCCCAAGAAGTCTTGGTTAGCAACGAAGCCTGCTTGCAGTTTGGTAGATGATGCCTCTCTGGGGCCGTGATTGCCCACTTCCGGCTCTGGCTCCCTTCTCCTGCCTGTCACCGGAGAGGGATGGGCCGGTCCGCAGCCGGCTAGCTCTGCTCAGTCCTTTGTTCTGTGAGTGGGCCTGGCGGTGTAGGGCTTTTCCTGGGGTAGCTCTCTCACAGTCTGGTTTGCTATCTCAAGTTAGTTCCCTCAGATTGCCCTCGGGGCATTCACGCCGGGTCCTTACTCTAAGCAGTGCAGCCCACCCCTCCCTGCCCAGCCCCCGCTCGCTAGTGGCGGGTGCAGTGTCTGTGCTGCTTCACCTCTGGGGGAGTTACCACTGGGCACGGAATCTGTGGGTTTTAATTATTTATTTATTTTCCCTCCCAGTCATGTTGCCCTCTGAGGTTCCAAGGCGCACCACAGACTTGCCAGTGAGAGTGTTTCCTGGGGTTTGGAAACCTCGCTTTTTTAAGACTCCCTTCCCAAGATGGATCTCCGTCCCTACCTCTTTTGCCTCTCTTTTAATCTTTTATATTTTTTCCTACCTCCTTTCAAATGGGCTGCTTTTCTGGGTGCTTTTCTGCTTTTTTTGACTATATGGACTTTTGTTGGCAAAGTGATGTCTCTGCTTTTGAATACACTGTCTAGGTTTGTCATAGCTTTTCTTCCAAGGAGCAAGCATTTTTTAATTTTTCAGCTGCAGTCACCATCCACAGTGATGTCTCCTGCTGGCATTCAAAAGTTGTTTTGTGGAATTTACTCAGCGTTCAAATGTTCTTTTGATGAATTTGTGGGGGAGAAAGTGGTCTCCCCGTCTTATTCCTCTGCCATCTTCAGCAAATTCCCCAAAGGCCTCACTTTCTAATGCTGTTACATTAGGCATTAAATTTTCAACACTCAGATCATGTTGGATGTTGATTTTGCCTTCATGGCAAATAGATGGGGAAAAAGTAGAAACGACAGATTTTATTTTCTTGGGCTCCAAAATCACTGTGGATGGTGACTGCAGCTGAAAAATTAAAAAATGCTTGCTCCTTGGAAGAAAAGCTATGACAAACCTAGACAGTGTATTCAAAAGCAGAGACATCACTTTGCCAACAAAAGTCCGTATAGTCAAAGCTGTGGTTTTCCCAGTAGTCATGTATGGATGTGAGAGTTGAATCATAAAGAAGGCTGAGCACTGAAGAATTGATTCTTTTGAACTGTGGTGCTGGAAAAGGCTCTTCAGAGTCTCTAGGACTGCAAGGAGATCCAATCAGTCCACCCTAAAGGAAATCAGTCCTGAATATTCACTGGAAGGACTGATGCTGAAGTTCCAATACTTTGGCCTCCTGATGAAGAGCCGACTCATTGGAAAAGACCCTGATGCAGGGAAAGATTGAGGGAAAGAGGAGAAGGGGGCAACAGAGGGTGAGATGGTTTGATGGCATCACTGACTCAATGGACATGAATTTGAGCAAAGGCTGGGAGATAGTGAAGGACAGGGAAGCTTGGCGTACTGAAGTCCATGGGGTCACAAAGAGTCAGACAGGACTTAGCGACTGAACAGCAACCACCACCACAGGCCCCCAACAGTGCTTGATACAAGGTTGATTCTTAAATATCTTAAAGTGAATGTTTATAAAATATGAAGCAACTGCTGAATGGATGTTGTACTTTTCAAATTCGTGGGTTCTAGTCTAGCATTAGCAGGGAAGTATGAATCTGTGACACCCATCCTACCCTCACGGAGGATGTTTCCCTAGTCTGGACCCTGTCTTGAGCCTATGTCATCATAAGTTTCAGACTTGTTACACTCCTGGAGATAGAAGTTCTGGCAGTTGTCATGGGGAAGGTGAAGGTGGTGTTGTCCCCAAACCCCAGTAGCTTGAAGGGATCCTGCAGAGTCTGAGGGCAGAAGACCTTTGTCTTACCTGTTAAAGTTAACATGGAAAGTTCCAGGACCAGGGCTAGAAAACTGGCCCCTTGGCTTTCCCTCCAGTGAGTCTTCAGTTCTCTACAGGCTGCTCTCACCTTCTTCTCTGTTGTTGCTGTTCAATCACTCAGTCATGTCTGACTCTTTGTGACCCCATGGACTATAGCATGACAGGCTTCCCTGTCCTTCATCTTCTCCTGGAGCTTGCTCAAACTCACGTCCATTTAGTCAGTGATGCCATCCAACCATCTCGTCCTTAGTTGCTGCCTTCTCCTCCTGATTTCAATCTTTCCCAGCATTAGAATCTTTTCCAATGAGTCAGCTCTTTGCATCAGGTGGCCACAGTATTGGAGCTTCAACTTCAGCATCAGTCTTTCCAATGAATATTCAGGGTTGATTTCCTTTTATTTTGACTGGTTTGATCTCCTTGCAGTCCAGGGGACTCTCAAAAGTCTTCTCCAATACCACAGTTCAAAAGCACCAGTTCTTCAGTGCTCAGCCTTCTTTATGATCCAACTCTCACGTCCATACATGACCACTGGGAAAACCATAGCTTTGACTGTACAGACCTTTGTCAGCAAAGTGATGTGTTTGCTTTTTAATACACTGCCTAAGTTTGTCAGAGATTTTCTTCCAGTGAGCAAGCATCTTTCATTTCATGTCTGTAGTCACTGTCTATAGTGATTTTGGGACCTAAGAAAGTAAAGTCTTTAAGTGTTTCCATTGTTTCCCCATCTATATGCCATGAAGTGATGGGACCAGATGCCATGATCTTAGTATTTTAAATGGTGAGTTTTAAGCCAGCTTTTTCACTCTCTTCTTTCACCTTCATCAAGGGGCTCTTTAGTTCCTCTTCACTTTATGCCATAAAGGTGGTGTCATCTGTGTATCTGAAGTTATTGATATTTTTCCTGGCAGTCTTGATTCCAGCTTATGATTCATCCAGTCCAGTATTTGGCACAATGTACTCTGAGTATAAGTTAAATAAACAGGGTGACAATGTACAGCCTTGGCACATTCCTTTCCCATTTTGAATTAGTCTGTTGTTCCATGTTCAGTTCTAACTGTTGCTTGTTGACTTGCACACAGCTTTCTCAGGAGGTAGGTAAGGTGGTCTGGTATTCCCATCTCTTTTAAGAATTTTCCACAGTTTGTTGTGATCCACACGATCAAACATTTTAGCATAGTCAATGAAGCAGAAGTAGATTTTTTTTGGAATTCCCTTGGTTTTTCTATGAGCCAATGGATGTTGGCAATTTGATCTCTCATTCCTCTGCCATTTCTAAATCCAGTTTGAACATCTAGAAGTTCTTGATTCATGTATTGTTGATGGCTAGCTGGGAGGATTTTTAGCATGAACTCACTAGCATGTGAAATGAGTACATTTGTGTGGTAGTTTGAACATTCTTTGGCATTGCCCTTCTTTGGGATTGGAGTGACAACAGCTGACCTTTACCAGTCCTGTGGCCATTACTGAGTTTTCCAAATTTGCTGGCATATTGAGTGCAGCACTTTCATAGCATCATCTTTTAGTGTTTGAAATAGCTCAGCTGGAACTCCATCACCTCCACTAGCTTTGTTCATAGTGATGCTTCTTAAGGCCCACTTGACTTCACCCTCCAGGATGTCTGGCTCTAGGTGAGTGGTCAAACCATTGTAGTTATCCAGGTCATTAAGATCTTTTTTGTATAGTTCTTCTGTGTGTTCTTGCCACCTCTTCTTAATATCTTCTTTTTCTGTGCTTTTTTTGTGCCCATCCTTGCATGAAGTGTTCTTTGTTAGGGATTCCCATTCTCATCCTGTTGTCATTGCTTTAGGGTGAGTTTGTGGAATCATGGATCCCTCCACATGCAGGTAGCAGTTGGGCTGGTATAGTCAGAAGCCCTCTGTCAATTTTTTTAAAAAGTCTCCTGTCATTTCTAGAATAGTATCAGGTACATACATTTAATGTTTGGTTAAGGCAAGAAAGAGGCTTTAATGGAAACCTTAATTTGGTTTCTTGCTCTTAATGTTTGTGGCAGAATCAGTAAATTTATCCAAAGATTGAATGTCTCTTTGATACATTTTTGTTCTGATTATAATTTAGAGTTTTCTGTTGTAAAATAAATTGACTTCTCCTGTATTTCAAATTTTTTTTAGATCAAGGATTTCAAAAGAGTCATTTGCCCCACTCAGATCAGCTCTCCCAACTCAGCTCAACTCAGCCTGACTCATTGCGACTCTCTTCTCTAAGGAGTTCAGTTGCAGTCTTTAAAACTATGCTTATCACCAGAAAGCCACACATCGGGATGCCGCTGTGGAGCAGTGGTGGAGGTGGGGTTCTGAGGAGCAGAGGTATCCTTGGGTGCACGTGAGAAGATCTGGACCAGTCATGTGGTGCCTTGCTCGCCTCGTCCCCCTCAGTGCTTCCGGGGGTCATTTTCCTTCCTGTGCCTCAGCGTCTGCCTTTCTTTCCTTCAGTGTCTCACCTGCCTAACAACAGTAATGATCCTTCCATTGGGATTTTTGTGGGAGCAGGAAAGGAGAGAAGGCAGTTAATATCTGTCTCATAGGATGATGGCGGCAATCTGGAAGACATCTCAAAGGTAGAAGAATAGAGTGGCTCTTCATTAACGGAGCTGTCCTCTCTGAACTTAGTGACCAGTCCCCTCATTATGTTATGTGGTCTTCGTGTCATTCAGCTATACTTCACATCTGTGAGAGTTATGTTGACTAACTTAAATGCATCTTTAGAGGAGAAGTCCTTGGTCATTCAGGAAGTATGAACTATTAGCCTGTTTTTGGGTCTAAAGAGTATTTATAATCTCTCTTGTTCTTTTAAGTTAGAGGTGTGTGTTTTCAGTAGGGATCATTCCTTATTTCCAAGTCCGTTTTCTTGTTCAGTGGACCGCCAAACAAATCATCATCATCATTCTTCCCTCTCTCTCTCACCTTCTCACTCACCCCCGCCACCCTGCACCCTTATCAATATATCTCTTTTTCTTGATATATGTGTAATTCCTGGAAAAGAAAATGCCATTCAAGTGGTTTGTCATCTAGACTTTAAAAAGAAAAAAGCAGTGCACAGAATTGTATTGAAAAGACAGGATTTCTTTGTGAAATGTGACAGGAGAGTAGAACAGTAAGAGCTGCCTTCTGGCTTTAGAATAGATTCTTGGTCAGTTCTCACATGTTGGAGAGGAAGTGTTGTATCAAGTTTTGCAAAAGGAGGTCTAATGCTTTGGCTTATTGGCCTCAGATAATGTCTTGTTGCTGCTGGTCGGGAGACACGAATCTTTAAAACTGAAAATACTCCTACCTGTTAGAACTGATAAAGACATTAGACTTACTAGTCTAGTCTCTCAGTTTTTCCAATGAGGGAAGAAAGCAGGGTTCAGAGCGATAAAATGGCTTGTCCAAGTTCAAGTAGACAGCACCGGGCTCCTGGTTGTGTAGCCCGGTCTTCTATCCATGTGTGTTTTGTGGATGTCTGTGGATTTGTCTGTCCATCGATGACTCCACTCCTCTAGGCTTTACCCCCTAACCAACCCAGGCCTGTTGGATTTCCTGACTTCCGAGGTCTGATTGGTGGTGTCTGAGAATGGGAAACCTGACAAGGAGGGGGGGTCTCTCTGGTGGCGAGGGTTGTGTCAGGCACACTGCTCTGGAGCTCTCCGTAGATGGCCACTGCGTCTGCATGGGAGAAGCTGTTTCTAGCTGTCCCTGACACCCCTCACATCCCTATACTTCTAGGAGTTTGTTTGTTCTTTCTCTTGGATTTTATGAGCCAGTGAATCCACCTTTTTACTTAAAATCATTCTAATTGGGATTCTGGCACTAGCAGTGAAAAGAATATGGATTTATATTCCCATTAACTTCTCTGCCTTCATATTTACAGGGATTTTCTCCTTAAGTTTATTCAAATTTTTCATCCTTAAAGATATGGCACAAATACAATTAGCAGGTGTCTCATTTGTGTACAGTCTGGGTTTACAATCTTAATGATTATACAGATTATACACATTTGATCAGAGTGAATGTGTTTCTTAGCATCTGTAATTGTAATTTCATAAGATAGTAGTTATAGATTTGGGTGTTTGAGAATCAATTTGAGATATTTTAGTAGTGTAAATGAATCTTAATTTTTATTATTTCTTTGTTTCTTTTAATCTTCTTTACTTTATGCAGCTACTTGCATATGGAACTTTGAATTGTCCTAGTTAATTTTTGCCTCCCAATTCCCTATTTGATTATAGAAAGCATATCACAGAGCCCAACATTCACTTGAAGTGAATTTTTCTTACTGGGAAGAATAAGAATGTTGTTACCTTTTATACAACAGTGTTTAATATTTTAACTTGGAAACTTGATACCCTGTCACCACCACCATCCAGTCACTGAATGTCAGTTGAGCACTAGTTGCAGCTGTTGTAGAAGGTTAATCAGGAAGGTATAGAAATAGATCTTGTTCAATGTGGTAATCTTTGAGGATGAGCAAAATGTTGAAGTCTGTTCTTACCATTAAGATTTCTACCACCAAATGTTTAAGTAGCACCTCTGAGGTTACAAAGTTCATATATGTAAATTCAACCCTCACCATAATTCAGAAAGGTGTTTTATAATATCCATGATTTATAGTTGAGAAACTGAAGCATAAAAATTTAAAAAAAAAAAAATCTCTTGCTTAAGACCACACAGTTACTACCTTGAGAGTCAAAACAGGGTCTTCTGTCTGAGTCAGTATTGGTTTGCTTTTTTTAAAAAACACCACAGTGTTTTTTTGATTATAAAGTTTTGATTATATAAAAGTTTTGATTATAAAGCTGATATGGGATGCTATTATAGATTAAAATCTAAGAGAAAAAGTTTTCAAGAGGAATTTTGGTATGTTCCAATGTCCTTAGGAATTATAAAAATATATCCAGAGAAGAAGCATATCACAATTTTCATCTTACAGAACTATGGGATTTTCATCAACCCCCAGTTATCAGTGAAAGTTATTCATTCGCTGATTCAAATATATTTACTTAATGCCTACTGTGTTTCAGGCATATAGCTAAGAGGTCATAAAAAGGAATAGAGAAAAAATCTTTCCAGTGATGCTTGTATTTTAGTACAGATAGACAATAAACAAAATAAATAAGCATGATAAAGTAATAAATCAGGTATTAACAAGTGCCATGGAGAAAAATGAAGCAACAAATAAGGAGATGAAAGTCTTATGAAATTGAAAACTGGATCAAGACCCAAAGTTGGTGAAATATAGCATTGTTTATAGGAAGAGTACTCAAGGTAAAATCAGGGTTTTGTGCAAAATCTTTAGGTCAAAGCTTGCCCAGAATGTTTGAGGAATAGTAAAGGAGGTCACTGTGTTTGGAGGAAATAATGGGGAGATGTGATTGGAGAGAAAAAGAAAAATAAAATCAGTAGAGCCTCATAGGCTATCATAATGATCTGATTATTCTTTTAAGTCATTGGACGGCTTAAAGAAAAAAAAAGTAATTGGTCAAGGAGATTATAAGGAATAAATATGGAGCAGAGGGACAAATTTAGAGATGGCTAAAATAATCTAAGCAAGAAATTTTTATGGCTTGTGGATTATGGTACCAGAGTATGGAGGTGAAAAGGAGTAAAGGAATGATAAAAGCCATATTTTTAAAATATTCACTAGGGGAAAAGAATTATTGCACTTGAAAAAAAAATAAATAAAAAAAAATAAAAAACACCACAGTGATTATATGAAATCTGAGTACTTCCATAAAAATTTTAGAATCTTCAAATATAGCACTTTAATCATTATTTCATTAAATCATTGAATGAATGGACATTGAGGGTGAGGAGCCCTGATTTGAGCTTGCATGGTACCCAGGGGACCCAGTACCCTTTCCGAGCACCCATGGCCCACGGCAGTGCTGTGGGCAGGCATGTGTGTATGTGTGGCAGGGAGCTAGGGATAGGGGAAGGTGGTGAATAAGTTCATGGTCACTAAGAGGGCCTCAAAGGTGAGTCAGATACTCTCACCCTAAAGCGGTGAGAAATACTCACGTTCTATATAAACGGCATTGGAGCTAAAGAATAAACTTCAGGGACTTCCATGGTGGTCTCATGGTAGGGACTCTGTACTTCCACTTTGATCTCTGGTCAGGGAACTAAAATTCCAACATGCCACATGACCTGGCCAAGAAGTAAACAAAATTTAAAAAGAAAAAAATAAAGAAAAAATAATAGATTTCAGTTCATGGGGATAAGGAGCTGGGAAGCACAGTTCACAACAATGAGCCCAGGGGGAAATCTTAAGGAAATGGAATACAGGAAGTCCAACTTGGCTGGAGTGATGTGTGAAAATAAATAGGGATGTAAGATTGGGAAGAGAGAGGAAGGCAGGTCTGGGCTAAGGAGTTTAGACATTATTCCATGAGCACTTGGGAGTCATTGAACATTTCTGAATGGTTTACTGGTGTAATCACAGCTGGGGTGCATATTTCTTATTAGAGTAAACTTTGATGTCTGTTTTCCACACCAACGTCTATTCTATGAACAACCCTATTAGTTCTGCCTGCAGAATGTACCCCGGACCCACCCTCTGCTGACTGTCTCCATTGCCACCAGGCTCACCCAAGCCACTGGAAACTCATAACCAAGCTCTTTCAGTGGTTTCCCGCTTCCACACTGCCCTTCTGATCTATTCTGCACAGCAGAGTAACCTTATACAAGTGTAAATGATAACTACCACTGACCTGGTTAAAGCCCTTTGTCATCTTTGACCACACTTTGAGTAAAATCCAAACTTCTTGCTGGGCTCACAAGCTCCTTGTAACCTTATGTGAGGTGGTCTTGCCTTTCTGCCCTCCCTTCCTCTCCATCATCTAGTTTGGCCACTCCAGCCTCCTTTTATTTCCTGAACATCCATGCTCCTCCCTACCTCAGGGTATCTGCATTTGCTGGTTCATCCTCCTGGAATGTTCCTTCGACAGATCTTCACGTGGTTGGTGCCTTATCAAAGATGCCTTCTCTGACACTTGATTTAAAGTGTTAGCCCCAGTCACACCTGTCAACATTTGCCTGGATACATTTTATTCACAGCACTTCCTACCAACTCGGTGGGTTCCTTGTTGATGTATGAGTTTATTACTTGTCTCCCAGGCTGGATGTGGGCAGGAGCCTCATTTGTTCACTGCGGTATCCCCAGTGCCTGATGAGCCCTGGCACATTGTACACATTCATTTATTAATGAAGTGGTGTGTGATTGGAGCAGGAAGGACAAGGAGAGTAAACAAGGGTCCTGTTGGTGGGAAGGACATACCAGGAGCAGGTGCAACCACAAGGAACTCACAGGACTTGATGTGGTTTGAAGAGTTGAGTCCTTAGAGAGGGAAGAGGTAGGTTTTATGCTTAGGTAAGCGATGGACCTTCCCTGGTGGCTAAGTGGTAAAGAATCTGCCTGCAATGAGGAGATGCAGAAGACACAGGTTCCATTCCTGTGTCGGGTAGATCCCTTGGAGGAAGACATGGAAACCCACTGCAGTATTCTTGCCTGGGAAACCCCATGGACAGAGGAGGCTGGCAGGCTATGGCCCATGGGGTCACAAACATTCGGACATGACTGAGTGACTCAGCGCACAGACGAGTTATGGGGACCCGAGAAGAAGTTCCTGGTTATGACGGGAAAGGAACAGCTGTAGAGGTGCCAAGAACCTTCATGCAGGTGTGGTGGGATGTAATCTTATCCCAAGTTTCCTGTTCCCTGAGAGGCTCTGCTGCAAAGCAGGCATGATCGTGGGCTCAGAGAAACATGGGAGGAAGCCTTCCTCCCCAGCTCCGGCATGGCTGTAACACATCATGGAACCACTCTGAACCTCAGGTTCTTCATCTGTAAAATGATCATAAAAAGCCTTCTCATGCTGGTTCTGGAAATAAAACTACAGAGCATGACAGTATGGATCTAGGGCCTTAGGATAGCTTCTGGGTGGCTGCGAATTCCCTGTCTCCCTTCCCTCTTCTCTGAGGGGCTGAGGAGAAAAAAACTGCACTCTGGTTCCGCAGTTTAAATATATGTTGCTTTTCATTGCAAAGCTGTGTGTGTGTGTGCACACGCATGCATGCACACGTGCGTGGGCACACACACATGAATTAAAAAGACAAGCAGTGCCCCTAGGCTTATCCTGAAAATAGGTAGTTCCTTGTCCCGACCCTCTATACCCCACTGAGCTTCTATCCCCGGAAGCTCCTATTTTTAACTCTCTTAACTATTTTTTTTTCTAAAACTTACATCTATAATTCAACATAACATGCCTATACTACTATTTCTTGATTTTTCAATCTTAAATACTATTTGGATATCAAATTTAGATGTTATCGTCTTCACATCAGGGAAGGCAAGGATTTAGTCCCTTTATATTTCCAACTTCCAACCTACACTCACCCACATAGGCTTTTTCTCTTCTTAATGTATTATATTCTTGTATTTTAGTTCATCCATGTGTAAAGTTTATATTTTTTACTCTAGCCATTGACATCTGAGCTACATAGTGTGCTGTGATTCTAATTTCATTTTCTGTAGAAATTTGTATTTTGTCTGCAGTTAATATCTACCTCACTTTTTCTTTTTTAAACCACTCTTTTATTCTCTCTTCCCTCAAAATGTGAGACATTTCCTCTCAATAATTTAAAACTCAGCATGTATCTTATAAGTTTAAATTTTTTCCCATTTGGAAATACCATTCCAGCTTTCTCTGGCTCTCTGTCGTTTTGGTTCATTGGATCTCCAAGCCTGTTTGTAGCTGTGCGTCACCCAGGAATACTTTTGTCTTCTCTTGTCTTAAAGCCCCTGTTCCCAGATCTTCATTTTTTTCTCATTGTTTCCCTTAGTCCTTAATTTTGCCAAAGTACAATTGTCCTACAACTTTCTGAGAAAGAGTGCATGGGAGGTGAATTCTTTGAGACTTTGTCCAGCTTCAATCTCCTTTCATGCTTGATTGACATTTTGGCCAAGGATAAAATTCTAGGTTGGAAATAATTTTCTCTCTGCATTTTGAAAATGTTACCTCCTAATCACCTAGATCCCAGAGTTGCTGTAGAGAAATCCAATGCCATTAAAGTCCACTTGCCTTTCCAGTGGTCATTTTTTCCCATTTGGAAATTTTTTAGATCTTTATTTTCTCAGTATTTTGATATTTCATAGTGATACATCTTCATGGCGCTTTTTTTTCCCTCCATGAATTATGCTGGGAGGTTTATGAGCCTTTTCAGTCTGAACACTCATCCTTCAATTCTTGGAACTGTTTTTTATTTCTTTTGAAATTTGTTCCCTTTCATTTTTTATAATTCGTTCTCTTTGAAACTCCTTTAATCAACTATTGGATCTTCTGGCCTGTTCAGATTAAAAATGTCTTTTTCTCTCTCATGTCTTACCTCTGTCTTTCTTTTCTTGTGTTTCTGGGGGTTGCAACTTACAGGATCTTAGTTCTTCAACTAGGGGTCGAACCTGGGCCCTCCCAGTTAAAGTGCCAAGTCCAAACTACTGGACTGCCAGGGAATCTTTCCCCTTCCCCCACCTTTAAATTTGTTTTTTCTTCTGCTCAAAGTATTTGCCTAAGTTTTCCCTCTGTTACCTTTTTGCTTTTTTGCTCTCTGTGTTTCCCAGAGGCCTAATGGAAACAGCTAGTGATTCTAGGTTGTCTGTGAGGAGAAAAGGAAAGATATACCGAACAGCAAGAAGAGATAAGAAAGCCTTCCTCAGAGATCAGTGCAAAGAAATAGAGGAAAACAACAGAATGGGAAAGACTAGAGATCTCTTCAAGAAAATTAGATACCAAGGGAATATTTCATGCAAAGATAGGCTCAATAAAGGACAGGAATGGTATGGACCTAACAGAAGGAGAAGATATTAAGATGAGGTGGCAAGAATACACAGAAGAACTGTACAAAAAAGATCTTCATGACCCAGATAATCACGATGGTGTGATCACTCACCTAGAGCCAGACATCCTGGAGTGTGAAGTCAAGTGGGCCTTAGGAAGCATCACTATGAACAAAGCTAGTAGAGGTGATGGAATTCCAGTTGAGCTCTTTCAAATCATAAAAGACGATGCTGTGAAAGTGCTGCAGTCAATATGCCAGCAAATTTGGAGAATTCAGCAGTGGCCACAGGACTGGAAAAGGTCAATTTTCACTCAATCCCAAAGAAAGGCAATGCCAAAGAATGCTCAAACTACTGCACAGTTGCACTCATCTCACACACTAGTAAAGTAATGCTCAAAATTTTCCAAGCCAGGCTTCAATAGTATGTGAACTTCCAGATGTTCAAGCTGGTTTTAGAAAAGGCAGAGGAACCAGAGATCAAATTGCCAACATCCGCTGGATCATCAAAAAAGTAAGAGAGTTCCAGAAAAAACATCTATTTCTGCTTTATTGACTATGCCAAAGCCTTTGTGTGGAACACAACAAACTGGAAAATTCTTCAAGAGATGAGAATACCAGACCACCTGACCTGCCTCTTGAGAAATCTGTATGCAGGTTGGGAAGCAACAGTTAGAACTGGACATGGAAAAACAGACTGGTTCCAAATAGGAAAAGGAGTACCTCAAGGCTGTAAATTGTCACCCTGCTTATTTAACGTGTATGCAGAGTACATCATGAGAAATGCTGGGCTGGATGAAGCACAAGCTGGAATCAAGATTGCCAGGAGAAATATCAGTAACCTCAGATATGCAGATGACACCACCCTTATGGCAGAAAGCAAAGAAGGACTAAAGAGCCTCTTGATGAAAGTGAAAGAGGAGAGTGAAAAAGCTAACTTAAAGCTCAACATTCAAAAAACTAAGATCATGGCATCCAGTCCCATCACTTCATGGCAATAGTTGGGGAAACAGTGGAAACAATGGCAGACTTTATTTTTGGGGGCTCCAAAATTACTGCAGGTGGTGACTGCAGCCATGAAATAAAAAGACGCTTACTCCTTGGAAGAAAAGCTATCACCAACCTAGACAGCATTTAAAAAGCAGAGACATTACTTTGCCAACAAAGGTCTGTCTAGTCAAGTCTATGGTTTTTCCAGTAGTCGTGTATGGATATGAGAGTTGGACTATAAAAAAGGCTGAGTGCTGAAGAATTGATGCTTTTGAACTGTGGTGTTGGAGAAGACTCTTGAGAGCCCCTTGGACTGCAAGGAGATCCAACCAGTCCACCCTAAAGGAAATCAGTCCTCAGTATTCATTGAAAGGACTGATGTTGAAGCTGAAACTCCAATACTTTGGCCAGCTGATGGGAAGAGCTGACTCATTGGAAAAGACCCTGATGCTGGGAAAGATTGAAGGCGAGAAGAGAAGGGGATGATAGAGGATGATATGGTTGGATGGCATCATCGACTCAATGGACAGGAGTTTGAGAAAGCTCCAGGAGTTGGTGATGGACTGGGAGGCCTGGTGTGCGGCGGTCCACGGGGTTTCAAAGAGTCAGACACGACTGAGTGACTGAACTGAACTGAGCTGAGCTGTGCTCTTTAAGTATCAAGAATCTGAGCTGAAAGCCCTTTGTATGTGAGTCACACTTGTTACCTTTAAGCCATCCCCATAAAGCAAGGACGAGTGATGTTTTTAGGTTCTCTCAAGTAGGTTCTTAGTCTTGAATTGGTTTGAATTGAGACTGGAAATACTCCTGAGACTGAAAAGGAGTGATCCAGTCTCTTGCTTGGAGGGTATCAGCGTTCTCGCATCCGTGGAGCTTGTCGGTGAAGGGAGCTGGTTGTTTCACATAAGGCCTCCCCTTCAGCCCCTAACTTCAGAGTGGAGCCTCCCTCCTGCCCTGGGCTGAGCCCAGTGACCCGAACCTCTGGTCCCTCTGGTTCAGTCTCTCTAGAGAGTAAATATCCTGCTTCCTCTAGGGCTGGGGAGGGGTAACTTCCTCTCTAGATAGGAATCTGGGACTTGAGATCAAGTGTCAGCAAATTTTCTGTAAAGCGCCAGCGAGTAGAGTTTAGACTTTGTGGGCAACACTTTGGTCTCTACCACAGATTCTTCTCTTCCTCTTCCTTCTTCTCTGTCTCTTAAAAAAGCAAAGCAATCAAATCAAAAAACCCTTTAAATATAAAATAAACATTCTTTGCTTACAGACAGTACAAAAATAGGCTGTAAATTAGACAGGTCATAGTTTACCCACCCTGGTCTAGAAGATCCTTTTGGACACTTTCAACCAACTACCTTTATTTCAGGCGCACCCTGTATTCCTGCCTCCAGAACTTGAAGCCTCCAATTTCTGTTCCTTTTTTGATTTTATGACAAAACTGGGGTGGCTTCTTATAGGTGTCTGCCAACTCCAAACAGCCTTTTTTCCTGCTTCCTCCCCACCTCCACCCCTTGGAAGCTTTCCCAGGTCCGCTAGGTGAGCAACTCCTTGTCTGTCTTCTTTCTCTTTTCTAAAGGTCTGTTTTTCTGTTTTTCCCTCGTCTCTTTCTCTGTCCTTATTGGGCCATGGCTCTTTTTTTCTTTCCCCTTCCCTTTCCCCCAGTTTACTGGGATTTGAGAAAGGAGTGGAGATAAATGCATGTATTTAATCTACTAAGTTTAACCAGAAGCTCCCCCCAAATCCAATTTGGCTGGGTTTTATTTTTATGACTTTCTTTGATAGCACTTGGGTTAATTTTGCATTTGTTCCCCACGTGCTCACTTGCTGTGCCAGATGTTCGAAGAAGATGTCCTTGGGGAGGAAAAAGGAGGGGCTTTAAAATGCAGTGTTGCTGAAATGCTCACAATGGTTCAGTGTGTGAGATCTCCGAAGCACGGCCGTTTCTAACCACCAGACTCTCATAATAGAAATACAGTTTCACCCTTATTTGTGTAAACCATCAGGAGCATTTTTAAAAGTTTGTTATAAACTTTGTGGCTTTTTGTTGAAAATTGAATTTAAGGTTGTAAATGGAAGCTTTTGGTGGCATGCCCCTGACAGCAGGGAGAGCCTGGTGAGTGATCCCGAAGAGCTGATCAAAGGGAGCTGCTGAACATTTTTTGCTGTATTTGTGTGTTGGGCCTTTAATCTGGCAGTGTTTCCAATTCCATTCTGAATACGGTCATGCACGCTCCACCCCTGCTCATGTCTCCTTGGCAGCATCTGGCACTGTCTCTGTCTGTTAGGGCTCAAGCCTGCCTTCGTGATCCAGCCTGGACAAGATATGAACAACAGCGAGTATCAGAAAATAGGCATCTTTCAAAATCTTACTCATCCCACACATTTGTTCCCATAATCAAATGAAAATTGGGAGTGAAAAGAGTAAAATGAACTGAAAATGACCACCGGTCGTTTGTGCCTAGGCTCACCTTTCCTGGCCAGCGAAGACGGCGTGCTCGGAGGGGTGATTGTCCTCCGGTCCTGCTGGTGTTCTGCAGAGCCTAACTCTTCCCAAAATAAGCAGACACTTCTGGGTAAGTTAAACTTGCACATCATGTGGGTGTCTTTCTCTTTCCTTTTTTTCTGAGACACAGACAGATTTATATCCTTACGTTGATCATTTTAACCTGTGGGTGGGCCTGGATGTTCTATTGGTAGGTATACATATCTCTATTCCACTGACCTCTCTGCCTAGGTTAACATCTACAAGGTAAATATTCATTTCAGGGTATATGATTATAGCATGTTTTCCAAATGGACTGAGAACCTAACACCTTTACTAAAGCCCAGCATTAAGAATATTGGACCATGTATTTATCCCCTGCCTTATTTGACAGAGCATTTGAGATGACCCATAGCAGTAAACACAGTAACACAGAGAGAAGCTTCTTCCTCTTCTGCTCCCCAAAAGGAATCAGAATCATGTGAAGACCTACTGGCCTAGAAGTTCACCCTGGCTTCATGGCTTGTTAGCTGTGATGCCTTCACGCATCGGTCTCACTGTTCTGTGCCACCTCCTCCTCCACATTGGAAGGATGTCCGCCCTGCCTGCTCATAATGCTGTGGTGAGGAAGGGTCCCATGAATATTTTGCAGATTTGCAGATGTCCACCCAGATGTGTGGCTTTGTCTCTGACAAAGTGCACCAGTAGGGATGGAGCCCACCCAGCCCACCCTGCATTTGACAAGGCACAGACTTGTGGGGGAGCCTCTACCCATAGAGGTGCCTTTTCCTAAGTCATTTATCCAGAGCGAGGGGCATTTAAAAAATCCGCGTGAATGTGCCACATAAGCTAGCAGGGGCCCCTATATGTTATTTTTCTTTAATTGACTTTTTAATCGAATTGTATGTTCATTCAGAAAAGTACACAAATCATTATAACTGCAACTGCTTGGAAAATATTACAAACTGAACCCACCCATGTGACCAGCATGTAGATAAAAAGTAGAACTTTAATCCAGAAGCTCCCATATAACCCTTCCCATTCAAAGTTAATAACCATTCAAACTTCTAACACCTTGATTAGTTCTATTTGGTTTTGTATTTTGTATAAATAGGATCATAGAATATGTTTCCTTGGTGTCTGATGTCTTCAGTGAATGTTACGCCTGTTAACTTCATCTGTGTTGTGACGGTAGCTAGTTCACTCTCATCGCTATACAGTAGTCCATTATGTACGGTAATACTACTCAGTGGTCATCCGTTCTTCTGTAAGTTTTTTATATTTTTTTAATAAGCACTACAAGTCATTCTCACAGCTGTGGTAGTTCAGCTGTTTGTATAAAATTACTTTTATCAAGCATGGTTGACACCTGATCTGTATTGTATGATTGTTGTGAATTGCTGTAGTACAAGTCCCTTCCTATTTTGAAGTTTTATGAGTCTATAAAATAGAAAAATTAGCATTTCTTATGAGGATAAAAATTATTTTTTCTTTAGAAGCCTGAAGAACTTCCATAAAAATCTTTCCTCTCATTTGCCAAAGGTGGGGGGTGGGGAAACACCACACTTTTATAGAAAATGATTCTTTTGCCACCTGATCACCAACTTCATAATTTTTATTGCTATATTTATTTTCTTCCTGTTTCCACCCACTATACTTAGTACCTAGGTTGTTCCTAGCACCCCCCGCCAAAAAAATTTAAACCGAGGCAAATAGTTACTTGCTTCTTTGGTATCCTAATCATTGTTTAAACCTTTGAATATCTTCCACACTTAGGTAGCAGGGAGTTTGTCTTTAAAATATGCAGAGAGGGACTTCCCTGGTGGTCCAGTGGCTAAGACTCTGAGCTCACAATGCAGGGGGTCCGGGTTCCAGCCCTGGTTGGGGAACTAGATCCCACATGGTGCAACTAAGAGTTGGCATGGCCCAACTAAAGATCCCACATGCTGCGCCTAAAGATCCCACATGCTAAAACAAAGATCAGAGATGCAAAGTGCCACAGCTAAGACCTGGCGCAACCAAATAAACACATAAATAAAAGTAAATATTAAAAAACGATCTTTAAAAAAATCAAATAAAATATGCAGAGGATGTTCCTGAGCCTTCCATAAAAACTCAGAAAAAGTCTTTAGTCCTGGGAGGCAGGGTAGGGGACAGTTATTGAAACTGTTTCATAGCCTGCTGCTAGAATGGAGTTTCTGTTTTTCACTGAGCCTGGGCTTTCACCCATTCAAGTCAATCCTGGAAATTGTAAGAGTTTTGTTTGTTTTTTTTCGCTTGTCCTTTCATTATTGGAGTTAAAGGTATATTTAAAGATAAGTCGTAGAATTTTGGCTCATGTTAGTTTTTATCACTGAAGTAGTCATTCATACACTGGTTCCTACTCTCCATGTCAAGGAGAAGAATAAAATGTGAAGTGTTGCTTTATGGAATAAGTGAAGTCTTGCCATTTGTTTGTGAAGTTTAAAACCTGGTGAACGTAGGATCCTATCAGCTTCTGCCAGTGATGTGGGTTTTTACATATTTTGCTTTAAGAAACTTACACGTGTTGAGTATGTGGTGAGAAAGTAAATGTGTACAGAAGGATAGAAAGAAGATGTGAAGGTCACCTTCGCTACCCAGTTCCTGGTTGTTCTCGTGGGATTCACCTTCATTCTGTAGAATGTGCTCCTGTTCTGTTTCTCCATTAATCAGTAATGTGTGACTCTCTTAGGGGAAAAAATTAAGGGCAGAGCTCGTACCACTCCCTGTCACCTTTCCTCATGACTTTTGTGAGAACTCTAATCTGAAGCTGTATATTTAATTTTATTGCAACTTTAATGCACTACTTCCTGACTCATCAGCTTTTATCATCTCTTCCAACCATCCCTCACCCCTTGGACTATGTAAGCTTCTTTCCTCTTCCTCCATGATTCCCAACCCTCACCTCAACCTCTAGCAACCACACCATTGTTGTCATAGTAACATTGCATTCTGTTCTACAGCCATCTTGCTTTCTGCACTCTGATTAGAGTTTGATTCCAAACAGTGACAATTAATAACCAGCATTGGTAGTCTCATGATTATGTAAGTATTATTCACTGCAGATCTCAGGAGTAGAAGATTAGACCCATCAGAAAGGAAGTATCTGCCATAAGCCCCTGCGTGTAAAAGGAGAATGTTTCAAACATCAAGCTCAAGTGGGTTCTTCAATGCTTTACCACGTTAATTGCTCCAGATCAGGCCACAACGTAATTTGCTTCATGTTTGGCCCATGACTTCTCATTTATCACTGTATAAAATTCTCATGAAAATATAACTTCACCAACTCATAGCTCCTTAATGTTTGGTAATATCAAGTAACCAGGAAGGCTGAGAAGTCTTTCTTTCCTATACATCCAAACAAAACAAAACAATTCCCCAAATTAAAAAAAAAAAAAAACACTTAACTGCTGTATGTATCACTTTTTTATATAATTAAATACAATATACATATACTTTTTTGTATAGTATATATACAATATATTTTTTGTATAATATATATACTTTTTAGTATATTTGTATACTAATTTATATAATTTTTTGAATATAGTATAATCAAAATAATCTCAAACTTCAGCTTTTTCCATATTGACTCTCTTTTCTGAAAATCATTAATAGCTTTTCCATTATACCACAGATGCAGTTTCAGTCAAACCCCATTGCCACTTGATGGAGTTTCCAGGAAGCCATTACCCAGCTACCCCTCTTGACAAATACATCAATTACAAGAGCTCCAGGTGCTGCTTCAAGGGTGGGATGGCTCAAGAACAGGCCCTTTCAAGGTTTGGCCTTTGTTACTGATTCAGGAATACAGTTGGAGAATCCCAGCTATAGAGTAACTTTCAAAGTCCTCTTTCATGACTTTGTTATGTGTGCTTTGTCCATAAATTGTTTGAGAGAGAGGGAGTTTAATTCCCTCCCCAGTGACTCTCTCCAATGCATAAGAATATGTCAGAATGACAGTCTGTGACTTCCAAGGCAAGATCAGAAAAGGCGTTGTTTACTCACTCCAGGAAAGACCAGCTACCATGTCACAAGGACACTCAAGCAGCACCACGGAAAGGTCCCTGTGGCAAAAAACTGTGACCACCTTCCAACCGCCAGCAAGACACTGGGGCTTCCCGCCAACAGCCTTGGCCCCAGGGCAGCCTGCAGTTGACAGGATCTGGGCAGGTTTCTGGACTGAAATCTCACGTTGTTGTTGTTGTCCCGTTGCTCAGTCGTGTCCAACACTTTGTGACCCCATGGGTCACAGCAAGCCAGTCTTCCCTGTCCTTCACCGTCTCCTGGAGTTTGCTCAAACTCATGTCTGTTTCGTCAGTGATGATATCCAGCCATCACATCTTCTGTTGTCCCCTATTCTCCTCTTGCCCTCAATCTTTCCCAGCATCAGGGTCTTTTCATGAAAGATGCTGAAAAAGAACCACCCAGCACAGACACTCCTGAACTCCTAGCCTGCAGAAACTTAGATAATAAAATGTTTGTCGTTTTAAACCACTACATTTTGGGGTAATTTATGCAGTGATAGATAATAAATCAACCTTTGAAACGCTCTCCCTGCCAAATGGTCCTCTGGTTTGTCTAAAGAACTACAGGGATGAATCAGGTGTTCTGTTGCATCCTTAGGCGGCTCAGGCCTCAGGACTTCCAGTTGCATCAGTGGATCCCACTTCTCTGCTTGGATAAAGGTGATCAGTGCCCCCTTACTTTGCATGCCCAAATCCCTCTTTCCCAGACTGTTTCCTAAGCCTCCGCAACCTCTAGGCTCCCCACCTCTATCCATCTCCCACCTCCATCCTGCCTCCAGACCTCTGTCCCTCTGTGACACAGGGAACCTTACCATGGCTCAGAAACACAGAAGCTGACTGTGCTGAAGCAGAGAGGGCAAAAATGAGAACTTGACTGAATTGTGTCTTAGAGAGCCACACCAACTCCAGCATTAGAGAGATGGTGGTCAAAAAAGAACCACAGAAGTATATGTGACTGGTGTACTGCTTGTTTAAGCTTAATGTTGAAATAAGTTTCTGTGTTATATAATAACTTTCTATGTATCCTAAGATAAAGCGAAACCTGTGTCTCTTACTGTTACTCCCATGCTCCTACTTTTAATTCTTCAGTGAGGACGCACACACACTCATACCCACTCCGTCCTCTTTCCCTAGAAGATAGATGGGAAATGGAAAGTAACTTGACAGGGGAAGCCCAGCCTGATCTGGTGCTGGAGCAGCTTTCAGTGTCACCTCCTACTCGCACTCCTTCTCCTCTGCTCGTCTCCACTGACCTGAGTTCTGGCAACTCCAGATTGCTCTGTCTTCTTCCAAGGGTCGTATCTTTCTGCCATTAATTTTCACATGCTGTTATTACCTGTGCTAGGAAACTCCTTCTTTAAGACCCAGCCCAGAGAGGAACCACCTGGAATCCTTTGGAAGCCCTCTCCCCAGGTGATTTGTCCCTTCTCTGTATACTTTTTGCAGTGTGTAATCTCCAACCTTTGTAGCAGTCACTGTGACATTCTAGACACGTACTGGAATGCCTGCCGTTCCCACTAGGCCAGCATTTCTTAATCTTTTTTTCTAAATTCAGTTGAGTGGAATTGAGCACAGGTCTTTGAGCCCCAGTTGTTCATGTGGAGGGTACAGGGCTTGGAAATAGCTTAAAGAAGGATCCATTGCATCTGAGACGCCTTCCAGGGCCCAAGAGTGGGCTCTTGTCTAACTCCTGAAATGAATCGTCTGAGGAGACATGCGCTGACAAAGCAAGAGACTTTACTGGGAAAGGGCGCCCGGGTGGAGAGCAGCAGGGTAAGGGAACCCAGAAGAACTGCTTTTGCCATGTGGCTTGCAGTCTCAGGTTTTATGACAATTGAGTTAGTTTCCAGGTTGTCTTTGGCCAGTCGCTCTGACTCAGGGTTCTTCCTGGTGGCAGGTGCATTGCTCAGCTAAGATAGATTCCAGCAAGGAGGGTTCTGGGAGATTGGCAGGACAAATGGACTGGGTCTCCTCTCTCCTCCTCA
The DNA here is from genome assembly GCF_002263795.3 of Bos taurus. Lineage (NCBI taxonomy): Eukaryota > Metazoa > Chordata > Mammalia > Artiodactyla > Bovidae > Bos > Bos taurus. The sequence goes on along the minus strand of NC_037340.1, from coordinate 7,029,988 downwards.
CCTTTCCTGAATTCTTCCGGTTGGTGGTCGCTTGTTAGTTTCATGTTCCTTACCAGTAAGATAAATCCTGCTTGTGGCGACTATCTTGCCTGGCCAGGATAGGAAGTTTAGGTCCGTGTTTCCCCTAACATGAGCATCACACCACCAGACTGTGAGTCATTTGAGGGCAAGTTCAGTTCAGTTCAATTCAGTTGCTCAGTCATGTCCGACTCTTTGCGACCCCATGAATTGCAGCATGCCAGGCCTCCCTGTCCATCACCAACTCCTGGAGTTCACCCACACTCATGTCCATCGAGTCAGTGATGCCATCCAGCCATCTCATCCTCTGTCGTCCCCTTCTCCTCCTGCCCCCAATCCCTCCCAGCATCAGGGTCTTTTCCAATGAGTCAACTCTTCACATGAGGTGGCCAAAGTATTGGGATTTCAGCTTTAGCATCATTCCTTCCAAAGAACACCCAGGACTGATCTCCTTCAGAATGGACTGGTTGGATCTCCTTGCAGTCAAAGGGACTCTCAAGAGTCTTCTCCAACATCACAGTTCAAAAGCATCGATTCTTCAGCGCTCAGCTGTCTTCACAGTCCAACTCTCACATCCATACATGATCACTGGAAAAAACATAGCCTTGACTAGACGGACCTTTGTTGGAAGAGTAATGTCTCTGCTTCTTAATATGCTATCCAGGTTGGTTATAACTTTCCTTCCAAGGAGTAAGCGTCTTTTAATTTCATGGCTGCAGTCACCATCTGCAGGGACTTGGAGGCCAAAAAAATAAAGTCTGACACTGTTTCCACTGTTTCCCCATCTATTTGCCGTGAAGTGATGGGACCAGATGCCATGATTTTCATTTTCTGAGTGTTGAGATTTAAGCCAACTTTTTCACTCTCCTCTTTCACTTTCATCAAGAGGCTTTTTAGTTCCTCTTCACTTTCTTCCAATAAGGGTGGTGTCATCTGCATATCTGAGGTTATTGATATTTCTCCCAGCAATCTTGATTCCAGCTTGTGCTTCTTCCAGCCCAGCCTTTCTCATGATGTACTCTGTATATACATTAAATAAGCAGGGTGACAATATACAGCCAATATACAGTACTCCTTTTCCTTTTTGGAACCAATCTCGACCAATCCAAGTCGAGTTCTAACTGTTGCTTCCTGACCTGCATATAGGTTTCTCAAGAGGCAGGTCAGGTGGTCTGGTATTCCCATGTTTTTCAGAATTTTCCACAGTTTATTGTGATCCACACAGTCAAAGGCTTTGGAATAGTCAATAAAGCAGAAATAGATGTTTTTATGGAACTCTCTTCCTTTTTCCATGATCCAGCACATGTTGGCAATTTGATCTCTGGTTCCTCTGCCTTTTCTAAAACCAACTTGAACATCTGGAAGTTTCACGGTTCATGTATTGCTGAAGCCTGGCTTGGAGAATTTTGAGCATTACTTTACTGGTGTGTGAGATGAGTGCAATTATGCGGTAGTTTGAGCATTCTTTGGCATTGCCTTTCTTTGGGATTGGAACGAAAACTGACCTTTTCCAGTCCTGTGTCCACTGCTGAGTTTTCCAAATTTGCTGGCATATTGAGTGCAGCACTTTCACAGCATCATCTTTCAGGATTTGAAATAGCTCAACTGGAATTCCATCACCTCCACTAGCTTTGTTCATAGTGATGCTTTCTAAGGCCCACTGGACTTCACATTTCAGGATGTCTGGCTCTAGGTGGGTGATTACACCATTGTGATTATCTGGGTCATGAAGATCTTTTTTGTACAGTTCTTCTGTGTATTCTTGCCACCACTTCTTAATATCTTCTGCTTCTGTCAGGTCCATACCATTTCTGTCCTTTATCGAGCCCATCTTTGCATGAAATGTTTCCTTAGTATCTATAATTTTCTTGAAGAGATCTCTAGTCTTTCCCATTCTGTTGTTTTCCTCTATTTCTTTGCATTGATTACTGAGGAAGGCTTTCTTATCTCTCCTTGCTATTCTTTGGAATTCTGCATTCAGACGCTTATATCTTTCCTTTTCTCCTTTGCTTTTTGCTTCTCTTCTTTTCATAGCTATTTGTAAGGCCTCCCCAGACAGCCATTTTACTTTTTTACATTTCTTTTCTGTGGGGATGATCTTGATCCCTGTCTCCTGTACAATGTCACAAGGACTGTGTCAAATCCACCTTTGTCCCCACCCTACATTGTAGGCTCCAAGTAACTATTGGAGGAATAAATTAAGTGCCACATGGAATTTCTTTACTGATTCTATAGCAGAAATTTTTAAAGAAATTGACCACTCTTCCAGAAAAATGAAATGTCACATAAAATATCCTCCCATGCTCTTAAAAAACAAACAAGATGGGTCGGAAATGTTGGATAATGACGAGTGTCCAGGAACAAGGATATTTGGAGACGGTTTAAACGGATCCCAGAAGACAGCCTTTGCAAACATCCTTGTAAAAGGACAATTTGGACATGAATGTGTTTGCAACATCCATCCCACCACCTCCCACCCCGCAGATCAGGAGATGCTGGCAAAGCCCAGCCTACAAATCACTGCTTTAACACAAAGCAAATGCTTGTCCCTGGAATGAAACAGCTGAGAATAATTAATTTTCTCTCTGCTTTTAGAGGGAAAAAACCAATATATTTTTACCTGCTAATGTACAATTCCATGTGTTTTCCAGGCCTCTACAGAAGTACTTTATTGAGGCTGCTGTGTATAGTATAATATGGTTTATAATTGTGTAAACAAAGGCACATCAAGCTTTCCAGTGGAAAATACTAATTCTTTTCCATTTTAAGCTTGAGTCAGTACAAGTAATTAGAATATATGCAAATATATAGCGTGAACAACCAATCACACTGTTTGGGTGCATTTTTTCCCTTGTAGCCTATCCTGTCCATGCTGATGGGAACCTGGCAGATCCTGTGGAGTTCAGGGGTCTTACCTTAGAGTGGTTAATAGGAAGCAATAGTGTGAAGAGCAGCGTGAAGCAAACTCCTTATATTTGAGGAAAACCTTAAGCAATTCAGGATAGTAGGCACAAGGGCTGCTGCTAAGTCGCCTCAGTCGTGTCCGACTCTGTGCGACCCCATAGACGACAGCCTATCAGGCTCCACTGTCCCTGGGATTCTCCAGGCGAGAGCACTGGAGTGGGTTGCCATTTCCTTCTCCAATGCATGAAAGTGAAAAGTGAAAGTGAAGTCTCTCAGTCGTGTCCGACTCTTCGCGTCCCCATGGACTGCAGCCTACCAGGCTCCTCTGTCCATGGGATTTTCCAGGCAAGAGTACTGGAGTGGGGTGCCATTGGCACAGGGGCTAGTAGGGGTGAAAAGGCTGCCTGTTCAGCCAGCAGTCTTTCCACCAAGCCTGTCTGTTGGAGTTCCTCTTCCTAAATAGATGGAAGGCCCACAGTTCAGGGTAAGGCTGGTTGTCTGATGAGCACGTGTGATAATTGTTCCTTTCCCATCAAGTCACCTTCACCTCACCCAGAGAGTAATAACTTCAGGTTCTCTGCTGTCCCGGAGTATGTTCATGGTGCTGATCATTAAATTTTGTACGTATTATTTCTGCTTGACCAGCTACTTTCCCCCCTTGTTTTTCATCTTTATTGTGAAATGTTTTATGTATTTTTAAAAGAAGAATGTAATAACTTTGTAAGTTATAAAGATTATAATAAAATGAACACCTGTGGACCCACCGCCCAGCCTAAGAAACTGCCCATTTACCCTTATCTTTGAAGCCCCCACATGGGCCTGTCTGAACTTTATATAAATGGTGCAGCAGGTGTTTTCTCCTCTGAGAATTTCTGAAGTTTCTTACCTGATTACTTGAAAGGGTAATGAGTTGCTTTATCACTTTAGACTTTGCTCTCTGAAATCAACTGTTCTTCAGCTCCCAATTGGAACTGAAACGTGGCATTCTCTCCCACTTCTTTCCAAAACAGGCCATGTTCTTTATTGAGTACTCTTCTTGTCACTGTTACGAAAACTTGCCATGACTTAAAAAATGTTAGATTGATGCTTCCTGGAACATTAAAAAGATAAAAGGTCATTTTACTGTAAATTAAAATTCCAACTGCCTTTTGCTTTTACTGGCATTAAAATTTTGGTGAGCACATATGAACACATGTACTTCAAAGGACCTTCGTTCTTGGGGCCCGGCAGAGTCACTTGTTTCCATTTCATGGCACATGCCACCACGAGCACTTGTGACCAGGCAGTCTGCTGGGCTCACACGATCATAAAAACAACCCTCAAAAAGAAGGCAAATTAGTCATTAGACCGGTAGTGGGGAAAGAAGTACTTACGGCTGGTTATCTGATGTTAATACCTTGTCTTAAAAATGTAACTAAAACTTTGTTCTGTAAGCAAGTCCAGTATCATGGTTGGAAACTTATTTCTTTTGCACCTCTGCAATGTTTTGGGATTATTTCATCTTCACTGTAGTCATAAGAGATAGACTGGCATTTTGGTTCTTATTTAAGGATCAGATGGAAAGGAGCAAATTAAATAACTTATTCCTAGATGCAAAGTGAATAAAGCAGACATGATATTTAAAAACTTTTCAGCAACTCAGTTGTGTTAACCTATGGAGGTAGTGCTCCACAGTTTGTATTTTTCAGATCTGGTTTTCATTTTTAAAGGCCAGATATGTTGACCATCAATAGCTATCATTTGCTTTATCACGTAACTTTTCTACTGTTAAATATTTCTAATTTACTTAAAAAAAATTGGAAATAGACTTATTTTCATCTGTCATTTTCTCCTCCATCATGAGTAGTGTGCTTCTAGCTATAATCTAAACATATAGTGTCTTTCCTTTTGACCACAAAATTTTCCATCTGAAATAAAGAATACAAAGACTTAAAATTTTAGTGACTATATAATTCTTATTACTTTGGTTCTCCTAAAACTCACAGAAAAACATTTTGAAAGATTTTTATAGTCAGTTTTTATCCGCTCACAGGGTAATAGAGATCACCTTTAGCATGAAATAAAGCCTAAAAAAATATTTGTTGAATGAATGAAATCATGTTTCAGTATATCTTGTTTCACCAAATGCTTTCCTTTTCAGCAGAGAACTTCCAAGTTCCAGCCTTTGGCCCCTTATTTCTGGTAGTTTCTAATACAATAAAATGATAAAACAGAAAGAGAATTGAATAATATCCTTCAGGGCTTGTTTTACTCTTTGACCCACATCCTTCTCTTCCTCTTTCAGTCAACATCTTTCTTTAGTCTTGAACAAATGGAGTGAGCCTTGAAAAGAGGGAGGAATTATTTTCTTGGCTTGGCGTAGAGGGAGTTCTATAGAACTCCAGCCCCGTAGTTCCCAAGACAGTTGAGTGGTGAAAGGTTTTCAAGGAAGCAAGCCAACTCAAGGCTACTTCATGGTAATCATGGGACATGCATTTTATGAATCTTAAGGATTCCGTGTCAGGACAGGAAAGCATCCTTGAATGAACTCCCTACTGGGTTATAAAGAACCTCAATACCTGGGGGGAAATCTATAGAGATAAGATGAGATTATTCTATTTACAGTTCCTCTTCCTTCCCATTTTAAAAAATGAGTTTATCTTTATTCAATGAGGAGTAACTTAAACACTGTGCAAAATGTCCTAGGGTGAGTCATTTGACCTAAGGCTAAGGAGCGGCAGCTGACTTGGCAACTGCCCAGCCCAAGACGGTTCTGATTTTAGAGTTCTGTTTCCTCTGCAAGAAAGTCTGGGATATGCAGCCAGGCAGAGAGGTTTTAAATGGGTGTGGGAGCCAGTGCAGCTGGGGGTTGTTAACAACAATTGGAGAACAACTTAAAAAAAAAAAAAGTAGCTGAGGGCTTCTTTCTGGTCAGAAAAGAATCTGTTTGAATAGAAAAAACTTGCTCGCAACCCTGGTAAGGAAACTTTGTTTTACTTAAACAGGATGCCATGTGAATCATTTTGAAAGAGAAAGAGGTATCCTAGGGGGAGCATCATTTAAGGGGTGGTTTCTATTCCTTGTATTAACCAGGGAAGGTGCTGACTTAACTGTCACTAAAAGGCAGGTCTGCACCGGGGCTGAAGGCTGTCTCAGGCAGTGGAGGGCCCTAAGCTCTAGGCCAGCTGCTCTTGGACATTATACCGCAGGTGAATTCATCTGTTCCAATACATTCAGAACAACTTTTCAGACAGTCTGGCCTCTGAGATTATGTACAAATCCATTCCAGCTGTCCCCAGAAGGCCATTAGCTTGTCTTCCTCAAGGAGCACATGAACGGAACGTCCGCGCCTCATCCATTCCCCAGCACTGGAACAGGATCCGCAGTGTTGACCTTTTTTCACGTCGTGCTGTTTTGCTGGAATGTGTTTACAGTCATTTGGTGGAGAAGAATCCTACTGAATCCCTGTGTCCATCTTTCATAGCTTAAACCCATTCAGAAAGGTAGCTTGGCTTTAGGTGTTCTTAGCGTTTTCTGATGAAGGTCTTTTCATCACCTAGGCATTTCCAGTAGTTTTTGGATGTGAAGAGCTGACTCACTGGATAGGACCCTGATGCTGGGAAAGATTGGGGGCAGGAGGAGAAGGGGGCGATAGAGGACGAGATGGTTGGATGACGTCACTGACTCAATGGACATGAGTTTGAGCAAACTCTGGGAAATACTGAAGGACAGGGAATCCTGGCATGCTGAAGTTCATGGAGTTGCAAAGAGTCAGATGTGGCTGAGTGACTGAACAACACCATCCCTTGGGCTTTGGCCTTCTTAAACACAAAAGCTTTTTTCAAATCAGTAGTTGAGGTGTGAAACTGTCACGCTAGTGTATGTTCCTCGGTTCTTTGTCTTGTCACAACAAAGATTTGGAGCAACGGACATTAAAGCCCTCGGCACATCACAGCTCTCAGGTCTTGGACAAACCATGTTATAGCTCTTAGGCAAATCAGTGTTACAGCTCTATTTTATTTAGGAGATAGCAGGAGAGAGAGAGGGAGAGAGAGCGCGCACACACGCAGGAAAGCGCTTTGGCTCCTCCTTTTATATGTTTTTTTCCTCCACCTGGGCCTGCCCTATGTAAATTGGGCTTAGCTAGGAGTGCTGTTTGTTCTACCTGAAGTCTTCACTCTGGTCCTTGGACCTTCCTTTGACCTCCCTTTGTTCTATTTTCACGGGCTTTTCCCTTCCTTGCCTTTATCCACTGCCATTTTGGACTCCTTTTCCCTAGTCTACCTGCGTAATAAAACCACAGGAGCATGATCCTTACCAAGAGGCCAGAGGTTTCTTTAAACGGAAATCAGCTTGAGCTTGACCAAAAACGCTGTTTCAGACAACACATTCTCAGGCTCAGACGTGCCACTACAGGCCGCTCATCAACCCTGCATGTTCCTGGAGTTTGTGGTCCCCTACATGTAATAATTACACATGGAAAACTCCTGGTACTTGGATAAAGCATCTGCCCAATTAATTGTATTATTATTATTAGAATAATTTTTAATGCTATTACCATAAAATGCAATTTTTTAGTGTAGAAGACGTTTTAGTCCCTAAAATCCAGAAATACGTTATAGACTTCTTGGTGTCACCAGTGGTAAGAAATACAGCTCCTTTACTGAGTAGGACTTACATCTTTGCTTTTCTTCGATGTAATTGAGTTTGTTACAATACTGCTTCGGTCTTAGGTTTTGGTCTTCTGGCTGCAAGGCAAGTGGGATCTCATTTCCCTGACCAGGGGTCGAACCTGCACCCTCCGCACTGGAAGGCAGGGTGGCAGCTGCTGGACATGTGGTGAAAAGTAGGTTGCCCCCCTCTGCTTCCTGAATCACCAGTTGCCTCTCTCATGATAACCACTGTTGCTGGTTCCTCTGATGTTCTTCCAGAGAGATCCCATGTGTTTACAAACATGAGTCATCCATGGTGCCCTTTTATTTTCTTTCACAGAAATGAGCAGTATCATTTTTTTTCCATCTTTCTTCACCTTGTCTTTTGTTTTAGATAAACTGTATATTTTGTAGATTAGTGTTTTTTCCCCAAACTGTAGCATGTCACATTAATGAGGTCTAATTTAGTGAGTCAAGAGCAGAATCTTTTCACTGTAGCACACAGAATATAAGGAGCCCACAGAATATAAAGAGCCCATGTATTCAGTGACAATGTAGGGGGCTTTTTTGTTTTGCTTTGGTTTTACTGTGGTTCCTGGCAAAACGTTTGAAAAAACACTTAGTGTGGATGGTTCCATATCATCCCCATAGACCTTTCTCTTTTTTAATTACTGCATAGTTTTCCACTGAATAGGGTACCATAGTTGTTCATATATGCTCCCACCAAAAGGCAGCCGTGCTGTTAATATTTCCAGTTTCTTCCTAATTAAAATTACTTCAGTGAATATCTGTGTAAAGATGTTATTTTATACATACAAAGGCATATCTGTACACTCTACCTAAAAGTAGAATTGCTAGCTCGAACTGTATGTCATTTTGATAAAAGGAATCTATCCTCATTATTTTCAGATTTGTGAAAATTTGTGACTCTTCTTGCTTGATGAAATTTACTTGTAATTGAAAGACCAGTACTCCAGCACTTTCCCAGTCATTTGTGGGCATGAGCAGGGTGGGGGAAAATTTGAGCTGGAAAAGTAGCAGAACTCATGGAGTCAGAAGATGACAACTGGTAAAAAGAGCATGAGGGACAGCATTACTGTGAAGCTGAAAGCCAAAGAAATTTGTGGGCAGGTCATCCAGGGTCAAGAAAGTATTGAGTTCTTCTTGGCTAGTGTATTATTATAAAGAAACATCAGACAAGTTAATTATGTATAAGAAGTATATGTTACAGGGGCTTCACTCGTAGCTCAGTTGGGAAAGAACATGCCTGCAGTGCAGGAGAGCCGGGTTTGATTCCTGGGTCCGGAGGATCCCCTGGAGGAGGGCATGGCAACCCACTCCAGGATTCTTGCTTGGAGAATCCCATGGACAGAGTAGCCTGGCTGGCTACAGTCCATGGGGTCCCAAGAGTCAGACATGACTTAGTGACTAAACCACCATATGTTATATAAGGTGTCTCTAAACAGAAAATACACACCAAATAAGGTTACTTCTTGAAAATTTTGTGAACAGAGGCTTGCAGGACCTTAACCTTGTATTTCCCTTGGGAGCAATGGCTCAGTGTTTGCTGATTCAGTGTTCATGGCAAACTTGCAGACCATAACTACCACAGATTACAGCAATGTATTTTCAAATGGTCATATTCCCACCAGTATTTTATGAGACTGTTACCTCCCTTCTCTGAGCCCCAGTTCCCTATCCAGGCTTTGCTGAGTTCCGCCATAAAAAGCAATGCTTGGCAGATGAAAAATTATCACTGTGAGTTCCTCTCCTGCCTCCCTGAAGTCCTCCAACAAGAAATAATTTGTTAAATTACTATTAATAGTGTATTAAATTATTGAGTTGAGATATACACTAAAATAAGATTTCTTTTTAAAAGCATTTTATGATTTAAATAGTAGACAATTCCTGCTGAGTGTATCAAGCTATCCTGAATTAGTAATTAATTTGAATTGTTGTTATTAAAGAGTGTGTCAGGGACTTCACTGGCAGTCCAGTGGTTAAGACTCCATGCTCCTACTGCATGGGGCACAGATTCCCTCCCTGGTCGGGTAACTAAGATCCCATATGCCACGAGGTTGGGCAAAAAAAAAAAGTGTCAATAAATGCACCTCCTTTTTTTGTTTATTTGTGAAAAGAGTGAAGGAAGACTGAATTTCTAGACATTGAGTTACTTTAAGAACTCCTAAACTCTATATCTGGAGAAGGCAATGGCACCCCACTCCAGTACCCTTGCCTGGAAAATCCCATGGATGGAGGAGCCTGGTGGGCTGCAGTCCATGGAGTCACTAAGAGTCGGGCACTACTGAGCGACTTCACTTTCACTTTTCACATTCATGCATTGGAGAAGGAAATGGCAACCCACTCCAGTGTTCTTGCCTGGAGAATCCCAGGGACGGGGGAGCCTGGTGGGCTGCCGTCTATGGGGTCGCACAGAGTCGGACACGACTGAAGTGATTTAGCAGCAAACTCTATATCTAGACGCTTTATTGATAACTGTTCAATAGAAAAATATTTAATGTGGTCAATCATTATACCCAGTTTATCCTGCTTTGTGAGTCTCATTTTTTGTGTGTGTTACATTTCCTTAAAGCAGGCTATATTTTCAGAGAGAATAATGTAGTTTGAAATCATCAAAATTGTGCCTTAAAAAATAATACACAGTGTTTTTATCCTTTACTTTCATGATTAAATTGACTATATTTCCATGCATTTTTTTCTTGGCTAATTCATGAACAGTTACCACCTTAACGTTTGGGGAATAAAGAGAGGTCACAGTGTTGGAAATACCTGAATTTTGTATTTAAATATAATTGCATTGGCACCACACTAGGGAAGTTTGGTAAGACTTGAATGCCTTTGCTCTATTAGGCAATTTAGAATATCCCAGACCTTGCTCTGGACGTCAGGCTTTTTGAAGTTCAAAGCAGATGTGTGAGGAAGAGAAAGCATCTGGTGGAGAGAGCTTGCTTCACTGCCTGACGCTGTTTTCTTGCACTGGTAGGCAGAGCGCTACAGAACAGGTCGGCCGTTTTCGAGCTATTAATGATGAGAGAGTGAGCTGCTATGTGAGGCGCACAGAGCTGCCTCTCAGGCCTCTGCCTTCCCCACGTGTCTGGCAAGGCCTTCAGAGTCAGGACAGCGGAGCCCACAGTTGTGTCTCAGCCCACACAGTCTTCAGGCCTAATTAGCTCAGAGAGAGAGATGGATGGCTCAGGACCCGGAGGCTTGGTGTTGAGCGAGGCAGTTTTATTACCCGGGACTTGTGAAATTTTTGTAAAAGTGCATCAAAGCTTTAAAAATGCCTTTAAAACAGCATAGAGTTTTGCAAGTAACTGCCTGAAGGTGACAGAATTTCATGTGTATCTCAGGATTTTTCTTTCTGTAACTGTTAGATATAATTTCAAATTTATGCAGACGTTTTGAGAATAGAACAGGGGTCACCTGTGATTACGTGCATTTGCTCTTTGTTTTCATTTCCCCCGTTTGTTTTTCCATTTTTAATTCTTCCTTCCATCCTTCTTCCCTTTACACACACATTTAAACGTGTACTCTTTTTTTCTGAATGACTTGAGAGCAAGGTGAAGAGTCTTTACTCTTAATACTTCAGTGCATATTTCTTAAGAACAAGCTTCTTCTAAGTAATCATAGTATAGTTAGCAAAATCACAGAGTTTAATGTTGATACCACACTATTCTCTAATCCATAGTCCGTTTTCAAAGTCCATTACTTATCTCGGGAATGTCCCTTCAAACACCCCCACCCCTATCCAGGCTCCATCCCAGAAGGACACATTGCCTCTAGTTGTCATATCGTCTTTGTCTTCTTTCTTTCTTTACTTTTGGACATGCTGCGCAGCTCGTGGGATCTTTGTTCCCTGACCAGGATTGAACCCGGGCCCTTAGCAGTGAAAGCACAGAATCTTAACCCCTGGGCTACCAGGAAATTCCCTGGGATGCATTCGTCGCCTTTAAATGGGAACAGTTTCTCAACTTTCTTTATATTTTTTGACTTTGACATCTTTTGAAGAGTTCAAGTCAGTTGTTTATTAGTGTTCCTATATCAGATTTGTGTGGCGTTTCCTCCTGCCATTCTGAATCTGTGCTTCTGGCGGGAACACTGCAGAAGTGGCGTGAGTCTCAGGGTGTCTGGTCCGGAGACGCGTTGTGTAGATTTGCCCCAACTCGGTGATATCAGCGTCCATCCCTTGATTAAGTGGGGTCCATCGCATGTCTCCACAGTGAACTTACCCTTTGCCCCTTTGTATTTCATAGGAATTTTCTGGAGAGATTCCATTGAGACTGTGTAAAAAGCATACTCCTTTTCAAATTTTCCTGGTTTTTGAAAGTGTGATGCTTTTCTAACTTTATCATTTCTTCTGTATTTATTCATTGACATTCAGCTTTAAGGAAGTGCCTTCTCTTCTCCCCCATTTTACTTATTCCTATTTGTTTGTATTAGTTAGACAGGCTGAGACCTGGGACCTAGGTCTTGTATGGGCTTGTTGATTTTAATTTTGTTCAGTGATGATAATTCTTTACTGTTATTATTTATTCTGATACTTAGATTGACACAGATATGGCCAGTTGGGGGTCTCTTCAGGCTGATCCGTGGGCCCTTTCCCAAGCTTTCATCATTCTTCGAGGACTTCCTCATCTTCTGGCACAAAAAAATGTTCCAGATTCGTTTAATATTTTCTCTGCCCAGGCCCTGGAATCAACACTTCTCCAAGGAACCCTGGTTCCTTTTCATAGAGAATGACATTTAAAAAACCTTGACCTAGAGAGTGTGTGTGTTTTAAAGGAAACTACGTTATGGAATATTACGTTTACCAAATCATTGTATACTGTGTGCATGAGTGTGTGTGCATGTGTGTGTGTTTAATGTTACAAGTTTCAAACAGAGGAGCATTTATTTTACATGTAATAATCATAAGTTTTGACAAGAAAGAAATACATTTTTCATTTCACAGTAAATAGCATTACACAGTTTTGAGTACTAAATCATCTTGACATTTATGAAGGAGCGAATGGAAAGTCGGGAGCCGAGTGTGTTAAATATAAAGCTATCTTTAACTGTTCTATTAAAAAGCAGAGATTTATTTTCCATCTGTGATCTGAATGTGCCTATTTGTATTCCCTTCCCTGGCAGTGGAATTTCTGTGGAGCCACACGACCGAGAGCATGTGTGTTGGTTACATGTCCGCCCAGGATGGGAAGGCCAAGGTAAGTGGGGAGAGCTGGGTGGGAGAGGGTAGGAGGGGCGGGAGGGGAATGAGCAGAAGGGCTTACAGACAGCGCGGGAACCTCCAACTGGCCAGATGGACACAGGGAATTTTTTTTAGCTTCTCTTGGGTGGTAGCTCTATGATCTTTATGAGAATCTGATAAAGAACAGTCACCAATCCCAAAGAAAAATAGCAGATCTTTTTTTGCTTTTGATGATGGAGCAGAGGAAATTAGGAAAAACCTTTTTTTTTTTTTTTTTTTTCCACCTTGTTCTTCTTTGTTGTGAATAAGAAGAAACTGGGACTGGGGAAGAGAAAGTGGGTAATGGGTTGATGGGGCTGGGTGGTTTTGTGGGGAGGATGGGAAGACCTCAAGGAAGCTGAGGCAGAGTTAGCCCAGCACCTGGACGCACCCTGCCCGTGTGAGGGCAGAGGCAGCCACGCGTGTGCAAGGGCTGCCTGTCTCGTGCTCCGGGTGGTCTGACACGGCATCCTCAGGGCAGGGCCAAAGGTCTGCACCCCGTGTGGCCCGCGCCCCGCCGTCCCCCAGGGGTTACAGCGTGGCAGAGAAGCCCACGCGGCTCCTCTTGAGTTGCCTGGCCTCCCTGCCCTCACAGCGGGTGAGCCTGGGAGTCAGAAGCATCATTTGTGGATTTATATTATACCGGCCTCCTGTTCTTGTTCATAAAATTTTTTAGAAACAGCTGTGGCCTACGATGTTTACTTGGCATTAAAGTACCTCAATTACAAAGCTGCGAAGCTGGGCAGCCTCTTTTCCAAAGGACATGATTTATTTTACACATTTGAAAATGCAAGTAAGGAAACTTCTGATGTAAACTGTTTGATATAGGTGGCATCATTAACAAATTAAGGTGACGCGTAAGAAAGGATAGTTTCTTGCTTCTTTGTCATGGAACACCCGTCCAGGCAGGCCTCTGAATACTGTCCAGCAAGTTGGTAGCATCACAGGGCTTTGTGAGGACAGCGTGTGTTTGTGACAGTATTATAGAGATCACCCCCACCCTTGTCTCAGTTCAGTTCAGTTCAGTCGCTCAGTCGTGTCCGACTCTGCGACCCCATGAATCGCAGCACGCCAGGCCGCCCTGTCCATCACCAACTCCCAGAGTTCACTCAGACTCACGTCCATTGAGTCAGTGATGCCATCCAGCCATCTCATCCTCTGTCGTCCCCTTCTCCTCCTGCCCCCAATCCCTCCCAGCATCAGAGTCTTTTCCAATGAGTCAACTCTTCACATGAGGTGGCCAAAGTATTGGAGCTTCAGCTTCAGCATCAGTCCTTCCAATGAACACCTTTGTCTCACAGCTGCCTAATATAGTATTTGGATTGTACGCATATATTTATTTCATATGAGTATGCAGGAAGATTGTTTTGTTCCATAGTATAAGGAGAATTGAATTATAATGGCTCATTTAAAAAAGATGATGAGTTTAGAGCAACACTAAAATAATTTTCTGTGTTGATGGAAATGTTTTGTGTTTATATTGTGCTGTCCAATAGGATACTCACTACATACAGATTCCCTTGAGCACTTGAATGTGGCTGGTGTGCTTGAGGAACAGAATTTAAAATTTTATGTAAATAGCCATGTGTGGCTAGTGGCTACCATATTGAATAGAATGGTATAAACAATGAGTGGAAATTAGCACAACGATGTAAAGCAGTTCTCTTCCAATTAAAAGTAAAGGAAAGAATAACGAGTGGAAAAGTGACTTTAAATATTTTCAAACATTCAAAAAGAAAATATTCTTTTCTTCCCAATGGCAAAAAACAGTTGTTATTATTATTATTTTATAATAAGCCTGGTAAGCCACAAAAATCCTTAACTGGCTTGCGGCCAGTTAAGCTTCTCCCGCCCCTGACATGTAGAATCTGAGCTAAGATCGCTTCTTAACAACATCAACAAAAAGACCTGGAAGAGGTGCACCTCAGTACTGAAGCCTGTCTGCTGGGGACGGTCATGTCCTTAAGCCTGTATGTGGAGTGTTATCCCTGTTATCCTGTTATAAGGTCCCTGTTGTCCCTGCTGGTGGCCCCCTGAAGACACCTTGCTATTTAACATGAAACATGGGAGGAAAGAGCACGACTCGAGGCTGCTTGGCTTCCAGTTGCATCGCGTGACATCTGGTGGGCGTGGTTTGCATAATGGTGGTAAATCCTGCAGCTGGTGGCGTCGGTGGGCCACAGACAGGGCCGCTGCTTTCGCCTCACTCGTCAGTCGCGTGTTTGAGCCTCCTTGCCGGGAGTTCAGGCTTCTCCCTTTCTTCCTCCCGTGGCTACAGATGCTTCCCCGCAACCCCTGAGCAAAAAACAAACAAAAAAACCCCGAAGTGCTAAAGCTTTGGTTGTTGAATTCTATTGATGAAAAAAAAAAGAAAGAAAGAAACCAACAAAACCAAAAACTATCTCTTCTGTCATAAAGCCTGGAATTTTACTGTATTGCAAGTATGGCAAAATTATAGATGAGAGATTGAGCTCAAAAGAGAAAAGAGGGGCTACAGCAAAGTTTGTATTCTTTTTAAGAGAGAAAGCCTTTGGCCTACTGGCCCTGGTTTCCTTACTTCTATGAAAGAATTATTGAATTAGTGGCATATACCCACTCAGCATGATGACAGTTTGTGAAACATGCTCTCATGTATGTTGCAAACTGTGGTGGCAAAATGAGAAAGGAGGCATCTTTAAAAACTAAAACAATAGCCATAGTATTTTTTTAAATTTAAAAGCAACTTCTGGAAAAAAAAATATATTTTTAATTTACTCTGCCTTCCAAAAATTACCTCCTTTCTGCTTGTTACCAAACTCAGAAACTAAAATCACTTTGCCATTCAAACATTTTATATAAGCTAATTATATTTAATCCAAGTTAAGACCTTGAATTAAAGTTCACCCAAAAGAGTACTATTTAGAAAAGGCTGGATAATAACTAATACCATTATAACCAGAATCCATACGTAATTTGAACAAATAGGAGTAAGTTCTTTTATAAGTTTCTTTTTTTAATAGAATGTTTTTGCAGTTATATACCTTAATTTAATTTCTAAATCCCTACTGTTGCATAAGTTAAAGAGATTTCTTTTTAACTGAACCAAAATTAGGGCATTGATACCAGCTGAATCTAAAAATCAAATTGCCAGTATCCTACCCAAGACGGCAGACAGTTAACGAATGGTTTCTAATAAACAGCTAGTGTGCATGCACTAATGTAATAAAAACAGATGTTAAAATTGGCATGCGACTTATTCGAGAATGATAAGTAAAACCTAGGTTTCTTTTACGATGTAGAGGTCATTTTTTTTTTTTTATAACATAGTGAAAATACTGTTATAAAAATTCATCCTTGAGGAGGAGCAAGCTATTTTATGGTCTTAAGGTGTTGCCCCAAGGTTCTTATTAGTTTCAGGGAAAAATAATAAGTATATAATGGAAAAACCAGGCAACAACTTGACCACGTGATCAGAATTAATGTCACCGTGAGGGACAGATGGACATCACGTGCCTCTGGATGTGAGACCCTGAGAAAGACACAGCATCTCTTTCATAGTATCCCATCTGGAAGTGTACCATCTGAACCTAATCACAAGGAAACATTAGAGAAATCAAAAATGAAGATCATTCTCGGAAGAAAGAAAAGGGGATTATATTCTTCAAAAATGTCAATGTCGTAAAAGACAAAGGCTGAGGAAATGTTCCAGATTAAGTAATATTAAAGGGCAGTGACAACTAGCATATGTGGTAACTGATCCTATGCTGGACCCTGGATGGTAGGGGGAAAACGCTAAAAATATGCTCTTAGGTCAGTGAACAAAAGGGGATATAGGTAGTAGATGTTATCATTTTAAAATATCTTTGTACTGTAGTATGTAGGGAAATATTCTTACTCTTAGGGAATATGAACTCAAGTATTTAGGGGTAAAGGGCCGTAATTATACAATGTCTTCTCAGTGGTTCAGAAAATATTGTTATGTGGATGGATGGACAGACAGATGTGTGTGTGTGGCTCAGTCGTTTCTGACTCATGTGATCCCATTGACTGCAGCTTACTAGGCTCCTCTGTCCATGGGATTTTTTCCAGGCAGGAATACGGGAGTGGGTTGCCATTTCCTTCTCCAGGGTATGTTCCCCACGCAGGGGTCAGACCCACGTCTCTTGTATTAGCAGGTGGGTTCTTTACCACTGTGCCACCTGGGAAGCCGTGAACAGACAGATGGTAGATCACAAAGCAAATGAAGTAACATGTTAGCAATAGGTGAACCTGCGTGAAGGAGGTGTGGGTGTTCCTTGAACTATTCTGTATATTTTTGGAATAATTTTCAAATAAAAAGTTTTTTTAAAAAATATCACCCTTGGCTATTATGGCACATTCATTTAGTGTTGCAGTTGAACAAGCATCGGAATGGGTGCAGCACTGGGCTGCCAGATCCTGGGTCCACCTCCCCCTCTTTTCTTGCAGGCTGTATGGCTGGGTGGTCACTCTCTCTGGATTTCAGAGGCCTCACGAGTAAAATGAGAGCAAGAAAACCTGACTCTGCCCTAAGTCCTTCCTGGGTCAGACTTGATAGGAACAAGGAAACAAAATCTAATGTCTGAATACAGATGAGTTAAGTCCTTCGTATATTATGGATATTGTATATATTATGGCCCTTCATTCCTAGATACTTGTTTGCCATCTGCAAAATTCTAAATTCTACATTCCAGATTAATTCGCATATATGTCACTATTCAGTTTTTGGTAGGATTTTTGCAACCCCAGATGTAGTATCTACTATGACTTGTTTTTATGAAGATAGTTTCTGTGTCTTTTAAAAAATCTCAGTAAATGTCTGTGTAGAAGGGATAGCACAGATAAGGTTTCTGAGAGTTTTTCACTAGGCTTAACTTGCCTCTCAAGGAAAGGTATGCAGGAAGACTTAAATATAAACATGAGGAACTCAAGATGGGGGCTTCTAGGTGGCTCAGTGGTGAAGAATCCACCTACCAATGCAGGAGACACGTGTTTGATCCCTGAGTCGGGAAGACCCCCTGGAGAAGGAAATAGCAACCCACTCCAGAATTCTTACCTGGGAAATCCCGTGAACAGAGGGACCTGGTGGGCTACAGTCCGTAGGGTTGCAAAAGTCAGACATGACTTAACGATCAAACAACAACAACACAAGAGGGAGTTACCATGAGAAGTGAGAAAAAGACTTCCACTTCCAGTTAGGATGAAGAAAGTCAGAGGAGACTGTTGCTCCTATTCCCAATAATGAGAGTGAGCTGGATACAACTATAAAGTCATGGACTTAAAAATTTATCCAAAGAGCTGAGTATAGTAGAAAAATTTAAATGAATTAAACTTCAGAAAGAGATAAGACTTTTCCTAGGAAAGAAAAAAGCTCTGACTGCTTCATTCCTGGCAGAGCAATAGGAGGAGGGTTTTTAAAAGATGTCAGCAAGGCCGTGTATAAAGAGACAATGTGATATAATAAGAGAACAGGCTTCAGGGTTAGCTAGAGGTGAATTTCACTCCTGAGGCTCCTGCTTTATAACCCAGGACAGGTTACAACACCAACTGTTGGTTTCCTTATCTTTAAAATGGGACTATTACTGGTGCTTTCGTAGTATTCTGAATATTAATTGAAAATAAAACCACAGGGCGAATAATCGAGCTGTTCATACATGTGCTGTGATGGGTAATGGCGGTGCTGGGAGGACCGAGTGACGGCAGAAGTGGTGAGAGTCTCTCAGGGCTGGCGCCTTGCAGCTCCGCAGCCTCGTTTACACTAACTGTGCTTCCAAGGTGCCATCCACATCTCCTACCACAAGACTGATACCTCCTATGTTTTCACGCTGATCCCCTGGTGGAGATGGTCAGGCTTATTCCTTTTTGACAAAACGTAATTCTATTATAAACCAACTGACAAGTGAATTCAGAGATTCCAGAAGAGGAAAAATAAAATTGTTTGAAGCTACAAGAATGGACACACACGTACACACACACTCACCCCTGCAGTTCAGGCCAGTATGGTGGTAATGGAGCCCTTTTACAAAGCTTTCTGACTGGCGTCTACCAACTTGACAGCCTTACAAACAGATTTTGAAATGAAACCTAAGTTGCCTGCAGCATTTCAGTTAAGCTCACCTAACTGAATAATTTTGCTTTTAAAAGTAAGAGAGAAGAATATTCTTTACTGGCTACTGTTGAGTGTATCTTGGGCGAATGCAGGCAACCTTCTCAGATTCCCCTGAGCTCTAGACAGTGGAACATCTTTAGGTGGGTTGACCGTGAATTCTTAAAATGGACTTCAGTTCCATGGTAGTGGCCAGTGACATTCAGCCACTGGGTGGATTTATTGGACCATATTTTAGATTTATGAAGAACCACTTAGATACAAGTTGGCCTTGGTCTAAGCCAAATATTAGCTGCTTTTGATAGTCTAGTCCCCATATTACTCAACAGCTGAAAGAGTCTGATCCCTGGCAGGAGGCCATCTGCCCTGGGATGGTGTTAGGCGCCACCAGCAAGCTCTGTACTAGGGAAACATCCCAGACAGCTACGTTTGGCAAGTGCGCTTACGGAACAGAAGGAAAAGTGGCTAATCAGTGATTTTACTTGTACCTTCTGAGCTTGCCCAGAATTTCAAATATAGAAAGTTGTATTTCTTTTCCATGCTCTTAGGACTGCCAGGAGGATCCCATTGGGTCTATTTAGAAAGTCCTTTAGACAAACAGGAGAAGACTGTAGAAGGTTGAATATGTGAAAAACAAACTTTAAGACAGAAGTTTCCTCAGCCTCAAGTTTGCTTCTCAGAGTTGTTAGCTTTATTTTTCTTGCCTAATTAGCCTCATGCCATCAGTTTCTTCCAAATGATTCATTTGACAAAGCTCCAAAGCAATAAATAGAATAAACACAAAGAGGGAATTCACCATGTTGGCAAGAGCATAAATCTTCTCAGAGTTATTAACCATATTTATCCAAATAAATCTCATTTTAATCGTGGTGTAGGGTTGGATCTCTGCAAAGATAAATATGTCTGTTGCTTGGACTTGTAGACACTCCATGTTAGTTGCAAGGTGGTGAGTAAGCCTTTTTGTTTTTTATTGTAGCAGCATGGGGATAATGAAAGCGTTAATCTCCCTGCCTCTATGTACGTGCATGGTCATCAGTTTACATAGTCCCCATCAGGTGTGAACGCAGCACTGGAATGTCAGCTTGTTACCCGCTAGTACCCAACGTTTTAGGTAAATGGGTACCTTCCGAAAGCAGACACATGCCTGCTGTTTACCCACAGGACAACACAAAGCTGTGAGATGGAGCTGAAACAGGCATTCACGAGAACTATTGGCCTGATTACTCAGTAAGAAGTGATTACAGGATGGCCTTTTCTTTCTCTTGGTTCAAAAGCAGTGGACAAATGAGGAAAGAAATCTTTTCCTGTTTTTTCCGATCCTAAAACAAAAAAGGCCATAATCTTGGCCATGCCATTCTTATTTCATGTTACCTTCCTAACTTAAAGCATGGCATTGGTTTCTTTGGTTGTAAGTATTCAGTGTCACCCATTGGTTATATGTTGTAAGAACTCTCATTACATTATTTTATTAAGAAGGTGAGTAGTGAGAGGAACTGAATTTACAGGCATGCAGTGTACTCGGAGGTTCTAATGGCCCTGCCAGACCCTGCATACATGGGCATTCATTCCATAGAGATGTCTTCTACGAGTGGCTCCACGTTGAAGTTGAGGGTGAGATTTTGAGGCCAGATGGTTTTTTGGATATACTATTTAATCCTCACTGTCCCTCCTTCCCTGTAACCTGCAGAGTTGAGCTCAAAAGCTGGCTTCAGCAACACATCGCTTTTTTTAAAAAGTTGAAAATATTACCTAAAAAATTTTTGGACTTATACAAAATAGAAATTTTGTATAAAATCTTTATACAAGATTTAAATGTTTTAAGTTTTCTGTGAAAGTACAGTTTTCTTCCTCCTGACTTGTTTTCTCTTAAGAGTATGTTTGGCCACACTGCGACCCACTCCCTACATAGCCATGATTAGCTGGTCCCAAGTGGTGGCCTCCTGTTTGGTGGGGCCTGGACATTCCACTCTGCCAGTCCTATGCCTGGCCTGCTTCACTCACAGACATCAGAAACTGACCTCTGTTGTAGATTTTGAACCCCAAGTGAAGTCTAACTGCTAGAATGCATTTTTATTTTAGTACCATTCATTCAAATAATATAGTTTCTGTCTTTTTTTAAGTCTTCAACTTGGAGTGTCCATTCTGTCTAATCCTAAGGATTAAAATTCTTCTCTGCTGATTATTATGTATAATTTTTTATGTCTTGTAAGTAAAGCAGTGCTGTAAATCGGTGAAATTTTAACATTTTAGTAATAACTAATTGAGACATTTGGATATGGTTGAGCTACTCTTTCTATTTACATTCCTTTCAAATACTTCTGTGGTACATATGGTGATTTACTTTTATGCTCTTGAGCTGTCATCACTGCACTGTACATGTTTGGACTGTCCTGTCTGCTGCAGTGTGAAGAGATGAAAAGAAATGTAGAATGAGGGTTGTATTAACACTTTGTTATTAGGAGATGCTCAAAGTACTTGGAAACAGCTTTTTCTTCACTTGAAAATTAATTATATTTTAAATATGCTTCCTATAAGGGATGAAAAGCCCAATAATCCCCCAACTTCTTCCATTGATAGGTCTTGTGTATATTATGGTAAAATTCTGAACAGTTAGAACCTGCCAACAGTTAGAACCTGCTCCGTTAAAAATGGAAGATCTTGGCAAAACAAGCTCTTACTAGGCCATTAGTAATAAGCCCCAGTAGCCCCTGAATAAAACATGCTTCCAACCCAAATTCCTATAAACTTGCAAAGCCAGTTCAGACAGGAAGGACCTGGTCTTTAATGTGATAACCTCTTATGTACAAGTTCCTGAATCTTGCAATTTATGTTTTTGTTCATTAGGCCATACATAATTGGGGCAGAAAAGAAATAAATACAATCTATAAGGTTTTCACCATCAAAGATGACAAAAATCCATTTCTTCTTAACCTCAGTTAACCAGTAGTAGAGCTAATCTGGGATTTATTACCGTATTTAATAATGATTAACTAGGAAAGAAGCCTTGATTCCTTGGCTTTGAGATTTTAGCTATTAAAAAAACTCAGTTTACTTAGGAGTAGAATTTTGATGAAATATAGCAGCTCGTTTTTTAAAATGAAATATTTATTAAACAAATACTGTTGAGTGCCCATTATATTCAAGTGCTTTCCTGGGAACATAGTGGTGAACAAAAAGCCAAGAATCCTTGTACTCCTGTACTTACACACTAGTGGGGGAAATACTAAACAAGATAAATAAGGCACAGACTATGTTTGTGGTAAGTGCTAGAAAGACGCATCAAGCTGGGAGGATTTTAAGAAGTGTGAGGTTTCCAGTGTGAGAGTCTTGGGAGGTTTATGGGAGCAAGGCAAGAACATTCCAGATATGAAGAACAGCAAGAGCAGAGGCCTTCGGGCAGGAGTGAGCGTTCCCGATGTGATGAAGGCACAGTGACAAGCCTGGTCTTAGTGTCACAGTCTTAGTGGAACTAGACCTTGTGGGTTGTTATTGGTCGTAGTTAGGATTTGGGCTCTTCCCCTGAGATGGGAGCCATTGGAGGCTAGGGAGCAGAGGACTGAGAGTGTCTGATTTACTTTGGAAGAGGTGACTCCCGCTGCTTTCTGAAAGGGAGCCAGCAGGAGAGCCTGTTGCCACTTGTGTGAGCAAGAGTGATGAGCTGGACTAGAACATAAGCCGTGTGCAGGTGCTGAGCGCCAGCTGGCTTCTGCACCCATTTTAAGATGCAGCCAGCAGGGTCTGTCACTGGGCTGGGTGGAGGTATGAGGGAACTGGAGAAGGCAGTGCTGAGAATGGAGCTGCCGTTTACCAAGGTGAGGAGGAAGGTGAGGAGCGAGGAAGCAGGCTTGAGGGTGTCAGGAGCGAGGACCAAACTGGAGATGCCTATCTGAGAATCTCAGCACATAAATGCTAAAAAAAAAAAAAAAACCCAAAAAACAAAACTGCAGGGATAGACGAGATCACTAAGAGAGACCAGAGTCAGGAGAAAAGACTTCCGAGGAGGTCCTGTGTTCGTAAGTCAGAGGAGTGAAGGACCTGGCACAGAGGCTGAGAAATGGCCACAGAGGTTGGTGGGGAACTGGGGGACTGTCATAGAAACCAAGGAGGGGAGGTCTCAATATTTCAAGGTGAAGAGGGCGATCCAGCTTTATCAGCTCCTGCAGTCTGGGCCCATGAGGTTAGGTCTGAGGACAGACCATTGGATTTAGCATTTGGAAGGCATGGCTCACCTTGGGAAAGAGCCATTTCAGTGCAATCATCAAAGCAAAAAACCTGAGTGGAGAGGGTTTAGAGAGAAATGGAAGGACAGAATCTGAGGAAATAGGAACAGGCAAGTCTTCTAAAGAACTGCTGGGAATGAAAAGAAATGAAGTGGCAGCTGGAGGGTGAGTTGGGTCTGGAGAATTATTCTCTGTCCTCTTTCTCCAGTGTAACCAGCGGCTTCACTTTATGTCCAGAACACTTCACAGATGTTTCTCTACAAAATGAGGAGAAGTGGCCCAACTCTTGAGTCCTGGGATACCCCAACACTGAGTGGTTTGGGGAGGTGAAGGAAAACCAGCAAAGGGATCTGAGGTCTCAGTGTTAGGGCAGAGAGAAGGGAGGTTCCCGTTCAGCCGGAATTGAAGGGTGGCTTCCATTGACATCTAGGATGAGCTGGCCTGTGGCGTCCACAGTTTCCTTTATTGGAGGGTGTCTGACCTTCACCTGCTCAGGTGCCTGCCCGGCTCTAAGAAACATGGACTGGGCTGACATTCGGCCGGGCTCCCTTTTTTCCAGAGAGCCACTCCTGGGACCAGCAGAAGCCAGCCCGGGAAGCCCTGCCCTCTCTCATTCCAACATTTTCATAGTTCTTTGGGTCAGATCAATAAGTCAGGGAGCAGATGGTTTGGATGAGGAGAATTTTCTTCAAAGAGTCTGTTGGTGGTTTTTATTTTTGCCACTCCCTAATTCCTCACTGACAGATCAACTGAAATTCTCAGGAAGTAGTTCCATTAGACAAATAGTAGTTTCACTCTTTATGATAGTTTCAACATTAGCCTTTCATTTCTTTTCAAATACAAGATAGTCTTTTCAAGCTATAGTAAAAAAAAAATCCGTGTTATCTGTCAGCTTACCAAGCAGAAGACCATAACTGCCATTATGGGCTTTCACTCACTACACGTCATCCAGGTGCTGAGGCTTCCTCGTCAGGGTCTCCAAGAAGAGGCCACCTGCTGGTTTTTACTTAGGAAATGGTGGCCCAGAGATTCCTCTGACAGAAGCAGAGGCAACCCCCCAGCCTCCATGCTGCCCAGGGACCTGCCAGGCGTGGCCGCATCTCCTCTGCTCAGCTCAATACCTCCTCCCATTGGAAGAAATATCTGAAATACGAAGTTACGTATATGAGGCCACAGAGCTACCAGAGGTCAAGCCAAGATTCAGGCCAGGCGGTCTGAACCCCAGAACCAAAGCTTCTAAACAGGTCATTGTCAGGAGAGGCCCAAGCTGGAGATGTATATTTGGGAATCTCAGCATACAAGTGCTTTCATAAAATGAAGGACTGTATGAGATCGCTAAGGGAGTGACCACAGATGGGAGAGAAGGGGCCTGAGTCCTCGGGAGCTCCAGTGCCATTAGCTCGGGGATGTGGGGGGCCTGCAAAGGGGACTGAGAAGTTGTGGCCACAGAGGCTGAGGAGAAACAGGTGAGTTTGGGGTCCTGGAAACCAAGGAGAGGGGTATATCAAGGAGAAGATGCTGTCGATGGGTTCTGTGTGGGTCCGTTATTTTGTTCGTTCTTTCTCGGCAATGGTCAGGAGTGGACTGGGGACACAGTCATGCCTCCTGCAGTGGGTCTCCAACAGTAAGAAAGGACACAGATTAATTCCTCAATAGGTTATGCTGCCTCATTAAACGCCAGCTAAATCACTCTGCTACATAATTAAGAAAATACAGAAGAAAGAAAAAGAAAGATGATCCTGGCCCTGAGTGAATCCTGGAGTGCAGCGAGCCGCCCCACGTTAACCACTGTCAGCGTGTTCGTATATTTCCTTCGGCTTCCGCAGTTGTGATTTTGTTTTTTTTTACACAGTTGTGATCGTTTGGACTACGTGGAATGACACGTTCTGATTTCTTCTTCTTTTTAAATGAATTTTTAACAGAAAGGTAGTCATGTTCCTATTTGAACATTTAAAGAAGAATGAAGACTGTTTTAAAAATCAGAGTAAAGGTCTCCAGAGTGTCAGAATGCACAATTAACATGGTGGTGTCAGCAGTGTTTCCATGTCATCTGTATGATGTGTCTGCTGTCCCTTTTCCCTGACTGCCTTCCTCTTTATCCAGGAGGTAACCTAAGGCAGGCTTTGTTCCTGAAGACTTGGGGGTTCAAAGCCTAGGTGTGGAAATCCAGCTTCCTGGCCCCCACCCGCAGATATTCTGATGTAGATGGCCCTAACACCACTGTCTAAGAGGTCCACTCTTAAGTTAGGCTGGATCTAAAAGAAAGGTGGTACAATTGGGGTTTCAATTACTTCTTACAAGCACTGTTTAAAAAAAAAAAAATCTATAACTGAATTCTAGGAAAATTTAAACATGTGGGTTTTTGAAAAAAAAAAAAAATTAAACAGCCTTTAGAGGGCTTTTCTAATGCAAAACTGTCTAAAATCTTCAAATCAGAAAGAACCCCTGATATAATTGAGTAAAAATTTTCATTTTGGGCTACAAAGATACTGAAACCCAGAGATCTAGTGAGCCTACCCCCTGCTCCAGTTCATCCTCAGCAGAATTAAGGCTCAAATCCAGGTCTCTGAATCCCAGAATCAAACTGAAATTTGTAGGTAAAATGTGTGGCAGTAGCATTTCTGAGCAAGCCCTGTTTCACCCTGAAAAACTACTTAGTCATAAACCTCCTGTAGTGAGAGTTGTGTCTCTTCACAGAGCCTAATTTAGACTCCTTCATGGTAAGGCTTTGTGGGAGTAAAGAGAGCCCTAAATTTGGAATCCAAAGGCTTTCATTCAAGGCTCAGTTTTTCCACTTCCTCTGGGACTGTAAGCAAACCACATAGCCATTCTGAGCCTGGCTTTCTTTCCACCTGAAAAATAGGTATATTATACATCTTTCTACCTGAGAGCCTATTTTGAGGTGGTCTCATCAATGAATGCAAAGGCACTATGGAAACTAAAGCATTCTGCAAATCTAGGGACTTCATATTTTTATTAAGATTTTACAAGAAACTAGTCTCATAAGGAACTAGCTTCCACATCCTACAAAGACCTAATTGCCTTCAGAGTGAGATCCATGTGTGTTTCATTCTTCTGTCCCCTCCTAATAAGTAGAGAATAAATATTCGTGATATAGTGTAGAGCTTTTATCACCTTTAGCAGAATGGAATATCCATGATAAGTCCCCATGTGAGTGGTGATACAATAGATCCTGTGGGCTTACCCTGTTTATGTGGATGCCTTCACAGGGCTTTTAAGCTAACCATAAGGGGCAGTGTTGTGTGATGTTGCCACTGACGGGCGGTGGTAAAAGAAGTAACACACTTTGCTAGGAGACTAAAACAACATGCTGTTTTCATAAGACTGCATTTTCATCTTATTTGGAGCTTCCTTGATATTTCTATGTGAGAACAATAGAACGTTTCCCATTATGTAGCCTCGTCTCAGGACTGATGATGAAATTTACTACAGTGCTGTCTTGGTGCTTTGTCCACATTTGTCAGCGGTCTTTTATGGCATCCTTGTTCTAAATGTAGAAAATGAGGTAGGGGGCAACATACACTAAGATGATTAACATGTGGCATCGGTTCCTCCATTTGTCGATATTTCTGATTTGTGAGGTTGAACTTAAGAATTACATCTTCAGATTGCTCTGGCATATTTCTTACTTTTAGTTTAAGACAGTGAGTGATTGGGATAGAAGTAAAATGCTTGTTTTTAGATTCATTCACAGTGTATACAAGACCTAAAGGAAGTCAGTGTCAGAGAATGTGAAAACTTTGCAAGGTTTCTCTAGAGACTGTCCAACCCAGAATCCTTGTTTTACAGCCCTGAGATTTTCACTGATTTTCCTGATATCAGACGGGTTAGGGAAGTGAGCACCCAGATCTTTTGACCTGTAGTTATGTGGGGTTTTATTCTATAAAATATACACGTTATTCTGGATTATATTAAGCAGTTTCATGTGAAACTGTCAACTAGTTGAGTACATCTGCTTTCAGGATGAAGTCTGAAGACCAAACTCTATTTTTAGAGCCTTAAACTACATTCCAAGCTTTGATGCCTCACACAAAGAATGCTCAGACAGAATATTCTTATTCACAAATTGTGGCTCCTTGAAAGACAGCTCTTGAAAGCGATGGGGAGGGAACTTCTGGGAAAAGGACAGGGGTGGGAGTAGTGTCTCCTGACTCTACTCATTAACAGGGGGAATAAAAAAGCCCATAATAGAAACAAAGCAATAAAAAATAAAAATCAACCAAACACACTTCCTCAGCTGTCCTCCCGGGCATCGGTCACTTAAGGTCTGCCACGTTCGTGCCAGTAAAAGAAGCAAAAAGCGACTATTATCACCTCAGGTAAGAATTCTCCATGTAAGGGCACAAGGTGTGCTCAGCCGGGATGCCGGCTCCTGCCGCAACTCCCCGCGTCCTGGGCAGCACGGTGATGATGCAGAAGGCCGGCTGGGCCTGCAGTTAAGCCATCGTGTATTCTACACAATATACACATTGTTCTGGGTCGTATTAAGGAAGTTTATGTGATGCTGTTAATAGACTGAAAAATATATTTTACCTAGGACTCAACTATTTGAAAAATAAGGCAGAATTAATAAGGGAAATTGGGTGGGAAAGATATCGGGCTCTTCAAATTTTCATGATAAGTTATAAAATTGAACGTGAGACACCCTTGTCCTGCCCTTGAGGAGGGAAAATGCCCTGCAAACAAGGTAGCCCTCCTACCATCCGCTGAATTGCTCAGTGTCATTCGGGCAGCAGGATGTGGCAGGCCCGCCAGGCCCGCAGCCCACGCCCGGCTCTGGTGCCGCCGCCTCGGCCATCTGTCCCGGAGAGGATGGTGTGCGTGCGGTTGTTGAGTAAGATGAGTGCACAGATGGTGTCAGGTTATATGACTTCTATGTTCTGTGTCCGTCTTGGGAAGTACATAGACTTTTTTATTATCAGAGTTTTAAGGTTCACAACTTCAATGTCATTTTGATCATTTTATTTACACGTATCTCTTCAAAATGTTTATAACAAACTTACAAGCTATAATCAAAAGCCCTTAGCACATCTCTGCAAAAAAATGTAGAACAAACTTACAAGCTATAATCGAAAACTACAAAACATAAAATTAAGAACTTTAAAATTTCTAATTTGCACTTTGCTCTCTTTCATTTCCCAAATCCTCAATAGAAAAAAAAAAAAAAAATTTTCTATTTGCTTAGCAAATATACAGAGCCCCCTCCATGGGCCTGGCTGTCTTTTAGGTCCTGAGGGAAGAGCAGTGAACAGATAAAACTCCTCGCCCTTCTGAGATTTTGTCCCAAAGGAGGAGACAGGCAATGAACGAGATAGAGGAGCAAAGTGGATGGCTAGGTAGATATGGTAAAGTGAAAGTGAGAGTCACTCAGTCGTGTCCGACTTTTTGTGACCCCATGGACTATACAGTCCATGGAATTCTCCAGGCCAGAATACTGGAGTGGGTAGACTTTGCCTTCTCCAGGGGATCTTCCCAACCCAGAGATCCCGCATTGCAGGCGGATTCTTTACCAGCTGAGCTACCAAGGAAGCCCAAGAAGACTGGGGAATAGGTAGCCTCTCCCTTCTCCAGTGGATCTTCCCGACCCAGGAATCAAACTGGGGTCTCCTGAATTGCAGGCAGATTCTTTACCAGCTGAGATATCAGGGAAGTATAGATATGGTAAGGAACAGGACACATGAGGCAGAAATGGTGTTGGTCATGAAATGCCGGTGGGTGGCCAGTGTAACCCTTCTTGAAAAGGCAGCTTTGAGTACAGATCTGGCAGAAGTGAGCAAGGGAGCCACTTGTGCACTGCGGGGAAGAGCTTTCCGGGTAGTGAGAACCGCACATGCAATGACCTCGAGGCAGCAATGTGCTGTGTGGTTGAGGAACAGCAAGGAGGCAAGTGGAGACAGAGAGGATGAGCCAAGGGAAGCGCAGGAGGGTTTCAGCTCAGAGAACAAGTGCAGCCTGCAACGTGTGGGGCATTGTTGCATTTAGTCTGTATCTGTCATGCACTGAATTCTGTCCCCACCAGATTCTTATCTGAAAGCTCTACCCCGCACTGCGATTATATATGGAGACAGGGCCTTTAAAGAAGTGATTAAGCTCAAACAAAGTTTTAAGGATGGGGCCCTAATCCAACAGGATGTCTTCCTAAGAAGCACAAATACCAGAGATTTGCACACACACAGAACAGGCCAGGTGACGATGCTGAGAGAAGACAGCTCCTTGTGAGCCACGCAGAGAGGCCTCGGAGGAAACCTGCCCTACTGACACCTTGATCTTGGGCTTCCAGCCTTCAGAACTGTAGGAAAATAATTTTGTTTCAGAAGCCCTGACAGACAAATACGCCGTCCTCACCCTCAGTTATCTATATGAAGAGAACATTCTGCTAAACAGTAAAACTGATCTTGAGCAAACTTTACTAGGTTAACTGACAACAATATTCATTTTGTGTCAGCCCCAAAGGAGCTAACTCATTCTGCAGGTCCCATCTTTGACCTAAAACAGGTGAACCTAAAAATTAGTCATCCGAAACTCAACTATCAAGTCAGTCCAGCCAGTCTTATTCTTGTTGACAGTTCAAAAGCAGCTCTTAAAGTTCTCCGATTTTTTCTTTTCTAACATAGAAGAGTTGACCTTTGGCTGGTGTGAATAGAGAAAATGCTGTTCCTTCTATTTCCCTCCCTTTTCCCCCACCCAAAGCCATCCTCCCTCTATAATCTCTTTCTGTAATTTCTTTAACAAAACTGCCTTCTTAAATTCACAGACATGATGAGGAGGAGGTATTTGGCTGCTTGTGGAGGTTTATTATTCTGAACCCTGAAAAGGAAGTGAAAGAATCTAGTGTTTATCCTCCCTTTCTTATATGCACTTTGTTTTAGAATACTAAAAGTTGAGAAAGTTCTTTATAGAAGAATTCCAGCTATTTCTGTATTGACAGTAACAGAATCAGGAAACCACCTGTTAGTAACTCTCAAAATAACGGGGCCTAGGCAGTGATTAGGAGAAGGCGATGGCACCCCACTCCAGTACTCTTGCCTGGAAAATCCCATGGACGGAGGAGCCTGGTAGGCTGCAGTCCATGGGGTTGAGAAGAGTTGGACACGACTGAGCGACTTCACTTTCACTTTTCACCTTCATGCATTGGAGAAGGAAATGGCAACCCACTCCAGTGTTCTTGCCTGGAGAATCCCAGGGACAGGGGAGCCTGATGGGCTGCCGTCTATGGGATCGCACAGAGTCGGACACGACTGAAGCGACTTAGCAGCAGCAGCAGCAGCAGGCAGTGATTATTAGTGGCTACTCAGACAGGCTAAGCAATGGACTCACTGCTGAAGCACATAGAAGTCAATGCTATGGCACCAGCTTCTGAGAAAAGAAAAGCTTGTTGCAAGGTCGATAGGCAAGGGGCCAGAAAACATGGTTTAAGTTTGTCCCCCCATCTGGGGTTTGGTCACACTTTTATTAGGGAGGGGAGGAGGTTGGTGTGCAGAAGCCCTGGTTGGGCAGGTTGTGATCAGAGGGCTCTGGGGCCTGGCCGTTCATGGTAGGGTGTGGGAGGGGGGCTTCAGTACCGGATCTTCCTGGACGGCAGACCCTCTGCTTCTCAGAGGGCTCTAGAGTTCACCAGGTTGGGTCCTTTGGATGGAATCGGGAAGGGGGGACAACTTTGGTTCCAAGTTGTCTGAGATCAAAAATCTCCTGCATGCTTCTGCTGCATGACTTTAGGTTTCATTCTGTTGTCCCTGGAAAATAACTCAGTATCTTGTTAGAAACAGGACAGGGCCAGTTTGGGGCAAAGGTTGAAGGGAGAGCTGTATGATGGAAGGATGAGGCTGCCACTGTCTGGCCCCAGTGGACAGTAGTAACCTGCTGACAGCCACAGACGTTCGGGCCACCTGAGCACACGCCAGAGGCAGAACATGGCGGAAGACTACGGCCAGGAATGCCCTTCTAAAGCAGGTAGCTGTGACTTTACTCTGGTGAGGAAATGCAAGGGTTGCCCAGGTTTTCAAGAATAGCTAGAAATCAAGATGCTTGTGTGTAAGTTCCCTATTTTAAAATATTTTCTATTAAGTTTTGAAAAGTTGGAAATACCACGTGGCTCAAACCAGACACACGAGTCAGCTCTCCTTTCTGCAGGCTCCAGACATGATTTTTGTGTCCCACTGCTGTCCTGTCCAGTGCCGTGGCCTCTGGAGAGTCTGCCCCACCTCCTTGGTCCACATCCAGCCTCTCTCTCGACCTCCTGCGGTGTTTGTGGCAGGATATCTGTGATACTGTGATTTATTGTAAAAAGTACATGTTTGTTCTTCCTCCATGGCTCCTGACTCACAGCTCCGCAAACCCTTGGAACTTCTAAGTGAAAAAAGCGACAGGAGTATCTTTTGTTATATATAATAGTTGACCTTTAGTCTTCAGTCTCACTTCAGAGACATAAAGCTGAAATGAGTATCATTATTCGTAGCAAGACCCTTTCAACCACACTGAGTTTATTTTAATAAACTGTTGGAAAAAGGTGACTTTTGGAAAACCCCAAGATGACCTAAGGCTGGGGTCTAGTTACCAGGGGAACCAACCATATGGGTAGAAAGTTGGAAATTTCAGCCCCACCCCCTGACCTATGGGGAGGGGAGAGGAGCTGGAGGTTGACTTCAGTCACCAGTGACCAATAATTCAATTAATCATACCTATATAATGATGCCTCTGTAAAAATCCCAGAATTACAAGGTTCCGAGGGCTTCTGAGAATATGAATGTGGAGATTTGGGGAGACTGGTGTCTTTAGAGAAGGCATGGGGGCTCCCAGCCTCTGCCTGCCTTCCTTAGGCAGGCATCTCTTTTATCTGGCTGTTTCTGAATTATGTCCTTTTGCAATAATGTAAACGATTTTCCTGAATTTTGTCAGCTGCTCTAGCAAATTAATCAAACCCGAGGATAGGGCGGTGGGAACCTCCTACTTATAGCCGATTTATAGCTGGGGGCCAGAAATGCAGGTGACAATCTGGACCTGGTATTGGCGTCTGGACTTGCGGGGAGGCAGTCTTGTGTGACTGAGTTCTTACCCACGGGGACTGACTCTCCTGGTAGACAGTGTCAGGATTGAGACAATAGCCACAGTTTGCATGTGTGCTACGTCACTTCAGGTGTGTCCAACTCTTTGCGACCCTATGGACTGTTGCCCACCAGGCTCTGGCAAGAATACTGGAGTGGGTGGCCGCGCCCTCCTCCAGGGGATCTTCCCAACACAGGAATTGAACCTGTGTCTTTTACATCTTCTGCATTGGCAGACAGATTCTTTACCACTCTCGCCACCTGAAAGTGAAAGTCACTCAGTCGTGTCTGACTCTTTGTAACCCCATGGACTATACAGTCCATGAAATTCTCCAGGCCATAATACTGGAGTGGGTAGCCTTTCCCTCTCCAGGGGATCTTCACAACCCAGGGATTGAACCCAGGTATCCTGCAATGCAGGCGGATTCTTTACCAGCTGAGTTACAAGGGAAGCCCAAGAATACTGGAATGGATAGCCTATCTCTTCTCCAGCAGATCTTCTTGACCCAGGAACTGAAGTGGGGTCTCCTGCATTGCAGGCATATTCTTTACAAACTTAGCTATCAGAGAAGCCCCTCGTCACCTAGGAAGCCCCCAATATCCTCAGACTTGAATTAATTGCTTGCTGGTGTTGGAAAACGCACATTGGAGTATTGTAAACCCTTTTCCAGTGTTCTATCACTTTGGTTTCCTCTGTAGCACCCGAGCATGTTAAGCTGATTGTTTTTGAGCCTTAGAAGATTAGTGATACAGCAGACTGGTATATAACAAAGCCCTTCAGTTCAGTTCAGTCTAGTCGCTCAGTTGTGTCCGACTCTTTGCGACCCCATGAATTGCAGCACACGGGGTCACACAGAGTCAGACACGACTGAAGTGACTTAGCAGCAGCAGGCCTCCCTGTCCATCACCAACTCCCGGAGTTCACTCAGACTCAGTCCATTGAGTCAGTGATGCCATCCAGCCATCTCATCCTCTGTTGTCCCCTTTTCCTCCTGCCTCCAATCCCTCCCAGCATCAGAGTCTTTTCCAGTGAGTCAACTTCTTCACATGAGGCGGCCAAAGTACTGGAGTTTCAGCTTTAGCATCATTCCTTCCAAAGAAATCTCAGGGCTGATCTCCTTCAGAATGGACTGGTTGGATCTCCTTGCAGTCCAAGGGACTCTCAAGAGTCTTCTCCAACACCACAGTTCAAAAGCATCAATTCTTCGGCACTCACTCACTCACTCACTCACTCTTTCTTCACAGTCCAACTCTCACATCCATACCACTGGAAAAACTGTAGCCTTGAATAGACAGACCTTTGTTGGCAAAGTAATGTCTGTGCTTTTCAATATGCTATCTAGGTTGGTCGTAACTTTCCTTCCAAGGAGTAAGCGTCTTTTAATTTCTTGGCTGCAGTCACTATCTGCAGTGATTTTGGAGCCCCCAAAAGTAAAGTCTGTCACTGTTTCCACTGTTTCCCTATCTATTTCTCATGAAGTGATGGGACCAGATGCCATGATCTTCGTTTTCTGAATGTTGAGCTTTAAGCCAACTTTTTCACTCTCCTCTTTCACTCTCATCAAGAGGCTTTTTAGTTCCTTTTCACTTTCTGCCATAAGGGTGGTATCATCTGCATATCTGAGGTTATTGATATTTCTTCCAGCAGTCTTGATTCCAGCTTGTGCTTCTTCCAGCCCAGCGTTTCTCATGATGTACTCTGCATAGAAGTTAAATAAGCAGGGTGACAATATACAGCCTTGCTGCTGCTGCTAAGTCACTTCAGTCATGTCCAAGTCTGTGCAACCCCATAGACAGCAGCCCACCAGGCTCCCCCGTCCCTGGGATTCTCCAGGCAAGAACACTGGAGTGGGTTGCCATTTTCTTCTCCAATGCATGAAAGTGAAAAGTGAAAGTGAAGTCACTCAGTCGTGTCTGACTCTTAGCAACCCTGTTGGCTGCAGCCTACCAGGGTCCTCTGTCCATGGGATTTTCCAGGCAAGAGTACTGGAGTGGGTTGCCATACAGCCTTGAGTAGTTAGTAAATACTCAGCAATTATTAATTGTTGTATCAGTGACAGCAAAACAGCAGCATCAGAATACTGGCCAAACAGTGTCCATTTTCTTCAGTGTTACCTTTTAGCATGCAGCTAATTTTTCATGAAAATATCTCATCCTATTTTTAAAGAATATCAAACATTTCAAATAGAATTTCCTAATTCTGGGATGTCAAACAATCCGTCAGATTGTCCTGCATGATGCTTTGTGTCTGACAGTGCTGTGTGTGTTTGAATAATAAGAATCTAACAGTTACTGGCGTGTGCTCTCATTGCATCAGTGTCTCGTACCGTCCTTGTCAACCTGATGACAATGTTACTATCCCCATTTTAGAGGTGGGCGCCCAAGAAGTTAAGTAACCAGCAGAAGTTACACAGCACATAAGTGCCGAAGCCTGGCTAGAATCATTGTTGGTTACGATAGCTCCAGCTGCTATAACAAGAAACCCCAGAATATAGATGTATAATTGTTTACACACAGTGAGAAGCGTGTTTCTCACTCACATAAAATACAGTTTGGAGTTTCTGATTAGCAGAGGGCTCTCTTCCAAAGTATGATTCGGGGTCCCAGGTTCCTCACCTCACATAGGCCTCAGGTCATCAGAGAAAGCACAGGAGAACAGTTTATAAGATTGATGAAGCCTGGTGGGTTTGTAAGCCTGACTGCAATCATGAGCCACACATGAGGTCCCTGCAAAAGAAGGCTGGGAAGTGTGGTCCAGCGCTGTGTCCAGGAAGAAGAGTGGCCCGGAAGCCAAGGTGCTCTGGATTCCTAGTCAGTGATTGATGAAAAAACTTGTTTTTGTTTTCTTAAAAAAACAGAAACCAAACTCTCAGAATTATGAAACCAATGTAAAACATTTCCAAGAGCTTTATTTTTTTTTAGCTGTTAATACGTCTGTCTATATTTTATTTTCCTGACCCCCACCAAAGGAGGACAATAATCTTCTTCCCTTGACTGTTGTGGCAGGTCTCAAGCAACTCTCTGGCGAGTGGAAAGATGGATTAAAATATAACCACTAAATAAAGACTTTGAGACTTTCAGAATTAAATTGTGTGCTTGTAGTTTTCCTGGAAACCACAAAAAAGCAGTCACTAAGGTGGTCTTAAAAGATTTAAAGACATGAGTATGAATGATAGGAAGTCTCAGCTACTACTTAGATTGTGATTAGGACATCAAACAATTATATAATTTCTGTATTATATTTTTCTTTTTCTCATTTTGAAGTCTTCAGGCTAAATATGTTATTATACAATGCTTTTGGTTTTAATAGAAAAAAAAATACAAACCTAAGATTAATGGCTTTGACTAGACAGTTTAATTTATAAAGTGACAGTTCTTCTAGGAGTGTTAACCTCAAGGATCTGTCTGGCCATTTAAGGGAATTATTAAGAAAGCAGAGAATTCTAACTCCAAGGCCGTTGGGTTCCATTGGTGTGGAGACATCAGCATCTTCGGAATCTAAGGTTCTATCTCCATTCTAACACCATAATCACTTGAAGTGGGGAAATGGAACCAGTCCATGCTTCTTTAAAAATCCGTTTAAAAACAATCTTCACTGTAACAAATTAGTGTGATTGACTTTTTAACCAAATAGGTCACATGCGTGAAAACGTTTGAGATTCTTTGTACATAAACAGAGCCCCGAAGGGTATGTTCTAGTCACTTCTCCACTCAGTGAACATTTCTAGAATATGCTTGTGTCAGACACTCTGACAAGTGCAGGGAACGTAGAGGAGTGTGTGCAAGACGAACTCTTGCCTTCACTGGGCTTTCAACTACAGAGACTCAAAAATTCCAAGCAAACCAAAACCTGAACAGTTGCATCGAAAACCATGAAACGCTCAGCTGGGAGCTGTAGGAGCGAGAAGAAGAGCTGCTAGATTGAGGGGAGGGTCCGGTAAAGGTGCTCTTTCCTGGAGAAAGAACTGAAGGGGCCATGAGTCACGGAATCCTGGTTAGAGCGCTGTGTGAGTGGGGCGTTCCCAGGGAACGGAGGGAGAAGACCCAAAACGCTGCAGCTTTGGCATCTGCGGTGTTCACGTGTTATTTCTCGTAATTCTGAATTCCAGTACAGTACTTTGCTACTTTGGTTTTAAAGATACCATGTTAAGTTCTTATACTTGTAGGACACGCTCGAGTCTGCACAGTCCTTATACACTCAGTGTAAAATACTTCACTGCACTTTAAAATGCTGATATGCAGGTTCATTGTAGACAGTGGTCTATTTTTAGGCTCGAGGAATTCAAACCCACTTCTCCAGAAGAACTTTTAGAGATAAACACTCATATAAAATATTCTCTTAAACAGCCCCACTGTTTATAATATGATTTGATGCTCTGTTGAAATCTCCACAGAAAGCATCAAGTACATCTTGGTTCAAACTTTTCCAGGCCAAGGTCATATTTTCTGATGAGTTTGAAGATCATGTTGATGGATGAAACTGGTGAAGTGTTGACATACATTTGGACGATTAATCATTTTATTCCTCTCAACACCAAAATCATGCCCAGTGTGTTTTGTAATTGACTCAGTGATAATTTAGGGAAGAGATAATCCTGAAAAGTTAATCTTAACAACTTGTTTGTCTGAGTGAGCATTTCTCTGTTAGGCAAACAGCACAATTTATACAAATCTCAATGTATTTTTTAAGTATTTTGCCCATGTACCATTAATAAATATCTGAAGACCATTGTCATCCTTTCAAATTCTTTTTTATCTTCCTTCCTAACTCTCCTTGATACTTTGTGGTTTAGCTCAGTTTATTTAGATGTTTTTCTGTCGTAAACTTGGTGGGGTTGGGAGTGTTAGAAGTGAGTTTGAATTGGCCATTTGTGTTTTTGTAGATCTCAAGGGATTGTTATCAAGTTCCCTGGCCTCCTGGTTTCTTCCTTCTAATTCTGGGTCTTTTTCATGCTCAAAAGAAAATCATTTGCTTTAAGACAGACATCACCCTGGTCAAGTTACAGGCTGTCTGCTTGGACACACGGTCACTCTGATCTTTTAAAAATTAATTTATTCTCTGTTACCTCTGGTGCCTGGACTGCCAGGAAGTCTCACTGGGTTCTCTCTGTATCTCCAGGAAATGTGAGGATAAATTTTCCTCTGGACTTCTCTTTTAGGGACAGATATCTTAAGTAATGTGATTGGAAATTTTCAACCTATTTGTGAACAGTTCAGTTCAGTCACTCAGTCGTGTCTTTGCGACCCCATGAATCACAGCACGCCAGGCCTCCCCGTCCATCACCAACTCCCGAAGTTCACTCAAACTCACGTCCATCCAGTCGGTGATGCCATCCAGCCATCTCATCCTCTGTCGTCCCCTTCTCCTCCTGCCCCCAATCCCTCCCAGCATCAGAGTCTTTTCCAATGAGTCAACTCTTCGCATGAGGTGGCCAAAGTACTGGAGTTTCATCTTTAGCATCATTCCTTCCAGTGAACACCCAGGACTGATCTCCTTTAGAATGGACTGGTTGGAGCTCCATGTAGTCCAAGGGACTCTCAAGAGTCTTCTCCAACACCACGGTTCAAAAGCATCAATTCTTCAGTGCTCAGCTGTCTTCACAGTCCAACTCTCATATCCATACATGACTACTGGAAAAACCATAGCCTTGACTAGACAAACCTTTGTTGGCAAAGTAATGTCTCTGCTTTTGAATATGCTATCTAGGTTGGTCATAACTTTCCTTCCAAGGAGTAAGCATCTTTTAATTTCATGGATGTGGTGTTAATGTTTCTCCTTTGGGGTCTGCACTGTGGATTCATTCCAGCTAACCCCTTCTTTTAATGCCATCTTATAGAATACAGTTCTAGACTAGGAAGAAAATTGTCATTTCTGCTTTCTTCTTTTGTTAAAGTTATGCTAAAATATATATAACATTCATAGGGCTGCAAAGAGTTGGACATGACTGAAGTGACTGAGCACGTGCACACGTGCGCACACAGCATAAGAGTTACCACGGTAACCATTTCAGGTGTGCTTTGCAGTGGCACTTAGTACATTTACCTTGTTGTACAACCGTCACCCCCCTCCATCTCCAGAACTTTTCACCTTCTCCAACTGAAACTCTGTGCCCATTAAGTAATGACTCCCTAATTCTGCCTCCCTCCAGCCCCTGGCAACCACCTTCTTGCTTCCCATCTCTGCATTTTGACTTCTAGGTGCCTCATGCAAGTGGAATCATGCAATATTTGTCCTTTTGTGTCTGGCTTATTTCACTGAGCTTAGTGTCTTCAGAGCTGACCCATGCTGTGCCATGTGTCAGAATGTCAACTCTTTTTAAAGCTGAAAATTCCATTGTATGTGCAGACCATGTTTTGCTCATTGATATCTTGATGAACATTGGGTTGCTTGCTTCTATGTTTAGGCTTTTGTGAATAAAGCTGCTATGAGCCTTGTGTACAAATATCTGAGTCCCTGCTTTTACTTGTTTTGGGTATATACTGTGATGTGGAATTGTTAGATCATATGGTAATTCTGTGTTTAATTTATTGAGGAACTACTGTATAGTTTTCCATCTTCTTGATCCCTGTTGTAATCACGTGACCATTTCCTGGCTGAAGAGGGTGATAAGGGATGAAGGGGCTTAAGGGGCTTCTGCTCTCTCAGGGATTGTCTTTGGTTAGACTGTTCTTTTTAATTGATGAATGATGCCTGAGGAAAAAATTCTTTGGCTTCATGCTAATGAATTCCTTAAAGAATAAAAGGCCCCACAACACAGAGCCCTGGGAATTGTGGGTTTGAGCCTTAGGCGGCTGGATGTGACGAGGGCTGCTGGGTAGCAGACTCAAACGACATGTCTTCAAACTCCTCCCTTGAGGTTAATGAGACATCACAAGAAACAGCGATCCACGAGTGTGTCTTACTGTGGACTTTCCAGTGTAATATATCCGTACGTATTAGATACCCCCAGGTATGACCCTCAGATGCAAGCAGTAATGAGGCCAGACTCTGGGACATGGTGCCAGAGGCATGGGTCTGGCGGGTGAGCTCAGTGATACCCCCCTCCCAGGAGATGGCACAGGGCCTGCCGTGCCCAGAGCTAACAGACCTCTGTCCCGCAGGTTACAGGTGGCTTCCTGCCTTGCATACAGAAATACTAGATACCCAGAGAACATTTTCTATTTTCCAGAACTTTCCAAATTGCTGACTATGTCAGTTGCTCTCATAGGAGTTGTGCAATGATACCTAAGAATTAAAATCAGTTAGCCTCCGTGTTGTTCCAGCTAACGCACGTGCTTGCGTCATCTTTGGTTGCGCAAGAGGATGTCACCCCTGCCCCAGGCTTGGCCACCTCCCCCGCTGCATCCAGTGACTGCACTCTGGGACTTGAGCTCCCCTCTGTTCAGTCCTTAGGAAAAGCAGAGTCAGAGAGGATTATCTGAAGGATATACAATCCCTCTGTTCTTCTTAGAAACTCCAACATTTACCTATCCCTGGATTAAGAGAGATCATCAAAAAAAAAAAAAGGAATTCCTGGCTGACCCCTCATGGAAGAAATTTGCCTGCTGACCTCCTTTGCGTGATGCTGTAATACACAGCCTTACAAAGCCCCTTGTTCTCCAGATGCTGTCTTCACCCGCCCGCTGTACGCGGTACCTGCTGCGGGTAAAGCCCTGCAAGAGGAGTGGCTCCCTGGACTCCATGCCAGGAAGTGTTCTCCTTTGAGCGGTTGGTCTGTGTGATCCCATTCTACTGCACGGACCCCTGTCTGCTCGTTGCCCCCGGGAAGCTGGGAGACCAGGCAGCCCTCTGCCTCCAGCACGGGGGCAGAGCTCAGGCTCGATTTTGTGTGAAGTCATGCCTGTCTTTAACTTATTTTGTAAGTTCTTCTTTTTCTTTTTTTCATTCCCTCACTGAGGCGAGGTTGTTGAGTGGTCTGGTTTTTGTAAGCTGCTTAACTCTTTTAAGAAGTAAACTGAGGGGATAAACATGAATCAGGTGTCCTCACTTTTGAATGTTTAGAGGACAAGATGTATATCAATTGCCAGTTTCAGGTAACTGGAATATGCTCAGTATAGCTGGCCTGAAAACCATTCTTGTTCTGAGTATGACTAAACCCTAGGCTCCGTGCTGTCCTGATCTCGTAATCCTCCCCCTGCCAGTGCTGTGCTTGGCATGTAGTAGGTGTTCAGTTAACATCCCCTAAGATTTGAACAAACAGGATCTGTCTGCCCCTGAGTTACCCACGAGCACAGCCTGGAGATTCTCAGAAGCAAAGAGAAGCCAAGATTCTGTTTTCTACCCCTTCGTCGCACGTGGAGGGGAGGAAACACAGCTGGCGCCTCTAACGGTCTTCGTCTCCCCTCCGCAGACTCATATTTCCAGACTCCCTCCTGGCGCGGTGGCCGGACAATCCGTGGCGATTGAAGGAGGCGTCTGCCGCCTGGAGAGCCCGGTGAGCTGAGCCTTCCAGCGGAACCCGGAGCGTCGAGGGCATCACCGAACCCGGGCTCCACGGGGTTCTAACGGAAGTTGGATGTTTAACCTTCCTCGTTCCATAACTTCTGTCGCAGCCTCGTGCGTCCCTCGCGCATCCCTCGCGACACTAGTGCTGCTGTAGTTAGTGCTTGGCAACACGCGGGTCTTGGGCGGGGGAGCGGGATGCGGTGTGTGTGAGTGTGTGTGTGTGTGCGCGTGTGCTCGCTTCTTCAATGAATTAGAAACTCCTCCTTATTATGTAACCTCAGACCACGAATGATTAAATCATCTTCCCAAAATGCGTGCTTTAACTGTTTACAGGTAAAACCTAAAGTTGCAGGAAATGGTTGATTTCACAAAGCAGTACCGACTGTGTTGATGTAACATGTAATGTGTCTGAAACTGCAGAGTAAATCTACTTGTTGCAATGATGGACAGTGGCCGTGCTCCTGATAACAGTGCTAGTAACAAAGTATTTTTATTTGTTAGCCAGTTTAAGTGGATCCTGTGGTGACTTAAACTGTTGTTCTCATCCCTCATATGGGGCATTTTTCTTTAACAAAGAATGGTTTCAGTGAAACAATCTAGCAGAGAATTAAGGTCAGAACCTTTTTAAATAATAGTCTTATTGATAAAGTTTGTACTTCCTTCCTCAAGCTTTTCTAAGCTTAAATCCTGCATAGTTTCGAGCTGTGTGTACTGTATTATGAAAGAATATGTAAAGAGAACATACAGTAATGCAGTCCTTAATCTGTGTATAATGGAATGTTATTTACAATGTAACACTGTAAATAAGAAAGCAAAATTTATGGGAAAATTCAATATTATCTTTGTTTCTTGTTTAAATATATTTTTAAGATAAAAGGCACAGAAATAAAAGAAGCATATTGCTGGATACAGTGTGTGATTCTCCTCTGACTAATAAATTATCTTTTGAATCCTAGAGTGGAGAGTTGTTTTTTATTTTGTTTGTAAAAAGTTACTTTTTCCAGAAATCATACCTGTATGCCTCTAGCTGTGCTTCTGATTGTTCAAAATCCAGTTTTATCTCTGTTATTAGACTGGACACCAGCAAGATGAAAGATGAACTTAGTGCATGATTGTGTGGTCAGTGTAGAAGTCCCTAAAATTTCCACTGTAATTTGATTAAAAAAAAATAATGAAGGAAAGGAATAGGAACACTTTGCTTTGAGAAATGGCAATGGCAGCTGAAAAGTCAATGGTTTCAGTTGATAAATTGCTTCTAAATGTTATATTTAGTGATTCTGGAGCCACATAAGAAAACCAAGACTTTCCTTTTGATTTTACATGTAAGAGGTAACTATCAAGAAGATACTAAAGATAGACGTGCTGGGGAGGAAGTTCCCACCATATAATCATGGCTCTGGGCGGTAACTGATAAAGCCCCAGATGAAATTATACACTTGACATCGATGTATGGCCAAATTATAAAGGAAAGACAACCAAAATGGAGTGCGTGTAAATATGAATGATTTGGGAGTTGCTGACTTATATCCCTCATACAAGCAATTACGTTTGTCTCATTGTGTCCTTGTAGACAGGTCGGTGCCGTGGTATCTGTTTCTCATTCTTAATGAGGCCAAGAACTTCATAAGAGATCGGCTGGCTGGTAGGGAGCCTTTGGCTTCAAAAGCTTTCAAAGACCTGTTACCTGTTGGCAGGGTTTTTTTCAGGAACTGGATTGGATCACATAAAACTATCAGGACACTTTGGAATCTGAAAATCATCTGACCTATTTCACCAGGAATGCCATTTCTTTCATCTCCTTTTGACTTTATCCCATTCACATTTGAAAGTTTGGGCTTGTTAAACACCATTTTTATGAAGAGTTTAAAAACTGGTCAGTATAAAAGGGCACAGCCCCTTCAAAAACAGTCCATTAAGAATGTTTTTCTAGTTGTTGGTTTTTTTAATATAAGGACTGTTGTGAAACCAAGAAGGGGAAAAATGACACTTAAGGATCATGGAGGCAAAAAGTAATGGGGGTAGTGTAAGTGCCTTGATTATAAGATCAGATATTGAAGAAAAGATAGTGGAACGAGAAGAAGACTCTGACAGATATAAGATCAACATCGTTTCGCTCAAAAGCAGGAAAGGTAGAAAGGAACAAGAATATAACCTCATTCCCAAGTTTGGCCTCTGTCACCAAGACTCTGAAGCTGTGTTTAAAGGTGCCCACTTTTAATGTGGATGATCCTGTTTTCTGTTTCTTTTTAAGGCCTGGGCATTTGATGTCTGGTTCTCTTGGACATAGCCATCCCTGTGATCCTCTCTGAGTTTAGAAATGGGGATTTCTTCTGACCTTGGCAAGGAGGCAGAGGGTGTGCACTGTATCCTGAGGAGTCCTTGTGTGGACCTATGGCGTGGAAGTCTTGTCTGGACTCTGTCCTCGCTTGTCACCTCTGCCAGCTCTCTCTGTTTCCTGTGTGTGTGTCTGCGGTGGGTACTTTCTCATCCTCTAACTGCCTTTTCTAAATGTGCACTTGAACTCAGATACCAATGTCTGTTAGAACTGTGTGAGTGAACTCCGGGAGTTGGTGATGGACAGGGAGGCCTGGCGTGCTGCGATTCATGGGGTCACAAAGAGTCGGACACGACTGAGCGACTGAACTGAACTGAACTGATAAAGTATACATAAACAAGTCATCAGTACTAGTCTGAGATGCTTGTCTGTGAGCAAAATGGATGTGTTTTAGTTTATTGACGTGGGGACATCTCTTGGTTGCTCAGAAGCCTTTTGTCATCTGGCCCCATGTTCGGGAGTGGTGATGTTCATTCCGGGTACCTGAGATGAGCAAGATTACTCTGTTGCAACAGATGGAGGGTGTGAGAGAGGGGAGCAGGGAGTGAAGAAGGGAAGATTTAGAAAAGTGCTAGAATTATTAATTATTGTGAAATTTTAAAAAAATCTGATCATTGTTACAAAAGCGATCTATGCTTACTATAATAAAAATAAAAGCAAGAAAAAAATTAATTCATAACCCCATTTCCCTAGAGACAACGGTTTTTAACACTTTAGCTTGTATCCTTTAGTTTCTATTCTTAAAGATTCTTCTTATGCATGAATATTCTGTGCTTTTAACACACAAGTCAGATTATATTGAACCCCTAAATGGAGTTATATAGCCTTCAGTTTTCACTTAATAATATTATGGAAAGCTCTCCAAACCTGTAGGGTTACATATACCTCATTACCCACTTCCCCTCCCACAAGGCTGATTTGGCTAATTCACATAGGTATATGAATACATATATTTTATATGAAAACTGTTATAAACTCTTCAGAGTACTGACCTCTATTTTCAGCACCTATTCTTGGAAACCATTATATATAAAGATACAATCTGAAAAAGTATTATAAAATATTAGCTA
This sequence comes from Bos taurus, assembly GCF_002263795.3. Taxonomy (NCBI): domain Eukaryota; kingdom Metazoa; phylum Chordata; class Mammalia; order Artiodactyla; family Bovidae; genus Bos; species Bos taurus. The sequence continues at coordinate 6,985,951 of NC_037340.1, read as the reverse complement.
AAAAGGTATTATTTTCCCTTATAGATTATTATAAAATATTGAGTATAGTTCTATGCTGTATAGTAGGTCCTTGTTGGTTATCTGTTTTTTATATAGTGTATCAGTTAATCCCAAGCTCCTAATGTATCCCTCCTCTTCCTTTTCCCTTTAGTATATAGTTAAATTCTTAAACAATGCCTCCTAACATTAAAAATATATATATATTTCTTGAGTCAAACCCATCAACTTTCCTCTGACAGGAGCCCTCTAATTGCTCAATAGTGTGAACCCCTCTGTGCCCTAAAGCCCAGTCTTTTTGCCCTACTTAGGGCTGCAGTGGTGGGTCATGGTGGGGTTTGGATTTCCAGAGAGACTGTAGGTGGAAGTCCCCCGCCCCCAAACTGGTCCAAGAAAAGGTTGAACCCAGAAGATGAGCCTTTGTGTGGATGATGACTTCGTTTGCCTTTAGCTGTATTCTGAGGACTGATGCTGAAGCTGAAACTCCAATACTTTGGCCACCTGATTCTAAGAGCTGACTCATTTGACAGACCCCGATGCTGGGGAAGATTGAGAGCAGGAGGAGAAGGGGATGACAGGGGATGAGATGGATGGCATCACCGACTCAATGGACATGAGTTTGGGTGGACTCCGGGAGTGATGATGGACAGGCAGGCCTGGTGTGCTGCAGTCCATGGGGCCGCAAAGAGTCGGACACAACTGAGTGACCGAACTGAACTGAACTGAAACTCTTCCCCCACAGCTGGATGAGCCGGGGAAGTAGGTGTGGGTGGGCATACCTCTGGGGCTGCAGGTGGGAGTGAGTGAGCAGTGGTGGGCAACAGAAGGTAGTCCTTTCGTATTAATATTTATTCTGGGGTGTTAGAATTCTTAAGCAATACATCGCCTCTCCCCAGCACTTAATTTGGGGGAACTGAACGATGTACCCGCCCAGATATCTGCCATCAGAGCCCCACAGGCTGACCAAGTTGCCCAAGCCGCGTTTCTTTTCCCGCCCACCTGGCCCTGAGGTGGACGGCCGCAGAAAGGGTTAACGGGGGAACTGGCAGGGCCCTTGCTCTGAGGCTGCACACTCAGCTTCCAGAAGCCCATCCGCCAAGCCCAGGACGATTCTTCCTGACCAGCTGTGGAAGCCAGAGGGAGAGCGAGCACGGTGGGTGCTCCTTGAGGTGCTGGCGTCCCCGGAGCCCTGAAACCACAGTGGCAACGCTGGAAAAACCAGGTGAGGGTCTCTCTGCCTGAAACTGCCGTCGGGGTTTCGCTGATTGTCAGCAGAGCTTCAGAAGCTGCCAATAAAAAAAATCTAAACAGTTCCTTTACCGTCTGCTTTGCTATTATGCTGAAGATACAAAGGGTTGCTCCTAAAACGGCCATTCCTGGGCTTGGGAAATCCAGCAGTGTTTAACAGAAGATCTCATTCTTCTACTATATTAAGGGAAATGAATGTTTCTTTTGCATTTAGAAGCAGTAAGATTTGAATCTTTCCATTCAAGATTTCCCCCCAAGCCTGTTAACTAGCTGCCACTCTGTCCAGTTAATGCTCCCACCATTCTTCTGGATGGTCAGACCCAAATCCTTGTTTTTTGTTTTTTTTTTTTTTCCCATGTTTCACAGCACAGTGAACTGCCCCCAAACCCTAGTAGCTTTGACAATGGCTTTTTTATTTGCTTATAGCTCTGTCAGTGAGACTCAGCCTCTCTCAGTGGCTTTCCAGTGCTTTCACTGGTAGGCACTGGTGCTCAGCTGAGCTGAAGGGTAAGACAGGGGCTGGGCTGCGGAGCATCCTTTCTCCATGTAGGCTCAGGGCCTCTCCCTCTGTTCGAGGCTTCTCGACATGGTCCTTTCAGACCATCTCTCCTACAAGATGTGGTGCCTTCAGGTTCCCAGCAGCACAAAAACAGAAGCTGCTGCCTGTGGAATATGGGAATCTTACTTCCCCAACCAAGGGATGAGCCCTTGTCCCCTGCATTAGAAGGTGGATTCTTAACCTCAGGACCGTCAGGGAATTCCCTTGCCGTGCCTTTTTAAGATTAAGTTCAGGACTGGCCCAACATTTGCTACATTTATTGCTTACATCAAGTCCCCTGGCTCAGTCCAGATTCAAGAGGAAGGGGCTGCATAAGGGCATGAATCCAGAGTCAAGATGTACAGGGGCCACTCACCCAACATCCTTGAATCTACTTTCTCTGCTATTTTACAACAAATCCATTAAGAAATTCTATTGGCCCTCCTTTTTTAACATTTATTTATTTGGCTGCGCTCAGTTGCTGCATGCAAGATCTTCAATCTTCATTGCAGCGTTCGGGATCTTTTTTAAGCTGTGGCATGCGAACTCTTAATTGCAGCATATGGGATCTGGTTTCCTGACCAGGAATCGAACTCAGGCCCCTTGCCTTGGAAGTGCAGTTTTAGCCACTGTTGCTGCTGCTGCTGCTAAGTCGCTTCAGTCGTGTCCGACTCTGTGCGACCCCATAGACAGCAGCCCACCGGGCTTCCCCATTCCTGGGATTCTCCAGGCAAGAATGCTGGAGTGGGTTGCCATTTCCTTCTCCAATGCATGAAAGTGGAAAGTGAAAAGTGAAAGTGAAGTCACTCAGTCATGTCCGACTCCCAGCGAGCCTACCAGGCTCCTCCATCCGTGGGATTTTCCAGGCAAGAGTACTGGAGTGGGTTGCCATTTAGCCACTAGATCACTAAGAAAGTCCCTCCTGTTGCCGCTCCTTTAAAGTATATCTGGAAGCCAACCACTTCTCACCAGGCCACTGCAGCCATCCAGATCGTCTCTGCCCTGGCTCATCACAGCAGGGCCCTGCACTGACCCCCTGTGTCTGCACTTGTCCCTCAGGTACTTGTCTACCTGGCAGCCAGGTGAAATGCAACCAGGGTGCTCCTCTTCTCAAATCTTTCCAGTACCTCTTGTCCCAGAGCCCTTAGGAGACCTGAGGCTCTGCTCCCTGTCGTTCTCCGGCATGCTGCCTGCCCTTGCTCACTCTGCTCTGACCATCCTGGCCTCCTTGCTGTTCTTGGAGCAGCTTAGATGTGCTCCTATCTCAGAACCACTGTGCCTGCTTTTACCCCTCCTTGGAAAACACTTTCCAGATAGATCCGCATGGCTTATTTCTTCCTCAGCTCCTTCAACTCTGTTCAAATATTACCTTCTCAGTGAGCACCCTCCTCACCACACTCCCCCGCAGCCTGCTCCATCATCTTCTTGCATTATTTATTTGCCTCTGGCACTCACCACTTTCTACTCTACCATCTAACGGACATCTTTGTTGGTTTAGAGGCCTCCCTCTGTGTGAAAGTAAGCTCCCTGGAAACGGCATCTCTGTGTCACTCACGCTATCCCTCCAGCACCTGAGACACTGCCTGGCACATAATAGGTCTTCAGTAAATATTGTTAAATGGGTAAATGAAGGCTCCTCATGGTGACATGGAAAAGCCGGTGTGCAGTGGTGTAGTACTCCCCTAGGAAATTAGCACAAACTTACCAGCTTGAGACAACACGAGATTATCACCCCACAGTCCTGTAAGTCACAAGTCCCTGGCTGGTTCCTTTCTCCGTCTCCTGTGGTTCAAAATCAAGATGGCGGCAGGGCTGTATTCCTTGTGAGAGGTACCACAGGAGAATGTTTTTCCAGCTCTTTCAGGCTGTGGGCAGGATTCTGTTCCCTGAGGCTGTAAGAATGAGATTCCCATGTCCCTGCTGGCTGCTGGCTGGGGGTTGTTTTCAGTTTTCACTGACACTCTTGGTTCCTGGCCCCTTTTGTCTGTCTTCAAAGCCAGTGACAGCTGGGTTGAGTCCCTCTCATGCTTTGAATCCCTGACTAATCTCCTTTCCAACAGATCTCTTCTGGCTACCATGAGGAAATGTTCTCCACTTTTAAGAGCTCTTCTGATTTGATTGGGCCCAGCTGAACAAGCCAGGATAATCTCCCCATCTCAAGGTCCATACTGTAATCACATCTGCAAAGTCCCTTTTGCCATGCAAGCAACATGTTACAGGTTGTGGGGAGCTGGGCGTCTTTGAGGGCCATTATTCTGCCTTTCAGAAGCGTCAATAGTGCAGTGAACTGAGGCAGGAGAACACAGGCTGGCTCTGCCAGGCTAACCTCCTATGTGATCTTGAACAAGTGGCTTAGGTTCTTAGAGGTCACAATTTCCTCCTGTGCTGCTGCTGCTGCTACTGCTAAGTCACTTCAGTCATGTCCGACTCTGTACGACCCCATAGACGGCAGCCCATCAGGCTCCCCCATCCCTGGGATTCTCCAGGCAAGAACACTGGAGTGGGTTGCCATTTCCTTCTCCAATGCATGAAAGTGAAAAGTGAAAGTGAAGTCGCTCAGTCGTGTCCGACTCTAGCGACCCCATGGACTGCAGCCTACCAGGCTCCTCCATCCATGGGATTTTCCAGGCAGGAGTACTGGAGTGGGGTGCCATTGCCTTCTCCGTCCTCCTGTGCTAAACTAAGGTAATTGAATTAAGTTAAAGTTCCATAAGTTTAGCTTCCTTAAAAATAGTGACTCATTGTTATACAGAGTGAGATAGGTCAGAAAGAGAAATATTGTATACTGACACGTGTATGTGGAATCCAGAGTGATGGTACTGATGAAATTATTTGCAGGGCAGCAATGGAGATGTGAACATAGATAAAAGACTTATGGGCTATTTGCGGGGAAGGAAGGAGAGGGTGGGATGTATGGAGAGAGTAACATGGAAACATACATTACCGTTTGCAGAATAGATAGCCAATGGGAATTTGCTGTATGACTCAGGGAGCTCAAACGGGCTCTGTGATAAGCTAGAGGGGTGGGAGGCAGGTTCAAGAGGGAGGTGTACCTATGGATGAGTCATGTTGAGGCTTGACAGAAACCAACACAATACTGTAAAGCAATTATCCTTCAACTGAAAATAAATAAATTAAAAAAAAATAGTGGCTCAGACTCTGCACTCCCAAAGCAGGGGACCTTGATTTGATCCCTGGTTGGGGAACTAGATCCCACACGCTGCGACTAACGGTTCACACATCACAACTAAAGATCTCACACGCTGCGACCAAGACCTGGCACAGTCAGGTAAATGAATGTTTTAAAAAGTTGTGGACCTGTGATGCCACAGTTCCTCCAGCCCCTTTCACACCTTTATACGACCTACTCTGAATACTGTGTTTTGTGTGCTGGTTTATTAAGCAAATGTCTAAAACCTTGGCACACCATATAGAAATAGTCTCAAATATCGATGGTAGAAGTACGTAATACAGCACTTCCGAGGACAATTTGGCAATATGTTGGAAATGGCACATGCATTTGCCCTCTAAGAGAGAAACATACTTCTGGGCATCTATCTTATTGATACACCTGCACACATACCAAAATGACAAATGTGCAAGGATATTTGTTTAGCATGTTTATAATAGCAGATTATTGGGGATCAGAAGGGCTTTGCAGGTGGTGTTAGTGGGAAAGAATCCACCTGCCAGTGCAGGAGATAGAAGAGACAAGGGTTCAATCCCTGGGTCGGGAAAAAGCCCTTGAAGTAGGAAATGGCAAACTGTATTCTTGCCTGGAAAATTCCATGGACAGAGGAGCTTGGTAGGGTATAGTCCATGGAGTGGCAAAGGAGTTGGACACAATTAAGGGCACACCTTAGCGATAACCCACACTTACGACAAAGGTGTCAGATGAACTACAGTCTATCCATAGAATGGAATAATATTAAGCTGCTGAAAAGGAAGATGCGTTTATCTTTTTGATGATGTGGAAAGATCTTCAGGATATATTAGATGAAAAGGGCAAAGTAAAGATTGGTGTGTATAACTTTCTGTCTTTGGGATAAGGATTAGGACAAAAACTATGTACAAATATCTTCTTGTAGGCATACATAAATTCTGGGAGGATACATAAGGAAAAAAGATGAATACTATCTATAGGGTAACAACTCTAAGGATAATGAGTGGAGTAAATAAGGGACTGGATGAGAGAAAACATGTTAATGTCACTACTCACTTTATATTCTCGGAAGGCCTCTTGCTCTTAGATGTGCTCTTCCATCCCTTAAAGCTGGCTGCCGTGAGGCACTGAAGTAAGGGTTACCATCTGCGATCTGCTCTCATCTAGCTCCCCTGCCCAATTCTTGAGCAGCTGCCCAAATCAGACGCTCTGGTCAAACCAGACTTCTTACCAGAGACAAAGGATTCAGTGTCAATTACCAAAATCTCTTCCATTGCTTCAGTGTCTGGTCATATTTTCCATGTTTTGCTTTAATTTCATTTGATTCATATTTATAACTAAGGGGCTAGCAGCAGATGATTGATTCCCAAGACATGAAACTCTTTTATTTAAGGCAATGCTGGCTGCAAGATAGATAACCCCCCAAGTCTCAAAGTCTTATTATGATGAAGCTTTCTCACACAGATGAAGTCCAAGTGACAGCTGTCCTCCGACAATGATTCAGGGACTGAGGACCTTCATGCATGGATAGAACAACTAGGCAGAATATCAACATGGAAATAAAAGACTCGAATAGCACTGTATATAATGTGCACCTAGAGACATGTTTAGAATACTTCACCCAACAGTAGCAGAATACACACTCTCTTAAATGCCCATGAAACATTCTTTAGGTCAGACTTTATGATTGGCCATATGTAGACGGCTGTCTTCTTTCTTCCTCTGTGAATGTGGTGTCCTAAGCTCCTCCCACTTGACGTCATTTTACCTTAATCAACTCTTTAAAGGCCATATCTCCAAAATGGTCACTTTCTGAGGTACTGGGGTAAAGGCTTCAACATATGAATGAATGTTGTGGGGAACAAGTCAATCTATGTGAAGTGAAAAAAAAAAAGTGAAGGGGTTAGTTACTCAGTCATGTCCAACTCCTTGCAACCCCATGTAGCCCACCAGGCTCCTCTGTCCATGGGATTCTCAAGGCAAGAATATTGAAGTGGGTGGCCATTCCCTTCTCCAGAGAACCTTCCTGACCCAGGGATCAAACCCAGTCTCCTGCATTGCAGGTGGATTCTTTACCATCTGAGGCACCACAGAAGTCCCTAATTCAACACAAAAGATTTTATAAATAAACATTTGCTTGTTTGAATGAGGACCCCTTGTAAAGGAAACAAAAATTCATAGTTCCCAAGTGTTAACATAAGTTATTTAAAAATGATGCCACTTGTATAAACACAAAACTAGGTAGAAACGTCTTACATGTATAGCTCTTTTTTTTTTTTTAACTTTACAATATTGTATTGGTTTTGCCATATATCAACATGAATCTGCCACAGGTATACACATGTTCCCCATCCTGAACCCTCCTCCCTCCTCCCTCCCCGTACCATCCCTCTGGGTCGTCCCAGTGCACCAGCCCCAAGCATCCAGCATATAGTCATAATCCCAGTAGATTTGCAAGTGAATGCAACAAAATCCAAAATTAATAAAGTTCATTTTAACAATGATATAAGAGCATGGATTATAATTACATTGTTTTTGTCATTGTTTTGTCTCAAATCATCATTTAATTTTGGTCATTATGGCTTTTATTAATAGTTCTAAAATTTCCATGTGTTTTTCTTTATATCTTATATTTCTTTGCTGAGACTTTCTGCTTTTTATTCATTTGTTTCAGGCATGTTCCTAATTGTTTGTTGAAGCATGTTTATAACAGCTTGTTTAAAATCTTCGTCAGACAGCCCTAACATCTTGGTGTTGGTACTTGTTGATTTGTCTTTCTAGTTGAGATCTTCCTGATTCTTGGTATGAGTGGTGTTTGAAACCTGGATATGTAGGATATTATGTTTGAAGTCTCTGGATCTTATTTAAAAACCTTATCTTTCAGCAGAACTCTTCTGACAACACCCTGGTGGGAGAAGGGGAATGCCCCCTTACTACTTGCCAGACAAAAGTGGAAAGCATGCCCCACTCAGCTGCACTGACACTCATGGGGGAATGGCTTCTTATTACTGCTTGGTGGGGTGTGAGTGTAGGGTCCCACTAAGTTTTTGCAGACACCATGCCAGCTGGTGGGGGTCATGAGGAGGACATGTTGTCTGTACTCCCTAGAAGAGATGGAAGTTTCTAGTGCCCACTTGGCCTTCTCTGACATGACTTGGCAGAGGGGGTGTGGGACGCCTGTCACAACCTGATGTGGGGAGAAGTCTAGGCTGTCCCCTTGACCTTCACTGGAAGGGGTGGGATGGAGATGCACGCTTAGCCTGTGAAGTTTGGCTGGCACAGAGCACTATTATCTAAAAGTTTCTTGTTTTGCTGGGCTGCTCCTTGTCTGTCCATTGGAATGGAGAGAGCAGTCTTTCCTCGGGGCTTGTTTTGTCTGTGCCTGTTGGCGTCCCTGGGTTACTAGCTTCTCCAGCACCCAGTCTGGACATATGAGGTGAAGTGAACACTCAGCCTGCTCATGCCTTGTTCAGGGGCCCAACTGCTCTGACTTCTTTGCTCCACCTTTCCAGCTTTTCTTCTTACTTTTTACAGATAACGTCCCATGTTTTTTCAGCTGTGCTTAGTGGAAGGAATAGAGGAAAGTACTACTTCATCTTTCCAGAGGCAGATTGTTATTACAGAAGTAGTTATGTGGAAACTGAACTCATTGACTTGACTCCTGCTTTTGCACTTGATAGCCATCATCTGACATGATTGGCATTACACTTCCTTTTGGATAATAAACTTGTCTTTAACTACCTACCCATTATTTTTCTAGCCAGTCCACTTTAAACACACCCTGGGAAATTGTGATGCAGCTGCTTCATGAAAAATTCCTAATTGAGAGTTGACCTCTGCACTTACTGCTGACAAAGATTGGCACACAGACTGCTATATGTACTATCTCTGGTCAACCCTGAACAATGAAAATAATCCACTCAGGCTATCGTTTCCGTGCAACTTGCCTGGCCGTGCCTTTCTTCTCCAGCTACCTGAAATCTTTGTCTGGTGTCACCATTACCACAACTTCAAATGCAAATGCAAATAAAATTGCCTTTCACGTATTAGTTACAAAGTGACCCTGAATATGTTTGTTTTAATTTATTTTTGTCATCAAAATGAAAACATTTCTAATTACAAAATTCTTTGAATTCATGGGTTCTGGAGGCAATATCTATAAACTTACAGGAGCCCACATACTCCTGTTTGAGAAACTCAGGGCTTACTATTTCCAAATCTAGTTGGTTAATGAGAGGAGTTTTTAATGTAATATAAGCTAGCCTGCAGGTCTGTTAAACACTGGGGCATGTGAATGGGGGAAGGGGACCAGCGGGCACCATCTGGCCAGTGGAGGAATGATGAGAAGTTTATTCTTTGCACATCATATCCCTGGACACCACCATTTCCAGTGTGATCCAGCTGATTTCCAACTACCAGTATGTGCGTCTCTCTGCCCAAGGGTTCTCTCCAGAATGACCTGTGACAGGCCAGGAGTGCTAAGGAATGAACACTTTCTGGAGCAATCCTCAACGCATGATCCTCAGGAGCTGAGGTTTTTAGCCTCACTTTGGGATGGGATTTCAGTGAGGCCTGTGTGTGCACCACTGCCCAGGATGTCCATGTAGTATTTCCAGTTTCCCATGGGGGTGACTTCCTCACTAATGCATCCTTTATTGACTGCATTTCCTTTCTTGCCACGTGTTTCCACTCTCAGCGTTTCTTGTACCTCCCAAAGAAAATCCTTGCACTCAAATTCTCATCTCAGGGTTTACTTCTGCAAGAAAAGTATTTCAGAGTACTTTTACTTATTACACCTCATTTGACCCATACAACAATTCTGGAAGGTAGAAAGTTATATTAATCAAGAACTGTGAAGGAATGTGGGCCCCATATTCTGTTTTGTTTTTTTTTTTTACAGTATCCCAAGAATAGCACCTGGCATACTATAGATGCTTAATAAATAATTGATGAGTAAAGGAAGAAACTGATGCTCCTTTAAGTACTTTGATCCAATTGCCAGTGAGAGAACCAGGACTCCAAACACAGTACTCTCTCCACTTTCCACTCAGGGTCCTGTTGCCAACCCTCTTGTCTCAGATCATGGTTTGTGGAAGAACCTATAGTTAATTTAAACATGCCAGTATCATTGGCCAGTTCTAAACCACAGTGATGTCAATGGTTTTAGGACTGGTGGAACTGCTCTGTTAGTAAAAATATTAAAGACGTTTATGACTTGAATGGCCAAATCTGTTTGTTCGTATCACACAGACATTGGGGATCACATTCCCATAGTAACCATCTGGAGCAGCCTGGCCCCATAAAATAGAGGCAAGTAGTCTTTTTCGGCTGCAAGTTAGTTAAAGCACTCCTAGCCCAGCTTTGTTTTTATGCTTTCCTCATCAGCAATGTGAACATCTTAAAGTCACTTTGCTTGGAGGAACCTCATTCTTTTTTTTTTTAATTAATTAATTTTTTATTGAAGGATAATTGCTTTACAGAATTTTGCTGTTTTCTGTCAAACCTCAACATGAACCAGCTATAGGTATACATATATCCCCTCCTTTTTGAAACTCCCTCCCATCTCCCTCCCCACCCCACCCCTTAGGTTGTCACTTTGTTTGGAGGAACCTCATTCTTTTTAACAGTCTGATTTGGGCTTAAAAAATCATTTTGTACCTAATTTGTGCATTCTAATGAGTTCTGTAATAAAGGGACATTTGCAGGTAAAATCATATTCAGGAGTAGAAACAAAGAAAAAAAATTTCCATTGTAGTTAGCAATGAATTAGATACTAACTCATTAATCAAATTTTACTCAATTCATGCATGTTCCCGCAAATGAATGGTTATTCTGTTGAAACCACTTTGATTCCCAGGCACTGCTTTCCCTAAACTCCTTAGAGTCATCAGGCACATTAAAGGATATCCAATTTCATTGGTCTAAGCTGAGTGATCGCAATTCATCAAGGCATGAAAAGTCTGTCCAGTCTTGTGGAATATCATTAAATGGTTCAAGGACGTTTCTAATCTTAATGATGGCCAAGGGGGAACAACTATTATGATGATGAATGGGAATGAATATCTGGAGAAAGTTCAAGGCATGTTATACTTACAAAGACTAATACACGTTGTTTATCTAAATCATCCAACTGATTAAAGAAACACACAAAGCCCAAGACAGTTAAAAGCAGAGAACCAAATAGGGTTTGACCTACCCTGGTATATTTATCGCTGACCATGTCATGCGTGTAAAATGTATTGCTCCACCAAGATGCTTGTGTATATAAATCGGGAGGGTCTTTTGAGGCTGATGTTGAGTAATATAGGCTGTCCAGTTTATTGCCTGGCTAAATATTTATATAAAATGAGTTCATTGATGGTGGAGAAGCCTCCATAAAAGGAGTCTTTCAATGTTACCAACTGATTAGCTACAATGCCCAGAGCTCAGTGAGACTGAGGTGGTGGTAACGTTGGTACTTTGGCTCCTGAAACCAATTCCTGAGCTGCTCACTGTTTTTGATCCCTGATCTGAGTTAGATCATTTTGTGTGTGTGGAACCAAGTAAAACACTACCTTCTTGGCGCTAAGAGCAGTTCTGAGTCTGTAAGGAAAGGGAAAATGCTTTTTGGTACACACCCAGGAGAAGAATGCTCTTCGGAGCCATCTCTCGAGGGGAGAATATGTCTATTGAAGGCACACTGTTTTTTAGAACAGGCAGTCAATGATGGGTTAAATGAAGGAAGACTCATTTCATATCATAAAGGCCAGAGAATAAATCTCTCCTGCAGGGGGACTTTGTTTTGGCTGACCTTTCCCTGGGCAGCAGGAAGAAAACAATCAACCATATAGGTGGCTGGGAGGACAATGGGCCATGATCCAAAGACTTAATCATACTGCATATCTTTTCAGTAGTTCTGGGAGAGGTAGGTTGTAGGGCTAGAATAGTGTAGCCATTCCTTAAAGAATTGTTTAAAGATAAGCTGGAGTAGCAGAAGACTTCGAGTTAAAAGCTTTCTTCACTCGAAGTCTGACACAGCTCACCCTTAAGGTTTTCTTCAGACCTCCCTGGTTTCTCTTTCCCCATATCTTTTCATGGTTTCTCTCTGCTTCCCACCCTCTGAACACTGGTGGTCTCAGGGCTTGGTTCCCAGCCCTCTTGTCTCCATGGACAATCTTACTGAGTCTGATGGCTTGAACTGCACCTGAACTCCAGACTGTTGACTTGCATCTCCATGGTGACATCCAATAAAGCATTTTCATAACATGTCAAACCTTCGTTTCTATGTCTCCGTCCCCTGACCTCAGCCTGCTCCTCCCCCAGAATCCACCGTGTTGGTTGATGCTGTTCTCATTTACTCTCAGTTGCTATGTTAAAAATCTAGAAGTTGTCTGTTTTTTTCTTTATGTTTTCTTACCTCCACAAAATATGTTCTGAACCACAGCATAAGGAGTAGGCTGACTTAGAAAGATGCATTCTAACTTGATCTTGGGAGATGAAGTAATTAGGGCACCTGCTGAGCCGCAGACTACGCTAGGTCACTCCACATTCTTTTTTCTTTTGATGAGCAGAGGTATTTCAGCAAATTGGCCCATCTTGCGGCTCAGATGTGTAGACTTCAAATCCTGAGTCTTTGTTTTCAAGACTAGGAGTGTCAGTCCAGGTCATGTAAGCTCCCAGGCAGGAACACAGGGCAGGTTGTTGTATGTTCAAGTGGACTTTTGCTCTCTGTCCATCTTTGGTCATTATAGGCACAAAAGATGTAGGAGAGTTACTAAGACCAAATAAGCACTCAGCCTTCCCCAAGGGCCATGGCGCTATTCACCTCATTCTCTGGCATCTTTTCCTCCCAAAGAACTGTCTCCCTTTATTAACCTCACTTTACTCTTCAGCTCACTGCTGTTGAGAAGACATGGCTTGTCCTCCACAGACTCCCAGACCACACTTTCATATTTCTTACTTCATTCTTCATAATCAAACATTTTACAATGAAGAAATGGAATTCCTTGTTTAAATGATAGTGGGAAAGCATCTCTTTCTTATTAAAGGAACTCCAGAAGTAATGCATTGATATGCTAGAAAATTTTAAAAACACAAAGAAAGTTGAATTCCCTTACAGTCCCATCACTGAGAAATACTCATAACATTTTTTTCCCCTCCATCATTTTTAGTGCATTTGTATTTAAAATAAAAGCTTATCCCAAATCTTATCTGGAATGGAAAATTTTTTGAAGGTTATTGTATGCACAACTTCTCATAGGAAGAAATTGGCATTCGTGATAAATTATTTTTAAAAATGTGTTAATTCTTTTATTCACTTCTGGCTGCGCTGGGTCCTTGTTGCTATGAGAGGGCTTCCTCTAGCTGTGATGAGCGGGCACTGCTCTTCGATGGGGTGTGTGGGCTTCTCACTGTGGTAGCGTCTCTTGTTGCGGAGCACAGGCTTCAGTATTTGCATTGCCCTGGCTTAGTTGCCCCCGGGTATGTGTGATCTCCCTGGACCAGGGATCCAACTGGTGTCCTCTGCATTTGCAGGTGGATTCTTTTTTTTTTTTTAATTAATGTGTTTACTTCGGCTGTGCTGAGTCTGTGTTGCTGCCAGGGTTTTTTCTCTCTTCACAGCGAGGGGGCTACTCTCTAGTTGCAATGCTTGGACTTCTCATTGCGGTTGCTTCTCTTGTTTCAGAGCTGGGCCTCTAGGGCACACAGGCTTCAGGAGCTGCAGTTCCTGGGCTCAGCGGTTGTGGTTCCCCAGCTCCAGAACACAGGCTCAGTGGATTTGGCACACGGGCTTAGTTGCTCCGCAGCATGTGGGATCAAACCCGTATCTCCTGCATTGGCAGGCAGATTCTTTATCGCTGAGCCACAAGAGAAGCCCTGCAGGTGGATTCTTAACCACTGGACCACTAGGGAAGCCCAGTTCCTGATAAATTACATCAGCAAATTTCTGATGGATTCTGATGGAATTAAGAAACTTATCTCTCCAGTTTGACTCTCAACTGTTGGGTCAGTAAAGATCTTTAGCTAGACCTTTCCTTTTCTTTTCTTTTTGTATCAATCATCACAATAATTATCTAACCATTTCTTTTCTTATAAAATCTCTCCATTAAGCATAAATCCTTGAATTTGTCTGGGCACATGGGTATAGTTCCTTTCCTGCAGCAAGATTGTCATAAAAGTTTTGTGTGTGCTCTTAATCAAATTATCTAAAAATTTTTAAATTACCATAAATGGGACCTTACTGCTTTTTAGTAAGAATAAATTATTTTAACACTAATTATATATATTTCCTCAGAGAAGGCAATGGCACCCCACTCCAGTACTCTTGCCTGGAAAACCCCATGGACAGAGGAGCCTGGTAGGCTGCGGTCCATGGGGTCGCTAAGTCAGACACGACTGAGCAACTTCACTTTCACTTTTCACTTCCATGCATTGGAGAAGGAAATGGCAACCCACTTCAGTGTTCTTGCCTGGACAATCCCGGGGACGGGGGAGCCTGGTGGGCTGCCGTCTATGGGGTCGCACAGAGTCGGACACGACTGAAGCGACTTAGCAGCAGCAGCAGCATATATTCCCTAGATGCTCTGCCTCAAAAATCTGAATGTTCTTTTCATGGGAGATACGTCTGGTACATCCTATTTTGAGAAGGTTCAAGGCACGTTTTCTGGAAGTCAAGTAAGTGGTACACACCCCAAGAACCAGCTCCCTGCTATATTATACTTCTGCCCCAGGGGAAGAGCCAGATGCCTACTGTGAGGGCAGGAAGTACGGGCACCATCAGAGGTACTGAAACCGTACTGTGACTCGAATCCACAGTCTTTTAACTGAGATCACACACCTGGTGTCAGGAATTAATGAAGCCCAGGTTCTTGATGTCTAATCACAGAAAAAACTCAGTGAGAGACAAAGTGATAGGTAAAAAGTGGATTTATTGAGAGAAAAAGACACTCCACAGTGTGACATGTGGACCATCTTGGAAGGCAAGAATGGCTCCGATACATGGCGTGGTTAGTTTTTATGGGCTGGGTAACTTCATAGGCTAGTGCGTGGGACGATTATTCCAACTACTTTGGGAAAGGGGTGGGGATTTCCAGGAACTGGATCTCCGCCCACTTTTTGCTCTCTGACGGTTGGTGTGGAAACTGTCATGGTTTCCGCCCACTTTTTGCTCTCTGATGGTTGGTGTGGAAACTGTCATGGTTTCCGTGGGCGTGGCACTTAGCTTGGACTAGTTAGCTCTAACCAGTTCGTCATTTCCTATGGCCATGCCACTCTTGTACTGGCTGTGTCCTGCCCCCTTCCCTCCTGTTTCAGTACCACGACCAAATTGGTAGGATGGTCACGTGAGTGTGAGTGGTCAGTTGCTCAGTCATGTCAGACTCTTGCAGACCCCATGAGCTGTAACCCACCAGGCTCTGCTGTCCATGACATTTTCCAAACACTAATACTGGAGTGGGTTGCCATTCCTTTTCCAGGGGATCTTCCAAACCCAGGGATTGAACCCATGTCTCCTGCACTGGCAGGCAGATTCTCTACCACTGTGCTACCTGGGAAACCCAGAATACTCACAGCTAATACTTAGCATAGCTCTTAGTATATGAAAGTATACTTCAACTCTTAGAATAAAAGCACTTTATACATATTAAATAGTTTAATCCTTATAACAGCCCTCTGAGGTAGGAACTATCTATTTTAATGGAGCAACTGAGCTGCTCCATCACAGAGAGGTGCTGTGACTCTCTCAAGGTGAAATGGCAGAGCCCGTTTGAATCCTGCTCGAGCCCCTGTGTCCTCAGCCCTCCGCTGATCCTCAGCACTGCAGACAAAGACCAAGAGACCCGCCTGCCTCCTCTGCTCCCATCCTGCTCTGACCAGCTGTGGGCCTTGGGTGTGCCATTTGTCTGTTAATTCCACAAATGCCCGGTGAGCACTTCTGTAAGGGACGGTCTCCAAGCAGGGCTGCGATCCTTCCCTCTCTGACTGTGTGTGTTTGTTTTCTTCCTCTTCCCTTTGAATCGTGACTAACTCAGTCAATGCTTTGAGCAATGGAAAGCAGCACAGTTAAAGTCACGGGACATCTCAGTCCAGGCCTCAAAGGATCGGAAGCCTCTGTTTTCTTCCTCTTAGAACATTCCTTTTGGAGCCCTGCTGTCCTACTGGGAGGAAGCACAGCAGAGCCCCATGGGAGAAGGCCATGTGAGAGAGCTTCAGTGAAGTGACTAGCAAGCGACCTGTGTCAACTACGTGATTCATAGCTACGTGAATGAGACCACTTTTAAAATATTTATTTTTATTTATTTGGCTGCATTGGGTCTCAGTTGTGGCATGTGGGATCTTTAGTCGTGGCATGCAGGATCTAGTTCCTTGGCCAGGGATTGAACCCAGGCCCCCTGCATTGGGGGGGTGGAGGCTTAGCCACGGTACCACCAGGGAGCTCCAGACAAGGCCACTTTGGACCTTCCAGTTATCCCATTGTCTCAGTCATTATTATGTGAAACAGAAGAACTAAAAGGTGAACCCACAGAATCGAGAACAGTAACATAATGTTTAAACAACTAAGTCTGGAGTGGTTAGTTATGCAGCGATTGGTGACGGAAACAACCTACTATGTGCACACAACACCTCATCTTTAAAATGTGGACATTAACACTGATCTCACTGATCTTCTAATGAAGTAGAAAATTCCAGGTGTTTTTGTACCAATGCAGTATGGAAACTTCAGCCCGACATTTGAAATATGTCCTTTTAATTATACCCAAAGAATACTAGAAAACAGGTGTGTTGTCTCTTCTCTTTGGTTCTCTTTTTCTTTGAAACATTGGCTTTCTTTTTCACTAAGAAACAAAAGAGTTGTCTGATCCTGAAGGTATAGGACCTGCAGAAAATGCTAGTGAATTCCTAGCCTGATAGGGATGACTTTATCCTTCAACCTGCAAGGTTTTCCGTCTCCATTTTCAGCCTCTTACCTCTTACTCATCCCTCCTATCTCAGCCCCGGGGGCCTAGTCTTTTGCAGGTTTCTCACAGATGGCCCATTAACCACTTCCTTGGCACCACGCAGCCTTCCTTTACAGCACTTAGCATGGTTTACAGTCATTTATATTTGTGGGATTAGTGGGTGAGTGTCTCTCTTCATTATTTTATGACATTAGAACCAAACCTCCTTCTTTCTCCTGGTACACAGAACTCAAAAAGAAAATTGAATGAATGAATAAGTGAATTGGAAAAGGGGCCAACAGAACAAAACTGCCAAGTCAACACTTGTGACTCTACAAATACGATCGAAACCTGCATGGTTTGCCAACTGCTAAGTCCCCCAGAAGAACACGGCAGTGCTCCATCGGTCAAGCAAGGCTGTTTAGTTCTTACTGCCGTAAGGGAGAACACCATCTTGATCATGTCTTAGTGGGAACTTAGACCAGTCAAGGGCAGATACGGATAGAGGCTTAGATATATATGTCGAGTGGTTTAAGGCAGGCTTTTATTTTTATTTAATTAAAAAAAATGTATTTTGTATTGGGGTATAGCTGGTAAATAATGCTGTAGTTTCAGGTGGACAGTGAAGGGTTTCAGCCATATGTATAGATGTATCCATTCTCTCCCAAACTCCCCTCCCATCTAGGCTGCCACATAACACTGAGCAGAGTCCCTATGCTGTACAGTAGGTCCTTGTTGGTTATCCATTTTAAATACAGCAGTGTGTACATGTCCTTCCCAAGCTCCCTAATGATCCCTTTTCCCCATTCTTCTCCTATTTTAAAGATAAGGTGTCATATGCACAGAGTAGGTTTTTTCAGTTACCAGTTGCTGTACAATAACCACCCCAAACCTTTTAATATGTACTTTTGGTTACACACCTTTGTCTGACTTACTTCACTCAGTTTGACAATCTCTAGGTCCAGCCATATTTTTCCAAACGGCATTATTTCATTTTTAATGGCTGAGTAATATTCCACTGTATATATGTACCACATCTTCTTTATCCAGTACTCTGTTGATGGACTTTTAGGTGGCTTCCATGTCTTGGTTACTGTAAACAGTGCTGCAATGAACATTAGGGTGTATGTATTCTTTCAGATCATGTTTTTCTCTGGATATATGCCCAGAAGCGGGATTGTAGGGTCATCCAGTAGTTTTTTAAAGAACCTCCATACTTTCTCCATACTGTCTGTACCGATTTACATTCCCGCCAATAATGTAGGAGGGTTCCCTTCCCTCCACACGCTCTCTAGTGTTTATCGTTTGTGGATTTTTTTGTGATAGCCATTCTGAGTGGTGTGAGGTGATACTTCATTGTACTTTTGATTTGCATTTCTCTGATAATTGTTGATGTTGAACACCTTTTCATGTGCCTCTTGGCCATATCTACATCTTCTTTGGAGAAATGTCTATTTAGGTTTCCTGCCCATTTGTTGATTGGGTTGTTTGTTTTGATGCTGTTTGAATTGTTTGTAAATTTTGGAGACTATTCCCTAGTCAGTCACATTACTTGCAAATATTGTCTCCCAATCTGTGGTTGTCTTTTCAACTTGTTTATTGTTTCCTTTGCTGGGCAAAAGCTGTTGTGTTTAAGTAGGTCACATTTGTTTATTTTTGTTTTTAGTTCCATTATTTTGGAAGATGGATTGAAAAAGATATTGTTGGGATATATGTCAGAGTGTTCTGCCTGTTTTCTCCTAGGAGCTTTATAGTGTCTGGTCTCATATTTCCATCTCTAATCCATTTTGAGCTTATTTTTGTGTATGGTGTTAAATAATGGTCTAATTTCTTTCTTTTTTTTTTTTTTGACATGTGGCTATACAGTTTTCCCAGCACCATTTAAAAAATTTATTTATTTTAATTGAAGGCTAATTACTTTACAATATTGTAGTGGTTTTTGCCATACATTGATATGAATCCGCCATGGGTGTATATGTGTTCCCCATCCTGAACCCCCCTCCCACCTCCCTCCCATCCCATCCCTCAGGGTCATCCCAGTGCACCCGTCCTGAGCATTCTGTCTCATGCATCAAACCTGGACTGGCGATCTGTTTCACATATGATATTATACATGTTTCAATGCTATTCTCTCAAATTATCCCACCCCCGCCTTCTCCCATAAAGTCCAAAAGACTATTCTATACATCTGTGTTTCTTTTGCTGTCTCGCATATAGGGTTATTGTTACCATCTTTCTAAATTCCATATATATGCGTTAGTATACTGTATTGGTGTTTTTCTTTCTGACTTACTTCACTCTTTATAATAGGCTCCAGTTTCATCCACCTCATTAGAACTGATTCAAATGTATTCTTTTTAATGGCTCAGTAATATTCCATTGTATATATATACCACAGCTTTCTTATCCATTTGTCTGCTGATGGACATCTAGGTTGCTTCCATGTCCTGGCTATTATAAACAGCTCAGAACCATTTGTTGAAGAGACAGTCTTTTCAATATTGTGTAGTCTCGCCTCCTTTGTTATAGGTTAATTGACCATTCATGCATAGCTTTATTTCTGGGTGTTTAATACTGTTCCATTGATCTCTATTTCTATTTTTGTGTAAGGCAGGCTTTTAAATGTGGGGATTCCAAGTGAAAAAAGTTTATGCTTTAATAGTTTGAGACTGATGGACAGTGAAAGGTAAGGATTCTGGTGCAAGAGATGTCTTGTCTCTCCTAGGGAGCAATCTGTTAACCTGAGAAATGGGCTGGTTGAGTGGTCCATTATTTAAAAAGAAATAGATTTTCAGGAAGCTCCTGGAGAAAACACTGGGATATATACTGGGCAAAAATATTCTGGAATGAATAGTAAGGTCATGTTGATGGAGGCTTATTTCTGATGGTTAGGTTAAAGGTTGCTGGCAGCTCCTCAGTCCCCAAACCCAAACCCATGGTCCTCAGTCTGAGCATAGAAGACAGAAGGTTTCTCTGACCTTTATGTGCTGAGTGAAGAGATGGTTTGTTACACAATTGCTCGCACTGTTGATTGTTAAATCTGGCAGAATCTGTGGTCTCTTGGAATACTAACTGCTGCTTTCCCATCTCTTGAATTTAACTCATAAAAACTTATTATTTTTATTGGAACATAAAAAGCTTATTATTTAATATTATGACATCTCAGGAATTCACTGGCAGTCCTGATTCAGTCCCTCGTTGGGCACTAAGATCCCACAGGCCTCACGACAAACAAACAAACAAAGAAACATCTGAACAACAAGTCCTGATGTTGAGATTTAAATTTGTGATGCTTCTCTCCTTTTGTTCTTTCTCTGACTTTACTTTTTTGATTTGTGGTTGCTTTATAAGACGAAACTGTCAAAAATCTAGGGAGAAAGACTTCCCTAGTGGTATGTGGATAGAAATCCGCCTGCCAATGCAGGGGACACAGGTTCTACCCCTGGTTTGGGAAGATCCCACACGTGGTGGACCAACTAAGCCTAAAAGCCATAACTACTGAAACCTGAGGGCCTAGAGTCCATGCCCCGTGAAAAGAGAAGCCACTGCAAGGAAAAGCCCACCCACTGCAACTAGAGAAAGCCCATGCACAGCAGTGAAGATCCAGCATAGCCAAAACAATAATAATAAAATAAAAATAAAATCCAGTGGGAATGGAGAGTGAGAGGAAGTAGCAACAGCATGTTAGTGCATTAATAACAGTGGATGATTCTAAGGAGGTCTCAGCATTTAGGGCGGAGGCACTAGTGGTAAAGAACCCACCTGCCAAGGCAGGAGACGTAAGAGATGCGGATTCAGTCCCTGGTTGGGGAAGATCCCCTGGGGGCATGGCAACCTACTCCAGTTTCTTACCTGAAGAATCCCTTGGACAGAGGAGCCTGGTGGGCTGTAGTCCAGGGTGTTGCTAAGAGTAGTTCACACCAAAGTGACTTAACACAGCACAGCATGAGCGAGTTTGCACATGGCATCAGCATGGCCACTTTGCTGCCAACGTGAGGAACTGTGAGATCTCCAGAGGGCTCTGTGGGAATGGGAGACCTCCTTGGCCAAGATAAACAGGGGAGGTTAGGAGGAAGGACAGGGGAAAGAGTTATACAGAGGCAGTTAAGTACGGTGAAGTTAAGCTGTCATTTCCCTACCAACCAGATCCCTAGTTACATCATGAACCATTCACTTGGTGGAAATGGAAGACAGAGCCAGTCCATAAAGCATTCCAAAGCACCATCAGCATCATGTTACCTAGACTTGTGGCCAGGGCTTGACACACCAGTGTTGGAGGACGCGAGCTGAGGCTTGTGCAACTCCTCAGCCACGTGTATGGCAGGTAGGGAGGTAGGAAACTTTCTGGCCGTGGAAAGTAAACATCTCACCTCCAAAAGGGTACAGTCTTGCAAAAATCATGAAACAAAGACTCAGTGTTGTGAGCTGAGCCAAGAATTTCCCAAAAGGGAGGGTGGAGCTTGGGCATGTCTTTCCTTCTCTTCCCTTGTGTAATATCATCACATCATTTGGGGGTAGTGTGTGCAGAAGGGAGCCTTTAGAAAGTTGCTTGTGCTACAATTTATGGTTCCCCTCAGCAACTAAATCTTTGCTCTCTGATCTGTAGCCCAGGAACAGTAATTCCCCTCTCCCCTTTTAAAAGTTATTCTTTTCCATAAAATATATGGATATAATTTTAAAATTAAGTAAAATACTCTCAAATAGCAGAGTCCTTACTCCTTTATACCCCCAAGTCCTGCTGCCCAAGGCCCACTTCAATTTCTTTCAACTGTTTCTTCTGCTCTTTATCTCTGTTTGCTTATACTCTTTCTGGATTTATTCATTTTTGATCCTGTGTGTCGACTCCTGCTGTGTTATAAAGACACAATACCTTTATACACCCCTCCCCTTTTCCTTTCTCTCTATTCTCATAATTAAACACCATCATTTTTAGCTAAATCAATTATCACTGTTTGTATGGTTATGATTGTAAATAAGGTTTACTCCAGCCATATGGTTCAGGCTTTTCCATCAGGTTTGTTAATATCCATTGATTGATAGTTTTTTTCTCAAAAGCTCAAACATGGCTAGATAATAAACTAAATAATTTCTCTAGCCTCCTTTTTTTTCTCCTCTGAAGATTCCCTACCAGACCCCTCTGTTCTTCTGTTTTTTATTTACAGATTTTATTTATTTCTTTTTGGCTGCACTGGGTCTGTGTTCAGAGAAGGCAATGGCAACCGACTCCAGTACTCTTGCCTGGAAAATCCCATGAATGGAGGAGCCTGGTAGGCTGCAGTCCATGGGGTCGCGAAGAGTCAGACATGACTGAGCGACTTCACTTTCACTTTTCACTTTCATGCATTGGAGAAGGAAATGGCAACCCACTCCAGTGTTCTTGCCTGGAGAATCCCAGGGATGGCGGAGCCTGGTGGGCTGTCGTCTCTGGGGTCGCACAGAGTTGGACACGGCTGAAGCGACTTAGCAGCAGCAGCAGCAGCAGCAGGGTCTGTGTTGCGGCTTTCCTCAGTTGTGGTGAGGGGGCTACTCACTAGTTTTGATGCTCAGGCTTCTCATTGCTTGTCCTGCTGCAGAGCCTGGGCTCTAGATCATGAGCTCAGTAGTCTGGATGCATGGGCTTAGTTGCTCCACAGCATGTGGGATCTTCCTGGACCAGAGATCGAACCCATGTCCCTTGCATTGGCAGGCGAATTCTTAACCACTGGGCCACCAGGGAAGGCCTCTGCACGCCTGCTTTGATACAGTCTTTGGGGCTGCTGCACAGCTGTCATCCTGGACTTTTTCTCTGCCATCACCCTGTGACCTCCCTTTCTGGATGCCCCGTTTCTGGATTCCCACCTCTCCCACCTGATTAGCTTACTCCCTCCTTTCGTAGTATTGCCTTCTCCAGTGGCTTCCTAAGAAAGGGCACAGAGAGCAATTTTTTTTTAGTTCAGGGCTGTGTCTGAAATGTCTTTATTCTCCTCTTACAATTATTTATAATTTGGCTGTATATAGATTCCTGGTTGAAACTCTACTCCTTCGCTGCTTCTAGCACACATATTGCTGTGATTAGCCCAAAGCAAATTTCACTTCTAATCCTTTGTAATTGACATTCCCTCTGCCTACCCTGGGATAGATTTTGGGCTCTTCCCTTTATTTCCATGAACCTCAGAGTACTGGCTACTCAGTGTCCTCTTTCAATTTCAAGGCATGTTCTTCAACAATGGAATTTTTCTTTTAATATTTCTTTGATAATTTCTTTCTCTCTTTTCTCCAAATCTCTGGAATAGCCATTTTCAGATCTTGGATCTCCTAGATTAATTTCCCCAGGGCTCTTATCATTATTTAAGAAAAATCTTTCTCTATCTGTTCTACTTCTTGAAAGGTTTGATCTACTTTATTTTCTAAATCTTCTTCTGATTAAAAAATTTTTGACCATTTTATTTTAAATGTATGTGTTGTGCCTTATAATACATTCTCAATGAATATATATGCAATTAATTTTTTATTTTTCATCATTCTAGATATTCCTGATTTCTGTGTTTGTACAAGTTAGACGAGATTTGGAACACAACATAGCAATTCCAGTTTTCTGTAACTGTGCTGCTCAACACAGTAGCTGCTTAGCCATATTTGACTATTTAAAGTTAAAATAATTTTTAAAAAATTCAGTGTCACATACTGGCCACATTTCAAGTGCATCCTAGTCACATGTAACTGATCGCCACAGCACTGAATATCACAGAAAACATTCTCATTACCAAATATTCTGTTAGATAGAATTGTTCTATGAGTACTCAAGCCTATTCTTTTTTATTGTGATGTAATGGACACATAACATTATATTAGTTTCAGGCATATAACATAATTTGTACAAATCCAAATCCAAACCTGCTATAAAATTGATATTTGTATATATGTACTTTAGTACAAGTACAGATAAAAGTAACCAGTACCACACATATGCACTACTAATAGTACTAACTAGTACAACTGCTGCTGCTGCTAAGTCACTTCAGTCGTGTCCGACTCTGTGCGACCCCATAGACGGCAGCCCACCAGGCTCCCCCGTCCCTGGGACTCTCCAGGCAAGAACACTGGAGTGGGTTGCCATTTCCTTCTCCAGTGCGTGAAAGTGAGAAGTGAAAGGGAAGTCGCTCAGTCGTGTCCGACTCTTAGCGACCCCATGGACTGCAGCCTACCAGGCTCCTCCGCCCATGGGATTTTCCAGGCAAGAGTACTGGAGTGGGGTGCCATTGCCTTCTCTGAACTAGTATAACTAAAAGATAACTAATAAGGACCTACTATATAGCACTGGGAACTCTACTTAATACTCTGTGATGGCCTATATGGGAAGAGAATCTTAAAAAGAGTGGATATATGTATACATGACTGATTCACTTTGCCATACACCTGAAACTAGCTCAGCATTGTAGATCAACTATACTCCAATAAAAATTAATTTAAAAAAGTAACCATTACCACAATCATAGAACAGGACGATTCTATACTCTCCAAATTCTCTCACGCTACTCTTTTAGAGGCAAACCCACTCACCAACCCCCAACAACCACTAATCTATTGTCCGTCCTTCTTGTTTTACCTTTCCCAGAATGTAGTCTAGTAGGCATCATATAATATGTAACCTTTTGAGACTGTCTTCTTTTGTACAGCTTGGTGCCTTTAAGGTTCATCTAATTTGTTACATGTACCTTCTTCAATGCTGAATATTGGGTTGGCCGAAAAGTTCCTTTGGGTTTTCCTGTGACATCAGCCAACCAGTTGTATTTCATTACATGATTGTACCACGGCTTGTTGGGTGGTTCACAAATGTCCACGGAAGAGCATCTTGGTTATCTCCAGTTTGGGGAGTTTATGAATAAATCTGTTAAAATACTTGTGATCAGGTTTCTGTGTGAATATGTTTTTATTTCTCTAAGGTAAATACCCAGGAGTAGGTCTGCTGTGTCATGTGTTAAGCACATGTTTAATGTTATGAGAAACTTAAAAACAATTTCTCAGAGTGGCTATACTATTTTGCATTTCCAACAACACTGTATCCAGGGACCCTACATCTTTTTCAACCCTTAGTATTGTCTCTCTGTCTCTCTGTCTCTCTCTCTTTTTTTTTTTTTTTTTTTGCCATTCTATAGCACAGTAATATCTTACTGTGGTTTTAATTTGCAATTACTTATGGCCAATTATATTTTGCTTCTTTTCATGTGCTTACTTACCATCTTTATATCTCTTTTTTGAGAGATTCAAATTGTTTGCCCATTTTGAAATTAGATTGTTTCTTGTCAAGTTTTGAGAATTATTTATGTATTCCATTATAAGTTCTTTGTAAGATGTGCAAATATTTCTTCCAATCTGTAGCTTGATTTTCCTTCTCATAATAGCATCTTTTGTAGACAAAAGTTTTAAATGTTGATGGTTCTAATTACTGTTGCTTTATAATAAATATTAAAATTAGATAGCATGATTTCTCCAATTTTATCATCCTTTTTCAAAACTGCATTGACTGTTCTAATTGCTTTTCCATATAAATTTTAGAACCAGTGTTACTATAACTACAAAAGAAAATCCTAATGGGATTGAGATTGGAATTTAGTCAAATCCTTAGATCATTTTTGGAAGAAATTAACACCTTAACTGTGTTGAGTCTTTCAACCCACGAATGTGGTATGTCTCTCTATTTACTTAGTTCTTTCTTTCTTTTGTGACCCTGATAAATTCATCTATTAGTTCTTGGAGTGGCTTTTTTCTGGTAGACTACTTGCAAATAGACTATTATTTCATATGTGAATGGGTAAAGACTTTCTTTCTAGTATCAAGATTTTGGTGACAATCTACTGATAAGATAAAAATTTCAAGTCATGTAAGACAAAGGTGGGTTTTCCTTCACCATTTTCATTTCTATCTTCCTAATTTAAATTCCTCTTGGTTATCTGCATGTTTTCCCTTCCATTCCCCCAATCATAATGACTTTTGTATAAATATTGCCCCAGTGAAATGATCTTATGGCCAAAGTGGTTTTAGTGACATGGCCTCTATGAACCATTAACTATTGTAAAATTGAAATCAAATTTTCCAGGTGTTCCTAAGGACTTAAAACTTCATACCCAGCAGCCCTTCAAGTAAGTTATTCCATGGATTTACTGGGCGTTAAATGTTGCATCTTTAGCACCAGTGATGATGAAATGGAACTAGAATCGAACATCTCAGGGGCCTATCAGAATCTCCTGATAAAGGAATGGAGAAGCATTGTCCCGGGACAGAGACAAGGTGTGGAGCCAAAGAGGAAGGGGACTGCCAGTTCTGACATCTCAAAAGGCTCCTGGAACCAAACCACAGCTGGCGTCTTCCAGACACAGTTGCCATCATTTGTTTATAGGAAAATCATCCTCCCACCAGTGGCTGACCCCTTAAAACTGTTTCAAACAGCTTAGCCCACACAAATGACAGGCTGAAGTTAACTGTACTGCTCTAATTGAGGCCTGTCAAAAATACCAACACATAGGACATGGCATTTGATCTGCTCTGCGTCCAGAATTGTCCTAGAGAATAAGAAAGGAGGTGAGAAAAATATTCCTCGCAGGCTGCCTTAGCTTACACAGGTTATGTTATTCATCTGGCAACAAAACAGGAAAATGACAGCAATGTTCAGAGCTAAAAATAAAGCCCAGGCGCCATGTCTGGAAGTCCCAAAGACAAGACAAAGAAAGCCTTTTAATTAGGACTGACCAGCCATAACAAACCTATGCAGACAGAACGACACGCTCCCTGACTTGCACCGCACGACCCGTACAGCAGTGACTGAGACTAAAAATTTACTTTATTTGAGTGGAAAGGAAAAGAAAAAAAAAAAGTCACCATGAAATCCATTAGGCCCTAAGGATGGGTTGACGTGCCAAGTTTTCTCGCTACTCCTGCTCAACTATGAGAGGACTCTGTCAGACCCAATCTCTCTGCCTTCCAGGCAATATTGTTGTTCTAGGAGGCCTTCCAAGGAGTGACCAGAGCTGTCTGCAGGAACCAGGTTTTTATTTTCTTCAATAAATAGTCACAAACATGTGGCCACACCTGAACTTTTGATGTTCCTCACTCACTTTATCTTTAAAAATTTTTTTTCTATATTGAGATATAATTGACATGTAACATCGTTTAAGATGTACAAGATAATGATTTGAAACATATATATGTTACAGGATGATTACCATAAGATATTTGGGTATTCTCAAACCCTTATGGCAGAAAGTGAAAAGGAACTCTTGATGAAAGTGAAAGAGGAGAGTGAAAAAGCTGGCTTAAAACTCAACATTTAAAAAATGAAGATCATGGCATCTGGTCCCATCACTTCATGGCAAATAGATGGGGAAAAAATGGAATAGTTACAGACTTCATTTTCTTGGGCTCCAAAATCACTGCAGATGGTGACTGCAGCCATGAAATTGAAAGATACTTGCTCCTTGGAAGGAAAGCTGCGACAAACCTAGACAGCATATTAAAAAGCAGAGACATTACTTTGCTGACAAAAGTCCTTCTAGTCAAAGCTATGGTTTTTCCAGTAGTCATGTATGGATGTGAGAGTTGGACCATAAAGAAGGCTGAACGCTGAAGAATTGATGCTTTTGAACTGTGGTGTTGGAGAGGACTCATGAGAGTTCCTTGGACTGCAAGAAGATCAAACCAGTCAGTCTTGAAGGAAATCAGTCCTGCATATTGATTGGAAGGACTGATGCTGAAGCTGAAGCTTCAACACTTTGGTCACCTGGTGTGAAGAGCTGATTCCTTAGAAAAGACCCTGATGCTGGGAAAGATTGAAGGTGGGAGGAGAAGGGGATGACAGAGGATGAGATGGTTGCATGACATCACTGACTCAATGGACATGAGTTTGAGCAAGCTCTGGGTGGTGGTGAAGGACAGTGAGGCCTGGTGTGCTGCAGTCCATGGGGTCACAAAGAGTTGGATATGACTGAGCAACTGAACAACAAGGACAACAAGGATGTTGAGGCAGGTCCAATCCATCCACCAATCCATAATAACCTAGTATCTCTACCAACCTAGGTGTTCAGAAAACAAAGTGGTACAAAATATAGATGTCCCTGCCCCAAGAAGTTCATAGACTTAGCTACCCTTTCTCAGAAGTCATATTGTTCCTCCCATCGTTCATCCATTCCATAAATCCTAATTGTGATACAGACATTTTATGTAACTTTTATTTATTT
Source organism: Bos taurus (assembly GCF_002263795.3). NCBI lineage: Eukaryota > Metazoa > Chordata > Mammalia > Artiodactyla > Bovidae > Bos > Bos taurus. Next base: position 6,957,880 of record NC_037340.1, on the reverse strand, counting down.
ATTTTTTATTACTACTGAAGCAACAAAGAGATATTGCAGAAAAATGAGGGGACACAGAAAATAGTAGACAATTTGTTGTCAGATTTCATAAGTATCCTTTTTTTGGAGGGGGTATTTTTTTTTATCAATTTTTATTATAGTATAATTGATTTACAATGTTGTATTAGTTTCTGCTATACAGCAAAGTGAATCAGTTATATATATACATATATCCACTCTTTTTAGATTATTTTCTCATGTAGGTTATTACTAAGTATTGAGTAGAGTTCCCTGTGCTATACAGTAGGTTCTTGTTAGTTACCTATTTTATATGTAGTAGTATGTCCATGGGGTCGCTAAGAGTCGGGCACGACTGAGCGACTTCACTCTCACTTTTCACTTTCATGCATTGGAGAAGGAAATGGCAACCCACTCCAGTGTTCTTGCCTGGAAAATCCCAGGGACAGGTAAGCCTAGTGGGCTGCCGTCTATGGTGTCACACAGAGTCAGACACGACTGAAGTGACTTAGCAGCAGCAGCAGCAGCAGGAGTATGTATATGTTAATGTCAATCTCCCAATTTATCTGCCCCCCCCCCATATGTATCCAATATTAAGACCAGGGTTTCCCACCTTTGGCACTACAGACATGTAGATGAGGATGATACAGACGACAAGAGGATGATTCTTTGCTGTGCGGGGATGCCCTGAGTCTGGGGTGCTGTTTAACAGCATCTCTGGCCCTTGCCCCCATCTCTGGGATGCCAGGAGTGATCCCCTTAATACTCCCCACTCCTGATGGAACACAAAATGATTCTAACTGCCTGAAGCATTCCAAGCTTCAAGGTGGGGATTGTTGACTGAATTTTACGGTTCACCCTTTCCCCTCTGGGAGTCTAGTTGACACTAATAAACACAGGGAATTGAGCCAAAATGGAATCAAAGTCCCCAGCTTTATTAACTGCTCAAGTTGAGGCATCCAGACCCCACATGAGCCTGCCTTAGTTTCACGTATCCAAGTCAACCTGAGATGCTGGGACTGGAAAAAGGAGCCTGACTTGGTCTCTGAGGCAAGAAACAAGGCTGCCAACCACATGGGAGCAGGTCCGAGAGGCTAAGAAAGGGGGAGGCTCTGTGTCAGGGCTTTGAGGAAGAATGGCCCCATCACCTTCTGTGCCACTGGCTTCTGTGACATAAGCCAGTCTCTCCAGGGTGAATGGTTGGTGCCAAGGCTGGGTGCAGCCTATTCAGAGCTGTTGAGAAAGCCACAGAGTTGGAGGGGCCTCCTGTTTTATGAGTCAAGGCAGGAATGTGGGGGGCAGGCAGAGAAGGGCTCTGATACATAGAGTTTTCTTTCTGTGAAGATACAGATACACCTACAGAATGTTTTTAGTCAATTCACTTTTCACTGTTGACTTTTGTTGTTTTTAACTTCCTCTATTATGAACATACTTGAGCATCTAAGAGGTTAAGGCTGCAAGATAATTATTAGATTAGAAGCACAAGCATCGGTTCAAATGGTATGTATTGCAATGCCCTCCTGGAAGGGAACCCCAAATTGTGTATCTCTTAAGGAGCTAAGATAGCTGGGGCATAAATGAAGAAAGGGCAGCTTAACAGATGACTGCATATTTTTCTAGCTTCTCTGAAGTTCATATGACTGCTGAAGTCTGGGACCCCCAGTTTCAAAGGCTTGAGCCCCAGAAATGGGTTTTGCTGCCCACCCCCCATCAGCCATCAGCTCTGGCACCCCTGGGAAGACTCTCCTTGCCCATCCCCAGGTGCACTTAACTCAGCACACTATATGTGCCTCGTTGCTGGCATGGTGCTATGCACAGAACTCTGTTGTCTTTGGGATTTGGCATCCCTGATGAGGTCAGGTGTATTTTCATTGACTGTGGTCTCAACTGGAGAAGACTACTGCATATTATGTGCATGTGTGCATGCTAAATTGCTCAGTTGTGTCAACTCTTTGTGACCCCATAGACTGTAGCCTGCCAGGCTCCTGTGTCCATGGGGTTGGGGTTGGTTGCCATTTCTTCCTACAGGGTATCTTCCTGACCCAGGGATTGAACGCATGTCTCCTGCACCACTGGCAGATGGATCCTTTACTACTGAGCCACCTGGGAAGCCCATTGTGTACTATTCATAATTTTCTGTATACTATGATGTTTTCCCATGTTAGAAAAAATTTTTGACTGCCCCTCCCTGGGCTACCAATTATTAGAAGTAGCAAAGGAATGAGGCAGGAATGTGTCCCTGATATGTAAACTAACCAATCCAGAGCTATACCTGGCCCATGCACCCTAGAAGGGTACCTTAATCATTCCAGGGCCAGGGCCAGGGCCAGGTGCCAGGCAATGAAGGACCACCTTTGAAGTCCAAAGCCCACTGAAAATATTTAGATGAGCCAGTCCTAAACAGTTGACCCTGCCTTGCTTTGCCTTTCCAATAGAATTCCAATGAAGGCCATGACCTGAACATCCCCCTCATTCTGAAGGTCTCTTGCCTCCTGATCACCTTGGTATCTTTCCCACATGGCCTGTGTAGACACCATTCTTCCTCCCTGTAGGACCCATGTGTATAGTAAACGATGGCTTTTCCTGAGCCTCCCCTCTGTCTCCCCAACCAGTAATGCTGACGAAGCTGAAGTTGAATGGCTCTATGAAGACCTAAAGACCTTCTAGAACTAACACCCCAAAAAAGATGTCCTTTTCATTATAGGGGACTAGAATACAAAAGAAATGGCAACCCACTCCAGTATTCTTGCCTAGAGAATCCATGGACAGAGGAGCCTGGTGGAGTGCTGTCCATAGGGTCGCATAGAGTCAGGCATGACTGAAGCCACTTAGCAGCAGCAGCAGCAGAATGCAAAAGTAGGAAGTCAAGAGATACCTGGAGTAACAGGCAAATTTGGCCTTGGAGTACAAAATTAAGCAGGGCAAAGGCTAACAGACTTTTGCCAAGAGAACACACCGGTCATAGCAAACACCTTCTTCCACCAACAAATGAGAAGATTCTACACATGGACATCACCAGGTGGTCAATACTAAAATCAGATTGATTATATTCTTTGCAGCCAAAGACGGACAAGCTCTATACCATCAGCAAAAACAAGACTGGGAGCTGACTGGGGCTCATATCATGAACTCCTCATTGCAAAATTCAGACTTACATTGAAGAAAGTAGGGAAAACCACCAGGCCATTCAGGTATGACCTAAATCAAATCCCTTACAATTATACAGTGGAAGTGACAAATAGATTCAAAGGATTAGATCTGATAGAATTCCTGAAGAACTATGGATGGAGGTTTGTGACATTGTACAGGAAGCAGTGATCAAGACCATCCCCAAGAAAAAGAAATGCAAAATGGCAAAATGACTGTCTCAGGTGGCCTTACAAATAGCTGAGAAAAGAAGAGAAGTGAAAGGCAAAGGAGAAAAGGAAAGATATACCCATTTGAATGCAGAATTCCAAAGAACAGCAGAGAGAGATAAGAAAGCCTTCCTCAGTGATCAATGCAAAGAAATAGAGGAAGACAATGGAATGGGAAAGACTAGAGATCTCTTCAAGAAAATGAGCGATACCAAGGGAACGCTTCATGCAAAGATGGCACAATAAAGGACATAACTGGTGTGGACCTAAGAGAAGCAGAAGATATTAAGAAGAGGTGGCAAGAATACACGGAAGAACTATACAAAAAAGATCTTCATGACCCAGATAACCATGATGGTGTGATCACTTACCTAGAGCCAGACATCCTGGAATGTGAAGTCAAGTGGGCCTTAGGATGCATCACTATGAACAAAGTTAGTGGAGATGATGGAATTCCAGTTGAGCTATTTCAAATCCTAAAAGATGATGGTGTTAAAATGCTCTCAGTATGCCAGAAAATTCGGAAACCTCAGCAGTGGCCACAGGACTGGAAAAGGTCAGTTTTCATTCCAATCCCAAAGAAAGGCAATGCCTAACAATCTTCAAACTACCTCACAATTGCACTCATCTCACACACTAGCAAAGTAATGCTCAAAATTCCCCAAGCCAGCCTTCAACAGTACGTGAACCATGAACTTCCAGATGTTCAAGCTGGATTTAGAAAAGGCAGAGGAATCAGAGATCAAATTGCCAATATCCACTGGATCATCGAAAAAGCAAGAGAGTTCCAGAAAAACATCTACCTCTGCTTTACTGACTTACCAAAGCCTTTGATTGTGTGCATCACAACAAACTGTGGAAAATTCTTCAAGAGATGGGAATACAAGACCACCTGACCTGCCTCTTGAGAAATCTGTATGCAGGTCAGGAAGCAACAGTTAGAACTGGACATGGAACAACAGACTGGTTCCAAATCAGGAAATGTATGTCAAGGCTGTATATTTTCACCCTGCTTATTTAACTTAAATGCAGATTGAATCATGCTAAATGCTGGGCTGGATGAAGCACAAGCTGGAATCAATATTGCTGGCAGAAATATCAATAACTGCAGATATGCAGATGACACCACCCTTATGGCAGAAAGTGAAGAGGAACTGAAGAGCCTCTTGATGGAAGTAAAAAAAGAGAGTGAAAAATTGGCTTAAAGCTCAACATCCAGAAAATGAAGATCATGGCATCCAGTCCCATCACTTCATGGCAAATAGATGGGGAAAAAAGGGAAACAGTGACAGACTTTATTTTCTTGGGCTCCAAAATCACTGCAGATGGTGATCGCAGTCATGAAATTAAAAGACACTTGCTCCTTGGAAGAAAAGCTATCACCAACCTAGATAGCATATTAAAAAGCAAAGATATTACTTTGTCAACAAAGGTCCATCTAATCAAAGCTATGGTTTTTCCAGTAGTCATGTACGGATGTGAGAGTTGGACTATGAAGAAAGCTGAGCGCTGGAGAATTGATGCTTTTGAAGTGTGGTGTTGGAGAAGACTCTTGAGAGTCCCTTGGGCTGCAAGGAGATCACACCAGTCAATCCTGAAGGAAATCAGTCCTGCATATTCATTGGAAGGACTAATGTTGAAGATGAAACTGCAATACTTTGGTCATCTGATGTGAAGAACCGACTCATTGGGAAAGACTGGTGGAAAAGATTGAAGGCAGGAGGAAAAGTGGATGACAGAGGACTAGATAGTTGGATGGCATCACTGACTCAATGGACATGAGTTTGAGTAAGCTCCAAGAGTTGGTGATGGACAGGGAAGCCTGACATGCTGCAGTCCATGGGGTCGCAAAGAGTCACACATGACTAGCCACTGAACTGACTGAACTGAGCCTCCCCTCTGTCTCCTGTTGGGGCTGTACCTCTGGCCATCTCATAAAAGAATACAGGACACAATGTTGTTCAGTAACTCAGTCATGACCGTCTTTTTGTGACCCCATGGATGCAGTACGCCAGGCTTCCCTGTCCTTCACCGTCTCCCAGAGCTTGCTCAAACTCATGTCCATTGAGTCAGTGATGCCATGCAACCATCTCGTCCTCTGTACCACACAGTGGTGCAGGAAAAATCTTCATGAAGTGGACTGCCATGGCTTCTAGTCTTGAGTTGTGGGGATTAGATGTCAGTCTCCCAAGAATCCAGGCACTGCCATTTTTATTTTCAGGTTTCTGTCCTGAGAGCTCCAACAGGAAGAGCTGGGGGAGGGGGTGCACCTACACAATTCCTTCTGCTCCAAAAACTCCTAGAAAAGAAGCCTTTAACCAGGGTGGATTTTAAACCCTAGTACCAGTTCAATACTGTCTAGAAATCAAAAGCTCACTTTGTTCCAGGAGGCTTAGTATCTTTTTTCTTCATCTCTCTCTTCCCCAACTTCTACATGACCCCCCCAAAGCGCCATCTTAAGTTGTGAATCAGGAGACAACCAGACTGCCAAGTGTAATATTTGTGTTTGGACGCGTGGCCCCTGTGGAACAGCAGTAGCCGTTGAGCTGCCTCCAAGGTTTCTCTTAGCCAGCGTGTTGGCCAAACAGTCCCGCTCTTCATTCGTTTTTTTCAGGCTTGGGAGGGAGCTGTTTTCATGTGAAGAGACTGTCTAGGCACTGAGGAGGCTGTGGCAGTGGTGAGGGTCCGTGCCCAGGGTCCTGCTCACACAAGGGCTCCCCCTTCCAGTCTACCTCTGGCAGAGTCAGGGAAACCCGCTGGGTTTATGGAAACAGTGGAACGGATGAGGCTGGCGCACTAACAAAAGCTCAGTGTTCCACCCACTCTGAAGCTGGCGCCAAGGTCCGTCCTCCAGAGACACTGACGGCTCTGTTCTGGGCAGGGCCAGCCTTGCATCACCCACTGGGAAAAGGCGCGAGCTCGACCTCCCCCTGACAGCCACGGAGCCGCCAGGGAGCCTGCGGGAGCCCTGACCCCGGATAGGCTGGGTGTTCACTTCCGGGAAGCCATTCGGCTTTCTCCTGGCGCCCTGTGGAGGCCGAGGGCGCCCCAGCTTCTCACAGGGAAGGAGGAGGAGGACGCCGTCAGCCCCAGGACGCTGCCTTATGAGCGGCTCCTGACCCACTCTGCCCTGGGTGGACTCCTGGGCCCAGAGGCCTCCCAGATCACAAAGGGCAATGGAGGGGAGAAAAAGTGAGCCAAAAGAATTTTCTACATTCTGACTACTGCTATTTAAAAAAAAAAAAAAAAAAGACTCAGAAATGATCTTATATACAAAACAGACACATGGAGGCAGAAAACAAACTCATGGTTACCAAAGGGGAGAGGGGGTGGGGAAGGGATAAATTAGGAGTTTGGGATTAGCAGATAGAAATTACTCCAGATAAAATAGATGAACAGCAAGGACCTATTGTATAGCACAGGCAACTATGTTTGATATCCTGCAATAAACCATAAAGGAAAAGAATGTGAAAAAGAAAAATAAACCTATCTGTGAACAAATAAGGACAAAACAAATAAAAGCAAAATTTTAAATGCAGTGTCTTTGTTTTCTGTAATGTGGTTATATTGTCTTTATAATTTAAAAAAGAGATGGAAAGGATTCAAAAATCTTCATCAGGTTTTCTTTCTTTAAACAAAAAAAAATTTTTTTTTGTTGAAATCTAGTTGATTTACAATGTTGTGTTAATTTCACCAGGTTTTTAAAGGTAGAATCAGGGCAGGTTCCAGGCTCCAGCCCAGGAATGTGTGAAGGTGCCCTGTGGACGGGGAGTGGGTGCGGGCAGCTTGACCGGACATGCTTACCTGTAAGAGGCCTGATCTCCTTGCATGGACTGAGTGCAGTAGAATCCTGACTGCAGGGCCTCTGCTGTGAAAGAAAGCCAAAGAAATCTTGGAGGCGCTGGGGCTGTTTCCTGGGCCTGTCATGGCCCATTAATCATGTCAGGTGCTGAGTGAGCCTGGAGGCAGGTGAACACAGAATCAGAAGGACTCGGGGATGTGTGGAGAAGACAAGGCCCTGGGGAGACAGGAGGAGAATGAGAGATGCTGGAGTACTTGGCCTCAGTGAACGTCCTCTTTCACACTTGGTATTTTCTTCCTGGTAAATTGGATGTTACCAACTGTAGCCACAAGATTGTTGAAAGAATAAAGCTTTCATTCCAGAAAGCCTCCCCTAGGCACAGAGATGTGTACCGGTAGATATTTCTGCTAAATCTTCAGAATCTGTAATTTATCTGAGCATCCTCCCCATCTCTTTGCTCCCAATTTCCCTTCCTATTACACAGACACTCTCCCTTCCCTTTGCCTCTATGTTAATTGCACCCTTTTAGAATCTGAAAAGTCTAAGGGTTGTGTTGAAGGAAACTCGGGAGATTCAGTCTGGGCATATGTGTGTGGGTTCCAGACACTGTAGACTGGAGAGCATCCCCACCACCTGCCCTCCAAGAGCCTGGAGTTCAAGATCAAGGGTACATCCTAGCCTTCAGAGGTCATGCTTCTCCCTCTCAGGGTGACAGTCTTGATAGTATCACACAACCAAAAGATCCACTGGATACCCAAAAATAGGATATTCTATTTTTTTAAATTAAGTTTTATGGGAGTACAGTTGCTATACAGTATTGTGTTATTTTCTGCTGTACAGCAAAATGAATCAGTTATACATATATCCCCTCTGTTTTAGATTTCCTTCCCTTTTAGGTCACCACAGAACATTGAGTAGGGTTTCCTACTCAATGGGTTCTCATTAGTTAATCTGTTTTATACATATTAGTGTATATATGTCAACCCCAATCTCAGTTCAGCGCACCCTCCTTGCCCCCTTTGATTTCATAAGCTTGTTCTCTTCCTCTGTGTCTCTATTTCTGTTTTGCAACAAGTTCATTTGTCCCATTTTTTAGATTCCACGTACAAGCAATATTATATGATATTTGTTTTCCTAAAAAGAGTGTAGTCTTTAATAAAAAAACAAAATACAAAGAAAGATGGACTCGGTCTTGGTGAAGCAGTGGAAAAAATGGTGGAGCAGGACATCCTCAAGAGGAAGGCCATTCCTAAGTGGCTGATGATATGGAAGTGTGCAAAGCTCATGGGTGAGGTTAGCCTGGCTCTTGGGGTGGATCTTGGAGACGGGGCTGCCCACTTAGAAATCCTCCCAGTTTCTGGATTCTGCAGGAATGGACCCTATTTGCTGGGGTCCGTAGAGCCTTTCTTCCTCCCTGCTGGCTGCAGCCATCTGCTGGAAGACCTGGGCACATGCTCAGCAAATGGAGTCCCAGGTGAAGGGCCAGGGTATGAATGGGAGGAGGGGGGTTGCATTTCACTGAGGCCTAGAGGGGAGCAAGAATGCCAGATGGTGGTGCCGGGGGGGTTGCACATCTGAGGAAGGAGCTAGGCCATCCTTGGGTCAGGAGGACCTTCTCATGAAGGCAGGAACCACACTTGCCCGGCCCAGATCTGCTGCCCTCAGGCCAGGGTCCTGGAGCCATCTGGGAGAAACGCACCGGAAAGAAAGCAGATGGGCTTCTTTTGTTTGTACCCTGATCTGGGTGTGATTTGTGGCACCTCCTTGGTTTTCCGATTTGGAAACTTTCCTGTGGGTGAGAACTGAACTTGGCATTGTCTCCAGAGCCAGGAAACAAGAACCCGGGGAATGCAGACCAGCAGGGCCATTTCCCAAGAGCCAGGCTGGGCCTCCTGCAGGTGCTGCTGAGCTCTGCCCTCCAGAGAGTGCTGGGTGAGGTGGCCATGGGTGGTGTTGGGGGAGGCTCTGGCTTCCCCAGGCAGCCTCCAGGCAGATGTGGTCCTGGCCTCCTGCCGGATCTCATTTAATACCTACGTGTGAGTAGGGTGGAGTGATGGTGAAGTTTCTCATTTGCCCACTCTCGCAGGGGTGCCGCCATGCAAGACTCTGCCTGAGGGAACAGAGGCCAGGAACAGACATTTGGACAATCCCCCCCCACCACAACCCTCCGTGACCCAGGACCCTCCCTGACCTCACAGCCTCTCAGCCGTGTTGCAATTGTTTCTCCCAAGAAGGCCCTGTTCTCAGAGGTTCTGCCAGCAAAGTGCATGAGCTCAACTTTCCCTCTTCTTGAGACATTCCTTCCTGCCTTTCTGCAGCCACAGCCTCGAGCTTCTCCTTGTCCAGGCCCCAGATGGAGGGAAGTGACCCAAGCTGAGTGAGCGCCCACGCCTGGTATGCACACTCCATCAGGAGGACCCTGTAGGGAGCATGTGACCCTCTCATCCTCCTGCAAAAGGCCCCAGGGTGATTTCATCAAAGGGACATTCCAAGGCTCTCTGCCACCTTTTGTATGTCTTGTGCAATATCCAAACTTTAAAGCAGAGGAAGCGTGAGCCAAATATTATCACTGAGGGCCAGCCGGAGTTCCACAAATCCATCAGGCTGGGAGTGCTTCCAACCAGCTGGTGAGGTGAGCTCTCCCTGGTCCCCGGCAAGGCCGGGGAGCTCTGGTCAAGATTTTGATGTGGAAAACCCTGGCTGTGGGGCAGCTCCACGTGCCTCAGAGGAAAACACCAACATCTTCTTATTTGGAAAGGGCAGCCTCTGGTGCCCCAAGAGCCTGTCTCAGTCTCTGCTGGTTCTGCCCCAGGTTCCGGGACCTCTGACCACAAAGCAACACTCTGTCACAGCTCATCTTTAAAAAAAAAATATATTTTTTTAATTGGAGGATAATTATTTTACAGTGTTGTTTTGGTTTCTGCCATGCATCAGCATGAACCAGCCATAGGTATTCAAGTGTCCTCTCCCTCTTGAACGTCCTTCCCACCTCCCACCCCACCCCACACCTCTGTGTTGTCATAGAGCTCCCTGTATTATACAACAAGTTCTCACTAGCTTTACATATGGTAATGTACATATCCCAGTGCTGCTCTCTCAATCCGTCCCACCCTCTCCTGCCCTCTTTGTGTACATAAGTCTGTTCTCTACATCTGAGTCTCTATTCCTGCCCTGAAAATAGGTTCACCATTTTTCTAGATTCCATACATATGCATTCATATATGATATTTGTTTTTCTCTTTCTGACTTAACTTCACTCTGTATAACAGGTTCTAGGTTCATCTACCTCAGCAGAACTAATTCAAATGTGTTCCTTTTAAGGCTTAGTAATATTGCATTGTATATATGTACCACAACTTCTTTATCCATTCATCTGTTGATGGACATTTAGGTTGCTTCTATGTCTTGGCTATCGTAAATGGTGCTGCAGTGAATATTGGGATACCTGTGTCTTTTTCAACCATGGTTTTCTCAGCGTATATGACTAGTAGTGGGATTGCTGGGTCATATGGTAGTGCTAGTTTTTTTTTTTTTTTAAAGAAATCTCCATACTCTTCTCCATAATGGCCGTATTAATTTACATTCCAACCAGCAGTGGGAGAGGGTTCCCTTTTTGCCACATCCTTTCCAGCATTTATTATTTGCAGCTTTTCTGATGATGGCCATTCTGATCAGTGTGTGGTGATACCTCATTGTAGTTTTGATTTTCATTTCTCTAATAATAAGTGATGTTGAACATATTTTCATCTGTTCATCAGCCATCTGTATGTCTTCTTTCAAGAAATGTCTGTTTAAGTCTCCGGCCCATTGTTTGATTGCATTGTTTGTTTTTCTGATATTGAGCTGCATAAGCTACTTCCATATTTTGGAGATTAATCCTTTGTCAGCTGCTTCATTTGCAATTACTTTCTCCCATTCTGAGGGTTGTCTTTTCATCTTGTTTATGGTTTCCTTGGCTGTCACAGATCATGGGGATAGAACTAAGCCCTTTTCCTCTCTGAAAGAAACATCCTGGAAATAGCTAAAAGTCAAAACAATCACAAAAACAAACAACCCAACCAGACCTGCAATCTGTGCCCTACTGGAAAAACAAACCGTCTGGTTCTTGGGGCAGAGAAAACTCGAGAATGCTGAGCACATGAGTGGCTCTGCAGAACTGGCTGACAGCAGTCCCTGGTGGTTCCGATGCCACGTGCCCTTCCTGACTGTGCACGTGAGTCTGCACTCCGCTCATCCAAGGGCTGAATCTGTTTCCGCCCCCACTGCATCTGGGCTGGCCTGTGACCTGCTTCAGCTAATAGAATGTGGAGGTGAGCACATGCTAGCTGTGAACCTGGGCTTTGCACACCTTCTCTAGTTCTCTGTGACCACCATTTGAACAAGCCCCAGCCAGCCTGCTAGAGACTGAGACACTCGGTGCATCACCTCCTTGCCTGGCCCACTGCCATTAAATCCCCAGCATATAACTGTGGCCCTTCTAGAATCATTGGCCCCCAGCTGACCCTCCCATTGGATCCCAGACACATGAGAGAGTCTATGTAAGGAGACATCCAGCCAGTCATAGAAGTCTGAAAAATAATAAAATAACAAACAACAAGTGTTTGTTTTAAGCCACTAAGTTTTGGAGTTGTTTGTAAAGGTAGCAAGAGCAACTGATCTGCCAACTAAAGTTCATCACTGTGGGGAGGAGGAGGTGAGAGAAAGGGACTTCAGAAGAAGAGTTGGTTGTGGCTGGTTGCTGAACCCGTTCATATGCACGTCATCTCCTTTGATTTATCATCAACCTTGACTTTACAAAGTTCAAACAGAGCAGATAAGTTGCTTCAGGTCATATAGAAAGAGAAGATTGAAAGCTCAGAAGACTCAGATCTTCCAACCTGTGCAGTGGCCTCTCTGGTACTGGAGTCATAGTTGGACAGTTGGCTTAGTGGTTTAGCTTCCTGGTGCTAGAGTTGGATAGACCTCAGTTCAAAGCCTGACTCCCCTCTCCTGTAGAACCATGATCTTAGGTGTGCGATTTAACTTCTCAGAACTCCTATTTCCTCACTTACAAAATAGGCTAATGGAACTGACCTAATAGAGATGCGATAAGGAATAATATTTATAAAGTATATCTGTCTCGTGATGTTTGGCGCAAACAATGGTATTATGATTTCCCTTCTTCAGGCCGCTGCCACTGTCTTTCTCAGAACTCAAATTTCTAGCACATGCCAATAGCAGTAGTCAGAGGTTGGCATCTCTGATGATTACACATTTCCTTAGTTTCACTGCTGACCCCTCAGCAGTAACCCAAACCTCCCGGTATAGACAGGCACACCACAGTGATGCTGCAGGTTTAGTGTCAGACCACCACAGTCAGGGGAAATCACAATAAATTGAGTCATGCAATAAATCAGAAGTTTTTGGTTTCTCAGTGCATGTAGCAGGTCTACGCTCTACTGTAGTCTCTCAAGTATGTAATGGCATTATGTCTAAAAAAAAAGTACATACATCAAAAAACACTTTATTGCTAAAAGACACTAACCATCATCTGAACCATCAGTGAGTTGTAGTCTTTTTGCTGGTAGAGGGTTATGCCACCTTGATGGCCACAAAGCAGACATGCACTAAATCCACATCAACCATCAGTGAATCTGGCACCAGAAAAACCAGGTTATAAGGGGAGAGGTGTTATTGATAGAAAGTAAAAGTTGAAAGATACGCATTTACATTTGTACTCACTTCAATTTCTTTTTTCCTGTTACTGAGTTATAGAATTGGAAGAGATAGCAGGAATCATCAGAAATATGCATAAAACATTATATGTATGAGCTTCACATTCTTAGGTTCACAGTATCTCATTTAATCCTCAAAACTCCCTTGAAATATTGTGAATATATTATCCCTGTGTTGTAGACAAGAGGACTGAATTCCCAGGAAGTTACTAATAACTTGCTCAAAGTCATACCTAGTAGGTAGTGGGGCCACAATGGAATTTGGCTCTGTGTAAATACAGAGGCTGCTGCTGCTGCTGCTAAGTCACTTCAGTCGTGTCTGACTCTGTGCAACCCCATAGACGGCAGCCCACCAGGCTCCCCCATCCCTGGGATTCTCCAGGCAAGAACACTGGAGTGGGTTGCCATTTCCTTCCCCAATGCATTAAAGTCAAAAGTGAAAGTGAAGTCGCTCAGTTGTGTCCGACCCTCAGCGACCCCATGGACTGCAGCCTTCCAGGCTCCTCCGTCCGTGGGATTTTCCAGGCAAGAGTACTGGAGTGGGGTGCCATTGCCTTCTCTGAATACAGAGGCTAGCTTCTTTATTATTATGCTATAAAAGATTGGTTCATGTACTTAAAAACCAAATTTGAGATTATTTGAGGTTACCTAAATAAATGAAAGGTATTAGAAAAGGAAGGATGATGGCTGCGATCCAAAAGTCTACAAATAATAAATGCTGGAGAGGGTGTGGAGAAAAGGGAACCCTCTTACACTGTTGGTGGGAATGCAAACTAGTACAGCCACTATGGAGAACAGAGTGGAGATTCCTTAAAAAACTGGAAATAGAACTGCCTTATGATCCAGCAATCCCACTGCTGGGCATACACACTGAGGAAACCAGAAGGGAAAGAGACACGTGTACCCCAATGTTCATCGCAGCACTGTTTATAATAGCCAGGACATGGAAGCAACCTAGATGTCCATCAGCAGATGAATGGATAAGAAAGCAGTGGTACATATACACAATGGAGTATTACTCAGCCATTAAAAAGAATACATTTGAATCAGTTCTAATGAGGTGGATGAAACTGGAGCCTATTATACAGAGTGAAGTAAGCCAGAAGGAAAAACACCAATACAGTATACTAACGCATATATATGGAATTTAGAAAGATGGTAATGATAACCCTGTATACGAGACAGCAAAAGAGACACTGATGTATAGAACAGGCTTATGGACTCTGTGGGAGAGGGAGAGGGTGGGAAGATTTGGGAGAATGGCATTGAAACATGTGAAATGTCATGTATGAAACGAGATGCCAGTCCAGGTTCAATGCACGATACTGGATGCTTGGGGCTGGTACACTGGGACGACCCAGAGGGATGGTATGGGGAGGGAGGAGGGAGGAGGGTTAAAAAGAATTAAAAAAATAAAATAAAATAGTGCCTAGCGTGGCATTGCTACTGGCATGAGGGGATAATGTTAATTCTTAAAAAAAAAAAAAAAAGGAAGGATGAAAGTATCCTATTTCTAGAGCAAGGTTCCCCAACTTCCAGGATCTAACACCTGATGATCTGAAGTGAAGCTGATACAATAATAATAGAAATAAAGCCCACAGTAAATGTGATGTACTTGAATCATCCCCAAACCATCCCCCCTGACCCCTGTCTGTGGGAAAATTGTCTTCCATGAAATCCATCCTTGGTGTCAAAAGATTGGGGACCACTGTCTAGAGGACTAGGAAAAGTTAGCGTACTTCTTCTCTGACATTTTGGGAAAAGTTTTAGTCAGTGCAGGCTGCTATAACAATATCCCTTAAATTGGATGACTTAAACAGGAAGCATTTATTTCTCACAGCTCAGGAGGTTGAAAGTCTGAGGTCGGAGTATCAGCGTGCTTGAGTTCTTGGTGACAGCTCTCTTTCTCATTTGTATCCTCACATGGCAGAAAAGAAAGCTCACTAGCGCCCTAGCTGCTTCTTATAACTAGTTCCATCCACCAGGGCTCCACCCTAATTACCCCCCGAAGGCCCCCAAGTTTCAAATATTATATTGGGACTAGGATTTTACTGTATGAATTTTAATATGACACCAACAGGCACTCCACTGCTGGAACCAAGTCCTACCTCATACAATGACGGGCCTTGGGGCCACGAGGCTCTGTCTGGGTGAACTGCTTAGGAAATAAACCTTGCTCTTGATGTGGTTGACATCACAGCTGGCTTTTAGAATTGACCTTGGGAAAGCTCCTGTTGACTCAGTCTCCAAACAGTAGGTTTGAGTCTTTGCTGGACTTCACTGGAGAAGACTTAGCACATCATATGACTGAAAGAGGGAATTATTTACAACCACAGTACTTGAACTTAAGTCCCAACTACTTCCTGGACAGCTTCAGTCTCTTCTGCACTTCAGTTTTCTTTCTTTTCTTTTTTCCAGATTCGTTGAGATATAATGGACATAAAACACTGTATAGGTTCAAGGTGAATAACATGATTTATGTATTTGCAAAATAATCACCACAATAAGTTTAGTTAATATACATCACCTCACATTGCTCAAAAGTTTTTTTCTTGTGATGAGAAATTTTAAGAGCTACTCTCTTAGGAACTTTCAACTATACAGTATAGTATTGTTAACTATAGTCACAGTTTTCTTACTTTAAAATGAAGATAAAAGAGGAATTCCCTGGCAGTCCAATGGTTAGGATTCAGTGCTGTGGGCCTGGGATCAGTCCCTGGTCAGAGAACTAAGGTCCCACAAGCCAAGAGGCACAGCTAGAAAAAAAAACAAAAAAACCCACCACCAAAGAAAAATGGAGATAAGACTAATGAGATAATGAAACCTAAGTGCCATAGAACATCAGTTATTATTATTATTGTTATTACAAAAATACAGTTATTACTAAAGTTAATTTAAATGGCAAATTTGAAAAGTTTGGGGTTAAACAAGAAGGCAGGTAGTTTATCTCTTTCAAAACAAAAACCCTTAGAACAGTATATGTTGATAAAATGAAGCTTTTTCTAGGTGATTAGGTGTATCACTTAGGAATAGTGCATGTAGCAGAAAATGCGATTAGCAGCAGCTTATATAAGTGGGCAGTTATTTTCCCACTTGATAGGGAGTTTAAAGGTAGGAGGTTGCTGGCATTGGTTCAGTTGCTCAATGATGCTCAGGTGCCCACGTTGTCATCCTTAACACATTGAATTTCATTGTTGTGGTGTCTCAGAGTCCTGAGATATATGCTACAACTCTAATCAAAGGAGGAAGAGGAGAATCCAGAGTTTTCCCAGAAATTCCCTTAGGAGATTTCTTTTTTCTATTTGGGTCTCATTGGTTAGAACTGTGACCTATGACCAAGTGAGAAAATATTAGCCTAACTAACCAATGGTCCCATTACTTCATGGCAAATAGATGGGGAAAAAGTGGAAGTGGCATTTATTTTCTTGGGCTCCCAAATCACTGCAAATGGTGACTACAGCCACGAAATTAAGAAGCTTGCTCATTGGAAGGAAAGTTATGACAAACCTAGACAGCATATTAAAAAGCAAAGACACCACTTGGTTGACAAAGGTCCATATAGTCAAGGCTATGGTTTTTCCAGTAGTCATGTATGGATGTGAGAGTTGGACCATAAGAAGGCTGGGTGCTGAAGAATTGATGCTTTCGAACTGTGATGCTGGAGAAGGCTCTGAGAGTCTCTTGGATTGCAAGGGGATCAAACCAGTCAATCCTGGAAATCAACCCTGAATATGCATTGGAAGGGCTGTTGCTGAAACTGATTTAGGCTATTATTATTAAAGTAGTCACAGAAAAGACTTCAACCTACTGTTTTGTCCTTGTGCGTGATGTGGCTTGATTACACACATGCTGACTGTTGTGTTTCCTTTTCTTATCTTTCAAACCAAGCAGAAGATTCACATTCATTATAAAAGGTTGACACACCACCTCTTGTGATTTTGGGGAAACAAGGAGCAGGTCTAAATGAGTTATTCTCTATGATGTTCTCTGCAGATCTCTTTTGGGACTGTTGTTCTCTGCCCAAAGGTCATGGACAAGAAAAGAAAGTTTGGAGACACATGGAAACAAGTTCAAAAGCAGTAATGGCCAAAAGTCAAACTCTGGTTGGGATGAGGTATGCAGGAAAAGTTTATAATCAAAATCGATTCCCCAAGTAACTGTTATTGACAAAATGGCCAGTAAGCCAAATAAAAAGGTGACGGACGGTGACACCAAGAGATGTTGCAATCTGCAGCATGTTACAGATTAGCCGGCGTTTCCCCTGCCCACGAGACCAGCACTGGGAGAGAGGGAAAATGTGGCTTCATTTAGAGCTGATGATATCATGTGTCTAGTGACTGGAGATCAAAAGGAAACTTGTCTGTAAAACTCTGCTCACGAAATGGGAGCAAAGTGTAGGCTCTTCTCTTGGGTGTGCCCAAGGGAAGTTGTGCTCTGCACCAGGCCAGCGGGATGTGAATCAGAGTCCATTCTGGGGATGTGGTCAAGGCCACCTGACCTTATGTTCAACCCCAGAATTATCAATTGTGTGTAATCAAGCCTTTTACTACCTGATTCTTCGGGAACCAGATGGTTCTTTTCTTTTCCCATGATGTGTGACTACAGACTGTGGGTATTTTGTTTTGTATTATCTTGGAAAGTGACATGTGTCTTGTGTGTGTGTGTGTTGGTGATACTGGTGGGGGTGGGGGCGTGTGGAGAAGCGACTGGCTTTCATATTCTTACTCTGTAAGACCAGACTAAAAAAAAAATTAACCTTTTGCCTTTATTTATTTTTGGCCATGCTGGGTCTTCGTTGCTATGTGGGCTTTTCTCTAGCTGTGGTGAGCCAGGGCTACCCTTTGTTGCAGGGCGGTGCTCTTGTGCACCATGGGCTCCAGGGTGCGTGGGCTCAGTAGCCACAGTTCCTGGGCTCTAGAGCACGGGCTCAGTCGTTGTGGTGCATGGGCTCAGTGGCTCGGCAGTGTGTGGGATCCTCCTGGACCAGGGATTGAAGCTGTGTCTCCTGAATTGGCAGGTGGCTTCTTTACTACTCAGTCACCAGGGCCCCTGTAAGACCAGATCTTGAATAACCCACTTGTGATGACTTTTAGTCTCTTTTTCCTGAAACTAAAAACTAAATACGTGGAGTGTGAATTGACCTACATCTTCAGGAATGCTGAGGGTGCTATAAACTCAAGCGAGTCCAAGAAGTGCACATCAACATCTTCAGTGTGCGATTAGTGTGAAGAAGGATAAGATATTTTTAGCATGAAACCCCGATGAAAGAAAACTCTACTGTATCCTGCAGCTCTGAAGAACTTCCCCAAGACAAGGAATTTTTACCCCGTGTGAGGACACATTCTCTCTTAAATACAGTGGGAACCATTGGCCCTGCTCAGCAACCTTCCATCAAGGCCCACGTGCCCGAATTTCCACAGAATTCCAGTTTCTAACACTACAGAGGTGCTGAAGAGCTGTCAGAGCCACACTCAGAGTTGAACCAAAGCGTTCCCATTTCCTTTCCTTCTGGCCTCTGGTTACTGAAAACATTTGCTGAAAATTGCTGTCCCATTCAAGACCTGTCAAAGGTAATCGTGTTGCACAAAATCTCCCGGGAAGCGTGAAGTAATATGGTTACCACCTGGCAACCAAGTTAATAGAACCTGTCTGATGCGCCACCAGCCTGCCACGAGTGGATACACCAGCTTCTGCCTGAGGAGCACGACAGCAGAAATTTGTGAGGAAGACGTGTATCAGGGGCCTCTTAGTGGCAATTTACGATGCAAATCCCTGTGTTGAGGGCAGTCGTCAGGTCACCAAATCAGGTGAGGCCTGAGGCTCCGGGGGTGGCCGCTGAGGGGGAGATGGGGAATTCAGCTCTGCCAGAAAGTGGCTCGTGGTGAAGCAAGTAGCAGGACCAACTTCAGAAGCAAGGTCGAGACTTGGCTATTCTCACAGCCGGCGATGCCCCTGGTGTCTGAGAAAATGCAAACCGGAGACCCAGGAGGTGGGGAGCGGAGGGGTGGGGGTAGGGGGTACAGGGTCAGTCTGAGTGTTTCACGCCTTCTGCCCTTTGGCTCTGGCACCAAGAGAGTGCTTTTCCTCCTCAAACTCCCCAGAGAAGGAAGTCATGTTCATTCTTGGAAGTCATTTCCAGAGTCTCATCCTCCTTGAGATGATTTTTGCTGTAACTTGAATTTCCAACTGGAATTTTGAAGACCCCAAGAAACTGTCCCAATGCAAATGCCTCCGTTCCAATGGTGAAAACTCCACTAAGCCCCCGCATTCACTCATGGATTCCCATGGGAGGATCTAGTTCTGTCTGAAACCATCTTTTCTTGGGGGTCAGATATTGTCCAAATGTGAATCCAGGGTCTGGCGTCAGCACTCTAATTCCACAGCCAGCGCATGGCTCAGAAAAGACGCATTAGAACCAGAAATTTCCACATAGGATGGGCATCCACATTGGAACCATCCTGACATCGTTATAAAATCCACCAGCGTTAGGAGGACCTGCTCTTTTTATCTCTGGTGATATTCACAGTTGAGCTTTTGAGGTACGAAAAAATTCTTGCTTCTCCAGCAGTCTCTAAATTGAAACCAGGACTGGCCACATATTTCATGGGGCCCAGTGAAAATGATAATGTGAAGCTTTTTTTTTTTTTCCCCTCAAAAAGCAGGAAAAAAGCTTTTTTCTTTCTTTTGTGACCTTTCTCTTTCATCCTCACATGGGTGTTTTTCTTTGCTGTTTTAATGTCACACACCCTCAGGCATGGGGTACTGGTTGGGTGGGTGAGTGAGTGTAGTCTTCTCCGGGTGGGGGTCAGGGAACAGGTAACCAGGAGCCCAGGCCAGGGAGGTGAGGACCGGCCAGGAGACAACTCTCTGCATGCACCCCTGTCCTGTCAGACTTCATTCAGAAAACACAGGTTCAAGGATAAAGTTAATATTAAAAAAATGGTGACCACAGCATCAAGCCCCAGGGTGAGGCGCTCTTCTGAGTTCAAGGGCAGCACATACGTGAAACTCAGTCTTTCGCAAGATTGCAAAAGCCATAGCATAACTCAACGTCCATCTGGAGTCTTCCTACCTAATGACTATATGATCTATTTTTAATTTCTGGAAACTTTTGGACCTTCTTATTCACCCCGCCGTTCATACATTTCTCACTTGTGTTCTTTGCTGTAAAATTTTCATCCTTTAACAGCCTAGAGTCCTCAGAGAACTCTTTCAACGAAAACCAATGTCTTTCTATCTTGGGAACTTGCTTTTGTATTGTTTCTTTGATACTTTCCTCTCCTCTCTCTCTCTTTCCCTCTTTTTTTTTTTTTTTGTTTTGTTGCTCTTTTTGTAACTCATAATGGTGGATAGTGTGCTAATCCACTATTTTGCTTTCTTTTCTTAGTTTATATTTCCTTGATCTCTGCCTCTTCTCTCTGGGAACTTTACTCACCTTTGCCAACTTTCTATGAAATTAAAAAAAAAATGTCCACCACCGTATTTTTCATTTTCAAGAGCTCTGCTTTTATATATATAAACCTGCTCTTTGGGCATGAAATCTTTCATTTCTTTTCTATTTGGGAATTTTTTTTCATGGTAAAGCCTGCTTAATTGGCGGCAGTTAGTACAACCAGTCCATTCCAAAAGAGATCAGTCCTAGGTGTTCATTGGAAGGACTGATGCTAAAGCTGAAACTCCAATACTTTGGCCACCTCATGCAAAGAGTTGACTCATTGGAAAAGACTCTGATGCTGGGAGGGATTGGGGGCAGGAGGAGAAGGGGATGACAGAGGATGAGATGGCTGGATGGCATCACCGACTCGATGGACATGAGTTTGAGTAAACTCCGGGAGTTGGTGATGGACAGGGAGGCCTGGCGTGCTGTGATTCATGGGGTCGCAAAGAATCGGACACGACTGAGAGACTGAACTAACTAACTAGTACAAGTAAATAAATATAGATCCTCAAAGAACTCAGTTATTTATCAGATTATTGGTCCACAGAGAGCTAAATGGTATTGAACTGACTGATTCATGGGAGAATAAACTGAAGTCAATCCTGCTTTTTGAGAAATGAATCCACAGCCAGCTGATATATAAACCACAGCTGGCATCTGCTGTTCCATCAACTGTAAGAATCAAGGTGGCTCTATACCAAGGGCATCAGCTTTCCCACCTTTTACATGCACTGGAATTCTGTTATACTCCTGAAACAACTTTTGTTTCTCTGAAACTTTATTTTCAAACTGCCTGTGTGAATCAATACTTACGGTCCTCTGGGCAATCTGACCAAGAGTCTGTAGATTTTGTAGCATCTTGGCTCAATTTTTGCCCACCAACCATGACAATTTTTATATGAGAATGTTAATAATATTTAAAAAATTTTAATTTATTCCTACATGAATTCTGTTCCATTTCAGATAGACTAGCCCAGATAGCTTCAAAATGGCAGCTGTTCCATTCCCAAGAAGATCAAGTGATGATTATAGGGTTGGGACTCTTAGCTTTACCCTCTGAAACTCCAATACTTTGGCCACCTGATGTGAAGAACTGACTCATTGGGAAAGACTCTGATGCTGGGAAAGACTGAGGGCAGGGGAGAAAGGGGCAACAGAGAATGAGATGGTTGGATGGCATCACTGACTCAGTGGACATGAGTTGAGCAAACTTTGGGAGATGGTGATGGACAGGGTAGCCTGGTGTGCTGCAGTTCATGGGGTTGCAAAGAGTTAGACATGACTTACTGACTGAACAGCAACAACAACTGACCTCTGGGGGAGGGCGAAGAGCTGAGAATCAAGTTGAATCACCAGTGCTCAATTATTTAATCACATCTATGTAATGAAAATTCCATGAAAATCCTAAACCACAGGATTCAGAGAGCTTCTGGGTAGGTAAGCACTTGAAGGTGCCAAGGGAGGGTGGTGCGCCTGAAGAAGGCATGGGAGTCCTGTGAACTTCTCCCCATGCCTTACCCTGGGCATCTGTGCCATCTGGCCGTGTTGACTTGTACCCTCTGTAGTAAACCAGTAATAGTAAGTAAAGTGCTTTCTTGAGTTTTGTGAATCATTCCAGCAAGTTGTCAAACCCAAGGAGGGGTTTATGAGAACACTCAATTTATATAAAAGCTGGTCGGTCAGAAATATGGGAGGCCTGAGACTTATGACTGGCCTCTAACGTGGAGTAGACTTGTAGAAATGAACCCTTTAACTTGTGGGGATCAGACTTTAACTCTAGGTGGATGATAAAACTGACTTGAATCATTGGACACCTAGTTGGTTTCGGAGAGTTAGAGAAATGGTGTTGGAAAAGATACCACGTAGTTGGTGTCAGGAAGAAGAAAACCACTCAGTCTGTATTCAGAAGTGAGGCATGATGATTGGGGGTGCTAAGACTGCATGGGGAAGCTCTACCATAGGGTGAATCGCTGGTTCACTGAAGCGCTCCCAAATGTCATCATCCATAGGTCTTTTCTCTGGACCCTTTAGAGGGTAACCTGGATCTCCTGCCGGTGTGTGTGTGTGTGTGTGTGTGTGTGTGTGTGCGTATGCCTGCACGGGTGAAAGGAGTTCTGGAAGCCAGGTGGGGAAAGGGGGTTGGGGCACTGCAGTATGACACATGGACCTTTATTTTGCTCTTACTTCACCTCTGCATTTCCCAGGGCTTGCTTGCCAAGTCCGAGTCCTCTGAAGACAATCTCCAACTCTCTGCCCTGAAGCAAAGAAAGGGTAGTCGCATAGATGCACACGGAGGGAGAGGAGACATTATGGGCTCAAACATGCTATCGGCAGACTTCCAACAGATGCCCCTTTCCACACTGGGCTTTACTCTCGCCTCCCTTTTGGAATTTTCATTGCTTTATAAACCCCAAGCCACTCAGAGTTCCTTCAGGTTGAAGCAGCTCTGTTCCCACTTGTCTGCAAGCAATTGGCTTTCTCCTTTCTTCCTTCTGCCAAGGTAATTACTGTTTCTCCATCCATTTCTCACCTTCCAAAAATTTGTTGAAAGCATTTATAACAAATCGTCTCTCCTCCTCTTTGACCTTGTTGATTAATTTATTTTTTAAATTCCTTGGCTATCATTTCAATAAGATTTGGGTAGAAAGAAAAGATAGCTGTGGCCAATTCCACTATTTTTAATCAAAAGTTTCCTTTAGAAGTCTTACTCTTTGTTGGAATCAAAGTTATACATTAAAAGGTGAATCCTTGCTATTTACTAAGTGAAATAAAAATCTAGAGAGATATTAAATTTCAGTAAATTTCTCATGGCCTGTGTGTGTTTATTTAAAGACAATTCTAATAATCTTGGCTATTTAGTTTCCTAGCTTTTAGTAGACCAGAAACAGAATTTTAGTAGAAAGTTAGATTTGAATGTAGTCATATATACTGAAAATATCAAGAATAGCTGGCATACCAAAAAGTGCCAGAAAACTTATAATAACAAGTTAAAATAACACATAATAGTACAGCAGTTTCTACAAGTACAAACAAGTTTCAAAAAGCATAGCTGCACTGAAGTGTAACACTGGTGCTACCTTCTTATTATAAAAGCATCTTCAGCTCCCCATTATCTGTAGATACAATATTTAATATTCCCTCACTGTTTCATATATCGCCAAACATATGACCTGAGGTTCCAACAAAATGGGCTTCCCTGGTGACTCAGATGGTAAAGAATCTGCCTGCAATGTGAGAGACCCAGGTTCTATTCCTTGGTAGGGAAGATCTCCTGGAGGAGAAATAGCAACCCACTTCACCTTCACTTTTCACTTTCATGCATTGGAGAAGGAAATGGCAACCCACTCCAGTGTTCTTGCCTGGAGAATCCCAGGGACAGGGGCGGGGGTGGGGGGGGGGTGGTGGCGGGAGCCTGGTGGGCTGCCGTCTATGGGGTCGCACAGAGTTGGACACGACTGAAGCAACTTAGCAGCAGCAGCAGCCAGTATTCTTGCCTAAAGAATTCCATGGACAGAGGAGCCTGGTGGGCTACAGTCCATGAAGTCACAAAGAGTCAGACATGACTGAGGGACTAACACTTTCACACTTTCACTTTTTACTTCCAACAAACTACTCTGCAATGTTTCACACCCAGGAATTTCCATTTCTGACTCATGAAGTTCTTACATGGCACACCCTTTCTTGCCATCACAAATCATCCTTTAGGACCAATTTGGGTTCCCATAACATTCTCTCCCTCTCTTTCTGTGTCCTCATGGTACTTGTTTAGATTTATGCAATAGCACTTGCTGTGTTTTGAGAGGAATTTTGAATTTACACGTCTGCCTTATCTCTCTAGTTGAATCGTAAAAACCAAATAGAGGGGCCATTGCAATGAACTGACGGTATTCCCACAAATCCCACAGGTTGAAACTCTAATCCCAATGTGATGATATTCAGAAGTTGGGCCTTTGGAAAGTGGTTATGTCATGAGGGTGGAGCCCTCATCCGTGAAGTTAGTGCCCTTATAAGAAAAGGCCAGAGCCAGCTAGTCCTCTTTCTGCCATGTGAAGATACAAGGAGAAGTTGGCTGACTGCAAACCAGGAAGAAGGCTCTCACCAAAAGCCTCATCAAAACTTGCTGGTATCCTCATACTTCAAGACTCCAGAACTGTGAGAAATAAATTTCTGTCATTTATAAGTCACCTAGCCTGTGGTGCATTTGTTAGAGCATCCCAGATTGACTAAGACAGCCATTAAATGTCTTGGCACAGTGCCTTGCCTATAAATGCTCCTGAGTAAATGTTTGTTGAATCCAATCGAAAGTATGATAACTGATGTTTGACATAATAATCCTTAGTCCTCTAGGAAAGGTCAAATAGGAATCTGAACACTCTTTTTAAGAAGGTAAATGTGTGATGCATTCTTAAAAGATTTCAAAAATAAAAATGAAACAAAAGCATATTTTTATAATGCATAAAAGGGATATTACCTTTAATTTGTCATAAGATTTATTTCTTGTTGATAGAACAATGAGGTACTGTTTTTCACATGGACTACAATCCAGTTATATCACTAAGCTGTTTAAGTTTGAACATTATAGCTTACATATGGAACATCAGCTCTGTCTTTTTGAAAGGAGACAGGGTAAAGGGATTGTGACAGGTGGAAAAAAATGTGAATATTTTTGTTTCAGGATGTTTTAGAGAGCGTCTATGTGTTCCTTGACATAACCGACCTGTTCCCAAAATGTTTGGGATCAAACCCTATCTTGCTATGGACTCATGTTGTATTTTCCAAAGTGCTTTTATCTTGCCTTTAGATTGATCTTTGATTAGGTGTGACTCCTGACACATTTGCTTTAAATTTCTTTCTCCTCCCCTGTCAAATGCTTAATGATCTCAAAATGTCACACTGGATTCTGCAGATTTCCCAGGAGGTCAAGTGTGGGGAGAGCAATAAAACAAGTACAAAATGGAGACTCACACTGTTGCTGATTTCGACAACATACAGGCCAGGCCAGCTTCGTGAGCTTGTGACTCAGGCAGCTGCATGGACCTGTGCTCCCAAGGGTCCCACACTTTGTTGAGTCCTCTGCCATGGCTATCTTGGGCAATCTTAATAATTTTATCTTTTAACCTGTGTAAGTGAAGTCTGAAGTTGCACGTGAGCAGAAGAGGTGTGTTCAGCATGTGGGGCTGCTGTTCATTCTCATAGAATGTTCGTGATGGCCTGTGAGCACAGAATTTGCGTGCGCCTGTGCTGCATGCAAGTTGAGCAAGACTGGATGCCTGAATGCACGTCTAGGGCATACAAAGCAAGTCAGAGCACTGATATCCTGGGAAGCCACGCTTGCTGTTGAAACCAGAAGCTGCTGCAGAAAGGAGGAAATGGCTTTGTAAGAAACACGCATAATCAAGAAATCTGTTAGCCAACTGTGTGTGCGGAAAATGACATGAAAAGGAGGGAAAAGCTTGGACAATGTATAATTGCTCCTTTTCCTCTCATCCTTCCTAACTCATCAGTGAGTCCTAAGTGGAGACTGTTAGAACATGAGTGTATGAAGAAGTGAAATTAAAATGTTTGGGTTAGTTTTTGCAGCATCTCCAATGTTCTGATAAGAATGAAATGTATATGGATGTACCAGTCGTGAAATGCAAAATGTGTAAGTTGGTGATTCCTTACACAGGTTAAATGCTCTTACATTTACACTTAAAACTGAGGTGTGCAAAGATGAGTGGTGAGATCCATGCTACTGACTTAAGATCTCGATTTAATGTTTATTTACTTCAAATATCATTAAATGGTGAATAAAAAGCACTATGACAAGTCAAGAATTACTGTGGAAGAGAGGGAAGAGCTTCATATCTCAGTACCTTTATTGGCACTTTTCCCCCTGCTTTTGGAACAAGGGCCCTGCATTTTCATTTTGTACTGAGTTCCCCAAATTATATAGTCAACCCTGTATGCAAGTGTGGATTTTGACAGACAAAAATCACAGGCTAATTCAGTTCTCAAGTAAATAAGTTCTATCTCAAAAACTGCAAAGCATACTGTCCGAAGTTGTCCAGGATGGGATAACATTTTTGTGATCTCTAGGGACACGGTGAATGAATGTGCAGTTATGGCCTCAGTCCAAGAGAGGACGTAACGTGGGGAAGTGTCTGTGGATCAGCCCGTTTGTGGTCAGGAAACATGTTCCAGCCTCATTACCTTCAGTGTGTCCACCAACCATTTGCACCCTGATACCAGCCAACTCCAGTTGAAGACCAGTGGCCCTTCATTTATTCCACAAATATGTGCTGGTCATAAACCATTGTATGGTGAACAAGAGAGTCATTGTCCTGGTCCTTGTGACATTTACAGACCAGTATCACAGAATGTAAAAAGGAAAGTGAAAAAAGGAAGAAAGAAAACTTAAAAGCACAATGGAGCTTCCTATGTACAGGAATTTGTATTCATCATCAGGACTGTCTCTTTGCAGATGATTAAAAAAAAAAAACAACAAAAACCTCACCTCAAACCGGTTTAAGCAAAAATTTAAAAGTTTAAGTTCATATAACCCAAATCCCACGAACTATGAGTGGAGCAGAGGCGATTCTCTGACAGAAAATGGAGGCAGTTTTATCAGAACAGGGGACTGCATAGTCCACTCTGCTGCTGCTAAGTGGCTTCAGTCGTGTCCGACTCTGTGCGACCCCATAGACGGCAGCCCACCAGGCTCCCCCGTCCCTGGGATTCTCCAGGCAAGAACACTGGAGTGGGTTGCCATTTCCTTCTCCAATGCATGAAAGTGAAAAGTGAAAGGGAAGTCGCTCAGTCATGTCTGACTCTTAGCGACCCCATGGACTGCAGCCCACCAGGCTCCTCCGTCCATGAGGTTTTCCAGGCAAGAGTACTGGAGTGGGGTGACATTGCCTTCTCCAATAGTCCACTCTAGACCCTTTAAATCTTTTGATAATGTAAATCATCACTCCTGTTCCATGGGAGTATGTGCTTTAAAATGTGAGCATGGTGGCTTTTCGTAAAGCATGAAACTCCTTAATAATCTTGTTATTTGGGGCTATGCCTTGAGTCAGGGGGACATTGACTTGTGGGAAATGTCTATCTGAGATGTGGGAAAATGTCTTGGAACACTAAAACTATTCAATCAAAAGCAGGAAGGAAAGTAGAAAAGAAGGATTAAGGAATAAGGAAACAGAAGAGACAAACACAGAGAATTAGAAGATACGTAAAACAACAAGTGAAAGCACAGCGTGTCAAAATTGTGCAATGCAGATAAAGCAGGTCTCAGATGGAAGTTTAAGGCATTACATGCTTATACCAGGAAATAAGGAAGGTCTCAAGTCAATCCAACTTCAAGTTTGGTGTTGTCTAACTGGCGTCTGACTCTTGTGATCCCATGGACTGTAGCCCACCAGGCTCCTCTGTCTATGGGATTCTCCAGGCAAGAATACTGGGATGGGTTGCCATTTCCTCCTCCAGGGGATCTTCTCCATCTAGGGATTGAACCTGAGTCTCCTGCACTGCAGGTATATTCTTTAGTACTGAACCACCAGGGAAGGCCAACTTCAAGAAACTAGAAATGAGGGCAAGAAAAACAAACTCAAAGCAACAGAAGCAAGGAAATCCTATAGATCTAAGCAGAATTCAATGACATTGAATGAGAAAAGCAATAGAGAAAATTCATTAAACCAAAAGCTGGTTCTTTAAAAAGTTCAATAAAATAAATCAACTCTAGCAAGACTGATAAAAGAAAAAAAAAAGGGAGAAGATAAAAATTGCCAGTGTCAGAACTATAAGAAAGGATGTTAATACAGATCTCCACAATCATGAAAAAGATAATAAGGGAAGAGTATCAGCAAGTCAATGCATTTAAATTCTACAGTGTAGATGAAAGGAAGACATTTCTCAAAATCTATAAACTACCAAACTCGCCCAATTTAAAAAATATAGCTGAATAGTCCTATAACTAGTACATCAGTTGAATCCATAGTTTAAAAATCTTCCACTAAAGAAAATTCCAGGCTTGGATTTTTTGTTATTGTTGTTGTTGTTGGCATAGTCCACTATTTATTTGCTGGTGGCTCAGAGGGTAAAGAATCCACCTGCAAGGGAGGAGACCTGGGTTTGATCCCTAGGTTGGGAAGATCCCGTGGAAAAGGGACCGGCTTACCCACTCCAGTATTCTGGCCTGGAGAATTTCAAGGACAGAGGAACCTGGTGGGCTACAGTCCACGGGGTGACAAAGAGTTGGACATGACTGAATGACTTTCACTAGTTCTATAAAATCTCCTCCAGAAAAAAAAAGGGGGCAGGGGGGAGAGGTAGCACTTCTTCTTTTTGATAAAGATGGCGCAGGGAGTCTTATTTATTTATCTCGGGCTGTGCTGTGTCTTTGTTGCTGCTCCGTCTTTCCTATAGGTGCAGTGTGTGGGCTTCTCAGTGAGGTGGCTTCTGTTGTGGGCCACGAGCTCTAGGGTGTGCAGACTTCAGTAGTTGCAGCGCCTGGGCTCAGCAGGTGCAGCTCCCAGGCTCCAGAGCACAGGCTCAGTAGCTGTGGCACACAGGCTTAGTTGCTCCATGGCATACAGGATCTTCCAGACCCAGGGGTGGAACCTGTGTCTCCTGAATTGACAGGCAGATTCTCTACCACTGAGCCAAGAAAGCCCGAGACGACACTTCTAACTTCATTTTATGAGACCATTACTGTTTTGATACCAAAATCAAAGGCATTATAAGAAATGAAAACTTCAGACCAATATCCCTCATGAATACAGATGCAAAAACCTACCAAAATACCTTTAAAAAATCTACAAAAATATTAGAAAAATCAGATTTAACCACACATAAAGCCAATTGGGGCTTATCTAGCAAGTGCAAGGTCAATTCAGTATTTAAAAATTAATCAACATCATCCAATGTTTTAATACTTAAAGGAAGAAAAGCCACATAATCATATCAATAGTTTAGAAAAACATCTGACAAAATTTAATATTTGTTCATGATAAACATTCTTAACGAGGAATAAAACCAACATCTCCAACTTGAGAATTATAATTTATAAAAATCCTCTAGCTAATATCATATTTAATGGATAAAGACAACATTTTTTCCTATAAGATTGGGAAGGCAAGGATATCTAATCATGTTATTCCTCTTCTACATCATCCTGGAAGTCCCAGCCATTGCCATATCAAGAGTGAGAAATGAGGGCCATTCAGATTGGAAAAGAAAAGATAAAATTGTCCCTATCTGAGATGACATGATAGGGGAGGCTTCCCTGGTGGCTCAGAGGTTAAAGCGTTTGCCTGCAATGCGGGAGACCTGGGTTTAGTCCCTGGGTCGGGAAGATTCCCCTGGTGAAGGAAATGGCAACCCATTCCAGTATTCTTGCCTGGAGAATCCCATGAACGGATGGAGGAGCCTGGTGGGCTACAGTCCACAGGGTCGCAAAGAGTCGGACACAACTGAGTGACTTCACTTTTCACTTTCAAGAAAAAGCTTGTAGGACTCAGATTAGAGTTTAACAAGGTTACGGGGTATAAGGTAAGTGCAACCAATCATTTTTCTAAAACTAGCAGTGAACAACTGAACTTGGAAAGAAAAGGTGTTGAATTAGTTTGCCACAGTTGCTATAACAAAATACCACAGACTGGATGGCTTAAACAACAGAAGTCTATTTACTTAGAGTCTATTTTCTTAGCCGAGATCAACTTTTGAGGGTGTTGGTTTCTTCTGAGGTCTTTCACTCTGGCTTGTAGATGGTTGTCTTCCTGCGTCTTCACATGATGTCCTCTGTGTGTGTTTGTGTCCCAATCTCCAGTCCTACTGGAGTAGGGCCCGCCCTAAAGACCTCATTTTAACTTATTTTTCTTTTTAAAGACTCTGTGGCAGAAAGCAAAGAGGAATTAACTCGGTGAAGGTGAAAGAGGAGAGTGGAAAAGCTGACTTAAAACTCAACATTCAAAAAACGAAGATCATGGCATCCAGTCCCATCACTTCATGGCAAGTAGATGGGAAAACGATGGAAACAATGATAGATTTCATTTTCTTGGGCTCCAAAATCACTGCTATCATGACTGCAGCCATGAAATTAAAAGATGCTTGTGCCTTGAAAGAAAAACTAGGACCAACCTAGACAGTATATTAAAAAGCAGAAACATTACTTTGCTGACAAAGGTCCGTCTAGTCAAAGTTATGGTTTTTCCAGTAGTCATGTATGGATGTGAGAGTTGGACTATAAAGAAAGCCGAGAGCCGAAGAACTGATGCTTTTGAACTGTGGTGCTGGATAAGATTCTTGAGAGTCCCTTGGACTGCAAGGAGATAAAACCAGTCAATCCTAAAGGAAATCAACCCTGAATATTCATTGGAAGGACTGATGCTGAAGCTAAAGCTCCAATACTTTGGCCACCTGATGCAAAGAACTGACTCCTTAGAAAAGGCTCTGATTGGGATGGGATGGGAAAGATTGAAGGCAGGAGGAGAAGGGGACAACAGGGGATGAGATGGCTGGATGGCATCACTGACTCAATGGACGTGAGTTTGAGCAAGCTCCGGGAGTTGGTGATGGACAGGGAGGCCTGGCTTGCTGCAGTACATGGGGTTGCAAAGAGTTGGGCATGACTGAGCGACTGAACTGAACTGAAACACTGTCTCTAAGTATAGTCACATTAGAAGATACTGTGAGTTAGGACTTGAACATATGAATGTTGGGGAAACAAAATTAAGCCTATAACAATGACTAACAATAGCTCAGAAAAAGGAAATAATTTCTATATCTAAAAAAAATGTGCAAAATCTATATGCTGAAGACTTTAAAATATTATGAAAGAGATGGAACATGTCCTAAATCAATGGAGAGACATACCACGTTCGTGGATCGCAAGATTAAATATAGTAAAACGTCACCTGTACGCAAACTGACCTATAGATTTATTGCAATTTTAATTAAAATGCTGTCAGAATTTTTTATAGATAAGGACAAGCTGATTCTACAATGTATGTAGAAAGCTAAAGGAATTAGAATAGCCAAAAAAAAAAAAAAAATTCTGTAAAAAGAGTAAAGTTCGTGAACCTAACCTGATTTAATGACTTACCTTAAAGCTACAATAATCAAGACAGTATTGGGGAAAGGATATGCTTACTGAGAAACAAAACAGAATGGAACATCTGTGGATTCTTTACCAGCTGAGCCACAAGGGAAGCCCAAGAATACTGGAGTGGGTAGCCTATCCCTTCTCCAGCGGATCTTCCCAACCCAGGAATCGAACCTGGGTCTCCTGCACTGCATGCAGATTCTTTACTGGCTGAACTACAAGGGAAGCCCCATGTTACTGGGGGAAAGGATAGGTTTACTGAGAAACAAAGCAGAATGGAATATCTGGAAAAAGACCTAAATGAGTAAAATAAACTGATTTTTGACAAAAGTGCAAATATAATTAAAGAGAGTTTTTCCAATAAATGACATACTAAGCAGAAAAAGTAACCTTTGACCTAAACCTCACACTTTATATAAAAATCAACTCAAAATGAATCACATGGATCTAAACATAAAATTCAAACCATATAAAATTTTTAAAGAAAACAAAAGAGAAAATCTTCCTAACCTGGAATTTGACAAAGATATCTTAGACCTAACACCAAAATGCCAGTAGATAGGGGATTCCCTGATGGTCCAGTGGTTAGGGCTCCATGCTTTCACTGCTGAGGACCACACTCCCCAAAACCCACAAAATCCTAACAGATAAAGTAATTTAAATTAGAATTCATCAAAATCAATAATTTTTGCCATGCAAAATACACTCAAGAAAATGGCAAGAAAAACTGCATTCTGTGAGAAAATTTGTGAAAATTGCACATCTGACAAATAACTTTTAGCTAGGGTCTATGAAGAACTCTCAAAATTCAACACTAACAAAACAAAGCCAAATTTAAAATGGGCAAAAGACTTGAAAAGATATTCAATTAAAAAAGATATCTGGGAGGCAAATAAACACATGGATAGATGTTCAACATCACTGACTATTAAGGAATTTCAAACTAAGAACATAATGAGGTACTATTTACCTCTTAAAATGGCTAAAATAAAAATCTGACAATACCAAGTGTTGATGAGGATGGATGGCAAGTGGAATGCTCATATATTCAGTATTTGCGTACTGGTGAGCATGCAAAATGGTGCAACCAATCTATAAAATCATTCATTTGTTTCTTAAAAAGTCAAATTATAGACTTACCATATGACCCAGCCAACCTACTCTTAGATATTTTCCCTAGAGAAATCAAATCTTATGTGTCTAAAAAAAACCTGTACACAATTATTTATAACATCTCTTTTCATAACTGACCCAAATGAGTATGTCTTTTAATGGATGATGGATACATTGTGGTATATTAAGACAATGGAATACTACTCAACAATATAAAGGAATGAACCAATCAAGGTCTCTTTCTCACACACACACACACACAAAACAACTTGGATGAATCCCAGAGGCATTATGCCCAGTGAAATAAGCCAGGTGCAATAGGTAACCTGCTGTGTTTTTTTTTTTACAAGACATTTCATACAGACAAACCTATAGTGATCAGTGATTTTTAGAGACCAGGAGGGTTGGGGTGGAGGAAGTGATCACAACAAGTGGAAAGAGAATTTTTGTGGGGTTGATGAAAGTATTATTTTTTTTAATTCATAAAGAAGCTTCTATTTCAAAATGCTAGTGTTGAAGAACAAGGTTTTCTTTCAAGATGAGTGTTGAATACTCTTTAAAAAATTATTTTAATAAGCAGCTCTACAAGCAGCCCATGGCATGTGGAGGAATAGTCATGACCAAATACCCAGTTCATCAAATGAATTATGAATAAATATGTATTAACCACAAGTCAGTGCTTTGATGCAGGTGGGATTCATTGAAGACTTGATTATTTTGGATCTGGCTTCTCCTAGAGGGAGTTTTGTCCTCTGATGGCAGAAGGGGTTTTGTCCATGGTCATGTCCCTGGGAACAACCAGATGACTGTTTCAAGAAACAGCTTGAGGAAGGGGGTGAGTTACATTATAACCCTCTGCCCCCATCCCTTTTCCCGCAGCAGATCTGTGAATCCTCTCTTGGCATCTAATCTCAGCTCTCTTCTACCTTGTTCGGGAATGGAAGTGACAGGTTCCTCTCTATTTTATTTATGGAGACAGGTATCAGAAGAACAAGCCAGCAAACAAGAGCTCTAAACCTCAAGCACAAGGTTTACACATGTTGCAGATTTGCTTTCTCAGGACAGATGTGCAACCTTGCTTTTCAGAAGGGACCTGAGACCTCTAACCCCTCGCTAAGAACAAAAGATAATAGTCTGGGTTGCGGTATCACATGTGTTTCCCATGAGAAGGGAGACTCTCTGGGGTCACCCTGGCGTGGTTGGGCTGTCCTCTGGGCACCCCCTGGTGGTCACCGAGGTGCATTGTTTCTTTGTTCCTTGCCTCTGGCCGCTCTTTGGCTCGGACCTTCCTATAAAAACAAAGAGAAATATTCTGATTTGTTTCTTTGGAGTAGCAAGAAAGAAGTAGCTGACCACCAAGAGAAGCCGCAGCAGAAAAGAAACAAAGTATCTTCTCATCAGTGGTTTTAAATGTGATCATTAAAGCTAGGAGCCTTTCTTCAGCTCCATGAGCAGGACTCTTTGCCCCTCTTAGGCTTTAGTTTTCTCAGCTGGAAAACAGGAAATTTAAACTAGATGATTTCTAAGGATACTTCTGACTTTAAACGTATCTATTATCTAATATATGTGTAATATATGTTTAGTGGGTGTTTTCTGCAGAAGTGTTGGAAGCCATTTTTGCCACCAGATTTGGCACCTGACCTGCGAAGAGATCAGTGCCTGGAAAATTGAAGAAAATGGAAAGGCATCGTTTTGAAAATGTATTTATTTTTAATTGGAGGATAATTGCTTTAAATAGGAGGATAATTTCTTTATAATGCCGTGTTGGTTTCTGTCATACATCAGCATGAATCAGCCATAAGCGAACGTATGTCCCCTCCCTCTTGAACCTCCCTCCCACCTCCCACCACCCCCCCCACCCTACCTCTCTGGGTTATCACAGATCACAAGGTCACGCAGCAAATTCCCTCTGGCTGTCTATTTTGCATATGGTAATATCCATGTTTCAATGTTACTCTCTCAACTTGTCCCACCCTCTCCTTCCCCCAGTGTCCTTAAGTGTGTCCTTGGAAAGACCTCTTGTAGATATTGGCTTGACCTCCGTTGTTCAGCCCATTCTACTTGTGGCAGCTCACACTTCTGAAGATTTGAAACAGAAGATCATGATTAAGGGATAAAGCCCGGTGAAACTTAGTTTACTTTCGTCCAAAAGGCTCTCATCCTGTCACGATTAAAACCCACAAGTCTTCACAGAGACCGAAGGATGTGAGTCTAAATTCAATGCTTCTGCTGAAAATAGACAAGACCCTCTTTCCACTCCTCTGAGTTCAGCCCATCATTTTAAGGCTTCATAAGTCCTGAAGTTAGAAGTTATATTTTAAAAACACACCTCATATTTACTTGTCTCTTTCAGGGAATGAGGCAATTGATCCCTACAGTGTCCTGTGTATTTTTAATCCAGTCACTTAATTGCTCTCCCCTTTCATCTCCTTACCTGTGAGTTGGGGCCAGGAAAATCAGCCCACAGGGACACACTTTGTAAATGGTTAGGTGAGCACTAATATGTGTTGTTAAAGGTGATTTTACAACAAGACCCCATAGATGGTGCCTGAAGTTGCACTGTTTTCCTACAGAGCATCAATCAATTACTTCATATGTTCCTTGGCTTAAAATGATCATTCTTCTTTAGTGCAAGCTGTTGTCCTCATTAGAAGAAACAGAAAACATTTCTTGGAGAAAAACGTATCCTAAGAGTGAAGAGCTGATCGCACAGAAACCCAGAAAGGTTTGCAAGAAATATGGCGTTTCTCATCAGTTTAGCTATTTAAAAAAAAAAAAAATTTGTCTAGAGGAGGGGACAAAAGAAAGATTTTCCATTCTTCCATGAGGAAGCCTCCATTTTAGGCTACTGGGGTTGAAGAACTAGGTTTTCTTTCAAGATGAGTGTTACATCCTCTCCTTAAAAACTTTGTTTTAATAATCAACGTTAGGAGCAGTCCATGACATGTATAAGAACAATGAGACCCAAAATGATGAGGCCAGTTCATCACATGAAATTTATGGTCAGAAAGTAGACATACAGATGAAATAGGAGAATATATATTTTTAAAGTTTTATTTATTTTCAGTTGTGCTGTGAGGGTTTTTCTCTCGCTGCGGTGAGGGGAGATAATTTTCTAGTTGTGGTGGGCTTAGCCTGGGCTTCTCACTGCAGCGGCTTCCCTTGCTGCAGGGCACAGGCTTAGTTGCTCCTAGGCACGTGGGATCTTCCTGACCAGGGATCGCACCCATGTCTCCTGCATTGGCAAGGGGATTCTTTACCACTGAGCCACCAGGGAAGCCCAGATAAGATGTCTTGTAAGCCTAATGACTGTAAGGGCTTCACTTCTTATGGCTAGTAACAAATGGAGGGTGCCACCTCTGTTTTGGAAGAAAAGGATGCAATGATTATCGGCTGCCTCGGGCGAGAAGGTGATGCGCTTTCTCTGTGGTAACGCACTGGAGGGGACCTGGGGTCCATCCTTTCTCCGAGAATCTCTCTCTCTACCTTTATAGTGTGGTTCCAATTTCCTGTCCCATTGCCCTGGAGCCCCTATATTTCTGAGAAATGCGCCCCCTCCCTTTGAACCAGTCTCCTTAGCATCTGTCTTTATAGCAGGCGAGTCTCAGTGTGTTTCCTGCTTTATGTGAATACACCTCCCCCGACCCTGCCCATCTGCTCATCCACTGGACCAAGGAAAATTTGGGGACCTTAGCTGTACGTGGCAGTCCGGTTGCTCCCCCCTTAGTGCCTGCTTTTCCCCAGAGCTGTCCTGACGCAACGCCTGGCAGCTTGGGGAATATGCTTGGGACAAGCGGCTGGGTACCTTTTGGGGCTCCTTTGATGGCTGGGGGATGCTGAGTGGCAGGACATCTAGGCAGAGAGACGAAATGGTGCCACCTTCCCCTAGAGTGCACACCTAGCTGTTCCATGGAGCCAGGAAGGACCGTGGCGTTTTCTACCCCAACACTGTCAAATGTGGTGTCTTCCTATGGTAATCCCGGGGACTCTTTTCGTCCCAGGGTTTTATTCCAAATGGAATGTTAAGAGAGTTCAGATGCGGAGAGACAGGTCAGGGCGGTGGGGGCGGGGAGAGGTGTGAGCCTGTCCAGATCTGTGGCTTTGCCAGAACTGTTTTTAAGTTGACACAGGGCTAAATAAAAAGCGCCCCGGCTTTGATCTCAGGGACTTCCTGGGTAGACTGTCTGATTAGA
This sequence comes from Bos taurus, assembly GCF_002263795.3. Classification (NCBI taxonomy): domain Eukaryota; kingdom Metazoa; phylum Chordata; class Mammalia; order Artiodactyla; family Bovidae; genus Bos; species Bos taurus. The sequence continues at coordinate 6,921,187 of NC_037340.1, read as the reverse complement.
TAAAGATCACGTATCCACCCCCACCCCCATCATCTTTTAGGCAGTAATCTAAGCTCTGCAGCCAATTCCTTGTCCTGGGCTCCCTGTCTCTTTCTCAAAGGATGTCTCTCTCTGTCTCATTGGGTCCCTCCCTGGGTCTTGGGTTTTTCTTTCTGTTTGAGCCGGAAAAGGAGCTTGAGTAAATAGAGTACTTCTTTTCCTTTAATTCTTCTTAAGTTGTTTAGAAACAAAGCAAAAGCTTTGTTTGAGAGCCTCATATGGACCTCGTCTGGCTCTGGGCATCAAAGGGAACTGGTCTCTGTTTGCAACATGGTCAGCTGCTGGGGTGCAGTGACTTGGTAGGTGGAGGGTTTGGAGACAGAAACACTGTCCGTCCCTGCTGACTGAGTTCATCAACCAAGGCTACAGGGTGTGAGGGGTGTGGGGGAATCTCTGCTCCGTGACTCAGTAACTTAGAGCCGGTCACCTAGGAGATGCACTGCAAACTATCTTTGATGATGATGAAGTGACTTGCTCTGGCCAGCTTTAAGAAAGCTGCCGGGTTGAAAGTCATCTACGCTGGGTGACAGCTTCTAGCTTTGTTCAGAGGAGAATCTCTTCGTGACATTAAAAAAGGAGACTGCAAAAGGGGATTTGCATTTTTAATATTTTCTTTTTCTTAACTTTCTGTGCTGATAACGATTCTAAGGGACACACTCCCAGTTTACATAATATAAATGTTAACTCACGAAACCTTCATGACAACCCTGTAAGCAACGAACAGTAACACTTGCTAATCACAGAACACTAAGCACAGAGCAGTTAAGACTCTAACTCAAAGTCACATAGCCAATGGTCAGCAGATTAAGGACAGGCGGTCGGGTCCAAGAATCTGACTCTGCTGCCTGCCAACCTCCTAACACACACACTTAGACATTCACTAAGAAAACACACATGGATAAAAAAGGTTATGAGTTTATGAATTCAAGAATATTTAAAAATATTTACATACACATGAAAAATAGTCACATTTTTATGTGGGAATCCATTGAATGTAGCAATTTATTCATCAGTTTCACAAACATTTCTTTGAGAGCCACTCAAGCCCTGGGCTAGGTGCTGGGGTTTGAATGGGGATTGAAATGTAGTAGGTCCCCGTGTTTAACTTAGCCTTCAAGGCACCAGGTCTGGGCCAAGAGACAAACATCACGTTGACATTGCAACATTTCTGAGGATTTTAGATGCTGTGGGGCCAGGCTCTGGAACTTCCTGGAACAGAGTGTTTCTCTACTTGGATCCCAGCAGCCAGCATCGCTTTCCGGGAGAGAAGCTCAGCTCCAAGTGGCGTGCTGCAGAAGGACCCTGCACCTACAGCTCTCACCTGCAGAGTTTATGTGGTCTATACCCCTATGAGAGAAGTTCTAATTTCCTCTCCCGTATCTTCTTTATTCATCACAGAATCTGGGGCACATGGCTTCCCCACATAAACATGATATTCCTCATCATCTCTTGCAACTATGTGTGGCTGGATGACTAAGTTCTGATCAATGGGAAGCAAGGAGATGTGGTGTCTGCAACTTACGGGAAGTCCTGTTTTCCTCCTTCCTCTTTGTGCTGACAGGAATATGAACATGATGGCTGGAGCTTGGGCAGTCATCTTAGACCTTGAAGTGGAAACTGCTCAAAAAGAAATGTAAAATAACGAGACTGAAGGACCTTGGAGTCCATACCTACCTGGGACTATTTACTTCGAGATGTATTTTTCATAAGAGAGAAATAGATTTCTACTTTCTCTAAGCCATGGTCAGTTGTTTTTCTCTAAACTAATATAGCTAAATCTAATCCTACATGATAGAGCATCCTTCTTCATTAACATGTGATGTGATTTTATTCAGCTGAATCTTTCTAAAGCTACCTAGTATCTACCCAACGTGCTTTTGTTCTGTTTAAATTAAGCAGAGTTAAGTTCTCTTGTTTTCAGACTTGAACCCTGACTGGTTCTGTTAGTCTCAAAAGTTCTACTCTTGGGTTGGCAAACACGGGATGATGCTAATTCTTTTAGGGTGAAAATACTTCCTCAAACAAGCTTCCCAGGTAGATCAGCAGTGAAATGAAAGAATCCCCCTGAAATGCAGGAGTTGCGGGAGATGCAGTTTTGATCCCTGGTTTCAGAAGATCCCCTAGAGAAGGACATGGCAACCCACTCCAATATTCTTGCCTGGAGAATCCCATGGACAGAACAGCCTGGGTGGCTACAGTCCGTGGGGTTGCAAAGAGTTGGACATGACTCAAGCGACATGTCACACATGCATTTCCTCAAACACAGCTCCACTGGTGAAGCCTGAACTGTCTTGGGAATTCACTGCATCATCCTAAGCCTTTGTCTTCATTCTTAGAAAAAAGACAACTTCCTGTTTCCTAGGGCCCTGGAGCCCCTCAGCTGTGCTGGGGGTACAGTCGGGGGCTCTCACCGCAGGGCCTGATTAGTGGGGTCAGGGGTCTGAGTCCATTTTGGCAAGAATGGGAGCCCAGGGCCCCTTTCTCTGCAGAACTACCTGTGGCTCCCTCACCTGCCTCTGACTCTGGGGACATGGGTCACCTCCTGAGAGTGGACTGAACAGAGTCCCTCTCCCTGAATCCTTACATGGGGTTTTCAAAAGGGCCAATGCTTTCTGTGTGATCGGTACTGGTCAGATAGCTGCCTCCCTCTAAGTCGACCACGTGCCAGGTGCCCTGGTGGGGCTGTAGGCTGGAGGTGACAGGGTGCAATGCCCCCTTGGGCCTCTCCCAGGTGAACACAGGGTCTCAGCACCAGCGTCACTGCAGTCAATGGCACGGCTGGCTGCCTCCTGCTCTGCGTGTGCCCACAACTGCCAAGGGCTGTTCCCTTGTAGGAAGCCTCGTAAGTCACCACTTCATTTAGTTTTCCTTCTCAGCTTTTGCTTCTTTTTAGTCCTTAGTTTAAAATACATCACATATACAGAAAATGATTTAACAGTTGCACCCTATGCAATTTTCAGGCTTAAATAGTATTAACATTTTGCCATATGTTGCTGTTAAGTTGCTAAGTCATCTCCAACTCTTTGGGACCCTGTGCACTGCAGCACACCAGGCTCCTCTGTCCTCCACCATCTCCCAGAGCTTGCTCAAATTCATGACCATTGAATCAGAGATGCTCTCTAACCATCTCATCCACTGCCCCCTCTGCCTTCTTTTGCCTTCAATCTTTCCTAGCATGAGGGGCTTTTCCAATGAGTCAGTTCTCCGTATTAGGTGGCCAAGCTATTAGAGTTTCAGCAACACTCCTTTCAATGAATATTCAGAGTTGATTTCCTTTAGGGTGAACTGGTTTGATATCCTTGCTGTCCAAGGGAGTCTCAAGACTCTTCTCTAGCACCACAATTCAAAAGCATTAATTCTTTGGCGCTCAGACTTCTTTATGGTTCAACTCTCACATCCATACATGACTGCTGGAAAATCCACAGCTTTGACTAGATGGACCTTCCTCAGCAAACTGATGCCTCTGCTTTTTGATATACTATCTAGGGTTTTCATTGCTTTCCTTCCAAGGAGCAGGTGTCTTTTAATTTCATGACTGCAGTCACCATCTGCAGTGATTTTGGAGCTCAAGAAAATAAAATCCATCATTGCTTTCACTTTTCCCCCTTCTACTTGCCATGAAGTGATGGGAAGAGATGCCATGATCTTAGTTTTTTGAATGTTGAGTTTCAAGCCAGCTTTTCCACTCTTCTCTTTCACCCTCATTAAGTGAAGTTTCTCTTCACTTTCTACCATTAGAGCAGTATCATCTGCATATCTGTACGTGTGCATATTTTAGGTTTTATTGTTACATTGTTACATATTTATGGTTTCTTTTTTTGAAAAAGAAATAAAATATTACCTCTAAAATTTCTCTTCTTCTCCACCCACTCGCTATCACTCAGACCTAGAGGTGACTGTTATCCTGAGGTTTTATTTACCCTTCCCACGCATAATTTAATTCTTTAATTCCCTATGTCAGTGTCCATTCATAATACAGTAGTGTTTTGTGAGTTTTCAAATGATTGAAGACTGTGTAATACTTTACATACCCATTTGTAATTTGCTTTTTTACACATTATATGTTTATGGCACATCTGTGATGCTATGCCTAGCTCTAGATCATTTAATAGTTGGATGGTATTCTATCCTATGTATATAACATGGCTTATTTGTACATTCCTCTACTGGTGGGCAATTTTACTTGTTTCTAATTTTTGATAATATAAAAAGACCCTCAGGAGGGAAATTGGGGAATTTGCTACATGACAGCTTCAACACTACTGCTGCTGCTGCTAAGCCACTTCAGTCATGTCCGACTCTGTGCAACCCCATAGACGGCAGCCCACCAGGTTCCCCCGTCTCTGGGATTCTCCAGGCAAGAACATTGGAGTGGGTTGCCATTTCCTTCTCCAATGCATGAAAGTGAAAAGTGAAAGTGAAAGTGAAGTCGCTCAGTCCTGTCCGACTCTTTTCGACCCCATAGACTGCAGCCCACCAGGCTCCTCCATCCATGGGATTTTCCAGGCAAGAGTACTGGAGTGGGGTGCCATTGCCTCAACACTACTACGGATAGTCAAATTATTCTTGTTTATATCACTGAAACCAGTGGTGATAAAGAGTGTTTGTTTTCTCACTGTCTTGCCAATACTTGATGTTATCAGCCTTGCTGTCATAAATAAAGTGTGGCAACTCTGGCTTGTTAATTATAATTGCTCTGACGAGTCATGTCCTCATTGGTCCCCACGGTACCGATCACATCGCATTACAGTCATTTGAGTCAGTCACCCCCGTGGGACGGGGTCCCTGTCCATCTTTTTTCACTTCTCTGGTGCCCAGAATGGTGAACGGTAACGGTGTCAGTACACATGTGTTGACTTAAATATAAGAACGAAGAGATCAAGGAACAGAACAGTCAGCGAAGACTTAGTAAAAGGGGTGAAATGAAGATTTGCCCAAGAACTGGAGCCCTCACACACTCCTGGGTAGAGGGCCAATCAATGTAATCGCTTTGGAAAACTCTGGGCCAGTGTCTGATAGAGCTGTGCACACCCTCTGGCCTACCAAATTCACTCCCAGGAGAAATGTTGTGCACATGAGCCCCAGTGACATGCCCTGGACTGTTCGTAATAGCACTATCTGCAAGAGCCCCCAACTGGCAACCGCCCACACTCCCACGCATGGGAGAATGGCTAAATAGACATAAGCCATATGAGGCAGTGATGGGCATGCAAGACCTATGGCTGCAAAGAGCAGTGAGGGAAACCCCACAATGCGGTGTGGAGCAAAAGGTGCCATATTTCAAGGAGCATAAGCTGTGTGCCTTTGTGTTGAAGTTCTGCAGGACTAATCTAGTGCAGAAGTCTCGATACTGATGACTTTTGGTGGGAAAGTCAGTCCCTACTGGAAGGGGTCACGGAGTGCCCTTAATGTTTTATTTATTTATTTCATATTGGGATAAAATTTACATATGATGAGATTCAGTTTCCTTAAGTGCACAGTTCAGTGAGTTTCAACAAATGCCTACCACCATAACCAAGTTGTGGAACACTGGCATCACCCCCAAGAGCCTCTCATAAGCCTCATACTCCATTTCTTGACTTCTGTCACAGGTGTCATGACCGGTGATGGTTCATTTTGTGAAAATTCACTGAGCTGTGTCCTTATGACATGTGTGCATTTTCCTGGAGGTATGTTTTCGTGTGATAGCATTTGAAGAGCATCTTTGACAAAAGATTGGCTCCAAAATCGGCAGTTGGCTGCAAGATGGCCAGTTGTTGGGTGGCAGAGGGGCTGCAAGAGGAGCAGTCAGAGAAGTGATGGGCTGTGCATTACAGCAAAGCAGAGTACGGGCTGCAGAGAGGGAGGCTTCAGCTTTAACTCAAGCTTCAGCTCCTGCCACTTGCTGCTGGTGAGTGGTGAACCAGCCTTTATCTTTCCAGCACTGGATCCCTGCCCTCCTCTTTTGGTTTCTCCCTTTGCTGCTACTGCTGCTAAGTCGCCTCAGTCATGTCCGACTCTGTGCAACCCAATGGACGGCAGCCCACCAGGCTCCCCTGTCCCTGGGATTCTCCAGGCAAGAACACTGGAGTGGGTTGCCATTTCCTTCTCCAATGCATGAAAGTGAAAAGTGAAAGTGAAGTTGCTCAGCCGTGTCTGACCCTCAGCGACCCCATGGACTGCAGCCCACCAGGCTCCTCCGTCCATGGGATTTTCCAGGCAAGAGTACTGGAGTGGGGTGCCATTGCCTTCTCCGGTTTCTCACTTTAAGTGAGTGCTAAATCACTTCAGTCATGTCTGGCTCTTTGCAACCCCATGGACTGTAGCCTGCCAGGCTCCTCTGTCCATGGGATTCTCCAGGCAAGAAAACTGGAGTGGGTTGCCATGCCCTCCTCAAGGAAATCTTTCCCACTCAGGGATCGAATCTGCATCTCCTGCATTGCAGGCTGGTTCTTTACCTGCTGAGCCATCTGGGAAGCCCATTTTTCTCTTTATAATATCCTGTAATAGCAGGAGGGAGCCCCCAAGAGTGTCTTAGAGGCAGGCTTCTTCTTGGAAGCAAAGAAGGACCTTGAAATGTTCTTGTCAGAAAGTCCTAATCTTCCCAGCCGATCAGCACAGGACACCTTGCTCTCTTGCTCTCAGGAATCCTGATCACGTGACTTTAAGTTGGGCCATCTTTGAAAATCTCTTCCTGGTCTTGGCTGGGTGGCTGGCTGGGTGGGACCCAGCCATCCCTGCCTGGGGATGGAAATTCTCCTGGAGGGCAGGTGCATCAATGGTGTGGGTCTCTCCAGCTCCCCTTTGTGAGGATCTTACCTTAGTTACATTAATAGAGGTTCCAAAGAGAATTTCATCCTGGAGATCCTGAATTTTTCTTCTTTTTTTCTTTTTCATTTTCCTTTTTATCTTTTTGGCTTTTCTCTTTCTCCATTTGTTCATCTCTCCAAAGATTTAAAAGAACCCAACTGCCCCCCGTCAACAAACCTAAAACCCAACCAAGTCGGGATTAAAGAGGTGAGGGGTACAGCTAACCAAATTGAACCTCCCTGTCTACTGGTGTACAATTTTAAAATGGTGCCTTTCAAGATCTGCTACCATTCCCTTTCACTAAGGAATTAAAAGTTTACTTCATTTAGACCGTTCCTTTCCATGGCAAACAAACCTAACTTTGAGCCATGACCTTTGCGAAAAAATAAACTTAGGAACTTGCAGAGAAAAAAGAATTCTTTTTCTTCTTTGAAAGTCAGGTTTGAAATTTTTATATCCTTTGAGTCATATTCTTGAAGCTATTGGCTGATTAGTTCAAGAAATGTTACTTTCCCAACTCAAACATGACATTTTGAAAATCATCCATGAATTGCATGCCTCAAGAATGAAAGGTTTTTCTGTGCCGTTTGAAAGTTGTTTTTTTTTTTTTTTCATTTTAAGAGCAATCATGAATATCTATAAGGGCACATTTATGACTCCCAGAACAGATAGAAAATTAGCAAAGCCATAAAATTCTTACCCAGCTTTGCTATTGCAGCTGTGTCTCAGTGCAGCCCCCCACAGATCCCCCTGCTGCTAAAATGGCTAAGGATGATGTTGTTTTTGCCATTACCAGCAAGGCACTGGTCTTTATATGCTGGCTTTTCAAATCTCTACATGGAGATATGAAAAAAAAAAAAAAAAGTCTCTATCTAAGCTTTGTTCTTCCGGAGCAACAAAAAGGTTGCTGTTTCCATAAATTTGTTCCTGAAAAGTCTTATCTTCTGATTCTGGAAAACACCCCACTTCTTCTAATCCTATACAGTAAACCAATGTTTAACCTCAGAAAAGCAACTGGCTGTAAGCTTTCTGCCTTAATTTACACTACTGTATTCAGGATCTGTAGACATGGATGTATGTTTCTGAGTATACCCACCCAGTAATTACTGAGGCAAGCCTTTAATTTGTCTGAAACCATGCAGGCATAATGGTGACAACCCACACATTTTTCCATTGGAAATTGTAAATGGAAGACAAAGAAAGAGCCCCAGCTCCTCTCCCCACCCCCTCCACTTCCTGGGAAGCTTTTTCATGACTCTGTCCATCGGGCCAGAATTAAGTCAACACTCAAGGGGTGTTGATCACCGTCACTCAGGTGCTTAGAGCAGTATTACTCAAAGTGTGGTCCCTTGAAGCAGGACTCGTCTTTAGTCCGCAAGAAATGAAGTTAAAAATTAAGAAAATGTGTTCAGAAATGTTTAGAGGGATTTGGCAGAATCATTTCCTGCCTGTTGAACCTAACATATACCAAGTTGCTTCAGTCGTGTCCGACTCTTTGTGACCCCATGGACTGCAGCCTGCCAGGCTCCTCTGTCCATGGAATTCTCCAGGCAGGAATACTGGTGTGAGTTGCTATGCCCTCCTCCAGGGAATCTTTCCTGACCCAGGGATCGAAGCAGCATTTCTTACATCTCTAGCATTGGCAGGTGGGTTCTTTACCACTAGAGCCACCTGGGAAGCCCCTCATCATAAAGACTAGGGGTTTATTTTCATCTTGTAAAAACTACACGGTATGGTATTGAAGTCTAGCAGAGCTTCTATCAGGCTGCCCAGGTGGTGCTAGTGGTAAAGAACCCGCCTGCCATTGCTGGAGATGTAAGAGACACGGATTTGATCCCTGGCTCGGGAAGATCCTTTGGAGGAGGGCACGGCAACCCATTCCAGTATTTTTGCCTGGAGAATCCCATGGACAGAGGAGCCTGGTGGGCTACAGTCCATAGGGTTGCAAAGAGTTGGACCTGACTGAAGTGACTTAGCACACATTAGGGCAACTGAGAGAGTCACACCTTGAAGAAGGAAAGAGCCAGGATCCTTAGAAGGGAGTCACTTGACCAGAAACATACTTTTTTGGAGGTTTTTGTATTAAGCCATTGTGATTTTGAGGCTTATCTATTATAACAACTAGCATTAATTTAAATAATGCAACATACACATGTGCTCAAAAAATTTATTTTTCCGGCTATCACTTACCATTATCTCAGATCAGTCACTTATTTATTTATCAGCCGTCTCCCCTCCACCAAGAAAACTTGGATTTGTATGCCGCTGCATCCCTGGCATCTAGAACAATGCCTCACAACTAGTATACACTCCATAATTAATTCTCCAATGACTCAACACCAATGCACAGGGTCCATGACAGGCCCCATGCTAGGAACTTCATATCTCTTATTTCATTCTCCAAACAACTGTTTGAGGAAACTGGAATATGCAGAAACTAATTGAATTATCCAAAGCTACCCAGCTGAGGGATCCAGGACTGGGATCTAGGCAGTCTGACTCAGTCCTCACACTCTTCTGCCCCCATCCCTTGCCTGATGACATCCGCCAGGTACCAAGCCTGAGGCTGGGAGCCAAGGAATGCATGAGACCCCACATCTGCCCTTAAGGTCTAGCCAACAGCAGTGGTTGACATGGGGCTGGGGTGCAGCAGGGGAAACAGGCTGGTCTCTGTTCTTATCCATGGGGCAGGCTGTCTTTTAGAAAGTCAGGCTCTGCTGATCACCCAGCCTGAGAAAGGGCTGAGCTATAGGATTCAGATCCTCTTGCGGAATATGGAAGGACTGGGCAGAGCTGAAGCCAGGCCTTCCGTCACCAACGTGAGACATCCTGAAGGTTGGTGGAGGGACATTTGGCAGATTTGAACAACCTGATCAAAGGCAGAGTGAGCTGGAGCAAAGCCCCTAATCCTAAGTGGTGGGAAGAATTAGAAAAAGAGTTGAGTAGGGGATACGGTTAAGAACATGGACTTAGTGATCAGACAGAATGGGCTGCAGCCAGCTTTGCCATGTACACAGCCTCATGAGCTTGGGCAGGTTAGAGGACCTTCTTGGGCTTTTTGTGCCTTGTCTGTAAAACGGATGTAACCTGCTTGACTCCGCGGTAGAGTGATCAGCACAGAGGAACAAAGTGTGTCTTCTGGAAGGGTGGCTGGTCTGGTACCTATTCTTGGATCTGTGGTCCCTGGTCTCAGGGTGGGGAAATCTACTCCTTGGCCACTGAGCTACAAAGTTGGAAAGACTTGGAGACTAATCATGGTGGATGCTTGAATGGGGCCAGGAAGCTGCCCAGCTCCTCGGGGGCCTCGTCTTCATCCTTCCCACACACGGCCACCAGAGGGCCTTGGCTCCTCTGTCCACGGCTGTTGGCTTGCTCAGCCACGGCCCCCCAGAGCCCCAGTGGGTTGCTGGAGAAAGGGCTCTCTTTCCAAGGATCAGCCAAGGAGCAAGGCTTTCAATGAGAGGGGTTTGCAGTCACTGGTGCTACAGGCGAGGGAGCAGACAGACTACCCTGCGGTGGGCAAAGTTGGCCCTTGAGCACATGATCTGCTTTCCATGAAGGGATTACCCAAGGTTACCCTGGGGCTGGCTTGGGGCCCTTAGTGAATAAGGGACATCTGGATAGAGGCAAATTATAGTTCAGCAAATTTCCAGACAGGATGGCAATGTCTGGATGATGGGTGGGAGGCTAGTGGTGTTCCCAGTAGGTGAAGGGCCCAGGAACCCTCCCAAGCTCCCAATTCACCTCATCTTCTAACTCTCAGTTCATTTTGTCAGTAAGGTCTGATATTAAGAGGCAAGGAGGCCATTGGAAATGTTGCTCATATCAGCTATTTGGACTATAGTAGGAAAGAGCTTTCATTTTCCATGCTAAGTGAAGTGAAAGTGTTAGTTGCTCAGTCGTGTCTGACTTTTTGTGACCCCATGGACTATAGCCTGCCAGGTTCCTCTGTCCAGGGGATTCTCCAGGCCAGAATACTGGAGTGGGTAGCCTTTCCCTTCTCCAGGGGATCTTCCCAACCCAGGGATCGAACCCACGTCTCCCGCATTGTGGGCGGATTCTTTACCAGCTGAGCCACCAGCCCATGTAGGAAGCCCATGCTAAATCCTTAACAAAAACACCTTAGACATGGCTCCATAACCTGCTATTCTTATCCCTCTGGCTTGTCACTCTAAACATCCCAGTTTTCAGAAATCACCACGCTCTTGCCTGGTTCCTTGCGTCTGCCCACCGTGTCTCCTTATTCTGAAGGCATCCACCTGCTCTCCCTCTTCTAACATTCCTCCCTTGGATCCAGCAGGTACCGCCCCGCTTCCTGCCTCTGTTTTCCCAGAGGACTTTCTACTTATCCTTTACAGAACACTTATCAGAGGGGGTGATTGCTGTATGTTTGTGTCTCTCCTCATCACTAAAATGAGCCTCTCACGTGATTCATCTTCACTCACTCTGCTTGAATACCTGTCCTGAGATACTCGCCATCTCGAAGGCGATGCATTCCATCGCAACCAACTCTCTTGGCAAAAATGGTTTTCCTATTATTAGGAACCAAATCTTCCCTGATATATGAACCTACTGATTCTCTCCCCAGCAATTCAGTTGCCTAAAATTCTTTCAAATCGGAATACAGATTCTCTTCCCATAGTTAGGAATAGATCTCAAATATAAATATCCTGAGAGTGGGCAATATATGTATAACTTATTCTCAAGTATAAATGACTGAAAAGAGCTTTCCCATAAAACAAGATCTTACTAAGAGAACCCAAGGGTAGGATTAGGAATATAAGGATGTGAAAAATTTGATATAGTAGACAGAAATGGACTAGGAAATGAAAGATGGGCCCGATTTGACCTGTTATTTCTGAGTTTTGGTTTCCTCATCTGGAAAAGGAATCACTTGCAGGATGAAGAATTCTATTTATTACTGTAATTGCAAAATTTTGTGTGGAAGTGGTCCATTCACCTGGGCTTGTCTTAAGCCTTTGATTTGGCTTGGCTTTCTCAGAGCTTTCTTAGCTCTGGATGGGCAAAAATTTGCACGTGTGTCAATGAGCTTCAGTCTCTTGGGGACTGGGTTGATGTTCTTGGTGCCAAAGGTACTGACTCACACCACTCACCATTACATCCATCAATGAGCCTTCTATTCCCACCTGTTTTGAACCTTCCTCTCCCCTGCCTTGAAACCCTGCTTTACCATGGCTATTTGTGGAATTTGTATCATAAATATATGCAGGTAACACATTTACTGCAGGTAACACATTTTATTATGATTTTATTATATAATCTCTTTTCCTGGAGTTTTGCAAGTAAAGACTGCATAAGAACCAACTCTTTATTTGTCCTAAGTTCCACCCTACAGAACCAGGCCAATATTATAATTGCTTGATGCACAAGACTCAGTGACTCAATAAATACTTTACAAAAATAATGTATTTTTTTTCCTTTCTTAAAACATAAAAAATTAGGATTTTCTAGATGAGTTCCCTTCCTCATTTTTATATTTATTTACTGGAAATATATTGGTGGAGAAAAAAATTGTTAAGATGGTATGAAAATAAAATAGATGAAATGAAGTTCATGTTCTTTCTCCATTTATTTTGCAGTTTTCTTTGGAAAAGTGCTAATCCTTGTTTTTAAGTCTGACCTTCCTGTAGCCTTCTGAACCTATTAAGGCATGAGCAGAAATTCTACCATTCTGGGGTCTTTTAGTAGAATTACAGCATTGTGCTAATATCATCCTATATTTTAAAGCTTATTTAAAACCAGGTCTCAGATTTGCTCTTAAAATATCCAGCTGCTCCCCCTCTACCCCCTACCAGTCTGAGGGAAGGGCATTTTGGCAGCTGAGACTTCAGCAAGGTACTTCACTGGCTAACTCACCTTTGGTTTCAGGTTTTCTTATGTTGATATCCTTCTATTGCATTTCTCATTTTTAAGAAGTCATTCCTGGAAAAATTCCCTTTCTCTTCCACCTCCCTAAGCCTCTTTCTGAACTCTCACGGAAGTGATTAAATAATTTCGGGATGACAACTCCAGAGAAAAGGTTATGCATAAATCACATTCATATTAAATAAGTTATACATAAAACTGCTTATCACGTTTACAATTTCAGTCTCTTTGCCCCATTGCTTCTCTGGGAACCGCTGAATCCGAGGTGAGTTGAATTCCACCCACCACGACTTCCAGGTTCTTCTTCCGGCTTCTTTCTCTACATCCTCCTGAGAACGTCCCTCCCTCGGAAGAGTTCCAAGGGGACTGCTGACATTGAAGATGGCAACGGTGGCTGCAGATGGCAGTTGCGAGGGGCTGGCGCCAAGCCCTCGTGTAACTCACGACAAATGTGGTATATACACACGTGTACATGTACGCTGGTGAGAGCTGCTCTCCGCCGGGCTGCGATCAGCACGGGGCGTTTGTGTCGGGAACACCAGCGGCGGCGTCTCTTTAATACTCCCTGGCCTCTTGAAACTGCTTGATGTAATCTTCGTCGGAGGGGCTCTCCGTGCACTTCTGTCCGTTGTTGGGAGGCCGAGCCTCGTTATACCTGCTCCAGTCGCCCTTGCAGATGATCCAGGGCAGGATGTCCACTTTGTAGTGGAGCTCCGCGGAGAACTCAGTGCTGATGAGGTTGGGCGTCCCCGCCCCTTTGCCCCTGGTGATAAGCTGCATGTTGTCGCCGTAGCAACAGTGCTGGGCAGCCAGCGTGGTGCTCTCCAGGGACAACATGGAGCGAATGCAATACCGGGCTGTGGGTTTATAGATCTCCAGCTTCTCCTTGGGCCCGCTGGCGTCCTTCCAGCGGAAGTCCTTGCGCTTGATGCGGTCGAAGATGTCAGCTGTGCTGTAGGCCACCTCGGTGGGGTAGGAGCAGGGGCAGCTAGGCAGGTCGTTGATCACCTTATGCATGTATTTCTTTAGGAACTCGCTCTTGCAACTCATCCAGCGCTCACAGCTGTCCGTGTCTGAAAAAGGCCACAGAGAAACTTCTCATCACGTGCAAAACTGGGAGCAGGATGACTTTTAAAGTCAACCTCTCCATTCTGAGTGGCAGCCCCTGGTGTGGTGAACACACTCACTGTCTTTGAACTTGGGAATTTCTTTGTCCACAAGGTTCTCTGCACCACCAATTCCTTAGTTTATATTATGAAAAAACTTTCCGATACACAGGAGAGAAAATATACTTATATGACTGCCTAGATGCCATCACCTAGACTCAATCATCATTATATTACCCTCCTTAAAATTTTCTTTTGGAAATATATAACATTATTATTCCCAAACCAGTCAATGCTAAAGGAAATCAACCCTGGAAGGTTGATTTCAATTCACTGGAAGGACTGATGCTGAAGCTCCAATACTTTGGCTACCTAGTGCAAAGAGCCAACTCATTGGAAAAGCCCCTGATGCCGGGAAAGATTGAAGGCAGGAGGAGAAGGGGGTGGCAGAGGATGAGATGGTGAGACAAAATCACTGACTCAATGGAAATTCTAGGAGATGGTAGAGGACAGAGGAGCCTGGCCTGCTGTAGATCATGGGGTCGCAAGAGTCGGACATGGTTTAGTGACTGAAAAACAACAAGTTTTAGTAGGCATCTACAAAAAAAAAAGGTGTATTTTCCATGGTTTCCTGAATAACCATAAGCCCATTATCTATTACTCATAACCAAATGAACAATAATTCAGAGATCCATTTTGAATCTTCCCTTTAAATAAGCAACGAGTGATAGAAAGTACCTCAAAGTAATACTTGTAAGACTAAGTTTTATTCTACCACTCACTGTCTTGTTTAAACTAGGCCTAACCTCTTAACCTTGGGCAGGAAACAGTAACAATCATTATATGCAAATCTCCATGAAAGATGCCTTAAAGAAGAGGCTGGTGGACCCTGGTTTCAGAGAATTTAACATTTGGCCCAAGGCCACTGACCTGTAGGCTTATAGCCAGAACTTGTCATCAGAGGTGTATCGTGATTGGCCGTTACAGTATTTAAAAATAATGAATTAATTGCCAATATTTAAGAATTAGTTGATTCTATTTACTCATGTAGATTCCCTGTTCCATTTGGAAAAACAAAAGATATGCCGATGCTGGGCCTACATTGTTCCCATGGGAACAAGTGGTCCTGTGAACAGGGGACAAGTGACCACTTCTTGGTCAAGGCAGGAGGTCGCCGATTTGTCACCTTCCCTGCCTGATCCCGTCCCTGTGGGTGTTCACTCTGGGTCCTTCAGTCGTCAGAGTCTAGGGCTTCTTGGTTGGTGAAGTCTGTGTTTTCCCAAATGCTGAGACAAAGATGCAGTGGAGACAGTTCTTTGGGAGGTGAGTCTGGGAAACACCAGCAGGGAAGGAGGCAGGACAGGGAAGGAGGGGGCAGTGTGGAGTGTGGATCAAACACGTAACCACTGGAGAGACTGGAGTCTCTTTTCCCAGGACCCAGGAAACCCATTCAGAGTCAGGGTGGACCTTTACCTAAGGTCCGTGATCCTGCGAAACAGCCAAGGTTAAGAAATCTCCCCACTTTTGCACATTTTGGAAAACCACTGACTGTAAGAACCCTCTTCCCCACAGGACATGGTAAGTCTCACCGCTGCCCCTGTGTTTCCTGTGACAAAACCAGACACAGGGACTTCCCTGGTGGTCCAGTGGTTAAGACTTGGCACTCCCAAAGCAGGGGATCCAGATTTGCGTCCCGGTCAGGGAACGAGACCCTGCATGCCACGATTAAAGATCCCGCATGCTGCAACCAAGACTCCATGCAGCCAAATAGAAACAAAACAAAACAAAACCCAGACGTAGACGCTCCAGATTCCCTTTCTTTGCCTGATAAATGATTAGCTAAACTGCTCGTCCCCACCGATCAATTAGAGCAAAATGTATCTCAAATAAACTTTAGTGAATGTCCTCTCCTTCTTTCAAGTCCCTGAACTTGGGCCTGCCCTCAGCCTGGGCCTTTCCTTAGGGGTGCCTCCCGAAAATAGGCTGGTCTCCCAGTAGAGCATTCTCTGATGTCCTGTCTGATTCTGACACTCTTCCATCTCACGTCCCCTCACAGGGTTCTTCCAGCCTTATTTACTCCTCTATCAAAGAAAACTCTTTAGCCCTAACCCTTGAGAGGCTTGCAGGCCTCTAGATGCAGTGTTCTCTCTATCGCGAACAGGCCCCTTGCCCTTTGCACTAAATAATCCTTGGAATACAGTCTTTGAAGAGAGGTATTTTTATTCGGCAGGGGCCTGGGTATCCGTCACTGACTGGGGGCTGCTCCTGGACTTCTGGATGACTGTGCATTCATGGGCTGGTGGGCTCTGGGGGCCAGAACAGGCCCACAGGCAGAGACCCCCAGGGGCTGCTGGGGTGTAAGGATGAGGCGTGGGCAGGTTTCCTGCAGCGGCTGGCTCAGGAAGCTGCACTGGGTTGGATGATCCATATCTCAGGAAACCCTCCATGGTGGAATGCAGGGGTGTGTGGCGGGGAGCAAAAGCAAAAATATCCCTCCAGTGTTAAAAAATGTCATTTTCTATCAGGGCAAGTCAGGGGGTGCTTCCAGGGGTGAGCGACCCTGGGCTGGCTCGGAGGCTTGGAGGGGTGGCCACAGCTGTCTCGCTCAGAGCTCCTGCAAGAAGGCCTCAGGGGTGCCTGGTGCCGTGCACCTGCCCTGGAGTTCGCATCCAGCTTGTGCTCCCTTCAGGCTGCTTGTGGTCAGGCAGGGTGCTGCCTGAGGGGGGACTCCCAGGTGAGGCGGCCTTTGCTGGCTTCCCCACGCGTGTAGGTGAGACTTTCTCCAGCTTCTCGGACGCTCTTGCCTCCCGGTCCTCTCTCCTTCCTTCCCTCCCTAGGCAGGGGTCAGGCCCACCCCTCCGTCTGAAAGCTCTCCCCGCCTCCTCCTGCTCCGATGCCTTTGTCCCTCGCAGGCGGGGGGCTCCCCCAGGGAGGGTTTTGAATGTCCAATCCCATCTCAGAGGGCTGGACCGGACCCAGACTTCGTGCAAGAGCAGAGAGGAGGGCCAGCCAGGTTGGCGGTAACTGTGCAGCCCACGGTTAAGCAGAGAGAGTCTGAGGGCAGGGAACACATTGTTTCCCTGAAGCAGAGGATGTACAGAAGGGAGATCATTGGTGTCAGGACCTGGGGGTCTCCAGTGTGGTTTAGGCTCATTCAGAGGGCACTAGGGAAGCACGGATGGTTTTTGAGCGACAGCAAGCTCTTCAATGCCAATTGTAAGAGTCCCAGTGAGATGCTTGGCCGGTACGGAGGGTGGGATCAGGAGTAGTCGGGGAGGTGGGGCTGCCAGGCCTTGGAGGGAGGGAGGTGTCAGAAGTGACTCCCCACCACTGACCTGGGTCCTGGGAAGCTGGTGGTGTCAAGAGTGAAAATTGAGCGGTCAGGATTGGGAGCCAGCTTGCAGCTTGAGGGAAACGAGGAAGAGAGAGCTGGGGCACCTCTCAGGAGCATGGGAAAGGCCTGGCCTCAGATGGCATGTGTGGGAGCATGTGTCAGACTGCCTGCGTCAAATCCCGGCTCAAGTACTTAGTAGCTCTGTGACCTTGTGCAAAGCATGCTACCTCGGTGGGCTTCAGTTTTCTCATCTCTAAACTGGGGATAAAAACAGCACCCGTCTCAAGAAAGTCCCAGGAGGGTTAAACCAGAAGGCAAGCAGACCATACACAGAACAGGGTGGGGAACGCCACCTGCAGGAAGGTACCAGACTCTGGGACTCCACCCCAGCGAGCTCCTGAGTGCGCTGCTGCAGAGAATGGAAGGTCTATCCTGGGAAGTGCAGGTCTGCAGAGCCACTGGGGGTCCTCCTCAGAGGGCAAGGTTTTCAGAAATAAGATTCACAGAGGCTCCAGAAAACAGCTTTGCACTTTCCCTCCAGGGCATAAGGGCATCAAAAGTCATGTACACACAGGACTTGCATCCATTGACTTATACTTTTTTTTAAATCAGACTTACACGGAGTATTCAGTGTGAATGTTTTCAGTGCTTTATGAGTATCAACTCATTCAACTCTACAATAGATCTAGGAGGTAGGCACCATTAAAATATGAAAATGTTAGCCGCTTAGTCATGTCCAACTCTTTGCAACACTATGGACTGTAGCCCACCAGGCTCCTCTGTCCGTGGAATTCTCCAGGCAAGAATACTGGAGTGGGTTGCCATGCCCTCCTTCAGGTGATCTTACTGGCCCAGGGATCAAGCCCAGGTTTCCTGCATTGCAGGCAGACTCCTTACCATCTGAGCCACCAGGGAAGCCCAGACACCATTACCTTAGACCATTTTTCAGATCAGAAAACTGAGGTGGGAGTCGGTTAAGACATTTGACCTTATGCTAGTCAAGCTTTTCTCACCCCTGCTGGGCATATTCCATTTGTCCTTCTGTCTCCTCATCTCCCTTTTCCTTACACTGGAAGGCTTCCCTGTGTGGATCTGATTTGTGGACTCCCTGAGCCCTAGTTTCTAATTGGGGTACGCCGATGGAAGGACCAGGTCGGGTGGCAGAAAGAAGAAGGAGCGAGGTAAGGGTGCTGTCCCTGAGGCTCCTCCCTCCCTTGGCTACATCCTTCTGGGAGTCAGGAGTGTGTCCACTCCACCCAGTGGTTCCGGGACCCCTCCCCTAGCCCCTTTAGTCCAGTGGGTGGTGCGGGCTCCCCGTGTTGCCAGTCCCAGAGTGCTATACAAGCCCTTCTTGGTTTCCATCCACCTGCTCACACCTTTGCCAACAGATCCTCATCAAATGCTCCTCTGTCACCTGATTTGAGCGTGGATTGTGCCTGTTCCTGCCCGGAACCTGCCTGACATGCCACCCCTTCTCATCCGGTGTGCCCTGAGCTGCCCAGGGCGGGCACCTGGCCCCACTGCCTGTGAAAGGGCAAAGCACCTACCTGCCTGTGGGGCAGGAAACGGGGGAAGACAGAGTTGCTCTCTGCCCCAAAAGCCTGCCTTGCTGCTTTACTATTTTATGCAAAACTCCCACAACCTTTAAATCTGGGGGATCAAATGCATTGTGTTTGCAGAAGGCTTCTGCTAGTGGCAGCTGGGTGTACATGAAGGACTGTGATGGAAGCCCTGGGCAACAGAATTTCCAAACTGATTCCAGCTTGGCTGAGGAGAGCAGAAGTGGGTGCAAATGAGAAATGGGACAGAAGGAATCTTACCTTTCTGCAATATAAAATCACATCCAGAAGCACATGCAGCTATTTTTATACAGCAGGATTTCCCCTTGCTGAGTAGACACTTTTAACTCTGTTTGGCCCATGTTTATTGTACTTGCTCTGGCACTTTCTATCAGAGGAGTAGCAGGGTGTTACAAAGGTTTACAGAAAACTCATGTGGTGGGGGGCTGGGGCGGGCTTGGGATGGGGAAGGCATAACGTTGAGGAAGTGCCCTTTCTCTTCCTTCCTCCCCGTGACCCTCTGCTGGGAAGCTGACATCATCTTTTCTTTATTTCGTTGGGGACACTTGGTGAGGGCTGTGAGAAGAGATTCCATGAGGCCTGAGGCCCCCTGATGGGTGAGCCCCACGCCAGGGGCAGGGTGGTCCCACCCGCGTGCTGGGGTGGACGCAGCAAGGCTGCTGGGCTCTGCCACTGCAGGAGGCTCCCTTTTGCTTGGTGTATATTTGGTAAGCAAGAAGAACGCCGACAGCACTGGACCCCGTAAGAGGAAGATGCAACATTTAAATGGGTCCCAGGACGGCACGGCAAAGGCAAAAGGAATCTCTAAGGCACTAGATCAATATTTGGATGAAAAATGAAAAGAAAACTCTTCATACCGACTTCAAACAGTTTGGTGGCATTAAACTCTTCACTTCCCGCAAGCAGACTCACTTCAGTGGCAGCTGTCCTGAAGGTGTCTTCAATTCCTAGACACAGACAGGAGCTCTTTTTTCTCCAGTTATATGGAAAAAGTCACCTCCCCTCCCCCCGCCCCAGCCCCACTGGCAAATAAAAAAACAAATACGCCTGAACAAAGCCTTTTTTGTATTCATTACTACTCATGGGCAGAAACTTGCCAACAGAGGAAACAGTAAAAAGCAGGTATAGAGCATAAAATATATTAAAACCCCAGATACCATTTGCGGCATGAAATCAGATCCAAATGTGCCTGAATGTCCTAAGGAGCTCATTCCCTGGTCCCAGGAGTGGGGTTTTGGGCGGTGCTGGACACACGTCAGGATGTGTGTTTGTCCGGAGGTGTCAGGGTGACAATGTGAACCAGTCACTAACTTGTGTCCGACTCTTGAAGCCCTATGGATTGCAGCCTGCCAAACTCCTCTCCCCATGAGATTTCCCAGGCAGCAACACTGGAGCGGACTGCCATTTCCTTCCCTAGGGAATCTTCCAGACCTGGGAATCAAACCCACGTCCCCTGCACTGGCAGGCAAATTCTTATCCACTGTGCCACCGGGGAAGTCCAGTGTTAACAACCTGTCTAGTGGTTAACACTGGTCTTAAGGACTGATTTGCTGGGTTTCAAGTGAGTGACTTGGGTAAGCCCCAGAACCTCTGGGTGATTCGGGTTTCACATCCACAAGGAGGGAGAACCAACAAGCTTCCTCAGAGCCTTGAATGAATTAAATGAGTTATGCATAAAGAAAGCACTTAGCTAAGAAGCAGTAAGTGTTGGCTGACATTTTCTCCGTGAATATTTGCCTAGCTCATTCTGAGGATGCAATGGTCCACAGCTGAAAGACCCACTTCTTGTATGTTGGGACTTTCAGCACCGCTGATGATGCTGCAAAAAGAATAAGCTGGGGGAGGGATGGATTGGAGTTTGGGATTAACAGATGTAAACGATTACATATAGGATGGATAAACAACAAGGTTCTACTGTATAGCACGGGGAACAATATCCAATACCCTATGATTAAACTGTAATGGAAAATACTATGAAAAAGAATGTAGTGTAAATATATATATATATGTATGTATAACTGAATCACTTTGCCATACAACATTGTAATTCGACTATACTTGAATAAAATAAATATTAAAAAGTTAAAAACAAAAAAATTCAATGTTAAAAAAAGAATATGCTGGGTTTGTCATTACTTGCTCTGAGCAACTAAACCTAGTTTGCCTCACGTTTTCTGGCCCCCTCCCCTACTCAAAGGACCATCCCCACCCAGGCTTCCTCTGCGAACAGGAACCCCCGGCAAGTGGAAGCAGTCAGGAGGGAGGAACAGTGGAATGTGGACTATTTGTTGGAGAACTTTGGCTGTCCTGCTGGGTGTGAGTTGATTTCTTTTAAGGGGCTCGCTCTGATTTTATGTGAGGCCCTTCGAGCTTATTTGTACGGTCAGCCTAGGGGACAGATTTTTACAGCGTCATCACCACCAGGCCAGGGAGGCTGCCTGGCCCTTAAGTCTTTCCAGTGAGGCTGAGAATCAAGACACCAGGAAAGGAAAGAGATGGTGCAAAAGAAGATCCTTCATGTTCAAGGGAGCCCTGCAAAGCTGGGGGAGTCAGGAACAGAAAGGCGGAAAGGACGGAAGCCAGGTCAGATGAGAAGGAAATGCATGAACAGGGCTGCTGGCCATGCCGCTTTCAGCAGTGAGAGAAAACATTCAAAATGGGAGGAGAGATGATACCTGCTACCAAGTTATCTAGGTCCACTGTTTTGTGTCTGCATGCCAACTCTGGAGGAGAAAGCAACAGGCAAGCTGCCAAGCCCTGACATGAAAAGCTGTCTGTAATCACATGTGCCTGAGCCCAGTACCCCTCACCCTGGTGGTGGTGGAAGAATTTAATGGCTAAGAACATGGATTCTGGAATCCGACTGCCTGGATTCAAATCCCAGCTGAGCACTTGCTTCTTGCATGACTCTAGACAAATTAGCCCACGCGACCCAGTTTCCACAGCTGCCGAATGAACACCATCATCAGTACTTAGTTCATGACATTATTGTTAGGATTAGACGAAATAACACATGCAAAGACCTTAGAAGTTTGCTTGATACTGAAATACTCAAAGAGTTCTACTCTTCATGACCTTCATTATCATCTTTTTTCTTCCTCATCTTCCCAATCTTTACCTTCATTTTCTTTTGTTGCATCTTGTCTTCATCTTTTCCCTCTCCCTCTCCTCTTCACTTTCTTCCTGCCTTCCTCCTCTTCTTCCTTCTCGTTATTATTTGTTGGTTTATTTCTACCCATCCCACCAGACTTCTAACTCTGTTTCATTGTGATGAGTATGGGAAAGATCAGGACAAACCTCTTGCTGGAAACTGATCAAGCACTTTTGGAAATCCATCCGCATGGCTGACGGGGTCCAGAACGGCCTTTTCTCCCACATCAGCCCCGTCTTCTGCGCACGCCCCTCTGCTACCACGCACATGCCCCATCTGATCTTCGCTATTGGCAGAAAACCCTTTGCTCCCCCACATTTTTGTTCTAAATCTCAGCCTTGTGGTTTGAGAACAAAGTTTCTAGGGGTAGAAAAAGGAAGTCTGGGGTGTGGGGAATCAAATGGTCTGTCCCTGAAATTTTTTTCAGAGGAAATCATTTGGAAAGTGTGATTTCTTGGACGAGCCTGAGATAGTATTCTAGGCTGGTTTTCTACCTGCCTGTGGGGAACATAGTAGATGGAAAACCACAGACCAGGAGTTGATAAACTCTTAGGTAAAGTGGCAGAAAGTAAGTATTTTAGACTTTGTAGATGGGCTGCCGTCTATGGGGTCGCACAGAGTCGGACACGACTGAAGCAACTTAGCAAGCAAGCAAGCAAGGTTACATATGGTCTTTTAAAAATTGAAGTGCGGTTGATTCACAATGTTGTGTTAGCTTCAGGCGTACAGCAAAGTGACATATATATATATATAAAACAATAAGAATATACATTTGGTATCACATGTATATCATATATATTCTTTTTCATATTCTTTTCCATTATAGGTTATTACAAAATACTGAGTATAATTCCCCGTGCTATACAGTAGGTCCTTGTTGTTTATCTATTTTATCTATAGTAGGATATATCTGTTAATCCTGAACTCCTGATTTACCCCTTCCTCACTCATTTCCCTCTTGCCAACCGTAAGTTTGTTTTCTATGTCCATGCATCTATTTACATTATGTAAATAAATTCATTTCACGTTCGGACTTGGTTGCGTATCCTTCTTTCTCTTCCTCCTCCTCTCTCTTCACAGCCCTTTAAAAATGTGTGGGCCATACAGAAACAAGACTAGACGGCGGCTTGACGATACTACTACAGTCACAATTGTTATCTACTCCAATATGGCCTCTCACTAAGTTTGCAATTATTAGTTAAGTTTTAAAAAACATGGACAATGCAGTTTAAAGCAATAATTAAATGCCAAGGTGCCCCAATTTGCTCCCTCTGGAACTTTCAGCAACTCTCAGGCTAATACACGGTTTTTCTGTAGATGGCCGTTAAGCCTCTGATCCTGGCTTCCTTATTAGTCCACGAACATCCATCTTCATGTGTCTCTTTAAGGTACAACCAATTCCACATCAAAGGGCCAAGTTAACCAGAATCACTCCTTAAATTAAGTACATGGTAGTATTGTCTTCTAGGTCATGTTTACTGCAATTGCATACCAGGCTCAGAAAATCTATCTTTTCATCCTCTAAGCTCATTGTCTCTTGTCCAAGTCTGGTCAGAATTCTCATTAGGAAAATGGTTGTCTTGTAAACAGTCAATTTCTATAAATTTTTAAATAGAAGCTACAACCTTAACCAGACTCACAAAGAACAGACTAGTGGCGAGCAGTGGGGAGAGTGAGGAGGGGCGCCATAGGGCTGGGATGTTGGTGGGGTGTACAAACTCTCGGGTGTAAGATAAGCTACAGAGGTGTATTATACAGCACGTGGAATATAGCCAGTATTTTGTTATAACTGTAAATGGACTATAACACTTGGAAATTGTGTAACTAGAAAATAGAACAAAA
Source organism: Bos taurus (assembly GCF_002263795.3). Taxonomy (NCBI): domain Eukaryota; kingdom Metazoa; phylum Chordata; class Mammalia; order Artiodactyla; family Bovidae; genus Bos; species Bos taurus. The sequence goes on along the minus strand of NC_037340.1, from coordinate 6,897,460 downwards.
AGGACAAGCTTCTCTGGAACGTAGAGCCACACCCCAAGTGCACCCACCTGGGCAGCTGGGACGGTCACACGTCCTAGATTCGGTTGCAGTACACGCGTAGCCACAAGACCTGGTCCGTTTCTGGTTGCCATTCCCACAGGTAACACTGCAAACAGACCAGAGGCTCCAGTCGCCCTCACCGTCTGTGGAATCTGGAAGGGAGCAGGGAGATGGTCACCAGCCTCGCCCAAAGAACCCTCACAGCCCCCGTCCGGCTGCCTGCCAACTGCCCACTTGCAGCGTCCCCACTGTTGGAGGGGACCAGGTGCCAGCCGGAGGCGAAAAGTTATGGCCCCAGAGCTCATTGCAGGGATTAGCTTCATGTTAGCAGGGCCTCTCTCTGAGGTTCGGACCCCTAGAAGATGCCTGTGTGCGTGCATGCTAAGTCAAATCTGACTCTTTGAGACCCTGTGGACTGTAGCCCGCCAGGTTCCTCTGTCCATGGGAAGAATACTGGAGTGGGTTGCCGCGCCCTCCTCCAAGGGATCTTCCTGACGCAGGGATCAAATCCAAGTCTCCTGTGGCGCCTGCATTGCATGCAGATTCTTTACCACTGAGCCACTGGGGAAGCCCAGAAGATGTCTGAAACTGAAAGTCGCTCAGTGTGACTCTTTGCCACCCCAGAGACTATACAGTCCATGGAATACTCCAGGCCAGAATACTGGGGTGGGTAGACTTTCCCTTCTCCAGGGGGTCTTTCCAACCCAGGGATCAAACCCAGGTCTCCCGCATTGCAGGTGGATTCTTTACCGTTGAGCCACAAGGGAAGCCCAGAAGATGCCTAGTAAGTGCTTATTGAAAATGTACACATCCACAGAGTGTGGGGCCATGCTACTGCTAAGTCGCTTCAGTTGCGGCCGACTCTGTGCGACCCCATAGACGACAGCCCACCAGGCTCCCCCGTCCCTGGGATTCTCCAGGCAAGAACACTGGAGTGGGTTGCCATTTCCTTCTCCAATGCATGAAAGTGAAAAGTGAAAGGGAAGTCGCTCAGTCGTGTCCGACTCTTAGCAATCCCATGGACTGCAGCCCTCCAGACTTCTCCATCCATGGGATTTTCCAGGCAAAAGTACTGGAGTGGGGTGCCATTGCCTTCTCCTGGGGCCATGCAGTAATATTGTAAAGATTTTCCAAAATGACAACCACCAGTTCCTTCACATGCACAGAGAGGAGTCACATGAATGGGCCCCAAAACACTCCACATGGGAATAAAGCCTTCTTGGACCTTCCAGGCACTTCTCAGGGGACAGCTCAATGCAGCTGATGCTGTTGGCAGTAGAGAAGCTGCCCAGTGGAGCCCTGCCTGAAGTTCTGAGTCACAGAACTGTAGAGAAATAATACACTGCTGATGTTTTAGTCACCAAGTTTTGGGATGGTTGTTATGCAGCAGTAGACAATTGATGTGTGCTTAGTCGCTGTCTGACTCTTTTGTGACACCATGGACTGTATGTAGCCTGCCAGGTTCCTCTGTCCGTGGGGATACTGGAGCAGGTTGCCATGCTCCCCTCCAGGGGAACTTCCCAACCCAGGGATTGAACCCAAGTCTCCCTCATTGCAGGCAGATTCTTTACCAGCTAAGCCACCAGGGAAGCCCTGATAACTGATACATAATGGTAGACCTAGATGGTTCTTTGAGGTCATCACTCAACATCCATCCAACAAATACTCTATTATATGCCAGGCCCAATTCTGGGTATATGAGATATATCATTAAATAAAACTTGCAAGGATCTCTGCTCTGTGGTACTAATAGTTTTGTGAGAAGAGTCAGACAATAATCAAAAAACACACACAAAAATGACTAAATTATACAGTGTATCAGAAATCAGTGAGTGGTAAGGAAAAAGGAGAAATGAACCAGACTGGGGGCTTGAGGGCCATGAGAGAGGATGGTATGTTATCTAGACTAACTTGCTCTTTTTATTTTTTAATTAAAAAAAAAAAATTAGAAAAAAATTTTTTGGCCATACTGCTTGGCATGTGGCATCTTAGTTCCCTGAGCAGGCATCAAATCCACACTCCCTGCCTTGGAAGCCTGGAGTCTTAACCACTGGACCACCAGGGAATTCACCTAATTTCCTCTTTTTAGGAGTAAGGAAACTAAGTCCTGGAGTGCATGGATGACCCACTCAAGGGGAAGGGGAAGAGAAAAGAAAGCTTGGGCCCTAGTGCTAAGCGCTTTTGCTCGAAAGCCTGAGTCTGCAGCATCTTCGTCTGAACTACTTTTTCCCGCTTTATCGAAATCCTCCTCCAGCCTTGGGGCCTCTGCCAGTGCCAAGCATGCAGCCCCAGTCATTGGCCTCACAGGGTAGGGTCCTGCTCCGCTCGGAACAGGTCTCGGTGATTGTTATTACACAGGCCTGGCAAGAATGCGGTCCACACATGTTTCTACCTGAACTGCGGGACCCGGGCCAGACTCCCAGGCTGTGTTTACAGCGTGTTCAGTCTCAGGCAAACCCAAGGCCACTGACTTTAGCCCACTGTGAGAGTCGGTGGGGGCAGTCCTAATCCTTTCCCCTAACCCACGGTTGAGAGTCCAGCCACACCTCACCTGCCCCCGGGGGCCCCATCCCTTTCTCCTGACTCCCCCAAAGGGGTTTTTCCGAATTTTGATTTCCTTCTAAGACATGATTTTCCAACCACGTGGCCAAGCAGATGTTTGAAACTCCTGCCTCGTGCAAGGGAGGCGGGTCTGCTTCCCCTCCCACCCTGGCTGCCTCCATCTCTCCATCTCCTCCTGAGCATCAGTGCAGTGGAACCGGAGAGATTGCTGAGCAGGGGGCCGGGGCTGCCACCTCCCAGGCCTCTTGGTAAACTCGCCAAGGACACAAAGGATGTGCCTGAAACAATCACACGCTCGCACTCCTGTCGGTGGGTGTACCCATGTGTTACACGCACGCAGGAGCACACTCAGCACCTCCCGTGTGGCTCTTCCTGGGGTCTGATTTGTTAAAAGGAACAACCACCACCACAAAAAGTCACCAGTCAGGTGATACTTCTTCACACTCATAAAAAGGGGGCAGTGGGTGAGTCAGAGAAAGCTGATTAATTCACGGAGGAAGAGCTGCTGTCCCCTGTGGGGTGGGTCTCAGCCTAAGACACAATCCAAGTGATGCCAAGAGGTATCCTGCTCCGCTCAGCAGAAGCAAAGGGGCCTCAGCCACCTAGAATTCTCTGGCAGGACGTCCTCCCTGGTATGATAAGATGGAAAGCTAGCTTGGGGGAATATTGTCTCTGAATGTTGAGATTTTAGCATTAAACATACCATCTTGGAATCCCTGCCTGAGGTAATTTCTTATGTTTTTTTTTTTGGTCTAAATTATTGAACGTTAGTACTGTATCAAATTCTGTGAAAAATGATTCCATAATTCTCTATGTACCCACCCCCTTTCACACCCACCCCAGCCCTGGGCCTCTGACTTGCTCTGCTGCTGCTGCTGCTGCTAAGTCGCTTCAGTCGTGTCCGACTCTGTACGACCCCGTAGACGGCAGCCCACCAGGCTCCCCCGTCCCTGGGATTCTCCAGGCAAGAACACTGGAATGCGCTGCCATTGCCTTCTCCAACACATGAAAGTGAAAAGTGAAAATGAAGCCGCTCAGTCGTGTCCGACTCCTAGCGACCCCATGGACTGCAGCCCACCAGGCTCCTCCGTCCATGGGATTTGCCAGGCAAGAGTACTGGAGTGGGGTGCCATTGCCTTCTCCGTGACTTGCTCTGGCCCCTGAAAAAACAGCAAACATGATGCAACACAGAGGCTAGAAAGGTGCCGGTGCCTCAGGGCTTGCCTTGTCCCTGAGGGAACTCTTCCACCAGGTGAAGAGCCTCGGTGAGCCCGGAAGGTGTGGGGCCAGAGGGGGAGAGGCCCACCGGTCCCTGCACCCCAGCTGGCCAGCAGGGATCCCACCATTGGGAATGAAGCCATGCTGGAGCACACAGCCCCAGCCAAGTCAGCCCAGAGCAGAACAATGGTGCAGACAGCCTTCAGACTCTCTCTCTCAAAGACATTTGTGCTTTTAAGCCAGTAAGTTTTAGATTGCTGTTGTTTAGTAGCTCAGTTGTGTCCAACTCTTTTGTGACCCTATGGACTGTATCCTGCCGGGCTCCTCTGTCCATGGGATTTCCCAGGCAAGAATACTGGAGTCGGTTGCCAATTCCTTCTCCAGGGGATCTTCCCGACCCAGGGATTGAACCTGTATCTCCTGCATTGCAGATGGATTTTTTTTTTTTTTTTTTTTTTACTGTTGAGTGGTTTCTAAAGTAGCAAGAACTGGAACTTCCCTGGTGGTGCAGTGGTTAAGAACCCACCTGTCAATGCAGGGAATGTGGGTTTGATCCCTGGTTGGGGAACTAAGATCCCACATGCCACCGGGCAGCTAAGACCCAACACAGCCAAAAAATAAATATACTATTTTTAATTCTTAAAAGAAAACAATAAAGTAGCAAAAGCTGTCACAAATACACCAGAACAACCTTCCCTATGAATGCTCTCTGAATGGCTTGGAGACTCTGGAACCATCAAGGATTTATTACTTCAGTAAGTGGCCATGAAATTAAAAGACACTTACTCCTTGGAAGGAAAGTTATGACCAACCTAGATAGCATATTCCAAAGCAGAGACATTACTTTGCCAACAAAGGTCCGTCTAGTCAAGGCTATGGTTTTTCCTGTGGTCATGTATGGATATGAGAGTTGGACTGTGAAGAAGGCTGAGCGCCGAAGAATTGATGCTTTTGAACTGTGGTGTTGGAGAAGACTCTTGAGAGTCCCTTGGACTGCAAGGAGATCCAACCAGTCCATTCTGAAGGAGATCAGCCCTGGGATTTCTTTGGAAGGAATGATGCTAAAGCTGAAACTCCAGGACTTTGGCCACCTCATGCGAAGAGTTGACTCATTGGAAAAGACTCTGATGCTGGGAGGGATTGGGGGCAGGAGGAGAAGGGGACGACAGAGGATGAGATGGCTGGATGGCATCACTGACTTGATGGACGTGAGTCTCAGTGAACTCCGGGAGTTGGTGATGGACAGGGAGGCCTGGCGTGCTGCGATTCATGGGGTCGCAAAGACTCGGACACAACTGAGCAACTGATCTGATCTGATCTGAAGTGGATTTCCCCATGGCTTTAAAAAAAAAAGAAAAAGCTAGCAAAGCCATTTATTTTCCAAACACTTTACGCTAGGCCCCCAAAGTTAGACATGGAACACTGATATCTCCACATGGCTGATCGTTCCTGTTGGCCTAGCAAGGAAGTGAAACAAAAAGTGGGCACGTCAGTCCACTCGCCGGAAGTGTTTAGAGCACACAGCCCTGGAGGAGAATCCCAGCCAAGCCCCTCCTCCCAGGGATTTCTATTGTTTAATGTATTTGAAGGACAGAAAGGGAATTTCTGATGTAGGGGAGGCGACAAAGCTCTGAGGGCAATCTTCCCTTCTGCTATAATAAAAGAAGCCTATTTTCATTGGCTTACCTACCAGGGAGCATCGCTGAGAGCAGAAGATGAACTTGAGCCCCAGTAATTACAAGGACGACAACAAAGACAGTAGACTAGTCCCTGTGAACGTTTATGTGAGGCTGTGGCAGCCCTGTCTGTGACACCAAAGAGCTGAGTGAGGGCAGAGAACAATCCACAGGGCAGTGGGCTGAGAGCTGGGCTTCTAGGATGTCATTTGACATTTTAAAGTGGTCATTATATACTTTCAGGGCACTCGAGTTCTGCGGTCCAGTTACAGTATTTGGACAACTGAAGTGACTTGAGTCTTGGCTGAGTCACTGGCAAACCTCCACTACTAATCCTAGCTAGACGATTATGACTGCCACTTACTGAAGCCCTGCCTTAACCAGCGGCTCTGTCTGTTTGATTGAACCAGGGTGTTCAATCAAACACCCTGATTGAACTGCTGTAATAACCCTGCAAGGTAGGTAGAAACACTCACCTTTTATGGATAAGGACACTGAGGCTCAGAGAGATTAAGGTGCTTGATTAAGGTCACACAGCTCAAACTTGGCAGGGCTGGGATGAGATCTGAGAGCTGCCTGCTCTGGCCATATCCTGCTCTATATCCTGATATTCCAGCAGCTTTGATTCTGGCCCAAACAGCCCTTCCTTAAGATACCTATTGTATGTGTGTGCCTTAGTCGCTCAGTCCTGTCTGACTCTTGGCAACCCCATGGACTGTAGCCCTCTAGGCTCCTCTGTCCATGGAATTCACCAGGCAAGAACACTGGAGTGGGTAGCCATTCCTTTCTCCAGGGGATCTTTTCAAGCCAGGGATTAAGCCCGGGTCTTCAGCATTGCAGGTGGATTCTTTACCATCTGAGCCACCAGAGAAGACCAACATACCCATTATGTGGCTATAATTCAACAAGACAAAGAAAAACCTTTCCCAAAAAATCACTGTGAAATCTATTAAAACAGGACCACAGTCTGTCAGAGAATTGCAAAGAATCGACTACCAGCCCAAATTACACTTGGCTGTGTTCATCTGATTGCATTATCAGGTTATTTAGAGCAATCTTGGGGATGGTATACTATTATTTGACAGAAAGATACTTATTTGGATCCTTTATTTGCCCTGGGTGACAACTTAAGTATCTCAAACACAAAGAGGCCAAGGGTGAGCTGACTCATGGTCATTACATGCTTCCACCATCACACATTAGGTCTATCTTTTGTTGTTCTTCCAGTGGTCATGTATGGATGTGAGAGTTGGACTACAAAGAAAGCTGAACGGTGAAGAATTGATGCTTTCTAACTGTGGTGTTGGAGAAGACTCTTGCGAGTCCCTTGGACTGCAAGGAGATCCAACCAGTCCATTCTAAAGGAGATCAGTCCTGGGTGTTCATTGCAAGGACTGATATTGAAGCTGAAACTACAATACTTTGGCCACCTGATGTGAAGAGCTGACTCATTTGAAAAGACCCTGATGCTGGGAAAGATTGAAGGCAGGAGGAGAAGGGGGTAACAGAGGATGAGATGGTTGGGTGGCATCACAGACTCAATGCACATGGGTTTGGGTAGACTCTGGGAGTTGGTGATGGACAGGGAGGCCTGGCGTGCTGCAGTTCATGGGGTCGCTAAGAGTCAGATACGACTGAGTGACTGAACTGAACTTTGCTGTGTATTTTATAATTTATTCTAAAGACGCTGCTACATTCTACTTATTTCACCAAGGATTTTCTGAAATACTCTGGCTGCAGACATTTGCATTCTTATTAAAAACGCTAACTTCAAATGTTTGCAATTGATAGCCTCCACTAAGCCCAGTTCCTATGGCAACTGTAGCTGGCCTCAGACAGGGCAGCAAGTCCAAAAGCCCAGTGATGGGTGCTGCTTTGCCACTGCATGAACCTCACCTTTCTGGGCTGAATATTCTCTCCTTGTATCCTCCCTGGCCCCCGACACAGGGATAAACACTTAGAAATTGCTCTATACTTTCTTGCTGATTGAAATAAAAGGGGACTTCGCTCATCTGATCCTGTAAAGAATTCTGGAATTTGTATATTCCCTGTGAGCCATACCGAGAAGCAGTAATGATTCATCCACATTGCAAATGCTACTGAGTGACTGTAGCTTGTAAGCTACACACTTACAGTCTTGCTTCTCAAAGTGTGGTCCAAGGACCAGCAGGGTCGGCTTCACCAGGTCGCTCGCCCCTTTTCTTCATCTGTGGCTTCAGGCACGGCATTTACCAAGATGCCCAGGTGATTTGTGTGCATATAAAGGTCGGAGAAGGCAATGGCACCCCACTGCAGTACTCTTGCCTGGAAAATCCCATGGATGGAGGAGCCTGGTAGGTTGCAGTCCATGGGGTCGCTAAGAGTCAGACATGACTGAGCGACTTCCCTTTCACTTTTCACTTTCATGCATTGGAGAAGGAAATGGCAACCCACTCCAGTGTTCTTTCCTGGAGAATCCCAGGGACGGGGAGCCTGGTGGGCTGCCATCTATGGGGTTGCACAGAGTCGGACATGACTGAAGTGACTTAGCAGCAGCAGCAGCAGCAGCGAAGGTCTGAGAAGCACTGCTTTAGGGATTCCATAAAGGGACCAGATTTACTTTATAAAGTAGGAATCCTGATGTCTAGGGCTTCTCTGGTGGCTCAAACAGTAAAGAATTTGCCTGCAATGCGGGAGTGTGTGTGTCTGTTAGTTGCTCACTCATGTCCAACTCTTTGCGACCCCACGGTCTGTTCATGTAGACAGAGGAGCCTGGCAGGCTACAGTCCATGGGGTTGTAAAGAGTCAGACATGACTGAACCACAGTTTAATGATGGCAGTGTTACTAAGAGAGACCTCACAATCATCAGGATGGAAGTCTCTCCACGACCCAGGGATGCTGTAAGATGCAGACACAGGGTACCCCCCCAACCCCCAGGTATTGTAGATCTAGAAATCTGGGGTGAAGGTGGCTGTGACAGCGAAAGAACTGCTCCAGCAGAGGCAAATTCTACCCTCAAGATGGAAATGGAGGGGGAGGTTCTTAATGTTCATAAATTCAGCAGAATATATTGTGTAAAAACTTTAGATGAAAAAACTGTTTCTAAGTGGTGATCATCAAACTTCCATGAGCATGAGAATCACCTGCTGACCTTGACTGAAAAAAGAAAGAAGCATACAAGGACTCCAGGTCTCACTCCTGCACATTCCATGGAAGGACTGCAGTGGCCCTCGATCTGGGCTGCACCCTGGTGTCATTCACGGAACTTTAAAAATCCCTGATGCCCGGGTCCCACCCCAGAGACTCCAAGTTAACTGATCTAGAGAGAAGTCCAGGCATTGGGATTTAAAAAATAAATGCCCAGAGGAGTATGGGCAACCATACTGAGAAACACTGGTGTGTGGGGCCTCGTGCTTCCAGATCAGGAGCTTCTCAGGTGGATCAGACAGTAAAGAATCTGCCTGCAGTGCAGGAGGCCCTGGTTCGATCCCTGGGTCGGGAAGATCCCCTGGAGAAGGGAATGGCTACCCACTCCAGTATTCTTGCCTGGAGAATCCCATGGATAGTAGTTGCAAAGGGTCGTACATGACTGAGCGACTGACCCTGTCACTTTCATTTTTCTAGCGTGTCTGAAATTGAACAGTCCTGGAGTGGGGTCTGAAAGTCTGCATTTATTTTATGGTCTTTGAGGATGCTGATCTACTGGCCTGGGGACCATACCTGGAGATATGTAGGGAAGGGGCTTGGGCCCAGGATAGGCATTACGTTTTCACAGGCAGTGGATGGATTGTGATGTTGAAGGTCTGAGCCTCATTCAGAGAGACCATGTTCCACGTGGGCTGGGCAGACAGGTTAAGCTGCAGTCCTGTGCAGGGTCAGGCCAGCACTCTGGGATCCTCGGTATTTCTCTTGTTCAACAGCTCAGCCCTGGACTTCTACTCCCATTCCTGTCTTCCAATCTAACTGTCCCTTTATAGATCCACTTTACTGCCCTAAAGGATGTGCTGCCCCCTCTGCCCCCGAGAGGCAGAATAACACAGTGATGAAGAGGACAGACTCCGTACCTAGACTGTCTGAGATGAATCTTAGGTCAAAGTTGCTTAACTTCTCCAGGCTTCAGTTTCCCCATTTGTAAAGTGGGGTCTCTGCCTCAGTGAGCTGATTAAATGAGCTAATTTTTGAGAGCTGCTATGAAGAGGGACTGTGGAAGGCAACTGCTACAGAAAGGTTGGCTAATGTTCCCAATCCTTCTTGGAAAATAAATTGGACTTCTGGGAAAGGGGAAGGTTTTATAAGCGGTTGGGTGGGGTCTGGGAGCTCTCTTTCTGCTTCTCTAGCATTTACTGTGTATCTCTACTGTGGCATTCTTTTGCTCCATCTACTAAGTTTTCTCCTTTTGTTCAAAAACAGGTGAGATGCTCTTCAGGGAAGGACCATGTCTTAATCTTTTTTGGATTCCCAGTACCTAGCAGAATGATGGGCAGAAGATGTGTTCAATGTCAGTTGCGACTAAGTGACGTGGTTGGGAAGAAAGTCCTACTCTTTTGGACGTTGCTTAGGATCATCTATTAGCAGGCAGAAACGACTTGCCAATATACAAGTGGCCTTTTTGCTGAAAATGGGGGTAAGGGTGAGAATGCAAATGGTGCAAAACAAGTCACCCTTGTAGACTGTCTGCTCCTGAGTCTGCTGAGGCTGAACCACAAGGCCATCATCATGGTGGATGCATTTGCAACATATCAGATACTCTTATAACATGGGGTACCCTGCCCGATTCTTCATGAAGACTGGCCAGATGCTTTCCAAATCGGTTTCCTCTTCATCTAGTTCACACAGAAAACATTTCCCAGCTTCCCTTGCACCTACATGGGATCATATGACAAAGTCTTGCCAGTAGAATCTGGGCAGATGTGATTTGTCTTCTCCAGGCTGAGGGGGTTGAAAGCATGAGAGCCTTTTACAGGCTCTGTCTCTCTACTTGTCTGCCAGTCAGAGGCAGAGCATCCAGTGGGTGATTCTCAGGCCTTCACAGTTGGTGAGGCTTAAAGATGGAAGGAGTCTGGGTCCCCGAATGACTGGGTGGAGCCACATTCCCCTGACCCTGTCTTCCATCCCAGCTTAAGTGAGAAATGAACGTGGATTATTTTAAGCCATTGAACTTAGAAATTGCTTGTTGTCTCACCTATCCTACTCTAAAAGCATGGGAAACTGAAAGTCCCAACTCGGGGTCTTGAAATTTGCTGCTGGGGATGCCTCACTTTGATAACTTGAGACATACATGTCCATGAGGGTTTCTAAGGGCCACTCCATTACCAGTGATAAACATAACATAGTTGCCTGGTCAAAGGAGACAGCTGGGCACATCTTTTTCACTAAATGGATTTTCAATACAGGTTTTTACAGTCAAATACATGAGGAAGTTCGGAGAAGGAAATGGCAAGCCACTTCAGTATTCTTGCCTGGAAATTTCTATGGACAGAGAAGGCAGCTGGGCTCCTGTCCATGTGGTCTCAAAGAGTTGGACACGACTGAGCACGCACACACTATTTGAAGAAGTTATTTCAGTGGTTTCGTCATTTTTTGGGGAAAAAAAAAAAAAAAAGGCAGGACCTCAAAGATCCCTAACTTAAAAAAAAAAACCTTTCCGAGGATAATTGGCATTATTTTAAAATTATAGTATTTCTAGAAAAATGTGGTGAGGGGGCCTCTTGGGCCTTCTGTGGACGGGGTGGACAGAGTCTGTATGAGGTCTGCCTTGTTGAAGACTCAAAGCCACACACTGTAAACAGGGTTTTGCTTGGCTCCACGTCCACTGGCCTCATCGTCCTCGTTTATTCTCTGCACGGATTTTATATTGCTGGGTGGTAAACTCACCATATTCTGGCTGTTCTTTGGTTTCAAACATCCGGTGGCCCGGGGCCGGACGGTCCCAGCCGCCGGGGGGGCTGAGGAAGTTGCTGTCGTCTGAGGTGCCATCGTACTTGTAGTCCTGGTCACCGCCCTGGGCCCTCGGCAGGGCCAAGGACCTCTGCCACCAGGCCCGCCAGTCGGGGGATGGCACTGACCAGCTGGGTTTATTCTCCGGGTGCTGATCTTTCTCTGCTTCAGAGTCAGGACCATCCACCACCTCTATGGTGACCTGAGGAATTCAAAACAGGCCAGGGTCAAGGAGGAGTCAACAGCCTCCACGCCGGGTGACCCTCGGGAGAAAGTCTGAGAGCGGAGGGAAACGTGGCTCCCTCGGGAGGGAAACGCGCCTCCCGCGGGAGGGAAAGCGGAGGCTGCACAGTGACAGGGCGGCGGGAGAACCTCCAGGGACGCCCGGAGGAACCGATGCCCACGGGCCTTGCGTTGGGAGGAAGCAGTGTATCACAGGGCCCCTGATTTACGGATGACTACGTTGCTGGGAAGTCTTTAATTCAAGGAGTCAACGTGTACCATGAATGGCACTAGAACAACTCATAAAACGGAACACTTACTAACCATGTACCAGGCGCTGTTTTAAAGGCTTTCCATATATTAATGTACTTCATCCTCAAAACGTCTCTATACTGTTGGTTCTGTTGATCGGCCCTTGTGGTTACTGATCTGAAAGGATCTTTGCCACTCCTCCCATTCTGCTCTGTGGGTGCCGCACCTCCCACCAAGAGGCGGGGTTTACATCCCCTCCCTTGCAGTCTGGGCTGGCCTAACGACTCATAGTATGTGGTAGGTGTGTCAACGTGACCAGCCACACGAGGTCTTGAAGTTCCCATTTGCATTCTCTCAGAAAGTTCCTACCATTACGTATGGAAGCCCAGTCTAGACTACTGTGCACATGACCGTCATGCGATGAGGGAGCCATACAGCAGAGAACAAAGGCTCCCCAAGTCCCTGGAAAGCTCTGAGGCCCCAGTCAGTTGAGCTGGGAGCCATCTTGGATCTTCCCGCACCACGGGGTCACCCCAGCTGATAGCACTTAGAGCAGAGCAGAGCTCTCCCAGCTGAGCCCTGCTCAAATTCCTGACCCACAGCACCCCGAGCAGTCCAGTGATTGTTGTTTCAAGCTGTTAAATTTCAGAGTAGTGGCTAGACAGCTTCTTATAGACAGAAGAACTGGACACAGGGAAGTTAACAGGCTGCCTAAGATCACACAGCTAGTAATGGGCAGCCATGGGTTTCTAGCTCCAGAGCCTGTCCTCATATGAACTTTTCCAAACTGTCTCTCAAAAAGTCAGTCATCTAGGTCCTGTCCCCTCTTGTGACCAGGTGAGCCCAGAGCCCACCGATGCCGGTAGGGGCTGGATGCCACAGGTCGTGTAGAGATGTGAGCATAAGGTCCATGCTGTCCCAGCTGTGAGTTTCACTCATCTCGGAAACCAGACCCAGCACAGACTCCTGCTTAACCCACCCTCAGGGTCAGAGCAGACAGTCCCAGAGTCAAGGTCAGAACTCACTCTTGGATTTACGGAGCCTCGTTTGGAAGTCACAGGGCTGAAAGAATGCAGCTTCTTGGCTCCGAGAGACAATCAACATAGAGAAACTTGTTTTAAAAACATAATGAAAGACTCCTTGGGTTCCTCTGGCCATCACACGGCTCTTGCAACAACCCCTGGATGAGTTATGTGCAAATGAATCAGAAACATGCGCTCCAAGTAATCAGCGCAAGATGTACTGGGCAGATGCTCTTCTAGCTTTGCCCTAACTCGACATCTGAGAGGCTTGCTGAGATGCTTTGCCAAATTGCACCGGGTCATGCCAATCCCTGAGACAAACAGACCCTTCCTTTTGTCTCAGGAATGGAAAAGTTTGAATTCTACTCTCTTCGACGTTCAAAGGAGGTTGCCCCGCTCATGGTGGCCTTGTGTGGTCCAGACACGAGGTCCAGGGTGTGCTCTTCTACCCCAGTACACTTGGGCCGTGGCAGGCCGAGAGCATCTCCTCTGGTGTGGGATGCCTACGAGGGCACCATTGGCTTGATTCCATGCTACCACCATCACCCCAGTCTTGTAAGCATCCCTTGCATATTTATAAATAATTATGGAACTTTTAGTAATCCCCCAAAAGGACAAAAAGAAGAATTACATCATTCATCTTGTATCACTGTTGTTTGCTGGAGGGATGGCTGTTGGAGAGGGACAGTGCCCAGGACCCACATGCAACCCTACAAGGATGTAGTGGAAGGCATGCACAGCTGGGTTGCAGGGACCTGAGCCAGCAGAGATACCATAATGCCCAGCCTTTGAAGACACAACCTTTCTCCTATGCAGTCCCAGCCCCCATGCCTGCAGACAGAACAACTGAGCCGCAACAATTGTCTGCAAGGCTATTAAGGGTCTTGGAGGCGCGAGGCTGCCAAAAGCCAGGCAAGCCTGCAATTATGGTAATAAGATCAGTCTCTGGGTAGGAGATAAGGGGGAACAGGCTGGACAGTTTTGGTATTCCGTTTGTATCCAGGCTGGAGTCAAAGGGATTGCCTAAACAAAACGTGCCCTGCAATTTCTCCAAGCTGGGAATCAAAACAATTCCATGTTTTAAGCTATTACCGTCAATATGATTCTTTTTCCCCCCAAACTGCTGCTTGGATCCAAACAAAACAGATTTGTTGCCTGGCCAGGCAATGAGTAGCAAAATACAAATTTACTCCAAAAACTATTATCGATGACTAAATCTCATCAGCTTAGAGGTTTCTTTTTCCCCTTTCATTTCTAGCCACTGCTCCAACTGAATTAAAAATAACACAAACAAACAAACAAAAAAAAACCCCACACAAAACCAAAACCATGCAAACCTTAGGATCCACCCTTCCCTGCAGTTAGGAATGTGGAAACCTCGGACTGATATCAAAAGAACAAATCTAATCTTGAACGTGAAATTTCATAGGCATCCAATTAAAAAGACTTAATGAGCATGATTGTGACTTCTCGAATGGAAGGAGGTAGAGGGAGATCAGTTTTATGCTTCCTGTTGCTCTCACTCTTATTTACATGTTCTTTAGCATCAAAGAATCTGTTCATAAAAATGTCTTGAACAATAATCAGTGTGACGAGTTGAAGGTGTGGCAGGGAGCACAGTGGATTTCCAGGCTGACGAGCTAGATCTTACCTTTGGCGTCTTCAATACACAGCATTGAAGCATCTTTAGTATATTTGTTTCTTCTGGATTTTTCCATACCATGAATCAAGACAGTAAAAGAAAAATAACTTTTCCAAAAGACCCAAGTCCAACTTCTTGCTGAATGTTGTCAGATCCAAGAAAGAGAGACTAGAATAGGTGCCAAGTTTGAGAATTCCGTCCAAAATTAGGAAAGGGTAAAATCCTTTGCACTATTACCAGTTTCTTTCTTCCTCTTGAAAGTTCAAACATTTATTAGAAACACACTCTTTAGCACTGAAAAGCACTTTCCACTGGGAAACGAACACAATTCTTAGTCTAATCAGCAATAAACTAACGACACTGAGAATACAGAAGGCTTGATCTTCGGAACTCAGGAGAATCTTCTAGAATCTTCTAACTTGTTGGCCCTTTTAGAGGACTAACAAGCTTGAGAGCTTCGGTGACCAGGTAGTTTGGGTTTGTGTTTATTTCCCAGAGATGAAGAGAAGCCCTGGGAGTTGAAATGATTCCTCAACAGCACAGAGCAGCAAACGGTTACGCCCCCGATAATGTAACCGTTCTTCCTTGACAAATGCCAAAGAAAGAACACAAAGGACCAGGAAGATATATAATCCCTCCCTCTCAGACCCACTGGTGCTCTCAAAACAACTCTGGCAGCTCCAGGTAAGCGCCACGAATGCTTTGAGCCTTCCAGCATTCCTGTTCAGGGATCACTTCTTGTTCTACAAAAGCTAGCCCCACATTTCAGGCAGAGAAACTAGCCTGGAGAGTTCACATTCCTTAGGTGAACAGCAAGGAAGGAGAGCTGCTCTCAAAACGAGATCTCCTGATTCTTAATTATTTTATACTGGTCTCCTCTGTCATTTTCACACTTGCTGCCATCACCAGCCAGCGTCCACCAATCTGGGGAAGCATCCTGCATCACTTTGCTGAGTGCTTCCCATGGATGATCTCATTTAATCCTTGTGATTAATGAGAAGCTAAGTCACTTCAGCCGTGTGTCTGACTCTGTGCGACCCCAAGGACTGTAGCCCACCACGCTCCTCTGTCCATGGGATTCTCCAGGCAAGAATATTGGAGTGGTTGCCATGCCCTCCTCCAGGGGATCTTCCCGACCCAGGGATCGACTGTCTCTTATGTCTCCTGCAGTGGCAGGTGGGTTCTTTACCACTAGCGCCGCCTGGGAAGCCCATTTAATCCGCACAACCCTACCACTATGGAGTATTGTCCTACAAAGGTACTACACCTAGATTGTTATTCCCATTGTATAGACAAGGAAACTGAGGCCTATGGAGGTCAAGTAACCTTCAGCAGCCACAGAGGCCAAGCCTGGTTGACAGAAATGGTGCTGCCGGAGCCCAAAGAGAGGTGGGTGGACTCGGGCTCACGATGGGGACAGCAGGGCCCCCTTGAGAATCAGAACAGAATCAGCTTGTCTCCAGGAGCGTGTGGGTCCATGTCTTGGGCACAGTGATTTCTTGGTTCTTACTTGGACAGGCCTGCCATCCCAAAAGAATTTTAGGAAGAAAGGAGGTGGGAAAATCAGAAGTAGAAGCACGTACAACACCTATAGCCCTGGCCAACTCATCTGATTACATCAAGAGGCCTGCAGTCGTGTAAATAAGTCTGCACAAGGGGAAAAAAGGGCTTTTAGAAGACTATTTTTAAGTCTCCCTCAATGGAAGAAAAGAAAGAAACACATTGGTTGAAATGAATACGAATCTCAGATGGACCCAGAAAAGAGAAATATTTGGTGGTGAATAGCTACTGTGGTAAGGAATTGATGCAGTGAGCCTAATAATGAGTTTATTTTAGAAATTTCTGCATCTGCTATCTGACCATCAGCTGCGGAGCAGAAACCCAGCCAAGGATACTGACGTTCTGCTTGAACTTGCCCTGGGGGATTTACTTTCTTTCCTGAGTGGATTATTTATTTATTTGTTGCCAAAACCCAACTTCTAGTTTTGTTTTAAATTTAATATGGAGATTGGGTTCAAGAGTTTGAGGCTATTTCTTTCTATTTTGTGCATTGTTGGACTTCCCCGCCGCCTCCCCCCACCCCCTACTCACTTCCACAGCCTGAAGCCAGTCTTAAAATGAAGAGCCCAATTCACTTGGGACAGAGGCCACCTGGCTTCAGCGATTTAAAAAAAAAAAAAAAAAGCTCTGAAAAGCTGGGCTTTTTAAAGGATTTCCCTTCCTAAAAGTCAAGAGGCCCAGCTCAGCATTGTCTCTTTGGAAAGGTGTGGGCGGTTTGGTGGTGGTCGTAGGGGGAGACTGTGGACCCCAGCCCTGGAGCGTGGGAAGTGCTTGCAGACAAGGGGGCGGGGCTGGGGTGTGGTTCAGAGACAGGGGTATCAAATGCCTGTGTGCTCCCCGCTCCAGGGAGGGCTAGCTGGGTGGGGGCTGGGGGCAGGTTGCCAGAGGGGGAGGGGGAGACGAGGTCAGACGGCCCGGCAGTGGAAGCCGACCCCGGTACGCCTTCACCTGTTTGCAGTCCGCTCCCCGGGACGAGAGGATGGCCAAGGGTGACTAGTGGGGCTGTCTGCTTGGCTGCATCAGCCCTGTGTCAAGCCAGTGGATTTCAGCAAAATGGTAGAGCTCTGAGGAAGGGGCAAGAGTTGTCAGCATGAAAACCATCACCCCCTTTGAGAAAGCACCTCACCTTTTAAAGGACTACCAGGGAGCCGATTTACTCGTGTGGTGAGGCTTGAGGCTACAGCAGCCAGCTGTGTGTGTGTGTGTGTGTGTGTGTATGCACACTCACACACACTTGTACTCAGACCTAGGGCTGGAGCTCTCAGGGGTACCATACATCGGTCTTTCTTTGAGCATCTTTCTGAGCAATGAACGCTCTTCTTTGCTGGTCTTCCCAGAGAGAGAAGGCCAGGAACACAGCTCAGTATTCCTTTCTTTGGGGCCAACAGGTCATTAGATCAATAAAACACAGGCCCCTCTACTCCTCTGACTGGCCCCACGCAGTTATCAGTCACGGGGCTTGTGCAAAGCGGCAGAGGGATGACCCAACTGGCGAACAGGCAGCAGGACCGCACTGGCTTGGTCTTTTTGGGTCCTTGGGTGTGATGGTATCTGGGTTGGAGCATCTTTCGCTTCAAGTCCATTTTGCCAGGAACGGGTTGCCCTGTTGGAGCAATGGGGAAACCTATACTCTTGGGAGGTATAGTGATCTCTTCTGTACAAAAGGAAACTCAAGAAACATCTAGGGAACTCATAGGAGTAGCCTGGTTCCCTTCCCACCCTGTGCTCCAAAGCAGCCCATTCTGAAGGGGCGTGGAGGCGAGCTTCCCATAGGTACCGGGGCAGTGCTGAGACCAGTGGAAGACAAAACGCTGACTGCTTTGTACCTGTTAGAAGTCTGTACAAACAGGTGGCTGTGGGCTCAGAGGGGACAAGGACAAATGATTTCCACTTTATAAAAACTGTGTTTTATGAAAGTCCAAGAGGCTTTGTCGGAGGGTCTCAAGAGTGGTCTTCTCATGATTCATCCTCCATGTATTCTCTGCTCCCTGGTCTCGCTTTATAATTCTCTCCATCAACCCCAACAGCCTCCTCACCCCTCAGGAAGCCCAGCGGTACTGTTGCAAAGCTCTCTTCATCTGGCTAAACAGCACAGCTTATGCTGATGAAAAATGGATTGTGAGTTCTGGGGCTTTTCTGAGCTCATGTACAAATCCATCGTGTGGGCTGGCGTGGGCTTAGCATTTCATGGTTGCCCTTTTCTTTTTATGGAAAAGTCGTCAGGGTTTCCCAGATCTGAGAATCTCAACTGCCTTTGCATCACTGTTCTTCCTTGACATTTCAGCTAATATTTTAAAAAGACCCAAGTGATGTCTGGGGACTTCTGACTGATGGACTTATCTGGGAGAGAGAAATTCTCCTAGATAAATTCTCCTAGAAATTCAGTCCTAGGTGGAGCCCATGAACTTGGTAATTTTCCAACGTGGGGACTGCAACCTTCCAGTCCCCTGTATCCAGGCCTTTTCTTGTAAGTTTATATCAGTAACTCTTAAATTGATGGCATTAATAGCTCAGTCCTCAGCATTAAGCTCCACAATGAGATTGCCCATCTCTCAAAAAAAAAAAAAAACAAACTGCAAGCCGCAGCAAACCTCAAATTGTTTTGGGCATGGGCTAAGCACCCTTGGGATAAGGGTGGTCTGGTCCTACAGCCAAAAAAATCCATCAACAAGGAAAAATCACTTCCTGTCAATGAAGGAGGGATGGGGAGTCACACTGAGCAACAGTAAGGGGTTATCTATGCCTTTTTTGGTCAGTCTGCACCTCCCCCAAGTGGGTCCTGTATTCTTTATCAGAGAGCCATGTGGACAGTTCCTGGAGAGAGGACAATGGAGAAAATGGCCTGTTTTTCTGATTAATCAGCTGGATTGATACAAGACCTATCGGAAACCTGAATTGGTGCACATGATTTCAGCACACGGGTTGTCAAAGCCTGACTTCCGGAGCACTGTTCACTTCTCTGCCCTCGTCTCTGCCCCGCCCTAATGATCAGGTCCCTTCCCAACCCTTCCGTCTATCTGGGTCCGCCTTCCATGGAGCACAGCACTTGTTCTGCTCCGCTTCCACGATCCTTCTGGCATTCTCTTAGGTGGCAGTTGGAACCTTCACACCCAGGTCATTTCCTGGAGGGAAGACCTTACATTTAAGGTCTGACATTTTTTAACTTCCCAGTAGCTAACACAACATTTTATGCATGGGGAGGTAGGGGAATGGTGGGTGTATTGTTCTAACTGAGGTGTACTCTTTCTGCCGTGGAAGTCAACTGGAATTTGATACAGAGAAAGAATAAGGACAAGCTGCCCTTCCCCATCTAGTCAAGGCTATGGTTTTTCAGTGGTCATGTATGGGTGTGAAAGTTGGACTGTAAAGAAAGCTGAGTGCCAAAGAATTGATGCTCTTGAACTGTGGTGTTGGAGAAGACTCTTACAAGTCCCTTGGACTGCAAGGAGATCTAACCAGTCCATCCTAAAGGAGATCAGTCCTGACTGTTCATTGGAAGGACTGATGTTGAAGTTGAAACTCCAGTACTTTGGCCACCTCATGCAAAGAGTTGACTCACTGGAAAAGACCCTGATGCTGGGAAAGATTGAGGGCAGGAGGAGAAGGGGACGACAGAGGATGAGATGGCTAGATGGCACCACCAACTCAATGGACGTGGGTTTGAGTAAACTCTGGGAGTTGGTGATGGACAGGGAGGCCTGGCGTGCTGCAGTCCATGCGGTCGCAGAGTCGGACACGACTGAGCGACTGAACTGAACTGAACTGCCCTTCCCCATGTGAAAAGAACTGAGGACAAAGCTTACAAGTTTGGAAGCCAGCACTTGAGGACAGGGGTGTGCAGGGGCCAGGTGGCCCAGGGAGACGGGCCTCCCTCCATCACCATGAGGCCCATCTCTGGGGAGAAACAGAGGGAGGGGCAAGTGAAATTCAAAATGAGGAGTTTGTCTTTGACACACGGACTGGTAGGGTGAATTTTCTTGGGAGCCTGAACACTTGTGTTTGAGCCCCAACTACTGTTTACTAGCCATGTGACTTTGGGCAAGCAAACCAAATGGTAACTTGCGGAGAATTAGTTGCATTATTGATAATATCGGAAGAAGACAACATGTTTGGCTTCAACATGTTGGGAGAGTCAAGTCAGATCCGCCTTTGCCTTGCTGAGTAGACTGTGCTATTTCAGTGCCGATGAGAGTTCTTAATTTCAATTCCAGGAGCCCCTTTCCCTAACCTCCTGTTTCTTCAGCTTCATCCCACTCCATCCTAGTGGCATGCATTCCGCTATCTGCTAGGAACTTCTATTTTTCACTCTATTCTTATCGAAATTTCTCATCAGTTGTTTTACACTTTAGCGCAACTAATGCGACAACTGAAGTGTTGTTGCCTCCTAAAGGAATTTCTGGAGATCAAGGCAAGGCAGAGAGGCTTTGTATTCCTGAGTGTCTTGGAAATCACATGATAATTTGCCTCATCTACTCACGCGTTAGACTGGCCTTTCCCTATAGCTACCGTTTTTCATCAATTTCAGAGCATATTATTTTGTTTTATTTTTCTATTTCAACAGCTCTGAAATCAGATCTGGATAAATTTTATAATCTTGGATGTGCCATACTCTAATTAGCACTGTATTCTTTTTTCAGTGGTTCAGAAAATAACGATGCATCTTACAATCCAGGGTTTACACAGATGCAATGTAACATTGCTCTGGCAGAGATAACAGGATTCATCAAAGGGCTAAGGGGAAAAGGGAGGTGGGATCAGATCAGAAAACAAAGGCATAGACTGTTTCATTTTCTTCCACCTTTCAGTTGCCCAGCATTACCTGGATATTTGGATTCTGTCCATTGATATCAGCTTTGGAAAGATCTGGAAAGTTGGGTAGGTCAAGGAGAAAGGATCTGGGGCCATCTCTTTGCAATGAAGGGTGCCCAACCTCTTGCTGGAATTGCTGTCTGGGGATGGGCTGGTGCCCAGCCTGGTGGTCTGAATGTTCCCCGGGTGCTTCTTTGGACAGAGGAAAGCTGGTTTCTGATGTCGAGGCACTTTCCATGTTGAGGTTATTCTGAAACAAACAAACAAGCAAATAAACAAATAAACAGGAGAAGCATGATTTAGAAATGCTACCCTTAAAAATTTGAGACGAGGACAATTCCAGGAGTTGGAATTAAGCCAGGGTTGCACTCCCAAATCATTGTTCTTCCCATGGCTAAGTTTTCCCATCTTTAAAAAGCTAAATTATCAGAAAAATTTTCCTAGCTTGCTACTTGGGGATTTTCTGAGGGCTAATGAGTTTGATCCCTGGGTCAAGAAAATGCCCTGGAGGAGGGCAAGGCAACCCACTCCAGTATTCTTGCCTAGAGAATCCCATGGACAGAGGAACCTGGTGGGCTACAATGTATAGGGTCGCAAAGAGCAGGACACGACTCAAGTGACTTAGCATAGCACAGTGTATTATGGGATATTTATCCAACATCAACATATGTCAACATGAAGAGCCTGATGGAGCTTGAAGTGCTTAATGGAGAACAGTTGTTCATTTAGAACTGGAATCAAATTATAGTTTGCTTATCACAGCTTCAATTGATTAACCACTCTGGCTTTAGTTATAACCCCAGTGTCCACAGCTTGTTTCTTTGGTGTGGGTTAGCAAAAGATCTGAAAATATTTCAGTCAAATCATTGATTATATCCATCCGTTCATCCATCCATCTGTCCATCCATCATCTTTTCCATCCATCTGCTTTTCAACCTACTTAACCTTCTTCCCTCCTTTCTGCCTTCCCTCCTTCCTGCCTTCAGTGTTTTCAGTCATCCACTCATCCATCCTTCCAGCCATCCAGTCAACACGTGTCAACCATGTGCTAGGCATAGGAAAGCCATGAACTAGACAGTCACGGGCCCTGTTCTACTGGACTGCACATCTAACCGGGGGGAATAAACCACAAGTACACACATGAATAGGGTCGGATCAGAGAACAGTGATTGCTCAGAAGAAAAGTAACAGACAGTGGTCAGGGACAACACAATGTAGGTGGCTGAGGAAGACCTGTCTGAAAAGGCAGCTTGCAAAGTGAAACCTGAACAGCTGCAATTATTGAGCAAAGAACACAGCAGAGGGACAAGCAAGGAAGACCGTCCTGGGATGCCGATGACTTGGCTCACTTGAGGATCAGAGAGAAGGCCAGTGAGGCTGGGACAGAGCGAAGAGGGGGAGAAGGACCTGAGATGGGGATGGAGAGGTGGGGGACAGCCCAAGAAAAAGTCACACAAAGGCGTTCTCAAATTGAGGGTCTTTATCGTGAAAAGTTGCAAGTCTGTTGTTTTTCCAGGCTAGCAAAAAAGGTCTGTGTTTGGTTGTCACTGGGGGAAAATGTTTTCCCAGTGATCAGAGAGCGTGGAAGTTGCTGGACTTCTTTCCCAGAGTAGCTTCTGCTCGCCTTCTCCCTGGCCCTCTGGTTGGAGGCTTCCTCCATCCCCTAAGGGGTAGCATTTTCGTGTTTACTGGTGGAGGGCGATGTGGAGATAGAATTTCACCCGCGTTTGGGTCAGCGGTTAATTTCCTTGTTATTCTTGGGCATGTTTGGGGGTTTTGGAGTGGATATCCCAGCACGTTGCTTCCGCACGCACTCCCCGCCCCCTCTGCCTGCAGCGCCTCGGACCCAGTCAGGGGTTACATCTGGGATCAAAACACTCCTGACTCTGAGCACCCGAGGTCAAGAGTGGGCTGAGGACGGAACACAAGCAGCAGATGACCATCTCATTAAACAGCTGACCTGAGGGGCTGGATTTTTCTATCTCTCTAAACAGACATGGGATGAGGAATAAACTCCCTGGTGCAGAGATCACGTCTGTGAATGTTCCCAGAGGCTGAGAAGAGGACGGAGCTAGGAAGAAGCCTGTCTGCTAGCTCCTCTTTAAAACGTGCAGTTAGGGAGGGGAGAGCTGCTGCCCTTCATCAGGTCTTTGCCTGCCCTTCCTCTTTGCTCGGGAGATGTGGCCGGGGGCAGAGTCTTTGCACACCTTTCCAGTCACCTCTCTGTCATGCTTTCGTCTCCTGGCATAGCCTCCTAGAGAGAGCTGCCCTGGCATTCCTAGACATTGCTCAACACAACAGAGGCCAAATGCATTATGCCCAGCTTGTCCCATCCAGCACGCAGAGACAGTGAGAGAGAGGCAGGCTAATTCTTTCCCCAACACGAAACATCTCTATCGTGGCCTGGGGCAAGCTCACTGAACGCCCTCATTCTCTTGTTTTTCTCCCTGGATCCCCAACAATGTTAGTGAGGACATCTGACTTCTCATGGAAAATTTCTTGCAGCAGGTTCTGGGAATCTAATTCTCAGAAAGGGTGCATGATTTGCTCTCCCACACCCTGAGGGATACCCTGCAAATCCTGCCTTGGCTTCATGGTGGCAACCGGAACACGCTGCTAGACTGGGTGAAAGAGGGAACCTTCCCTGGCAATCCAGTGGTTGAGAGCTCACCTTCCAGAGAGGGTGAGGTGTATGGAGAGAGTTAACAGGGAACCTTACATTACCATATGTAAAACAGACAGCCAGTGGGGATTGCTGTGTGACTCATCGAACTCAGACAGGGGCTCTGTGACAACCAAAAGCAGTGGGATGGGGAGGGAGTTGGGAGCGAGGTTCAAGAGGGAAGGGACATAGGTACACCTATGGCTGATTTATGTTGATATTTGGCAGAAAATAACAAAATTCTATAAAGCAATTATCCTCAATTAAAAAATAAATAAATTAAAAAAAAATAAAAAGATTTCACCTTCCCATGCAGGGGATGAGGGTTGATCCCTGGTCAGGGAGCTAAGATGTCACATGTCTCTTGGCCAAAATAAAAGAAAAAAAAAAGAAAAAGAAAGAAACCAAAATGTAAAAAAGAAGCCATATTTTAACAAATTCAATAAAGACTAAAAACAGTGCACATAAAAAAAAAAATCTTTAAAAGATGGTGCCCCCTTTCCTTTCCCTTGTGATGAAGCAGTCTTTCTACTACAACAACTCTTATTTTAGAAGAAGAGATGTTGTTGTTGTTCAGTCGCTCAGTGGTGTCTGACTCTTTGTGACCCCAGGGACTGCAGCACACCAGGCTTCCCTGCCGCTCACCATCTCCCAGAGTTTGCCCAAGTTCATGTTCATTGCTTCTGAGAGAGAGGAAAGGTATTTGGGCTGCATATTTGTCGCTTGGCTTAGCTGGCTGATAAAACAAGGGCTGGGGTTCTGACGGGTTTCTTGATCTGACTCTGGAATTTCTCCTGGGAGGAGAGGCACACAGTCATCCTGGCTTAGACATGAGCTAAGACTCTCTGTGGCTGAACGATCCTCCATGGAAAGCAAAGCAGGCAATAAGAAGAATCCCACACTGTCCCAGCAGGATGGTCCAGAGAACTCAGGGTGGGTTGGGTCTACACTTGAAAAGAGGAATGTAGAGTCAGGGCAACTGGGCTGGACGATTCAGGCCACAAGTGCCTGTGCTGGGAAGATGGGGGCACAAAGTATGCTTTGGCTTGAACTATGCACACAATTGTGGCCTCTCTCCATCCTTCCCCAATCCTTCTCCTCCTGCCTCCCCCCACCTCCCCTCAAACAAGCTCAGCGTTTGCAAAGTGTCTAAAAGATGGGAATGGGAAATCATAAAAAGTGCTAATCATGATCTCTGAATATCTGAATTATTCTTGCTTTTCTACAACACATGTTGACCTGGAAACCTTGGCTCCCTCCAAACCTTGGTACACTCTCAAACTGTTTGGAAACTGGAAGCCCTCAGGTAGAATATCTGCCTGCCAATGCAGGAGATGTGGGTTTGATCCCTGGGTCTGATCCCTGGGTTGGAAAGATCCCCTGGAGGAGGAAATGGCAACCCACTCCAGTATTCTCACCTGGAAAATTCCTTGGACAAGAGGAGCCTGGTGGGCTAGTCCAAGGAGTCACAAAAAGTCAGACATGACTGAACACAGCACTGATAAAGTAGGAGAAGGGTGCCTTACAATGGCTCACATAAAATGAAGCTCTACTTTATTCAATCAATAACAAGATTCAGGAGCAACCATTATTTTGATAATCAAGAATCTAGGGCAGGAGACAGTAGACTGGGTCTGCTAATAAGGAAGGAAAACACCGTTTCTTCATCCTTTCTCAAAGACACACTACACTCCTTGCAGAGGCCCCATCTGCAAGACCTCCTTGCAGGGCCAAACTCACTCACCGAGTTCACATAACAATCCTAGCAGAGCGAGGATTCTCATGAAGGGTGGATTGCAAAATGAAGATTTAAACAGTTGGTGTTTTATTCAGCAAAGCAAGCATCCTTCTCTGAAAACATGAGCTTCGGGGAGTCCGCTCTTTAAGAAATAGTACCACTCTTTCCAAGGAACTGCCTGATTCGTTTGGTTTGAATTCAAGTGAGACAAGGGCATCAGTTCAGTTTGGGAAAATATCACTTTGCCCACAACATGTCTTTGAGTTGACCTTCGACCTGTGACATTGCTGCAGCTCTAGGAGCAACATTCTAATTTGAGAGCCGTGACCACTAATAAAGAAACAGAAGAACTAAAGCTAGTAAGTGGTTTGCACTCACACATTGTTCAACTGTGAGGGGAATGACATACGGTGGCCACACTACTCAGCTGCCACTTGACTCTCCCACCTTTGTGCATAGCTCCTGTCCCTCCATTATTCTACAACTTATTTTTTCTATAATTTATTCTTATTTAAAAATAGGAATAAGGTAATAATAAAATGCTAACAGTAATAATAAAATAGGCTCTGTGCTCATGTAGCCTGGTGTTTTGCCTTAGATGGCAGTATTATTGTGGCAGATATTGCAATTTCCAATATCCATTCTTCTTTTTTTAAATTCAGGGTTGATTTCAGAAGGCAACACGCCTGGCTAAAACTTCATTTCCCAGCACCTACTGCAGGAAGGGATGACCATGTGACACGGTTCTACCCAATGAGATGTAAGTAGAAGGTCCCTGATACGACTCTTAGACAGAAGGCAGAGTCAGTTTACCTTTTGCCTCTTTTCTCTCTTTCATTTTCTCCTGCCTGAAGTGTGGATAATACAAGTGTTTGAAGTGAAATGAGGCTGCTGGCATGAGGTTGAAGATACTCTCTAAAGGTGGCTGAATGGCAAGATAGAGGGGCTGAGGTCCCTGGTAACACACGAGAGCCTTCATAGTAGCCCTGGAATGATGACCTCTGAACTTCTTGCACCCTTGCTACAAACAGTAACATCGAGGACAACCGAGGCGCGAGTAGCAATGTTCCCTGTGTGACTCTAATTTGAGAACTGTGACCACCAATAAAGGGAGAAAAGCCCTGTTCAGCAAAGTGACTCAGGATTGGGTACCATCCCCAGCTTATGCGGGTACCAACCGAGCATTTAGTGAATCATTTCCAAGACCTTCACGGTGTCAGCCAGGTTACAAGAGCTCAGCCTTGCTGCTGACTTTCCAAATCCGCCCTCTACCACCTCCCTCCTCCTTCCACATATAGAATCTTCTCACTGTTTCAGCATCTGTACCTTGCGTTTCTCAAACCCGTTACTTGCTGGGTAATGTCATATTTCCTTTCATTTGTCTGAAAATCCTATCACTAAAAAATTTCAAGGTGTTTGCCCTCAAAGAATCCAGATCTCCTTGGACAAATGATTGATTCCAGAGCTGGGGTGGGGAAGTCAAGTGAGTTTGGGATGCTCTCCTGTGGCAGGAACCGAGGAAGACTCAGGAATTAATGGTGTTCCCTCGGAACAACATGGGAGCCATCCTGAAGGGCCCTCGGTGCACCGGGATTAGATACTTTGGGTGTCAAAACACAAAAATTGTCGTTGACTGCCATGCATTGCATCCGTGACATTCAATGAACCTACGATGATACTCACAAAACAGAGGAAGCCAGGAAAAGCCATCATCCGCACTCGAGGTAGGGCTTATAAAACTCCTTACTTGGAACATTTGTATTAAAGAGAAATGGAGGTTTGCTTGAGGAAATAATGTCTGAACCAAGATTGAACAAATGAGTACCATGAAGCCTGGGAAGCAGGTGACGATCACAGAGCAGACAGGGAGATGGGCCAGTGAACTTGGCGATCCTGGCGAAGGACACGGAGTGTGCAGACTCCCCAAGGCCTCCCAGGGCCTGGCACTGAGGCCCAAGGGCCATCAGGCTGGGATGGAGTTGGGGTTAGGCTCATTGCCACTCTGCTGTCTTCAGTAAGAGATCACTGGATAAATAATACAAATGCCAGGCCCAACCCCAGATGTCTGCACCCACCAGCCTTTGGTCTGAAAGCTTTATCTCCTAGCATGCTGTGACTTTTCCATTAGGCCACCACTTCCCTGGTGGCATCCTCTGGGTCAGCTGGAGGCTTGCTGGCATTCTATGGGTGGGCATCGCCTCCCTGGCTCCCGTCACTAGCTCTGAATGCTCCCAGGAAAGCTCTGCCAAGATGGCTGAGGAAACCTCTCGTCGGCAGCCCCGGCGCGGTTTCCAAGATGACAGGCCCAGACACTTTGCTCCTCGTGTACTTTCTCCACGGGACATCCCCTGCCCAAGAGCCGGGACGTCCGGCCGCCGCCCTCAGCCACGTCGGGGGGGATCCATCCCTTTGGCTGCATTGTGACCAAGGTGGACCGCCATGGACCACATCGAGGTCAGAGCACTCACAGCAGAGTCGGCAGCTGCTCATCTGGCACAGGACTGAGAGAGGCAGGGGTTCTTTGGAGAACCAAGCCCCAGAGCTATTTAGGGCGATCAGCTCCAGGGAGGACCATCAAGCTGTGAAAAGGAGCTGTGCGTCCACCTTTGGAAAAACCGTGCTCAGAATCACTGCCACCTGCCCTGTTCCATAAACCTCAACCAAAGGCCGGTGTGTGAAAACCAGGGCTGATCTGACCACTTCCAGAACCTCAGAAGAGGCACACACTAGTAACAAATTGTGGCTGGCTTGGACAGTTTTAATGCCTATTTTTTTTTTTTTTTTCTTTCAAGGCTGTGGTAACTATTCCCAGATTAACGCAACCAGGCAGACTTCTTGGAGGCAGACGGGATGGCAAATTTCTGGAGGGCAAAGAACAGGCCGTATCTGCAATCTCAAACCCCACACCCTCCAATTCCAAATGAGCTCGGGGGGCACCCAATAAGTACTAGTTGATGATAATGATGGCCACAGGCTTAGTTAGATGTTGTTTTAATTAGGCTCAGGCTACAGGCCTCATTACCCCTAATGTGGCTTTTATGTGGGATTCTAAAGAAAAAAAAACCCAAGAATCTTCTATTGAAGATATTAAAGAAGATATTATTAGCAAGGCTTTTGGTCTCATAGACTTTGAACAACCAACAACAAAGATTATAATTAACGTCACTGCAGCCTCTCTCCTTAAAATATATTAACAATATAGCTAATTAGCAATATGTCCTCATTTGGGCTGGACAGCTGCATATTATTATCGACAATGCTTGTTTCCTTTCTGCAGATTAAAGGCAGCCACGCTGCATCCAGGCATATGGCCACGCTCCTTCCACATTAAAACACTCCGTTTTCTTCTCCCCACGATAAACACACTTGGGGCTTTATCTGTGCCGGGCATCGATTTTTGTCTGGAATGTTTCCACACGTCTAAAAATAAGTTCAAGAATGCCATGGGTGGTATTTCAAAGGGAAGAGCACAAGTTTCCCTGTTTGGGGAGAAAAAAAGGATAAAAGGGCACAGTGATTATCTTTTCACATGATTGGGGGTGCGAGCGCTCCCAGGAAGAGAAAATCAAAGGATGAACGGTGTGAATTTCAGGCAGAAAAGCTGCCTTCTCAGGAGGTGGTGGGGGATGCTTGCTTGTTCTTAGAACTCAGGAAGACAGCTGTGAGATGGTGACCACAGGCCTGGCACCCACTGGTGGTGGAGGCTTTCTCAGCGCAGGCTGGGAGGAAGGAACCAGATCTCTGGGGGGAAGCCCGCATTGTTGAAGACACCGATGGTGAGGTTGGCCACCTTCTGCTGGCAAGTGATGGTGATCACACCCCTTCAGGTAGCAGGAACAGAGCAGACATCCATGGCTGTATGTTACAGCAAGCATGAACGCGCAATGCTCCTTTGCAGGGAAAGACAAAGTCCTGGCAGAGGGAAGTGGCCATAACTGTACTCCGATCTTTGCTGTCGGACCCTGAAGACAACCCTGGGAGCTAGTGACATAGGCACATCACATTTCAGGAATGCCGGAGTGTTTCATCTTGGTTGGGAATGGAGCCTTCTGTTGAAAGTCTGACTAATAGCTGAGGAATCTTCCATTTTGGGGGCAGAATGTATCAGAGGGCTGTTTACTCTAGGGCTTGGGAGTGACCTCGCTTATGATCTTGGGTGATGCTTTGGAAGGCATGAAGAATGGCTGACTCCTTGCACTTGGGCATGGAGCTGGCTCCAGAGGGGAAGGGGCCGCTGATGAGAGTCTCCCACCCCCGTGCTTCTTTCTTAATTGAAGGCTCTTGGGGCCAGCTGACAAAACGGGAGTCAATGCCCCACTAGCTCATCTTGGATGCTTCTGTAAACAGCTTTGATCTTGAAAATGTGTGGATTATTGGTGATTTTTCAAGTTGTGCTTTTCTCCGCTGTTGGCAAAGAAAGCAGAGTGAGAGCTCCCCGGGCCCCGTTTCCTTTATGTCCTGTTAGACTAAAGAATGGACAGAAATGGGATGCGAATTATTCTTTCAAGTCTAAGAAAACACGTAAGAAGCAGAGTTCAAGGCTGGGAAGCCAATTTGGCCAAAGAAACCTTCACACATCATCTGAACCATCTCTGCCAATGGAAGTGGATGGAGAGACTGTGTTTTCCAGAATTCTGCTCCAGGGAGGTGGTGAATTTGCCTAGACGAGACACTTGCATAAATAACATCTCTTGGGGTGTGAGATACGCGTGCTGCCCACTCCCCCTGCCCGGTGCCCCTGTAAGCTAAGGGAAGGTCTTGTCTGCTGAGTGCTGAGAGAGGGATTTGAATTTAAGGGTTGACTTTGAACTTGTTCAGGGATCAAGGAACAGGTCAAGGGTGGCCACCAGGGGACTTCGGCCATGTGGAGATCAGCTCCCCCTCTAAGCCAAAGTTGAAGCAAATATTTAATGAATGTGGATTACTGTGGATTTTTAAAATTGTGCTTTCTCCATTATCTGGGAAGGAAAACAGAGTGGTAAACTCTCCAGATCCTTTTCCAGGACCCAAGTTGCAGAGACATCAAATTATTAGCATGCCTAAAGGGCCCAGCTGTCTTAAGTCCTCCCATGACCAGAGGGAGAGCACAGAACAGGACAAGGAGACCCCAGAGGTGAAGGCCCCTGCAGTGATGCAGCGTCTCCCCACATGGCAAGGGGGACACCCAAGACCAAGTCAAGGCTGGTGTTCTGCTGTTGGAACCTGGGAGGCAAGTCAAACGGTAAAGACTGGCAGAGTTCAGACTGGCCTGGGGTGGGGATGGCCCGAGGGACCCTTGCTCAGCTATTTTAATTAAGAAGATGTATTTCTCTCAACACCCAAAGTGAAGACCCATCACTGAAACCTACCATGAATTTCTCTGCTCCCAGTACCTGTAAACTAGGTTTCTAGAGGGAACTGGACTTTCACCTTGGAATCCTAGAAAAGGGCTTATGATGTTGAGGAAGGGGCCTGGGCCAGGAGGTCTGAGGCCTAGGTCTCTGCCCTGCCTTGCCCCTACCTAGTTTTGTGAGCTTAGGCGAGTTTCTGTACCTTTGCACCTAGACTGGTAGGGTTTGCGAAAACGTCCGCAGATTCCTCCTGTAACTATCTATGCCTTGGGTAGTGGTCTGCTATACTGTCTTTGCATTTGGTCATGTGACTTACTGTGGCCGATGGACAAGAGTAAGCAGAGATAAATGTATATTGGAGCTCGACTTTTTTTTTTTTAAAATTGCTCTTTGGAATCCTGAGACCACCATGTGAAGAGGCCTGGGCTAGCTTGTGGGATGAAGGCAGATAGGTGAAACAGATAATCTACCCTAGACTAAACAGCCAGCCAATGACTCATCACACAAATGGAGACTATGTTAGACCATCTGGCCCCAACTGAGCTAATCCAGACTAGAAAAGCCACCCAGTTGACCCATAGAATCATGAGAAACAGTAAACATTGTGGTTTATGCTAATGAATTCAGAGTGGTTTGTTACACAGCAGAAGCTGATACAGGACCTCAGCTATTCCTTCTGTAAAATGGGTATGAGGATGAGTATGTTGTTCTCATCAACATAGGATGAGAACTAGAGAAAAGCTCCCAATCCATCTATCTCACCTCCTAGGAATAGAATCCTCAAGAGACACTTGTCCCAGAAAAAAAATATTTTCCAATGATTAAAGGAAAATCAGATCAGATCAGTTGCTCAGTCATGTCCGACTCTTTGCGACCCCATGAATCGCAGCACGCCAGGCCTCCCTATCCATCACCAACTCCTGGAGTTCACTGAGACTCACGTCCATCGAGTCAGTGATACCATCCAGCCATCTCATCCTCTGTCGTCCCCTTCTCCTCCTGCCCCCAATCCCTCCCAGCATCAGAGTCTTTTCCAAATAGTCAATACCAAAAGGCTAAAAACATCAAATTGAGGGTGAGGAAATTAAACAAAAATCTGATGGTTCTAAAGGCATGCAGTGCAAATGTTATCTTCCTCAGCACCTTCCCCCATCTCTCCACCTGCCGCCTCAAAGCTGGGTCAGATCTGCTGAAAAACATCCCCCTGCCTACTGCTTCCATCATTCACAGGGGCTGCTCTGTTAACAGCCCCACAGCCAGTGTTTCAAAGATTTGGAGCTGAGACTTAACAATGCTCCCTCACACTTTCACGATGCACCTGTATGGCTCTGTTAGCTGCCAGAAACCAGCAATGTTCATTTATTGGGGAACCCCTACTGACACTATAAAGCAATTATAGAGCCATCATAGGCCGATTATGGCCTGAGGTGAAGAGAAAGCTGTACCCCACCAGGACCGGTCCCCTTTCCCACCTGCCGGTACAGATTGTTCTTATTTGGACTGCTGTTCTGTTCTCCTCCAGGGAAACTGTTTGATCCCTGCTCGGAAAGCTGGCAGCTGATGCGACTGTGGGCCCTGGACTTCGCTTGGCTAATCTTTTTCTATAAATGGATGGAGATCTGCTCTATTCATAGGTTCACTCAACAGGCATTTTGTGGGCATCTGCTTTGGGCCAGGTGCCGTGAGCCTGTGGTGAGGCAGTTCAATAGCGTATACCTTGTGAGGAGAAATGAGCCAAACTTGGAAATAAAGCAAAAGGGTGGTTGCGAGTTGATCAGTTCCCAGCAGAGCATATAGTATGACAGGCCTGTCCCTGGTTACTTCTCTAGGAGAATGGACCTTTGTTTCACTTATTATTTACTATTGCTTAGGGCTTCCCAGGTGGCGCTAGTGGTAAAGAATCCATCTGCCAATGCAGGAGACGTAAGAGATGTGGTTTGGATCCCTGGGTTGGGAAGATCCCCTGGAGGAGGAAATGGCACCCCAATCCAGTATTCTTGCCTGGGAGATCCCACGGACAGAGGAGCCTGGCGGGCTACAGTCCATAGGGTCACAAAGAATAGGACACAACTGAGCAACTGAGCACACACACACACATACACACACATGCACACACAGAGGGCTTAGGCTAAAAGTTACATGTGAACTTGGAGATTTCCACCCTGTAGAAATATAATATATTTCTTGTTACACGTGAACTTGGAGATTTCCACCCTGTAGAAATATAATTTATTTTTTGGTCTGGTAGAAACAATAATTTGTTAAATGTTCTCATCATAAGGGACAAAATTCCAAGTATGTGAAGTGATGGATGTTAACTAAACTTACTATGCTAATCATTGACAAGGTATCGTATCTCAAGTCATTAGGTTATATACCTTCAATATACACAATGTTATATATCAATTATATTTCAACAAAACTGGGGAAAAAACCAACAATGAATAATAGGGTCAATGCCCCTCCAAATCTACTCGGTAATGATTTTCTCCACTAATTTGATAAATATCTGTTCCTCACAAGCACTTAACTGGCACTAGCATCTTCCTAGTTCTCTCATTAGCTAGTTCAATAAAGCTTTGACAAGAATTCATTTTATTATTCATTTAGGACCATGCCACATGCTTGCAGGATCTTAATTCTCTAACCAGGGATCAAACCTGGGTCCCCTGCAGTGGAACACATAGCCCTAAACCACTGGACTTCCAGGGAATTCCGGTTATGTATCCATGTTACAAGAGACTCTTATGAAAATCATATCTGGACAGGGTTTTGTCTTTAAGACTTCAGACTCCAGTGGGAAAGTTAAGAAATGCTTGCATATGAAATGCCAGGGAGAAAGTGGGAAATTCTTTAAGAGTGAAGGAGTCCAACATAAGGAAGTAAAACCATCCATACTTCTGATTCTGCAGCTCACCATCTACTGACTCTTTAACAATAACCATTTAAGGTTCTTTCATTTTCTCTAAAAGATCCTTTTCTGGATACTTGTCTAATGCACTAACAAGTAGAAACAAGTATGGAGAAGTATGATCTGTAAGCAGGACTTTTTGTGGGTTTCTCCTCTTATTGGGAAGAGCAGAAGGCCAAGCATCAACTGGCAGAGGGCACCCACCGGACCACTTTCAGCCACTTTATTGATGTTAACTCCTTGACCCCATACAATTTCTTATTCTGACCCCAGAAAAACAAAGCACCTGCTAGTTTTGTTCTTGGTAAAGATCATTCTCCCACTTGAGCTCAGTTAGCTGAGGTTCAAGGAAAGAGAAGACCGAGCTTCTTAGGGGCTTTCTTTTGGGGATGGTCATGAAAGGGGGTGCACCAGAGCACATACTTACATGCTGCTACTCTCCCCAAGATAAACATCCTGGTACGAGGGTGTGTCTGTCTGAACCTGGGCAGAAAATGGGTGGCACTGAGGACCTAGGGAGCTTAATGAAAGAAGAGCTGACAGATGGGTGGACAAGGAGGCTGCTGCTGCTGCTAAGTCACTTCAGTCGTGTCCGACTCTGTGCGACCCCAGAGACATCAGCCCACCAGGCTCCCCCATCCCTGGGATTCTCCAGGCAAGAACACTGGAGTGGGTTGCCATTTCTTTCTCCAATGCATGAACGTGAAAAGTGAAAGTGAAGTTGCTCAGTCGTGTCCAACTCTTAGCGACCCCATGGACTGCAGCCTACCAGGCTCCTCCATCCATGGGATTTTCCAGGCAAGAGTACTGGAGTGGGGTGCCATTGCCTTCTCTGGACAAGGAGGCTGGAAACCACCAAAGATGCTGAGGTGTCCAGGGCTGGTAAAGCCAGGGAGATCTTATACCTCCAGGCCTGGAGTGGCAAGGAAAGGGAGCGGTTGCTGCTCCCCAGTGCGAGGTGGGGTGTGTGTGTGTACATGGGCCTTACAAAATATGGATGCCTCCCTCTTCTTCCTCTCCTCTCTCGTCATGTTTACTGTTGGCCAATTCCAATCAGAAGCTCAAGATCAAGGGAGTCCGTTGATACGATACATACAGATCATGTAGCTGAGGCACACGACAGGGTGGGGAAGGCTGCGGGGTCAGTCTGGAGAGGTGAATGGAAGACACTGGGCACACGGGAAGTATCTGGGACAAAGCACACCACCACCCAGGCCAGGCATGGGACGCTGTGTCTAATCTTCACAACACCCCTTGAAGCAGACACGAGTGCTTGTGTTCCAAGGAGGAGGAAATTGAATTTGAGAGGCCTCTGGCTAGCAGAGTAGGCACCGCAACCCTGTTCCTCCCACTGTATGCTGTCCTAATTTCTCCCCCAGGGGTTCTCTAGAGTAAGAGAGTCTGCAGCCGCCTTGAATCTCCCATCTTCC
Source organism: Bos taurus (assembly GCF_002263795.3). Classification (NCBI taxonomy): domain Eukaryota; kingdom Metazoa; phylum Chordata; class Mammalia; order Artiodactyla; family Bovidae; genus Bos; species Bos taurus. Next base: position 6,862,470 of record NC_037340.1, on the reverse strand, counting down.
CTCACTGCAGCTTCCACTCAGGCAACGGGTTCAAGGGGCCTGCTTCAAGAACACTGGCCAGCAGCATGTTGCTGATTTAATTCTCAGCTCTGCTCCCCTACTTTGTTTGTTATGGGGGTCCTGGCCACCTTTTCTTAGGAAAACTATCCAGATGCCAGTCCAGCCCAAAGCCACTTGGCTTGTGCAGGCTGATACCGTCACAGGGTCAGTAAGTGCTGGTCAACACAAAGAGCTGGTATAATGAGCATGGACTACAACGGATGCTGGCAAACTAATGATGGGAAAGACAGGAATGAAACGGCACATCATACTTCGTGCAAGAGTTCTGGGCTCTGCAGCAAGTCTCCCGCATACCCATCTTCAAGCTGTGAACTTTGAAAGATGTGAACATGCGTGGCAGTCCTTGTATGCCAGCTGCTGTTACACTTCTGCACTCTTCAGGGCACTTTAGTGTAAGAGTAAAACTGCTATATTCTTTATGTTTGTTTGTCTTTTATGTACATGTTATTTGTGTGAAAAGTATTTAAACCTATTCCAATATAGTACCCTATAGCCGATTGTGTTAGTTGGGTACCTAGGCTAACTTTGTTGGACTCGGGAACAAATTGGACTTACAAATGCATTCTCAAATTTGTTCATATAGTAAGCAGGGGACTTTATTTTGGGAAGCCAGATGAGGCAGAGAATGGAGAAAACAGGCCACAAAGAGCAGGGCCCCACACTATTGCTTTGGATATTAGCTTTAGGAGTCATCACTTTCTTCCTGAGATTTGCTAAGCATTTGGGGTGAGCTTTGAAAGCGACAGGAACTCAAATGGCCATCTACAGCAGAATATATAAGGAAGGTATATGCATAAAATAGTCATACAATGAAACATTATCAGTGAATTTCACAAACATGATGTTGAACAAAGGAAACCAGATAAAATGTATGGTTCTATTTATGTAAAGTTCAAAAGCAGGCAAAACTAAGTAATGCTGTTAGAAGTCAGGACAGTGGCGATCCTGGGGATGCTGGTAACGAAAAGGGAGCCCTGTGGCAGAGCGGGGGGGGTCAGGCCACAAGAGCCACATTCTGTTTCTTTAAAAAAAATATTGATTTGGCTGCACTGGGTCTTAGCTGCAGCATGTGGTATCTCTAGTGACATGTGAGATCCAGTTCCCTGACCAGGGATCGAACCTGGGCCCCTTGCATTGGGAGCGTCGCGTCTTAGCCACCGGCCCACCAGGGCAGTCCTCACATTCTACTTCTGGAAGTTGGTTACACAACGTGTTCACTTTAGGGAACTGGTTGAACTGTACATGTATGATTTGTGCTCCCTTCTGTATGCACAAGACTTACCTGCTGAACTTAAATAACTACTAGAAACACAAGGAGAAATAAAGTAGAAATGGAGTCATAGAGAAATGGCACTTGGAAAGGTCACAGGGATTTAAGATGCCAAGCTTTCTGTTACTGCTATTTTCTGAATTATAAAGGATGCAGGAAAATACGTTTTTTTTTTTTAAAAAAAACAGAGGGCCCCCACCTTGGTCCATTATTCTCCTATGACCTAGTGTTCTCACCTCTAAAAGGAGGAGCATACCTGTAGCGCAAGCTCTTCTCTCCCTTTATAATTCCCGTCTCCCACTGGCCTTTCCTAGGACTTACTTTTACCTTGATACCTTTTCTCTTGAATGTTTGCTTCTCAGCCCAGCTTCTATCTTCCCTCATCATAACCAGCTACACCTCCACCCCCTTTCCAGTGTTAACTCTGTGGTAGTCTTATCCAAACACTTGTTACGGATCATCTCAATCAATGCCTCCCAAAGCTCCCACCAGATGGGTACCATTATCATCACCCCCATTGTACAGGTGAGGAAACTGAAGCTGAGGATGTCATCAAAGTCACCAGCTCCTAAAGGGTCCAGTTGGGGCTGACCATGGCTGTAAAATATGGCTGAGACAGGTGGGGGCTCATTCTGGACCCATGGAGACAAGAGAAAGCAGCTGGCGTTAGCCAAAGTCACAGGGAAGAAGGCCAATACTTCTTCCAACCACCCCAGTGTCAAGAATGGCCAGGAGGGACTTCCCTGGCAGTCCAGTGGTGAAGACTCTGTGCTTCTACTGCAGGGGCTATGGGTTTTGTCCCTGTTCAGGAATCTAAGCTCCTGCATGCCACTCAGCCAAAAAAAAAAAAAAAAGAGAGAGAGAGAGAGAAAATTTCTTGAACTGAATAAAAATGCAAACACAATGTTCAATTTAATTTTTTTTTTTTAAAGAGTGGCCAGGATACAGAGGGAGACCCTTGAATCTGGCCAGCAGCCTCTCCAAAGATGTCTGACTTCGGGAGGGCTGTGGAGGGTGATGCATTCAGCATCAGTTTTAAAGCCATTTTCGTACCTACAATCCCACAGGAAAATCCAGCTCGTCCTGAAAACAGTTACACCAGCTCTACCAAGTGGGAGCAGGGTATGAGCTGGGTCTAAGAATTCAGTGCCTTCTTTTTACAGAATGGGGTGCAGGGTATGGCTGGGGAGGGGCCAGCACATGGGAGGATGTCTGGGTGGGGTCCAGAATGCGAGATTCCTGGTTCCTGGCCTTCGGCTCTTCCGAGGGAACTGGCTGCTCTGGTGGCAGAGTCCTGCTGCTCCCCCGGCCCCGCCCCAACAAGTCTCCTGAGACTGAATCACAAAATGTTAGGCTTTCCCTTTGGAGTTGCTGTCTCAAAATGAATCTGGACCTTGATAAATGCTCTCTGAGTGGATGGATGGGTAAAGAAACCAAATTTCAAAGCCCAATGGGTGTGGGCACAGTCGACTCCCTGCAGTTTCATTCAGGGCCACCATGCCTGTGGTATAAGCTGTGCATGGAACAAAAGAGCCTGGTGGGGGGCAAGCATGGGCTGAAACCAAGCCTGGAGGACACGGTGTCTTCTCCCCAGAGGGGGTGCCTTGCTGTAACTCAGACAGAGGCTAATAGACACCCTTGGGTCAAAGGTCTCTGTCTCCTCTACCTGCAAAGCCCTTCCTTCCCTTGGCAACACGGAACACTCCTATGTCTCCTTACAAATCCTGTGAAGATACTGCCGTTTCTGTGAAGCCTTCCCCGACGCTCAGCAGAATCAGTCTCTCCTTGTTCTCCTCTCTTGTATTTTATACATTGACATATGTCTTCAGTTGCTCAGTTGTGTCTGACTCTTTGCAACCCCATGGACTGTAGCCTGCAAGGCTCCCCTGTCCATGGGATTTTCCTGGCAAGAATACTGCTCCTTTTCATTGTATTTTTATACATTATTAGAACTTTATTCATTTTTTGTTCAGTGTCTGACTAATTAAGGCAGGCAAAAACTGACTGAACTGCAAACAGCTGCACAAGGGGTAAATTACATTAGCCACATTAGCTTCTTCAAGTCCATTCATCCTTAGTGAAAGTCACTCAGTTGTGTCTGACTCTTTGTGACCCCATGGACTATACAGTCCGTGGAATTCTCCAGGCCAGAATACTGGAGTGGTTAGCCGTTTCCTTCCCCAGGGGAATGTCCCAACCCAAGGATTGAATCCAGGTCTCCTGCATTGCAGGCAGATTCTTTACCAGCTGAGCCACAAGGGAAGCGCAAGAATACTGGAATGGGTAGCCTATCCATTCTCCAGGGGATCTTCCTGGCTCAGGAATTGAACCAGGGTCTCCTGCATTACAGGCGGATTCTTTACCAACTGAGCTATCAGGGAAGCCCCCCCAAATCAGGCTTTATTTCATAGACCTATCTTATCTTTGGGTGCTCTTCATTTTCATCCGACTCTTTGTGACCCCATGGACTGTAGCCCACCAGGCTCCTCTGTCCATGGGATTTTTCAGGCAAGAACACTGGAGTGGGTTGCTGTTTCCTCCTCTAGGATCTCCCCAACTCAGGGACTGAACTCGCGCCTCCTGTGTCTCCGGCATAGCAGGTGGATTCTTTGGCCGCTGAGTATTTTGGCTATTTCTAAAATTCCTCTGCCATTGTCCTAGTCCAGGCTACTACTGTCACTCTCTGCCTTTCAAATCTCAGCTTAAATATCACCTCCAGAGACGGAGGACTTCTGCAATCATCAAGTACTGTCCCTCCCCCAAGGGAGTTCCCTTCCATCACTCCGTGTATGTCCTTAATACTCTGTGCCACAAGACAAGACTATTCTACATACAAACAAAACTGTCTTATGCAGTCTTGTTGGCCCCCATCAGAGAGTCAGCTCCTTGAAGCGGGGCTTCTGTCTGTTGCGTCGCTTCTGTGTCTGGGCGCTTAGCCCAGAGCCTGGCACGTGTAGGACTTCACTGCTGCCGTCTGGATGGATGATGCATCCATGCATGCACGACTACGTGGACAAGCAGGAGTTTAAAGTCTGATAATCAGGCTAGGCACACTTTCCTCACCCTGCCTGTCTGAAACCATAGCTGGGTCCCGGGGCATAGGGGTGAGGAAGGTCTTTCTGACTTGGTTCTTGGCGTGGTCTCCACTGACCTGACAGCCACACATCTTGGTATGGTCACCAGCCCCCAAGTCACGTCATGAGCCATACCTGGTGCCTCCCTTTGCCCAGAGAGAGAATGTGGAAAACTGCGCCGGGGGCGCCAACTGTGACAGCCGCCCGGGTGGGACCGATTCACTGCTCCACACTCAGCGCAGCCAGGAGCTGCCCTGGGGGAGCCTCCGGGGAGTGCAGGGTTGGGAAGCCGGGGGCGTGGGGTGGGCTGGGAGGGGCAGAAAGGAGATCGGGAAGGAGGAAGCACAGGTTCCCAGGGATGCTGTTCTTTGGAATTCACTTCTGACCCTAAACACTTTCTGAATTTGCTTCTCTTCAATGTCAAATAGTTCTAAGACTTTATATCAGTGTATATCCATACACATACTGATTCACAAATGCACAGACTTATATGTACATAAGTGTATATAAATATATATTTGTGTATATAAATATCTGTATAAATATATGTGTGTATATAAATGCAAAAACATTTTTTAATATATATACACATATGGATATATGTGCTTCCCTGGTGGCTCAGGGGTAAGGAATCCATCTGCAATGCAAAAAATGCAGGAGATGTGGGTTTGATCCCTGGGTCAGGCAACCCAGTCTAGTATTATTGCCTGGGAAATCCCATGGACAGAGGAGCCTGGCAGGCTACAGCCGATGGGTCACAAACAGTTGGACACGACTGAGTGACTGAGGATGCATGCATATGTATATGTGTGCTTCAATAGTAATTGCTGTTTTAATTTTTACTTTAATTTTAAAATATCCTAAATAGCCCACTCTTTCCCAACCAAGCTCAGAGAAAAGAGAAAAGAAAATGTGGTTATCACTTTGACTTACTGGTTCTCAAAGTGTGGTCCTCAGACTGGCACCATCTGGGAGCTTGTTCAAAATGCTGATTCTCAGGCCCCACCATCACCCTGCAGAATCTGAGTCTCTGGGGTGGGGCCCAGCAGCCTGTGTTTTAACAAGCCCTCCCTGTGTTTCTGATGCAGGCCAATGTCTGAGAAACTCAGCACAAACACAGATAAGATGAGGAGTGGGTGGCTGAGCTGCAGTTAGGAGCTGTTCTCCTGGGGTCACTTTAGCAGAGGGAATGAGGTCCAGACAATGAAGGACTCTCAAAGGGCTGACACGCTTTTTTTAAGGGAGATGTGATCAGGGAAATAGCAAAGGCGCCCCAGCTCCAGTTCAGCCTGGGGAGACCCTCTGAGTAGCCACGGATCCCCCCACAATGAGAACACCGTGAGGGGAAGGGCAGACCCCTCGCCTTCTGGGTTCTTGAGTCAAGTGACACTCACCATGGACACAGGGGCTGAGGAGATGAAACCCGGAAGACTGGGAGCACCCTGAACGACGAGAGTCGAGGCCCGTGGGCCCCGGCCTCCCTGGGCCCCTGCCTCTCCCACTTGCTTGGGCAGCCAGGCCCCAAGTGGGGCCACGGAGCATTTCCAGCTGATTTCTCTCCCCCACGCTGTGTGGGCTCGTCTTTGAACAGGTCCATGGGGAGGGACAGGCTTGTGTCCTGATGGGCGACTGGGTAAACTTTTCCAGCTCAGAGGGCCTGCAGAGGATTAAACAAGGCCCAGAAGGGGGCCCCAAAGCAGGTGTAATAGAGAGAAATTGTCCATCAGCTTATGAAACAAGTGGAAGAGAGATGCTGGGTTTGCAAACGGAGTCTCTTTGACCTGAGTGCTCCATGGTGTCCCCAAGCCCTGCCACTGAAAATCCATTTGCAAGGATCAGTTGGAGACTGTGCAACTCCTAACCTGCAGTTTTCCAGGAGATTTAAGCAATGACTCATGGGTGAGGCTGAATAAGCAAGATCTATCCGTCCCGACACATACACAGCAGTCACCATCCAAGCCAAACGATCCTTCTCGAAGAACGAGCGTTCATTCACCAACTTGCATACCTGCTTGATTCTTCAGGGAGACCTTCCAGAAAACAGAAGCCTGATAGATGCCTTCATCTTGGGGGTCTGAAGTCTCCGTAGGCAGCACCCACTGCTGCCAGGAATCCACCCCACAAAAACACTCTTCCAACAAGCCTCGCAGGCCCCAACTGGCAAGGCTCAGGTAGCAAGCAGAGCTCCACTCAGCTAACAAATCTGTTTCTCTTCCGTGACAACACCACGTGTCTGCTTTAAGGCCGACTCTCTCCCACCCACTCCACACCTCTGCACGTAGAAGGACTGGTTTCTAGATACAGCTAAACCCGGTTTTTAACCAAATCCCTGGGAATTCAGTCACTGAGAGCTCTAAACACCCTCCCCAGAGCTTACAGAAAAGGCACACAGTCGGCAGAAAGTTCTCCATCTTTCTCCAAGCCCATTACACGGGCTTATGAATGGTTTCTTTCAAAACCCTGAGTTTGAAGGCAGGCTCTAAAGGGTCAGGAGACAGTTTGTTGCAAGTGGATCTGCTCCCGCTCTGACCAAAGGAAATAGTTTCTAGCTTTTCCAAAGAGAGAGGAAGCATCTCATGCCCGGTCCGTGTTCCCTGCCTCCCGCGCACCTCGCTCTCTCTCTGCCAGACCATGATCTCAGGCCTCAAGCTCGCGGAGTAGAAGATCCCGGCTGGGATCCTCGCCCCCGCCCCGAGTGGAATTTCACCCATTCCAGGTCTTGAACAAAGATTCCCCGGCGCACGTTTGATCTCTTCACGCTCCGCTATCATTAGTCCTTCACACTCTCCATCGCTTGGAAAAATACAAGCAGCATGGTTCAGTTTTAAGGTTAAGAACTGACAGCCTCCATAAACACTGTTACAATAAAAGCTGATTCATCCGCTGCCAGCATTCGGCATCTGCAGGAGGGGGACGTGGAAACGCTGAGCGTCAGACTAGAGAACAAGTGCGGAGCGGCCAACTGCGGGGTGCAGGGTGCCCCCACGTCCTGGCTGCCAAACGCCTGTGTATATCTATCTCTGGATAATTAAAGCATTACAGGGGAGGGACAGGGAAATTCAGGTAGCAGGGAGCTCAGGTATAAATTCCTGACCTATAAAAGACACAAAGGCATCAATGATCCTACCCTTGAGAGGTCGCAAAAATGAAAAGTGGTCCATGAAGAGGTTATACAGTCATTCTCAGGATGCTGTAAGTAGGGAGAAGCAGAGGGTGAAATGGATGGGGGCAAGGTCTTCCTTGAACTTTAGCACCCTCCACCCTCAGTCACCCCAAATATTTAGGTGCTGAAATCACTTCATTCGCTGGGATTCATTTTAATGGTGTGTGGGCAGATGAGCATCAGTACCCTTATTCATTTACTCATTTACTCATGTAATTCCTGAGCACCGATGACTCCATGCCAAGTGCTGGGAATACAATGGAGGGGAGACAGGGACAGTCCTTGCCTTCATGGGGTTTATAGTCTCTAGCAGGGGTTCCCAAACTTTGCTCACTTCCTAATGTCCAGGTCATACTGCATGCCATTTAAATCAGGGTGTCTGGGTAGGATCCAGGGACTAGTATTTTTAAAAGACCCCTAGGGGTTCTGATGCATAGCAAAGTTTGGGAACCACATAGGATTTTTAGCTGACTTGCCAGGATTGGCCTGCTCAGTGAGCGTGGAAGCCTGGCCCATGGCTCACCTCAGCGGCTCCTGCTCAGGTGTGAAACTCCACGAGCTGAGAAGGACTGCATCCTAAGATCTTCAATGCAAGGGCAGAGCTCTCTGTAAGCCCAATCCCCTCTGAGCCCTTTCAGGGAGTTTCCTAACTAAAAAGACTAGCACATCCTCACATTCTAGTAGGGAAACTTCCTTAATCCAGACTCGAAACTTGGACACATGACCCTACACCGGATATGATAATAGTATAATATATTCGAAGGCCAGGCCACCCCAGAAGCCCTAAGCCCTCCAGTTACCATATTGATAAGGTCATTTCATGGCATGAGTCCTGGGAGCAGACTCCCAGCAGGTTTAAATCACCCAACGTCTTTGTTAAGGTTGAAAAAGAGAACTTGCCTCTTAAGCCCTTCCCTTCTGTTCTCTCTGAGCTTTGATACTCAGTTCCCCTCCAAGCAATCAATGGAAATCCATTATAGACTTTCTTGGAACTACTCCTGGGTTTTCATCAATTTAGAAAGGAAACATTACATTAAGTCTTTTTTTTTTTTTTTCTGGAAGGCTCCAAGAATTTTTAAAAATGAGAATAAAGGAAAAGAGAAAGAAAAGCGGAGTCTGCTTTGAAGTTGCAATGAACACACACAAAACAAAGCAAATGATGGATCTCGAGAAAAAAGTTCCAGGAGGAGGAGGAGGCTGTGTCCCTGCTTCCCATCGCACCTTCTTGAGGATAAAGTGGTGCCCACTCAAACCGCTGGGGCCTGCCAGTTGGCCAACTCAGCAGCATTCCACTATAGAGATTAAAACCAACTTTATGATTGTGGTGCAAATAATAAAGAGCCTGGTAGGATTTCCTTCCAAAATGAAAGCTCATTTATTCTCCAAGGTGTATAATTTGGTTGTAAATGTTTCCTTTGGGCCAAAACATCCCAGATTGGGTTTTGGCCTGGAACACATCACTGCTTTGCTGGAGCAAAACGGGCTCCGTGTGGTCCCTCCGCATCCGTCCATTTGGCATGGCCTGCTCTGGCTTCACGTCTGGCCTCGTGGCAGCAGTTTAGGGGGCAGAAGCAGGGATGGGGGATCACGAGGCAGTAGGCCCACGCTGGCTGCACCCACTCCTGAGTCCTGGTCCACCTGTGCAACGGGCTGACTCTGCTGGCCCCCACTCAGGCCTGTTCCGCTCGCTCTCAGTTGCTGGGAGAGTGGACTAGTCGTAGGGATCCGGTTCCATGTACGAGCTGACTTTTCTTCCAAGTCTTTGTGCCTTATTTTATTGATCTTTTTAAAAAAAAATCATCCTAAAAAATCTACTCAGCAATGACTAATATTTGGATAAAAGCAAAGCCAGATTCTTTCCAGGACTCATGGGCTGACCACACGGACTTGAAGCCAGAGTTTGGCCCACAGCATTAAGTCAACCTCACCCAAAGGTAAATAGCTTTTTCTCCTATACAAGCAGAGTAACAGATAACAAGGTTTTCTACCATTTTCAGGTTTATCAACTCTCTTCCTGACATCATATACTTTTAACCTGCTTTGCATTTGCATCTTAACATTAAAATTCAAAGCTGGTGCTATGCTTTGTAGATGAAAATATATTTATTCCACAGTTTTTTTTTTTTCTTTTCCTCCCAAACAGCTGGTAATGCAGAACAGGGAAACATCTTGTGGGATCAAAGAGATGGCATCAAAAGTCATCATGTGACATCCCTTTAGGATATCAGAAGTTGTTCCTCTAAGACTGGGATCACGTGAAGGAGGGGGAAAGAAGTGGGCTGAGAGAGAAAACAAGATCACCCAGGGAACAGGGGCATAGTGGCAGAAATTATAGTGTTACAGGAACCAGCTCCAGGAGTGAAGGTCAATGGTCTCATGTCTTTTTTTTTTTAATGTGGACCATTTTTCAAGTCTTTATTGAACTTATTACAATATTGTTTCTGTTTTATATTTTGTTAATTTTGGCTTCAAGGCATGTGGAATCTTAGCTCCCCAACCAAGGATTGAACCCCAGCCTCCTGCACTGGAAGGCAAAGTCTCAACCAACGGACTGCCAGGGAAGTCCCAGTCTCATGTATTTCGAAGTCACCTGCTGGGAAGTGATGGAGCATACTTTCGATCAACTTGAGATGCTCCTGAGATAGACCAGGAAACAGTGTGTCAGGCAAAAGGTAACAGAAAAAAAAAAATATAGCTTCCAGTGATGTGTAGACATCTATTAAGATAAATGATCCACCCACTTGTCAAAATTATATGAAATTTTCTAGTTGGTCATGGCCACGTGAGTCGGTTCACAGCTATACACACAGCTCATGCTCTGCTTTTTGGATAATCACCAGCTACTGGATGTCAGTGGCTTCCAGGTGGTGCTGGGGGTAAACAGCCCGCCTGCCAATGCAGGAGACATAAGAGATGCAGATTTGATCCCTGGGTCAGGAAGATCCCCTGGAGGAGGGCATGGCAACCCACTCCAGTATTCTTGCCTGGAGAATCTCACAGAAAGAGGAGCCTCGTGGACTACAGTTGATTGGGTCTCACAAAGTTGGATACATCTGAAGGGACTTAGCACGCAGGCACTCACTGGACATCAGGCCCCTAATTCAAGTGTAGCAGTAAGAAATATTCTTGAAGCAGAACGGAGTGAAGAAATGCTAGAGAATAAAGCTTTCTGATGATTCATGCACAAAATAAAGATTCTAACATGAATTGGGCAGCCACTCTGCCTCAGTTTCCAGGTCACTGCCTGGATAATTCCTAGGACTTATCCAGATAGATAATTCCTCCAACACTTTCAGTCACTGCCATAGGCAGCATGTTGCCCCCCTGCCACTGGCAAAATCAGATCCATACAGTGTTTGGAAACCACAATACTGACACATGATGAAAAAGTCGTAGAGGAAATTCCGACTTTCTTTAGTGTCAGACACACGAAAGGGATTCAAACCATGCCTGCTGCGTGAATGTCAATTTTGCACTGTGGTTAGAGGGTTTTATTCTAGGACACACACATCACACTGCGATAAAAGAGAAGCCAAGAGCCGACTGCTTTTTGAAAACTGTAATTCTTCCCTACTTCACTACCTTATGTCAATACATCTGAGCCTCTAGGGCTGTAAGTCACTTCTTGTGGCGGTCAAGTTTCATCTCCTTTAGAAGCTTTCAATCCTTTTCACAGTTCCCAGGTGCAAAGACAACTTGGCTGAAAGTCATTTTGGATTCAGAATGTTGCCTACAGAGGTCTGAACAGTGGGGTTTAGGAATAATTATCTTTCATGCTTCAGTCCCTCTTGTAAATCCCTCTTCCTTCCCGCATACCTATGCACACACACACATCAGCACACACACACGTCAACACACACACACATCAACACACACACACACATCAACACACACACACACAAGCCACTTTCCTGACAAAAATGCCTGTGATTGCTGCCAAGGCATCTGGCAAAGGGATCCTGGGTCACTAGAACCTCCCTGACCTGTGCAGGCTACCAGCTGCATGATGGCTTCCTTCATGTCAGGGTCAGAAGTGAATCGGGGACAGCAAGAGACGCACAAAGTGACATTTAAGAACATGATGTTTCCTGACACTGCTTTTTTTCGGTAAATTGAAATGGTTAATTCACATAAAAACAGATCCAGGCCCTCCTCCGGCCCCTGATGGGTCTTTTATTTATTTTAAAAAATCTCTTTTCAATCCCATCCTTTGTCGTGGTTAAGAAAAAAATTCAAAGAGTAGGACATTTATTATAGCGCAGGGGTTGGTGAATGTGAATTGTACCATTAAAAAATCAAGTCAAATTAGGTGGTTTTACATTTAGAAGAAAAAAAAACAAAACAAATATGAATGGAGAAGTCCAAACTGGTCACTTCCTGCTTGTAAACCAGGCCACTGTGAGCACTCAGGGATTTAGTCAGGGAGGGCTCTACTGCTGGCATGTAAGTAAACCGTCTGGGTATCAGTTTCCTCATCTATAAAATGAAAATAACAATATCCACTCCCCAAATGTGGGGAAGGCATTTTGGAAAGCACATTACTGTATGACATTACAGATTTTATTGAACAAGTACCTCACGCCAAGGGCTACTGTATCTGCTGTGAGAAAGGAAAGAGAAGTAAGCTGCCACCCTGTTCTCAAGACTCTTACTCTGATTTGGCAGGCAGAGTGGGGAAGGGATGAGTATATTATATTACGCTGCGTTATATTGTATTATATACATGTGTGTGCTGAGTCGCTTCGGTTGTGTCCGACTCTTTGCGGCCCCATGGACTATAGCCCGCCAGGCTCCTCTGTCCATGGGATTCTCCAGGCAAGGATACTGACCTGGGCTGCCATACCCTCCTCCAGGGGATCTTCTTGACCCAGGGATCTAACTCGCATCTCTTATGTGTCTGGCATTGGCAAGTGGGTTCTTTACCACTAGTACCACCTGGGAAGCCCATATTACATATATATAAAATTATATATATACAAACAGTTATGTGTATATTGATATATATATACAATTATATAATCATCATGTGGATACATATATCTATATAAATGGATGCACTGCACAGACACAGATTAGACAGCTAGATAGATAACTGTACATTAATCTTCATTTAATGGCTGTGCAGTGGGTTCAGACATGAGCCCATTTCTACCTCCACAGCTCACAGGAAGTTTTTGCGGTTTGTCTAGAATTTTTGCAGCTGGAAAGAGGGAGGAGGCAGTTTCGGGCAGAGCAGAGAGGCGAAAGCGCACAGGAGGGCGCAAGGACTAGTGAGAGCCTGATCTGGCTGCAAATTCCGCCTATAAAGCAAAGGGCAAGAAAAGCTGATTAACTCCAGATACACAGCTCCTCAATACCAGTTTTGAGGTAAGAAATAGGGGGAACCACTGGACTTCTTAAGCAAGGAGGGCAACAATTTTTAAGAAGATGAAGTTGAGTATTTACTATATTTTGATGAGCATGAGAATAGAGAAGCTAGACTTGAAAAGGAGATTGGGAAAGGAAAGACCAGGTCACCAAACCGGAGAGCAAAAGGGAACTGTCATCCCTGGGACAACAAAAATGGGCAGGGAGCAATGTCCGAGTTCAGGGGAATGTGAACCCATCCCCTGGAATTCACGCCTTTGTGCAGTTCACTCCGTTTGAGTATTGGATGGAACAAGTGACTTGCTTCTAACAAACAGAATAAGGCAAAAGTGATCAGAAGTCACTGTGATTAGGTAGCAGAAATCCACGAGTTTCATCTTGCTAGCACTCTCTGGCTGTGATGAAGCCAGCTGCCATATTTGGGCTGCCCCATGGAGAAGCCCACATGGCAAGGACCTGAGGGCACCCTCCGGTTAACAGCCCTGGGGAAAACAGAATCCTGCCAATGACCCAGCCTGGAAGCCAGTCTTCCACCAGCCATGCCTGGAGATGACTACAGCCCTGCCTGATACACTGCATCAGGCTAGGAGAGACCCTGGACCAAGAGTGTTCAATTTCCTGATACACAGAAATTCTGAGATTATTCTCTATATAAATTCTGAGATTATATCAAGCTGCTAAATATTGGAACAGGAGACAAATAATACAGGGAGGAAGATACTTAACTGACTTGGGGATGGTGAGTAACAGATGTTCTCTGAAGTTAAAATCCCAGACTCATGGCCCAAAGTTGTACATACTCATTCTTCTAGGCTTTGTTGATTTTAGAAACTTTTCATAAAAAGGAATCTCTCCACCATCCCTTTCTTTCACTGTTTCCTAGGGCTGATTAAAGAAACATGACTTGATTTTCAACTTCAAGCGACTCAGGGGGGCATTCCGATAGAAAAACGGCAGGAAATTAATGCCATACACACCAGGCCAGGCAGATGCTTCTGAAACTGACACGTAGGTGAAACACACCTTTCCTTTGTCCACCTTTACCATCCTTTGATTTTGCATTGGTGTTTGCTTTTAGGGGTCTTAAAATGGGAACATATCCTTTTTAACATATAGTGAGTCATCCCAGAAACGCATGGGGGTGAGTCACTCAGTCATGTCTGACTCTTTGCGATCCCATGGACTGTAGCCTGCCAGACTCCTCTGTCCATGGGATTCTCCAGGCAAGAATACTGGAGTGGGTTGCCATTCCCTTCTCCAGGGGATCTCGCTGATCCAGGGACGAAACCCAAGTCTCCTGCATCGCAGGTAGTCTCTTTACCATCTGAGCCACCAGGGAAGAAACACATGAATGGCACCAAAATACTTGAATGACAGCTAAAAAACTTGGTCCAGGGATTGTTAAAAAATCTCATTATCTCTTCATTTATGGGTTTTTGTTGTTGTTGTTTTTTAAAAAGACTTTTTGGTGTGGGCCCTTTTTTAAAAAGTCTTTATTGAATTTGTCACAATATTGCTTCTGTTTTATGTTTTGATTTTTGGGCTGCAAGGCATGTGGGATCTAAGCTCCTCGAGCAGGGATCGAACCCGCTACACTTCATCCTTTGGAAGGTGAAGTCATCACCACTAGACTGCTAGGGAAGTCGCTTTTCATATATGTTTGAATTATGGATGTATTTAGAAAAGTTAATATCATGCCTATGAACTGAGAAATAAACCTCAATAGGAAACCTTTTAATTATTTTTGTATGAGATATAATTATTTGTAGTTAAATTCTTTTCATCTGCCCTCTTGCTGTGAGAAAAAGAAATTACAGAACTATCTTGCCACATACTTTGTAGAGCCTGAAGATATGCTGTGCACAAATAAGTAACCACACTCTCTTTAGCAGCTAAGGCTGGTCTTTGCATATGAATCTTCCTTGGCAGTGGAAACAGAGACTCTGCCTTTGAACCTGACACTAGGCAAGATCTGGGGTCACGTCAGTGCTGAGGGGCTGTCACCTGCATGCCAATCAGAGGTGAGCTGTTCCGAATCCCCTCCTGCTCCTGGAGGTCTTTCAGCCTTTGAGAGTGCGAGCGGATCTTTGCATCTCGTCCAGGACTGAGGCAAATTTTCTCTGCGCTTGAGTTTCCCTCGCCTGTCTGGGAGTGAAGGAAAAGAGAAAAGGATCCCGCTGGTGTTTGTTCACGTGTCTGTGCTTGTGCTCAGTCACTTCGCTCGTGTCCGACTCTTTGCAGCCCGCCAGGCGCCTCTGTCCGTGGGATTCTCCAGGCAAGAATACTGGAGTGGGTTGCCGCGCCCTCCTCTAGGGGATTTTCCCAACCCAGGAATCGAATCTGTGTCTCCTCCAATACAACGCATTGTGTTTGTTCTTAAGTGTCACCATTTAAACCTGGCTAACGGGTCTCTCTTTCACTTGTGGCTAGATTAGCACCACCTCTGTTGCAGCTGTGGTAATAAATAAACTTCTCAAACGCTGTGAGCGCTGGGGCTTCTGTCATTCCACTAAAGCGAACATATTATTCAGCTAGTTGAGAAAATAAGTCCATCTTTCCTTCTAACGCTGGAATAATTCAGGGAAAGTTGCACCTGCTACTCTTAATGCACGAATATTGTGAATTTCTAAGTCCTTCTTCCCTATCAGATGGGTTATAACAAGTCCTACCCAAACTGTGTTTTGCTGATTAGTATCCAGATAAATATTCACAGTGCAAATAGATGCTGAAGGGTGATAAACGTGACTTTCAAATTGTGGACATGCTTAATTTCTTCCCTGGGTTTTGGCGCTGGGGAAGGACTGGCCTTCTCTTTTTTTAGACTCAGGCCTGGTGTTTTGAGAAGTGGTGGGCTGCGTGGCAAGTAATGGTCCATTATTGGTCACGTGATAAGGAAACCGAGGGGTGAGGCAGGAAGAAAGCAAACCGATGAATGCACAGGCCCAGTGTGGTACCCGGAGGTGCACGCACAGAGTGCAGTGAGCAGAAGACACCATGAGCAATAAGGCAGAGGGCCAGCTGTCCTCCAACAACAGGGGCTGCCGCTCCCCAGTGGAGGTAGCCCCCGGCCCTGGCCCTGGCCCTAATGAGAATGCATTTTCTAGCCACCTTGACTCAAGTATGACTGATGGGAGCAGAAGCGATACGTGTCCCTTCTGAGCTGAGACTGCTAAGAAGACATCAGAACCTCCATCAGCTATTCTCCCTAGTTTTCAAATTCAATGTGATCTTCACTCCATACCAGTTTCTCCCCATCCTTCAGCCTTCTCTTACTTCTGTTTATTCAACATGGGTTCTATTATTGTAACTATTCCTCTGTAACCCCTGCCCCTCAACTCTCCTTGCCCCCTTCACTCCTTCTGATCTATTCACCGGCAAAAGTTCAGTTCTGGTTGAACCCAAGGATTTGACTTCTCTAGGTTAGTAGCCAAGCAGATGGGTGATGGGAAAAAATAAAACATCCTGATGTGAAAACATCGCTGCACTTTAGATTCACGTTCTCAGACCCCTAATGAGCTCTTAGGACTGTTCCAATGCCCACTGCTGTTTGCTCAGAAGCCTGCCTTCTCCAGTGTTCAAGATGGACTGTTTTGTATCTTCTTTCTCCAAACTTTCCACTCATTGTCCTCATTGCATATTCGTTGAGGGAATGGAAGTCGTCCCTCAGATGGTCACGCTCACGCTCCCAGCACTTGACCTGTACATGTAGCTCACCGTCTCCCTCGTCCCAGCTGTCTCAGGGAATGGCCACCCCTGCTTCGATCAGAGGCCAGTTCCCACGCTCACACTCTCGCCTTCTAGAGGACTCCAGTGCCCAGTCCTTGCCTCTCAGTCTGGCATCATTAATTTCTCTATTTCTATTGGCTCAGGCTCATCAGCATCAAAGATTCCCTGGTATATCTCCAATCTTGAAACAAATGAACCAGAAACTCCTCCTTCAGTCCCATATCGGCATGCTTCCCCTTCATAGCAAAACTTCTCTAAGACTTACTTTTAGATTCCGTTTCTACTTCCTCACTTCCCACATGCTCGTTTATCCGGGAGTTGTTCAGTCGCTCAGTTGTGTCCGACTCTTTGCAACCCCGTGGACTGCAGCACGCCAGGCTCCCCTGTCCTTCACCATCTCCTGGAGCTTGCTCACACTCATGTCCATTGGGTTGGTGGTGCCATCATCCAGGAGAGGCTCCTCTGTTCCTATAGTGCCTCTGAAACAGCGTCATCGAGGCACCAGCCATGGTCATGCTCCCCGTGGGCACCTCCGTGTCCTTATCTTTGCTCCGATGGAAGCATTCAACAGGAGGTCTCTTGCTTGAAGTCACTTTCCTCCCTCGACTTCTGTAACACAACCCTTGGTTTTCCTTCTACCACTTTGGTCATGATGTTCCAGACTCAGTTCCTGGTCAGTCTGACCCCTTTCCCTGTTCATCATCTTCATTTAGACATCCACAAACATCTCAAATGTCGCATGTCTGATACAAGTCCATTGACATGGACACCATACACTGCCCCCTCCCATAAAACCAGAAGTTATCTGGGACTCTGAAGTCCAATCCTTCAGCAAATCCTGTTAGCTTTGTGTCAGAACTCTGTCTTGCATGCATTAGCCGTCCACTCCGCTCCATCCTGGCCCATGTGCCCTCCTCTCTTGCCTGGATTACTTTATGATGAAACCTCCTGACATGTCTGTACCCTTCCCTCCCATTCTCCACAAAGCAGACAAAGCCATCACTCAAAATCTCTTTCATGCTTCCTTTCTTGCTAATCTCAAAAGAACAGCCAGATTCTTCGTCATGACCTACAGGGCCCTGCCTTCTTCTACAAGTTCAGAAACCACTTCTCCCTTACACACGGTCCTTCCATCTCTTTTCTGCCCCTTAGTCAAGCTGACATCTTTCCCACCTTAAGGCTTCAGTACTTGTTACTTTACCTGCCTGACCTGCTCTCCCCCACCGGGATCAGAAGCTTGTTCTCTATTAATCTCCAGCACCTGGTGCAACCCCTGCATAGCAGGGGCATTCAATATGTGAGTCCTGAATGAGTGAATGGAATTGTGGAGCCCTTATCTGTGGGTGGGTCATGTCCTACGCTTCCATGTATGTTATTTCATTTACCTGACTGCTACCCGAAAGTCTCTCAAATAAGAAACACAATTCATGTTCACTTAGTTTCCTTTCGACTCCCCTTGACAATAAAACTGCAACTGTAACATCACAGGGTCGAGGCACTTGAAATGGACATCAGCTCCAATTATCTTTGGCAAAGAAAAACCATGAGACCTCTTAGGGTGCTCAGAAGTGGGCTTGTGGGGCTTTGTGAAACAGGACTGGCTTGAGGGTCAGTCATCCTGGAATAAGTAGTAAGGAACTGGGCAAGTCCTTCCATTTCTCCGGGTTTTTGATCCCTCGTGTCTAAAAAGAGACGTTTGGGACTCAGTTTTCAAGGTTTCTCACCAACAGTGACACTCCAGGGTTTCATCTGCAGCCTGCCTTCTAAGCAGAGAGCCTCTCTGTGGCTGTGGGGATGGTGCTGAGCCGGAGGAACCTGCTCAGCCCAGTGAGCAGGGCAGTGGGCATGCACGCCCATGTGCAGTGACCCTCGTAAGCACGGCACTTGTCATGTGCCTGGGTATCCTGGCAACACAAAAGGCATCCTCCTGGTCTTGTTGGACCAGGACAGAACCTTCCAGGGACATGGCCGTAGCAATTCCCCGCCAGCATCTGGCTTTCCTTGGGTCTCAGGAGGAAAGCCGCTGGTGACCCCCCGAGGTCACTCCAGGCAGAACACTTGGGCTTTTGTGGATACCGAGTTTTTCTTCGAAAGGGAGCCTGTGTAGCCTTCAGGCAGCTCCCGGCATCCAGGCGGGCTCCACGGCACTGGCGGGTTTCCACAGCCCTCCTTCCATTCCCCATCCTAAGCAGCATGCAGAACCCCAACCCGAAAGAACAATGGACACCCCCCGGAGCCCTCCAAGTAAAGTAAATTGAGTTAATGGTTTGAGCCATCTTGGAGCAACCATTCAGTCAGTACCAGAGGAAAAATGCGTCTCCTTCATTAGGAGGTGGCTCTTTGAAGCTATGAT
This sequence comes from Bos taurus, assembly GCF_002263795.3. Classification (NCBI taxonomy): domain Eukaryota; kingdom Metazoa; phylum Chordata; class Mammalia; order Artiodactyla; family Bovidae; genus Bos; species Bos taurus. The sequence continues at coordinate 6,843,457 of NC_037340.1, read as the reverse complement.
TCTGTCTCTTTTTTCCCCTGTGTTCACAGCCTCATTCTCTCTTCACGGTAGGAAGATGAATTGTGCTCTTCCTGGCCCCAAGGCACACGTGTCCCCCTTACCCGGGGCCACATCTCTCTGTAATTGAGTTCCCTGGTCACTTTCCTTCTCTTATTCCCCCCCTTCCCCGATTTATGAACAAACAGAAGGCCAAGGGCGTGGACGTGCACGTTAGGGCTATCCCAGAGCCTCGCACTGCGCAGAGGGCAGGCAGACTGAAACCTGTGGTGTGGCGACCACGTGGGATGGCTCTTCAGCGGGGCGAGGCCCCTGGGTGCCTTCCAGGGAGCCTGGCTCTCATCACCCCCTCCTGCAGTTCCACACGACAGTCACTTTCTTGGGATTCTCCGGCCTCTCCGAATATTTCCAGTATCTTCTAGTTGATGCTTACTCCCGCTTACAGGTGAGATCTCCTTTCCAAGGTGTCTTTGGAATCGGGTGTTTGGCCTCCGTCGAAGTCTCAGCAGGAAGGTCACAGCCGCTTCACCTGGGTGCTGTGTCTGACTGAGCATGCCGGCCGAGGAAACCGGAAAACAGGTTCTGTCCAGTTGTTGGCCTTTCTCCAGCCAAGTATGGTGCGCTGCACTTTTCAAGAGTAATGGATTAAACAGGAGGGGACGCTCCGAGCCAGGACTGATTTGGCCACTCTTTAGAATGCTGTATCCTCTGTGAACTGATTTCCCTGCTGTAATAAGTGATCACATATTGGAAGGATCATTTTGGATGGTTCCATTCAGGCTGGTAATGTTGATTGCAGACGCTTCAGTCTCCGCCACCTGGAGAAAGACTCCAAGTCAAGCCAAAGACATCCTTTGCAGTATAAGTCATTTTACGAGTATGCTAGGCAATATTTTCCCTCTTAGAAAGGGAATAAGGTGCTTCATTTTCTGGGAATCATACAAAACAACTCAGTTCTTTCCTTGCCCTTTTCTACTGTCTGTAAACGCTAACAACTGCCTGAGATTTCCACACCAGGGCTATGCAAAGAAATACGGTCCATGTGGATTATTGGGGAACTGCACAGAACCAATCCAGGAGCTTAGATTGGCCTCAGTCCTTTAAAAATGTTGACTCCATAAAAGATAACTCTAAACAAGTTAATGAATAATGGGATATGAACTTTGCTATTTTGCCTGACTTGGGTGATGTGGCCCTCTCACTTGAGGCAGATCTCCTCTCATTAATGACTTTCCGAAGACCTTGCAGAGCCTAGGGAAAGGGTTGGAGCATAAAAATATAACCCAATGAGTCAAAAAAAGTCACCATATTGAATAGAAGGCTCTCAGACCAATGGTTAGACCCTGAGGAGTGTTTGAGAACATGTAACCACAGTGATGGAATGCCCATCTTGCAGTGCTCTCAAAGATATTCTTTTAAAAATATTTTAAGTTATTGCCTTGCTTTATTGTACGTGGTGTCCTATAAAGAAGATATATGTCCACAATCGAGCTTTGAAAGGGGACCACGGGGCCAGTTCCATCTAAAGGGGTGAAGTCAAGCAGTAAATTTGCTGGTCACTCTTTTCACATGGACTGTATCTTAGCCAGCAGTTGGTCTTTGATGTCATGACAATAGTACTGGGCCACGGAGGCAGAGCAGGATCCCCCCGACGCTGAAACTAGTCCACACTCATTAAAACTTGGAGAGCAGCCTGCAGGGCAGGATACACCAAGGAGAACAGGGAGTGGACTCTGGGCTGCCGGTTGCCTTTCCCAGTGAAAAAAGGCCATCTCTCCTATACTATCTACCCTGCCTGCTACCTTCTTTACTGTATTTTAAAAAATTAATTAACTAATTAATTTTTATTTTTAGCCACACAACATGGCTTATAGAATCTTAGTTCCCCTGCCAGGGATTGAACCTGGGCCTTTGTCACTGAAGGCATGGAGTCCTAACCACTGGCCACCAGGGAATTCCCTCTTTACTGTATTTTTAACTGAAGGATGATATCCATATAGAGAAATGCATGTCTATAACTATACAGCTCAGTGAGATTTCTCAAACTGAACACAACCGTGTAGCCAACACGCAGACTGAGAAACAATATTAGCAGCAGCCAGATGCCCCCTCGTGTCCCCTTAATGAGGGTGGCTGGTGTTTTCTCTGTTCCCACAGCATAGATTAGCTTTTCCTGGTCATTTAACACTAGCAGAATTTTCTTGCATGTACGCTTTTGTGACTGGCTCCTTCTGCGTGACACGACGTTTGTGGAGTTGTACATGTTGTGTGTGGCTGTTTGCTCTTTCCCAGTGTGCGCACTTACTGCCTTATTCTCCGTCTTACTGTGGATAGGCACTTTGGGTCTTTCCAGTTTGGGGTCTATTTTAACTAGTGCTGCTGTGAGCATTCTTTTTTAGGTTTTTGAGTCCACGGAGGAATACATTTCTGTGGGGAATATACCCAGGATGGGATTGCTGGGTCAGAGGGTACATATATATTCTGTCTTAGTAGCTACTCTGGAAAAACAATTTTCCAAAGTGTTCCCATCTGTTTGTATTCCCTATAGGTGCTCCACATTCTTGCCAACAGTCTTTAGTTTCTGTTTCCATTTTGCCATTCTGTGAGATAAAATAGTGATTTCACACTTCTAGTGGTCATACTTTTTTTTTTTTTTTTTAAGTTTTGTTTGTTTTTCTGTTGAAGCCATCAACCTAGTCAGTTCTCAATTCTGTGACAATCACAAAGTTACTAAGCTATTAAGATCATTGACACGAGACTGGTCCCAATCCAACGTTTGAGGAGCAAAGAGAGAAGGGAGAAGGCACTACAGAACATATCCAAAGTATGAGACAAGTTCTGTCAGAAGCAAAGCAAAACAAAGGATAAAATTCACTGGGGGTACAGGGCTGTCAGAGACATGGGACGGACGACAGGGAAAGCTCTAGAACCACGGTGGCCCACAAGCTGATTAGATACTAGCGGTGTAACGCCACAACCAGAAAAGGAAGTACGATACTCCTCTCAACTATGGGAAACACTTAAAAATTCCTGACCACTCTCTCCTCAGAAGACCTTGAGGGAAAGGACTTTGTGACACACCAAGGAAAGGGAAGAATCTGATTAGTCACAAGGAAAAGATTCTTCTGGCCAGAAACTGTAATTGGAAAGCAGAATACACAGCTCAGAGAGCTGGCAAAATTCCTGTCCCCAGGTCTGCCTGTTTCTCTTGTTAGGTCTGAGAAAGGAAGGCAGGGAAGGGTGCCCCTTCGTAAGGGACGCCCTGCAAAGGTGTTGCCGGCTTTGGTCGCTAAAGCCCACGGGTGATGAATAACGTATCCGTGGGCACAGTCCCACCCCCACCACAGAACACACCGTTTTTAAGCAGTGAAACTGCACAAGAGAGACCAGGCAGAAGGAAGATGGAAAGAGAGAAGCGTATGTCTCTTGACTCAGAAACCACTTTTGGTGGAATCCAGTGTGGACTGAGCAACCCGTGGCCTTTCTGGGTCTTCTCAGAGGCAGGATCCTGCAGGCCCCACTCCCTGATGGCTCAGATGGTAAAGAATCTGCCTGCAGTGCAGGAGACGCAGGTTTGATCCCTGGGTTGGGAAGATCCCCTGGAGAAGGGAATGACTACCCATTCCAGTGTTCTTGCCTGGAGAATTCCATGGACAGAAGAGCCTGGTGGGCTACAGTCCGTGGGGTTGCAAAAAGTCAGGCGTGACTGAGCGACTAACCCTTTCGCCTCTTCTTTCTTCCCCTCAGTCTGATTCCAGCCCAAAGCCAGGTCCAGCAGCTGCACAACACAGCCTTGGCTAACGGTTGGGTCCCACTGGAAATGTTCAGCACATCCATCCAGCATCCGTTTCTTGGAATGTGGACATGGCTGCATGGTGGGTGGGGTCAGAAGTTACTCTTGTTGTTCAGTCGCTAAGTAATATCTGACTCTTTGAGACCTCGTAGACTGTAGTCCACCAGGCTCCTTTGTTCATGGGATTCTCCAGGCAAAAATACTGGAGTGGGTTGCCATTCACTTCTCCAGGGGATCTTCCTAACCCAGGGATCGATCCTGCATCTCGCATTGGCAGGCGGATTCTTTACTACTGAGCCATGTGGGAAGCCCAGGGTGGGAAGGGCCTGTTTAACCAGGAGACCAGCTCTTTCCCAGCCTTTTCTCCCTAGCTGCCCCCTGCTCTTTCCTTTCCTTCTCCCACATGAGAGAAGCCACCAGGAATAACCTTTCTAGAAGCATCACTGATAGACATGAGGCAGAATAGGCATCAGCACATGGAGCCAGCCTGGACTGCCTCCCTTCTGCGATGCCTTTCCCTCCACACAACGTGCTCAGGACAATCAGATATTAAACCATGATTTCATGACACTGCTCTGCCTTCGTTTCCTCAGCTGCAAAATGGGAAAGAATCTTCACTGGGCTGTTGTGAGAATTAAAGGTGCAAATACATACAAAGTTGTTATTTATTCTGCTCTTGGCACAGAATAAATGCTTAAGGTTAGCTTTTATATCACTATCAGCATCATTGTCACCATGTTTGAAGATAAAGTTTAAAAATCAGTATAATTATCCCATTAGGATGTCTATTTTTATTTACTTTTTTTTAGTCTACTTTTAGATAAGGAAAATGAAATGCATAGAGTTGAAGTGACTTGTCCAAGGTCACGCTGCTCTGTAGCACCAGATTCATGGGTCGAAGTGTCCTTATGCGTCAAGGACGGTCCTTTCAGCATTATAACCTCCCATGGATCCCACTTTTACTATCCCATTTACTGAACAGGACATAGAAGCACAGAGAAGTGTGAGACTTTTGCTGAAGGCACACACATGAGAAGCAGAGGAAGCACTGAAACAAATCCAAAGCCTTCGGCCACTCTGTTGGGCTTTGTGATGAGTTTTGGCCAAGAGGATGCTAACAAATGTGATCTAAGCAAAGCCTGGAGTGTACTTGTCCTTCGGGCTTGCCTCTGCCTTTCTGTGATTTTTCATCACCGTGAGAGGAGTGCAGGGCAGGTAGCCTGCCAGTTGTTTAAATCCAGGAGATGCAGGAAGAAACCCAGACCCAAGCCTTAGCCTGGAGCCCAGCCTGCCTAGATCTACTGAGCCCCAGCAACCCACAGACCCACAGGCATGAGAATACATGCTTGTTTTTACAGCCCACTGAGGTTTGGGGTAGGTTGTTGTGGCACTCAACTGGGCAATAATACCTGATCTGTCCTGAGTGCTTCTGGGGACTTGCAACTTGCAAGAAAAGCATGCATCTTGACCAGAGCTTCTTAATCTGTGACGAGCATGTGATTCACCGGGGGGCCCTGATTAAATTGTAGATCCTGATTCAGTCATTCTGGGTGGGGCCTGAGATTCTTATTTTCTAATGAGTTCCCAGGAGACACTGTTGCTGCTGCCCCATGAACCACACCGTGGGTGCAAGTGTGGAGAAATCATCCCTAGCTTCTCGCCTGTACCTGCAAGTCACGACTGCTCCATGTCCCTTGGGGCAGAGGACGGGCCACCTTGTGTGTCAGTAAAGAATAGTCCTTGCCCTCTAGCAAGAATCCTCTGTGGGTTTCTACGAGTCATCACTCTTCTCATGTCCAGCGTGGCCAGAGGTTCAGCTCATGTTAACATTCCTGCAGTCTTTTTCCTGGACTAAGGATTAGAAACACTTAATGAGATCTCCCCTTTTGAATTTTTGTCCTTCCTGAAATTTGAAGATTTCCAGCAATAAACCTGGCTTCCAGTTCATTTTGGGCTCATAACCAATACCAGATTTCCAAGTCACAATGTAATTGAGTCTCCAGGCAGGAGATACAAATCTATTTCTGGTTCTGTTAACTTCCAGTCAGGCAGGGCATCAGGACAAGAAGATGAAGGGAACATCAAACAGCAGCTTACAGAGGAAGTCAAGTCTCCTTCTAGGAGACTCTTCCCACTGGTTCTTGTCCAGCAACTATTTCTTTCTACCACCACCATCACCATCACCAGCAACCATGCTCACCTGGAGGATTGAGCCCCCTGAAACTTTTGATTTGGAGAATCCTGAAAAGGTAGGAGAATTCTTTCCAAGGAAACGGTATCTTCTCCCCTTCCTTCAGTTTTCCATAATATATTATGGATTATACACTTGTGTATTAGCTGTAGGAAGATACCATCCTGCAGCTAAACTTCCGAATTCTCTCGTTTTCTAACAATGTCCTGGGTTTTATAGATCCGAAACGTGTTATGTGAATGCCTCTAAAAGATTGCCACAATCTTATTTTATTTATTTATTATTATTTTTTAGGTGAGCGTGGGACAAGCTGGAATATTAGGATTGACATATATATTACACTGATTGCGTGTGTGCTAAGTCGCTTCAGTCATGTCTGACTCTTTGTGATGCTATGGACTCTAGCCCACCAAGTTCCTCTGTCCATGGTGATTCTCCAGGCAATACTAGAGTGGGTTGTCATGCCCTCCTACAGGAGATCTTCTCAACCCAGGGACTGAAACCTGATCTCTTACATCTCCTGCATTGGTGGGCGAGTTCTTTACTACTAGTACCACCTGGGAAGCTCATATATATTTATACACTACCATGTGTAAAACAGATAGCTAGTGGGAACCTGCTATAAAGCACAGGAAACTCATCTAGGTGCTCTGTGATGACATAGAGGGCTGGGATGGGAATGGTGGAAAGGAGACCAAGAGGGAGGGGATATTCATATACGTACAGCTGATTCACTTTGTTGCACAGCAGAAACTACCACTACATTGTAATGCAATTATATTCCCTCAAAAAAGTTTAAAAAAAGACTGCCACAATTTTAAGTAAGCTAAACATATACCCAGCTAGTCTGCCTCTAAGAATTCACACAAGAGAAATGAGAGCATATGTTCACGATGCAAGGACTTACACCCAAACACTCGTAGCATCCTTATTTTGATAGGCCCGAGTTGGAAGCAACCTCAGCGTGCTTCACTGGGTAAATGGAAAGGCATATTGTGTACACATACCATGGAATACCAGCTGGCGATAAAAGGATCAAACTCGTATGCACCAAACAACGTGGATGCATCCCAGAATCATTATGGTGCACAAAAGAGCTCCCCATGCTGTACATTCTGTACCAGTCTGCTTATGTAAAACTCTAGGAAATGTAAAAACGGATCCATAGTGACAGAAGGCAGATCAGTGGTGGAGGTTCCTGAGGAATGAAGGAGGAATCCCCAAGGAACACAAAGAAGCTTTCAGAGATGGTGGATTTATTCATTACCTGGATGGTGGTGATGGTTTCACAGGTGTTAACTCCTCTCTGTTCACTTTGAGTATGCACAGTTCATTGTATGCCAACTGTACCTTAATAAAACAGTATTTTTTAAAAATAATAACACAACTGCCATTTTCCTCCTTGTTGTCTCCTCATCACAGTCTCTAAGAGGTGGCTGGGAGCCAAGGCATGTGCTTTGTTTCATTGGCTTTGGCATGAATGCTCTCTCTCGATGCTGATGGGAGTAAGGTAGCACCTGGGTGACCTATGACATCATTTCCAGCCCCCCTGGCATGCTTCATATAGGTTCTAGCCACACCTTGGTATTTTCAAAAATAGAGATGAAGTGTACAGCAGGAAGCAGCCTCTTGAATTCACAGTCAACCTGCCTTTTCCAGGGTCACTTCTGCTGCACATCTGGGATCGAGGTGCTCCACACTGTGAGTCTGGCAGCCCAGAGCCCCAGACACGAGGCTGAAATTCTCCTGCTCCTTTGGCCCTGAAGCGCTGTTCCTTCTGGGGAAGGGGGGCCCAGGAGGGCTGCTGTCTGACGGAGGTGCATCAGCCGGAGACAGTGCTCTATGTGAGATGACTTGGTTTACTAAGATGTGCCGGGGTCAGTTCAACAGGAAGGAGTGAACCTGGTGTTTTCACTTCTACTCAGTTTACAGAAACAACTTTCCAGTGACACATGCTGGTCTGTGCCTGGGGAGTTGACACAAAGCTCCATTTACCCAGGAACCCTGACCACTACCTTTTTTAGGCATTAGAAGGTGCTCTCACACACCCTTGAGGGCTTCCCACCGTCGCTCATCCTCCCACCTAAAACGGCAAACAAGCACGGGACGAGGCTCTCCTGAGGAAAACAACAGTCATCTCTCCACACACAAGCCATTCACAGGCTCTGCCTAGGCCTGACCTTTGCCATTCCTACGATTTTGGAATTCCGCTCTGCCCAGCCGCTCTGGGAGAGGATGGCATGGTTTGATTCTGTTGCTGTCACTGGTCATCCCTTTCTGAGGTGAACAGATGTCAGCCTTGTTAACAGCAGCGAGAAACAGCAGGCACCTCATGGAAACCCCACACTGTACATCTTCCTGCACCTGAAGAAGTGGCCAGTGATCCCATGGCTGAGGTTTGACTACCACTTTTTAGTTTAGTTTCTTCCAGAAGCAAACTCTGAGACAAAGAGCAAGCGGTCCTTGGGAGATATCCCCAGGAAGCTCTGGTAGGAGAAAGGGAAAGAGGTGGGGAAGGGGAGGAGCCACAAGGCTACATGGTCAGGTCACTGATCAGGACGGGCAGTGAGTGCTTAGTCCAAAGAGGAGCACTGGGCACTTAGCACGTCTATTTTCTTCGCATTGCACTCTACCCAACATTTGCACTGGCACACCACAGAAAGAAAGAAATTAAGCTTTATATCTTTCATGTCTAGGGCTTCTTATGACGTTCTTATGGAAGAGTAGTACAGACAAGGTTTAAATAAAATGCAAAATGAGTTTTTCTTTTTCAGTGACACACTCCCTTGCTGCTTCTTCAACCTCATTGCATTCAGTCCTGGGAACCAAGCTGACATCCCAGTCCCAGCCCTTAAATAATCTGCCTTTTGAGGAATGAGCGCAGACAGTGAGGTACCCTTAGCTGTCACTGAAGAAAGGGGCTTCATCACTGCCCTTTCCGTTGTGAATCATAGAATCCTGAGCCAAGGTCATAGATGTCCGCAGACGAAAGAGAAATAAGAGGATCACGTACAGTAAAACATTGTAAAATTAGATCAGTGAAGACAAGTTAAAAACTGAGATAATCAAATGGGGAGAAGAACTATTAAATAATAACCTTCAAGTCCTGCATGAGATGTTTCTTGAAAAGGGAATAAATAGTGGGAAAAGAAGAGCAAACATGATATTAAGATGGGTCAAAAAAGATTTAAAGGACACAGTAGAGAAAAAAATATTCGGTCACTGATGGCTGTAAAAACGTACTTGTACAGGCTTCCAGATCAAGATTGCAGAGTGGAAGGACATGTACTCATTTCCTCCTACAAGAGCACCAAAATTGCAACTAGCTGTTGAACAGCCATCAATAGGAGGACGCTGGAACCCACCAAAAAAAAGATACTCCACATCCAAAGACAAAGAAGAAGCCTCAGCGAGACAGTAGGAGGGGTGCAATCACAATAAAATCAAGTCCTATACCCGCCAGGTGGGCAACCCACAGATTAGCGATTAATAATATCAAAGTTCTTGCACTGTTGTGAACATTCTGAGCCCCACATCAGGCTTCCCAGCCTGGGGATCCAACAAAGGGATTGGGAATCCCTGGTGAATCTGGCCTTGAGGGCCAAGCAGGGTTTGATTATAGGCCTTCCAGAGGGCTGGGGAACCAGAGACTCCAGTTTTGGAGGGCACAAACAAAATTTTGCATGCACCAAGACCCAGAGAAGAGAAGCAGTGTCTCCACAGGAGACTGAACCACCATTACCTGCTGGTGTTGGAGGGCCTCCTGTGGCGGTGCGGGTCGGCAGGGGCTCACCACAGGGATGGGGGTACTGCAAGGTCCCCCTTGGCGTAAACCCTCTTGGACTTCACCATTAACCCTACCATAGACCCCAGGGCTGGGTCACCTCAGGCCAAACAACTACCAGGGAGGGACAGTAACCTCACCCATCAGCAGATAATTGGATTAAAGCTTTACTGAGCAAGGCCCTGCCCACCAGAGCAAGACCTGGTTTTTCCCATCGCCAACCCCTCCCATCAAGAAGGTTACACAAGCCTCTTAGCCTCAGTTATCAGAGGGCAGACAGAAGAAGCAAGAAGAAGCACAGTGTCACAAAACATATTACAGAAAGTTAACCATAATGAAAAAGCAGAAAGTTATGTCCCAGATGAAGGGACAAGATAAAATCCCAGAAAAACAACTAAATGAAGTGGAGATAGGCAACCTTCCCAAAAAAAAGAATTCAGAATAGTGATAGTGAAGATGATCCAGGATCTTGGGAAAAGAATGGAGGCAAAGAATGGGAAGATGCAAGAAAAGTTTACCAAAGACCTAGAAGAACTAAAGAGCAAATAAACACAGATGAATAATACACTAGTAGGAATCAATAGCAGAAAAACTGAGGCAGAAGAACAGATAAATGACCTGGAGGACAAAATGGTGGAAATCACTGCCACAGAACAAAATATAGAAAAAAGAATGAAAAAGTGAAGACAGCCTAAGAGACCTCTGGGACAACATTAAAGGCACCAACATTTGCATTAGTGGGGTCCCAGAAGGAGAAGAATGAGAAAAAGGGCCTGAGAAAATATTTGAAGAGATAATAGCTGAAAACTTCCAAAATATGGGAAAGGATATAGTCAACCAAGTTCAGGAAGCACAGAGAGTCCCAAGCAGGATAAACCCAAGGAGGAACACACTGAGGCACATAGTAATCAAACTGACAAAACTTAAACACAGAGATAAAATAGTAAAAGCAACAAGGAAAAAGTGACAGTATACAAGGAAACTCCCGTCAGGCTATCAGCTGATTTCTCAGCAGAAACTCTACAAACCAGAGGGAAATGACATGATATATTTAAAGTGATGGAAGGGAAGAACCTACAACCAAGAACATTCTACCCAGAAAGACTCTGATTCAGATTTGATGGAGAAATCAAAAGCTTCCCAGATAAGCAAAAGTTAAGAGAATTCAGCACCACCAAACCAGCTTTACAACAAATGCTAAAGGAACTTCTCTAGGCAGGGAACACAAGAAAAAGGAAAAGACCTACAGAAAATAAGACCAAAACAATTAAGAAAACAGTAATAGGATCATATATATCAATCATTACCTTAAGTATAATGAATTACACGCACCAACCAAAAGACATAGACTGGCTGGGTGGGTGGAAACGTGTGTGTGTATGCACTTCCACTTACCACATCACTCTGCTTGACTCTCCCAAATTGTTAGTGATTACTTTATACTGTTAAGTTAATCATGTTTCCATTATGGCTTGCAATTGTAATTATTTTTTATTTTTTGTCTGGCTATTGATTGTGAAAACTGATAAACATCTTTTACTATTGTGATTATGTAACTATTACTTACTTTATACCACTGTATCATGATTGGTCAACAGAAAAATAATAGAACTCTGTATCACCAAAACTAGAGTCTAATAGAAAAAACCTGTAATCACTTTTTAAAATCCAGATGCATATCAGAATTATCGTGAAATTTTTTGAAAAACACAAATGCTCAGGTATTGCTTTTTTTTCTCCAGATATGTTTGTAATGAGCAGTCATGTTAAAAACAACTGGACTATATGATGATCGTTTAGCTAGTTTGTTTCACTATTTCTATTTCAAATTCAGTGCTCCCATTTCATTTATGTTCTCCAATTTCTCCATCTCTTCTTTTTTTTTTTTTGATGTTCTTTCTCAGGACTTTGTCAAGTGTAGGAGAAAAGTTTTTGTATCCATATATAAATATGGATAATATATATATTTTTGAAAACGTGAATTTTTGCCTAGCTAAAAAATTATGACAGTTTGATTCCACTTGTTTGACTTAGAGTGAATAGAATGCTAGATTTCTAATTAAAAAATAGATACACAACAAGCAACAAAGATTTACTGTATATCACAGGGAACTACAGTTAATATCTTGAAATAACCTATGATGGAAAATAATTTCAAAAATTATATATGTGTATGTGTATAACCAAATCACCTTGCTGTGCATCTGAAACATTGTAAGTCAATTATACTTCAATTACATATATATATATATATATATATAAAGTACTTATACAAGTACAAACAGGATTCTTTCCTTTGGAGGCTTTAAAAACACAATAGATTCTTCTTAATTGAATGGATAGTTCTCATGACTTCTGAGCCTCACAATCAATGCCTTTTAGAACATGGCTGGGAAAGAATGAATGAAGGGGCTGCACAAATAAGAGAACTTTCTTCTGGTTTGTATACAGGAAAAGAAGTGAAAAATAAAATTACAGGGTCTCAATTCAAGGTGGCAGACTGGGTATTTTCATTTACTTATTTTCCTTCTCTAAATTCTACTGAAAAAGAAGATGAAATAGAAGAATAAATTCCCAACAGAATTGGAAAGCTGAGAGGGAACGTCTATAGAAGAAGGAATGATTTCTGGCAGATATGAAACAGATGGTACCTAATTGAAAGTGAAGCATTACAGAGTTGAGAAAGTGAGAGAAAGACTGCCAGAGGAAGCACGTTTCTTCAGAGGAATTCCCAGAGCAACGCAAAGAATAGAGCCTGTGTCAGTTTCACTAGCAAGTATTTACTAACAAGAAATGAAAACCTATGTCCCGGCTTGTACAAAAAAGTTAATATGATCTTAATTACAGTAAGCATCCAAACCATTGGAAAAAACCCAAATGACCATCATTGGGGAAAGGGATAAATAAACTGTGGCATAGTTATACAATGGAATATCTCTTAACAATAAAGAAGAGAAACTTACTGGTGTACACAGCAACAAAAATGAATACCAAAAAAAATATGTTAAGCAAAAGAAACCCAGACACATACACAGGCACACATACACACGCACACACACACAAATGCACACCATACAATTCCATCTACGTGAAGATCTCAAAGAGGCAAACTAATCCATGGTGATAAGAGTAAGACACTGGTTGCTTATGGGGGGGTGTGTAAATTGCCTACAAAGGTGCACTCGAAGACTTTTGGGGATGATGGAGATGTTCTGTATCTAATTTTGATAGTGGTTATATAGGTATATATAATTGTCAAAAATGGAACTGAATCTTTAAGATGCATTCATCTTATTGTATGTAAATTATTCATCATTAAAAATGTTTTAAATATGTAGAGAGAGAAAAAAGCGAAGGAGCAGAGGAGGGGAGGACGGAAGGAAGAGAAAAGAAGGGAAGAAAAGAGAAGAAGCTACAGAAGTTAGGTGAAAAGGGTAAGGGCAGGGAACTGATAAACAGTGAGAGAGCTACACTAGGGCTGCCAAAGCTGGAGGATTCGGCTAAGACATGAACTGCATTAGAAAAATGCAAAGAGAAAAACATCAGAGATGTGGAAGACCGCTCGATTTTGAAATCCTAACATTAGTGTCAAAGTCTACCAGGAGCTCCAGAAGATGAATACAAGGACATTGGAAATAAGCAACTTTCTCAGGCTGAAGAGAAACTTGAGGATTCAGATTGAAAGCACCCACCGCATGCTGAAGAGGACTAACAACAAAGGCCCTAATTCTGAGCACAAGCCAATGAAGTTTCTGAGCATTATGAACAAAGAGAAAAACCCTAAAAGCTTCCACTTAAAAAATCACCTACAAAGAAAAAGCATCAGACTTTTCACTGAAACATGAGATGCTATAAAAAAAAACTTGCATTACATCTTCAAAATTCTGAGGGGAAACAAGATAGAAAAAAACTAACAGCCAAATTAGCATTTAAGTGTGAGAAGCACATAAAGATGTACTTAAAATTTTAGAATCTGAGAGTTTATCTGTTTCATTGTTTCTTTTGGCCACACCACACAGCTTGTGGGATCTTAGTTCCCTGACCAGGGGTTAAACCCAGGGCCCAGATAGTGAGATTGCTAAGTCCTAACTACTAAACCTCCGGGGAACACCTAAGAGTTTATCTTTTGATAAAACCTTTCTGAGAGAACTTTTTGAGAATGTATTCCAGCAAAATAAAAGATGAAGATACGAGATTCCAGAAGCAGCAGCAGCAGACAAATTTAAAAAAATAAATCTTATAGTTAAGTCTAAATAATGATCCTGATGCTCAAGCTGGTTTTAGAAAAGGCAGAGGAACCAGAGATCAAATTGCCAACATCTGCTGGATCATGGAAAAAGCAAGAGAGTTCCAGAAAAACATCTATTTCTGCTTTATTGACTATGCCAAAGCCTTTGACTGTGTGGATCACAATAAACTGTGGAAAATTCTGAAAGAGATGGGAATACCAGACCACCTGACCTGCCTCTTGAGAAATCTGTATGCCAGTCAGGAAGCAACAGTTAGAACTGGACATGGAACAACAGACTGGTTCCAAATAGGAAAAGGAGTATGTCAAGGCTGTATATTGTCACCCTGCTTATTTAACTTATATGCAGAGTACATCAGGAGAAACGCTGGACTGGAAGAAACACAAGCTGGAATCAAGATTGCCAGGAGAAATATCAATAACCTCAGATATGCAGATGACACCACCCTTATGGCAGAAAGTGAAGAGGAACCTAAAAGCCTCTTGATGAAAGTGAAAGTGGAGAGTGAAAAAGTTGGCTTAAAGCTCAACATTCAGAAGACTAAGATCATGGCATCCTTTCCCATCACTTCATGGGAAATAGATGGGGAAAGAGTGGAAACAGTGTCAGACTTTATATTTCTGGGCTCCAAAATCACTGCAGATGGTGACTGCAGCCATGAAATTAAAAGATGCTTACTCCTTGGAAGGAAAGTTATGACTAACCTAGATAGCATATTCAAAAGCAGAGACATTACTTTGCCAACAAAGGTCCGTCTAGTCAAGGCTATGGTTTTTCCTGTGGTCATGTATGGATGTGAGAGTTGGACTGTGAAGAAGGCTGAGCATTGAAGAATTGATGCTTTTGAACTGTGGTGTTGGAGAAGACTCTTGAGAGTCCCTTGGACTGCAAGGAGATCCAACCAGTCCATTCTGAAGGAGATCAGCCCTGGGATTTCTTTGGAAGGAATGATGCTAAAGCTGAAACTCTGGTACTTTGGCCACCTCATGCGAAGAGTTGACTCATTGGAAAAGACTCTGATGCTGGGAGGGATTGGGGGCAGGAGGAGAAGGGGATGACAGAGGATGAGATGGCTGGATGGCATCACTGACTCGATGGACGTGAGTCTGAGTGAACTCCGGAAGTTGGTGATGGACAGGGAGGCCTGGCGTGCTGTGATTCATGGGGTCTCGAAGAGTTGGACACAACTGAGCAACTGAACTGAACTGAATGATTGGGAGAATTATACTACTGCTAAGAAATTATTCCTAAGACAGCAAAAATGAAAAATAATGAAGGAAAGAAGGAAGATATTAGAAATGAAAGAAAAATGAATAACCTAGCACTAAATATTCAGATAATGTGATTAAAATTTGAGAGAGATAAGAGAAAGAAATGGCATGTTAGAATCTTGTTTTGGGCAAGTTTAGTGAAAGTCACTCAGTCATGTCCGACTCTTCGTGACCCCCTAGACTGTAGCCCAACAGGCTCCTCTCTCCATGCAATTCTCCAGGCAAGAATACTGGAGTGGGTTGCCTTTCCCTTCTCCAGGAATCTTTCCAATCCAGGGATTGAATCTGAGTCTCCTGCATTGGAGGCAGATTCTTTACTGTCTGAGCCACCTGGGAAAGTTTAGGTTATATTATAAATACTCATTGAGTCTCAACATTGATAGAAAAGTATGATTTCAAATCTATTTGCTAAAATGTTAAGAATTGGAGAGATAAAACCCTTTCCAAACTTGAGGAATAATAAACTAAGTAAATAATATTTCAATATTTACTAAACGTTTAAGTGCCAAGCTCTAACAGAGCACTCGCATGCATTCAGTGTCATAATTCTTACAACACAAGGAATAGTTTTTGTATACCTATTTAAGAGATGAGGACATTTAGACCTAGGCTAACTCTCTTGCCAGAGTTCACATAGATAAATTGGAAGGTGGGAGGCAAAATGAAGAAAATTTGAAAACACCAAATAAAACTGAAAACATATCTTCAAATCTATTGGTAATCACAATAAATACAGGTGGGTTACATTCATTGATCTATTACATGACAAAAGAAAAACTGGCTATTGGTTATCAATAAGAGAGATATTTAAACAAAAACGGGAGAGAAAGGCTAAAAATAAAGGTTGGAAAAAGATACCCAATGAATGGCAAGAGAAAAAAAATAAGCAAGAGACGCAAAATTACTATCAAAACATGTTGAAAAGTCAATAAAAAGATATATGAGGAATTTCACCTTGACAAAAATATAACCACCAGGGAATTCCCTGGTAGTCCAGTGGTTAAGACTCTTGCTTTCACTGAGGAGGGCATGAGTTCAATCCCTGGTCTGGTAGGAGAACTAAGATCCTGAAAGCCACTAGACTGGTCCCTCTTATCCCCGCCAAAAACCCACCAAAAAAGACGTTTTGTCTCCTAACACCATGAATTCTAAACAAGTAAAGCAAAACTTCATGGATGATAAGGAGAACAGAAAAATGCACAGTGGTAGGGTCAGAATGTAATTGAATTCTTTGAGGAATAAGCAGTAAGTAAATAAGTAAATCAAGATGAAGGGTTTTCACCATATAATTAACCACCTTGACTTGATAGGTCTTATAAAGAGATTTAAGACTGTATATCATAAAGAACTGTATATCATAAAGTGTAGTCATGAAATATTTGCAAAATATGCATGCATTATATAAAACTTTATACTGATAGATTAAAAATCCAATAAAACATATGATGTTTGAGAAAGTATAAATGATCAAAAATGACTAGAGAAAAGTTATAGTATCTGAATAGGCTGTTGACCAGGGAATAACATGGAACATTAATCAGTGATCTCAATCAAAGAGGTGCCAAACCCAAGAGGGTAACAATGAGTGAATTCTAACAATCTTATAAGAAATAGATAATTCTTAATATTTAAAGTGCTAAAGTGAACAAAAAAGGGTTTCTAACGCACACACTAATGAAACCACAATGATATTACTACAGAAATGGATATTGCTAGCTCTCATGCACACATCAATAAAACTGTAAGTGCATACTGCTAAGTATAGCTTTCCTAGATTCTAAAACTAATGAATTGGAGAACATAACAGGAAACAAAATGAAAAATTCACAATAGCAGCCAAACCTTGAAAACAGCGTCAAAAGAAATGTGAAAAGAGAGATGAAGAAAGCTATGAAGCTTCACTCAAGAAACAGAGATACCTAAACCATGTCCTGAGACAGAGGATAATATTATAAAATTTTCAATTCTTGTCAATTTATCCTCCCCCAAATATATATATAGCAATTCTCAGTAAAAGCTCAATGAGTTTTTAAACAAAATAACTCTTAAATCTGTTTGAAAATAGACATTTCATAAGAATTTCTAAGTAAAAAATTTTAATAAAAGTATATTTTCCCTATTAAAACATACTATGAAACTACATGAAATAAAACTATAGTGTTATAGGATATAAAACATTAATAGAAAAATGAATGTCAAGAAACATTTGTTTTTTGTATATGTATATACAAGACATTTGTTTCTTACATATGTATTTATATATATATATATGTATATACCAGTAATGTATATATGAAAATTTTAGTATATGTTAAAAATGGTATTTTGTATTAACAAATATAGAACAAAATATTTAACAAATATGATAGGACAAGTGGCTATTCACTTCAACAAAAATCAAAGTTTTATCTTTATCTTAAACCTACAAATAACTTCAAAGTAAGTTGTAGTTCTAAACAAGAAAAACAAAAACACTAAAAAACATTAGAATAAAATATGTTTCAATATTTGACAATCTTTATTTGAGGAACTCTTTCTTGAGTAAGGCTTGAAAACTAAAAGTCATGTTAGAAATGATCCAGAGTTGATTACACTTAGAATAAAAAGTTTCTGCACGACCAAAGGCAGCATAAACAATGTTAAAAGATGAATACAAGAGTGGGTCAACATTTGCAGTCTCTGACCTAAAAGGTTAATATGGTAGGTATTTTGCAAAGACAGCCACAATGACTCCTGCCATCCCTGAACACATGGTCCATTGCTGGTCCTCCCATCAAGAGGAGTCGATTTCTGGTCCTTTAGAATCTAAGCTGATGCAGTGATTTGTTTAATCAATACAATGAGGCTGAAGTTAGATTGGGCTTCCCTGATAGCTCAGTTGGTAAAGAATCTGCCTGCAATGCAGGAGACCCCAGTTCAATTCCTGGTTCTGAAAGATCCGCTGGAGAAGGGATAGGCTACCCACTTCAGTATTCTTGGCTTTCCCTTGTGGCTCAGCTGGTAAAGAATCTGCCTGCAATGTGGGAGACCTGTGTTTGATCCCTGGGCTGGGAAGATCCCGTGGAGAAGGGAAAGGCTACCCACTCCAGTATTCTGGCCTGGAGAGTTCAATGGAATGTATAGTCTATTGGGTCGCAAAGAGGCGGATATGACTGATGACTTTCACTTTCCTATAAGTTCATCAAGAGGCCTTGCAATTTCGGCCTTTTCTCTCTGTCTGCTCTGAGTCCACCATGTAAAGATATGCAGGATAACTTCCTTGAGGATGAAGAAAGAGCATCAGATCAGATCAGATCAGTCGCTCAGTCGTATCCAACTCTGCAACCCCATGAATCACAGCACGCCAGGCCTCCCTGTCCATCACCAACTCCCGGAGTTCACTGAGACTCACGTCCATCAAGTCAGTGATGCCATCCAGCCATCTCATCCTCTGTCATCCCCTTCTCCTCCTGCCCCCAATCCCTCCCAGCATCAGAGTCTTTTCCAATGAGTCAACTCTTCGCATGAGGTGGCCAAAGTACCAGAGTTTCAGCTTTAGCATCATTCCTTCCAAAGAAATCCCAGGGCTGATCTCCTTCAGAATGGACTGGTTGGATCTCCTTGCAGTCCAAGGGACTCTCAAGAGTCTTCTCCAACACCACAAGTCAAAAGCATCAATTCTTCGGCACTCAGCCTTCTTCACAGTCCAACTCTCACATCCATACATGACCACAGGAAAAACCATAGCCTTGACTAGACGAACCTTTGTTGGCAAAGTAATGTCTCTGCTTTTCAATATGCTATCTAGGTTGGTCATAACTTTCCTTCCAAGGACTAAGCGTCTTTTAATTTCATTGCTGCAGTCACCACCTGTAGTGATTTTGGAGCCCAGAAATATAAAGTCTGACACTGTTTCCACTCTTTCCCCATCTATTTCCCGTGAAGTGGTGGGACTGGATGCCATGATCTTCGTTTTCTGAATGTTGAGCTTTAAGCCAACTTTTTCACTCTCCACTTTCACTTTCATCAAGAGGCTTTTGAGTTCCTCTTCACTTTCTGCCATAAGAGTGGTGTCATCTGCATATCTGAGGTTACTGATGTTTCTCCCGGCAATCTTGATTCCAGCTTGTGTTTCTTCCAGTCCAGCGTTTCTCCTGATGTACTCTGCATATAAGTTAAATAAGCAGGGTGACAATATACAGCCTTGACGAACTCCTTTTCCTATTTGGAACCAGTCTGTTGTTCCATGTCCAGTTCTAACTGTTGCTTCCTGACCTGCATACAGATTTCTCAAGAGGCAGATCAGGTGGTCTGGTATTCCCATCTCTTGAAGAATTTTCCACAATTTATTGTGATCCACACAGTCAAAGGCTTTGGCATAGTCAATAAAGCAGAAATAGATGTTTTTCTGGAACTCTCTTGTTTTTTCCATGATCCAGCGGATGTTGGCAATTTGATCTCTGGTTCCTCTGCCTTTTCTAAAAACCAGCTTGAACATCAGGAAGTTCACAGTTCACATATTGCTGAAGCCTGGCTTGGAGAATTTTGAGCATTACTTTACTAACATGTGAGATGAGTGCAATTGTGCAGTAGTTTGAGCATTCTTTGGCATTGCCTTTCTTTGGGATTGGAATGAAAACTGACCTTTTCCAGTCCTGTGGCCACTGCTGACTTTTCCAAATTTGCTGGCATATTGAGTGCAGCACTTTCACAGCATCATCTTTCAGGATTTGGAATAGCTCAACTGGAATTCCATCACCTCCACTAGCTTTGTTCATAGTGATGCTTTCTAAGGCCCACTGGACTTCACATTCCAGGATGTCTGGCTCTAGGTCAGTGATCACACCATCGTGATTATCTGGGTCGTGAAGATCTTTTTTGTACAGTTCTTCTGTGTATTCTTGCCATCTCTTCTTAATATCTTCTGCCTCTGTTAGGTCCATACCATTTCTGTCTTTTATTGAGCTTATCTTTGCATGAAATGTTCCTTTGGTATCTCTGATTTTCTTGAAGAGATCCCTAGTCTTTCCCATTCCGTTGTTTTCCTCTATTCTTTGCATTGATCGCTGAAGAAGGCTTTCTTTTTTTTTTTTTTTTTTGAAGAAGGCTTTCTTATCTCTTCTTGCTATTCTTTGGAACTCTGCATTCAGATGTTTATATCTTTCCTTTTCTCCTTTGCTTTTCGCTTCTCTTCTTTTCACAGCTATTTGTAAGGCCTCCCCAGACAGTCATTTTGCTTTTTTGCATTTCTTTTCTATGGGAATGGTCTTGATCCCTGTCTCCTGGACAATGTCACGAACCTCATTCCGTAGTTCATCAGGCACTCTATCTATCAGATCTAGGCCCTTAAATCTATTTCTCATAGGTGACAGCAAACACCACTATCAAATGTACTATTGAGGTCCTCTTAGACTACCTAGCCCATGTCAAGCCAACAGAAGGCAATAGCCAGTTGAAGAAGCCTAGGCAAGAGCAGCAGAAGAACCACCCAGCAGAGCCCAGGGCAAATTGCTGACATGAACTCATGAGCAAATAAAATGTGGTTGTTTTAAGCCACTGTGTTTTGGGATGATTTATTATGTAGTAATAGTTAAGTTGGAGAAGGCAATGGCAACCCACTTCAGTACTCTTGCCTGGGAAATCCCATGGACAGAGGAGCCTGGTAGGCTGCAGTCCACAGGGTCGCTAAGAGTCGGACACGAATGACCGACTTCACTTTCACTTTTCACTTTCATGCATTGGAGAAGGAAATGGCAACCCACTCTAGAGTTCTTGCCTGGAGAATCCCAGGGACAGCAGAGCCAGTTAGCCATAATCTAAAAAGAATTCCTGAGATAAGAGAACACAGTCTACCTGGAAAATGGGCAAGGCAAGTCACAAAATAAGAAACACAAAGGTTGTTGACTTGACTCAGAGCTGGAGGAGTCTTGTCAGGGACTGGAACAAGAACTCCAGCCTGCCTGGGTCTGAATCCTGGCCCTGCCCATCATGGTTGTATGACCTTGGGTAAGTTACTCAAATCTCTGTGGGTCCAATTTCCTCATCTGTGAAATGAGGGTATATATACTATCTATCTCATAGGGTCATTGTAAAGAAACTCAGTAGCATTAAGTACAAATAAATGTTGCTTTTGCTTTTACTGCTATTCATAGCTCAGATCAACTCTTGACTGAAGCAGTGAGTACAAGATACTAAATAGTTTTATTGAAGGCAAATAGATGGATGATGGGGGTTAGGAGTTAGAGAACAAAAACAGTTACATTTCAGAGTTTGGCTTGCTTTAATGTTATTGCAAAAATAGTTTGATGATTTCAAATACTTTCTTAAGTCACATTATTTGAATGAATTCTAGCTTTACTATATAAAATCTATAAAAATTCATGATTCTGAACCTGAGCTGTAGTAGAGAAGCACTCATTTGAATTTCCCTGCTGGTTCAGATGGTAAAGAATCTGCCTGCAATGAGGGAGACCTGGGTTTGATCCCTGGGTCAGGAAGATCTTCTGGAAAAGGGAATGGTTACCCACTCCAGTATTCTTGCCTGGAGAATTCCATAGACAGAGGAGCCTGGTGGGCTCTAGTCGATATGGTTGCAAAGAGTCATGACTCAGTCACACATGACTGAGTGACTGCTGCTGCTGCTGCTGCTGCTAAGTCGCTTCAGTCGTTTCTGACTCTGTGGGACCCCATAGATGGCAGCCCACCAGGCTACTCTGTCCCTGGGATTCTCCCAACAAGAATACTGGAGTGGGTTGCCATTTCCTTCTCCAATGTATGCATGCATGCTAAGTCACTTCAGTTGTGTCCGACTCTGTGCGACCCTATGGACAGCAGCCCTCCAGGCTCCTCTGTCCACAGGATTCTCTAGGCAAGAATATTGGAGTGGACTGAGTGACTAACATATGTTAAAGGGATACAGTTATTATTGTCATTGCCTGTGGGTCTATTGTGGGATATTCTGTCTTCCAGGATGCTTTTGATTATATATAATTGTTTTATTACCATTTATCAATTAAAGACATATGAAAGAGCTAATCTGAGTATCTGATCAACATGAGACAAGAAGAGATAAGGTTTCATTTAAAGGTGAAAAAATTGATTTTTCTGTGCATTTTTATATAGCTGTTACAGACAACTGTAAAATTTCTTATATTTTAAAATACTGAAAACAGTATAAAGACTAACATTCTTATTTATTATTATGAACCACATAACCAATAGAAACAGCATTATATTACTGCCTCATAACAGTATACCTAACGGTATAGAGACAGTTTACAAAGTCAAAAATTTATCTCCTAGTATGTTGAAACTCTGGAGGTGGGCATGGCAACCCACTGCAGTATTTTTGCCTGGAAAATCCCATGGACAGAAGAGCCTGGTGGGTTAAAGTCCATGGGGTTGCAAAGAGTTGGACATGACTGAAGTGACTTAGCACAGCTGCTGCTGCTGCTGCTAAGTCACTTCAGTCGTGTCCGACTCTGTGCACAGCATAGCATGTTGAAAATACCAAAAAAAACACCCCTGGTTAGTCATGTTTACGTGTGTGTGTATGTATGTATACATCATGCAGACAGATAGATGTGTTCATATTTGACACAATAACACTGTCAAGATGTGTTTGATAGTGTAAATTGTTACCCTTTCTTTTGTAGCCAGCATAATTTTATCAAGAGCTTGGAACACAAATATTCTTCAAAGATTTTTATACTCATAAGATAACAACAAATTAAGCAGCTTCTGGCTCTGCAACCTCAGGCCAAGTTACCTAACCTTAGTTTTTTCATTTGAAACAAGGATAACAATATTGCCTAACTCATGAGATTTTTGTGAGGATTTACAAAGAAAACATATGAGAAGTGCTAAGAATAGTGCATGACACATAAAAGACATTTGACAGATCTTAGCTACTATTGTTATTCTTACTTCTATTCTATTCGATGCCCTTGATATGTCAGCTCTTTAACAAAGGTGCATCTCTTGTAAATGTTCCCAAATATTAACCTGGTAAGAACAAATACTACACTTGACCTTCAACAAATACATGGACACCAAGGGGGAAAATCGGGGAGGGATGAACTGGGAGATTGAGATGGACATATATCCACTACTCTGTATAAAATAAATAACTAATGAGAGCCTGCTGTGCAGCACGGGAACTCTACTCAGTGTGCTATGGTGAACTAAATAGGAGGGAAATCCAAAAAGGAGGGGATGTACGCATACATATAGCTGAGTTACTTCACTGTATAGCAGAAACTAACACAACATTGAAAACAACTGAAATACCCCAGGCTAAAAAATAATCAATGCTATGCTAAGTCACTTCAGTCATGTCCGACTCTGTGTGACCCCATAGACGGCAGCCCACCAGGCTCCCCTGTCCCTGGGACTCAATATTCCTCGATATACTACAGTAAACAGAGCTACCATTGTGTCTTTCTGACTCCAACCTCATATTTTAGAATATTTTAAGCAGAGATAAAAATAATGTAACATAAAGATTGATGAACTTTTGGATTGCAAAGGATGATTTTTAGCAGCGTAAGCTATCCCACAGCCATTTAAGTTTAAATGCAGTTTAAGATGGGTTAAACATCACCAGTAAACATACAGAATATGGTGCCCACAGTTTTGTTTTCAAATACACCTGCTACTAGTGAATTCATATCCCGAACCCTGAAAACCACAGACTAATAAGTGTATTTTGCAGACCTCCTCACTTGGCAGAATACACTCTCTTCAGTTGAATCGTAATACTTTTGAGAGTCAGAGGGCCAAAGGAATAACTTTAATCAGGAAGAATGTAAAACTTTTATAATAACAAAGTACAAAAGAGAGTAAAATTATGAACTAAACTGTTAAACTCATCAATCTGTCTGAATAAGTTAATTGAGTGGACAGAATAACCAAACATGATTAACAAGATAAGCTGAAAGCTGATGGATTACCAGCTACTTGGGACTCAAGCTACTCCTAGGAGCCTTGTTCTTTCTAAATCCCCCATTTCTTCTGCTCTGCTGGGATAGTCCTTCAGCCCCGGGCTCTTTTGAGAATTTAATCCACTTCCCCTTTGCAGTGGCCACTTCCACCAGCTGCTTCTCTCATCACTTTAACATTCAAACGGAAAAGGCCAAGCCTAGGTTATTCTAATGATAGCAAACACCTCATAAAAAAATCTGCCAAATTTACTTTTCCATAGAACATCATTTTTACAGCTTTTCATGAGTCCATGAGGAAAGAAAGCATCATGTATAGAATATGACTTCCAGAATTCTTGAAGATATTAGGCATTGTTCCCAGTGTTACAGTGGGTGGGTGTACCACCATCTATGGAATGGGGGTGTCTTCAGTTTCCCCAAAGAGATCGGGTCAGGCTTTCACTGAACCTGTTTGCCCACCAGAGAAGAGGAGAGGACCTCACAAAATTAGGACATTTTCAGAAATATCCCCAGGTTAAAAGAACTTTAGGCTCTGGGGTGCATTCTTTTTCATTCCTGGTTTTACATTCCTGCCTAAAGATCACCTTGCTTTAGTCTACAACATCCTGCCAGAGAGAGAACATGGTGTAACAAACCACGAGTTTGGGATGTGTAAACTTTGCAAGTTTCTTAACCTCTGTACCTCGGTTTTTGCATCTATGCGGGGGGAGGGGGGATATTAACAATATAGTACATCATTAAATTAGTTAAGTTCTGCAAAGAACTGAAAACTAGCACATGGAAAGCACTCTGGACGTATTTAAGGGAATCTCTCTACACTAGGGTTTTTAGGTGACACACTGCATAAAGATGTGAGGGAAGAATCAACAGGGCAATGATCTTAAAACCCTTTGGCAACAATGGATGATGCTTATCTGGACATTACAGAGTACAGAGTTTTCAGAGGGGCTGCTTGGAGGAGGAGATTTTAGAAGTGAATTCCTGCTGCCTCCTTGGAAAATCCCTGCTGACTTCTTTACCCATGCCCCACGTTGACAGTTGTCAACACCTCTGACAGACCCAAGGAAAGGTGTTTTCCAAGGGAGCGGCAGAAAATCCCTACCTAGGCAACTCTTTATTTGGAAACCGGAGAATCCATTCTGCGTCTGAGGCCCGCTATCTCCTCCCTAGTTGCGACCCCCCCCCCCCCCACTGCGTTGGAGCTGCACAGACCCTCAGAATTCCATTCCTAAGGGGACCTGCAACAGGGGCAGAACGCTGTAAGAAGTCTTTTGCTGTCAAGTTTTAAAGCCCCAGGTAATGCCATCTCAAAGTACAACAGGTGGCTTGATTCCGCGCCCTCCGCAGGCTAGGAAGGTGCAAGGTTGGATCGGGGACCACGTGGGCGACCAGGGATACTTTCTTCTGGGAAATTATTTCCTGACCTTTGCCACTGTTTTCTGAGTTGGCAGATTCAACCGGGTTCTTCCTCCCAGACCTCGTTTGGGGGTTGTCCTAAGTTGAGGTCTCCTCCCGCTCCTCCCCCCGCCCCCGCCTCTCAGAATAACATCACTTCGCCTCTGAAGGGCAACCGAAGACTGAAAGCACCCCAAAGCCAACACATGCGTGCTCCACACTCCTCCGCCCGTCTCACGCTCAGGTACCTGGGGACAGACCCGGAGGAGCGTGCCCCCGGACCTCCGAAATGGTTCAGCCTCCAAGCACTTAGCCCGCTCCGTCCAGGCAGGAGACGGGTGGCCCCGGCCAAACAACTGCCCAAACAACCTGTTCTTTGGTGGAGCGGGGACCCGCCTCCCCGCATCTCTCAGGTGCGAGGTCAGCACCCAGCCACCGGGGTCCCGGCCGCCACGCGCGCCCCTGCCCGGCGGCGCACTCACCTGCAGCGGGGTCCGGCTGGCGTTGGCCGCGGCCGCGTCCGGCCGGTCGGCGGCTCCGGAACCGCGCAGCACCGTGATGTGCAGCGTGAGCAGCAGCAACCCCAGCAGCAGCAGCAGCTCGGCCGCCAGGCGCACCATCCTCCGCAGGCGTGCGGCTTTAGGACCCGGCGCGGCGGGCGGCGGCGGCGGCGGCGGCGGCGGCGGCGGCGGGGGAGGAGGAGTCGGAGCCCGGGAGTCCGGCAGCGCGGCTCCCGCCTCGGCCCCCGCCGGGGCCCCGCTCCCCGAGCCTGCGGCACTGGCGCTGGCTGCGGCGGGGCGCGCCAGGCCCGGGGAGCAGGAGCCGCCACCGCCGTCCCCGCCGCCGCACCACGGCGGAGCCACGGCGGGGCCGGGGGCGTCCAAGCCGGCGGCGGAGCGAACCCCGGCGCTCCCCGGCGGCGGCGGCGGGGACGGCGGGCCGCCCGGGGCCCGGGCCGGGCCGGGGCCCACCCTGCGGGCAGCGGGCAGCGGGGGCGGCGGCGGGGCGGGCGCAGCCGAGCCCCCGAGCGCACATGGGCGCCGCAGATGTGGCCGCGGCGCCGCAGCTGGAGCGGGAGCGGCCGCCAGAGGAGCGCGGGGAGCGGGAGGAGGAGGAGAAGGAGGAGGAGGAGGAGGAGGAGGAGGGCTTCAGCGGCGGCCCGCAGTTACCTCCACGCTTGGCTCCCCCGCCCTTGCCGCCCGTAGCCACTCACCCGACGAGCCACCTCCCCTCCTCCCCGCGCTCCTCCCGGCCGCGGGCCGCGCCGCCCCGCCGCCGAGTCCTCGGGAGAGCCGGCTCCAGACGGGGGCCCCGGGTGCGCGGGGGCTGTCACTGGAGGTGACCCGTGAGCCCCTCCGGAGTCCGTGTCCGCCTGCCGGGCTGCGCCGAGCGCGCGCCCCCGCTGCCGAGGTCGCTGCGGCCGGCGAGGGCAGAGCCCCGCGCGCGCCGAGGCCCGGGGCTTTGGGGTGGTGGGGGGTGCCTGGGCGAGGTTGGAAACTTTTATTGACAAGTGGAGTTGGGAGTTGTGGTGATGCAGAACCGAGAGGGCACCGGCCCAGCCAGGTGTCTGCCGGCGACTGTGCGCCCCTCCCTGCAGTTGGCGTATGTACGAGGGGGAAGAGACGGGGTCGTTCCAGAAAGGTCTTGACACTCGCTCCCGGACGGTGGGCTGCCTGCTTACGGAGCACCGTTGCTCAGGCGCCCGCGGCGGTGGGTAGAGCCTGGGAAGGGAGGCGAGTCCGATTCGCCGGGCGTCCGTCTGGTCCAGCGCGCAGGTGTCTCGGCAAGAAGCGGCAGGGGTGAGGTGCCCGCGGCTCGGGCGCGCAGGACGGAGGTGGGTCAGTGGGGGCCAGTCTCAGCTCAGGCCGGCGCGGGTCGGGGGGCTCATCCCGGAGGCGCCGCGCCCGGAGGGGCCCTGGGGGCTGCCGTCGCCCAGTTGCCGCTCCTGGGCCAGCGTCTCATGACCGCGCTGAAACCTCGGGCTCCCGCGCGCCGCTCATGCCTCGCAGGGGACAGCCGGCCGGTGGAAGGGCTCGAGGGTCGAGCAGAGGGCGCGCGGTCCTCGCCTCGGATGCACGAGAGAGCCGAGTCCGGGGCTGGGCTCAGCTCACCGCAGCGGCGCCGCGCATCCTGCCCGGGCGCCCGCCTTCTCCAAGGGGCTCGGAGTGGCGGGCGCCCGGGCTGGCCCGGACCTTTTATACTCCGCCTCCACCGCCTCCCCTCGGGTCCCTCCTTGCCTCCTCCCCTGTGCCCGCCCCGTCCTTTTCTCCCCGCGAGCGGAACCTTCAGCCTGGGCGTTCCCAAATTTCCCCAATTTCCAAGCGCACCTCGCATCCTGGATTCCAATGTCCCGGCGATGGAGCCTCTCCATTCTCCCTTGGGGACTGAAATTAAACAAACAAACCTTTCTCTACGACACGCCCCCTTCCCCCGCTCCCATCCTTACAAACTCAAGTAAGATTCTTAAATCAACTCCCTTCCGAGAGTTCCTGTCTTTATACAAGGCACCTCAGCCAAGTCTTCACCAAATTCAGACCGAAAACACTTTTATCATTACGAAAGTTCACGGGGGTCGGGGTGGGGGCAGTGTTCGCCCTGGCCTTTTACAGTATTTGAATAGCGGTGGTTAAAGTGTAGTATTTGGTTGTTTAGTCGCTAAGTCGTGTCCGATTCTTTTGGAACTCCGTGGATTGTAGTCTGCCAGGCTCCTCTGTGCCTGAGACTGCCCAGGCTAAGAATATTGAAGTGGGTTGCCATTTCCTTCTCCAGAGGATCTTCCCCACCCAGGGAGGGAATCCGTGTGTCTCCTGCATTGGCAGGGGGATTCTTTACCGCTGAGCTACCAGGGAAGCCCAAAGCTTGGTGCACCGGTTGGTTTTGTGTCAAGGGCAAGAAGAGATAGTTACTGCTCTGGAGATGCTTTGTGAGCCTCTTTAAAATCCTAACCAACCCTAGCATCTTACTAACACATTCAGTTCAGTCGCTCAGTCATGTCCGGCTCTTTGCGACCCCATGAATTGCAGCAGGGCCAGGCCTCCCTGTCCATCACCAACTCCCGGAGTTCACTCAGACTCATGTCCATTGAGTCAGTGATGCCATCCAGCCATCTCATCCTCTGTCGTCCCCTTCTCCTCCTGTCCCCAATCCCTCCCAGCATCAGAGTCTTTTCCAATGAGTCAACTCTTCGCATGAGGTGGCCAAAGTACTGGAGTTTCAGCTTTACCATCATTCCTTCCAAAGAACACCCAAGACTGATATCCTTTAGAATGGACTGGTTGGATCTCCTTGCAGTTCAAGGGACTCTCAAGAGTCTTCTCCAACACCACAGTTCAAAAGCATCAATTCTTCAGCGATCAGCTTTCTTCACAGTCCAACTCTCATATCCATACATGACCACAGGAAAAACCAGAGCCTTGACTAGACGGACCTTTGTTGGCAAAGTAATGTCTCTGCTTTTGAATATGCTATCTAGGTTGGTCATAACTTTCCTTCCAAGGCGTAAGCGTCTTTTAATTTCATGGCTGCAGTCACCATCTGCAGTGATTTTGGAGCCCCCCAAAATAAAGTCTGACACTGTTTCCACAGTTTCCCTGTCTATTTCCCATGAAGTGATGGGACCAGATGCCATGATCGGTTTTCTGAATGTTGAGCTTTAAGCCAATTTTTCACTCTCCTCTTTCACTTTCATTGACAGATTCTTAAAGCACTCCATTTCTCTCCTTTTCAGTCATTTTGTGTGTGGTGGGCGGGGAGGGCTTTGGGAAGGGAGCAATGGCTTTGGGAGGGAGTGAGCGCTTTAAATGTTTAGGCAGCGGGTCTGTTAGGCATCCTATTGCAATCCGCAGGCTCTAAAATGCCAATAATTGTCAACTGGAGCGCTGAGGAAGAATTTGAAACAATAGATGGTCCCGGATTCAGATGGGAGATCAAAGAGGAGATCCCAGCGGCTCTGAGATCCCACAGGGATCCTCCTGTGTGTTTCCAAGTTAGAATCACTTAGAAAGATGTGAGGGAGTCCAGGCTAATCAGCACATCGATGGAATGTGTAAATTAAGATGGCAAACAGGAATCCTGTGTCCAGAGAGAGTTTAGGCTGGCTCTCACCCCCAGTTGTGCCAGATTGTGATGTGGGCACACAGGGACAAATGACTTTCCCATTGCCTGAGGCAGGCTGGTCTAAATTAGAATCCAGTCACTTCTGCTGTATCCTGTGTTTCCATCAAACACAATCTCCACATGTAAGCCTCCTCTCCTCTCATCTAAAATGAACATTTTTTTGGATCCTAGGAAAAATAACTTTTACAAAAACGTTGGAAAGAAATGCTTGCAGCGAGTGTAAATTCTTGTAAACGTGTAAAAGGAGGGTTGGAGATCAAAGTCTTTGTAAAATGTTGTAAAAATTGTAAATTGAATTTTGGGGACTAAAGTCTGTATAAAATGTCGAACAAATGTATGAATGAATCCTATTAAAATTCTTGCATGCTGTGAAATCCAAATTCCAGGTGAGTTTATGTTCTAGTAAGCACACATAACTAGTATTGATAAACCTCCATGCCCTGTGATGACTGTTCCCAAACAAGGCTACGGGCAGTGCTCTGCTCTTGAGGAGTTAGGGAAAACTGGGTTGCAAGTTTTGTGAAAAAGAATTATAAATTTAATAGCCCAAGCAAATTAAGTGTCGAGCACATTTAGGAAATCATACCAACAGTTAATGGAAACTTTAAAAATCCTACCTGTTTAAGAGTTTCCACAGCACTTTATTCATATCTTTTATTATTGATCTAACTGTGCATTAGTAGAATGTGTCTGTTTGTGTGTCTGCCTTTATACCAGACTCGGATCACCTTTGTGGCAGAACATTCCAGAGCACATCTCCCTTACACCAGTACCCAGGTTTTTTTTTCTCTTCTTTTGTTCACAGCTAGAGAACACTTTTCAGCAGTACTGGGTCCAGGTGGGATGGTGGAGAGCTCTGTCACTTTCTGATCTGGCCATTAAACACTAAGTGACCATCTATCACACTCTCTTTGCTTTCTGTAGGCAAAGGACTTTGAGGTTGGGAGGAGCCCAAATCTCTGAGTTACTGCTCAGCAGAGAGCTATTGCACCAGGAATACCGGCACGTAACCTTGTGCAGTAAGAAATACACTTTGTTGTTCAAGACCACTGTGATTTGGGGATGTTCGCTACGCAGCTAGTTCAACCTGTCCTGACAAGTACAATCCTCAAGACCGGGACAGCTGCCTCCTCTCATTATATTTCTAGAGCTGAGCACAGAGCCTTGCGTGAAGTAGATGTTTAATCTGTGTTTGTTTAATGGATACAGCATGTGATTTTTATACAGACCTCACTTAATGAATTAACTCTCCTTCGACTATTCCTACTATAAGTAGCAGATCTGTAAATACTAATTCTTCTGTCTTGATTGTACTATTCTTTCACAAATTTTGTCTTTTATTATTAGTCCATTTCTTTTGCAGACAGGCTTGTTTGACTGGAATAGTTGGGTAAAATAAGAGAAATTAACAAGCCAGAACACCTATAGTTAATATAACTGAAGAGAACCTTGTAGTCTATTATGATCAGGATTTTATTGTTTTTAATATATATATATATAGTTGTTTTTTTTTTTTTACTAAAACTGTTGGAAGATAGCAAAGGGTAGTTTTAGTATAGTCTTTTAAAATACATTTTTATTACTTAAAAATATATACAAAAGTAAAGAGGGTACCAGTCCATTCTAAAGGAGATCAGCCCTGGGTGTTCTTTGGAAGGAATGATGCTGAAACTCCAGTACTTTGGTCACCTCATGCAAAGAGTTGACTCATTGGAAAAGACTCTGATGCTGGGAGGGATTGGGGGCAGGAGGAAAAGGGGACGACAGAGAATGAGATGGCTGGATGGCATCACTGACTCGATGGACATGAGTCTCAGTGAACTCCAGGAGTTGGTTATGGACAGGGAGGCCTGGCATGCTGCGATTCATGGGTCACAAAGAGTCAGACACGACTGAGCGACTGAACTGAACTGAACTGAAAGAGGGTATAATAAATAACCCAACTTCAACAAAACTTGTGACCAAATCTGTACTCTAACTTTCTATTGTCAAATTATTTTGAGGCAAATCCATGACATATCATTTCACTGATACATAGTTGAGTATATATCTCAAAAAGATAAGGATTCAATTTTTAAAAAACCGTTACACTCATGCATACTGTATGTGAGGTGTAAATCAGATTTTTTGCAAAGTCAAAAGCAGAGGCTTTTCTGGGTGTAAAAATGATTAGCATTTACGGATTGTGGTGGAGGCTGCTAGATGTTCACCAAAACCTGTTTCCTCTTCTTCCTGGACACACGAGTTGACTACATTTCCCAATATCCTTTACAGTTAGATACAGCCGTGTGACTGAGTCCTGGCTAGTGGAACTCAGCCTGGTGGCTGGATATTTCTGTGCAGGGTGACGAATGATCAGCCTGAATTCCTGGCACAGAGCCTTTACCCCACTCCAACTCTGCCCAGAACACCTTAGCTAGGCTAGTGTGTGATTAGAAATAACCTTTTTTTTTTTTTTTTTAAATGATGTATAGTTCATTTACAATATTGTGTTAGTTTTTGCTGTGCAGCAAAGTGATCCAGTTATACAAATATATTCTTTTTTCATACTCTTTTCCACTATGATTTATTACAGGATATTGTAATAGTTCCCTGTGCTATACAGCAGGAACTTGTTAGTTATCTATTTTATATACATTGTTGTTCAGTTGCTCAGATGTGTTTGACTTTTTGAGACCCCATGGACTGCAGCACACCAGGCTTCCCTGTCCTTCACCATCTCCCAGAGTTTGCTCAAACTCATGTCCATTGAGTCGGTGATACCATCCAACCATCTCATCCTCTGTCATTCCCTTCTCCTCCTGCCTTGAGTCTTTCTCAGCATCAGGGTCTTTTCCAGTGAGTCAGCTTTTTGCATCAGGTGGCCAAAGTATTGGAGCTTCAGCAACATTCCTTCCAATGAATATTCAGGATTGATTTCCTTTAGGATTGACTTGTTTGATCTTGCAGTCCAAGGGACTCTCAAGAGTCTTCTCCAACACCACAGTTCAAAAGCATCAATTCTTTGGCACACAGCTTTCTTTATGGTCCGACTCTCACATCCATACATGACTACTGGAAAAACCATAGCTTTGACTAGACAGACCTTCTTAGGCAAAGTAATGTCTCTGCTTTTTAAAACACTGTCTAGATTTGTCATTGCTTTTCTTCTGAGGAGCAATTACATGGCTACAGTCACTGTCCACAGTGATTTGGGAGCCCAAGAAAATAAAGCCCGTCATTATTGCCATTGTTCCCCGTTTATTTGCTATGAAGTGATGGGACCGGATGCCATGATCTTAGTTTTTTGAATGTTGAATTTTAAACCAGCTTTTTCACTCTCCTCTTTTACCATCAAGAGGCTCTTTAGTTCCTCTTCAATTTCTGCCATAAGGGTAGTGTCATCTGCATATCTGAGGTTATTGATATTTCTTCCGGCAATCTTGATTCCAGCTTGTGCTTCATCCAGTACTGCATTTTGCATGATGTACTCTGCATAGAAGTTAAATGAACAGGGTGACCAGCCTTGACATATTCCTTTCCCGATTTGGAACCAGTTTGTTGTTCCATGTCCAGTTCTAACTGTTGCTTCCTGACCTGCATACAGGTTTCACAGGAAGCAGGTCAGGTGGTCTGGTATTCCAATCTCTTTCAGAATTTTCCACAGTTTCTTGTGATCCACACAGTCAAACGCTTTGACATAGTCAATAAAGCAGAAGTAGATGTTTTTCTGGAACTCTTGCTTTTTTGATGAGCCAACAAATGTTGGCAATTTGATGGCTGGTTCCTCTGCCTTTTCTAAATCCAGCTTAAACTTCTGGAAGTTCACAGTTCACGTACTATTGAAGCTTAGTTTGGAGAATTTTGAGCATTACTTTGCTAGTGTGTGAAATAAGTGCAATTGTGTGGTAGCTTGGACTTTCTTTGGCATTGCCTTTCTTTGGGATTGGAATGGAAACTGACCTTTTCCAGTCCTGTGGCCACTGCTGAGGTTTCCAAATTTGCTGGCATATTGAGTGTGGCACTTTAACAGCATCATCATTAGGATTTGAAATAGCTCAGCTGGAATTGCATCACCTCCACTTGCTTTGTTCATGCTTTGTTCATAGTGATGCTTCCTAAGGCCCACTTGACTTCACACTCCAGGATGTCTGGCTCTAGGTGAGTGATTACAGCATCGTGGTTATCTGGGTCATTAAGGTCTTTTTTTGTATAGTTCTGTGTATTCTTGCCACCTTGTCTTAATATCTTCTGCTTCTATTAGGTGCCTACTGTTTCTTTCCTTTATTGTGCCCATTTTTTGCATGATATGTTCCCTTGTCTCTAATTTTCTTGAAGACATCTCTCCTCCTCCTCCTAAGTCGCTTCAGTTGTGTCTGACTCTGCGACCCCATAGACAGCAGCCCACCAGGCTCCCCAGTCCCTGGGATTCTCCAGGCAAGAACACTGGAGTGGGTTGCCATTTCCTCCTCCAATGCATGAAGGTAAAAATGAAAGTGAAGTCACTCAGTCGTATCCGACTCTGTGTAACCCCATGGACTGCAGCCTACCTGGCTCCTCCGTCCATGGGATTTTCCAGGCAAGAGTACTGGAGTGGGGTGCCATTGCCTTATCCGAAGACATCTCTAGTCTTTCCCATTCTGTTGTTTTCTTCTATTTCTTTGCACTGTTTCCTTAAAAAGACTTTCTTATTTCTTGCTATTCTCTGGAACTCTGCATTCAGATGGGTATATCTTTCCTTTTCTCCTTTGTCTTTGACTTCTCTTCTAAGTTATTTTGTATATTTTGTTTGTATTTGCTAATTCCAAACTCAATATTTATCCTGCCCCCACCCCTGTTACCCCTTTGATAACCGTAAGTGTGTTTTCTATGTCTGTGAGTCTTTCTGTTTTATAAGTAAGTTCATTTGGTATCATACTTTAGATTCTACATATATCACATGGTATTTGTCCTTCTCTTTCTGACTTAATTTACTTAGTATGATAATTTCTAGGTCCATCCCTGTTACTGCAAATGGTATTATTTCATTATTTTTTATGGCTGAGTAGTATTCCACTGCATATATTACCACAGCTTTTTTTGAAGATTTTTTTAAATTTATTTTTTAGTTGGAGGGAGATTTCTTTACGATGTTGTGTTAGTTTCTGCCATACGACAACTGAATCAGTCATAATTATGTGTTTATCCTCTGCCTCTTACGCCTCCCTCCTCCCCCCATCCCACTCCTCTAGGTCGTCACAGAGCAGCAGACGGCACTCCCTGCGCACACAGTGCCTCCCCAGCTCTATCTTTCACGTGTGGTCGTGTTTGTATGTCAGCGCTACTTTCCCAGTTCCTCCCACCTTCTCCTTCCCCCGCTGCGTCCACAGGTCCTTTCTCTACATCTGCATCTCTATTCCTTCCCTGAAAGTAGGTGCATCGGTACCACTTTTCTAGATTCCATTTATATGTGTTAATATACAATATTTGTTTTTCTCTTTCTGACTTACTTCACTCTATAACAGACATTAGGTTCATCCACCTTACTACAACTGACTCAAATTCATTTTTTTTTATGACTGAGTAATAATCCTTTGTGTGTATATCTATATCTATATATCAGTTCAGTTCAGTTCAGTTCAGTCACTCAGTCGTGTCCGACTCTTTGCGACCCCATGAGTCACAGCACACCAGGCCTCCCTGTCCATCACCAACTCCCAGACTTCACTCAGACTCACGTCCATCGAGTCAGTGATGCCATCCAGCCATCTCATCCTCTGTTGTCCCCTTCTCCTCCTGCTCCCAATCCCTTCCCGCATCAGAGTCTTTTCTAATGAGTCAACTCTTCACATGAGGTGGCCAAAGTACTGGAGTTTCACCTTCAGCATCATTCCTTCCAAAGAAATCCCAGGGCTGATCTCCTTCAGAATGGACTGGTTGGATCTCCTTGCAGTCCAAGGGACTCTCAAGAGTCTTCTCCAACACCACAGTTCAAAAGCATCAGTTCTTCAGCGCTCAGCCTTCTTCACAGTCCAACTCTCACATGACCACAGGAAAAACCATAGCCTTGACTAGATGGACCTTTGTTGGCAAAGTAATGTTTCTGCCTTTCAATATGCTATCTAGGTTGGTCATAACTTTTCTTCCAAGGAATAAGCATCTTTTAATTCCATGGCTGCAGTCACTATCTGCAGTGATATCTTCTTTATCCATTTACTTGTTGGTGGACATTTAGCTTGCTTCCATCCCTTAACTACTGTGAATCATATACTGCTGTAAACACAGGAGTGTATGTATCCTCTTGAATTAGAGTTTTTTTTTCTCCAATATATGCCTACTGGGACTGGGGATGGGACTACTGGCTCATATGGCAACTCTATTTTTGGCTTTTTAAGGAAAAATAAACTTGAAAGAATATGTTAAACCACTAAACTTGGAGGCTGTGCTCCTGGTCTTGCGTTGCCCTAATCCACGTGCTGTGAGGGCAGGCGGCAAGTCTTTGAAGAGAGAGCAGATGTCTTTGTCTCTGTGGGCTGTCAGGCCTCTGTTGTGACTGGTCAACTCTGCTGTTGCAGCAGGAAAGCAGTCAAATAAAATGCATGAACGAACGGTTGTGGCTGTTTTTTTTTCCCCACAGTGCCATGTGGCATGCTAGAGCCTAGTTCCCCGACCGGGGATCAAACCCATGCCCCCTGCAGTGGAAACACAGAATCTTAACTATTGGACCACCAGGGAAGTCCCGAGTGGCAGTGTTTTAATAAGACATTGTATACTCCAATGCTTTGGCTACCTGATGCGAAGAACTGACCCATTGGCACAGTCCCTGATGCTGGGAAAGATTGAAGGTAGGAGGAGAAGGGGACGACAGAGGACAAGATGGTTAGAGCGTCACCAACTCAACAGACATGAGTTTGAGCAAGCTCTGGGAGATGGTGAAGAACAGGGAAGCCTGGTGTGCTGCAGTCCCTGCGGTTGCAGAGAGTTGGACATGACTGAGAAACTGAACAGCAGAATACGCAGACAGCTAGACCATATGACTTAGCTTCTGCCAGTCCCTGTTCTAAGAGATGGACACACTCTACCACCTCGTCTCAGGGCCATCCATGGAGGACTTGCAGCAAAATGGGGTTGAATGGATTCTGTTGACCAGCCATGTAACCTCTCAGGCAAGTTACTTTAGCTCTCTCAGCTCAGTTTATGGGCTTCCCTGGTGGCTCAGTGGTAAAGAATCCACCTGCCATGCATGAGACCTGAGTTTGATTCCTGGGTTGGGAAGATCCCCTGGAGAAGGAAATAGCAACCCACTCCAGTATTCTTGCCTGGGAGATCCCATGGACAGAGGAGCCTGGTGGGCTACAGTCCATGGGGTCACAAAAGAGTTGGACCCACCCTAGGGACTAAGCAACAAACGGCTCAGTTTCCTCATCTGTAAACTGTTTTCAGGTTCCACTGTCACTCCCACAGGAGGCAAGATGAGTGGTTCCGGGTCTCTCTGTCCAATAGATGAAGGACTCCAGATTGTGTCTGTGAGGGCAGGGAACTGGTCTGTCTCATTCACTTATGAAGTCACTTGGTGGTTGTTCCATAAATATATTTCCCATGGATGCAGCTTTCAGAAAACTGCAGAAAATAGTAGCTGTCAGGATCCCGAGAGGTAGACTTTAAGCCCTGAAGGAAACACAAACAAAAACTCCAAAATGTTGTTCCTCTAGAGTCCTTTGAACTGTGCAGGGGTCACAGTGCTCACAAGTGAGAAAATCACCACTCTCAGAGGCTCAGAGGTGCTCCTGGGGGCTCTACCCACTAAAGGGACAGCTAGGCTGGTGGGACACCTGGACTTCCAGCGTTGTTCCAGCTCCTGAGGCTCTAACACACACACACACACACACACACACACACACGTGTGAGAACCAGAGGGATGCTGTGTCTCTCTTCACTTCATCCTTAGAGCCCCTGGCTGTACACAGGGCCCAAGGGACCCCTGAGTGTGTGACCCAGGAGGGGAAGAAGCTGCATTCCTGGGGGAGGGTTGTTCTTCTCAGGCATGGGCAGGAGTGGTGGTGAAATAGGGTTGGCTCTTTGAAAGGGTTCACGATGGTTCTTCCTTATGTGGCAGGGTCCTTGGCTACCTTTCTAGTGTGACCTTAAAATGTGATGTCCTGCCCATCTACTGATTTCTGCAAATAGCTGGCCTCTGTAGTGCTCATCTGTACTAAAAAAGAGACTCCTTTATTGCTTTGGCTTTGCTATAATTATTTCTGTGCAAAACAAAATAAATTCTCAGACATGCTATAGCTGGAGGAGAAAATATATAATTATAATTTGTATAATTACCATGTTATATATTATATATCATAGGTTTTTTAAAAAACTTCTGACAAATAATTTCTAGGCAGAAAGAAAGGAAACTGATCAGAGGTGCATCTCTGGGTTTAGAGGTGGGTAGGGGCCAACTAGAATTCATCAGGTTTCCTTTTACAGATGAGGAAACTGAGGCCCAAGGAATTAAATGGACATTTTCAGTATTGCAGAAGGAGTTGGTGGCAGCATCAGGTTTTCGCTTCAAGGCCATTGCTCTTTCTACTTTTCAAAGTATAGTTTAAAATATTAAAGTATGACATACCTACCAAAAAGAGTGCATATCCTAAGTGTGTACAGCTTCATGAAATTTTTATTATTCAGATCAAGAAGCAGTATATTACCAGCACTCCAATAACCCATTACCCAGATGTTAACAATATTCTGACTTTCATCACTGTACGTTTGAATGGACTTAGACAATAATATAAACTTAACTTTACAAGTTACATGCCCCTGGAGGAGGGCATGGCAACCCACTCCAGTATTCTTGCCTGGAGAATCCCCATGGACAGAGGAGCCTGGTGGGCTACAATCCAGGGGGTCACAAGGAGTCGGACTGAGCACACAGCACAACTTTACAAAATATCTCTTGGTATCTCACTTCTAGTGCTATCTTCCATTTCTCTCTTCAACTTTTTATTTGTTGTTGTTGTTCAGTCAGTCATATCCAACTCTTTGTGACCCCATGGACTGCAGCACACCAGGCTTCCCTGTCCTTCACCATCTCCCAGAGTTTGCTCAAACTCATGTCCATTGAGTTGGTGATGCCATCCAGCCATCTCATTCACTGCCACCCCTCCCCAGCCTCCACCGCCCTTAATCGTTCCCATCGTCAGGGTCTTTTTCAATGAGTTGGCTTTTTGCATCAGGTGGCCAAAGTATTGCAGCTTTAGTACCAGCCCTTCCAATGAATATTCAGGGTTGATTTCCTTTAGGATTGACTGGTTTGATCTCTTTGCAGTCCAAGGGACTCTCAAGAGTCCTCTCCAGCACCACGGTTTGAAAGCATTAATTCTATGGCACTCAGCCTTCTTTATGGTCCAATTCTCACATCCGTACACCACTACCAGAAAACCTATAGCTTTGACTAGACGGACCTTTGTTGACAAAGTAATGTCTCTGCTTTTTAGTATGCTGCCAGTTTTGTCATAGGTTTTCTTCCAAGGAGCGAGCATCTTTTAACTTCATGACTGCAGTCACCATCCACAGTGATTTTGAAGCTTTATATTTAGAAGGCTTTTAATCCTATAGAAATGTTTCAGGTATAATTGAAGGAACATCCATCCATCCTTGTGGTAGTTGGCACAAATGACCACAGTTTTTCCTTCACCACAGCCAGGCCCTTTACAATGTGACTTCTCAGCTTTCCCCACTGTGACGCAGAGGTATCCACCCCCAGACTCTGAGCAGACCTTGTGACTGCTTTGAGAAAATGCATCACCAGTGAGGTTGTATCAGCTCTGTGGTCTGGTCTCAAGAAACTTCACAGGCTTCCTCTCTCTTTGTATCTTTCTTGGAACTTTGCCTCTGCCTGTGAATAAGTCAGGACTAACCTGCTGGTGGGACAAAGACAGGGTTCTAGTCACTCCAGCCAACCACCAGACTCACCCCAGAAGCAAAGCTGTCCAACCTGTTGGCTGCTGATCACAGGCACACAAGGGACCCCAACAGAGCTCACAGGAACTTCCCAGGGGAGCTGAGTCTAGATAGAAAAATAAACTAAATACATAGCTGCTCTTTTGTGGGGATTTGTCACACAGAAAAAGTGCTCAATGCAACCCTTTTCCTCACATATTTCAGTGTATAGCTCCTAGGAATAAAGGGATTCTCCAACATCATCACAATATAATTAGGCTCAGGACATTTACCATCGATACAATTATATCTAATTTACATTCACATTCAAAATTTTCTAATTGTTCCTACAATACACTTTGGGGCTTCCCAAGAGGCTCAGTGGGTAAAGAACCTGCCTGCAGTGCAGGAGAGGCCAGAGATACGGGTTCGATTTCTGGGTCTGGAAGATGCCCTGGAGAAGGGCACAGCAACCCACTCCAGTGTTCTTGCCTGGAGAATCCCACAGACAGAGGAGCCTGACCGGTGACAGTCCATGGGGTTGCAAAGAGTCAGACACAACTGAAGCGACTGAGCATAGCGTGCAGCACAATACCCTTTCTAGTTACCTTTTTTCTATTCAAGACTCAGGTGAGAATTCCCTATTGCATGTGGTTGTCATGGTCCCATCTCATTATTTCTGTCTTGAACAATTGCCGTCTCTTCCCCACCCCACCCTTTTCCTTTTGGTCTTTTGTCTTATTAATGATTTGAAAAGTCTAGGTCAGGTGATTGTGCAGAATGACTTTCAATTCACACTAGTGTGTCTGTTTCTCCAGGACTAATTTCAGATCATGCTTTTTGTGCAGGAATACTGCCCGGATGGTGACACATTCTCCTGTGTGTGTCCCATCGCAGGGCCCATACTCCTGATGGCCCAGTTGTTGGGGAATCTCTCTCCAGATGCAGAGGTCTTGATTAAATGGGAAGAGTTGTTGACTGAGGATATGTAGGTGGGTGCAAAGAGAGTTCGTCTAATTTCCTGGGAACCTACTCCACGTTGTCCTAAATTCTTTGTTAACTTTGTCCAGGCCCCTCAGAGCAGTGGGCTGCGACCGTGTTAGAGGTTGGCTTTCTTTTACGAATAAGTTATTTATATATTTATTTAGTCAAAATATGTTCTTTGACAGTCACAGTCAAGCATCTTGAAAATTCTGTGGAATGTAAAGACACTTATTTGTAAAATGCATAAAATAAGAACCTCTTCATGTAGTAATGTTGACTGGGTCTTTTTCGGGAGGAGGGTGTAGGGAGAGAGCAAATTAGCCCAGAGAGTGTGTTCAGGCGGAGAAGGCAATGGCACCCCACTCCAGTACTCCTGCCTGGAGAATCCATGGATGGAGGAGCCTGGAAGGCTGCAGTCCATGGGGTCACTGAGGGTCGGACACGACTGAGCAACTTCACTTTCACTTTTCACTTTCATGCATTGGAGAAGGAAATGGCAACCCACTCCAGTGTTCTTGCCTGGAGAATCCCAGGGACGGGGGAGCCTGGTAGGCTGCTGTCTATGGGGTAGCACAGAGTCGGACATGACTGAAGTGACTTAGCAGCAGCAGTAGCAGCAGTGTGTTCAGGCTCTCTCGCCCCATGTTTTGTAAATAATAACGTAACAGCTGAGCTCATTTATAGCCCCATGCATGCGCATCATGAGGTATTTGCTTGGTCTCCACTCCTTTGTGTGAAATGCCTCTATGAGCCTCACCCGAAAAAGCCCTGAAGGGTTGTGTATGGTTGTGCTGTCTTAAGTTATGGCTGCTGCCACGGCTGCTGTGCCAGCCAGGAGAGAAGAAACACGTCTGCAGTTCCTACTCCTCGAGTCTCCTTCAGCTTCTCAGCTCACACCTTGCCTACCCTGGGCTCAACCAACAGTGCAGACAGTGTGAAAAGCAAGACAGTTGGCACTGTGAGCAGGATCAGCAATAGAGAGGGGTCCAGGCTTGATTTTCAAATTAATGAATTATTTTCAGATCTGATTTTTTTCCATTGAAATATAGTTGATTGTTACAGTGTATTAGTTGCAGGTGTACAGCACAGGCTGTGATTCAGTTTTTTGTTTGTTTGTTTGTTTGCTGTAATCAAAAGTTATTATCAAGTCTTTGTGAGTAGTTTAGCCTCACTCTCTCTCTCTCTCCTCTCTTTGTTAGTAAGCCAGATTTGGTATAAGACAAAAGAGAAATTAATTTGCTATTAATCACCCTTGACTTCAGCGATCTCAAAATAGTAAATGACTTGGTTTTATGATGCACTGAAAAAGTTGCAAGGAATCTAAAGATACCTAGAGAAGTTTAAAAAGACATGAAGAAAACACCAACAGATTGGTCATGTCAACTCTTTTTTAACAACTAAACAGCAGCTGAATTATTTTTTTCCAACTGGTCCAGGTGAGGTTATATCTGGAAGAAAGCTAAAACTGATGAATTTGCAATTAGAAGTGAATTTAATGACAATAGTTCTTCAACAAAGAAAGATCAAACTGACACCTCTAAAATGCCACATCAGAGACGTCTCCACTCAAAATAGCTTCACAACAGACTGGTTCTCACATCTTTCCTAATAAACACAAGATCTCATCACCAATGCTTGTGGTGAGGATTTCACAATGATTGGGGGTGTCGTGGCTCATTTGTGAACCAGATGTGTCTAAACTGAAATCCGAAAATTCTCACTTGGTAAACAGGATGATGAAAGCTGGACATGAAACGGCCTTGTGGAGGTATAAGCATGAAAGAACTGTTTACACGTTTTTGGAGCTCAAATTTGGGGCAGTTGTTATTTTACAAGATTGAGATTTTCCTTTATTTACCTGGTGTCTAACTTGGTTCTCAAATTGTAGTTCAGTTTTATCCATGGCAACAAAAACTAGCATTTGAGAATGAAACTTTTATTTGTTGGGGATATGAAAGCCAAATCATCTTGTTTGTTTTGGATACTCATAAAAATCGAAGAGTAAACTGTTCTCACATTTGTGTGTGTGTATTGTGAGTAAACACATGCCATGGTGATATCAGGCCCAGTGATACTGGAAAAAAAAAAAAAATCTACATATACCAGCCAGGGAAAGTAACATTGGCTGTTGTAAGAAACACTTCCCCCCAAACTCAAAGACTTAACACAAGAAAAATTCATTTTCTTGCTTGTACTATGAATACCTTGGTATTCAAAGGGCAGCCTTCATTTGATTTAAAGGTCCAGTGCCTTATCCAGCAGACCAGGGAAGACAGAAAGGGAAGATTGCTCAGGAGGCTTTAAAGGCTGGACCTCATACCACTGGCTGAGACTGTCATGTGGCTCTACCCAGCAGCAAGGGGAGCTGGAAAATAGACAATTCTTGTATGTCTAGGAGGAATATAAAATGGCCACGTCCAAGGCATGGTACTATTTCCATATAGAATTATCTCCGCTAAAACACCAGTATGTGAACAAAAATTTGTAGTGTCATGGGTGGGCTGGATAGAGCAAGGGTTAACGTTTTTACTTAGAGGGCTGAATAATAAATATTTTCAGCTTTGTGAGGCAAGAAGAAAAATTAAGTACATTACGTATGTAACTGCTTTAAAATGTGAAACCCATTCTTAGCTCCAAGACGGTACAAAAGGTGACAGTTTGGGCTGGCGATGGCCTGTGGACATGGCCCCTGTACTGACCCCTGGACTAGATAAATTCTGTACGGAAATACTCTGCAGAATCTTCCTGTTTCTCAGACCCTTCCTAAGCTGATTTTGACTATGGTTGAGTTTTGCAGATAAATATTTGTGGCAAATTATAGGAGAATATAGACTTCATTGGGTTTCCCCCATGGCTCAGTGATAAAGAATCTGCCTGCAATGCAGGAGA
Source organism: Bos taurus (assembly GCF_002263795.3). Taxonomy (NCBI): domain Eukaryota; kingdom Metazoa; phylum Chordata; class Mammalia; order Artiodactyla; family Bovidae; genus Bos; species Bos taurus. Next base: position 6,799,972 of record NC_037340.1, on the reverse strand, counting down.
TACACGTTTGATCCCTGGGTGGGAAAGATCCCCTGGAGAAGGGCATGGAAACCCACTCCAGTATTCTTGCCTGGAGAATCCCACAGACAGAGGAGCCTGGCATTCTGTGGTCCATGGAGCTGCAGAAGAGTTAGACTTGATTTAATGAATCCTGCTGCTGCTGCTGCTAAGTTGCTTCGGTCGTGTCCGACTCTGTGCGACCCCATAGACGGCAGCCCACCAGGCTCCCCCATCCCTGGGATTCTCCAGGCAAGGATACTGGAGTGGGTTGCCATTTCCTTCTCCAATGCGTGAAAGTGAAGTCACTCAGTCGTGTCCAACTCTTAGCAACCCCATGGACTGCAGCCCACCAGGCTTCTCCGTCCATGGGGTTTTCCAGGCAAAAGTACTGGAGTGGGGTGCCATTGCCTTCTCCGAGACTTAACGACTAAACAGCAACAAATAGACTTAAATGATGAAGATGAGGCAGAATGAAACACCAGCTTTGTGTGACAACAGTGACAGGAGATAGCAGTTAAAAAAGACATTTACTCTAACCTGGATAATAATTAGAAATATTAGATTATGTTTCAAAATAGAGTAAACCTGTATGTCATTATAAAAGGGTTTGCTTCTGCAACATAACATGCAGTTATATCGTGCTAATATTTTCTAGGTACTTTGTAATGACTGTGTTTATGGAGATTCATCTGGTAATCTGATCTCAATTAAGGCCTCAGATGCTGGCTTTCTTCTTGCTCCTCCTTCTCTTCTCGTGTTAGGATAGTTATTTTTCCTGGTTATTATACAACCATAGTAATGAGAACCTGGACTCACAGGATAGTCTTGTGAGAGCCACGGAGGAGGATGTCTGCTTGGCCTGACCACATCAATCCTGACTCATTAGCTGGTATGGTAAGAGGCAAGATTTTATATATCATATAGATTAAATAAATGTGATACATGAAAAGAAGCATTGTGGAAATGTGGTTTGTAGTACAAGACTTTACTAATGAGTAGATACATGTTCTTATTATTTCTTTTATTAAGCTTTTTCGTCATTATAAAAGTAATATATTTTCACTGCTGGAAATATGGAAAATTATTAAAAAAAGGAAAATTGAAATTATTCATATTTCTGTCATCTACAGATGATCACCATTAACTTTCTGGGATAGTGTTTTTCTGTTTACACATACATGTACACACACTAAACACATACACATATATGCACATACAAATATACACATCCTGCATGCCTATTTAGATATTTTTACATAGTTTATGGACATGACTGAAGCCATATTGCTTATGGTCATTGAAAGTTGTCTATGAGAAAACTTTTAATGGCTGCAGCATATTATCTTGTATGAATATATGTAATTTGATTAGTCTAACTTCTATTTTTGGACACATGTTGTACAAAACCCCCTTAATTAAAAGGCCATTAAGAGAGAGATACCCAACAAAATAAGTGCTTATATCAACAAAAAGACATATGTAAGACTATTCAGAGCAGCTTTGTTCCTAATAATCTACAGCTGGAAACAATCCAAATGTGTATCAGTTTTAGAATGGATAAACAGTTTTCAATAAATCCATGCAATGTCATCAATGGAAAAGAATTAGTGGTCGACTGCTGTGTATAACAACATGGGTGCTTCTCATGGACATGATGATTAACAGGAAACATGGATACAAAAGAATAAATTCTATATCACTCCACTTATATGAAGCTCAAGCATATGTCCAACCACCCTGAAGTGGTGGGACTTCTCTGGCTGTCCAATGATGTACACTTTGCCTTCCAGTACAGAGGATGTGGTTCCCTCCCTGGCCAGGGAACTAAGAATCCACAAGCTGTGCGGTGTGACCAAAATAAAAAAATTAAAAAAAAAAAAAACTGATCAAAATGAGTGATTGAAATAGTGTCTTGGGAGGAGTATAGACTAGGATGGGGCACAAGGAAATCATCAAAGTACCAGAAGTGTTCCATTTTTTATCTGGGTGCTGGTAAGTTGTACCTCAATTAACTGAAATAAGAATAATTATACTGTATGATATGTCTCTGAAGATAGGTTTGGACTACATTTCTTATAAAGTTCTCTGGTGGTGGTAGTTTAGTCGCTAAGTCCTGTCTGATTCTTGTGACCTCATGGGCTATAGCCCACCAGGGATTCTCCAGGCAAGAATATTGGAATGAGTTGCCATTTCCTTCTCTAGGGGTTCTTCCCAACCCAGGAATCAAACACAGGTCTCCTGCATTGCAGGCAGATTCTTTACCAACTAAGCTCTGAGGGAAGCCCACAAATTCCTTAGTATACAGTAATCTCATAATTTCTAAAAATATATATGCTTTTTTGAGTTAAATAGCATATCAGTTTAGTTCAGTTGCTCAGTTATGTCCGACTCTCTGTGACCCCATGGACTGCAGCACACCAGGCCTCCCTGTCCATCACTAACTCCCAGAGCTTGCTCAAACTCATGTTCACTGAATCAGTGATGTCATCCAACCATCTCATCCTCTGTCATCCCCTTCTCCTCCCGACTTCAATCTTGCCCAGTATCAGGGTCTTTTCCAGTGAGTCAGTTCTTCACATCAGGTGGCCAAAGTATTGGGGTTTCAGCTTCAGCATCAGTCCTTCCAATGAATATTCAGGGTTGATTTCCTTTACGATTGACTGGTTTGATCTCCTTTCAGTCCAAGGGGCTCTCAATAGTCTTCTCCAACACCACAGTTCAAAAGCATAAATTCTTTGGCGCTCAGCTTTCTTTATAGTCCAACTGTCACATCCATACATGACCACTGGAAGAACCATTTGACCAGATGGACCTTTGTGCTATTTTCTTCCAAGGAGCAAGCATCTTTTAATTTCATGGCTGCAGTCACCATCTGCAGTAATTTTGGAGCCCCCAAAAATAAAGTCTGTCACTGTTTCCATTGTTTCTCCATCTATTTGCCATGAAATGATGGGACCAGATGCCATGATCTTTGTTTTTTGGATGTTTGAGTATTAAGGCAACTTTTTCATTCTCCTCTTTCACTTTCATCAAGAGGCTCCTTAGTTCTTCTTCACTTTCTGCCATAAGGGTGGTGGTATCTGCATATCTGGGGTTATTGATATTTCTCCTGGCAATCTTGATTCCAGCCTGTGCTTCATCCAGTCTGGCATTTTGCATGATATACTCTGCATACAAGTTAAATAAGCAGGGTGGCTATATACAGCCTTGACATACTCCTTTCCCAATTTGGAACCAGTCTGTTGTTCCATGTCCAGTTCTAACTGTTGCTTCTTGACCTGCATACAGATTTCTCAGGAGGCAGGTCAGGTGGTCTGGTATTCCCATCTCTTTCAGAATTTTCTAGTTTATTGTGATCCACACAGTCAAAGGCTTTGGCATAATCAATAAAGCAGAAGTAGATGTTTTTCTGGAACTCTCTTGCTTTTTCTGTGATCCAACAGATGTTGGCAATTTGATGGCTGGTTACTCTGCCTTTTCTAAATCCAGTTTGAACATCTGGACTTTCACGGTCCATGTACTGTTGAAGTCTGGCTTGGAGAATTTTGAGCATTACTTTGCTAGCATGTGAGATGAGTGCAATCGTGCGGTAGTTTGAACATTCTTTGGCATTGCCTTTCTTTGGGATTGGAATGAAAACTAACCTTTTCCAGTCCTGTGGCCACTGCTGACTTTCCAAATTTGCTGGCATATTGAGTGCAGCACTTTCACAGCATCATCTTTTAGGATTTGAAATAGCTCAACTGGCCTTCCATCACCTTCACTAGCTTTGTTCATAGTGATGCTTCCTAAGGCCCACTTGACTTCACAGTCCAGGATGTCTGGATCTAGGTGGGTGATCACACCATCATGGTTATCTGATGAAGATCTTTTTTGTACAGTTCTTCTGTGTATTCTTGCCACCTCTTCTTAATATCTTCTGCTTCTGTTAGGTCCATACCGTTATGGTATGTCTTTTATTGTGCCCACTTTTGCATGAAATGTTCCCTTGGTATCTCTGATTTTCTTGAAGAAATCTCTAGTCTTTCCCATTCCATTGTTTTCCAAAACAATTGTGTTCCAATTGTTTTCCACTTCTTTACATTGATCACTGAGAAAGACTTTCTTATCTCTCCTTGGTGTTCTTTGGAACTCTGCATTCAAATGGGCGTATCTCTCCTTTTCTCCTTTGCCTTTAGCTTCTCTTCTTTTCTCAGCTATTTGAAAGGCCTCCTCAGACAACCATCTTGCCTTTTTGCTTCTCTTTTCCTTGGAGATGGTCTTAATCACTGCCTCCTATACAATGTCATGAACCTCCATCCATAGGTCTTCAGGCACTCTATCAGATCTAGTCCCTTGAATCTGTTTGTCACTTCCACTGTATAATTGTAAGGGATTGAATCTAGGTCATACCTGGATGGTCTAGTGGCTTTTCCCTACTTTCTTCAATGTAAGTCTGAATTTTGCAATAAGGAGTTCATGATCTGAGCCACAGTCAGCTCCCAGTTTTGTTTTTGCTGATGGTATAGAGCTTCTCCATCTTTGGCTGTACAGAATATAATCAATCTGATTTCAGTGTTGACCATCTGGTGATGTTCACGTGTAGAGTCTTCTCTTGTGTTTTTGGAAGAGGGTGTTTCTATGACCAGTGTTTTCTCTTGGTAAAACTCTGTTAGCCTTTGCCCTGCTTCATTCTGTACTGCAAGGCCAAATTTGCCTGTTACTCCGGGTATCTCTTGACTTCCTACTTTTGTATTCCAGTCTCTTATAATTAAAAGGACATCTTTTTTGGGTGTTAGTTCTAGAAGGTCGTGTAGGTCTTCATAGAACCATTTAATTTTAGCTTCTTCAGCATTACTGGTTGGGACATAGTGTTGGATTACTGTGATATTGAGTGGTTTGCCTTGGAAACGAACAGAAATCATTCTGTCAGTTTTGAGATTGCACCCAAGAACTACATTTCCAACTCTTTTGTTTACTGTGATGGCTACTCCATTTCTTCTAAGGGATTCTTGCCCACAGTAGTATATATGATGGTCATCTGAGTTAAATTCACCCATTCCAGTCCACTTTAGTTCACTGATTCCTAAACAGAATATATTTTTTCCTAAAAGTCTGCAATCTCTTTTTTGATTACTCATGGTGTAGCCATGCAGCTTGCCTTGGGCCTTGGCTTATAGCGTGTAGGTGGACTTCCCAGGTGGCGCTAGTGGTAAAGATCCTGCCTGCCAAATGCAGGAGACAAATGAGATGTGGGTTCAATCCCTGAGTCGGGAAGATCCAGTATTCTCACCTGAAGAATCCCACGGACAGAGGAACCTCAAGGGCTACAGTCCATAGGGTCACAAAGAGTTGGACAGAGCTGAAGCAAACCATACATAGAGCATATGAGCAGAAGCAGTGGTGTGTCAGTTCTGAGGCCAGGCCTTCAGGGAGATAGGGAGTGATATATATACACACACACTATTGATACTATGTACAGAATAGATAACTAATGAGAACTGACAGTGTAGCTCAGGGAATACTACTCAGTGGTGTCCTAAATGGGAAGGAAATCCAAAAAAGGGGATATGTGTATGCTGCTGCTGCCATTTAGTCATTAAGTCATCCGACTCTTTGCAACCTCATGGACTAAAGCCTGCCAGGCTCCTCTGTCCATGGAATTCTCCAGACAAGAATAATGGAGTGGGTTGCATTTCCTTCTCCAGCGGATCCTCCCAACCTAGGGATTGAACCCTTTGTCTCCTTCATCACAGGCAAATTCTTTACCACTGAGCCACCTGGGAAGCATTTACACCTATCCATATCCAAGCAATAACAGTCGTGAAATTAAAGTTTGGTGTGTTATATTTCTTATTAATTTTTATTGGAGGATCAGAGAAGGCAATGGCAACCCACTCCAGTACTCTTGCCTAGAAAATCCCATGGATGGAGGAGCCTGGTAGGCTGCAGTCCATGGGGTCGCTACTAGTTGGACACAACTGAGCGACTTCACTTTCATTTTTCACTTTCACGTATTGCAGAAGGAAACGGCAACCCACTCCAGTGTTCTTGCCTGGAGAATCCCAGGGACGGGGGAGCCTGATGGGCTGCCGTCTATGGGGTCGCACAGAATCGGACATGACTGAAGCGACTTAGCAGCAGCAACAGCAGCATTGGAGGGTAGTTGCTTTACAATATTGTGTTAGTTTCTATTGTACAGTAAGCTGAATCAGTCAGTCCTATACATATATCCCCCTTTTTTGAGTTTTCTTCCCATTTAGGTCACCACAGAGCACTGAGTTCCTTGTGCTATACAGTAGATTCTCATTAGTCATCTATTTTATTCAAAGCACCAATAGTGTATAAATGTCAATGCATTATAGTTTTCATATCGATATTGGTACTTGTATCTATATGTGTGTGTGTGTGTGTGTGTGTGTATCTCTACGTACCGTGGCGGTGATCATTCTATGTGCATCCATCAAATGTCATTTGTTATTTTTCTGGGCACTTAGGAAGATTGCATTTCCAAGTTAGTTGGGACCATATGACTGAATTCTGAACAAGAATGATTAGATCAAGAATAGTCAGGCTCAGCAGTACTGATTTATTCATTTCTAGACTCAGTTCTTGAAATCTCCTCTCTTTCCTTGCCTGATTCCTGGATGCAAAAGAATGTAGTTTAGGACTCTAGGGTCCTAGAAAATGGCACAGTCAGTAGCGGGAAGGAACCTTGATGTTTAAACTACCTTGTAGATAAGAGATCTTCCTACATTCCTTCCACCCTTCCTGCCATCGAACCAGTCTGCCTTGGACGCTTCAGGGGTGAGAAATTGGTGCTCACCGTGTTAAACTACTGGGAACCCTGAAAGTATTTGTTTTAGAAGTTAGAGTTACCAGTCTAATAAAAATGCATAACTCTTAGGATGAGAACATACCCAGCCATTTATGACCTAAGCTTACCTCTGTGCCACTTGTAACATATATGCTCCTAGAAACACTAGTAGTAGTAATGTTAGGCGCTCAATTGTGTCTGATTCTTTGTAACCCCATGAACTGTAACCCACAAGGCTCCTCTGTCCATGGACTTCACCAGGCAGTAATGCATTTCCTTCTCCAGGGGATCTTCCTGACCACTGCTCTGATCCAAATCCCCATTTTACAATAGAAGAAACTGAGCCTCAGAGAGGGAAGGGGCCACCCAAGTGTGCTCAATGAGTTAGAGCTGGAGTTCAAATCTCAGACTAGCTGTATTCCTGGAATGCTGTCCATGGATTTAGTCCCAGGAGGATTAGGGAAGAGCTGGTAAGCCCCACTGCCAATGCCCTGTGTTGCCCTGTCGCCACTACTGCTGCTGCTAAGTCGCTTCAGTCGTGACCGACTCTGCAATCCCATAGGTGGCAGCCCACCAGGCTCCCCCTTCCCTGGGATTCTCCAGGCAAGAACACTGGAGTGAGTTGCCATTTCCTTCTCCAATGCATGAACGTGAAAGGTGAAAGTGAAGTTGCTCAGCTGTGTCCGACTTGAGCGACCCCATGGACTGCAGCCTACCACTTGGCACCACTAGAGATGTCAAGGACTCCCTTCTATGATCACCTGTGATTCTGGAGCCCCCTCCACCAAAGCACACCCAGGAGGTGATGGGCAAATCCACCGCTTCCTTCAAGACCTGCTCTGCAGTCTCCCAGTGGGTCTTCAGAGGGCCTGGTGTCCCCATTACCCACAGGGGCATCTTGCCCACTCACACCTGCCTCCACGCCCTCCCCTCATGCTCACGCCCCTCCCACTATGGCAGACAGCTTGAGGGAAGACACTGCTGAGGAGATGACTTGTGAACAGAGACAATAATTTGAGAAAAAACATACTGAGGAGAGTTTCAGGTGCTTCAAACGGTCCTGAAAGTAGGAAGGGCCTGGTGTGCCCAAGGCCAGTCAAGCCAGTGGACGATGGGGAAAACTCTGAGAGAGATGAGCCGGTGGATGATGGGGCAGCTCTGAGACAGAAGAGCCGGTGGATGATGGGGCAGCTCTGAGACAGAAGAGCCGGTGGATGATGGGGCAGCTCTGAGAGAGACGAGCTGGTGGACGATGGGGCGGCTCTGAGAGAGATGAGCCGGTGGATGATGGGAAAGCTCTGAGAGACGAGCAGGTGGATGATGGGGAGAGTTGGGCATGGGCTACCTCCTTGGATAGAGGTTTGAATTCATGCTAAGAAAGATGGGAAGCCAGCAAAGGGTCTTAAGCAGAGGAGCCATTTAACCTGATTAATGTTTCCAGAGTTCAATAACAGAAGTTTCCAGAAAATGTGGGAGCCAAGGCATTGGCTCTTTCAGCAAAAGGGACCATAGCTGCCCTACCGTGAGCCCCCCACTTGGAGGGGAGGCTGGGCGGGTGGGGTCCAGGGCCTCTACACACACTGACCAAACCACTGCTCCCGGCTGCCAGGCTCTCTGCACGCTGTCTGCTCCTCCTTCCAGTCAGAACCACGGTAAAAGTGGCCTGGCTGGGCAAGGACACCCCAGCTGCTCTCTAACTGACACCTTGGGCCCTCTCCTGTATTACCCCCCCTTAAATTGCCCACTACCTCATACCAAATCCAAAGTGGGCTTCCTTCAAAATGGGAAGAAAATATAAGCCACGATTAAAGGGACATTTCCCCCACAAGAAATAATTATCTTTTTGTACTACACCCTGTTAAAATTATTGAAAGAGGCTCCAGCAATATTTCCATGCCCAGGGGAAGAATTCTATTACAAAGGTTAACGGAATGGGCCCTTGAAAACTCCAACAAGGGATCCTGGAGATGGCAAAGAGGGTGGGGTGGAGGGCAACTGTGAGCTGTAAATATAAAATAATTGACTAAAAGTGGCTCAGACAGGCAGAGCAACTCAGCACTCTAAGGGGAGCCTCTGTCACTCCGTTTCCTTCAAAGGTGGGGGAATTCTGTTGTGAAAGCAATTATGTTGTTTGAAACTTGGAACTAAGACGGCTCATAATTAAAATAAAACTATGGAAATCCAAAACCAATCAGTACTCAAAAGACTGATTAAGTCTGTCTTTAAACGTATAGATGCTGGAGTACTATTATTTGAGTTGTTACGTTCATGAGTATTCTGAGAAGTCTTACTGTGTCATTAAGCTTTATGCGAAATGATTTTGCAAAGCTTTTTTTGGTGTGAACCAATGTGACGATCACTTGGATAAACACTTTTTCCCCCGCTCTGAGAGGCCTATTTATTGTCGTTTCAAAATGGATTTAAAGACTTGGGTCAGAAATTGTTTTAAAAGGTAAGCTTATCCTTGTAGTTTTTGTGCTTAGCCTGAAGCTCCCAGCCCCCCCTCCTATTTTAAAATTGTAAAAGGGAGTTTGACAGTACAAATTACTTTCTTTGTTTTCCATTGAACAGAGCTTCTGGTTTTTATAGGCATATAAACTATTTTTATAACTTAAATCTCTACAAGTTGTGGCGTGAAGAGAAATAGTCAAAGGCTATAAAAATGTATGATAAATCATTACAGATTATTAAGTATTGGCCATGTTAACTGAATCCAATGATCGCTTTTTCCTATTGTCATTTAACTAAATTCTTTTTTTTTTATCAATAAAGGCACATTTTATGAAAATAGATCATATTTCAAGTGCACTGAAGCAATTGACAATGCAAAACCACTTCCAGTGTCTAGACAAGGCAGGAGAGTTTGATCCATGAACATTAAGATGAATGTTTGCATATGAAGTAGATACATATACACATGGGTCATCCTGAGATTGCTGAAGGAGAGATTTTGCTTCATTTTTATTTATTTATATTAACTTTAGAGAAAGGATTCAAACTGTCATGTTTTCAACCTATTGACCTCTGTGCTCCAATTTACCTCATAAAATAGGGACAATAACTGTATCTGTTATACTATTAGATACCATTGTTGATGCTAGTAGCTACTATCGCTGCAGGTATTAATTCAGTTAAAAATTACAACAGTGTCTGGCACATAGTAACTTTCAATATATGTCACTTATATTCCTCAACCCCTAGTTATTGAGCATGTAGCTAATGCTTAGTAATTGCTTATTAATGGATATTCAGTCAAGATAGAAAACAAATCTTTTTTTTTTTTTTTCTTTTTGGCCACAAGGCACGTGGGATCTTAGTTGCCTGACCAGGGATCAAACCTGTGTCCCCTGCATTGGCAGCATGGAGTCTTAACCACTGAACCGCCAGGGAAGTTCCAAGATAAATCTTTTCTAGAATTTGAATGAGAAGATAGAGGTTTTGTTAGTCCAGGTGGCCAGTAAAGCTTATTCACACACTTTCATTGGTATGTGTTGTGAGTTATGGAATGATCAATAGTGTGTGGGAGAAAGACAGACTGCCTTGTGAGAGTCAAATGTTTAGTTACTAGGAGCTTTACAGGCTTGCTTTTAAACATGGCTGTTTTTAGGAATTAAGTTACATAAACGCACAATTAAATAGGTCTGACTAATTAAGAGTCAGACACGACTGAGCGACTGAACAGTTAAGTCAGTTATAGTAAGAGCAAAGATGATGCTCAAAACTTATTTCCTCATTATCTTCCATTTTACGATTGCCTGTGGTGTTGAGTTTGTTCATATCTGTTGAAGCAATATGCTGAAAATACGATATAATGGTGTGTTTCTGTACGTCTCCTCCCAATTCTGTGTTCAGTGATGTTATTTACGTTGGTAGCTGAAATCGGCCGTGGAAGGCATACTCATCCCATAGCAATCAGTAAATATGCAAATCAGGCTTCCGCCACTCTCTACTCCCTACTTCAAGCCTCCCCCCCGCCCCCAAAATAAATGATAATCAGCACATTACTGACTCTGTCTGGCCTGTGGGGACAGGAGAGATGTTGGGAGGGGTGGAAATCTTCAAAAAGTTTATCATCTAAAAAAGCCCACAATATTTTATTCCTTCATCCCCAATTTTTCTTCACATTTAAATTTTCACAGGTTATCACATCAGAAAACTAAACTCATATTTGTTATATTTCTTATCATTCAGGATGAAATCTGCATGTATTTCCCCTTATTTTCTTTCTTTGTCCTTAAACATTTAGATAGTTAACTTTCTGTAGCATATGTATAGCATTTTAAGAATTCATAGGAGAATTGGATATTGCATTTCCTTTTTAATTGATAGTGTTTAAAGATGCATTGACTTCCCTGATAGCTCAGTTGGTAAAGAATTTGCCTGCAATGCAGGAGACCCCTGTTCAATTCCTGGGTCAGGAAGATCCCCTGGAGAAGGAGAGGCTTCAGTTCAGTTCAGTTCAGTCACTCAGTCATGTCTGACTCTTTTCAACCCCATGAATCGCAGCTCTCCAGGCCTCCTGTCCATCACCAACTCCCGGAGTTCACTCAGACTCATGTCCATTGAGTCAGTGATGCCATCCAGCCATCTCATCCTCTGTCGTCCCCTTCTCCTCCTGTCCCCAATCCCTCCCAGCATCAGAGTCTTTTCCAATGAGTCAACTCTTCGCATGAGGTGGCCAAAGTACTGGAGTTTCAGCTTTAGCATCATTCCTTCCAAAGAAATCCCAGGGCTGATCTCCTTCAGAATGGACTGGTTGGATCTCCTTGCAGTCCAAGGGACTCTCAAGAGTCTTCTCCAACACCACAGTTCAAAAGCATCAATTCTTCGGTGCTCAGCCTTCTTCACAGTCCAACTCTCACATCTATACATGACCACATCCACTCCAATATTCTTGGGCTTACTTTGTGACCACTGGTGAGGAATCCACCTGCAATGTGGGAGACCTGGGTTCGATCCCTGGATTGGGAAGATCCTCTGGTGAAGGGAAAGGCTACCCACTCCAGTATTCTGGCCTGGAGTATTCCATGGACTGTATAGTCAATGGGGTCACAAAGAGTCAGATGCGACTGAGCCACTTTCACTTTTCAAAGATATATACTAATACAGGAAGCTATGGTGTGGAAAATCCAAAGTAGCATCAAATTAAGCTCCACCATCCACCCAGTTACAGTTCTCCTTTCCCTCACTCTCCATAGCCTGTCCATTACCAAGCCCTGCTGAATCTTAATCTCCAAAAATACATCTGAAATTCACCAGCTTCTCACCCCCAATGCCAGCCCTTCAGCCAGACCTCTGTTGGCTCTCATCAAGGCTCCTCCAAAAGTCTTGACTTTATTTTCATTTTTCCCCTTCTGTAATCCCGTTTTCTCACAATAAAAGGAATGGCCTTACATTTTTTTCCCAGAATACATTAACTCTATTTTTTCCATTAAAAAAAACTTCATTGAATTATGACTGTAAAACCATGTGCTATATGCGTATCATCTGCAGAAGTTTCCTCCCACCCCCTTTATTTATTATTGTTATTATTTTGTGAGTGTGTGTTATAAGAACACTTTTATGATTTACCCTCTCAGCAGATTTTAACACCCACAATATAGTATTATAACTATAGGCCCTATGCTTCATATTAGATCTCTAGGACTTGGTTATAGGAATGCAAATGAAGCCATGTGACTCCTCTCTTAAAACCCAACTGGAGTTGTGATTTGCATAGAATTAAATGCAAATTCCTTGCCAAGGCCCACAAGACTACAAGATTTGGTCTTCGCCCGTTTGCTCCACTTGATTTTGGGCCATTCTATGCCTGCCTTCCTAACTTCCAGAGTCATTGTTTTTCTGACAGTTCCTGGAATATGTTCTTTCTTTTCTGTTTTGAGGCTTTAAAAATTGTTAAAAAGAAACTTCAATTAAAATAGAATCAGGAGGCCAGAAGGGGGAGCTCTCATGCCCTAGGACAACAGTAGCAGAGTCCACCAGAAAGAAGAAAGACGTCCTCTTCTTGCAAGAGCTCAGACAATGAGAAACTGTCACAACCCAGCCAAAAGTCACCATCCTTCCAACTCTCAGTCCTGAAGCCCTACAGATCTTAGCTGAAATGTTACCTCCTCGGAGAGGTCTTCCTTGATCATCCTGTATAAAATATGTCCCTCCTTTTATATGTCTTTTCCACAAGTCTGCATTTCCTTCATTTACAGAATTTTTCAGTATGTGTCAGTGTGTATTAGTTTACTTACTGTTTTTTTTCTCTGCTTCCCTAGTGAGTCTGTAAGCTCCCTGAGCTCAGGGGCCATGTCTGTTCCATCAGAGTCCACCCAAAGCCTAGCACAGTGCGGACACATGGTGGGCTCTCTGTAATATTTCCCGAATGAAAGATGAAAGCGTGGCTATGCATGAAGACTTCTTTAAGCCCAGACTTACATTTTCCTGTAACTACCACTTTCAAATGAAAATAACACTCACTTTGCTTTTTTCCTCCTTTGACAAGATAAAAAGGATTTGTTTCCCAACACTTGCATCTGTGTCTTCCCACTTTTATTCCTTTACTTGTGTTTCTTTTTGCCAGACTACCCACTGCCTCTCCTGTCCACCTGCTGTCCCTGAGGTCACACCTCAAAGGCTACTCTTCTGGGAGATTTCCTTTGGTCTTCCCTGATGGCATGCCCTTTATCAAACCTTTCACCTCCTCTCTGGTGACTTCTTCTTTTTAAAAATAAAGCTAATTTTATTTATTTACTCATCTTTGGCTGTGCTGGCTCTTCATTGCTGATGTGTTTTCCTCTAATTGTGGCGAGTAGGGGCTACTTTCTAGCTGTGGCGTGCAGGCTTCTCATTGCAGCGGCTTCTTCTGTTGCAGAGCAGGGGCTCTAGGGGGCTTGGGCTTAGTGGCTGTGGCATGTTGGCCCAGCAGTTGTGACTCCCAGGCAGGAACCTAGCACTATACTTTTCAGATAACCCTGCTCTCAGTAAAAGTTGACCAGTTAATTTATGATGAAAAACTGAGTTAATTATTCAAATGTTCCCAAATGTCCAGATGTTTATCTTCATGGAAGAAAAAAGAAAACTCTGAATGACTGATTAGATGCCTTCTTTTTCATCTTGGTAGTTTAGAATTGTTTGAAAAGTCCCTGGCGTTTGTTTCTTTTCATCTTACCTATATTGTCCGTTGCTCTGCTGCTGCTGCTGCTAAGTCGCTTCAGTCGTGTCCGACTGTGTGACCCCATAGATGGCAGCCTACCAGGCTCCTCCGTCCCTGGGATTCTCCAGGCAAGAGTACTGGAGTGGGTTGCCATTTTCTTCTCCAATGCATGAAAATGAAAAGTGAAAGTGAAGTCGCTCAGTCATGTCTGACTCGTAGCGACCCCATGGACTGCAGCCCACCAGGCTCCTCTGTCCATGGGATTTTCCAGGCAAGAATACTGGAGTGGGGTGCCATTGCAGTGCAAATTTGCCTCAGTCTAGTTCTTACTCTTTAAAAATCATCTTAAATTTTTTTTTTAGTGTATCCTTTTTAAGGAAAGGCTGAGAAATACTACAAATACCAATACTGAATAATAAATGTCATGAAGTGAAATTCCTCTTGCACATTTTGTAGGAAGAGGGAAGGCAGACCTGCTCAAAGGACTGGAAGTCTCTCTGTGTTGGGATCAAAGGGCAGGTGACCTAGATTCCAGCCTGATGTTTGCAACATAATGTGTTTGCAGTCCTGCCTCCAAATTCCAAAGGAAGTCACAATGAAATGAGTGGGGTTGTGATGACTCTATTTTCTTAACTTAAAAGGCTTAGAGTAGTAACATGCTTCTCATTTTAGAAGTTCCAATTTCCCTTTCTATTTTGACCTTTTACAGAAACGTCCTATACCATGGCTACAAAGAATGGGTCTGTGAATTCCTGCAGAAATGGCAATGACCTCCATCTTGATAGGACTGTGGGTCATGTAGGTGCATGGATTCATTAGAACTCATAGAATCAAGCACTTCAAGATCTATGTAACCACTCCCCCCACTACAAATATCATGTGACAATTTTTAAAAGAAAAAAAGATAACGCAGTTACTGAAAAAAGTCAAGTAGTACAGAATTGGGTGAAAAAAAAACTTTAATAATAAAAAAAGAAATTGTCACAGTGTGGTCCATAGCCAGCAGCGTCCATCAGTATCACCTGAAAGTTTATTTATTTGTATAATTGGAGTATAGTTGCTTTACAATGTTGTTAGTTTCTGCTGCACAAAGAAGTTAATCAGCTATATGCATACATGTATGTGCTTCCTCTTGTCCCTCCCTCCCACCCCCTCAACCCCACCCCCTAGGTCATCACAGAGCACTGAGCTGAGCTCCCTGTGCTGTGCAGCGGCTTCCCACTAGCCCTCTGTCTTACACATGGTAACGTGTATCTGTAGATCCTCATTTCCCCGTTTGTCCCACGCTGGTGTCCACATGTCTGCTCTCTACATCCGTGTCTTTGTTCCTGCCCTGCAAATAGGTTCACCTGTACCATTTTTCTAGATTCCATACGTATATGTTAATACACAATATTTTTTCTCTTTCGGACTTACTTCACCCTGTATGACAGACTCCAAGTCCATCCACATCTCTATAATAGACCCAATTTGGTTCCTTTTTATGGCTGAGTAATATTCCACTGTATATGCATGTGCCACTTCTTCTTTATCCAACTCTTGGAGGAAAACATAGGAAAAACACTCTTAGACATAAATCACAGCAAGACCAGAGAGCTTCTTTAGACATAAAGACCCTCAGGCCTCTCCAGGGACCTGCCAAACCACGATCCACAGGTTAGCAAGGCGCCCCAGGAGATTTATCTGCACATTAAATTTAGAGAAGCCCCACCTCAAAAACAAAGGGAGTCAGTGATCTGTATGCTGATGTCCATCGTATCAGCTGCACTGCTTCCCTGCATCTTTGGTTAAAATTTAGCCACTTCCTCACCTTCCCTAATTTTGAGGGATCTCCTCTTCCCTCCCTCACCTGAGCCTCTGTGGCCTGTAACTGGGATGGGAGGCTGTCATTCAGACCTGATTTTGTTCACAGTTCTGCAGCCAGCTGGCAAAGGAGCCTAGTGAAACTACTTAACTTCCTGCACTTCTGTTTACCCTTCTTTACAAAAGACATAATGGCACTGGACTGGCCAGAGCTTAAATTAATTAGTGTTTATACAGCACTTCAAGCTTGGGGGATAAAAGCCTCTTTGAAAGTATGTGTAATTTTCATTACGGCTAATGAAGCTCGATGCTAACCCCTCCCCTTCGCTGAGGCGTGGGGAGCGGCCCTGAACATAGTCCAGAGAAGGTGGAAGTTTAACTCAAATGTCATTTTCCTCCTTTGGTCATTCTATTAGTATTTTCAGGCTTTTTTTTTTTTCCTTTCTCTTTGAAACTATACATTGTCTGTAGATGAACTAAGTCAACTGGGTTTATGGTAAAATTAGCAAAACATGTCCTAAATACTATGCTCTTCTCCAGCCTCAGACACTGTGTTTCCACTGTTTCCTTGATTGGGATCCAAAGAGAGAAAGAGAGAGAGAGAGAGAGGAGCTTTTACTAGAGAGTGACAGTTCATAGTGATGTTCTTATGATACTGTTTATTATTTAGTCTGGGGGTTGACCATCTTCTAGGAATATATTTAGTGCTCATTGAAGTGGAGAAGACACCCCTAGTAGATCGCTACTCTGGGAAAATCACAGTTTAATGAATCAGATGCACCATCTTAACAACCAACAGCAGTCACAGGGAGTCCCATTTCCTTAACACAGATTATGGTGCAAATGACCATTTTAATGGACTCTTTCTATCTCTATGGTTTCTGTCTCAGCTTGTTAGCTTGATTTTGGAACTCAGGAAGGAGGCCAATGCAAAAATGTCAGTGCAGGAGCCAGCAGGCCTTTCGTGAAAAAAAAAATTTTTTTTAATGACTTTTATTTGAGTTTTGGGAAATCAGCTCATATTTTATGAGAAGGGGAAAATTGCTACTTTCTTTGGAATCATTTTGAAGAGAGACACTGGAATCTGAAAGGGTAAATTCACAAGTTTGTGAAACTGGATTTTATCACTGCTAGTGACTGTTGCTGTCTGGTCGCTCAGTAATGTCTGACTCTTTGGGACCCCACAGACTGCAGAATGCCAGGCCTCCCTGTCCTTCACTATCTGCCGGAGTTTGCTCAAACTCACGTTCACTGAATCAGTGATGCCATCCAACCATCTCATCCTCTGTGGCCCCCCTTCTCCTCTTTCCTTCAATCTTTACCAGCAGCAGGGCCTTTTCAAATGAATCAGCTCTTCGCATCAGGTGGCCAAAGTATTGGAATTTCAGCTTCGGCATCAGTCCTTCCAATGAATATTCAGGGTTGATTTCCTTTAGGATTGACTGGTTAGATCTCCTTGCAGTCCAAGGGACTCTCAAGTGTCTTCTTCAGCACTACAGTTCAAAAATAAAGCTGCATCAAGTGTATGAGTTCTCAATTCAGGCCTTGGGACTGGGCTATCCACAGAGTGGAATCAACACCATTGTTAACAGAGTTAATCTACAGCAGAGCATCCTGGCTCAGAAGAAAAAGTCTTGGAAACCGGAGTCCAAGTGATGTCTTGATTTGTAAATCCCTGATTGGTCACCATCTTGGCAGCTTCTTGAGCACAGGCTCTCCCCTCTTCGCTTCCTCTGTATTCCCCAGAAAGGCTGAGGAGACTTCCTCAGGGTTGGTGGGCTACTGAAAATCAGAACTAGAGCTGAGGAGGCAAACACACACATCAGTCATGAACACAAATATTAATTCATTTGTAGGGTCTTCGTCAGTTTAAGAGGCATTCCTCAGAACCTCCTCTGTCTGGCGTCATGCAAAGGATTCCTCTCCTCAAGAGGGCTGGGGAATGAGCTGCGGGGATAAACGCATTCCTGTTTCTTTCATGAGAGGAGCTTTCACAGAGCAGGAGCCAGGTCTGTTTCACTTGCTGTTTGGGCTTTAGTGAAGAGTTGAAGCACAAGACATATTTTTGGAATACATGGAGGAAAGGAGCGAGGAAAGGAAAAAGAAAGAAGGAAGGGCAGGAGGGGGAAATGAATTAAACTGTCTGTGCTGCTGTTATTCAAATAGAAGCCAATTAACACAGGCAGTTTTCAGGAAGGAGGAAGACACTGAGCAAGCATCCGATGGCAGGACGGAGAAACGGGAAAAGGAAGAACGTTTTAGTAGAGGGGAATGACAAGACCAAGAATGAAAATGAATATGTAGGTCTGTGAATGAGGTGGAGTTAATGGCAAAAAAGAGAACAAAAGCAAAAACCCACAAAAAAGCAAAGCAAACAAAACAAAAACCAGAGAGAGTGGGGCTGATTTCCAGACATTTAGGTATAAGGTTTCCCGGGTGGCTCAGTGGTAAAGAATCCACCTGCCAATGCAGCAAACACAGGAGGCCTGGGTTCTACTCCTGGGTGGAGACCATCCCTGGAGGAGGAACTGACAAACCAATTCCTCCAGTCCAGTATTCTTGCCTGAAAAATCCCAAGGACAGGACAGAGGAACCTGGCAAGCTACAGTTCATGGTGTCGCAAAGAGTTGGATGTGACTGAGCGTCTAAGCATGAGGTATAAGGTAGGAAGAGAGAGTAGCCCTTTACCAGGTCACATCTATATAATAATGAGAATCTAATTAAAACCAAAGCATTTAAGAATTCAGATATTCCACTAGACATTCTAATCCAATTCTGAGAATATAAAGAAGTACTATGTTGTTTAAAAAAAAAAGAACCCAGGAAATAAATATGTGATACAGTAGTCTATGGGAACTTGAATAGAATTAGTATCCTACTGTTGTGTGAAAATTGCATAAATTATTGCATTAATTAAGTTGAATGGTTCATGGTGCTTTTCAGGTCTACTATATCCTTCTACTTTTCTATATATTCATTCTGTTAATTTTTGAAAGTTTGATATTGAAACTCCAACCAAAAATCTTAATTTATCTACTTAAAAAATAGTTGTGATATGTAGTGGAATGATATGTAACTTTGTTCTGTATTTTCCAAGTCTCCTGTAAATGTGTTATCATACTTTCATAATTTGAAAAATAAAAAAATCCAGACATTCCCAAATAATTGAAAATTTGTGATATATTTAGAAAAATATCAAAATATTAATTAGACTGAAATTTTCCAGGCTTTGCTATTTATATATTCACACAGGATGATATTTTCAATTAATTTTTGGAAATAATTTCTGTGTTAGGAAAGGCATAATTAGGATATACATGAGAATCAAATTCTTTTTTTAAAAAATTTTCACGGCAACTAAAGTATTTTGGTGTGGGCATATCCAAAATCAGGAAACAGAGACAGAAAGAGGTTAAAAATTTGTTTAAAACCTGCCTGTAAATCATTGGCCAGGATAAAATTTGAACCCTAGGCTCTCTGGATGTGAGTTGAACCCTGCATACCTTTCCTGTTTTTTGAATATAGAAATCTCTATTCTAGGATAATAAGGAGAAAACAGTTCAATTTATCATATAACTTATAGAGCACAATGGTTGCCTAACTCCAGACTCATGACTTTCCGTACAGGATAGAGCCAATTCTGTGCGCAAAAGATAAGTAGACTTTGACTTGGTCTGGACAAAGTCTTTGAGTCTTTAGAAAGGCAATCTAAAAATAATAGTAGTGTGTCAAGTGTGAACTTTCCCATTCCTCCTAATGGGGTTGTCAACTGTGAAGTTTAATTATATCACTGGTAGCCATTTGATGGCAGTTATAGGACTCAGAGGCCAGCAATTAGTGGTGACTTCTAGCCCAACCAAGTACCTCCAGCTTCTTGATTGTTGTAATGATTGTTGGCCAAGCAGAAGGTCAGTTAAAGTCTTTTTGATCCCGGCCTTAGTTACTGAGTCATTAGCTTCCTAATAACTGGCAAATCCTCTGCTCAACTAGGTCTGTCTTGGGTGTGTTGGTCATTCTTACCAGATGAGCCAAATGTATTGTATTTCTGATTGTGATTTCATAAAGAAAACCATGAAATAGAATTAAGAAATGGCCAGTGAGCAAGTTCTGCTTCTTTTATGTGCCTGCCCTTTCTCTGCCTCTAGGGAGATCCTGTCCAGCGCATCAACATGGTGGAAACCGAATGAAGTTGAGTTGTGATTGACTGGGGACCTCGTAGGACGACAGAGTGCCTGGGCCACTCATTCCTTTATTTCTTCATCTATTCATGTCATAAAATATGTTTTCAGCTATACTGTGTGCTGGACACTGGTGTAGGGTAAGCTTGAGTGACCAGATCCTTTGGAGGTTACAGTATGAAAGTGAAACTTAGTCGCTCAGTTGTGTTCGACTCTTTGCAACCCCATGGATTGTAGCCCACCAGGCTCCTCTGTCCATAGAATTCTCCAGGCAAGAATACTGGAGTGGGTAGACATTTCTTTCTCCAGGGGATCGTCCCGACCCAGGAACCGAACCTGGGTCTCCTGCATTGCAGGCAGATTCTTTACCATCTGAGCCACCAGTGAAGTCCATAGCTTACAGTATACAAGTTAACAATTTAGAGTTTACTTGTATAATTGTACTACACAAGTAGTTTATGTCTTTAATTAAAGTATAGCTGAGGTACAATGTTTCAGGTGTGCAGTAAAGTGATTCAGTTATATATATATATATATATATATATATATATGTAGCTTTATATAGTGGAGAAGGCGATGGCACCCCACTCCAGTACTCTTGCCTGGAAAATCCCATGGACGGAGGAGCCTGGTGGGCTGCAGTCCATGGGGTTGCTAAGAGTCGGACACGACTGAGCGACTTCCCTTTCACTTTTCACTTTCATGCATTGGAGAAGGAAATGGCAACCCACTCCAGTGTTCTTGCCTGGAGAATCCCAGGGACGGGGGAGCCTGGTGGGCTGCCTTCTATGGGGTCACACAGAGTCGGACACGACTGAAATGACTTAGTAGCAGCAGCAGCTTTATATAGTACATATATTTGTAATTTTTTAGATTCTTTACCATTGTAGGTTATTGCAAGATATTGAATATAGTTCCGTGTGCTATAAGTAGGTCCTTGGTTATCTATTTTTAATATACTAGTGTGTCAGCTAATCCCAAGATCCTAATTTATTCCTCCTCCACCTTTCCCCTTTGGTAACCATAACTTTGTTTTCTATGTCTGTGAGTCTAATTCTATTTTGTAAGCATGTTTATTTGTATTATCATTTTAGATTCCACATATAAATAAATGATATCATCTGCTATGTCTTTGACTTACTTTACTTAGTATGATGATATCTAGGTCTATCTATGTTACTGAAAATGGCATTATTTACAAGTAACTAGTTTAGAATTGGGCTTCCCTGGTAGCTCAGCTGGTAAAGAATCTGTCTGCAATGCAGGAGATCCCGGTTCGATTCCTGGGTTGGGGAGATCCCCTGGAGAAGAGATAGGCTACCCAGTCCAGTATTCATTGGCTTCCCTAGTGGCTTGGATGGTAAAGGATCTGTCTGCAATGCAGGAGACCTGGGGCCCATCCCTGGGTTGGGAAGATCCCTGGAGGAGAGAATGGCAACCAACTCCAGTATTCACGCCTGGAGAATCCCCATTGACAGAGGAACCTGTTGGACTACAGTCCATCGGGCTGCAAAGAGTCAGACACAACTGAGCAACTAAGCACAGCACAGCACAGTTTAGAATTGGCTTGTGTAAGGGTGATAAGGGCTTCCTGGGTGGTGCAGTGGTAAAGAATCCACCTGCCAATGCATGAGATGCAGGAGATGTGGGTTCAACCCATGGGTTGGGAAGATCCCTGAAGTAGAAAACGGCACCCCATTCCAGTATTCTTGCCTGGAAAATTCCATCGACAGAGGAGCCTGGTGGGCTACTGTCCTAGGGGTCTCAAAGAGTCAGGCACGACTGAGTGACTGAGCACACACACAAGGGTGGAAAAGTGCTGTGATGACAATAAAGCAGAGTATTGAGGTTAGTGTGGGCCCAGCTTTAGGTCAACACCGAACAACAGAAATATCACATGGGACAAAACATGAGCTGCATGTAACATTAAAATTTTCTAGCAGTCATGCTAAGAAAAGTAAAATGAAACAGGCAAAATTAATTTTAATTATATACATTTGACTCAATATATCCAAAATAGCATTTCAACATATAATCAATATAAAAATTATTAACGAGATGCTTCTTAGATTTCTTTATACTAAGTCTTTAACACCCAATGTATGTTTTATGTAAATGGATTCTGTATGGCCAGAACCTTTGATGTGTGGATCACAATAAACTGTGGAAAATCCTGAAAGAGATGGAAATACCAGACCACTTGACCTGCCTCCTGAGAAACCTGTATACAGGTCAGGAAGCAACAGTTAGAACTGGACATGGAACAACAGACGGGTTCCAATTTGGGAAAGGAGTACGTCAAGGTTGTATATGGTCACCCTGCTTATTTAACTTATATGCAGAGTACATCATGAGAAACACTGGACTGGATGAAGCACAAGCTGGAATCAAGATTGCTGGGAGAAATATCAATAACCTCAGATATGCAGATGACACCACCCTTATGGCAGAAAGTGAAGAGGATCTAAAGAGCCTCTTGATGAAAGTGAAAGAGAAGAGTGAAAAAGTTCGCTTAAAGCTCAACATTCGGAAAACTAAGATCATGGCATCCAATCCCATCACTTCATGGGAAATAGATGGGGGAACAGTGGAAACAGTGGCTGACTTTATTTTTCTGGGCTCCAAAATCACTGCAGATGGTGATTGCAGCCATGAAATTAAAAGTTGCTTACTCCTTGGAAGGAAAGTTATGACCAACCTAGATAGCATATTGAAAGGCAGAGACATTACTTTGTCAGTAAAAGTCCATCTAGTCAAGGCTATGGTTTTTCCAGTGGTCATGTATGGATGTGAGAGTTGGACTATAAAGAAAACTGAGCCCTGAAGAATTGATGCTTTTGAACTGTGGTGTTGGAGAAGACTCTTGAGAGTACCTTGGACTGCAAGGAGATCCAACCAGTCCATCTTAAAAGAGACCAGTCCTGGGTGTTCATTGGAAAGACTGATGTTGAAGCTGAAACTCCAATACTTTGGCCACCCGATGTGAAGAACTGACTCATTGGAAAAGACCCTGATGCTCGGAAAGATTGAGGGCAGGAGGAGAAGGGGACGACAGAGGATGAGATGGTTGGATGGCATCACTGACTCAATGGACATGGGTTTGGGTAGACTCTGGGAGTTGGTGATGGACAGGGAGGCCTGGCGTGCTGTGGTTCATGGGGTCTCAAAGAGTCGGACGCAACTGAGCGACTGAACTGAACTGATGGCACCTATGAAGTACTCAACATCCACATGTGACTGGTGGCTTCTATACATGACTATATAGGTGAAGAGGGACTTTCTACCACCCAAATAATGAGAAACAGCCAGTCATGCAGAGATAAAGGGATCAAGTACAAAGGCTCTGAGGCAGAGTTAAGTTTTAAAACAAATTTGAACTCAATTGGAAAATAAGGAAGCAAATATAGCTAGACATTCCATTTATAATACTTGTATGCAACTCTGCTGAATGGCTTAAAACCAAATTGATTTTTCAGAATGCTTACATAACACAACAGGCTGTTATTTCTTATGAGCCTAAGTGAAATGATGTCTCCAGTTCAGTTTAATCACTTGATTACAATAAAAATGAACTTAGTGCAAAACAAAACTTCTTTTAAAAAAGCAGTGGGTAAGTGGATGCATCTTGAACAAATTTTTTTTTTTATTTTGCCTTCAAACATGCAAATTCATCACAGTCTAGTGTGTATTTTACTGATAAATATACTAATTGTAACTTCTGGGTTCTAATGGCATTATCTATCTTCAGGACAGGACTTTGTAAAAAATACATCTGGGGACCATTGCTTGTGTTTCATCTTTCTCTGGAGTCAGGCTATGTTTGACCCCTCAGTGAGTTTAGCAACATAATGAATTAATCAGCAACAAAGGTACTCTATACATAGAAAATGAAAAGTCACACAGAAATTACTTTAAGAGAATCATTACATATGTTTTAAAATACAATGTCTGGAATATGCTTTTTGTGTCAAATAAGCATTCTTATGTTTGTGTGATATGATTTTGGTGTATGGCTTCATGTGAATTCCTCTAGAAGGCGACTCTAAGAAAAGGTTGTAAGTGCAAGGAGGTTATTTGGGGGTGATCCCAGGGAGCAGGGGTTCAGGGGAGGAATGAGACAGGGAGGGAAGAAAGCCCAAACCAGGTGCATCAGCAAGCCAGTTACCAGAGCAGACGACTGGAGACACCACTCTGGGATTTGTGCAGAACAAGCCCCAGAATTATCCCACCACAGGAACAAGGAATTTATTCCCCAACTGCATCAGTCACAGGCTGGGCTGCTCCTGAGCTGCAGGAGAGAATGTTAGTTCCCGGCAGTTGGGACCTGACACCCACATATGTGAAGAGGGCTCTGGTGCCCAGAGAAAAGCCTCAGCCATATGCGTAGCCTACTTTTGCATTCCAGCCCCCTATAATGAAAAGGACATCATTTTTGGGTATTAGTTCTAGAAAGTCTTGTGGGGCTTCATAGAACCGTTCAATTTCAGATTCTTCAGCATTACTGGTCAACATAAACTTGGATTACTGTGATAGTGAATGGTCTAGTGGTTTTCCCTACTTTCTTCAATTTAAGTCTGAATTTGGCAATAAGGAGTTCATGGTCTGAGCCACAGTCAGCTCCTGGCCTTGTTTTTGCTGACTGTATAGAGCTTCTCCATCTTTGGCTGCAAAGAATAGAATCAATCTGATTTTGGTGTTGACCATCTGGTGATGTCCATGTATAGAGTCTTCTCTTGTGTTGTTGGAAGAGGGTGTTTGTTATGACCAGTGCATTTTCTTGGCAAAACTCTATTAGTCTTTGCCCTGCTTCATTCCGTATTCCAAGGCCAAATTTGCCTGTTACTCCAGGTGTTTCTTGACTTCCTACTTTTGCATTCCAGTCCCCTATAATGAAAAGGACATCTTTTTTGGGTGTTAGTTTTAAAAGGTCTTGTAGGTCTTCATAGAACTGTTCAACTTCAGCTTCTTCAGCATTACTAGTTGGGGCATAGACTTGGATTACTGTGATATTGAATGGTTTGCCTTGGAAACGAACACAGATCATTCTGTCATTTTTGAGATGACATCCAAGTACTGCATTTCAGACTCTTTTGTTGACCATGATGGCCACTCCATTTCTTCTGAGGGATTCCTGCCTGCAGTACTAGATGTAATGGTCATCTGAGTTAAATTCACGCATTCCAGTCCATTTCAGTTCGCTGATTCCTAGAATGTCGACATTAACTCTTGCCATCTCTTGTTTGACCACTTCCAATTTGCCTTGATTCATGGACCTGACATTCCAGGTTCCTATGCAATATTGCTCTTTACAGCATCGGACCTTGCTTCTATCACCAGTCACATCCACAGCTGGGTATTCTTTTTGCTTTGGCTCCATCCCTTCATTCTTTCTGGAGTTATTTCTCCACTGATCTCCAGTAACATATTGGGCACCTACTGACCTGGGGGGTTTCTCTTTCAGTATCCAATCATTTTGCCTTTTCATACTGTTCATGGGGTTCTCAAGGCAAGAATACTGAAGTGGTTTGCCATTCCCTTCTCCAGTGGACCACATTCTCTCAGATCTCTCCACCATGACCTGCCCGTCCTGGGTTGCCCCACGGGCATGGTTTAGTTTCGCTGAGTTAGACAAGGCTGTGGTCCTAGTGTGATTAAGTTGACTAGTTTTCTGTGAGTATGGTTTCAGTGTGTTTGCCCTCTGATGCCCTCTTGCAACACCTACTGTCTTACTTGGGTTTCTCTTACCTTGGGCGTGGGGTATCTCTTCACAGCTGCTCCAGCAAAGCACAGCCATTGCTCCTTACCTTGGACGAGGGGTATCTCCTTACTGCCGCCCTTCCTGACCTTCAACGTGGCATAGCTCCTCTAGGCCCTCTTGCGCCTGTGTAGCCATGGCTCCTTGGACATGGGGTTGGTCCTCCTGGCCACCGCCCCTGGCCGTGGGCATGGGGTTGCTCCTCCCGGCCGCCGCCCTTGGCCTCGAAATAGATTTTTTAGTCAGAAATAGATTTAAGGGCCTAGATCTGATAGATAGAGTGCTTGATGAACTATGGAATGAGGTTCGAGACATTGTACAGGAGACAGGGATCAAGACCATCCCCATGGAAAAAAAATGCAAAAAAGCAAAATGGCTGTCTGGGGAGGCCTTACAAATAGCTGTGAAAAGAAGAGAAGCGAAAAGCAAAGGAGAAAAGGAAAGATATAAACATCTGAATGCAGAGTTCCAAAGAATAGCAAGAAGAGATAAGAAAGCCTTCTTCAGCGATCAATGCAAAGAAATAGAGGAAAACAACAGAATGGGAAAGACTAGGGATCTCTTCAAGAAAATCAGAGATACCAAAGGAACACTTCATGCAAAGATGGGCTCGATAAAGGACAGAAATGGTATGGACCTAACAGAAGCAGAAGATATTAAGAAGAGATGGCAAGAATACACAGAAGAACTGTACAAAAAAGACCTTCATGACCCAGATAATCACGATGGTGTGATCACTGACCTAGAGCCAGACATCCTGGAATGTGAAGTCAGGTGGGCCTTGGAAAGCATCACTATGAACAAAGCTAGTGGAGGTGATGGAATTCCAGTTGACCTATTCCAAATCCTGAAAGATGATGCTGTGAAAGTGCTGCACTCAATATGCCAGCAAATTTGGAAAACTCAGCAGTGGCCACAGGACTGGTAAAGGTCAGTTTTCATTCCAATCCCAAAGAAAGGCAATGCCAAAGAATGCTCAAACTACTGCACAATTGCACTCATCTCACACGCTAGTCAGAGAAGGCAATGGCAACCCACTCTAGTGTTCTTGCCTGGAGAATCCCAGGGATGGGGGGCCTGGTAGGCTGCTGTCTATGGGGTTGCACAGAGTTGGATACTACTGAAGTGACTTAGCAGCAGCAGCACACGCTAGTAAAGTAATGCTCAAAATTCTCCAAGCCAGGCATCAGCAAAATGTGAACCGTGAACTTCCTGATGTTCAAGCTGGTTTTAGAAAAGGCAGAGGAACCAGAGATCAAATTGCCAACATCCGCTGGATCATGGAAAAAGCAAGAGAGTTCCAGAAAATCATCTATTTCTGCTTTATTGACTATGCCAAAGCCTTTGACTGTGTGGATCATAATAAACTACGGAAAATCTGAAAGAGATGGGAATACCAGGCCACCTGATCTGCCTCTTGAGAAATTTGTATGCCAGTCAGGAACCAACAGTTAGAACTGGACATGGAACAACAGACTGGTTCCAAATAGGAAAAGGAGTATGTCAAAGCTGTACATTGTCACCCTGCTTATTTAACTTATATGCAGAGTACATCATGATAAATGCTAGACTGGAAGAAACACAAGCTGGAATCAAGATTGCCGGGAGAAATATCAATAACCTTAGATATGCAGATGACACCACCCTTATGGCAGAAAGTGAAGAGGATCTAAAAAGCCTCTTGATGAAAGTGAAAGTGGAGAGTGAAAAAGTTGGCTTAAAGCTCAACATTCAGAAAATGAAGATCATGGCATCCAGTCCCATCACTTCATGTGAAATGGATGGGGAAACAGTGGAAACAGTGTCAGACTTTATTTTTCTGGGCTCCAAAATCACTACAGATGGTGACTGCAGCCATGAAATTAAAAGACACTTACTCCTTGGAAGGAAAGTTATGACCAACCTAGATAGCATATTCAAAAGCAGAGACATTACTTTGCCAGCAAAGGTTCGTCTAGTCAAGGCTATGGTTTTTCCTGTGGTCATGTATGGATGTGAGAGTTGGACTGTGAAGAAGGCTGAGCACCAAAGAATTGGTCCTTTTGAACTGTGGTGTTGGAGAAGACTCTTGAGAGTCCCTTGGACTGCAAGGAGATCCAACCAGTCCATTCTGAAGGAGATCAGCCCTGGGATTTCTTTGGAAGGAATGATGCTAAAGCTGAAACTCTGGTACTTTGGCCACCTCATGCGAAGAATTGACTCATTGGAAAAGACTCTGATGCTGGGAGGGATTGGGGGCAAGAGGAGAAGGGGACAACAGAGGATGAGATGGCTGGATGGCATCACTGACTCGATGGACGTGAGTCTGAATGAACTCGAGGTGTTGGTGATGGACAGGGAGGCCTGGCGTGCTGCGATTCATGGGGTCGCAAAGAGTCGGACATGACTGAGCGACTAATCTGATCTGATCTGATTTGATAGTGAATGGTTTGCCTTGGAATGGTTTGCCTTGGAAATGAACAGAGATCATCCTGTCATTTTTGAGATTGCATCCAAGTACTGCATTTCAGACTCTTTTTTTGACTATGATGGCTACTCCATTTCTTCTAAGGGATTCTTGTCCCCAGTAGTAGATATAATGGTCATCTGTGTTAAATTTGCCCATTCCAGTCCATTTTAATTCACTGACTCCTAAAATGTTGACATTCACTCGTTTCATCTCCTATTTGACTACTTCCAGTTTGCCCCGATTCATGGACCTAACATTCCAGGTTCCTATGCAATGTTGTTCATTATAGCATCAGACTGTACTTCCATCACTAGTCATGTCCACAACTGGGCATTGTTTTCACTTTGGTTCTGTCTCTTCATTCTTTCTGGAGTTATTTCTCCACTCTTCTCCAGTAGCGTATGGGGCACCTACCAACCTGGGGAATTCATCTTTCACTGTCATATATTTTTGCCTTTGGGTACTATTCATGGGGTTCTCAAGGCAAGAATACTGAAGTGGTTTGCCATTTCCTTCTCCAGTGGACCACATTTTGTCAGAACTCTCCACCATGACCCACCCATTTCGGGTGGCCCTACACTACATGGCCCATAGTTTCATTGAGTTAGACAAGGCTGTGGTCCATGTGATCACTTTGATTAGTTTTCTGTGACTGTGATTTTTATTCTGTCTGCCCTATGAAAGATAAGGATAAGAGGCTTATAGAAGCTTCCTGATGGGAGAGACTGACTGTGGGGAAAACTGGGTCTTGTTCTGAGGGGTGGGCCATGCTCAGTAAATCTTTAATCCAATTTTCTGTTGAAGGACAGGGCTGTGTTCCCTCCCTGTTGTTTGATCTGAGACCAAACTGTGGTGGAGGTAACGAAGATAATCGCGGCCTCCTTCTAAAGGTCCTGTGCACCCACTGCCACACTCAGTGCCCCCAACCCTGCAGCAGGCCACTGCCAACTCAAGCCTCCACTGGAGACTCCTGGACACTCACAGACAAGTCTGAGTCAGTCTCTTGTGGAGTCGCTGGTCATTTCTCCTGGGTCCTGGTGCACACAAGATTTTGTTTGTGCCCTCCAAGAGTCTGTTTCCCAAGTCCCGTGTAAATTTTGTAATCCAATCCCAACTTGCCTCCAAAGTCAAATTCCCTGGGGGCTCTCAGTCCCTTTGCCAGATCCCAAGTTGGGAAATCTGTTGTGGGTCCTAGAACTTTCTTAACAGTGTGAGAATTTCTTTGGTATAATTGTTCTGCAGTTTGTGGGGCATCTGCTCGGGGTTCATGGCGACCTCCTCCAAGAAGACTTATGACACACCAAGGTCTGCTGCACCCAGAGCCCCTGGCCCGGCAGCCAGCCACTGCTGGCCTGAGCCTCTGCAGGGGGACACTCAGACACTCAAAGGCAGGTCTGGCTTAGTCTCTATGGGGTCTGCTACACCCAAAGCCCCTGGCCGCATGGCTGGCCTCTGCTGAGAAGACACTCAAACACTCAAAGGAAGGTCTGGCTCAGTCTCTATGGGGTCTCCTGGCATGCACAAGGTTTTGTCTGAGCCCTCTAAGTGTCTCTAGTGAGTATGAGCTTTGATTCTAAATGTGATTTTGCCCCTCCTACCATCTTGCTGAGGCTTCTCCTTTGCCCTTGCAAGAGTAGGAAATCAAGATATACCTAGAATAACAGGAAAATTTGGCCTTGGAGTACAAAATGAAGCAGATCAGATCAGATCAGATCAGTCGCTCAGTCGTGTGCGACCCCATGAATCGCAGCACGCCAGGCCTCCCTGTCCATCACCAACTCCCGGAGTTCACTCAGACTCACATCCATCGAGTCAGTGATGCCATCCAGCCATCTCATCCTCTGTCATCCCCTTCTCCTCCTGCCCCCAATCCCTCCCAGCATCAGAGTCTTTTCCAATAAGTCAGTTCTTCCCATGAGGTGGCCAAAGTACTGGAGTTTCAGCTTTAGCATCATTCCTTCCAAAGAAATCCCAGGGCTGATCTCCTTCAGAATGGACTGGTTGGATCTCCTTGCAGTCCAAGGGACTCTCAAGAGTCTTCTCCAACACCACAGTTCAAAAGCATCAATTCTTCAGTGTTCAGCCTTCTTCACAGTCCAACTCTCACATCCATACATGACCACAGGAAAAACCATAGCCTTGACTAGACGGACCTTTGTTGGCAAAGTAATGTCTCTGCTTTTGAATATGCTATCTAGGTTGGTCATAACTTTCCTTCCAAGGAGTAAGTGTCTTTTAATTTCATGGCTGCAGTCACCATCTATAGTGATTTTGGAGCCCAGAAAAATAAAGTCTGACACTGTTTCCACTGTTTCCCCATCTATTTCCCATGAAGTGGTGGGACAGGATGCCATGATCTTAGTCTTCTGAATGTTGAGCTTTAAGCCAACTTTTTCACTCTCCACTTTCACTTTCATCAGGAGGCTTTTGAGTTCCTCTTCACTTTCTGCCATAAGGGTGGTGTCATCTGCATATCTAAGGTTATTGATATTTCTCCCGGCAATCTTGATTCCAGCTTGTGTTTCTTTCAGCCCAGCATTTCTCATGATGTACTCTGCATAAAAGTTAAATAAGCAGGATGACAATATACAGCCTTGATGTACTCCTTTTCCTATTTGGAACCAGTCTGTTGTTCCATGTCCAGTTCTAACTGTTGCTTCCTGACCAGCATACAAATTTCTCAAGAGGCAGATCAGGTGGTCTGGTATTCTCATCTCTTTCAGAATTTTCCACAGTTTATTGTGATCCACACAGTCAAAGGCAAGGGCTAAAAACAGAGTTTTTCCAAGAGAACCCATAGCAAACATAGCAAACATCCTCTTCCAAAAACACAAGAAAAGACTGTACACATGGACATCACCAGATGGTCAATACTGAAATCAGATTGATTATATTCTTTGCAGCCAAAGATGGACAAGCTCTATACAGTCAGCAAAAACAAGACCAGGGGCTGACTGTGGCTCAGATCATGAACTCCTTAATGTTAAATTCAGATTTACATTGAAGAAAGTAAGGACAGCCACTAGACTATTCAGGTATGACCTAAATCAAATCCCTTACAATTTTACAGTGCAAGTGACAAATATATTCAAGGGATTAGATCTGATAGACAGAGTGCCTGAAGAACTATGGACCAAGGTTTGTGACATTGTACAGGAGGCAGGGATCAAGACCATCCCCAAGGGAAAAAAAAAAATGCAGAAAGGCAAAATGGTTGTCTGAGGAGCCCTTACAAATAGCTGAGAAAAGAAGAGAAGTGAAAGGCAAAGGAGGAAAGGAAAGATATACCTATTTGAATGCAGAGTTCCAAAGAATAGCAAGAAGAGATAAGAAAGCATTCTTCAGTGATGAATGCAAAGAAATAGAAGAAAACAATGAAATGGGAAAGACTAGAGATCTCTTCAAGAGAATTAGAGATACCAAGGGAAATTTTCATGCAAAGAAGGATACAATGAAAGACAGAAATGGTATGGACCTAACAAAAGCAGAAGACACTAAGAAGAGGTGGCAAGAATACACGGAAGAACTATACAAAAAAGATATTCATGACCTAGATAACCATGATGGTATGATCACTCACCTAGAGCCAGACATCCTGGAATGCAAAGTCAAGTGGGCCTTAGCAAGCATCACTATGAACAAAGCTAGTGGAGATGATGGAAATCCAGTTGAGCTATTTCAAATCCTCAAAGATGATGCTGTGGAAGTGCTGCACTCAGTATGCCAGCAAATTTGGAAAAGTCAGCAATGGCCACAGGACTGGAAAAGGTCAGTTTTCATTCCAATCCCAAAGAAAGGCAATGCCAAAGAATGCTCAAACTACCACACAATTGCACTCATCTCACATGCTAGGAAAGTAATGCTCAAAATTCTCCAAGCCAGGCTTTAACAGTACATGAACTGTGAACTTCCAGATATTCAAGCTGGATTTAGAAAGTGATCGAATTGCCAACTCTTGATGGATCATTGAAAAAGCAAGAGAGTTTCAGAAAAGCATCTACTTCTGTTTTATTGAGTATGCCAAAGCCTTCAACTGTATGGATCCCAACAAACTGTGGGAAATTCTGAGAGATGGGAATACCAGACCACCTGCCATGCCTCCTGAGAAATGCAGGTCAAGAAGCAACAGTTGAGGCTGTATATTGTCACTCTGCTTATTTAACTTGTATGCAGAGTACATCATATGAAATGCCAGGCTGGATGAAGCACAAGCTGGAATCAAGATTGCTGGGAGAAATATCAATGACCTCAGATATACAGATGACACCACCCTTATGGCAGAAAGTGAAGAGCTAAAGAGCCTCTTGATGAAAGTGAAAGAGGAGAATGAAAAAGTTGACTTAAAACTCAACATTCAGAAAATGAAGATCATGGCATCCGGTCCCATCACTTCAAGGCAAATAGATGGGAAAACAATGGAAGCAGTGAGAGACTTTATTTTTGGGGCTCCAAAATCACTGCAGATGGTGACTACAGCTATGAAATTAAAAGATGCTTGCACCTTGGAAGAAAAGCTATGACCAACCTAGACAGAAAATTAAAAAGCAGATACATTCTTTCCTGAAAAAGGTCCATCTAAGAAGGAAGTGGCAACCCACTCCAGTGTTCTTGCCTGGAGAATCCCAGGGATGGGGGAGCCTCGTGGGCTGCCGTCTATGGGGTTGCACAGAGTCAGACATGACTGAAGCAACTTAGCAGCAGCAGCAGCAGCAGTCAAAGCCATGGTTTTTCCAGTAGTCATATATGGATGTGAGAGTTGGACTACAAAAAAAACTGAGCACCGAAGAATTAATGCTTTTGAACCATGGTGTTGGAGAAGACTCTTGAGAGTCCCTTGGATTGCAAGGAGATCCAACCAGTCCATCCTAAAGGAGATCAGTCCTGAGTGTTCATTGGAAGGACTGATGCCAAAGTGAAAACTCCAATACTTTGGCCACCTGATATGAAGAGCTGACTCTTTGGGAAAGACCCTGATGCTGGGAAAGATTGAAGGCAGGAGCAGAAGGAGATTACAGGGGATGAGACGGTTAGATGATGCCACTGACTCAATGGACATGAGTTTGAGCAAGCTCTGGGAGTTGGTGATGGACAATGAAGCCTGGCATGCTGTAACCCATTGGGTCCCAAAGAGTTGGACACAACTGAGTGACTGAACCGAACTGAGTTGTGGCCAGTTGCAAGGTGGATGGTGTGAGCAGGAGTGGGAAAGGCCAAGTGATGCAGGTCAATGAGAGCAGCTGCTCAGTATGTATAGTGGAAACCCATCCAGTGGTTTACTTTTAGCACTTGATAATTTGTGTACCTTGTAGCACTGAATACCTCACTGTTTACAAAGGGCTTTATTTATGTTATCTTAATCTTTACAAGGACTTGAGGGGTGGGTTGGGATGGTGAGCAGGTTTTACCATTCATATAGAGGAGGGATCTGAGGTTCACAGGGACCCATTTTCACAGATGGTAAGGAAGCAGTGCAGGAATCTGGCTCTACTGAAAATGGTTGTTGTCTCCCCAGCACCCTCTTGTCTTCTCTCTCCCACTCTGCAACTATGCTTTGCAGTTTGTGTGGGACTGACTCCATCCCCAGCTATGGGGATGGGCTTCAGTTGGCTGAAGGCAGCCAGACTTTTGTGTCCTTAGTAGACACAATGATTGATTCAGTTCAGTTAGAGCAAAGTGAAGGACTGTGGCAAACTAAATGGGCAGGATAAGAAAAAGATATCTCTTTATTTGTTATATTGCTTGAGGATTTTGGCTTCTTGTAAAAATTTTAATTTCAGTTCCTGGGAAAGATCATCTTCATGTGTTCTAACAATGATACCAATTTTATGTTTTAATGTACCCCTAAATGTATCATCAAAATTTCCCTTGCCCAGTAATTATGACAGCTTCATGACTGAGATGGAGAAGGCAGTGGCACCCCACTCCAGTACTCTTGTCTGGAAAATCCCATGGATGGAGGAGCCTGGTGGGCTGCAGTCCATGGGGTCGCTAAGAGTCGGACATGACTGAGCAACTTCATTTTTTTTAAATTGATTTTATATTTTACACATGTATCAGAAAATACATTGTCTTGTAGTTCCTGACAGCCGTCATGTGATCGAGAGGCAATTCAGCCTTAGGGTGAAGCCAATGGCATTGATGGTAGAAAAGACAGATAAAAAGACCCCCCAAAGTGAAAAACAAAAACAGGGTCCTTGGTCACATTCTTGATTAGGTGGACAAAACGGATGAAGCTGAGGAACTCCATTTATTGTTTAAAAATGTCGTCTGAGGTTGGATTTTCAAAAATGCAGTTGAGAACATTCTGAGAGCACCTCGCTTAGTGCTCCACACCAAATGCCCCTCATCATCCTAGGATGAAATAACTTAAACTTCTTATATGCAAAACCTAGATGGAGTTTACTTGTCAGTTGCACAACATGTTCACCTAAATTATTATATCTTATCACTTGAAGTGTATAATCATAATCCATGAAAGCTTCAATACAGTCCAGGTTATAGCTTGGAGACCAGCAAGGAAATTAAATAAAGGAAAAATAAAGATATTTCACTTTTAAGTAAACTTATGCCTTATATGGAGAATATTCACTGGAGCCATTTTTTCCCCCCAAGAAACCATACATTCAAGAAAACAAAAGAAGAAAGTGAAACTAATGATAGCTAGAAAATCAGGTATTCTCTTTTTATTTGGATATGCAATGTTGGCCACTATGCGGGGCTTTTTCCTGGCTTCTTTTCCCTCACCTACCTCACTTCAATAGCTTAGAAAAGCAAAATACTCTTTTTCTTAGCCTCCTGCAGCTACAGGTGGTTATGTGATACAGTTTCAGCCAATAAGATGTAAACAGGTTCTTCAGAGAGACTTTCAGTTCCATTTCTTTTAAAAACGGGGCATATTCTACCAGGATGGCTCTTTCCCTTTCCTCCTTCCCCTGCCTTAGGCAATTATGTGAAGTCCAGAGCTATGGTTGCCAGCTTGTGATAATTAGGCAAAAAACATGAGGACAAAAGCCAAGGAAAGTGGGGGTGAAAGGACAGGAATAGTCTGGCTCCCAGATGGTACCGTTGAGCAATGGAACCCCTGCCAGAAACTGCCTGTCTCTGGACTTTCTTTTAAAGGAGAAATCTAAGCCCTGTTTATTTAAGCCAGTGTTTACCGAGTATTATTTTACCTGCAGCCTCATGCATTTCAAACTGGTATACGCAATCACTTAACAATTTTTTAAATATCTAGGCTTATTTCAGATTTCTACTCTATGTTTTTGTTCTTATGTTCTGATGGATGTAACTTAGCTCAGGAGATATTTGTATATCAAACATGTCAGTGCTTTTTTTTAAATGAAGGAAACCACTGCTCTGGTGAAGCACAAAGAACCTCTATCATGGATTCAGTCTTGGGAGCATATCTAAGCTCTTCCAGTCACCACCTGTTTGATCTTCCAAACGCTATGACAATCTCTGTTTTTAAAACAATTTTTATTGGAGTATAGTTGCTTTACAATGTTGTGTTAGTTTCTCTTGTACAGCAAAGTGAATCAGCTATACATACACGTATATCCCCTCTTTTTTAGATTTCCTTCCCACTTAGGTCACCAGAGAGCTCTGAGTAGCGTGCCCTATGCTACACAGTAGGCTCTCATTAGTTATCTATTTTATATTAGCAGTATATATACCAGAGAAGGCAATGGCACCCCACTCCAGTACTCTTGCCTGGAAAATCCCATGGATGGAGGAGCCTGGTGGGCTGCAGTCCATGGGGTCGCTAAGAGTTGGACACGACTGAGCGACTTCACTTTCACTTTTCACTTTCATGCATTGGAGAAGGAAATGGCAACCCACTCCAGTGTTCTTGCCTGGAGAATCCCAGGGATGGGGGAGCCTGGTGGGCTGCCGTCTGTGGGGTCGCACAGAGTCGGACATGACTGAAGTGACTTAGCAGCAGCAGCAGTATATATACATCAATCCCAATCTTCCAGTTCACCCCACACTCCCTTCCCCCTTTGGTATCCATGAGTGACAATCTCTGTATTTTAAATGGCATATTAGAGCTCTCACATTTAAAGTGATTATTGATATAATTGGATTAACATCTATCATGTTTGTTTTCTTCTCATTGTATGTCTTTTTGGGGGGGGGGCGGGGAGGCCTCTTCTCCCTTCTCTTTTTCTTTCTGTTGTAATTCTTTGTCTGTTTTAATTGAGCATTTTACATTATCAGTCCTATTTTATCTTCTTTCTTAGCGTATCAGTTATACTTGAAATAATTTTTGTGGTTTCCCTGGACTGTAAAATATATCTTAAAAAAAGCTAAGTCCACCTTCAGTTAACACTATAACACTTCACATGAAGTCCAAGTACCTTTTAGCAGAATGTTCCCAACTTATCTCTCCTATCCCTTGTGACATTGCTATTATTAATTTCACTCATCTATATGCTATTTTCACTGTAATTCATTGCTACTATTATTACTTTTAAAAAGTGATTATTCAAACTGATTTAAGAATAATAAGAATGATATAGTTTACTGTATCACTTCTTATTCCTTCTCTGACAATCCTGTTTTTATCCAGATCTGAGTTTTTTACCTATATTATTTTCCTTCTGTCTGAAGAACTTTTAACATTTCTTGCAGACCAGGTCCACTGGTGATGAATTCCCTCATTTTTGTTTGTCAGAGAAAGTCTCTGCTGCTAAGTCACTTTAGTTGTGTCTGACTCTGTGAAACCCCATAGATGGCAGCCCACCAGGCTCCCCCATCCCTGGGATTCTCCAGGCAAGAATGCTGGAGTGGGTTGCCATTTCCTTCTCCAATTCATGAAAGTGAAAAGTGAAAGTGAAGTCACTCAGTCATGTCCGACTCTTAGTGACCCCTTGGACTGCAGCTTACCAGGCTCCTCCATCCATGAGATTTTCCAGGCAAAAATACTTGAGTGGGGTGCCATTGCCTTCTCTGGAGAAAGTCTCTATTTCTCTTTAATTTTTGAAGGATAATTTCACTGGATACAGAATTCTAGGTTGGTGGTGTGTTTTCTTTCAACATTTCAAATATTTCATATCACCTTCCTTTTCTTTGCATGGTCTCTGATGAGAAGTCCACTGTAATTCTTATCCTGGTTCTTCTCTTGGTAAGGTATTTCCCCCCCTCTAGCTTCTTCAAGATTTTCTCTTTGTCTTTTTCTTCAGTTTGAATATGATATGCAAAAGGGTTTCATTTGTTTTCTTTGTATTTATTCTTCATCTTTGACCTTCCTGGATCTGTGATGATTTAGTGTTTGTCATTAGTTTTTTTTTTTTTTGTCATTAGTTTTTGAAAGTTCTAAGCCATTATAACTTCAAATAATTCTTATTTACCCATGGAGAGTAGGTATTTGTGGTGGAAAATGTTTGGAGACATTTTTTGAAGGATTCCTCTTTCCCTCCCTGGCATTTATTTTTCATTCCTCTCTCTGTGAGTGAGCTGAGATCCACCTGACCTAGCCTGGGCACTTTCTGTGTAATTGGTAACATCTGTGGCAAGACGGTCCTCTGGAAATGTCAATTTTTGGTTTCTTGGAGAAGGTTATAATAACGTCATGCTAGACAGGACAAGTTCTTGCGACTTCAGTAAGATCACAGACCTCAAACTTAGATGTTTGTGGGCCAAAGGGAAGATGTATCTTGCTTGGGTTCACCTGATGGCAGACTCAGGGACAAGTATTTGAACAGTTGGAGTTTATTTGGGAGATGAGAGCATGGGGAAGGGAGATGTAGTCAAGAAGACAGCCAATAAAATGTTCACTGATGAGCAGGTTACCACAGTGAGCAGCTGGAGCTCTAGCCTGTTGAGGGCACTCTGAGAGACTGCAGAACTTGCCTTCAAATGATGCCTCCAGATGGGAAAGGAATCAAGGTGCTCATCTGCTGACTCTCATCACCCACTGAGGAGGGCTGCTCTTGGGGCGTCAACTCTTGCTTTGTGTGGTTGGGGGATCCTGAACGCACAGAAAACCCTTAGACAGAAGGAGGCAGGTGCTTAAAGCAGGAAGTGATCAGTGTGCCTGGTGACTTAGATCAGGACTAACGTTTGTCCGCATTGGAATATCAGAATAATTCAAGGGCACGATAGTGAACACGGGACAGCTTCAAAATAATTTCTTATCTCTTTGGTTAACTAAATCTATGTTCAACTCATGTGTCTCTCCTTTTAAGCATCTTTACATTTTTTCCAGGGGCAGAAACAGCAAGTTTCAAAGTATGAAGCTTGCTGTTAGATTCTTATTTCTAGTACTTTCCCCTTTTAATAGAACATCTGTCTCATCATTAACGTTGGAAATACACATTTAAAAGAACTAGACAAGAATGCTCCTGGAGTTCTGCTGAATAGGAGTTTTCTAAAAGCACGTTACCTCATTCTTACTTCTGCAAGGGGAGGCCCTACTGCATACAGATGCTATTTTCACATGGCTCACTTATATTCACATTTAAAGCTGAAAGGTCAACATGGAGGAAGACACTGCTCAGGGATGGGGCAGGGATGAATTGCTGTGCACACTGTTATTTTTAGTGGCTACCTCTTGTTGTCCTTAAACTGTCACTGAAGAGTAGCTTTGAACAATCTGCAAAATCCTGAAAGGTCATAACCTAGGAGGGGGAGAGACCCCAGGAACATGCACCAGGGAAGATGCAGATGGATAAACAAGCCATAAAGTGCACCATATTTTCTTGTTTCCAGCATTTCACTGAAGAGTTGACCCCGGGCTATTCCCCTGTGAAAGTGGAATTTTAAAAGAACCAGCCCCAAACAAACCTATACTAATCCCCAGTTGGCTGGCTTTCCCCATCACTAATGAAACACAGGAGGGTCCCAAAGTGAGGTGTGACAATTTGAGAGGCAGAGTGAAGATCATAGAGGCGAGAAAACTACCACCTCTCCTTTCATATCCTGAGGAGCATATGGGCCAGACTTAGCACGCTCAGAGTTCTGGTGGCCGGGACAGTGTTCCCACTGCTGGAGAGCTGCATGTGGATGGACACCCACCACTGCAGTGCCCCCTCCTCCAGCAGGGCTCAGCTCACCCTTTCCAAAGATGCCTTAGCTGAGAGTGTTGCACATGTTGGTTCTGAGGACTGAAATGAATGAAAAGAGAACGAGACATGGGATAAGGGACAGGCTGACCTGCTCACCAGCTAGCTGTGGGGACCTGACTCTGGGCTCTAGGACCAGCCTATGGATGGAGCTTACAAGGTATCATGTATCAGTCAGGAGTAAATAGGGTGGGTATTAGAGCAGTACTGGGGGAGGAGGGCTGGATCTCTAGGGACTGAGAAATCAGGGTGTTGTTCTGGTTCACTCGCTCAGTCGTGTCCAAGTCTCTGTGACTCCATGGACTGTAGCACGCCAGGCCTCCCTGTCCATCACTATCTCCTGGAGTTTGCTCAGACTCATGTCCATTGAACTGATGCTACCATCCAACCATCTCATCCTCTCGCTTCCTTCTCTTCCTGCCCTCAATCTTTCCCAGCATCAGGATCTTTACCAATGAGTCAGCTCTTTGAATCAGATGGTCAAAGTATTGGAGTTTCAGCTTTAGCATCAGTCTTTTCAACTAATTTTCAGGGTTGATTTTCTTTGGAATTGACAGGTTTGATCTCCTTGCAGTGCAAGGGACTCTCAAGAGTCTTCTCCAACAGCACAGTTCAGTGCTCAGCCTTCTTTATGGTTTGACTCTCACATCACTGCTGGAAAAACCATAGCTTTGACTATACAGACCTTTGTCAGCAAAGTGATGGCTCTTTTGAATATGCTGTCTAGGTTTGTCATAGCTTTTCTTCCAAGTAACAAACCTCTTTTAATTTCATGCCTGCAGTCACTTTCCATAGTGATTTTGGAGCACAAGAAAATAAAGTTTGTCGCTGTTTCCATTGTTTCCCCATCTATGTGCCATGAAGTGATGGGAGTGGCTGTCATGTTAGTTTTTTGAATGTTGAGTTTTAAGCCAACTTTTTCACTTTTCTCTTCCACCTTCATCAAAAGACTCTTTAGTTCCTCTTGGCTTTCTGCCATTAAGGTGGTGTCATCTGCATATCTGAGGTTATTGATATTTCTCCCAGCAATCTTGATTCCAGCTTGTGCTTCATCCAGCCCGGGCATGGATATAAGTTAACTCTGCATATAAGTTAAATAAGCAGGGTGACAATATACAGCCTTGACGTATTCCTTTCCCAATTTTGAACCAGTCCATTGTTCCATATCCGGTTGTAACTGTTGCTTCTTGACCTTGCATGCAGGTTTCACAGGAGGCAGGTAAGATGGTCTGGTATTCCCATCTCTTTAAGAATTTTCCACAGTTTGTTGTGATCCACACAATCAAAGGCTTTCAATTCAGTTGCTCAGTCATGTTCGACTCTGCAACTCTATGGAAGGTAGCACTCCAGGCTTCCTTGTCCATCACCAACTCCCAGAGCTTGCTCAAATTCATGTCCATCAACTCGGCGATGTCACCCAATCATCTCATCCTCTGTCATCTGCTTCTCCTCCTGCCTTCAATCTTTCCCAGCATCAGGGTCTTTTTCAATGAGTTGGTTCTTCACATCAGGTGGCCAAAGTTTGAGTTTCACTTTCAGCATCAGTCCTTCCAATGAATATTCAGGACTAATTTCCTTTAGGATGGACTGGTTGGATCTCCTTGCAGTCCATGGGACTCTCAAGAGTCTTCTCCAACACCACAGTTCACAAGCATAAATTCTTCAGTGCTCATCTTTCTTTATAGTCCAAATCTCACATCCACATGGTTTTTCCATGACTACTGGAAAAACCATAGCTTTGACTAGATGGACCTTTGACGGCAAAAGCTTTAGCATAGTCAGTGAACAGAAGTAGATATTTTTCTGGCATTCCCTTATTTTACTATGATCCAACAGATGTTGGCAATTTGCTCTCTGGCTCCTCTGCTTTTTCTAAATCCAGTTTAAACACCTGGAAGTTCTCAGTTCACTTCTCACTTTTGAAGCCTAGCTTGAAGGATTTTGAGCATTACCTTGCTAGCATGTGAAATGAGTGCAATTGTGTGGTAGTTTGAGCATTCTTTGGCATTGTCCTTCTTTGGGATTGGAATGAAAACTGACCTTTTCCAGTCCAGTGGCCACTGCTGAGTTTTCCAAATTTGCTGGCATAACGAGTGCAGCACTTTTACAGCATCATCTTTTAGGATTTGAAATAGCACAGCTGGAATTCCATCAGCTTCACTAGCTTTGTTCATAGTAATGCTTCCTAAGGCCCTCTTGACTTCACATTCCAGGATGTCTGCCTCTAGGTGAGTGACCACACAATTCTACTTCTTATTGGTCTCTGGATGCTCTTTTTGGGATTGTGGAAGCAGGGCCTGTCATCCTCCTTGGAAGACGTCCAAAGGGTCAAGGTTAAGTCGACTATCAGATGGTGCTAGGAGTTGGGCCTCTTCTATGCTCAGCTTTCCTTTCCCACGGGCTGACATCTGCAGCCTCAACCACACACGACATGACAAGGTCCTAGGCCTTCGTGGAGCCGCGATGGGTAGCTGTGTCCTGGAAACATGAGGAGGAGCTTGCCACCTAGAGACATGGATTTTGACTTCTCTACCAGAAAAAAACCAGCCCATCACCTTTCTTACAAATTTTAATCTACTTTAACTAATAAATTATTATTTTGATTTATTATTATTATGCTATGCTATTCTAAGTCACTTCAGTCGTGTCCAACTCTGTGTGACCCCATAGACAGCAGCCCACCAGGCTCCCCCGCCCCTGGGATTCTCCAGACAAGAACACTGGAGTGGGTTGCCATTTCCTTCTCCAATGCATGAAAGTGAAAAGTGAAAGTGAAGTCGCTCAGTTGTGTCCGACTCTTAGCGACCCCATGGATTGCAGCCTACCAGGCTCCTCGGTCCATGGGATTTTCCAGGCAAGAGTCCTGGAGTGGGGTGCCATTGCTTATTGTCATACTCCTGGGTTAATTCTGTTCTTTTGTAGATACCCTGTCTTTCTTTTGCTTGGATGTGTTTATGGGACTATTAGATAAGAAATTTTGTAAAGAAAAGGTACTGAGCAAGTAAACTTTGTAAACTTTTTATGTTAAAGACTCCCTATTTTGGGACTTCCCTGAAGATCCAGTGGTTAAGACTCCACCTTCCAGTGCAGGGGGTGTGGATTCGATTCTTGGTCAGGGGGCTAAGATCCCATATGCCTGATGGCCCAAAAACCATAAACAGCAGAAGCAATATTGTAACAAATTCAATAGACTTTAACAATGGCCTACATTAAAAAAAAAAAAAAAAATTAAAAAAGTCCCTATTTCCCCCTACCTTGGTTAGACGTATTTTACTGGATATAGGATTTTAGACTCAAAACTATTTCCCTCTGAAATCGAAGTCATTTCTTCATTCTCCTCCAGCATCAGGAAATGCTAATGAGACATCCTTGAAGAAAAAGCAGCAGGGGATACAAACCAAAAACGCATAAGAGACCAATACAAACAGTCACGCATACATGAGAAAGAAGTGTCACTAGTAAATGGAAGTCAGACATTAGTAAGAACCCATTTTCTTCTCCATCAGGTTGACAAAGATTATAGAAATGGTAATATTCAGCATTGACCCAGAAGGTGGAAATGAATATTTTTATAGACTACTTGATGCGTACGAAAATTGGAACAAACTTTCTGGAGGACACATTTGTAATATTCAGAAGTAAAATCTGTTACTTTTACTTTTGTAGGTGAGATTGTTATTTTTTTTAATTTGAAAAATTTTTAGTTTTCTTTATCCTTGTTGTGGCCAAGTTTCACAAAGATGCTTTTAAGTGAAAATCTATTTTTATTCATCAACTCAGTACTTATTGGGCCTTTCCTACCATCTGTTTTGGTTCAGCCTCAGGGAAATAGTTCTATATTATTTCTTTAATGTTCTTTTTTTCCCCCTGCCTTAAGTTTTCCTTATTCTTTCTTTCTTAACATTTTGTTAGATAGATATTGGTTCTTCTGCTCCTTTATCTTTAAAATTTTCTCTCATGTTTTCCATTTCTTTTGTCCTTGGATTTATATTCTGAGAGAGATTTAAATTTTAAAGTTGCTTTTTTAATTTGCTCTATTAATTTGTTTTCACCAAACATTTAAATACGATTTTTAATTTTATGAACTCTGGTTCCTTTTCATATCAACCTCTTTTTGTTTTGGAAATGTGATATCTTTGCACAATCAACTTGACCCATAAGAGCAATAATTAGAATATTTTAAAAGTTCCCTATTCTATGATTGTCTGTTGTTATTGGTGAATTTTTTTTTTCCTTTTTCATCTTTGCTATTCATTTTGGTGTTATTGGTTTTCTTCAAATATCTGGTAATCCCTGATCTTCCATCTAGATTCACAATCAAGGAACATATTAATAGTTTAAATAGCTGGCATGTTTCTTTTCTATTTGGCTATTATTAAGTAGTATATGCAAAAGGCAAAGGAGACAAGGAAAGATACATCTATCTGAATGCAGAGTTCCAAAGAACAACAAGGAGAGATAAGAAAGCCTTCCTCAGTGATCAGTGCAAAGAAATAGAGGAAAACATTAAAATGGGAAAGACTACAGATCTCTTCAAGAAAATTAGAGTTACCAAGGGAATATTTCATGCAAAGATGGGCACAATAAAGGACAGAAAAGGTATGGACTTAACAGAAGCAAAGGATATTAAGAAGGGGTGGCAAGAATACGGAGAAGAACTATACAAAAAAAGAACTATACAAAAAAAGACCCAGATAACCACATGGTATGGTCACCCACCTAGAGCCAGACATCCTGGAGTGTGAAGTCAAGTAGGCCTTAGGAAGCCTCATTATGAACAAAGCTAGTGGAGATGATGGAATTCCAGCTGAGCTGTTAAAGTGCTGCACTCAATATGCCATGAAATCTGGGAAACTCAGCAATGGCCA
Source organism: Bos taurus (assembly GCF_002263795.3). NCBI lineage: Eukaryota > Metazoa > Chordata > Mammalia > Artiodactyla > Bovidae > Bos > Bos taurus. Next base: position 6,755,919 of record NC_037340.1, on the reverse strand, counting down.
CAGGATTGGGAAAGGTCAGTTTTCATTCCAACCCCAAAGAAAGGCAATGCCAAAGAATGTTCAAACTATCCCACAATTGCACTCATCCCACACGTTAGCAAGGTAATGCGCAAAATTCTCCAAGCTAGGCTTCAATAGTACGTGAACCAAGAACTTCCAGATGTTCAAGCTGGATTTAAAAAGGCAGAGGAACCAAAATTGCTAACATTCGTTGGATCACAGAAAAAGCAAGAGAATTCTGGAAAAACATCTACTTCTGCTTCATTGACTATACTAAAGCCTTTGACTGTATGGATCACAACAAACTGTGGGAAATTCTTAAAGAGATGAGAATACCAGACCACCTTACCTGTCTCTTGAGAAATCTGTATCAGGTCAAGAAGGAACAGTTGGAACTGGACGTTGAGTGGTTCCAAATTGGGAAAGATGTACATCAAGGCTGTATATTGTCACTCTGCTTACTTAACTTATATGCAGAGTATGTCATGTGAAATGCTGGGCTGGATGAAGATTGCCGGGAGAAATATAAATAACCTCAGATATGCAGATGACACCACCCTTATGACAGAAAGCCAAGAGCCTCCTGATGAAAGTGAAAAAGAAAGTGAAAAAGTTGGCTTAAAACTCAACATTCCAAAAACGAAGATCATGGCATCTGGTCCCATCACTTCATGGCAAATAGATGGGGAAACAATGGAAACAATGAGAGACTTTATTTTCTTGGGCTCCAAAATCACTGCAGATGGTGACTGCAGCCATGATATTAAAAGATGCTTTCTCCTTGGAAGAAAGCTATGACCAACCTAGACAGAATATTTAAAAGTAGAGACATTACTTTGCCAATAAATGTCCATCTAGTCAAGGCTATGGTTTTTCCAGTAGTCATGTATGAACTATAAAGAAAGCTGAGCACCAAAGAATTGATGCTTTTGTACTGTGGTGTTGGATAAGACTCTTGAGTCCCTTGAACTGCTAGGCGATCAAACCAGTCAGTCCTAAAGGAAATCAGTCCTGAATATTCATTGGAAGGACTGATGCTGAATCTGAAACTCCAATTACTTTGGCCACCTTATGCGAAGAACTGACTCTTTGGAGAAGACTCTGATGCTGGGAAAGATTGAAGGCAGGAGCAGAAGGGGCCGACAGAGGATGAGATGGTTGGATGGCATCACCGACCCAATGGACATGAGTTTGAGTAAACTCCGGGAGTTGGTGATGGACAGGGAAGCCTGGCGTGCTTCAGTCCAGGGGGTTGCAAAGAGTTGGACACATCTGAGGGACTGAGCTGACTGGCTGATTGAAATAGTACATGAGATTTCCTGTAAAACATACAATTTTTCAGTGAGTTAATGTTCATTATAGTAGAAATAGACCCACTTTAATATAGTATTTTAATTTTCCATGTAATATACCTGTAACACCTATAGGAGTCATAGAAGTATCTATGTGGACAATCTTTGACATTTGGTTCATCCTACTTAGTTGATCCAACTTAATGAATTGTCCCATTAATAAAAAATCTTACAAATATATACTTTGAGGTTTTGCCTAGGGGTTTTTTGTTTTGTTTTGTTTTTTGTCTTTTTTTTTTAGTTAAAAACTCTTAGATATTTAGTTGAAAATATTTTTGGGAATCTGGGTTGTATTTTTTAAGATCAACACACTGTTTTATGCATATTGAAAACCACTTTTCATCATAGATGTCTATAATTATTGACCATGATTTATTGATATTTATGCATGCAGGAGTGTTTTTAAAAGAGTGGTATAAAGTATACGAAATTGATATGAACATTATTAAAATAGTTGTATGAGAACTACAATCATGTGCAAAGTAGACAAATTATAAGGAAATCATGTATTGTTGGTTAAAGAGATTATTTTTCCCTTCAAAAAAAAAAAAAAAACAACTCATAGTCTGATTGGCTGCATCAACCTGGTGAACATTTTTCATTTGAAAGATGTCAAGATCTTTTTCCATGATCTCACATGGCTGCCCCTTCATTTTTCACACACAGGGCCTTATTCATGCTGGGGATCCCAAGTCAAGCAGGCTAGCTTGAGCTCATCTCAGTGAAGCCATTACACTTCTTTCGGTCATTCTTCCACGTTTGTTCCATGCATGCTTCAAATCCAGAGGAAAAAAAAAAAAAAAAACTCATGGAATTGGAGAAACAAAGAAGCGGCAATTTCCTTGCCTTATTCCTCAGCCGATGATGAAGTGGAGAGCGTGTGGTGATTGGAGCCACACTCTACCCTGGCCATGGGCAGTATACCCAACCTAATTAAGAAAGATCCTGAATAAACTTGGGTGGGAGCCAAAATCGCTAGCTCCTTCAATCAATATTTTTGATATAAAAATCAGCATCTGGACTGAATGAAAGGGAGCACTGTTTCATGCCATGGTGGGGAAAAAACACAACATACCCTCTTTCTTCTGCTCCTACCTTCTCATGATGGATGTTTCATTGATTTGTATCAGTGATAACCTTTCAGGGCAGTTGAGTTGCAGACAGTGGATGTGAGCCTATCATCTGGACCAAGGAGTAGAATGAGAATGAGAGTAACAATTTCTACCTTCAACCCTGTCCCAGGCATCGCCTTTTTTTCAAGTACGTAAGCTGGTTCACGTATTCCTGCTTGAATTACCTCTGCTAATATATCAAGTTTAGCTGAAATAACTTTTTAAGAAACTTGACTCAAGAAGGAGGAGGGCAGAAAAAAGCAACACCCTGTCGGAGTCTTGAAAGCCCTCTTTAGGCCCTGATACTTCCCTGACATCTTCAATACTGTGGTTGTGAGTCCACTACTCATCTCCAAGAGAGTCCTAGGAGATAATGTATGTCAGAGCTCTTTGCTATTTTTTTAAGGATGATATACTGTTGGTTAGTGGGAATGTTTTCCGTCTATTGCCTGGACTGGGTGGCAGGTAGGATCTTCACTCCCTGACGAGGGATCAAGCCTGTTCCCCCTGCCCTGGGAACACAGAATGTTAAGCCCTGGACCCCCAGGGGAGTCCCGATGTCACAGCTCTGTATACAGTGTCTGGTGCGTGAGAAATGTCCCCAAGTGATTGATTTATTATCTTTCAAGGCACCACAAATCTGCTTCAAAAATAATTCTACTCTTACTCCAGAGAATTCTCGTGCAGGATGTGAGACAGAGAACATTTAACTCATTTTGGTGCCTTTTTTCTTTTTATCCTGAAGACTTATCTTTTAATGAGGTTGAAACAACAAATTAAGATATAGCTACCCTTTACAGAGACTCAGTGAAATACATACTGATGACGTCGTAAGATTCCTGGAGGTTGCCTTCAAGTAATCTGGTGGGAGGGGGCACCAGATGAAAACGGATGGCCATGAATTGATAATGTTTGGAGCTTGGTGATAGGCATGTGTGGGTTTGTTATACTGTTCTGTTTTATTGTATGTTTAGATTTTTCCATTATGAAAATTTTTAAAGTGTGTAAATTAGAAATAAAATTTTTTTCAACTTTAAGGTCATCTTTTTATTGACTAAATTTTTCAAACAATCCAGGAAGTCAACATCTTTAAAGTAATGTTAAACTGTATTCATTAATTTCTTTGTAATAGTCATTAAAGAGAATAACATAAATAAATATAGTTTTTAAAAATAAACATATTTATTATATATAGGTATGTATAACAAAATAAACTACATACATAAATTAAAAATATATACAATATTTATTTTTCTCTTCAGAGACTCAGTAGTATTTAATTATGCATTTTAGAAGTAAAAGTTTTAAGTGGATGGATGGCTATCAGCTCAAAGCTGAGTCCTTCCCCAAGAATTTCCCTTGACTGAAAGGAATTGTCTTGTCTAAGTTACCACTCTCCCCCAGGGATGCCCTGGTAGCCTGCATCCTTTAACTAGTATGTAGGGGGACAGACCTGGCACCCTCGCCTTCTTTTGAGCTACTTCTAAAGGCCCATCTCAGTTGTATAGCTTCTCTGGGGCTTACTGAAGCCTTTGTTATGATGACATCACACTGCAACTTCTGTTTCCAAGCCTGTTCCCTCCCTCCAACCTAGATATTGTAACACTGTATGCAGTCTCAGTGGTGTGCCTGATCAACATTTAACAGCCAGCTCTCCAGACCACGAATCTGTAGTGTTTGCCAGTTTCTGTGATGTAAATACTCCCAACAAGGCCAATTTCCAGCTATAAAGGTGATGTCACTGAAAACAGAGTTGGGAAGAGATGGGCACCATTGGTTCTGGTGACATAGTGCAAGTCATGGCTCGCCACCCTGGGCCATTTTTTCTCAATGAAATTCTTAAAAGCAAATCTTAGTCTTTTTTTTTTTTAGGGCTGCTGCTGCTAAGTCGCTTCAGTCGTGTCCGACTCTGTGACCCCATAGATGGCAGCCTACTAGGCTCCTCTGTCCCTGGGATTCTCCAGGCAAGAACACTAGAGTGGGTCACCCAAACTAAGTCAACACAAAAACATCAACTCATTTTTATATTGCCAATTTGGGTGATTGGTTTATTAAAGAAATTAATGTATCACAGGGAGAATATAATGAAGTTGGTCACCTCAAATGTTTCAGTGAAACACACACATACATACACACATACAAAACACCACACCACAACACCCTAAGACAATGTCCCACGATAAATACCTAGAAACATTTAAAATACAGTCTCCTTTTAATTTCTTAAATATTATACAGCTCCATATAGCATCCTGAGAAAAAAGACTTCGAATATATTGTTCTTAGTGAAACTGGGAAAAAACTGCCAAGGAAGTATGATAAGTTCAAATTACAATTGTTATTGTTGCCATAAATCAAATCCTATATTTAAGAGAGCCAAGGTTTCCTCGGTCAGAGTAACTCATTTATAATATTTGTTATCTCTGAAGACAAACACCGAGGAGCATTGCATGTTTGGACACTATTAAGACTTTCACCTGGCTTGAGAGCTACTGTTGGAATAAATAAATAATCAGAAGTCGAAGATTTTTTTCAGGGGGTGGGAAGAAAAAAAGGAAACAAGATACCACAATTGGTGGAACAAAGTCATGAAAAGAAAAAGGAACATCTTGTAAGAAATGACACAAAGGAGATGAAGGAGAGCTAGAGAAGAGATACTTCTGTTCAAATGAATGGCAGGTTATTCTTCAACACTGGGTTCATTTTTGGGGAAAGAGAAGGTACCTTGAAATGGGAACAAAATGTTGCATTGGGGTGAAAAGTTTAGAATAATTAATTTACTTTAACAATATAAACACTCTTAATCACCAACAGAGAATCAGAACAAAGTTCCTGGGAAAGTTACTAGAGTTACCAGTCCAAATGAAAGTGAAAGTCGCTCAGTCGTGTCCAACTCTTTGTGACCCCATGGACTATATAGTCAATGGAATTCTCCTGGCCAGAATACTGGAGTGGGTAGCCTTTCTCTTCTCCAGGGGATCTTCCCAACCCAGGGATTGAACCCAGGTCTCCCACATTGCAGGTGGATTCTTTATCAGCTGAGCCACCAGGGAAGCCCTGGTTCTCAAATTATGACCTGGTTGACAATCCCCTTGGGAAGACAGGCTGAAAAGCAAGATTCCTGGGCACTGGAGCTATTTGGATTCAGTGGAAGTCTGGTTTGGGGCCCAGGGATCTTTATTTTAATAAGCTTACTAGTACATTCTGAAGCCCATAGTCTCTGTCAAACCAAAGCCTGCTAAAAGGCAAGATAGTCAACAACAGGATACTGCATTCAGTAAGATTTGGAAGGTGTCTATGCCATTTTGCTATTATGCAAATACACCCTCCTTACAAATATCAGTCTGGATCCTTCCTCTTCTGCTTCCCTGAAGGTCATTTTTAGAAATAGCATCTTTCATCTATTTATTAGTCAGCCAGATTCTCATCTCTGAGTCTTTAAACTCTTGCTCTGTAAAGAAAGGGGCAAATGTGCTTGTATGTGTGTGCATGCACACACGCATTCTTCACAGTTGGGAGGGTTGGGGGTGTAAGCCATTACAGTTCTTTTAGGAAATTATCTTTCCAAACAGAGCCAACCAAAGGGACATTTTTGGCTCTGGTATAGCTATAAAGGCCCAATAATACCTATTGAATTGACTTAGCAGTAGATTTTTTCTTATAAAAATGAAAAATTCTCACAAGTACCCTCTTAACCAGTCTCACTCTATAAGACATATATCCTTATATCATTAACCCTCTGGGACCTGAACCCCTCTAATGTGCTCAGGAAACATTCCATTTGGATTACAGTTGTTCTCATAAGTTCATATTCAGCACAGACGGTCTGACAGAGCTAGGTTCTTGATCTCATGTTGGAGAATGTAATCAATGACTCAGCACTCTGGCATCTTGATGAAGATTCATTTTGGACAATTAACTAAGATCAACTTCATTTAAACATACATTTTCAAGAGAAAAGACCTCTGCGCCTTCCTTTTCTTGGCATATGTATACAGTATATATTTTCTTTGCACAAGGAATGCTGCACTGGTTCACTGAGTTGAAATTTAGTCTCTGTTGGAATTGAGTTATCAAAATCAGCCATTGGATGGAGCAACTGCATTTTCAGGACCCACTTCCTGTCCCCTTCTGCTTATAGGACTCCTTACAAAAATTCAGGGGGAACTTTATCATGGGATCCAGTTTTTAGCTGATGTACCTATTAGGGTAATAGTTTCCTCCATAAAACGCTTTCCACACTGATCGCCTTTATCCTTTAAAAAGCTGTGAGCATCCGGGCCCCCAGAACACGGGGGGCGTGGGTGGGTTTCTGCTCCAGCACGCAGCATGAGAGCTGCGTCCGTCTGTGTCACGTGAAGTCAAACCTCTCTTGAAGTGATTTGTTTAGAGTGTCATTTGATGGAGTGGAATGTTCTGTAACTCATTTGAACTATTACAGAAGCTTTGGTAAAAGGTCACCACTGCTTTTTAAGAGTTTCCCAATCTGGGCACCATCTGGGGGCTTGTTAAAGATAAGGTTTTCTACTGGCTTTTTTTCCATACCGACTAGATTCAATTAGCAAAGGGCTACTTTTGCAGAGAAGTGTGTGTTCACATTTAGAGAGGGAGAGACAGACAGACAGGCAGATGTATAGAGACAGAGAGACAGAGGCAACTCAAGTAAAGCCCACTTAGCACCAAAGTGGAGTGCTTATGCCAGAGGACAGTACTGTTTAATAGGTCTGAATGGAGGGGTCAGAATTGAAAAGCTGAATAGCATTTACTTTTAAATGTCACTTTTTAACCGATCCGTTCTCAAGTGTAGTCTTAGGAGTCAGCTCTAAAGGACTCCACACTCAGTAGGAAAAGGACAGCTCGTTTCTCAGTGTAGTAAAAGCGATGCGAAACATTCAGTCCACAAGGCAACAAGGACGCTCACACCGTCACACCTTTATCAGTTTAGTCTAGGCCTACAGTTGGCTTGCTTGCTTTCTTCCCTCTTCCTGATGAAACAAAAGTCTTGAATTTTCCAAACCTCAAAAGCTCAGCTATAAAACTGTAGGAAACCAGGAACAGGAAAAGGAAAGTTTCCTGTAAAGACGTCTTTGGTCTTGCTGGCCAGGTCTGCGCTCTCCCTTCAAACACTCAATATGGCTTCTGACACTTGTTCTTGGAAAAAGTCCAAATGTGACAAGTGGTAGAGGCAACATTTCTTTACCCTCCCACCTGGAACTTCCCATGATACGGATGAGTTCTAGCTGGTTCTTTCATGGGTAAGAAGGAGCCCAGCTACTGCCCACCTCCCTTGCCCCCCTCTGCAGAGAAAATTAGCAAACACGTAGTGAGATCTACTGAAGTAAAAATCAAAACCCTCTCATTTGGCTGGAATTCCTAAAAGGGCCTGGACCGAAGAGGCTGCACAGTAGCAGCTAAAACGCAGGCTCTTTGCCATTACAAATATTCTAAGAAATGTGTGTGTGGTATGTGTGTGTTTGTGGCAGGATGCTTGGGGGAGGAGAACGTTAATGTCTCTATAGAGACATTAAAAACACAACAACGATTGTTTCTCCCTTGGTTCAATGAAATTGTTTTGGAAACCAAAACTGTCCTTAGAAAGGAGGAGAAATCCGTTTATATTCCTTTTGAGACAAAGAAGGAGGTCTTCCTGGCCAAGTCTTTAGGGTCCGTTCAGGTCCAGGAAACTCAGTCCTCAAGTTCAAAGCTCATCTCATCATAGAGTTCCGGGCGTGCTGACTTCCTGTTCCGGGAGTATTTCAGATTCAGGAGGTCACCCATCTCATCCAGGGCTTCCAAAACCTGCAAAGAGATTGCCTTCCATTAGTTTTATTTAAACTCCCAAGTGGCCTTGCCCTCTGAGGTCTCACAGAAAACCACACTCTTCTTTTGCCAGCTTATTTGCTTTTTAAAGAAAAGGAAAAAGATCCAAGTCACTAAGCTGAGGTTCATAAACCAGCCCGAGAGGAATGTTAGAGGCGAATGCATTTTACTTCATATTCTTTAACAGTCTAACTCCACATTACACGTGTTTAAGATATTGTGGGGATGTGAAGAGAGGAAGAAACGCATTTGATTCATGCTTACCCTTGAAGTCTTTATTTTTAAAATTTAATGACAGTATAAACTTGTGAGAGAAAAAGAAAAATGTTCACAGATTACGATTAAGTCCTCATGACACAAGAAATCAACCTGACCAGGAAGACAATGAACTTGGAGGTAACTAATTCCTTCCCTGGTGGCTTAGACAGTAAAGAATCTGCTTGCAATGCAGGAGACCCGGGTTCAATCCATATGTAGGGAAATGAACATCCTCCTTTCTCTCTCCCATGCTTCCTCATCCCTCCCACTCTCAGCTTTTAAATACTCAGCTCTACGCTCCATAGAATAATAGAGTTTAAAACCCTAAGGGACCAAGAACTCATCTATTTCAATTCTCTTAATCCAGACAGGTAAAGGTACAATTTTACAAATGAAACAACTGAAGTCCAGAATATACACAATGTAATTTTTCCTTCCAGTCTATTGCTAAGCCTACAGAATTGGGCATGCTTTTTTTTTTTTTAACATTTTGGTTCTGTTTTTCTCAACCAGTCAAAAGAAAATGGAAAGATATTAGAGTCTAATGTTTTTAAAAAAGGGAAAGTAAGAGTTGCTAACATCAGAATAAATGACTCATGGGGCTTCTGGACGTTCTCTGTTAGGAAGACTTTCAAACTGACATCAGTTAATATCTCTATCAAGATGTTATGGATAGTTTATTTCTAGCTGGTACAATTATGGGTGATTAAAGTTTTCTTTTCACTTCATTGCATTTTCTTAACTTTTATACCAAATATAAGCACTAAGAAAAAGCAACAGACATTACATTTTAAGTGGCATAAATCTGGGATAGTTTCTACTGCTTTTGCTGAAGGTGGGGGATGGGGCAGGTCGGTGGCTTTGAAAGTAAAGGACCCACATACTTGGGGGCGAAGGGAGACAATTCATGGATGACGTGGGAGGGGAGCATAGGACTTCAATTATTTATTAATCTCAATCTTTTAAAACTATATTTTTATTTTTAATACAGTTTTAAAGGGTACTTTCCGTTTACAGCTATTACAAAATATTGGCTGTATTCCCCAAGTTGCACGATACATCCTTGAGTCCCTCTTAAACCCAGTAGCTTGTGCCTCCTGCTCAGCCGCCCCATATTGCCCCTCCTGCCCCAGTAGCAACCACTGGTTTGTTCTCTATGTCTGTGTCTGTTTCTTTTTTCTTATATTCATTAATTTGTTGTATTTTTTAGAGTCCACAGATGAGCAATAGCATACAGAATTTGTCTTTGTGTGACTTATTTTGCTTCTCATAATGCCCTCCACATCCCTCCATGTAGCTGCAAACGGAAAAATTCCATTCTCTTTTATGGCTGAATAGTATTCCATTGTGTGTGTGTGTGTGTGTGTGTGTGTGAACACATTACATTTTCTTTATCCATTTGTCTCTTGATGGACACCTAGGTTGCTTCCATATCTTGGCAATTATAAATAATGCTGCCATGAACATTGGGAGTGTATGTGTCTTTTTAAATTAGTGGCTTTTTTTTTTTTTAGATATATACCCAGGAATGGAATTCCCGGGTCATGTGGCAGTTCTATTTTTATCTTTTGAGAAACCTCTATACTGTTTTTCATGGTAGCTGCACCAATTTACGTTCCCACCAAGAGTGCACGAGGGTTCTCTGTTTTCCACATCCTTGCCAACACCTGTTACTTGTGTTCTTTATGATGACAGCCATTCTGACAGATGTGACGTAGTATCTCAAACTATTTAACTGTTTTTGGTGTCTGTTGTAAAATGTGCATAATATGCTGGTAATGCATATATAATCTCAAAATGGATTTATGTTGAGGCTCATTGATCAACTACCTGAAACACACCAGGACTCGAGAAAAGTTGGCTTTATGCAGCTTCTGCTGTCGCGGGGAATACACACTCCTGAACCATCTTCGTAACATCTGGGAAGAGTTACTTGCCACCTTTGGATTCATGCGTGAGAGGATTCTAAGAAAATAGGGGGCCAGTTCTGGGTAGGATGCTGCCAAGAAGTGAGAGAAACTCAGTGTTGGTCATATGTAGATTTCTTATTTGGAAGGTGGGAGGATTAAAAGGTTAGAGCTGACCTTGGGCTTCTCTGGTGGCACAGACAGTGAAGAATCTGCCTGCAATGCAGGAGACCTGGGTTTGATCCTTGGGTCAGGAAACTCCCCTGGAGAAGGAAATAGCTGCCCATTCCAGTATTCTTGCCAGGAGAATTCGATGCACAGAGGGGCCTGGTGGGCTACTGTCCACGGGGTTGCAGAGTCAGATGTGACTGAGCAACTAACACTACCACTCCTCCTACTAAAGCTGACCTCAGTCCTTTACTGAGGACTACCATTCATGTAGGAAGAGGTACATGTTAAGTCACTTTGTGCTTGTAAAGTGGCCCTGTTTCTGTCTTGTTCCAAAGGCGGTCACTGAATAGACTTGTCTAATAATATGTATTTTTGGCAAGTGTTGTTTATGTTCAGTCACCACCTTAATGCCCTGACTTTTCAAAGGGTCATTTTTCATATTCTCTTCTAGTAAGAAACCTGCTCAAAATTTTGTATTGATTTGATGATCTCAAAAGTTTAGAGGCGTTTGTCTAGGTGAGAGTTCCATGCCTCTTCCAAACCAGGTAATCTGTAGGAATTAACTTGTGAAGACAACCACAGGGTCTGATACCTACTGAACTGGCTATTCATTGAGTTTCTCAATGTTGTTTGGGTCAGAAATAAGATGCAAATCCACCCAGGTTACTCATCCCTTCTGCTGTCTCTAGAGCTTGCTTCTCAGCATGTGGACTTCTCCCCATACCTGCAATGTTCCTCTCATAACTCCCTTCTTCTATCGATGTGTAAACATGCTCAAGTCTCCCTCCACTTTCAAAAGCTTTTTCTAAACCAGTTTTTCTTGTCTTTACAAATTTCTTGAAAATCTTATCTACCCTTTCTTCAGAAAACTAAGATCATGGCATCTGGTCCCATCACTTCATGGGAAATAGATGGGGAAACAGTGGAAAGTGTCAGACTTAATTTTTTGGGCTCCAAAATCACTGCAGATGGTGATTGCAGATGATATTAAAAGATGCTTACTCCTTGGAAGGAAAGTTATGACCAACCTAGATAGCATATTCAAAAGCAGGGACATTACTTTGCCAACAAAGGTCCATCTAGTCAAGGCTATGGTTTTTCCAGTGGTCATGTATGGATGTGAGAGTTGGACTGTGAAGAAAGCTGAGCGCTGAAGAACTGATACTTTTGAACTGTGGTGTTGGAGAAGACTCTTGAGAGTCCCTTGGACTGCAAGGAGATCCAACCAGTCCATTCTAAAGGAGATCAGTCCTGGGTGTTCATTGGAAGGACTGATGTTGAAGCTGAAACTCCAGTACTATGGCCACCTCATGCGAAGAGTTGACTCATTGGAAAAGACCCTGCTGCTGGGAAAGATTGAGGGCAGGAGGGGAAGGGGACAACAGAGGATGAGATGGCTGGATGGCATCACCGACTCGATGGATATGGGTTTGGGTGAACTCCAGGAGTTGGTGATGGACAGGAAGGCCTGATGTGCTGTGGTTCATGGGGTCGCAAAGAGTCGGACATGACTGAGTGACTGAACTGGACTGAATAGACCCTTTCTTACCATCATTCATTACATTTAGAAGAAATGATTTGTTAAAATTAATATACTGGAAATATACACTCATTTTAGAGAAATTGGACAATGTAGAACAGAAACAGCAAAGTTCTCCCATCATCTTAAAACCTAGAGTTAGTTCGGTTGTTAATGTGTCATCTAACGAATCATTGCTTGTTTTGTTATTCTTGTTGTTGAGTCACTAAGTCACATCTGACTCTGAGGCTGAGATGGTTGGATGGCATCACCGACTCAATGGACATGGGTTTGGGTGAACTCCAGGAGTTGGTGATGGACAGGGAGGCCTGGTGTGCTGTGGTTCATGGGGTCGCAAAGAGTTGAACATGACTGGGTGACTGAACTGAAATGAACTGAGCTCCATCTGAGCCCAGCTCCTCATCTGTGATTCCTGTATCCACCCACAGATGCAGGCACTTCTGGAGTCTGCCTTTGGCTCATGTACTTATATTTGGACAATTCTTTCTTCTACCATTGACTTTAGTGATCTCCCCTTGAAGTGAAGTGAAAGGCACTCAGTCATGTCCAACTCTTTGTGACCCATGGACTGTAGCCCACAAGGCTCCTCTGTCCATGGAATTCTCCAGGCCAGAATACTGGAGTGGGTTGCCACTTCCTTCTCAAGGGGATCTTCCCAATCCAGGGATCAAACCCAGGTCTCCCGCATTGCAGGCAGACTCTTTACCAACCGAGCCACCTGGGAAGCCCGGATCTCCCCTTAGTTCCTCACATTACAGCAACTCCAGTCTTGAGTGTTATCCTAAGCTCTAGAATTGGATTTTCCTTTTAAAAAATTTTATTAAAGTATAGTTGGTTTACAGTGTTGTATTAACTTTCTCTACACAGCAGAGTGATTCAGTTATACATACATATATTGTTTTTCACATTCTTTTCCATTATGGTTTGTCCCAGAATATTGAGTATAGTTCCCTGTGCTATACAGTAGGTCCTTGCTATTTATCCATCCTATGTATAATAGTGGAACTTTCCCACCAATGGCTCATAGACATGTAATCCCTACATGTCTACAACTGAGCTCATTTGATTCCCCTAGTCCTGCTGATGATTTGCTATTCTTTGCCACATACCTTATTTCCTAGTAACTTGGCTCTGCTATCCTTCATTCACTAGAGGGCTAGAGACCTCGGATTATCCTTGATTCCCTGGCCCACATGTGTCCTGCATCCAAATATTTGCCAAGTCTTGGCAGATCCATGCATGCATAATGTCTGTTCCTAGATTCATTTCTTTTGCTCCCATTGCCCTTGACCTCATCATCTCTTATTTTGCTCAAATAGCTCCTTACATGTGATGACTCGCTGCACTTCCATGCTCCTGCAGTTATCTTCACTAGATTGTCATCTAGAGTGTCTGTCCTGCGGTTGTCATTCTTCACTAGGTGAATTTATTCTCTCTGGTATGATTATGAGGTGCCTGTTTATAGTACGTCCTCTTAGACTTTTTGCCCCAGAGTTTTGCATAGAGCAGACATCTGATAGCGTTTGCTAAACTGCATTGATTTTTATGAGACAGTTTCATCAATTCCAAACTGACTGACCTGGCTTGGATCTGGTAGTATTCATTCATACAGAGATTGAAATTTAAGGACAGTAAAATAGTAAAATGGTTTTGAAATCCTTTGCACCCCAGGTAGGATGAGCTTTTACAATAGGTCTGTCTGCTGTTGGCTTTCCAAATGTGGCTTATTTGGGTCCTATTTTCTTGTGATGGATGTAGTGGCTCTGACCAGTGCCAGGGTGTAGGCAATTGCTGCTGAAACAGCACAAGAAATCAGCATCAGCATTTAAGAAGAAGCCAAGAGCAGACGTCTGGCTTCTCAGTCAGTCTTTGCTGTGAAACCGAAACACTGACTTGACTCAAGTCTTCCCTGGGTTGGTTTTCTTTTCTGTCTGCCGAGTTGATCACATTGTTGTGCGTTGCTGGGACTCCCCTCCCCCATCCCCTTATTTTTTTTAAGTAGTGAGGGTTATTGGTGTTGTTTCCTTACACCATCCAAGAGAAATCCACGGAAACCCAAGCAAGCTCTGTAAAAGAAGGCACTCAGACTCCGAGGCCCCATCCCACTGCTTCTGCTGGGCCGTGGGCACTCACCGTGTCCAGCATCTCCTGGGTGTGTGCTGCTGAAACACAAAACCGAGCCCGCGCTTCTGCAAGGGGCGTAGCTGGAAATCCAACGACCACCACACCGATTTTTCTGTTTAATAGATGCCTTGCAAAAGCCCTAAGGGAAAGATTAAGAAGGAGGTTAACTGAGACATGACAAAATTCTACTGCAAAAAACGGAATGTGGCTAATGACTTTGTTTTTAAAAAATAAGTAGAAGATAACTGAAGTAATGAAACTTCCGTCAAATACAATTGACCAGGAAATGTGGCAGCCAGTCACTTGGTGGCACCCATAACTGTGTGTGTATTTTGTGGGACATGGCCCGTTCATTAGACAATGGTGTGTTCAGTCTTCGACACTGAGCAGAAAATGCGGATGGACATGGACACGACCGTGATCCTGGTTGGACAAATTTGCATATATGGAAACTTTTTGTCTGTAGAGTTCCTAAGGAATAAAAGCCCTAACACACTTGTAGGATGAGAATAGAGACACAGACTTCGAGCAGGGACTAGTGGACACAGAGGAAAGGAGAGGGTGTGATGAAGTGAGAGAGTAGCATTGACATATATTCATTACCTTGTGTAAAATGGACAGCTAATGAGAAGCTGCTGTCTACACAAGGAGCCCAGTCCGTGCTCCGTGATGACTCAGAGGGGTGGGATTGGTGGGGGTGGGGCGGGAGTGGGGCTCAGGAGGAAGGGGATATATGTATACATACGACTGATTCATGTTGTTGTACACGGAAACTAACACAGCATTGTAAAGAAATTATACTCCAATAAAAAGAACCATAACACAATGCAATTACATAAGGAAACAATTTGTTATATGCAAACCTATATGCTTTCAATACTTAATACAGTACCGATAATACAGTGTGGAGATTCTTATAAGCCTCTACTTCGTGACTGTAATTTCAGAATCAGGATCAGAGGGTCTGCAGGAGACAACCCCAAGCCACGTTCTCTCTCCAGAGCCAAGGATTTTATTTTCCATCAAGCCAAAGATATGAAATAGCAAGGGTCTTCTCACTTTTTATGTGTGCCTTCAGGGATAATAAACCCATTGGCTGGACTAAGCGGGGATGGGGAGGAGGGTGGGAGGGAAAGAAGTGTTCACTCACAGAGTCTTTCTCTAGTAGGAGCCTAGAGGCGTAGGTCATAGAATTTCAAAGCTCTGTGATACAGAGTAAAACCTTTTAAAGCTAGGATTCCTTCCCCTTAACCACTTCTGCTGCTAAGTCGCTTCAGTCGTGTCCGACTCTGTGCGACCCCATAGAAGGCAGCCCACCAGGCTCCCCCGTCCCTGGGATTCTCCAGGCAAGAACACTGGAGTGGGTTGCTATTTCCTTCTCCAATGCATGAAAGTGAAAAGTGAAAGTGAAGTTGCTCAGTCATGTCCGACTCTTAGGGACCCCGTGGACTGCAGCCCACCAGGCTCCGCCATCCATGGGATTTTCCAGGCAAGAGTACTGGAGTGGGGTGCCATTTCAGAGCTAATCTCAGTAACGATTCTAGAATACTGGGCTCCGGAAGTCTGTAAATTTCTTGCAATGAGATCCAACCTCAGGCACAGTCTTGTGCGTCCAAGTAAGTAAGTATTTCCCTCTCTGTGCTCATCACTCCCCACAGGACTCCTTTGTCCTTGAGAAGCTCTGCCCACAAGTGGGGTAAAGGTCTCAGATCTTCTAAGCTTTAAGAGGCGGTGGTTGTTGTTTAGTCGCTAAGTCATGTCCGACTCTGTCACCCCAGGGACGGTAGTCTGCCAGGTTCCTCCGTCCAGGGATTTTCCAGGCAAGAATACTGGAGTGGGTTGCCATTTCCTTCTCCTTTGCGGGTGTCTTATTTTAGGCTGGAAGCTGACAGCACCACAGAAACCCTGAGTTTCAGGAAGAATCCTCGATGCAGCCACAGAGAGGAAGGTTGTGGGGTCTCTCCTTCTCCTCCTGTTTAGCTGACTGCTTTTAGGTTTCCTCGGGCAGAAGGCGGGTTATCAAAGGAAGCGATGGAGATTACAGGGACCACCAAACACAGCTTCTCTGGCCCCCTGGCTCGGGCAAGGCGAGATTCAGCCTTTGATTTGGGAAGGTTGCAAGGAGATGGAGCTTTCTAACTGAGGAAGCTTGAAAACCGGCCATTCTTTCTCTTTCTTGATCACCCTATGGAAGGCTGCCCACGGAACTGCACAGGATGAGAGCTTGTAATTGTCTGAGAAACAAGTCAAGAGCTTTTATTGCTAGAGCACAAACCACCTGACCCATGATTTCTGGTCGGCTTTTGGGACTCCCCAAAGACCATTTTCACTGTCTGCACTTTCCTCTTTGTACCAGAGGAAGTGAGTTTTGCCAAAGAATGTAGAGTGAAATATATGCCTGTTGATTCATTAGGTTAATCTGAGGCCTCCCTGGAGCATGTCTAAATTTAAAGCTTACAACTTACACAACTAAAGCTAGCCTCCTTCAGTTAATGTATATGATTGTTCTGAGTGTTCAGCATAATGAGCCTCTGGGTTTGTACTCCCCAAATCAAATTAGAGCTGGCATAGCCCGAAAGAAACTAAACTACTTGAATAAGAAGAATAAAATATTCGCCTTGCACTGAGCACAGCATCAGTGCATTTTCTGCACCACCATCCTCCAAGCACATGATGAGGCCTGGGGCTGGAAAATGTCAGTCCTCCACCAAATAGGAAATACAATTCTTCTGATTACTTAAGTGATTTTTTATCAGTGAAATCACATTCTACTCTACTACATAGAAGAGTCCAGTGGTAGAGCTGCAGTAAGACTTTATTCAAAAGGATACCTGGCTAGAGATCATATTTCTATTCTGCAGTGGGGGGAAATGTGAAGAAATCACGGTTCTTTAATAAAATCAAAGGTTTTTAAATAAGCAAATGGAAAAAGTGTTCAGACACTGGCTGAGACAACTAACCCTCTGTTTCAAAAGCTTTTCTGCATATAAACTTTCCATCGAAGGAATATCCGAGAAGAAAACAAGACCAGGGAATGGCTACTCCTGCCAACAATAGATAACATTACCTTTTGGAACTAAACTGTTCTAAGTTTCCTTAACAACAGAAATAATTAGATTTTCTTTGGTGCTAATTGTATAGTCCCCATTGTACTAATCCATGCCCTTTTGATTCACCAATGATGACATTAAAGAGCGTTAAATTATACTCTGCATTTCTTTACAGAGATGTGTATTTTCCCCCATGGACTAAAGCTTGAGAGGCTGTGCAGTGCACTGAAAAGAGCCCTGGTTTAGGAGGCAAATGGAACTGACCTGAACTCTGGGCTCTAGTACCTACAACAGGAGTGACACTGAGAAAATAGTTTTGACTTTGTGCATTTAGGTGTCTCCATTTGTAAACCCGAGCTAGGCATCCCACCTTCAATGGCTGAACATTGGGTTTAAGAGCCTTCCTTAGCATATAATTAACATTCAGCAATATTAGCTCCTCCTTAAAACTATCTTACATGGAAAGGTATTAGATTATTCGACATATCATCCAAGGTCCAGTTGATGCAGGACATAGCAAGATCTTTTCCTACTCTTTTCCTGGAAGTTTTATTTTTATTAAAGGATAATAATTATTTTACTTTATCCTGTATAAAATAAAGATTTTTTAAAATATTGTAATTATTTTAAAAAGACATGCAACCACAATGACTCAATCTTACATTCAGTTGAAACTAGTAATAATAATCACTGTAGCCACAGTGGTAGAAGTAGTTGTAATAATGATGTCTACCACTGAGTGCTTATTCAATCACTATACAAAGTGCTTCATATGCACTATTAATACAATTAAAAATAACAGCCAACACTGAGTAGACCGTAAGAGGTGACATGCCAATGCTGATACACTTCATCTTGTTTAATCTTCAAATGATGTTAGGAAATAGGTCCTATTCAATCCCATTTTCTTTCTTTTTTAAAATTTATGTTTAATTGGAAGATAATTGTCTTATGATGTTGTTTGGTTTCCACTGCACAACTTGAATCAGCCATAATTACACACGTGTCCCCTCCCTCCCCTCTCCCATCCTCAGAGCACTGGACTGAGCTCCCTGTGTTACACCACAGCTTCCCACTAGCCATCTGTTTTGCACACGGTAGCGTGCACATGGTAGTGTTCACGTGCCAGTGCTGCTCTCTTACTTCATCCCCACTCTCCTTCCCCCTCTATTTTCACAGTCTTTATTCTTTCCCCGCAAACAGCTTCATCAGTACCATTTTTCTAGATTCCATATATGTGTTAATATGTGATATTTTTTAATGACTTATTTAATGCTGTATAATAGACACAAGGTTCATCCATCTCATTTCAACTAACTCAAATTTGTTCTTTTTACTGGCTGAATAATATTCCATTGGGCTTCCCTGGTGGCTCAGATGGTAAAGAATCTGCTTGCAATATGGGAGACGTAGGTTCGAGCCTTGGGTTGGGAAGAGACCCTGGAGGATGGCATGGCAACCCACTCTAGTATTCTTGCCTGGAAAATCCCTGTGGACAGAGGAGCCTGGCAGGCTACAGTCCATGGGATCGTAAAGAGTCAGACATGCCTGAGTGACTTGGCACAGCACAATATTCCACTGTATATATGTACCATAACTTCTTTATCCATTCATCTGTCAATGGACATCTAGGTTGCTTCCAGGTTCTGGCTATTGTAAACTGTGCTGCAATGAACACTGGGGTACATGCATCATGCATCTTTTTGAATTATGATCTTCTCAGGGTATAAAGAGGAGAAGGCAATGGCACCCCACTCCAGTACTCCTGCCTGGAAAATCACATGGATGGAAGGGCCTGGTGGGCTGCAGTCCACGGGGTCGCTAGGAGTCAGACACGACTGAGCGACTTCACTTTATTTTTTCACTTTCATGCATTGGAGAAGGAAATGGCAACCCACTCCAGTGTTCTTGCCTGGAGAATCCCAGGGATGGGGCAGCCTGGTAGGCAGCCATCTATGGGGTCGCACAGAGTCGGACACGACTGAAGCGACTTAACAGCAGCAGCAGCAGGGTATAAAGATGCTCAATGTTGCTTATCATTAGAGAAATGCAAATAAAAATTACCATGAAGTATCACCTCACACTGGTCAGAATGGCTATCATTAAAAAAATCTATAAACAATAAACACTGGAGAGGGTATGAAGAAAAAGGGAACCCTCTTGCACTCTTGGTGGGAATGTAAGTTGATACAACCACTATGGAGAGCAGTATGGAAATTCCTTAAAAAGCTAGGAATAAAACTACCATATGACCCAGCAATCCCACTACTGGCCAATGTACCCGGATATATCTCATTTTCAATATGAGAAAATCAGGGATTCAGAAGTTTGGTTTAATGAGGAAGAGACAGAATGAAAATTCTTTTTCATTCCAAACATCTCATTATACTCTAGAACACAACTTTTCCAGGAAACTCCTTCTCAGTTTTACTTTCGTTTTTCACATTAGCTTTGCCAAGTCAGGACTCCTGTCATATAAAGCAGGAGAAGAACTCTCTTTCATTCTGTCACCATGCACTTAAGTGCATTTGTTTTGTTTGTCGTGGGCTCTTCTCATTAGATGGATTCAGCTTCCCATCCTGTTGAGGTTCTAATTCCAGCTTCCATCATCAAATATCAAGCATACTCCCTAACACCACCCTCCAGTATTGTGTACTTGACGCATTCCAAAATAAAGCAAGCTTACTTCTGGTGTTTTCATTTGAGCAAATCATAAGGTATTAGATAAGCATGGGCTAAGCGTGGAGTCGGAACACGCCACTTCCCTGGCCACTCTGAGTAAATGTGGACTTTTTCCGTGCCATCCAAGACCAGATGCTAGAGGGCTTTGGGGTATCTGCCGCTCGGAATCACCGTTGTCCCCGCTCCCCGCCATCAGCACAGAGCAGTGTCCTGTGGCGTTCCCGAAGCACCCTGTCTTCTGGGCCACCCCAAGCGCTGATTTCCTGACCCAGATCCACAAACAAAGGACTCAGTGGTGGACAATGGTGGTGCACGAGGCCCTGGCGAAATGACGTGAGAGTGGACATCAAAGAAACCATCTTTTAGGAATGTTTAACGCAGTCCTAACCATCATGAGTTTTCAACAAATAGCCCCAGAGCTTCTTTTCTATACTACTTCTAATAGTCTGCCAATCAACCTAGACTGTCAGAGAATCAAATAGAAAGTTCCAACAATACGGTTGTGTTAAAGGAGTGTCAGGACCTCCAGAATCTGATGAACATCTGTTGATAATTACTTTCTCCCATGTGCTGGGTCAGACACACAAATATTTTATATTTAGAAAAGATTTTAATTAATTTCTTTTTAATCACAGAGTTCATTCATGTCTAGCAGATTGGAGAATGACTCCTGGAAAAACTCATTAACACCATATTGAGAAAAAGTCATTTTTTTTTCTCTTTATGCATTTGTTACTAATGCTCAATTTCAGAGTCACAATCAGTGGAAAAGAGCCTGAAGTCGGCTTACAGGAGAGGTATTAAAATTTGGTGTTGGGAGCAAGAGCTTTGGAGCAAGAGCCTAAGTTTGGGTTGGCCTTTTGGTTTTCCTACACTTGATCTTGACTTTGGAAAGCTGTTTAACTGCTCTCAGCCTCAGTTTCCCCACACATGAGGCTGCCTTCTTTGGAGGATGGCTATGAGAGTTCAACGGGAGAGCGCACAGAGCCTAGTCATGTTGTTTTTGAATGTTGGGAGAGAGGGTCTTTTGAGGTTCTCCCCGAGAAAGATCTTGGGGCAGGAGGAAGGGCAGGACCCTTGTTCATTTATAGCTGAGGCCTCAGGCAGCAAGTGGTTTCGCCCAATTCACAGAGCGTGGAAATGGTGGGCCGCAGCACCTGGCTCCCTTCCCACAAGACCTTGTGACTTCTGAGAAACTGGACAAGTGAGTTTTGAGCTTAGCATCTTGCGCAAGATGCAAAGCAGCATCTGCGCTGAAAGAGTCCCCTGGTGTCGGAGCGCCATCTCCATCAGATCACCCTGGGGCTTAGGTGTTATGGTGGGGGTCTGCTGGATACTCACGCTACTTTCGCAGGCATGTAAAGGAGCAGGGGGACCACAGGAGACTCTTCGTTGCCATACACAATGAATCCCATTTTGCTTAGTCTCTGTCTGAAGTATCTTGTATTTTTTGCCAGTTGCTGTACTCTCTGCAGCCCTGGAAGGAAATAGGCATGAAATCCATCAGACTGTCTTGGCAAGTGCTGTTAAGTCTTTCTGCAGGCCTGCATTAAGGGCTGGAGGAGGGTCAGAGCAGGATGGGCAAAGATCTCCTGGTGGGCAGGGTGGGCACTGATGCCCAGGACCTGCCCTGCGCCTGGAAGACAGGGTCTGGGGGATGGTGCTGCTGGCCACTGCTGCCAACTACAGTCATGCTAGGCTTCAGGGCAGCAGGGGAGCAGGAAGTGTGTCTCTCCAGAACAAAGGAGGTGAACTACTATTTACTAGGTACCCACAGTGTGTGGAATCTGCTAAGTGCTATAGACACGTTAGTCCAGGGGAAGGGAATGTGACAGGAAACAGAACACCAACCAAGAAGGAGATTGTTGCAAATCTCAACTATCCCTCTTCTTTTCTGTCATTACTCTTAACCCCTTCCCGCATCCTCATTCTCCAGGAAGATCCCTCCCCAGCTCTGCCAGTCCTCAGAAAGCAGACCATGAGGGAGAAAACACCTTGTTTGTTATACTTTCTTCAGAAAGCTGACCTATCCCCCAGGCTGGCAACAGCCCGTGGATGAAGGATACGCTTGGTTCATTTGGCTGCTGCCCCGGGAGCTGTGAGTGGGTCTCTCATGAGAACTTTGCCAAAGAGATAATACATATGAATTAAACCAGTAAGACTGTCTTGCTAGTAGAGCATGACTGTAAAAAATTTAGAGAGAATCAACAACTGGATGAAAAACAAAAAATGATGGGAATTGAGAGAAAAGTGTATTACTGGAATCTATGAGACAGAGGAAATCATTGGTCAGTAGAAACTAGGGTAGCCATGAAGTAGAGAAGTGGGCAGTGCAAGGTCAGTCAGGAGCAACGAGAGAAAAGAGATAGAAACAGTCTCCTGGGGGAGACAGGCATGAATCAAATAATCACAAATGAATGTAAAGTTGCAACTCTGACGAGGGTGGTAACGAATGCCGTGTGGTATTTGGGAGTCCACAGTGGAGAGCTTAGACCAAGTCCGAGGAAAGCAATGCGTGATGAGTGAACTGAGATCTGAAAGATAGACAAAGGTTACCAAAATAAAGAGGAGGGAATTCCTCACCCAGAAAACAGATGCAACGGTCCTATAGTTTGTAGAAAAAACAGAATGGTTGAGAACCAGCAAGAAGTGGTTGAGGGCAGGGCAAGATAGAAGGAACAAGTGAGTAGATTGTCTGAAAAACCAGAAGTACAGGGATTGGAGAATCCAGCATTGAGTGCTTGGGAAGAGGAGCTTAAAAGGGAGACAAAAGCAGAGCAATCAGGGAGGGAAAAGAAGTCAGGAGAACTGGCATTCACTGGCGTCATTAATATGGCGCTCATGGATACCTGTTGCTTTGAGGGTTCCTAGCTGGGACTTGGTTTTAAAGAAACAGTTAGTTACAGGTATAGTTTACCTTCATTCATACGGGCTTTTAGTTTCCTACCCACCTTCCTGAAACAATAAGCTCTCTCCCCTAAAATTTCAGATTTGCAACATGAATCCAGGAAAGGGACTTGGAGAGGTGTAGAACCATTTGCATAAATTTTGTTGCATAGACACAGCCTCTTTTGTGCTTTAAAAAAAAAAAAAAGAATTGTTTTGGAACATGCTGAAGTGTCTTCTGGTACAGAGAGGAAGCGATTTGAAGGACAGAACTAGAAGTGAAGAAGAAAAATATTTGTCATTACTTCAAAAAATTTTCTTCATCCATACATTGAAACTGTGCGTGCTTAGGAAGATGAGAACATAGGAGCAGGGGGTATTGTGGATCAGAAAAGAGGGGCTGGACTATGACTTGCTTAAAGAAGGTGATTCAGATACAAATGAACTTATTTACAAAACAGAAACAGACATAAAAAACAGACTTATGGTTACTAAAGGGGAAACATCGAGGGAATAAATCAAGAGCTTGGGATGAATGTACACATACGACTATACATAAGATGGATAACCAACGAGGATCTACTATATACTAATAGCACAGGGAACCACTCAATGTTCTGTGATGACCTATGAGAAGCGAATCTAAAAACAAATGTATACATCTACATGTATACCTGAATCAATTTGCTGTACACCTAAAACTAACACACCATTGCAAATCAACTATACGTCAATAAAATAAAAAAAAAAAAGGTGTTCCAAATGAAGGCACAGATATACATCCCAGTCTTCAAAATGTATTCCATATGGCTCGTCCCCTTGTGCGTTCAGCTCTTCTGTTGATGGTTAACTGTACAATGAATAGATGAGTTCATCAGGCTGGGTCTGATACTTCCTAAATGATCCCCCTCTAGGACTAGAAGGATTTCCTGGTCTGGAAGTACCTGAATGACTTATATTGCTTTTCCCAATGGCATTATCTTTGCACTTGCCCATAATGACTCATCCATCATTGAGCTGCCCTGCTACTTAATCGGCCCCGTCTGTCCTCTCTGCCTTGATTAACCCATGTAACTGGATCACCAGCTAATGTCATTACTTTCTGGCTTCTAGATCCTTTGGAGAGTTGACCAGATGGATCAGAATATTGATCACAGGGGCAGCTGACTCTTAAGAACTGGATGTTTTATTCTTGCCGTCTTTTCCCTCTTTGAAGCATGCAGCATAGCATGGCAGGCAAGCCATTATGACACACTTTGTGGACACCGCTTTTTCTCACATAGGGCTACTATAGATGGCTTGACGTCTTTTGAGCTGGCCAAGATACAGCTCCTTTCAATTACTCTATTGCTCACTTCTGAAAACTGGAAACATTCTCCTAGTGTTGGAGGGCCTGGAGGCAGAGAGAGATTTGTACATATAAAATGCTACTCATCTACAGGATGCGGGGGATTTGATTAATTATGCTGTACTTTGAGCTTCTTGTTTGAAAAGCACTTTGTCAAAGTAGAAAGAATTTTTGCACTTGTCGTTTCATACAGGGGTCCTGGATGAAGACTGGGCATGGTAATGACCTTCCCTTTGCAACACATAAGGTCCCTAGTTAAATACTTTTTGATTCTCCTTCAGCCTATTACAGAGAAGACAGGGGAGGCCCCGCCCAGATAAATAAGTTAGGGGTGAGATCTCTTATGTAGAGTGCTGGAGAGCTTATGCAATTGTGTTATTTTGCTAGATTCTTGGTTCTCTGGAAAAGGAATAAGCCCTGGAGTTAAATGGACTAGGAAACTCCAAACTCCACGTGGACGACTTAAGGCTTTAAAACCTCAGTTTTACCTGGAAATAAATAAACTTATTTCACAGGAAGACTTGGAGCAATAAAGGGGTTAATGCAGGAACATGCTTAGTACTGTGTCTGGGAAACAGATATTTACAAGGTTAGTTACATTTTTCCATTAGCAGCAGTTCTCAGCAGCCTCAGTGGCACTTGGGAGCATCTAGAGAGCTTGGCAGAGCCCCATGCCCGGACTGTACCCCAGACCAATGAAATCGGCATCTCTGGGAATGAGACCAAGCATGAGTTTGGCTTTCACCAGGTGCAGCCAAGGAAACTCGGTGTCTCAGAAACTATGGCCATTAGCAGTTCAGCCCCAAGGCCACGGGTGGCTGTGTTTGGCTGTGTCTTGGCTGAGTCATGCTCCTTGGTGGGACATGGAAAGTAAAAAGACGGGCATATGTCCTTGCCTCTTGTTTGGCAAGATGACATCCCAGCAGTTATTGAACGCCTGGGGTCTCCAGCGGTACATTTGGGGGGTGACTTGCTCCCGAACAGTTATCAGCTCCAAAATGCTCACTTGACTGGAGATCAACCCCACTGTCAACCTCGCCCCTCCCGTGAGGCTGGATAAGGTCAGGGATGGACCCAGCTGGGCAGATGACCTGTAGGGTGCCATTCGGCCCACTCGGGTTTCTAGCTCTGCCGACTTGAGGGATGGACTGGGTTTAACCTTCTCTCCAATGCTGTTAAAACAAAAACAGCTGGGGCCGGGGAAGGAAAACAAATAAAACCCTAAGCGTCCCACTACAAAGCCGTGCAGTCCCCTAATAAAAACAATCATCAGTGGAGTTTCCAAAAATATGCTTGGGACAACTCAATCTTCAGAGGGCCAGGAGGCACTGTGGACAGAGGACATGCCCAGAATGACCTGTCAGAAGCTAAAGAAGGAAAATTTCTTCTCTGTTGAACCATCGGCTGGCAAGAAAGAGAAAGGCATTTCCCTCTGTAAGGCTCTGGCACATTTGCCAGCCAATACCAATGACACACTATTTTCTGCAGACTTTTCAAGCTCGCTGTCTAACAGAGGAAATGGCATAGACCCAGATGCCGTGGCGGGGACTCATTTTACACCCCAGGTTGAAAAGGGCACATACAGAGACACCCATGGCGCTCCCCCCCAGTGCAGAATGCAGACTGGGAGAACTCAAACCTGCTTCTTGGCAGCTGTGCTGGGAAAGGGTGGTGGGTAGAATCTTCCCTTAAAACCTGTCGCACAGTTTAAGAAGTTGATCTTTCTCAACAACCAAATTGATCCTCCAGGGTGCCCCAGCAGTGGCCTCAGAAGGTCTCCCCTGCCCCTCCGTTCCCACCCCAACCCTCCACGGCCTCCCCTCCCTCCCATTCATTTGTCTGATGCTCACACTAGGCTTCTCCTCCAGGCACAGGGAGGGGCAGGGGCGGCGGTGCTGGGGAGAGATCTTGGAGTAAAATTTCAACGTGGCAGCAGGAACCCAACGTCTGTTATTTTAAGCTCTGGACACCAGACAGGACATTTTGTTTCCAACACACTCTGGGGCAGGGAGATCTCAGGAAAGATCAAGAGGCTACAGAGCAGCAAGAATCATAAGAATCACATTAGCAGTGACAAGCTTCCCAGTGGGATGGTGAAAACAGGGTTTGGAGTGGTTTGCGGAAAGGAACACACGTTTTTATCAGGCGCTGAAGCGCTCCCTTTTGATGTCCAGATTCCAAGGTTACGGCATGTGTTATGCTCACACGCACATGTGCCAAGGACTGCCCAGGCCTCTCCATGCCCCCATTAATACACGCAGGAGTGGCATTAATACACGCAGGAGTGGGACTGGGCAGGCTGGACGCTTTCGTTTCCGTGCCTCTACCAAGCCACTCGCGGCTCAAAGACACCGTCTGGGGCTTAATCCACAAGGAGAGGTAAGAATGAGCATCCCTCGTGCAGCTACTATGAGCCAGGCTCTGTGCTTTTGGGTCCCCTTCACAGATGAGGAGACTGAGGCTGGGAGATGGCTTTTGCGTTACCCGGTGGACCCGGACATTGGTGGCGCCATCGAGTTTATCAGAGTCTGCTCTTTGAAGAAGCTGTTAAACTTATTCCCGATGAGGTATGAGTCCCAAGATTCATGGGTTCATACATTTCACAAATGAAAAGCCTTCACTGTGTATCAGAGAAGGGCCAGCTGCTAATAAGGAGGAGAAGATAAAAAATTCTAGGGCTGTACAATAATCTACCAGTTAGGCAAGAAATAATCTACCAGTTAGTGCTTCTGAGGTGTTGCTAGTGGTAAAGAACCCACCTGCCAATGCAGGAGACATAAAAGACACAGGTTTGATCCCTGGGTTGGGAAGACATCCTGGAGGAGGGCGTGCAACCCACTCCAGTATTCTTGCCTGGAGAATCCCATGGACAGAGGAGCCTGGAGGGCTACAGTCCACGGAGTCACAAACAGTTAGACATGACTGCAGCAACTTAGGATGTGCACATAGTCTACCAGTAGACTGGGCAGATATCAGATAATAGACACGGGAGAAGGGCTGTAAGACAGATAGAGGCAGTCAGCAGGCCTGTCACACAGCAGTGCTTCTTGAATCCTTACAGAATACATGATATGATTTAATTTTAATTTGCATTTAAATAGAGAGCAGTTCCTTAGAAAGTTACTAATGATGGGGAATGAGGGTAACTTGGGAGGCTGGAGTCTTCTGGGAACCTTGTGAATTGGTGATTCTTAAATAGGGGAGCACACCAGAGTCTTCAGGGAATTTTTTGTTTTCTAGGATACTCAGGGGTAAGTCCCCATCTGCAGAGATTCTGCTCCAGCAGGACTGGTGTGGACCTTCTTGAAAGCCTTCCCCTGGGTGACTGTGGTGTGTACCCTAGTTCAAAACCAGCCCTTGTAGTCATGAATTATTGTGGCTGTTGATTCTATGAAGGTAATAAGGGTGATTCTAATTGAAGACTCTGGAGAGCAATTTTGTCTCTGAGTATTTTTGCGTTTTTCTGCTCCATCTACAGATCCGTGTGTCAGCTTCCATCCACCCTTTTCTCTTTGCCATGAAGATGAGCAAGTCACTCGTGTCTGAGCATGAATTTACTGCTCTGTTAAGTGGGGATGGTAACGATCTGTCTCCTGGGACTTTGGGGAGAATGCTACTTACTGCTTTTCAGTGCGGTGGCTGCTGTGTGGTGGGATTAAAAGACAAACGTGTCTACTGTTTTCAAGGAGCTTATAGATGACGAAAATTAATATAATAATCACAAACAGTGGAAAATTGAATGCCCTGTGGAAGAAATGCTCTGGGAGTTTGGAGCAAAGACCCTGGAGGTGGCCAGAACACACCTTTTGCACCAGAGGGGGCTCAGTAGCCCGCCTGCCCAGAACATTTGGTTCACCGTCAGGAGAAAGGTCAGGGGAATAAGACCCAGAGGGCTATAGTTGCCAGCCTAGGAGCTGGTGGGCACTAGAGAGTCCAGGCAGCATCACAAACGGGGTACGCCACGTTCTGAGGGGGTTTCGGGAGAGGAGATTGCAGCGTGTAAGGGAAGGCTGGAGGTGGCCAGGCACAGGAGGAGGCCAGGGTGGCAGCAGAAATGGGTGAGAGAGGGGCTGCAGCGACGGCTGTGGCCAAGGAGAGATTGTGGCTGAGAATCAGCTTCTTGGAGTTCCTTGAAAGGGCTCCAAGAGACGGTGCACATGGAAGAAGCCCCTCGGCAGCCCCTTTGAGGCAGGGTGTACAGTATTCAAACTCTCCGGTTCTCAAAGTGTTTGCTGGGCAGGTTGTACTGAGGAAGCCTAGGGGGTGGGGGGAAAAGGTGAGGTGGAGGCTCAGCAGCTGGGAGAACAGACCCCCCACCTCCAACGTGCTTCCATGCCAACAGAGTTGAGGACTGGGAGCCTGATTTTCCTGGGTTCAAAATCCGCTCTGCCACCTTGAGCAAGGCATCTCATCTTTCTGCAACTAAGGTTCTTCACCAGTAAAATGTGAATAATGACAATGACAGTAACAGTAGTAAGCATGTCCATTTTGTACCGTTACAAGGATTTTATTTTAAGCACTTTGGAGAGCGTCTGGGACCCAATTGGTCCTATAAGAGTGTTGTAAAGTTATACAACGATTTTATAACATGGGCTTCCATGTGCATTTCCTCTGAAAAAAAATTCTATGGTTCAAAAAGATTAAAAACCGTTCATTTTCAGTCATCATCAAGCACTGAACTGACTTGCTTGGATTTGCCCTCTGAAGCTGTGGCCAGCAGAAGTGACCTGTGCTATCCACAGCCATTCTGGTTGTTTCTGTAACCTCAGTTTTTTGTTTGCTTCTTTTTCGTTTTGGTGCCTAGGACATGCGTTTTTACATGTTCTTATCTTCCAGAACTAAATATTCACTAGACTAATATTCATTTGGAGTATTCAAGATGAAGCTTATAACTACTGGAAATCTTCACATAAAGTCCTATTTTACAAAGGCAAAATGAATTTTAGGGGCATTAACCAATACCTAAGACCTAATCAGGTTAGCTCTGAGAAAGGCCTGGGCTCTCCCTGAAGAAAGAGACTCAAAGAGGGAGGGAGGGGTCTTAACAGGGACATTCTCCACTGCTGACTCTGAAAATGGAGGGCATCACATGGTAAGAAATTCAAGTCTCCAGCAGTTGAGGTGGGGTCCCAGCTGACAGACAAACCGGAATCTCAGTCTGGCAACCCTCAGAAACTGGGTTCTGCCACACCTATGTGAGCTTGGAAGAGAAGGGTGAGCTCCAGAGAAAGCTGCTGACACCCTGATTTCTGCCTTGCCAGAGTCTGCCCAGACTCCCGACCCCAGGAGACTGTGAGATTATAAATGGGTGTTGTTTGAAACCTCTGAAGTTTGAGACTTCTCTGGCAGTTCAGTGGTTAAGACTCTGTACTCCCAGTGCAGGGGGCAAAGCTTCAATCCCTGGTTGGGGAAATAAGATCTCACATGCTGTGCAGCCCGGCCAAAAGATAAAAACAGGAAGCCCTGAAACTTGTGGTCATCTATTATGCAGAAATAGAGAACTAATACATTTTCTCTAGCCCAGAGCACAGCCACAAATCCACCTGCTTAATCCCCCCCAGCTGTGGCTGGTGGGGTAACTGGTTTTCTCCCCAACTTCTCCAGACAAGAGTGGGGCTAGGGTACGGCCCCCAGTGTATTGGCGATTTTTGGTGTTCAGTTGAAAATGAACCTGTGACAGGAAAAACAAAGATCAATGTGTAACAGCAACTCCCCTTCACCCTCAAAGATCCTACACCTGGAATCATGTTCTTCTCCAGTTGGACTGAACCGACAGAATTCCATGTGTGTTACATCACAACGCCCCATCTCCCCATCCACACAAGAGGAAACAAAAGTGAAGAGGAAACTTCTGCAGGACTCCTGGTGTAAAAGGATATCTTGTTTGTAGGATGGGAGGAAGGAAGTGGCTACACTATCCTTTTGCCCCAGTGCCATGGAAAAGACAAACAGATTCTCTTTACACTCGGGCCGGGGAAATCGTTTACGGCCTCAAAGCAAGTGCAGAATTTACTGGTCTGCCATAAACTTCTACCCTTGGCTAACTCAAGGGGAAGGAAATGAAGGGACAGAACATTATGGACCAGTTTTTGAGCCATTTCTGCAGAAGCAGACAAACTTCCCCTCCTAGGTAGGCTTCCCCGGGTTGGCTAATTCTGCTTATTGGATGCCCTCCCCACCCGACTGTGGTCCTGAAAACATGTGAGCAGCCATAGGGCAGAGAGGCAATGACTGGCACTTTGCTTGCTAACTCCAACCTTAGGTCGCTCCCCGCCCCCCAGGCCAGGTAGAACTTTCTGACCCCCCAGCACAGGTGATTAATCATGGACAGAGGCAGCCTCTCAGTTGAGAGCCAGCCGAGCGTAGCACCTGCCATCTGTTCTGCATTAACTGTTGCTGAAAGGCCAGTGGCCTGTAACCGTTTAGAAAGCACAGCCCTCTGCGCCTTCTGCCTCTTTCTCTGCATTTCTCTGTGTCTCCAGCTGGTAACCAAGGGCCAAACAGATTTAGGAAGCAGCGGCAGGGGTCTTCCCTGAGCAAGGCCATGGGTCTCAGATGCCAGGGGCTCCAGACAGCCCATTTCAGGTGGGATTCTCTGTGGACTTCTCTGCACTCACGGAGGGACTGCAGAGGGACAGAACTAACAATGTGTTGGGGTTTCAGGGGTAAAAAGAACTTGGAGGAAGTGCATTTGTATTCGCTAAACTCCCTGCCAAGGTAGGTGCTGAGAAGACCTTTACAAACTCCGCCTCTAATTATCATGGCTTCATCTGCCTGATCACAGTCCTGTCTGGTTGTCCCTCTTTATTCCTCATAGAGCTTCTGGGTGAAGAGTAAGTTAGCAAGAATGGCCACAGGATAAGCTTGATGGTTTGGATGGAAAGGCGTGGTTTGCAGCCCTCCAAACAGCTTGCCCTGTGGAGAAGCAATATCTTAGAAGTTTGTGAATGAGTCTCATGTCAAATGCAAACAGCAGGAAAGCAAGAAAACTCCACTCTGGAGAGTGAATTGCTGTCACCCAGTATACTCATTTCTTTCCGCCTTCAAAGTCCTAAATCTTCCCAGTTAGTATTCCCTTTTTTTAAACCTATCAAACTCAAGTGTAAAAATATGTGTGCCCTGTTCCAGGGACCAGAGCAAAGGTCCAAGGTCACAGCTGGAAGGCGCGGGGGCCACTTTCTCCAAGTCCATGTCGGGTTAGGAGTGGGGTCAGTATCTCACCTGCCAATCTCACGATACAATTTCACAAATGAGCGGGATGAATGAAATAATCCAGACAAAATATTTTAAAAATGAGGCATAGCTGGATTTTCCAGTGCAAATGCGTTAGAGTTTAAGTCTCACTCTTTTAAGTTTCCTCTCCGGAGGATAAAGAAAAGAAAAATGATTGAGGTTCATAAATGAAGTTATTTGAAAGATCTTGCCATTTTATTCAACCCCTGTTAAGAATTGAATAAAAAAATAGAAATTTAAGCCTCTGGAAAATTTTTAAATAAAATCCCAGGTATGGTAGAGAACGATTTATGTGGACTGAATTCGCCCATGTGTACAAAACAGAAGCACGCAGTTTTTGATGCTTCCCAAAATAGATGGATGCTTAAAGCAATGTTGCATAGAATCGTATTTTCATATACATTCCATCTTTATATAAAGTTGCTAGTTTTATCTTCCTGCCTGGGTTTAGAATTTAGTTTTACCTTGATTGGTTTGTACCTGCTGAGTGCTGATATGATGAACATCAGAAGTTTGATACTTTTTTAGCCTCTTTGCCTCCTTTTAGTCCGTGTCCCCAGATAACCAAAGTGCGGCTGAATAAGAGAGTTGGGATGTCTCAAAATAAACCCACCCAATTCAGATAATTAACCCAAAGGCCCATGGTTTAAAATTGCATGTTTTAAATGGCAATATAATTTTCTGATAAAGATGCAATTTATAATTTTCTGTCTCATCACATCCTCCCTTCCCCCAAAATGTCCTGAATTTCTGAGAGTGTGTTACCACTTCCAAAATATACATTCTCCCCTGTTCTGGCTTGACTTCCAGAGCTGTTCCAATTTCATGTCTTTTTAGTTTCTTCTGGGAAGCATTATGCCCAGGGTCCACTTTCTGCCTCCAAAAAGTACACAGCATTGGGGAATTTAGCACCATCATAATGATAATGATCTCAGTACCTGCCATGGCCTGGAATCAGGTTCTGTGAAAAAGAAGCCGAAGTGTTTCTCGTAAAAGCCAGACTAGAAGCCCTGAGCGTCCCTATAAAGGAACAGACTCATCTTCAGTCTTTTGGACCTTGTTTTGTTTTGTTTTTTTCTTTAGCTACTTTTATTCCATTCCAGGTCAAGAGTTTATTTACTAAGTCAATAGAGAAAGATTGGGAAACTCTTTAAAATATACAATGTCTTCCCACAATATACATCCGTCAGAAAGGCGGGGGAAAGAATGTCCTGGACTGAGGTTAAGTACTGCGGCAAAAACTGGCTGGCTATTCAACGAACCCTTTCCTTCTCCAAGGCAGATGGCTAATTTCATTTCCCAGGATCCTTTGTGGTTAGGCAAGGTCACACGACCCAGTTCTACCAAGAGGATGTGGGCAGAAATGAAACATGCCTTTTCAGTCATGGCCCCTGAAAACGTCCCACACACAGGTCATCTTAGCTCCTTGCCCCAACCTTTTAAACCATAGATTGAAGTGGGAGGAGCCACCAGATGGAAGGAGGCTGGGTTAACATCCCTTTTGGACTTTATGTAAACAACAAATAAATGTCTATTGTGTTATGTGTTGGACTTCATTATCACAACAAGTTGAACTTAACTAAAACTGATCTTGTAAGGAAAGACACCATGAAAAATTTTCAAGGATTCAAAATCCTAATGACCATTTGCTTTCCGTTGGCTAAATGGAAACAAGGGAAACTCTAATTTTTCTGTGGGAAATTTAGTTCCTCAATCTCTCATTACTAGTTTCCAGGGAATGTCATGAAAACATGAAATTTCTTGATTGAAAAGGATCCTAAGTGGAAACCACCATTAAGATGGGGAAGAGGAGGGCAGAGGTCCCTCAGCATACTCAGTGGAAAAATGCCATACAGGAAAAAACCCTCTTACCTGTATTTTGGAAATACACTTCAGCTCGGACAGAGGATTAAGTGGTGCCAGTCTTTGCTGATTACTGTGTGAGTCAAATGCACAGTTGAGCTTTGGATGGTGTCTCCAGAGGAAACCTTAAGTGAGGGATTCAGCTACTACTTGGATAATTAAAGGAAAAACTCCATTTTTGCTTCTGTGATTTGGTAGCAATAACTTGAATTATCCTGCTTACTCATCTCTATATTAGATGGTGTCCAGAACAAGCCTTAGCATATGCAATCATGTAAAACTATTCATTTATCAAAAGAATAGGAAAGGAACTATACATTTTGGCTTATGCATGTATCTACCAAGGAAGTGATCATAAATCCAGTATTTGAACCAAAATAATTCTATAAGTAACCTTTATAGAAATGATACTATAATTATTTATAGAGAGTGAATAGAATTCAGGGAATCTGCTTAGCCTTAAATTTGGTCATTCAGTTTCCATTCATTCATATACTTAATGCTTGCATGCGTGCTCAGTCACTCAATTGCATCCAACTGTTTGCAACCCTATGGACTGTAGCCCACCAGGTTCCTCTGTCCATGGGATTCTCCAGGCAAGAATACTGGCATGGGTAGCCATTCCCTTCTCCAGGGATCTTCCTGACCCAGGGATCAAACTTATGTCTCCTGAATTGCAGGTGGATTCTTGACCGTCTGAGCCACCAGGAAAGCCCATTTGATGCTTAAGGCACAATTATTAATAACTAACTAATCACTACATATTTGGAGGACTGGACTAAGGTGTGTGTGACTAACATAAGAGGCAAGGATTGCATGAGACAGAGGAGGAAAGGATTGTTTCCTGTCTGTGGCATCAAGACAGGGCTTAGAAGCCTGAACAAAGGTTCAGAAGGTGAAGAGTGGGTATAGTGGATGTGTGGGGAGAGATGAGAGTCTTCTAGACAAAGGAAACATCACAAGCATGCAGAAGGGTGGTACCAAAGCCTTGTGCATAGTTATAGGATATGGCCAAAGCTTACACTGAATGAGGGGGTGGGGCGTCACTCATCCAGCCAACATATATCGCCTGAGGCTGAGACAGTATCACTGCCCTCATGGCACTTGTACTCTCCTGGGGGAGACAGACAATCACCAAAGAAACAAGAACATAATTCTAAGTGGTGATGGGCCCTACGGAGGAAAATGGTATGGAATGAAGGAGTAG
This sequence comes from Bos taurus, assembly GCF_002263795.3. Taxonomy (NCBI): domain Eukaryota; kingdom Metazoa; phylum Chordata; class Mammalia; order Artiodactyla; family Bovidae; genus Bos; species Bos taurus. The sequence goes on along the minus strand of NC_037340.1, from coordinate 6,721,366 downwards.
ATAGTCACCCACAAGGGAGGGGGTGGTACTTGAGAAAGGACAGTTATGGAAGGTCTGGGGTTGCTGGCACAAGTTAGAAGGGTCACTCCAGCATCAACACCCCCCTATTCCAAGCTGTGCTGAGTCCAGGTTTCATCCAGTCCCCAGGTTTCAGTCTGAAGTTCTGAGAGAGAGCTGGAGTAGCAGAAAATACAAGGGCATCTGTGTCTGGTTTTGGGAGCAAGGAAGGTCTGGGTGGTGGCCCAGGGGTCAACAATGAGGAAAGTGGAAGTTGCTGGAAAGCAGAAAGGACCACCATTGTTTTCTTTGATTTTGATGCATCTGTGTTTTTAAACCTGATCTGGACTTCATCCACTAACATCATCCACCAAAATCATCCGCTTTCCCTTTTCCATTGTTGTTCCTTTTTGAACAGAAACCACAGTCCTCTTTAACCCTTTGGATATTCTCAGGGAATAGAACCAGAGATTTTGCAGGGAAGGGACAGAACACTCAGTTTTGAGAATAGTCACCATAAACCAGTGATGCTATAATCTAATCAAAACATGGATTTAAAAGCCATCACCTCCCCGCTTCAGGGGAGAGCTTCCTCACACCAGAGGCCAGTATGCAGAGGGAAAAAGAAGAGCAATCACATTAGCTGAATCTTCATTCCTTAATCTTGCCAAAGACAGCAGAGGGACGTGCAAACAGAAACCTGGGGCTGAGGTAACAGCTTCTTCACAGATAGAATGTTTTGAATACCTTTCAAGTCATGCAAGAAATAAAAAGAATCTCAGAAAATCAGTGTGAGGAGGCCCTCTGTTGGGGAGCATGTCTATCTAACACTTCCTCCTCAGATCTTGGGCTCATCACGATTTTTATTTTCTAAAGAGCCAAGGAAGCTCTGCTTGAGGAAGAATGCCCGTATCGGCACAATGACAGGGGTATTTAGATCTAATTTGGGGGGTCAGTTACCCCATCCCTCTCTTACTGACCTTCCTGCTAATGTTTACCAAAGCCTGGGTCTCACACTGAAATACTGAAAGTGGAGAATTGAGGTAAATATCTGGATAATATCTAAGTTTGATTTGTAAGATGATTGAAGAGGGAAGCTGGTAATACTATTTGTCCTATCTTTTTTGCAGCAATAATCCCAGAATATTATACTGAGAAAACATATTAAATTATGAAGGTAAGACAGCTTATTGTGTTTCATCCTGTCAAATCCTGTATTTACATCAAGGAAAAACACAATTCATTATTCCATCCTGCCACCCACCCTGCCACCCAGAAGGTCCTATTTAAGGGCAAGACAAGTGTGATTTTGAAGAAAACTAGAAGATTCTATTTTTAGAAGAATCTTCTATTTTCCTTTATTGTTTAAGCACAGGAGATTTCATTAGCAACAATGAAAATGTATTCTACTGAAGTTGGATATTATATATTAGAAATTGGAACAATATTTATTTTCACTTGTATGTAAATTTCCACTACTCTGTCCTTTCTAGGGAAACCTTATCAGACACTCAATTATAAACACATCAAATATTGCCATGTATATGATAGCAAAGGGACTTCTCTGTTGGCTCAGATGGTAAAGAATCTGCCTACAATGCAGGAGACACAGGTTTGGGAAGATCCCCTGGAGGAGGGCATGGCAACCCACTCCAGTATCCTTGCCTGGAGAATTCCATGGACAGAGGAGCCTGGCAGGCTACAGTCCATGGGGTCGCAAAGAGTCAGACGTGACTGAGTGACTAACAATTTCACTTTTTTACGATAGCAAAAGTGGCTTTGTGATTCACAGAGTTGGTGAATTCCATCAGCCTAGCACTGAAGTAACAGCAGGAAAAGTTGATGAAATCACAGAGATCCTTTTTTCAACAGCCATGCTGGTGAGACAAGGATGTGTTAGCCAATGGAGCAATCCATTGTGTGTCCTGAGGTGGAGAGGTTTCTTCCATCCCTTTTTCAGGTGACTGATGTGAGTTCAAGTTTGAGAAGCATGTTTCTACACAACAGAACGGAACAGGGGGGCAAGCATGGGCAGAGGGAAGCATAAAGAGAGCAGAGGCTGGAATTCCGGCAAATGTAGCTGGGGAAGAGCACCCAGCAGTAAAGGAGAGGAAGGACAGACAAAGAAAGAAGAACCAGAAAGAAGAGCGTCTTCCACAACTAAGGGAAGACTGTTCTCAGGAAGGGAGGGTGAGGTGGAGATGTCCATCCAGTTTGGCTGGGGGAGCAGCGGCAGGGTAGGCGGGCGGTGGTGCCCTCTGAGGGACAGAGTCCAGGGAAATGGCCAGAGGACGAAGGCTGATAGCTGTGCGGGGAGGAGAACGGGAGCTGGCACATGGGCCATTCTTTCCGGAAGATTTGCAGCAATGGAAGGGATGCTACTCAATGGCTGTAGGAACAAAAGGAGGGGTGAGGGGAGGTTTTTACGGGGGAGGAAATGATCAAGTTCATAGTTGAGGAAAGGGGCCAATGCTGTTTACAAGGTGAGAAGGAAGAGAATCAAGCACAGAGGTGTGGAGGAGATAAGGGTCTTTTATTTACTGAGCTGAAAGGGAAAGAGCGAAGGATTCAACAAATATTTGTTGAGAACTTGTCACTGCCAGGCACTGTTCTCAGTGTAAAGACTAAGATGAAACACTTGTTCTCCTGGAGTTTACATTCTAGAGAGGGAAACCAGAAAACAGGCAGATCTGTGGATTATTTGCCCGGTGCTCATGAGCGCTGTGATGACTGAAGCAAGGTGAGGAGGATTAGAGGGATGGGCGGTGGGTGTGCAGTTCAGCACCCAGCGGCTCCTCTCATGAGGCTGATTCCGAGCAGAGATGGGCGGAAAGTGAGGGAGCGGGCCACGTCGGTGTTGGCTGAACATGCTGTTCCAGGAAGACCAGCATATGCGAAGACCCTCCTCTGTAGTAGCTGTTCCCTGGGTTCTGGGAAAAGCGAGGACACTACCTGCTCTGAGCAGACCAAGCAAGGGAGCGAGTGGTGGGAAATGTGGGAGATCACGTCAGGAGAAGAAGCCTTGAAGGCCACAGTCTGGACTTTTATACTAAGATGGAAAACAGTGGGAAACTCTGAGTGGAGCAGTGATCCAGTCTGAGTGAGTTTTTAAAAAAAGGTAATCGTGCTTCTGTGTGGAGAATGTCACAAGGCAACAAGCGTGGGGAGTGGGGACTCACTTCAGTGACCCAGGTGAGAGCTGATGGAGGGAGTGGTGGGGAGTGAGAGAAGACCCGCATCTGGCTTTACGTCAAAGGAACTGCTGCTGGATTTGCTGCTGGAGCAGGTGTAAGGCCTGAGAGATGGGGAGATTCCAGGGTGCATAAACACTGTTGGATAAACTAGAGAAGGAAGAGGAGAAAGGAATCGTTTGCCTTTATCAGGTGCTTACTACGCATCAAGCATCATGCCACATTCACTATTCTGTATTACATCACTTAATCCTTCTACAACCTCAGTTTATAATGAAGGAACTGAGGCTGAGAGAGGGCAGGCAACTGGCCATTTCATGGAGCAAGTGGCGGGTCGGGGACCGGGCCTCACACAGTTTGGCCGCAAAGCACACCCCCTAAACCCTCCACGTGATACAACTTCTGTTTCCTCTGAGAAGTGAAAGGTTACCCAGAGTTGGGGGGACAGAGAACCCCAATTAGGGGTTCAAAAAGAATGTTGACTGATTAATTGAAAAATATGCATCAAAAATTTAAATAAATAGTAAGATGACAATTGTAGACAATGCTTCCTTCAGGGGAGTGGTTGGTGCAGCTTGGGGTTCACCCTCCTGTGGCTCTCTGGGCCATAAAGAAAACGACAGAGCTGCCATCTTTCTGGACCGCTACCAAAGAAGTGTCCATCTCTGGGCAATCCCCATCGCTGAGTGACCCCTTCTGCAGTTGCCACAACTGGCGTGGGACTGCCCCCCAGCTCCCAGTCCTATGAGACAAACATTCCCTCCATCTTGTTCAGCATAAACACTGACCTGAAACTGAGTGGGCCTGCAAGGTGAAAGTTGAATCATGGAATGTTTATTAAGCCAAGCAGTGGGCTGGATACTCAGAGGAACATCAGATTAATGTAAGACACAGCTTTTGCCCTTGAGGGGCTCACAGTGTTGGTGTTTGGCTGGTGGACCACTCAATGTCCGGTAGGACGGAGAAACCAAATCTCCACTTTGGGTTCATTGTGCTGTACAGGGCGATGGGCCAGGGGATGAAAAGGGCCTTGGTGCTGGGGAAAGGATTGGGCAGCTTGCAGACCCTCAGCTCGTGTGTATTAGCTCCGCGAGGAGCCTGGCTGCAGTCAAGGTGGCTATTTGTGCATAAACATTGTCATTTCACTGGGACTGCTATTTCATCTTTGAACCTTGGCTTCAAAGGAACACTGACCTTATTCCTGCAGCCTGCCTTTCTTTGAAGCGTATGGCTTTGCCTTGCAGATTAAAGTGAAGACATTCATCAAGGAACAGATCTGGCCAACTGCTCCCCAAACTCAACCCGAAAACAAAGCCTTGAAAGGCTCCTATCAGAGCAGGAGGGGAGAAGGCTGAAGATGAAGGCTCAGAGCAGGGCAGTTTCTCAGACCCTGTAAGGCAGCTCGGGCTTGATGTAGTACAGTCCTTTGAGCTTTGGGCAACTTTACCCTGGGAGTTGGTCTATCTCTGCAGAAAGGGGTGAGTTAATGCAATGCTCCCAACCAGTCTTGTTTATCTTATTTAAAGCAGGCACTGTTGTCAATGAGGCCAGGGTGATCATTCACTGGGTGCCTTTGAATTCTTCAAAAGCCATGTCAGGCTGAACCATCTGCAACTTGGCTGATGATTCTATCAATTTTCTTTTCTATCACTTTCTTTTGTTCATTTCTTTGAAAAGAAACTGTTCAGTCTTTCTCCCTGCTTCCCCTATCTAGACTCTGAGGACACAGACTGTACACATAGCTTTTTCTCTTATTTTTTTCTTTCTGTTCTCTCTGAAAATGGCAATAAGACTGAAGAGAGAGGTTAAAAATAATGACCAAGCAATTCTTTAATTAGAGGCTAAGAGAGAAAACTAAAGGAAATATCTCCCTCCTTGGAGGGAGAAAAACTGATGACAGATGGCTATCAAAGGGCTTACGATCATATCTTTGAATGTAACTTTTCTGGAGATCTTTTTGATCAAACAGAGTGAGTTCTGTTTGTGATGAAGTGGCAAAGCTATCCAGAGGCAGAAAGGAAAAGACTGTCGAGTTGGGTATGTGTGAATCAATGGATGATGATAACATATACACTACAGGCATCACAATATTGTAAAGTAATTAGCCTCCAAATAAAATAAATTAATTAATTAAAAAAAGAAAACAAAAAATATATAACCTACAGGGCTTAAAAAGTCAGTGATCTTTATGAAGACATAGGCTAATTTTCAGAGTAAACTTTTTCTAGTTATTTGTCTTTAAAATAAAATCATTGGATAATTCTGGTCATCACAGTACAATTCATTTAACTTGCATTTTAGCTGAAGTCTCAAATAACTTTTTTTCATTAAGAAATCCATGCAGTCAAGAATATCATTAAGACGACTTTGCAAGAAGCCAGTGGTTCCAAACTAATTTTTTCACATAACCTGGTAGCTCATGTGGGGATGGAGACAGGTCTATTTTGAGTTTCAGTTTTAAAAGATTGAATAATATCTGCTTATTCATGTCCATATTCAGACCCATTAATTTACTACTACCACCTCCCCAAATTCAGGTGGGTCATGTGACTAGTTTTGGTCGATGGATGGTAAGCAAGATGGTAAGCATTACTTCTAGGCTGATGCTCTTATTGGCTACCATGGTGACTGTGGAGGCCATGTGTTGAGACAGCCAAGCCTCAAGCCAGCAGAAGCCTGAGTCACTTCCATGAGGGGAAGTGGACAGAAAGTTGTCCAATTTGTGTTATATTTGATATTAGATCTATGCTACTAATACTACTAAGTCACTTCAGTCGTGTCCGACTCTGTGTGACCCCATAGACGGCAGCCCACCAGGCCCCGCCGTCCCTGGGATTCTCCAGGCAAGAATACTGGAGTGGGTTGCCATTTCCTCCTCCAATGCATGAAAGTGAAAAGTCAAAGTGAAGTCGCTCAGTCGTATCCGACTCTTAGCAACCCCATGGACTGCAGCCTACCAGGCTCCTCCGTCCATGGGATTTTCCAGGCAAGAGTACTGGAGTGGGTTGCCATTGCCTTCTCCGAATTAGATCTATGAGCAAGAGATAAACCTTGGTTCAGTTAAGTCACTGTGATTTTCCAGGCTTATTTGTTATACTGGCATAATTTAGCTTATCCTGACTAACCCAGGACCTTGACGGAAATCTAGTCTTACTTCACTTCCATCATAAGAATCCTTCCTACAGCATCCCCGAGGTAGCACAAATACTTCTTGAACACTTCAGGAATAATACCAAGTCATCTAGCAAGCAATTATATAATGCTTACCATAGATAGAATTGTTTCAGTCATAATGAAATCTTGTATGTCTTATTTTATCTAATTCTCACAAAAACCTTAGCTCATCAATAGCCTTTCCATTTTGCAACTGGAGGAGCTGAAGCACAGAGAAGTAACTTAGAGTTAACAGATCAATGAAGACACTTGCCTAAGGCCACACAGAAACTTAAGCAGTGTCCCAGGAATCAAGTCCCGGCAGCTGCTTTGAGTTCATGCCCTTAAGCACTGCAGCATGCATAGACTGGAATCACATTTCCTTTTCACATAGACTATTCAGTAAGACATAGAATCATAAAAACCCCAAAGGCAAGGCTGGAAATAACCGTAGAAGTCAGTCAATCATTACATTTTACATGGAGGAACAAAGCCACCTCAAATCCATTTTTTCTTTAGTGAAAAAGAAAAGTCTACCATTTCTTTTCAACCTAGCGACCTGCGGAGCCCTAGCGCTCAGCGGAAGGGCATCAGGGACCAGGGTAAGGGCTTCCCTGGAGACTCAGATGGTAATGAATCTGCCTGCATTGCAGGAGACTTGGTTTGATCTCTGGGTCGGGGAGATCCCCTGGAGAAGGGAATGGCTGCCCATGCCAGCATTCTTGCCCGGAGAATCCCATGGACAGAGGAGCTTGGCGGGCTATAATCCAAGGGGTTGCAAAGAGTCAGAAACAACTGAGCAACTAACACCTTTTCAAAGACGCTACGTTATCCATATCAGCCCTGTTCTAGTCCGTTTTATATAGTAGGTTTCTGGGTACAAAGTGTATGTGAATCAAGTATTTTGTCACTTTAATAATATTAAACAATGATGGACCTCTTCATACTTTTACTGAAATAGTAGGCTTGCTCAGGACATTGCACTAAGCACTGTAGGGTTTCACATCAGCTCGGAGGTGGGACAGGGCACACGGATGGTATAGCCCAGTGCGCAGTTCTGGGGCCAGGATAATTTGCTGCTTCTATAAACACACTCACTAGATTGCTTGACAGCAAGAACTCCCCTAGTCATCACTGTGCTCTATGGTGGTACACAGTAGAAGCTGTATAAACTATATCTTAAAGATAGAAGGTGAAGTCTAACAGCCCTTGATGAAAGCATATTTCAAAAAAAAGAAAAAAAGAGTAAGCTCATTTGAGTCAAACAAGGTAGCATGTCTTGGCCATGGAGACCCAACATCAGAGAAATTGCTGATCAATTATTGTTGTGAGTGTTTTCTCTGTATATACTTGAATGAGGAGTGGTGGATTCCTTCTCCCCAAACCCTGGTGAGTAATGATCGAAGAAATGAATTAATGAATAGATGGGTGGGGGATTAAAAAAGAATATTAAATTGACTAGTTCATTCTTAGGGAAACAAATGACCATCCCCAGAAAGCACAGGCAAACACACACCAGGCAGGCTTCATTTTAACACGACTAATTAAACAAAATCATCCACATTTGCTGATCACATGAAGAGGTAAGTTAGAAAGTGTTCATTGCTTTAAAAAAGCATTGCCCTGCTCACCCTTTCTGTGTGCTAATGGCTGTTCCAGTACATTTATGTACTCCGTACTACTACGCATTACGTACTATTAATGCACACATGGCTTAATCTACAAATTGGTTACATTAAGACAAAGCAGTATATTTGAGAAGGGGAGAGGTTGATGGGGCAGAAGGGAGGCAGAGAGGGGTCTAGGAAGGAATGAAAGGGAGCTGGGCTTGCTGCAGACCCTCTTACCTTCTGTGGTCCCATCTAGTCCCATGATGAGTTTCATTACTCTGATGATTTGCTCTGCTACCGGGGGGCTCATGGATGTGCCATAAGCAGCGCTATGGGAGTGAGTCCGTAAATAATCCACAAGGTCCTTTAACGAAGGAGGGAAATCCAAAAAGAAGGCAAATAAATCTGTGTTGGTGGACCCATCTCCACACATTACAGCAGAGGACATTTGATTCTTGAACGTGGTCTGATTTTCCAGGCGCATCACTAAGCTATTTGTTTTTTCTATCCATTCTTCTCAGCCTCTCCCTCAACAACATAGAAGGTATACAAAAATAGGAGCTCCCTTGGAGTTGAGATGTGTAAGGCATCTTCCCGACCCAGGGATCGAACCTGGGTCTCCTGCATTGCAGGCAGATTCTTCACATCTGAGCCACGAGGGAACCTCAAAACCAGATGTGTAAAGGAAAAATGGCCTCCTAGACATTTGTTTGGGTATCCAGGTCATGCGAGCAGTGGTTTAGTATGCAGGAGGGTACAAAGAATGATCTAGAATGTGTCTTTTTATTTTTGTCCTTGAGCGTAGTACATGAGCTTGTGCACAGGAAGAAGTAACGGCAGGGGAAGTAACAAGATATGCAGACTAATATACGCAGCGAGGCTACCAGAAGGCAGAGGAGAAAGAGGGGATGTGCTTCTTTGGAAGTAGACACGGGAAGCTCCACTGAGGCAGTGGGATTGCGTCTTGAAGAAAGACAAAGATATAAAGAAAAGTTCCAGTGTAAGGGCGCAGCAGAAGGGAGAGGAGAGATTGACCCAACGTGGAGGTAAGGACAAGATAAACTCCAGTGTGCCGTGGGCTGGAGAGAACCACTGGGATTTTTGCACCGCAGTCTTAGGAGCACTGGCTGGCTGCAGGATGCTGGTCCCTACGGTGGTAGAAATGGTTCTCCACCTGCATGCCTGATCAGCCTGAACCTGAGGTCGGCGTAAGCATGCCAAGAGCCTGAAGGAGCTCCAGTCACCTCCTTCTACAGCGGTGTGGTTAGGGGAGGCTGAGCGCTGGTGCCCGGGGACACTCAGCCCGGCTGGGAAGACATCCTCCTGGCTCACAGCCCAGGACCCTCGGAGTGCCCTTCAGAAACGCCAGTGTGCTCAGGATGGCTCTGAGTGAGCAGTGGGGTCCATGAAGCGGCGGTCACTTATCTTCCAGGATCATGAGACAGCTTAGAACCCCACTTCGGTGTCTTCTCAGTCACTGCCTGGAAGGTGACCTGGGGGGAGCTCTGCTTTGAGCAGGCCGTCTCCTCCTGACCCCCCTGCACTGGCCACATCCACGCCCACCTCTGTGCATGGCACCATGCCCGCCTGTCACTTTTCCCTCTCAGGGTGGGTGTCCTGGTAGCTCACAGCCATGCGTCCTTACCCAAGCATTTTAAGTGTACATTGTTTATCTTCCCATGAGCTAGTAACTAAAGTTAGTAGTGACGTAAGTAAAGTACCTGAAGTCACTATACACTTTCCTAAACGTTCCCGCAGTAGGCAGTGGCTTGGCTCCCTGGCGGCTGGTGGTGTGATATGTCTGCCTGACCCCCTGGGAGACCAGGTAGCTCCAGTCCGCCTGCCCTGCTCCCTTCGGAATGTCTTTTGTCTGCAGTCCACTCTCCAGCACTCCTGCTCCCCTGACTTTCTTTCCCCTGCGTTTCACACTCTTCAGTCCTGATTTTTTGTGTCTTCTTCCCTCTCCATCGTTCTACTCTGGTTTCCTCTTTAGGTCTTTTAATTTTAGGCTCTCCATTCCAGTTTTTTTTTTTCTCTCTATTTTTTCCTCTCTATTTCCTCCCTTCTTTCCTTCCCCCCCACCTCCCTTCCTTCCCTTCTCCCCACCTTTCTGTGCCCATTCCCACCACCACCCCCCTGCCTCCACGCTCCTTCTATCTTTCTTTCCAGCAAGTCTGTACAAGGAGATGCTCTGGACTATGCTCCACGTGCAGGAACCTGAGAAGAAGAGGAGGACAGAAATCCTAGTCCCCAGCAGCCATTCTCCACTTGCACTAAAATCAAAATTAAGTTTTCTGTTTGTTCTTTTGTTTAGTGAATCTTATAAGTGTTTTCATCATCTGATGGAGGTAGTATCCGTCACTGACCACATGGTATCCAAGAAGTTCACTTTGGACCATGGAGGATGCGGGGGAGCATCAGGGAGAAAGAGGTGGTCATTTTCCAGAGGAGCTGCAGCCAGGCTGTTCTTCATGCTCCTCTATGAGCAGAAGCAGGGGTTTTCTTTCTCTACTGAAAGCTGGTACCTCCCAGCAGGATGCTGGGTGGGATGCAGGAAAAGGGATGATGTGGGCTCCTGTGGTCCAGGAAGGAGAGTTTTGAGAAGATGACTTGGCCTTAAAGGATGAGTAGATTTGGATAGTTGCAGATGAGGGGAGAGGCATGGACATGGGCTAAAATTAGGGATAAAGATGGTATGTTAATCGGCACAGGATGGAGGAGCCAAATGAAGGCAGATGGAAAAGCTAGTGCCTCCAAGAAAGGTAATGAGGGGTTGTTCCCTCCAGGGCAGGTCTGACCTCAGAGTTACGAGATAGGCTCTGGAGCCTGGATCACTTAGGTTCAAATCCTGGCTCTGCCACTAGCTGATATGAGACCATGGGCAAATTACTAAGCTTCTCTGTGCCTTAGTTTTCTTCTCTGAGAAATGGGACAACAGTTATACTTTTTTCAGAGTCATTATGAGGATTAGAGCTAACATATACATGGTGCTTAGAAAAGCATCCGCTGCATAGTGAGTATCTGGTGCTGTTGGTGGCTATTGTTAATGGATGGCCAGCTCGGAGAGTCTGAACACTCGGAGCATGAGGTGGGAGGAGGGGGCAAAAACCAGATACTTGGTGTGTCTTTATCCCAGCCTCCTCGTCCAGCAGAGGGTCATGCTGTATGCTTATGCCTCCACACATTGGTAGATCTGGGCATCAAAGATTTGCACCCCAACACTTCTCCCATCCTTATTGGGTGGTAACAGAGTGCAAAGAAAGGAAAAGAGGCATTTCAAAGAAGGGAGAATCTAGACCTGATGAAACAGTGCTTCACTACAGAGATGGATAGACCCAAAGCCGATATCCATGGGCTGCTTGAGGCTCCATTGTAAGAATTTTAAATGTATTTCACATGCATAATTACCTACAGTAACTCATTTTAGCTTCTCAGTAGCGCTATAAGTTAGGTACTATTTTGATCTCTACTTTATAGGTGGGGTCACTGTGTTAAGGAACAGATCAGAACATTATCCCACCAAAAAGTGGCTCGATAACAAGGATTTGTACCCAAAGAGTCTGGCTCTAGAGTTCCCCCTTCTCCCACCCTTTAGCATCAGATTATATTACTTCTTCAGAGCAGAGGAGCTGGCTTGGTACGGTGATGGGGAGGCCCTGGGGAGTGCAGAGAAGACTGTTCATCGCTACTCATGTGGTGTTTCCCCTAATCACAGAGACTGCACCCTGGGGGGAGGTGAGGAAGGGGAGAATTTCTAATACACACACCTGTTCACAGTTCTAAACCATGGATTGAATTGTATCAATCTCAAAATGTGTCCTGTATATTCCTCTTATTTCTCCAAAGAGACTGGGACCTCCTTGAGAGTAGCAAACAGAGTTACAGACTTTATTATATACTCTCTTAAAATCTGTAGTGGTGAGTACGTTGCAGGGGTCTGGTAGATACTGATGGTCTAATGGAAATCAGAAGGGTTTTAGGGACCAAGGAAGGATGCTGAGGGTCCCTGAGGTTCAGTCAGGGGGTACAAAGCTGTATTCTTAGGAACTAGTCTAGCAATATTCTCTTAGCTTTGGCGCATCACTGACAAAGATCAAAGAAGCGAAACAAAGCTGGCTTTGCCTCCTAAAGGTGCGTCCTCAGTCCTCAATTTCCCTCACGAGTTGAGAAATTTCACAAAACCAAGGTCACGTGCATCCTAAGTTTGAGTAAGTGCCTCATCGGCACAGTATCACTTCCTTTTAAGAGAAAGACCGTCTTGTCCACAATCTTATTTCTTTCAGACTGAGTCTACCTTCTCAGAGTCTGAGTGTGTGGATGGAAGTTAGCTTGCTTGTGTTCTTCAGAGAGGGGAGCTCCCGGGGGCACCTCAGCAGAGCATCTTCAGGGCAGCCTTGGCTCCTGGTTTCCAATTTGCTCCTATCACTCGCGCACTGGATGCCATGAGCCCTGAATGAAGAGTTGGCTTCGGTCCTAGGCAAGGAGAGTCTGGGCTGTGTTTTCCCTCAGGGAGGGTTAGAGGTCTTCTCAGACTGAGATTTCCAAGACCATTAGGAAGTACAAAACCCTGAACCTGGAGTTCAAGGACAAGAGTGGTTTTTCTGAGGAAGTTGGACAGGAGGCTCTTAGGGTAAACATCTTGGCATTCATTCCATGACCTCCATCTGCTTCAAATGGCTGTTAATTCCAGCCAGGGCTGAGCATGCAGAGCAGAGCTGGCTTCCGCCTTTGGTGCCAGGCTTCTGGGCTAATGTTCACACCAAACTCAGCTGCTCTCCCTCGGCCCCTCCTCCAGAATCCCAGCCCTGCACCCTATCAGCCCTGAGGGTCACCTTTGCTGCATTCAGTTGCAAATCTCTGGTCTCATGGAGGCTGTGAAAGCCCGTGGTCAGCTCCAGGCATGCAAGAGGACACGGGATCTGTGCCTGAGAGAAATCTGGACCCCAGAAGCTGGGGTCTGTGCTGTTGACCCCATCTCCTCAGCAACTGGGTCAATGCAAATTAAAAAAATAAGGAAACCAGCCCCATCAGCTCAGGCTTTCTTCAAAGAAGAAGGGAGGGAGCTCTGACAGGTGGAGAGAAGTACCTGACATTTCACCTGAAGTTCTTGAAAGGATAGAAAGCTTCAGTGTGGGTTGTTCATGGCTCAGCTACAGCAGCTCCGAACTCACAGTGGGCAAAACAGTGAAACCCAGCTGGCTCTTGAGAGACAGTTTTAGCAGTTTCCCTGGGGTCAGGAGAGTTGGTTGGGCCAAGGCAGACATGAATTGCTAGGACATTTTGTTACTGGAAGGCTGGGATGAAGACAAAATCTCTACTCTCTGAGGTTGTATCTTAGCACCAAAGCAATTTTTCTCTTGTGTGTTTCCAAATATTTTTTCTTCTGTGACACATCTGGTTGCTAATGCATGCACTTCTGACCTTGACCTGCTCCATAAAGATTTCTGGAGCCTCCTAGAAACTGTTATTAAGATTACAGTCCCTGCACATTGACATTTAAAAAGAGAGTTAAGACCCAGAGAGTTTTATCGTTTTCTAGATTTTGGGACCCAAGTGATTATTTCACCTCTCAAGATTTACTAGGAAGCCCAGGAACATAGTGAACTTGAAATTATCAATAATTCAGAAAAATGTAAAGTCCTAGTGTGTACACTTTAACTTGTTTATGGTTAGTTTTGTTGCCTTTGTAGAATTTAATATCTAGAATGTTGGATATTTTGTAATACTTCCTTGAATTGAGATATCTATTTAAAAATATTCAGAAAAACGTATGTAACATGAAACTCTGAAAACTGAATTCGAATTATTTAAACAGATACTAGAAAGATTTTTTTCCCAAAGATTTTCAGCATTTGCCCAATCCTATGTCCTATCAATTAAAAAAACAAATTTAAAGTGAAAATTCTTCACAAAATTCTTCAAAGTCCAGAGGAATTAAAATCCATGATTTAAATGGAAACTATACATAATTTAAAATTAACATAATTTAACAAGTTAAAGGCACAGAGGAGCAGATACTAAGTACGATTAACTCATGAGCTCATTAGGCTGGAAGGAAACCAGCCTGTGACCTGCATTTGTCACAGGCTCACCAAAATGACTCCAGGCAGGTGTTTTTATCTGTACTGTGCTGTGCTTAGTCGGGTAAGACTCTTTGGGACAGGCTCCTCTGTCCATGGGATTCTCCAGGCCAGAATACTGGAGTGGGTAGCCTTTCCCGTCTCCAGGGGATCTTCCCAACCCAGGGATCGAACCCAGGTCTCCCACATTGCAGGCGGATTCTTTACCGTCAGAGCCACCAGGGAATCCCAAGAATACTGGAGTAGGGTAGCCTATCCCATCTCCAGGGGATCTTCCCGACCCAGGACTCAAACTGGGACCTGCTGCGTTGGAGGTGAATTCTTTACCGGACTGAATTTTAAATCATCAGGGAACAACACGAGACACTCTCTCTGCTGTTGCTGCTGCTGAGTCGCTTCAGTCGTGTCCGACTCTGTGCGACCCCATAGACGGCAGCCCACCAGGCTCCCCCGTCCCTGGGATTCTCCAGGCAAGAACACTGGAGTGGGTTGCCATTTCAGGCCTCATATCCTGCTCACCCTCCACGCCTTGAAAACTGCCCGGTGTTTTCTTGGTTTTTCATCTTCCCGGTTCAGGGCTAACGGGTCTCTGCCAAACACTCTCTAATTCTCGCTGCCACCTAGCGGTAAATTCAGAGACTGCAGTGTAAAATAGAGGGAGAAGGGGGAAGGAGCGGGATGAAACATCCTTCTGGTTCAAAGTATGCCAAGAAGCTGTTTTTTAAAGAACAAAAAATGATCCACATATTTTTCTTCTTCCTGATTAAGGCAAATGCTAAATATTAATGCTTTTTACAATGGCTCCTTATCTACCGCAGATCAACAGAAGGTAGGTAGGCCAGAGCAAATACACTTTAAAAACAGCCCGCCTGCCTTCAGGATGGGAAGTATGTGAGAGAGGTACTGAGCTGGGCGTGAACTGGCAATCGGGAGCCTCTGTTTCCAGCGGGTAACCACATGCAGGAACTCTAAGGGGGAACATGATGACAGCTGCCGAACTTGACAGCATTTCAAGGATCCGCTCACTTCAGTTTATTCAGGTTCCCTCGGCTCAGGAAACAGAGTTACGCTTGGTGAAAAATCTTGTAGCTCAGAACTGCTGCTAAAGTCATCACAAACTGCAAGCTCACAAAACGAAGTAGCCTGGGCGAGGGCTCACCTACATTTAGGACCCTCTGACCCCATGGGAGCCTGGTGGGCTGCCGTCTCTGGGGTCGCACAGAGTCAGACATGACTGAAGCGACTTAGCAGCAGCAGCAGACCCCATGGCTTCGACAGTCGAGGAAGGGAACGTCGAGCCTCGCGCTAGACTTTAGCTGAATTCTGTAAGATCCGGGCATTCCCTATGTTTTCAGTACCCCTCGATGAATTCCCGCAGGCCTGTGGAAGGAGGCTGAACAGCAGTGCTTTGAGCTTAGATGAAAGTGGCGCTTTTTGAATGGCGAAGGTCACCGGGAGCTCTGAACATTTTTAGCGTTTGTGCCTCGTCTCATGGCAGGGTGGGTTGCGCGCAGTAAAATCTGCAGTTTTAAATCATGGGCTTTCCGCACCCAGACTGTGTTCAGCTGTCCTCCCTGGTTTGTCTAGCTGGTTTACCAGGAGTCTGAGCTCCTATTCCTATTGGTGACAGTGAGGAGGAATCGGGAGTTTTAGAGAAGCCACAGGCCATCTGCATACACTGCTGTGCCCTCCCCGGGGGAGCCAACGCCAGTCCTTCTGGGGCAGGTGCACAGCTGGAGGAGAGAACCATCAGGGCTCTGGTGAAACTGTTGTATGATGGAGCAGAGAACTGGCTTTTTGAGCCCTGAAAGTCAGGTTTTAATATTTCATTTTCTTCCTCTCGTCTTCTTCCCTCTTCTTTTAAAACCTTTTCAAAAATTTGTTTCATTTTGGTGACCTCCTGGGTGATGTTGGCAGTGGAATGACAGGGATAACACTTAGTCTAATTCCATCAGCTCAGAATCTTCAGTCACACAAATAAGATATGAGAGGATGACAAGATTAGATTCATGGCCTATCCAAGACTGTGGGAGAGAATTACTTGGCAGAGAAAAATCTCTTATGGACCTAGAGACTGTCATACAGAGTGAAAGAAGTCAGAAAGAGAAAAACAAATATTGCATAATCTCTTATATGTGGAATCTAGGGAAAAGGTACAGATGAACTTATTTGCAAAGCAGAAATAGAGACACAGATGAGAGAACAAACATGTGGATGCCAAGGCGGGCAAAGGTGGGTGGAATGAATTGGGGGATTGGGATTGGCATATATACATTCTTGATACTATTAATATGTATTAAGTAGATAACCAATGAGAACACACCGGGTAGCACAGGGAATTCTACTCGGTGCTCTGTGATGACCTAAATGGGATGGGAATCCAAAAGAGAGGGGGTATTTGTGTCCGTATGGCTGATTCACTTTGCCTTGCAGCAGAAACTAACACAACATGGTAAAGCAACTATATTTCAATAAAATATATAAAAAAGATCTCCAATCTTGCCACTGTTTTATTAAAACCCACATCTTGTCGCAGAGGGTCAGTGTCTTCAACATCTGACGTCTGCCACTGTTCCTACCAGCCACCTTAGGTTTTTCCCAAACTACTTACAGTTCTGCAGCATCACTTCTGTGGCTTGGTAAACAGCATTCTCTTTTTGAAATATGACCCACACATCCCCTCGTCACCCTTGGTCTATAAGACTGACAGTCTTTCTGAGACTTCTGAGTCTTTCTTCGGTCCTGCCCTCTCCTTTGCACTGTATTTGCCTATGTACACAGCCAGAGTTGTCGTTTCACGATCACAGGATTATTCATCACAAGAACCTCTGCACTATCAGAGAATGAGCTCCTTGACCTTCTGGGCCTCCCATGCCTGTGAACCCATGCTGCCCAGGCCGCCTTAATCAGTCAGGTGTGCTAAACTGAACTGAAGCCCTCAGGGAAACCAGAGGACCCCCAAGACTGCATTCCCAGGGCATTCAGGTTTTAAATAGATGCAAGGGATCTGTCTCTTACCTTCCTTCCAGCTATGTAACCTCCTGCGGCTCCAAAGCTTTTGGTGAATGTGCCCATATATACATCAATATCTCTGGGGTCTAGTCCAAAGAACTCCACCACACCCCGGCCGGTGGGGCCCACGGACCCAATACTGTGAGCTTCATCCATGTAGAGATAAGCCTTGTATTTCTTCTTCAGAGCCACGATATCGGGCAGATGCACGATGGAACCTTCCATGCTAGGGCAAAAGAACAAATGCTTGTCAGCAGTGAGCACCCGCCAGGGAGGCTCTGTGTCACTCTCCCTTTCTGCCCTGATACCAAACAGGGATAACCGGGCAAATTTTATTTGGTGGAGACGTGCTATCAATCTTGTAAGGCTGCTCTGGTTTCGTTTCACTGGGGGGAAATTAATATACATTCAATGGATTTAAGTGCTTTGAGTTGTTAAAGCTAATTCCCAAGTAAATACTTAGCTCACTGTGCTATTAATTAGCTTATTTGTAAAGTCAACTAGCATAACTAGACTGATCAGACTGGATTCCAGGTATTTTGATAATTTTAATTACATTGCTCTATGTCAATGCATCTATATCAGCCTGCTACTGTCTATTTGGCCAGGCTTCCCAGGCTATGCTTGTGGTAAAGAACCCACCTGCCAATATAGGAGACATTAAGAGACACGGATTAAAGCTTTCCTGTGGCTCAGACAGTAAAGAATCTATCGGCAATGTGGGTTTGATCCTTGAGTTGGGAAGATCCCCTGGAGAAGGGCATGGCAACCCACTCCAGTATTCTTGCCTGCAGAATCCCATGGACAGAGGAGACTGATGGGCTACAGTCCATGGGGTTGCAGAGTCGGACACTACTGAGCGACTGACACTTTCAAGAGACATGCATTAGATCCCTGGCCAGAACCCCCTCCAGCATTCTTGCCTGGAGAATCCCATGATCAGAGAAGCCTGGCGAGCTACAGTTCATAGAGTCGCAAAGAGTCGGACACGACTGAAGTGACTTAGCAGCACGTCTGACCTAAACTCAGTGCTTGACTTGCTGAATATTAAAGGAAGGAAGTAAAAACACACAAAAGGGACTTCCCCGACAGCATGGTGGATAAGAATCCCAGCTGCTAATGCAGCAAACACAGGTTCGATCCCAGGTCTGGGAAGATTTCACGTGCTCCAGAGCAACGACACCCCTGTGCCACAACTGCTGAGCCTGTTCTGCAATTCCTGAAGCCTCTGCTCTGCAACAAGAGATGCTACCTCAATGAAGCCTGTGCATCTCAACAAGCAGTAATCCCTGCTTGCCCATGAGAGAAAGCCCGTGAAAAGCAGTGAAGACCTAGCGCAGCCATAAATAAATTAAAAAAATTATTTTTAAAAGAGAAGATCAGCACCGAAGTTACAGGGAAAGGCACTTCTGCCTAATATAAGGAACAACAAACAAACAAATAAAAAACACACAAAAGAACTTGAAGACATCATTACCAGGGAAGTCTCTTAAGAGATCACAGTGTTCATTAAAGCACAGGAGAAAGGCCTTAGGCTCTCCTGTTGAGTCCTTACTGAACCTGAAGGCTTATTTGAGGTGTCTGCTGGTATCCCCTCTCTTCCTTTAGGGCAATGCTTCTCACTTGGGTGAGCATCAGAATCCTTTGAATGCTTTATTTCATTCGAATGGTTTGTTACAAGGCAGGTTTCTGGGCCCCACCCAGAGTTTCCAGTGGGGGTCTGGGGTGGGTTGAGAACTTGGGTTTCTATCAAGCTCCCGAGAGATTCCAGGGTTTCTGGCTGCAGACAGCACTTGAGAACCACTGCTATAGATTAACTTTTGTTTTAGCCCTAAGTGCTTAATTTTTCACAGCAGTTTGCAATTTGGTAAATTTCCTTGGGGTTTTAAATTGCAAAATCACTTTAAGTTCTCCAGCAAAGGGAAAGACAGGAGGCAAATAAGCAAGTAAAATGAGCATTCGTATATACATGGCACCTCTGGAACCCAATGGATTTAAAAGAACTTCTGTCTTCAGTCAGTTCTCAGGACATCTTGTGAGCTGTGTTTTCCCACACAGTTTTGACTGCGCCGTCAGCTAAGCTCTATGAAAACACACAGACTCACACTCTCACCCCCATGAAGGAGCTTGTCAAACAATTCAAGGAACCCAGCAGTTTAGTTCAAGAACTAGTCAACTGATGCAAACAGAGACTTGACCGTCTCTTCTTCTTAGTTTATTTATTAAATTTAATGTATTAAGAAAATAGCTTAAGTGTTAGGTCCATTCAGTCAAAACAGTCCAGCTGTTGGGTAGTCACCTAGACCAATGGGGAGTGGATGATCTTTTTAAAAGAATCATCTATACATGTGTTCCCCATCCTGAACCCTCCTCCCTCCTCCCTCCCCATACCATCTCTCTGGGTCATTTTGATATTTGGCAAAACTAATACAATTATATAAAGTTTAAAAATAAAAAATAAAAAAAAAGAAATAGAAAAAAAAACAAAAAAAAAATAAAAGAATCGTCTATTATTTATTTAACTTTGGCTCTGCTGGGTCTTCATTGCCGCACGGGCTTTTCTCTAGTTGTGATTCACGGAGGTGGCTCCTGTTGTGCATCGCGGGCTCCAGGCCTTGACAGCGGCGGTACTTGTGGCACCTGGGCTCAGTTGTTGTGGCACCTGGGCTCAGTTGTTGCGGCTCCCAGGCTCAGTAGTTGGGGTGCACGGGCTTAGTTGCTCTGTGGCGTGTCGGATCTTCTGGGATCAAGGATTGAGCCCAAGGCTCCTGCGTCGGCAGGCAGATTCTTTACCACTGAGCCACCAGGGAAGCCCCACTTTTTTTTTTTTTTTTTAAATGGATTTTATTTTTCAGAGCAGTTTTGAGTTCACGGCAAAACTGAGCAGAGGGTATAGAGTTTTCCCATATGCTGTCTGCATCACACAGGCATAAGCTCCCCCCTTGTCAACAATACCTACCAAAGCGGTGCATTTCTTTCAGCCAGTTGACCGCCACCGGCACGTCACCATCTAAAGCCCGCAGTTTATACTAGAGTTCACCCTTGGCATTGTTCGTGAAACTGAGCAGGGCCTTGTGGGGCTCCTGGGCACAAAAGCCTTTCTGTCCCCTGTTTCTTGTTTCTAGGGAATAGGCTTCAGCCTTCATAACTTTTCCTGAGTTCCAAAGTGTTAGCCACTCGGTCGTGTCTGACTTGTTGTGACCCCATGGACTGTAGCCTGCCAAGCTGCTGTGTCCATGGGATTCTCCAGGCCAGAATACTGGAGTGGGTTGCCATGCCCTTCTCCAGGGGATCTTCCCGACCCAGGGAGCAAACCCAGATCTCCTGCGTTGCAGGCAGATTCTTTACCATCTGAGCCACCAGGGAGCCCATAAGCTGCTAATCAGGGAAGGGACGGGGTGCAGGGAAGAGCAGTCAAGAGACAACAGAGCAGCCTTGGGGCCGGGTTCTGGTTCTGCCTCAAGCGACACACACAGTGTCTTTGAGCTCTTCTGCAGACTTAAAACCCCCAGGTGGAGGATGTTAAATACTTGATGACACATTCTTCATTCCCGAGGTCACAGAGTGATGACCTCATCAGGAGACCACCTGAGGCCAGAATACAGGCCCTGCACACACACCCTGACCCCCAGAACCCTGCCTTGGAACCACTGCTGTAAAACTCCTCACCAAATCCCCCCAGGTTGGGACCCACAGTTTTCAGGGCATTATCCCCTTGCGTCCCACTTTGCCTGGCAAAGCGATAGAGCTATTCCTTTCTACTCCATCCAAAACTCTGTCTCTGAGATTCAGTCTAGCACCAGTGCTCAGGGGCTGAGTTTCATCATCATACACTCTATGGGTTTGGACAAATGCATAATGACGTGTACCTGTCATTATAATACATACTACTTTTTTTTTTTTGCCCTAAAATATCCGCTGTGCTTCACCTGTTTATCCATCTCTCCACCCAACTGCTGGCATCCAGGGATCTTTTAGCTGTTTTCATAGTTCTGCCTTTTCCAGAACATTATATAGCTGGAATCATATGCTATGTGATGTTTTCAGATTGGCTTCTTTCAGTTAGTAAAATGCATTTAGATTTTCTCTGTGTCTTTTCATGACTATAGCTCATTTCTTTTTAGTGCTACTATTCCACTGTCTGAATGCACCACCAGTTTTGCTGATTGAAAGACACTTTGGTTGCTTCCCAGTTTTGGCAATTATACATAAAGATGCTACAAACATCTGTGTGCAGGGTTTTGAGAGAACAGAAGTTTTCAGCTCCTTTGGGTAAATACCAAGGAGCAAGATTGCTGGATTTTATGGTAAGAGTATGTTGGTAAGAAACCACAAAACTGCCATCTAAAGTGATGGGACCACTTTGCATTCCCACCACCAGTGAGTGGGAGCTCTGGGTTCCTGCACATTCTCACCAGCACTTACTGTTGTCAGTGTTCCAGATTTCAGCCTTCTAATAGGTGTAGTGGTATCTCATTGTTTTAATTTGCATTTTCTCTGATGGCATACGATGTGAAGCATCCTTTCCCGTGCTTATTTTTATCTGCACAGCTTCTTTGGTAAGGTGTATGTTAAGGTCTTTGGCCTATTTTTTAAATTCAGTTGTTTGTTTTCTTATTGTTGAGTTCTAAGCGTTCTCCTCCTTGCATCTTTTAGATAGCAGTGCTTTATCAGATCTTTTGCAAGTATTTCCCCCAGTCTGTGACTTGCCTTCTAACACTCTAGATATTCTCTTGCAGAGCTGAAGTTCTTAATTTTAATGAAGTCCATCTTATTTGTGCTTTTCACAAGGTCATTCTGAATGGATGCTTTCAGATTTTAACAACACGAAGATCATAGAGTCATCTTCTCTTACTTAAGTTTGCAAGTTAATTCCAGTATTTTCTTAGAGTAATTGCTTGTTAAAGTTATTGCCATTGACGGTGAGTCCAGCCCTCTGACCCCATAAGCTGAGGTGGTAGTCACATCATTTACTAATTCAGGACTTGGGCAACTTAGTTGCTGCTCTCTGCCTCAGTTTCCTTGGGTATAAAATTAACACAATGATAGCACACTGCTCACAAAGCCTCAATGTGAATTACTAGAAATAGTACTTGTAAAGTGTCTGACACATAGTGGGCACCCATTGGGTTGCTCTTGTCCTCAGGAGGAGCTTAGGAGGAAATGGTAGCACTGGGGCCTCATTTGAGAAATTGGGAGCCCTCTGTGTTGACTCAGGAAGGAGGCATATGGGTGTCATACCCAGTACATGGATGGATGCCCTCAAAATTCTAGAACCTTCTTCTTACCTTTTAAAATGTTGTAAGTTGGTAACACAAACACACTAAAAACCTGACATGTCACAAACAGCCATTTTTTGTTCTGGAACCGAGTTTGGCAGGATCCAGAGTTCACACTGAACACTTTGCAAACACTCTAGGCAGCTAATTAGTCATCTTTGCTGGCGCTGGTCTAGCTGATGTTAGGAGTCTGTCCACCTGGTTTATATTTCTTCCTCAAAGATTAATGACTCAGCAATACTGCTGATTCCAGGAGTTAATGCAGGGCACACAAGAGTTCTAGAGAAAACTCAGTTTTTATAAAGAGTGATATTCATCCACAATAAGTTTTCATTTTCTCAATGTGACAAAATTTGAATTGAATCTTTCCCCATAGTGGTATTTTGAGTTTGGTTTGTACTTGAAAAGGCTATCTATGTTATTAAAATTGCTGTCAAAGAATACTGTGCCAAAAATGATGAAAAAACAAACAAACAAACCTAAGAACAGTATTTTCTTCTTGAGTGGAAGGTCATGTTTTCTTTTGGTTTCAATAGAGGGGAAAAACAAAACAAAACAAAACTAAAATACAACTGTAGGTAAAAATAATTTCACTTGTTAATTGAAATCTCTCTGCAGGGATTTGGATTATTCTTAAACCAGTAAGCCAATGAATAATCTCTTTATATCTTTTTGTTACATAATGTATTAGCTAAGTGACAAGACTCCTTTTTTAAATCTCCCTCTCACCACCTTCTCCTCTGTGTTTAAACCATATTACCCACTGGCATGACTGGGAATTAAGCCACTGGTTTGCCAACTTACATGGTGGAAAAATCTCCTTGGTGGGCCCAGAGTATAATCCAAGAGAAGAAAGGTGGAAAGAGA
Organism: Bos taurus; assembly: GCF_002263795.3. Lineage (NCBI taxonomy): Eukaryota > Metazoa > Chordata > Mammalia > Artiodactyla > Bovidae > Bos > Bos taurus. The sequence continues at coordinate 6,698,177 of NC_037340.1, read as the reverse complement.
GGAGAAAAAAAAAAAGGAGCTGAAATTAATTAAAAATCAGGTAACTACTGTTTTCTTTTCCTTTGTCTTTATTCATTTATACCATAGGGATAGAGGTTAGACTTTACTACTGAAGTTCTCAGTTCTTAAACTTACATTATTTGGGTCAAGAGAATGGCTTATATTCTTAGAGACAATGGCATGCTGAGATTCCAACATTTGTTTATATATGTAGTTTTGGATATGACTAGATAGTATTTCTTGATTAATTTTATTTAGAAAATTTAGGCTCCAGCTATACTGGTTTATATCCAAGGTTATTTTGGACCCATCTCCCATTTCTAATGTTTCCTTGGTGGCTCAGGCAGTAAAGAAACTGCCCACAGTGTAGGAGACCCAGATGAGATCCCTGGGTCAGAAGACCCCCTGGAGAAGGGAATGGATATCCACTCCAGTATTCTTGCCTGGAGAATTCCAGGGACAGACGAGCCTGGCAGGCTACAGTCCATGGTGTTGCAAAGAGTTGGACATGACTGAGAGACTAACACTTTTCACTTTCCCTGACTGTAGTGTATATTTGAATGATTTTAAAACTTCTCGACCACCATGAATGGACTACTGGGCTTCCCAGAAACACAAAACTAGAAGAGAACGACTTTAAAAATAAGGAAAATGCAGATGAGAACATCAAAACAATACTATTGTACTTCTGAACCCCAGATCATGGAACTCTAGACTTCGATCTCGCTATTTTACAGATAAAGAAACTAAGCCCTAAATGGGTTGATGAGGAAGGTCAAATGGATGCCTCTGCATTTTCCACGTTCACTTCATCGGATGCAGGCACATGGGCAGACTCTTTGGTTATTGGGTCTCTATCCCTGCAGAGCCACCTGGTTTGAATCCCAGTTCTGCTTTATCTCAGTTACCTTCCCTGGGGCAAGTTATCTAGATCTTGGAACCTGAGTGCCTCCATCCTCACAATACCCTCAAGAGTACTGGAGGTGCCCCCCACATGAAATGTTTAATGCGTCAATGCGTAGGCTCTTGATAAATGCGTACTTTGTCCTCTGACACCCATTCTCCAGGTGTCAGATAGCTTCACCATGCAGATGGCTTACTGTTTTCTGAACTGTGTCTTCCTCAACTGAAAATAAATTTAATGATGAAGACTGCTACCTTTGATTGTGGGTTTACTCTGGGCTGGGCTTCTGCCAAGCACTGGCATGTATGATCTCATTTAATTTTTACAAAGGAATTCTATGAAGGACACATAGCTATAGGCAACAACACAGGATCTGTGCCCACGTCCAGGCCTCCCTCCAAATCCTGACTCCCCTGTCTTCTCTATATACATATTAATATTTTCATGATCTATGGATGGTGGTAGTACCATTGCTATTACTACTATTATTATACCTGCTGTTGTGGAGTTTATTGACTTCTAGGATTTGGTATCTAGACTTTTCTACCTTGATAACTACCTTGAGACTGATTTGGCTAACTACTCTTTTGGGAGTTTTGAAAAAATTGATTTATGTGAGCTGTCTGTGGTAGGGGGACTTTGCCCATGGGGCAAACCACAGACAGAAATTGAAAAGATCTGAGAGTGAAAATTCTAAGGAAGATTCACGTGGATGTTAACAAGGTATACACCCATAATACATCTCTGGGAAGTAGCGGTGCATTTGTTGATTGCTGATTTTGCTGATATCAGGTAGGACCCAGCCCCAGCATAGCCATTACCAAGGGGTTTCTTTCTGTAACTGATGGGACTATTTGACAGTGAAATGCCGGTGGTCCGCTTAATTCAGCCATAATCAAAGTACTCAGAACACACAACTTCCATTTAGTGGAGCTGAGTTCTGTTTGTTTGCAGTTGGGTTCTGTTATTCTGCTTCAGGGAGATGCCCATCTCTGGCTCAGCTGATCCACCCTCCCACCAGTCCAGGCCTGACTGACAGGTGTTTAGATAAGGGCTCTCCTCCCAGGCTGGCATCTGGCATAGATCTCACAGGGAGAAAGACCCAAGTTGGAGGTCGTGACAGCCTGAGAGTCAAATCGAGATTATTTCCTAAAAGTCGCAAGTTCCAGGCCTGTGGTTGGTTACATGAGTCTAGAGCAGGGCTTCTCACCCTCGTTACCGTTGGCATGTTGAGCATGTTGCAGGGTCCACCCCGTGTGCTGTAAGGGGGTTGGCATCATCCCTGGCCTCTGCCCACCTGGGGCCAGCAGTGCTCTGTTGTGGCTGTGACAACTGACAATTGACAGGTATGCTCGGGTGGTGCCCTTGGGAACGGGAAGAAATGCTGCTCCTGATGGCAGACTTCCTTCGCAACCACATTCCCTCTTGTTGGGAATTTAAGCCCTCACTCCCTTCCTTGAAATATTGTTTATCTTTCCATAATTATATCATTGGAAGTATCACCCTTGATTCTTCTGACTTTAGGACTGAGCATTGATTTAGTCATGAGCAACTTCGTTGACTCATGGATTAGGGCATCCGACAGAAGCCGGGTTTGGGGCAATTTTGACTTTAGTAACAATCATCAATTTGGAGAATGAAGCAAATTCAATTGCAACCCTCAGTATGAAAGCGCAGTTCTGACCGGCTTAGAGGATGTTGTGTCTGCTCAGCCCACAAGCTGAGAGAAGACTGAACATGTCTTCAGATGCAAAAACCATCTCCTCTTCCCAGCTCTGAATCAAGAATTGCGCTCCGGGTTAGCCTTACCTTGAGGAAAATGTGCAGGCCTTTTGTGTTCTGATGCCAACTATTGGCCAAGTTCAAGGAGCAACTAGACTTTGGGTGCACTGTTGAATTAGGCGCAGCTGAGCTCCCATCAGCGGTACCTACTTTCTTGCCTTTGTCGTAAAGGCAAAGAGCGTTCTGAAGTTGAGTAACCCAGCCCCAGAGGTCTTTGAAACTGTGGGGCAGCCGAGGGTAGTGGGAGGAATCAATGCAAGCTAGCACCATTAGTCATTTCTGAAGACACTTTCTCCAGTACACCAGCCTCTGAGGTGCTGCACCGTAGGTATGGTCATGGACAGGTCAGGTGAGCCAACCCCTGACAGCTCACATTGGTGGCTTTGGCTCAGGTCCCTTCCTCTCCCCTTTATCTCATTCGTTTGTCTCTTTCACTAGGAGAGGTCAGCCTTGCCCCACTTGTCAGCTTGCTGTGCGCCTCAGTGTGTGAACAGGTCTCTGGTTGTTCACCTACCTGTAGATGCCCTCCACTAGGATGAGAATCTTTCTCCAAGCTCTCCGGGTTCGAGGCTGGCCGTAGATGACTGCATCTCTCAGGAGCTTCTCTAGGCTCTGCACGTCTTTAAATAATACAAAAAATTTGGAGTCATGAAAGGGTTTTTCTTTTCTTCCTTCTTTTTTTTTTTTAATTATGGAGTAGGAGTCAGATATTTTACACTCAGGCTTGGGCCTGAATTTTCAGAGAGCAAAGCTGGAATCAGAGAACAACTGGAGGGGAGAGAGCAGTCTATTTCTTAGTAAAATTTAACTCTGACAAGATGAGAAGTTGGGTTTCCAAGCAGGGAGAATAAGCCTCTAGTGGAGGTATTGATACGTGGTTTCACAAGCTCTTCCATGGCGCCTTTTAGAGATTGAAAAAACGCACGAAATGCATTTCTTAGGCTGAAGATTTGTTGCCAGGTTAAAGCTAGCCTGGAGAGATGTCATCATCTAACACTCACCAGTCGATCCTTTAGGCACCATCTTGGGAGAGTTTAGCTGGGTTTGCTGGAGTGGCAGCGTGTTTGGCCGGCAGGGGTCTCACTGCCTAGGCTTTGGGGGGTGGGTGAATGGATGCGGCGTGGAGGCCACATTCTGGAGTAAAGCGGTCCCAGGTTTGCTTCAAAACTTTAAGGCAGTGTCATTTTCATGTCACTTATCTACCAGGGGGGCTCAGACTTCAGACAATATGAAGCATCGTCTGGGGACCTGGTTAACGTGCACACCCCGTCTCACCCTAGAGGTTCTGGACTAGTTGGCATGGGAGGGGGTCCACAAGTCTGGTGCGTGGGGTCTTGAGACCCCTGGATCCATCACCCAAAGCCAATCCTTTTTTTTTTTTTTCAATGAAAATTCTCTACTTTGATTTTAACATTTTTAAATTAACTTTTTAACTGAAGTATAGCTGATTTACAATGCTGTGTTAGTTTCTGCTGTATAGCAAAATGAATCAAGCATACATATACACGTATCCACTGTTATCTAGACTCCATTCCTATACAGCAGATCTGTATTTTGAGCTACATTTTCCAACCACAGTTTAGAAAAATGCGTAATGACCTCAAACCCAGCATTTCCAAGGTAGAACTTGCGGCAGGTGCTATTATTGGCCCTAATTCCTACCCTCCGCACATTCGAGTCCTTTGACATGTAAGCTCACAGCCCTCCCACTAAAGAGGTGGAGGATGTTTTCCTGCTTCTGACTTGGGTTCAGCCAATGACTTGGTTTGGCTAATAGGATCCAGGGAAGAGACAGCAGGCGAGTTCTGAGTATGGCCTGAAGACACCTTCCGTGTTTCTGCTTTTCCTCTTGTGCTTCTGCCAGTAACAGGAAAAGAACACTCCCAGGGCTAGCCCAGCTGGTCCCAGGAGGGGCCCAAGTAGGACAGTTAGCCCAGCCCATCTTCAGTCACGTGTGAAAAATCAGGGGATATTTACTGGGTGCTACTGAGGGTTCGAGGCTGTTTGTTGCAGGAACAGCAAATGAACGCAGCCTCCCAAAGGCCCTTCCTAACCTAGCTCCTGGCTATCTTCCTGATATTATTTCTCAATATTCTTCAACACACAGCCTCTCATCTGTCTTACACACTTTCCCTGTCTTGTCTGTTTGGAGAACATCCACCCATCACGCAAGACTCCACTAGAGCTCTTTTGGCCAATACAGCAGGCTTTCTTTCTTCCTTGTGTCCTTAATGATTTATATATATAAATTGCCTTCTCCAGTTATACATATATGCATTCCTTTTTATAATCTTTTCCATTATGGTCTATCAGGCTGTTGAACATAGTCTCCTGTGCGCTACAGTGGGACTTTGTTGTTTAAGACGATGTGGTAAACATACACAATGGAATACTACTCAGCTGTAATAATGCCATTTGCAGCAACATGGATGGATGTAGAGATTAGCATATTAAGTGAAGTAAGTCAGACAAAGACAAATGCCATATGACATCACTTATGTGTGGAATCTAAAAAGCAACAGAAATGAACTTATCCAGAAAACAGATACAGTCTCGTCTATTCTATTTTTAAGCACTCATCACATTGCTCATTATTTGAGTTCACGTCTATCCTCCAGGGAAGGCAGGGACCTTATCTTATTCATCCTTTTAGCCTAGTCCTAATGCTCAGTGTTCAACTTCACTTTCACTTCACTTTCATGCATTGGAGAAGGAAATGGCAACCCACTCCAGTGTTCTTTCCTGGAGAATCCCAGGGACGGGGGAGCCTGGTGGGCTTCCGTCTATGGGGTCGCACAGAGTCGGACACGACTGAAGTGACTTAGCAGCAGCAGCAGCAGTAGCAGCAATGCTGTGTCAGAGCTAATTTGATATGTAATAGTTGAATCCTTTATCTTTTCACAGAAAGGATTGTAGACCAGGAAACAGGAAAGGGAATGACACTTTGGGATATAAATATGAATTATCAGTAAGGACAGTTTCCTCATGCTTGCAGTAGTATTTCTTTAAGTAACTGTCTTTTTAGCTTTTGTTTTTTGTTTTTTTTTTTCTAATTTTATTTTATTTTTAAACTTTACATAATTGTATTAGTTTTGCCAAATATCAAAATGAATCCGCCACAGGTATATATGTGTTCCCCATCCTGAACCCTCCTCCTTCCTCCCTCCCCATACCATCCCTCTGGGTCGTCCCAGTGCACTAGCCCCAAGCATCCAGTATCATGCATCGAACCTGGACTGGCAACTCGTTTCTTACATGATATTTTACATGTTTCAATGCCATTCTCCCAAATCTTCCCACCCTCTCCCTCTCCCACAGAGTCCATAAGACTGTTCTATACATCAGTGTCTCTTTTGCTGTCTCGTACACCGGGTTATTGTTACCATCTTTCTAAATTCCATATATATGCGTTAGTATATTGTATTTATGTTTTTCCTTCTGGCTTACTTCACTCTGTATAAAGACAGGCAGATACATCTGAGTCATGACCTAAGATGCAGTATGTTTCTGCATCATTGATCACTAGAGGGCAGCCAAGGAAACAAAAAGCAGCTTTCTTTGAGAATTTCAGGGATAACAGCCCTTCACTTTTATTGACTTTTTGCTTTCAGCTGGGCTCCTAAAGTGTTGAAGGAACCCTTGTGCTTGGAGAAACCAGCTCCCTTTCCTGTAAGCCGCTGAAGGCCAGTTAGTCTTGGAAGAGAATAAAGAGATGATGATTCAGAGAATAAAGAGATGATGAGTCTAAGCAGAACTGTTTAAAGGGCTTTTCCTCCTGGGACTTGGAATTTACAAGTCTTTATACAGAAATAATACATGATGAATGTGATTCCAGTAATAAAAGAAAACCCAAGTGAACTAAATTATAAGTCATTTAAAAATCAATATTCTCCCAGTAGTTAGTTGCCTAGGGAAGAGATGGGAGATTGCAAAGAGGCAAACTTCTGGAGAAGAATAGAATGATGACTGCTCTCCTAGTGGGGATATCACCACTGTAGATGAACATCAAATTTTATCACACTCTATATTTGTAATGGAAAAAAATCGGTATTCTAAGCTTTTGAAAAACCTGCACATGCCTAGATTATCATACTCTTCATGGAGAAGGAAATGGCAACCCACTCCAGTATTCTTGCCTGGAGAATCCCAGGGACGGAGGAGCCTAGTGGGCTGCCGTCTATGGGGTCGCACAGAGTCGGACACGACTGAAGCAACTTAGCAGCAGCAGCAGCAGCAGCAGCATGCAGTCAAAAAGGTCACATACATCTTAGAGGCTGAGTTTGGGGGTTTAAGTCAACACCGCTAAGGAAAAGAAACGTTTCCATCCATTCTTCTAATATCAGACAGCCTGCAAATGCCATCGATGTGTTTGCCACATTTTGCAGACAGCAGGGTACTCATCGTGTTTGTCATGAATAGACAGCTCTTTGGGGAGAAGTTTTTAGCAGAACTTGAGAAGACCCCTGGTGTCCACCCACCATCCTCGCGCAAAGGGAGAATCAGTCAGTCATGTTTCCCCCTTGGGGGATAAACTAGCTAACCTCTTTACAGAATCACTGAGGCTAGACACAGAGAGGTATGACCTCACTCACTGTAGGATTCTGGACCCATGGTAACATCTGGTAACATGGTAACATTCTGATTCTCAGGTTCTTACTGTATAATTCTACAGTGTGGGTTACAGACCTGTAGGATTCAGGGGATTATGGCTTATGTGTTTCAGCAAATCATGTGCTAACATCTGCAAGGGATTTTTGAATAATAATACTTATTAAAGTACTTATACTCACATTATGTTAATCCCTATGACACCTCTGAGAAGTAGGCAAGAACAATTAGGTTTTGGCTGTTTTCAGATAAGCAAACTAAAGTCAGAAGTTTGTCAAACCAATAAAACCCAAAACAAAGCCAAAAAAAAAGATTCAGACTAAACAAATCAGTTTCTGGTCAGAGTATAAAAAAAAACTTGAGTTAGGGAAATTAAAAGAGTACATTTGACACTGTCCAGGTGCACCCACACGGTGCTATCGTACTGTGATGTTACAAAGTCATAATGACACACTGTGGACTTGCAATCATCACAACGTTGAGTAACAACAATGCCTGAGATGTTATTCACCACCACACCTGGCTCGTCAAGGCGGGTTCCTTTGGTTTGTGACAGGATGAGAGAAGGGAGCTGGCATGGTGGGTGATGAGATGTAGCCTGGGGGCTACATTCTGGCTCGAAGCTGCCCTAGTTTGTCACCAGTTAAGGAATTAGTAAATCCCAGGAAGAGCCCATCTTTGTGCCCAAAGCGCCAACCAGCTTTAGGTGGCAATGACTGTCTGTGTCAGCTCCTGCACCTGTTTTTGAATTCAAAGCCCTGATAATATCAGCAGGCTTCTGGGATCTACACGGACACTGAGAAGAGAGCCCAAGTCAAAGACGATTGCAAAGAAGCCGTAATCATCTCAGAAGGCAGGTTCGGTGTAATTCAAAGAGCCTCTTCCTAGAGATTAGAACTGGGTCCCTGGCCTCTTTTTAACTCCCTTGTACAGTGCCGACGGTTTCTCCTGCCATGGCCGCCTCTTTCCTCATCTCTTGTGCAACTGAGCTTTTGTTGAGACAGGAGAACTTTGTCCCCAGCCATCCCTCACTGCCCCGCCCTGCTGGCTCATCCCGGGCCGCAGTGGGGGCCGCATGGAAGGCTGTGCTTCCCAGACGCTGCCCAGTGTGCTGGCAATTCACCTCCACCCCCCAGAGCTCCAGGAAACCTGCCTGCAGTGCATTTGGATACATCCTCTGGCTCCCTGCTCTGTGGGATGCTTGCCCAAATCTTTTCATGCCTACAGACAAAAAATACTCAGCAGCTCAATAGCTGCTTCTTAAGTGAAAAGATGGTTGGATGATGAAGAAATGCTACTTGTTTCTCTTTCTAATTCTTCCGCCCACCCATCCCCTAACCCCCCGCCCCACGTCCTTGGGTGCCTGCAGAGACACTCAGTGGCTTCCTCCAATATTGAGCCCAAATGTGAACTATCAAGCAACAGATACTTAAAGCAACTGTGACTGATGATAAATTATTCTTACTTTAAAAAAAAAGACTTTGTGTGTGTGTGTGTGGACCATTTTTAAAGTCTTTATTCAATCTGTTACAATATTGCTTCTGTTTTAAGTTCTGGTGAAGATCCACAGGGCATGTGGATCTTAACTCCCGGACCAGGTACGGAACCTGCACCACCTGCATTGGAAGGGGAAGTCTTAACCACTGAACCTCCAGGGAAGTTCCCTAGTCTTACTTATAAGACGGTTTGGGGGGACTGCTCCCTTGTGTAGCCTTTGGGGGAAACATGATCATAATGGCCACTTCTGGCAAGCAAAGCAAATGTTCTTCTCAAGTCACATTTATGGAGTCTCCTCCGCAAGATCGGTGAGGGCATTTCTGATGTCCTGGAGAAGTGATGCCTTTGCAAAGCAGTTTGGTTACATACTTTGGTTCAGGTCTTCTGGATGGATCTATAAATATGGGGCAGGTATCACGTGGCCTTTTGTAAGTCAAAGAAGCAAGGTGAGGTTCCTGGAAGAGGGCAAAGGACAGCAGGGAGGAGAGGAGTTCGTTGAGGTTTGAGGGTGTGCTGGTTGCTGGAGGCAGGGGAGAGGGTCATTGCAGAACTGTCTGGCCTTGGGGACATGAGATGAGCAGACAGAGTCTGCATAAAGGGACAGGGTGTCCCATGCACTCAGGTTCGGGGCCTGATACAGCAGGGAGGTCTTGGATCCTCAGGCAAGGGCCTGTGGGAATAGACTGAGTGGGATCCTTGGGTGAGTGGGATCAGGGCAGGAAGGTGAGCCTTGACTCGGGAGCAATGTGGGAGCCTGAGTCAGCACCTAGATGCTATGTTTCAGGTCGTGGGGCAGCCAAAGGTGCCCAGTGAGTGCTGCCTGCCTCCGCCTGACCCAGCTGCCCTGACCCGGGAGAGTTGCATAAGAGATGGAAGCCGCAGCCTATTGCGTACATCACCCTTCCATCGGGGGAGGCATGGAGTGGAAAGGAGGTCTAAGTTCATTGTGTTTCAAAGGGGAACTCTGAACTCAGACCCCTCCTTGATTTACATCTCATCTCTGCCTCTTTCCAGCTCTGTCTCTGAACAAGTCACCTCACCACCACGTGCCTTTTTGCTTCATCTGGAGCAAGGGGCAATTGGTAGGTGTCTTGTTATGTAGCTGAGGTTGAAATGAGTGCGTGCATGTGAAAGTTTCATTCCAGCAAGGGTTCAATACTCTTACTGTTAAAAGGTATAGAGGCAATTGCTTTATTTATTAAAGTGAAAATCTAGTTCAAGAGCCTGGAGATCTAAAAGGCTGTGGCTTGTAAAGTAACCTAAGTGATGTTTATAGGTTTGACCTTCCACTCAAATGACACTCGTGAGCCCTCAGAAGAGGCAGGGCCCCGAGTGTTCCCACAGACACTGCATCCTTTGTTCCCCGTCCTCGTGGCCTGTGAATGCCTCTAGAAAGAATCCCGGGTCTTCCTCTCAACTTTTTTTTTCCCCAAACCACTCCAAATTCTTGGCCTGCCCATTCCTCTGACCTCATGCAACTCTCCTAGTTGAAAAGACTGCTTCTCCTCTTCAAGACCAGCTCAAGAAGCCCTTTGTGACTCGCTCGAGTATGGAGCTTACGCACACCTCTCTGCTCCAGGTGTGGCCTAGTGCCTGGAACAGCAGCATCACCTGGGAGCTTGTTAAAAAGGCAGATGCTCAGGCCCCTGCCCAGATCTGAGTCTGGACTCTGCATTTTAACAAATCGCCACACAGTGCTTCCTTGTACATTAAAGTCTGCTGCTGCTGCTGCTAAGTCGCCTCAGCCGTGTCTGACTCTGTGCGACCCCCGTCGAGGGCAGAGGGCAGCCCACTAGGCTCCTCCATCCCTGGGATTCTCCAGGCGAGAACACTGGAGTGGGTTGCCATTTCCTTCTCCAATGCAAGAAAGTGAAAAGTGAAAGTAAAGTCCCTCAGTCATGCCCGACTCTTAGCGACCCCATGGACTGCAGCGTACCAGGCTCCTCCATCCATGGGATTTTCTAGGCAAGAGTACTGGAGTGGGGTGCCATTGCCTTCTCCGTCATTAAAGTCTAGGAAACATTATCCTAGAATCTACATCCTATGCATTTACCAGTAAAGTGAGCAGGTTCAGAAAAAGCAAAAACAAAACTCAGTTCTGATTATTTCCACAGACCTCTGAAAGCAGAGGTTGACCTTTCCAGAAAGTTGAAATTCACCCAGGATTTGAGGTCCTGGAATTCTCAGGGTGATGATATACTCAGCCCAGAGGACGCATTCACTAAAGGCCTTCAGGTACCCCACGGTGCTTGGACCTATTTCCTCAACGCACCATAATCATGAAGGAGACCAAGCCTGTGGGGCCCTGGTTGGAGCTGATGCCTTGGCCAGTGCTGTGAAATGGCTGGAGAGTCTGTTTTATGGCACTGATGAGTCACAAATACAAACTAAGTGTTGGCTGTTTCCCTGGAGCTACCCGCAGTAGACGGTGCAAGGAGATATTTTTAGCATGGTGCCAGAGGCCAGACTCCAGCTTCTGGGTTAACAGGCTGCTAACAAGATAAGACATCACACTAGACTGATTTTCACATGAGAATCCATGTCTCTCTCTGGGTCCTCCATGGGGTCTGGCAGTAGCTGGACTTAGCGAGAGTGGAAGAGTATCATCCAGAGATGTCCATGCACCTGGGTCTTCTCACTGCAAACACAGGCTATTCTTTGTCCAAGAGATTTCTTTCTGGCTTCAGGAGTGTACTCAGCCTGAGTCAGGACAGCCCTCAACCAACCAACAAGCGGGAACTGGTGGGTAAATCCTGCAGCTCCCACTCTTCAGGTGGGGTGACACTGAGGCAGCTCACTCTGGTGCCCAGAGCCTCCTGGTAGACTTGCTCCCCGGTTGTCTGTAGTGGTAGACAGCACACTCTTTCCTGGCTGCCTCCCTTCCCTGTCTTCATCCCCTGCTCATCTGCCTGCATCCTGGGATCACTTCCTCAAGAAAGGACCTGCCTTCACATCATGTCTCAGGTCTGGTCCTGGGGAAAATGAACCAAGACAGGAGCAACAGACTTGGGTTTGAATTTTGACTCTCATCGTATGTTGTGTGTGTCCTTGGTCAGGTCATTCAGTCACTTTGAGCCTAGTTCTCCCTTAATAAGTGAGAATAGTGAAGAGAAATATAATCTGGATTTTTGTTAAATTTAAATGGCTGATTATATAAAAGGCTTAATACAGTGCTTAGCAGCAGTGAATGTTGAATAAATGATCGTTGGGATCTCAACATGGTTGTCCCTTGGTATCCACAAAGGACTGGTTCCAGGAACCTCTGTGGACTCACAAATCTACAGATGCTTAAGTCAGTTATATAAAATGGCATAGTGCTTGTATATAATCTATGCACATCCTCCCATATAATTTAAATCATCTCTGGATTACTTATAATACCTCAGTTCAGTTCAGTTCAGTTCAGTCGCTCAGTCAGGTCCAACTCTTTGCAACCCCATGGACTACAGCACGCCAGACTTACCTGTCCATCACCAACTCCCGGAGTTTACTCAGACTCATGTCCATTGAGACGGTGATGCCATCCCCCTTCTCCTCTTGCCCTCAATCTTTCCCAGCATCAGGGTCTTTTCAAATGAGTCAGCTCTTCGCGTCAGGTGGCCAAAGTATTGGAGTTTCAGCTTCAACATCAGTTCTTCCAATGAATATTCAGGACTGATCTCCTTTAGGATGGACTGATTGTACCTCCTTGCAGTCCAAGGGACTCTCAAGAGTCTTCTCCAACACCGCAGTTCAAAAGCATCAATTCTTTGGCGCTCAGCTTTCTTTATAATACCTAATACAATGTAAATCCTGTACAAATAGTTGCCAGCATGTGATAAAGTTTTGCTTTTTAAAAAATTTTGTTTGTTTACTTACTTATTTTTTAGCCTTGCCAGGCCTTCTTTGCTGTGCATGGACTTTCTCCAGTGGTGGCAAGCAGGAGCTACCCTCTAGTTGCTCCTCCGCATGTTGGGTCTTCCAGGACCAGGGATTGAACCTGTGTCCCCTGCATTGGCAGGCGGATTTCTAATCACTAAACCCCCAGGGAGTCCAAGTTTTGCGTTTTTAACTTTCTGGAAAATGTTTTCCTGAATAATTTCAGTCTGTGGTTGGCTGAATCTGATGACTGTGGAGCAAGCAGAAGTGGAAGGCTGACAGTAACTGTCCACATCTGCTATCTGCTGCTGCTGCTAAGTCGCTTCAGTCGTGTCTGACTCTCTGCGAGGAAGAGCTAATCCTTGGTGATAGATTCTGCTAAAAATAGACTTAAGTGTTGTTTATTTTTCCTTAGAGAATATTGCCTTCCTTTCAGAACTTTCCTTCTTTTAGTCTTTTCAGTTCCTCATTCTAATTTGGGGGATTTGCCTGGAAAATCCCAAGGACGGAGGAGCCTGGTAGGCTGCAGTCCATGGGGTCGCTAGAGTCGGACACGACTGAGCGACTTCCCTTTCACTTTTCACTTTCCTGCATTGGAGAAGGAAATGGCAGCCCACTCCAGTGTTCTTGCCTGGAGAATCCCAGGGACGGGGAAGCCTGGTGGGCTGCCGTCTCTGGGGTCGCACAGAGTCGGACAGGAACGACTGAAGCGACTTAGCAGCAGCAGCAGAGAAATGATGGGGGCTTCCCCGGCGGCGCTAGTAGTGAAAGAACCCGCCTGCCGCCGCAAGAGACAGGAAACGCGGGTTCAGTCCCTGGGTCAGGAAGATCCCTTGGAGGAGGGTGTGGCAACCCACTCCAGGATTCTTGCCTGGAGAATCCCGTGGACAGAGGAGCCTGGTGGGCTGCAGTCCACGGGGTCGCACAGAGTCGGACTTCACCTAGACGACTTAGCAGGCAGGCGGGGAAATGATGAATAGCTCAAAGTTACTGGTCAAACCCGGCCACATAGGATTCAACATTTTTATGACGGTCTGAATAGTCTTAACTATACTTCAGTTCAGTTCAGTTCAGTTCAGTCGCTCAGTCGTGTCCGACTCTTTGCGACCCTATGAATCGCAGCACACCAGGCCTCCCTGTCCATCACCAGCTCCCGGACTTCACTCAGACTCACGTCCAGGTATATCTTTTTCCCATACAGAATATAAAAATTCAAGGACCCAGAACTCTGATGAATTCATAGTTACTCTAATAACAAGCAAGTATTCTCTGGTATTAATCTACATAAAAATAGGACCTCTTCTCCCTCCAAGGTCAGGACAGTACCCTTAAATGTAAGCAGAGGACACAGGTGAAGGCAAGTCCAACAAAGTGGAACACACAGTTGTGTGATACCCCACAATCCTGATGTTCAAGAACGTTCCAGTTTAGGTGGCCATTCTTTTTTCCAATGAGTCAGACTTTATTCATTTGTTCACTTCTTTCCTCTTTCCAGTAAAGAATTGCACCAGTCAGTTTTTCTTGTTCAGCAATCATGTCACCCAGTTAACAAAAATACTTTTCCCCCACGCAAACCACTATCGAGTTCTTTCTCATACTGCAATAGACTCTTCAAGCCCAAATGTAGGATTTTACATTTGTCTCAGCTACATTTGATTTTATTTGTGTGACATTATTGATATTTTAAGACAGTTTTTTTTTTTCTTTGCTCGTGAAGTGCTACATTTTCCTCTTTTCTTGAAGCCACCTTCAGTTTTGATAAATAAGCCTTCCATTTCTTCCTCAAAGCCTTGGAACATGCCCATCAGACAGGGATCAGAGAGGAAGACTTTTTCTTTTCCTATTAAATAGTAGTTTTAGTGATATAGAATCCTATTATTTTCTGTTGACCAATCACGATACAGTGGTATTAAGTGAATAATAGTTACGAAATCACAACAGTAAAAGATGTTTATCAGTTTTCACAATCAGTAGCCAGACCAAAAAAAAAAAGATAATTACAATTGCAAGCCATAACGGAAATATGATTAACCTAGCAGTATAAAATAATTACGCACAATTTGGGGGGTTAGGCGGAGTGATGTGGTAAGTGGGAGTGCACGCATGCACATGTTCTCCTCCACCCGGTCATTCTGTGTCTTTCGGTTGGTGCATTTAACCCATTTACAGTTAAGGTAATTATTGACGTGTATGATCCCATTACCATTTTCTCAATTGCTTTGGGTTTATTTTGTGTAGGTCCTTTCCTTCTCTTATGTTTCCTGCCTAGAGAAGTTCCCTTAGCATTTGTTCTAAAGCTGGTTTGGTGGTGCTGAATTCTCTCAACTTTTGCTTGCCTGGAAAGCTTTTCTTTTATCCTCCAATCTGAATGAGATTGCTGTGTAGACTATTATTGTTTGTAGATTCTTCTCTTTCATCACTTTAAATACGTCATGAAGGTGGCCATTCTTAAACTCCATCTCACAAGTTATTAGCTCCTATCTGGCCTGGTTGCACACCTCTTATACACCCAGGGAGGCAACTTTATATCTTCAGCAGATTCTTTGAAAAATCTCTACTTTATTCCAGTCAGCACTTGTACCTATTAAGGATTAAAATATCATTGTTTACTGAGGTATTTAGGATTATTCCAGGATAAATTAAAGTTTTGCTTTTTGTAACTTTCTGGAAGTTTTTTTTTTTCTCAAATATTTCCAGTCTGTGGATAGTTGAATCCAGTGGATGTGGAACACGCAGAAATGGAGGGTGAACAGTAATTGCCCACATTTTGCGATCCAAGAACTCATCCAGCAATAAAGACAGCCAGCAGCTACTAACGCCTTACCTATTGTGAATTAATTAAATTATTTTTCCCTCCCTATACCATCTCATTTCTGGAACATCTCAAATGAGAAGTTGTTCCAAGGACACTGAAACTAGCCCTGCTCTCAAAGGTGGTTGTGTTCTGATGTAAATACAGCAGCAGGGAGAATTCTTTATGGGTAAAAGTTGGGTTGAGCACATTAGTGAGAGAGAACAAGTGATTTGTATATCTGAGACTGAAAGTCTATTAGTTTTCTACTGTAAGAGATTAGCAGAAATCTATGGCTTTAAAATAGCACAAATTTGCTATCTTACAGTTCTGGAGGCTAAAGGCCTGAAATGGGTCTTGTTCAGTTTAGTTGCTCAGTCATGTCCATCTCTTTGTGAGCCCCACAGACTGTAGCATGTCAGGCCTCCCTGTCCATCACCAACTCCTGAAGTTTACTCAAACTCATGTCCATTGAGTCAGTGGTGGCATCCAACCATCTCATTCTCTGTTGTCCCCTTTTCCTCCTGCCTTCAATCTTTCCCAGCATCAGGGTCTTTTCAAATGAGCCAGTTCTTTGCATCAGGTGGTCAAAGTATTGGAGTTTCAGCTTCATCATCAGTCCTTCCAATAAATATTCAGGACTGATTTCCTTTAGGATGGACTGGTTGAATCTCCTTGCAGTCCAAGGGACTCTCAAGCGTCTTCTCCAACACCACAGTTCAAAAGCATCAATTCTATGGCGCTCAGCTTTCTTTATAGTCCAACTCTCACATCCATACATGACCACTGGAAAAACCATAGCTTTGACTAGATGGACCTTGGTTGGCAAAGTAATGTCTCTGCTTTTTAATATGCTGTCTAGATTGATCATAACTTTTCTTCAAGGAAAAATGTCTTTTAATTTCATGGGTGCAGTTACCATCTGCAGTGATTTTGGAGCCCCCCAAAATAAAGTCTGTCACTGTTTCCATTGTTTCCCCATCTATTTGCCATGACGTAATGGGACTGGATACCATGATCTTAGTTTTCTGAATGTTGAATTTTAAGCCAACTTTTTCAGTCTTCTCTTTCACTTTCATTAAAAGGCTGTTTAGTTCTTTGCTTTCTGCCATAAGGATGGTATCATCTGTGTGTCTGAGGTTATTGATATTTGTCCTGGCAATCTTATTCCAGCTTGTTCTTCAACCAGCCCAGCATTTCTCATGATGTACTCTGCAATATAACTTTGACATACTCCTTTCCTGATTTGGAACCAGTCTGCTGTTCCATGTCCAGTTCTAACTTGCTTCTTGATCTGCATACAGATTTCTCAGGAGGCAGGTCAGGTGGTCTGGTATTCCCATCTCTTTAAGAATTTTCCACAGTTTGTTGTGATCCACACAGTCAAAGGCTTTGGCATAGTCAATAAAGCAAAAGTAGATGTTTATCTGGAAATCTCCTGCTTTTTTGATGATCCAATGGATGTTGGCAATTTGGTCTCTGGTTCCTCTGCCTTTTCTAAATCCAGCTTGAACATCTGGAAGTTCACAGTTCACGTACTGTTGAAGCCTGGCTTGGAGAATTTTGAGCATTACTTTGCTAGCGTGTGAGATGAGTGCAATTGTGTGGCAGTTTGAACATTCTTTGTCATTGCCTTTCTTTGGGATTGGAATGAAAACTGACCTTTTCCAGTCCTGTGGCCACTGCTGAGTTTTCCAAATTTGCTGGCATATTGAGAGCAGCACTGATCTTAGACAAGTATTAAGCAACCTGTTGTGGAGCCTGAATTTACTCATCTGTAAACTAGTACTACCCTCATGGGGCTGTCCACAGGGTTAAATAAGTACGTAAGGAAAGATCATCAACTCAGCATCTGGTGCAGTGTAAATTCTCAGTAAATGCTAGTTGCTTATATAAAATAACCACAGTAAGCATTTATTAAAAGATATAAATGAGAACTGTTATCTATTTTCTTGGGCCCAAAGAGAGAGCATGAAGAATAAGTTACTGAACGTTTTAAGAGCTTTGTAAAATTGGAAGATAAATTGAAATTCTTCCATTGTAATTTTGGCAAAGGACTAAGAAATTACAATTTTGTTTGAAGATAATTTCAAACTTAGCAAAATATTTGCAAGAATAAGAATATTACAAAGAACATCCAAGTACCTTTTACTTAGATTCATCTAATAACACAGCAGGTACAAACAATTCAGTAGCTTCTATTACCAGGCATTTTATATTTCTTTTCCAACATACTGTGAATCAGGCATCATAATAGAGGTTATTTTTGGAATTAGTAAATAACAATCTAGGAAGGTTAAGTAATTTGCCTAGGACCACGTTATAGTAGGCTATAAAACAAGAAGACAAATGTTTGGGTCAAAGCCTATACTTAGGAAAAAAAAAAAATCAATGGTTGTAAATTTATGTATGCTATATACTGGGCTTTCCTGGTAGCTAGCTGGTAGAGAATCTGCCTGCAAGGCAGGAGACCCTGGTTTGATTACTTGGTCAGGAAGATCCCCTGGGAAAGGGATAGGCTACCCACTCCAATATTCTTGGGCTTCCCTGGTGGCTCATATGGTAAAAAATCTGCCTGCAATGCTGGAGACCTGGGTTCAATCCCTGGGTTGAGAAGATCCCTGGAGGAGGGCATGGCAACCCACTCTAGTTTCTTGCCTGAGAATCCCATGGACAGAGGAGCCTGGCAGGCTACAGTTGATGGGGTTGCAGAGAGCTGGACACAGCAAGTAACTAAGCGCAGCGCAGCACGTGCCGTATAGCATACTTGTGGTTGCTATTAACACATCCCATCTGTTTTATCACCCTATCTACTCATCATCTTCATCTTTATGGACTGTCCAAGGAAGACTATTACATTTAGAATGGATAAACAACAAGATCCTACTGTATAGCACAAGGAACTATATTCAATATCCTGTGATAAACCATTGGAGAAGGCAATGGCACCCCACTCCAGTACTCTTGCCTGGAAAATCCCACGGATGGAGGAGCCTGGTGGGCTGCAGTCCATGGGGTCACTGAGGGTCGGACACGACTGAGCGACTTCACTTTCACTTTTCACTTTCATGCATTGGAGAAGGAAATGGCAACCCACTCCAGTGTTCTTGCCTGGAGAATCCCAGGGACGGGGGAGCCTGGTGGGCTGCCGTCTCTGGGGTCGCACAGAATCGGACACGACTGAAGTGACTTAGCAGGCAGTGATAAACCATAATGGAAAAGAATATTAAAAATGTATACCTGTGCATAACTGAGTCATGTTGCTGTATAGCAGATTGGCACAACATTGTGAATCGACAATACTCAGTAAAAATAAAGGAAAATATGATGCAGATGAACCTGTCTATGAAACAGGGAGAGACTCACAGAGGGTGGATGGGGAGGGAGAGCTGGAACTTCAGTAGATGCAAACTGTTACACAGAGAATGGATAAATGGCAAGGTCCTACTGTGTAGGACTATACTCAGTACCCTGAGGTAAACCTTATGCAAGATTGCATGGATGCTCAGTCATGTGTGATTCTTTGCAACCCCAATGGACTGCAGCTCACCAGGCTCCTCTGTCCATGGGATTTTCCAAGCAGGACTACTGAAGTGGTTGCCAGTTCCTCCTCCAGGGGATCTTCCTAACCCAGGGATCGAACCCAAGTCTCCTGTGTCTCCTGCATTGGCAGGAGTATTCTTTACCACCGAGCCATTTCTGAGTTACTTTGCTGTACAGCAGAAATTAACAATAGAAATGATAAATTTATATAACATTATAAATCAGCTATACTGATTAAAAAACTAAACTAAAAAAAAAATAACAACTTAAGTCTCCAAACTTCCCCAAGGCAGTTCCAAAAAAGGAGGCAATTTTACACTTCTGATAATTGTACGCACTCTAAGAGCTCTGCCATAGCTTCGGCAGCCGCTTTGTAAGACCATTAATGACAGTGACACGAATATGTTTGGATTACACTTAGCAATCTGGGTGCTTAATGCAGTTCAACCATTTGCTCCAGGTCACCGGAGGTTAACAAGCCAGTTGTGAATATAAACATAACCGTGTTTCATTAGCTAAGCTCCCAGTGTGAAGAGCAAGGACAAAGCTGCATCAATAATCTTTGCTTTTGTCTAGGAGCAAGTGGTACCTCTTGGATAAAATCACTGATACTCACTGTTGTGTTTGAAGATCCTTATGGTCGCGCCTGAGAGTCGGGCCCCCAGCACTAGGGATGCGTGGTTTAACTCGTCGCTTAAAATGAGGCATCCCTGTGTAGAAAACAAGCACACGGAACACAGGCCAATAAATAAAGTCAAGGGGAAGAGGCACGCGGGAATAGGAGCTCAATTCAAGACCTGTAACATGGATTCCCACAGCCCTCTTTAATTTTAAAAGGCCGAGAGTTTAAACAGGTGTTTATATGTTTGCATGGATAAGATCCTCAAGAGCAATTAGCTGATGGAGATGGGGATCCTCTTAAGGGAATAACATCTTTTTGAATTATTTATATGCTACAGGATTGATGGTTGGCAGGAAAATGAATATACTTTTGGGTGGGGCATGGATTTTCCGGGATTTTCCAGTTCCTGCTGGATTATTTGAAATGGTTTTGAAGCACTGAGACTAGAAGGCAGAGTTGTTAGTTCATTTTTTTTTCCCCTGCAAGACATTTCAAGCTCTTCTTTTATGACTCCCATTCCACAGTATAGCAACATCCATGTAGACAGAAGCACCACTGCTTTACAGTTAAAACTGCATCTGGAAAAGTATGGATGCAATTCGGTCTGAGGCAAGGAGAGAAGGTCAGTCTAATTTACTGCTTATCAATTTATGTTTATAAACTATTTTTCTTTATTAATTTAAAGATTTCTAAATTATGAAATTGCCCAACCATATTTTAAATGCAGGGACATGCAAAAAAAAAAAGAAAGAAAGAAAGCATTTTTTCTTTGTGGCCAGCCAGAATCTTTGAGTTCTTCCTTATATTTTAGAAATTTCAAAGGGAGCAAAATTCTCACATCTCCATACTCCAGACATTGTGTATTTATAGTTTTTTGGTGAACATATGAGAGTTGTAAATCATCATATCTCACTCTCAAATTCTTTAGCATGTATCCACTAGGAAAAAGGACATTCTCCTACATGATCATGATGCAGTCATCATAATTAAACATTAATACAATGCTATCACTTAAAATGGGCTTCCCTGGTGGCTCAGATGGTAAAGAATCTGCCTGCAGTGCAGGAGATGGGGGTTGGATTACTGGGTTGGGAAGATCTCTTGGAGAAGGAAAGGCAAGTATTCTTGCCTGGAGAATTTCATGGACAGAGGATCCTATGGGCTACAGTCCATGGGGTCACAAGGAGTCATCACTTAATATATCAGACTTTGCCAACGGTCCTAAAAATGTCTTGATGTCTTTTGTAGAAGTTTCATTTCCTTCTTTTTTGTTTTTTCAGTGCAGAATCCAATCAAAGATTATATATTGCATTGTATTAGTTGCCATGAGTCAGATTTTAAAAACAGAAATCTGATTACGGCACTTGCTTACTGAAAATGAGGCAACCAATTCTCCATTTTTCTCCAGAAGAATTTCCAAAACTCTACCACCATTTATGCTGCAAAGTTCTTTACAATTTGGTACCTGTCTTCATTCTGATTTCTTCTTCAACCATTCTCTTCTGTTCTAATTCTTTTAAATTTCAGTGCTTTATACATGATACTTCCATTTCCTTCTCTTAAGGACATTACTTACTTATCTAAACAGATAAGTACCAGATTCTGTTCTTATGTCACCTTCTTTGCATAGGTACCTCAGCCTTTCTTGAAAGAATTATTTTGTCCCTTCCCATTTATGGGCACACCTTTTCTGTAATATTCATTCTAAGGTGGTACTAGTAGTAAATAACCCACCTGCCAATGCAGGAGACTTAAGAGATGTGGGTTTGATCCCTGGAGTGGGAAGATCCCCTGGAGGAGGGCATGGCAACCCACTCCAGTATTCTTGCTTGGAGAATCCCATGGACAGAGGAGCATGGCGGGCTATGGTTCATACGATTGCATAGAGTTGGACGCTATACCCCATTAGACTGTAAACTACCTGAATTTACAGGACAAAGGTCTTATACATCTTTGTATGCCCTACATCTTGCCTCATTGGAGGACACAGAAGATTCTCAATAAGTGACTTACTGAATGAACAAAAAAGTGAATTACACAAGCAAACTGTTTTGTCAAAATAAATGTTTAACAATGATTTGCTACACTAAACATGATGACTCAGGAGCTTAGAAATTTAATTGAACTTGCTAAACTGTCACGGAAGAGGAATTTTGACTCACATCTAGGGCTGAGATTCTATAACTGGAATATCATGACCAAGAACTTTGTTGGACTCAGCTGGCACTGACACAGGCTGGGATCTGGACCTGGGACCCTGTGCCGCAGAGCTTGCACCTAGACGAACCTCTCTGTGTTCTTGAGCAACAAAGTACAAAGAAGTTATTTTTGTGGGACTAAAAATAGCTGTATGCATACACTGCAAATTATGGACAATGAAATATAAAACCCAACTGCCACTTCTGAAGAGCCAGCAGAAGAAGCAGGGTGTTGGGAGCAAAAACAGGGTACTGCACATGGTCCCTGCACACAACATCACCACAGCAGTGGGCAGACCACCTAAGCCATCCCTTCAGCCTGACCTCTGGACCCACCTCTATCCTCACCTCATGTAAGAAACCAGATCGTCCCCCTTCAGGGAGTGAGCAAGTAAGGGAACCTCTTACTTATTTTTGCTCCTGGGGCCCCCTTAAAGCCTTGTCTTAATCTCTTGTCTGGTCTCATCAATTTCTATTGATTAGGAAAGGACCCTGGTTGGTAATAGTACATATATTCAAAAAGCTGAACATCCAATCCTAAGAAAAGAAACTTCTCAGCTATATGTCTAACAGAGGGTCTACTCAGATTGTCTCAGGAATAACACAGCAGAAGACAATTATGTTAACAAAGACTCACCTTTCCAACGAGTGCAGGGATATTCATTGAGTTTGTTGCAAATCCCATCCCAAATACCATAGCAGCTTCCACGTTCAGGAACTTAGCCACAAGATCCTCCAGCTCTTTATGCTTATCCAAGGTTCCTGCACATGAAATAATAGGGTGGGTGAGTCTTCTGTTCTCAACAAGTTGAAGACTGAAGACTCAAATTCCAGTGCTTACCCATCACCAAAAGACACATATAAGAGTGCTCATAGCAGGTCTGTTGGCTGTAGACCCATTATAGAAGCAATTCAAATACTCATACACTGTAGAATGGATCAATACACTGTGGGGGGTATTATATAGTAGAATTCAGCACAGCGATGAGAAAAAACAAACTAATGTTCCATGCAACAACATGGAAAACATCACAAATATGTGGTTGAGTGAAAAAAGTCAGATATGTATACACGCATATTGTATGAATCCATTTATAGTTTACAAACAGACAGAAGCAACCGATAGTACCAGTGTTAGGAGTCAGGTATTTGCTGTTGTTGTTTAGTTGCTAAGTCATGTCTAACTCCTTGGACCACAGCCCGCCAGGCTGTCCATGGGATTTCCCAGGCAAGAAAACTAGAGTAGGTTACCACTTCCTTCTCCAGGGGATCCTCCCAACCCAGGGATGAAACTCCACCTCTGCCCTGGCAGGTGGATTCTTTACCACTGAGCCACCAAAGAAGTTCTAAAAGTCAGAAAAGTGGGTACTTTTCTTGGAAGCATGCAAAGCGCTTTGAGATGCAGAAAGTGAAGAGGAACTAAAAAGCCTCTTGATGAAGGTGAAAGAGGAGAGTGAAAAAGTTGGCTGAAAACTCAACATTCAGAAAACGAAGATCATGGCATCCGGTCCCATCACTTCATGGGAAATAGATGGGGAAACAGTGGAAGGTGTCAGACTTTATTTTTTTGGGCTCCAAAATCACTGCAGATGGTGACTTCAGCCATGAAATTAAAAGACATTTACTCCTTGGAAGAAAAGTTATGACCAACCTAGATAGCATATTCAAAAGCAGAGATATTACTTTGCCAACAAAGGTCCGTCTAGTCAAGGCTATGGTTTTTCCAGTGGTCATGTATGGATATGAGAGTTGGACTATGAAGAAAGTTGTGCACCAAAGAATCGATGCTTCTGAACTGTGGTGTTGGAGAAGACTCTTGAGAGTCCCTTGGACTACAAGGAGATCCAACCAGTCCATTCTGAAGGAGATCAGCCCTGGGATTTCTTTGGAAGGACTGATGCTAAAGCTGAAACTCCAGTACTTTGGCCACCTCATGCGAAGAGCTGACTCATTGGAAAAGACTCTGATGCTGGGAGGGATTGGGGGAAGGAGACGGGGACGACAGAGGATGAGATGGCTGGATGGCGTCACTGACTTGATGGACATGAGTCTGAGTGAACTCTGGGAGTTGGTGATGGACAGGGAGGCCTGGTGTGCTGCAATTCATGGGGTCGCAAAGAGTCGGACACGACTGAGCAACTGAACTGAACTGAACTGAGACGTTTTGTTTCTAGATCCTGGTGCGAGTTATGTGGGTATGTTTTTTTTGTGACAATCCACTGAACTTTATACTTATGATTGGAGCAATTTTCTCTATATATGTGTTTTATCATGTAATAAAATTTATAAAAAATGCCACAATTCCTCTTTCCTCCCACCCTACACCCCACGAATAATTAAATTCTAACTCCCTCAGAGATTCCCCACTCTTAAATGCAGAATTCATGACTTTCATACATGCAATCAAGCTATAATTTATTGAACCTTTGGAATGTGCTAGATTTCAAAGCCCACTATTTAAGTTATCTCATTTAATTTTAAGGGCCCAATAATGCAGGTATTATTACTTTACAGATAAGAAAACTGAAGTGGGAAGCGGTAACAGATAAAAATCAACAGAGACAGTCAAGTCTAACTCCAAAGTTCACATTTTTACGACTCTACCACCTTTAAAAGCTTACTCTCTGACCACTTCTTTTATTATTATTATTATTTTTTACTATTTTTCCCCCTTCTCTCTACAATAGGTTCTCATTAGTTATATACTTTATACAGAGTAGTGAATATATGTCAATCTGAATCTCTCAAATTATTGCTCCCTCCCTTCCCCTCTTGGTGTCCATACTTTGTTCTGTCTGTGTCTATTTTTGCTTTGCAAATAGGTTCACCTGTACTATTTTTTCTAGATTCCCTATATATGCATACAGATGGCCAAGAGGTACATGAAAAGATGCTCAACATCACTATCAGAGAAATGCAAATCAAAACTGCAATGAGGGCTTCCTGCAGTGTAGCTCAGTGGTGGCTCAGTGGTAAGGGATCCCGCTGCCAACGAAGGAGACACGGTTTTGATCCCTGATTTGGGAAGATCCCACATGCTGTGGAGCAATTGAACCTATGTGCCACAACTATTGAATCTGTTCTCTGGAGCCCAGTAGGCAAAACTCCCGAGCCCATGTGCTTTGGCTACTGAGGCCAAGCACCCTAGAGCCTGTGTTCTGCAACGAGGAACCACCACAATGAAAAGGCCATGCACCACAACTAGAGAGCAGTCTGCAGAGCAACCAAGACCCAGCACAGCCAAAAATAGATAAGTAGATACAATTCTGTAAAAAAACTACAGTAAGGTGCCACCTCACACCCCAGAATGTGCGTGCGTGTGTGTGTGTGTGTGTGCGCGCGCGCTAAGTCGCTTCAGTCATGTCTGACTCTTTGTGACCCCATGGACTGTAGCCCACCAGGCTGCTCTGTCCACGGGGTTCTCCAGGCAAGAACATTGGAGTGGGTTGCCACACTCTTCTTCAGGGGATCTTCCCAAACCAAAGATGAACCCGCACCTGTTCTGTCTTGTGCATTGGCAGGTGAGTTCTTTACCACTAATGCCACATGGGAAGCCCCACACCCCAGAATCAACCACCACCAAAAATCTACAAACAGGAAATGCTGGAGAGGGTGTGGAGAGGAGGGAAGCCTCCTACACTGTTGGTGGGAATAGACGTGGATACAGCCACTATGGAGGAGAGTATGGAGATTCTAGCAACCCCCTCTCCCCATGTTACGTACAGTCCCTCAGGCCTCATGGAGAGCGTCAAGGCTCCCATAGTCTTATGCTTGCCCTCGCTCTAAGTTCTGCATCTATGCTGTCCAGTATTGTAGCCATCAACTACACATGGCTAGTGCGATGGCAGAGCTGAGTGTTACATTTTTTAAAATTTTAGTTAATTTAAAGGTTAAAACTGAAGCTCTGGAAAATATTCTCTACTAAACACAATTTTACTGTTTTAGTCAGATTATTTTACATTTATTTCACTTTAACCAATGAAAATTTAATGTCTGGATTGACAGGTGCTGGAAGGGTAAAAGAATCTGCCTGCTAATGCTGAAGGCATAAGAGATGCAGGTTCAATTCCTGGGTTGGGAAGATCCCCTGGAGAAGGAAATGGCAACCCACTCCAGTATTCTTATCTGGAGGATCCTCATGGACAGAGGATCCTGGCTGGGTACAGTCTATGGGGTTGCAAAGAGTCAGACATGACTGAAGCAACTGAGCTCACATGGAAGGGTGTAATATCCACTATTTTTTGAAGATAGTACAAAGACAATAAAAACAGTATAGTATAGTTTATTAATATTTTACTTATTGATTACATTTTTAAATGGTAATACTTGGGATATATTGAGTCAAATAAAATGTATTATAAAACTAAGTTTGCCTGATTTTTTTTAAACTTTTCAAAAGGCAGCTACTAAAATTTAAATTACACATGTCTTGCATTTTATTTTTGTTTCTCTAAGTAATACACTTAACAGAATAAAAAATGTACAAACTGAGAAATGCTGTAATTTATATTCATAGAACATAGGAGCAGACTTAACTTAGATTTAAGTTAGAGAAATATTGTTAGCATATTCAGGACTATTATAATCATGCTTCTATTAACACATTTGACTATACAGAGTGTGATATCAGAATTTTATCTAAATTGGTAAGTCAGCCTGCTTATTGAACTAAATTGATGAAGTGTTAAACTTGAGAAAGCATTGTATGGTGAGCTGAAAATTTTATTTTGCATTTAACATAAAAAAGAATATCTGATGACCCATCTTTGCTCTTCCTGAGAGGTCACAATAGCTAGCTGGTAGTCTTTTTCTCAAATCTGAATTCATTTATCCTCCAAACTGTCTGAAAACATTGTTTAGAAAACAAACATTCTAGCAGAGTCAATTTCACTCAAGATTTGGAGGTGGTGAATAGTTAGAAATTTAAATTGTAATTGAAAACTTTATTATTCAAGATATAACATAGTGTGAAGAAAAGAAACGGAAATTTAAAGATAAAATGTGGGCACATTTGTCAGACTTGTTTTTACCTCGCAGAGACTGTATCCTAAAGGGTGGTGAGAGGACCACCAGCGTAGCCATGAGGGAACTGGTCTTGATGGCAGCTCTCCCACTAAACAGCCGGATGGCCTCTGGCAATCTCTCCTCGCTGGAGGGATTGGGAGAAGTGCTGTTTTAGGCATCCTTGACCTTAGGAGTGCCCTTTCCTCCACCTAGAATGAGTTTCTGCAGCTCTGAGTCATTCTTTGAGACCCACCTAACACAACATCTTTTCTCGGATGCCATCTCAGCTTCCCTAGGCAAACTTGGTCATCTTCTCCCCTGCGATTGCATGAGCCTCATCACAGAATGATTGTAGCACTTAGTAAGTTTCACTGGGGATGTTCATGGGGCTGCCTTATTATAGGAAGAACCCTTGGAGCGCAGATACTGGGTGTGGGACGTCTGTCTTGGCAACCATGGTGCCTATGGCAGTACTGACACATAACAGGTGCTTGCTGAGTTGCATGCTGCCTTTTGAGGAAAAAAGCCAAGACTGAGGCTAGAGGAGGGAATGGCACAGGGAAAAATGTCAAGAAGCCTTGTGATGCCAGGGCCACCAGGCCACCAGGCAGGGAGCATCAGTCTGGGAACACTGACGCCTGAGGAAGGCCTCCAGCGAGGATGGCAGGTTCCCAAACTTTTTCAGCTGGGTAACCTTCTCCATGAGCCTTTCCTGCCCAGAGATCAGGGGACAACAGTGTCCTGGCCCCATCACCCAGAAGTGTATCAGTAGATTTTCATGGTGAGTCACTGTGCTGTCTTCCTCCACTTACGTCTTCCCCAAATCTGATGTTTTAGGGGCTTGTCTGTAACAGTTGCATCATGAAAAGTCCTTAAGGTAATATGGAAGTGGATGTGCCTACGAACAGCCCGAGAAATTGCCCTCTACCAGGTCTCTTTCATTAGCTTGACTCAAAGGGAAGAAGAAGGGAGGAAATGCAGGTGACCATATTAAGTCCTTAGAAACCAGTCTTATGAATTTCCAGTGTTTGGGTGGTTAGTACATTCTCACATCTATCAGTTTCTGTGACCGGATGTCTCATAGGTGGGTTACAAGTTATTAGCGGTTTTGCATCTCGGGCTCTACTTTCCTCAATTTGTAGAATAGTCCCCACTCCCAACTCCCATGATCATGGAGTTTCTCTGATTAGTGTCCATCGCTCAATTTTCATCAACAGATTTGAGAGATTTCCAGGATGGCTGGACATTTTCTACTCTAGGAAGCCAAGACTTTCAAAGTTAGACTAGGCTAGTCTGGGATGGGGTGGGGATTTTAAGAAAAATTAATGGACGGCTGCTTTCCTGCTCCTGTTCTTTGGATTCAAGAAATGAAAGTGTAGGGATTAACACAGTGTTATAAATCAACTATACTTCAATAAAAATATTAAAACTGAAAAAAGGAAATAAAAATGTAGGAGGACCTTGAGGAAAAAAATGGGCACTAGAAACTTAACTCGCTTGCTTCTACCGATGTTCGAGCCATGTCCTGGTTGAATGAAGACGTTTGAGTCCTGTCAAGTGGCAGTTACTGATCTGAGCGCGTTAGGAATTCTAGAATAGTAGTCAACCTTTTGTTGCTGATATGTAAATATGGGCAGTTTTTGAATCCCAAGAAAGCAGAGCTATAGTCCTAACTGATACCGTGAGTGTGCATACTCAATCGTGCCTGACTGTTTGTGACCCCATGGACTGTAGCCAATCAGGTTCCTCCGTCCATGGGATTTCCCAGGCGAGAATACTGGAGTGTGTTGTCATTGCCTTCTCCAGGGGTTCTTCCTGACCCAGGGATCGAACCCAAGTCTCCTGCATCGGCAGGCAGATTCTGAAGGTACAAATAAATCCACAATAATCTTTATTTCTCTTTCCCTCTGTGATGACTTTCATCTTTTCTTTAGTCTCTGAAAGTCAGTAACAACCACACCTAGGCTGGTAAGAATGGATATCCAAATTGTGACATTGTGCCTATATTGACACTTGCTCTTATCCTGATGGTTTATTTATCCAGTGGCTACTGGAAATCTACGTTGTGATAAAAGAATAAATACAAGCTGGGTATATGCTCTTGGCAGCTCTCTCTGCAGGGCTTTTGCCTGCCAAGCACAGGCTATGCCACCATCAGTCATATCAATAAAAATCAGATTCAAGGAAAAGTAGCAAATTAGGAACTCCACATTTCAGTTGATTTTCTAATGGTATTGGTCATGATATTGACACTGGTTAATCGTAAAGAGCGTGGGTGTTATTAACAAGCCCGTTTCCCAACCACCACCTTTGCCTATGCAGCACGTGGAAAGACTATTTTCCAAACTGTGGCTGTCGTCACTTTTCATCCAGAATATCCTGTCTGTCAACTGTTCCTTAGACGTGAGCAAGGAGTAGGTGGCCATTTACGGTGGCAACCTGCCAGCTTTCTCATCCGGCCCCTCCTACCGTGCCACGGCTCCCAGCCCACTTCTGAGCCACTGTGCTTGAACTGGTGATTCCTGTGTTAGAAGGAGCATCGACCCTTCCACCTAAAGGATCCCACCTCTCAGCTCTCCACCACAAGGTTCCTAGAATACCTGCTCTCTGCTTAGTCCACTTGTGACCGGTCTAGTAGGGGTTGTGGACCTACAGAGCCTCCCGAGTACCTGTGTTTTCCTGTGAATCAGAGGAAAGCCTAGAAGCCAGATGTGGTGTCTGAAATGGGTCTAGAACACTGCCACTCTGAATATTGGCCACTGCTGCTGGGCCGAGAGAACACTCATGCTGATGAAGTCCGGTAAAACAGCAGAAACGATTTTTATCTGCCCACCTTCCCAGGCCTTAATTTCAAGCAAGCTCCCAACCCCTTGGAAGGTTAAAGCATTAATAGGTAATTAGAATCCCATGCAAACAAAAACCTTAAGTGAGGCATGGATACATAACTATGATGAGCTTTCCTGTCACAAATAATCTCAATAAGAGGAGAATTTTTAAGTGGATCAAATGACCTGTACATAACCTCTGACCACATGCACAGTAGAGTTATGTTTCACACTTTTTCTTTTAAACATCTTATTTTGATAAAATTTTAGACATACTGAAAAGCTGTAAGAACTATACCAAGAATCCTTAAATACTTTTCACTCAAGATTCCCTAAATGTTATCATTTTAGTATGCTTCTTTAAACACCATTCTCTCTCTTTTTATATATTATATATATAAAATGTAATTTTTTCTGAACTACTTCATACATTACAATCATGATGCCTTTTCTACCCTTAAACATTTCACTATTTCCTAAAAACAGGGGAATTTGCTTATATAATCCCAGTACCATTATTATTAATACACTATTATCTACTGTACAGAGCAAATTCACATTTGATTCTGTCTTTAAAAACCCACTTCTAAATACAAAGGTAGAAGAAAGAAGGGGAATCAGCTTCTAATGAGGGTCCACTTATGTACTGTGGTGATTTAATTTAATCATTACACCTTCACACACTCTATAAAATAGGCACCCTGGTCCTTATCTTATCAATGAAGAAATAGACACAGAAGTGATGCCACTTACCCAAAGGAGATAGAGCTAACACGGGCAGGCTGTCTCCTTAGCAATGTGATAACCTGCCCTACTGAAACATTTCAAGCTCTAAATTAATTAATTGTCATACAACTTTTTGAAGTTATGAACTTGTTTTACAGGTAAGGACACCAAAACCAGGGTTTAGTTCACTTGCCCGAGGGCAGTGGTTAGTAAGTCTAGAGCCAAGGTTCAGATTCAGTGTGTGTGACTCTTGAGAGATGTTGCTTTCCCTTCAGAAGACTCTTTCAAATCTGTTTCCTGAACTACAGTTCTTAAGATCCCAAACAAAGTTCTTTGTTCTTGGCAGCTTTGAGACTGATTATTGTTTGACATTATCAGTGGTTAAACGATATACACAAGTACCAATGTCAATCAAAGTTAACCCGTAGCGTTAGTATATTTGGATTTAACAGGATTGTTAGTCTAAATGAAGTAAAGGAGACTATAGCTTGATATACCCTGATGTGCAGCGAATTCAGAAATCTGGACAATTGCTCTTAAATCTAGGGGATTCATCTTCCCAAGTACTTATCTATATCAGCTAACTTTTTAATTGAAAAAAAATTTGGCCATGCCACATGGCATGTGGGATCTCAGTTCTCTGACCAGGGATGGAAGCCACCTCCCTGGCGTTGGAAGCATGGAATCTTAGCCACTAAATTGCCAGCGAAGTCCCAGCACACTTTTTGTAGGGAGGCAGATGGCAGCCCAGAGGACTTACAGAGCACGTGGATTCAGATAATATGCTATTACTACACATCCACTTTTTGAAATCTTTTTAATTAAAAAAATTTTATTTTTTTATTAGACTACAATTGCTTTACAATGTTGTGTTAGTTTCTGCGGTGCAATGAAGTGGATCAGCTATATGCACACACATACACTCTCCCTCTTGAACCTTCCTTCTGCCCCCGCCACTCCACCCCTCTAGGTCATCACAGCGTTGAGCTCCCTGCGCTTTATAGTAGCTTCCCACCAGCTGTCTATTTCACATACAGCAGTCTATATATGCCAGTACTCTCCCAATTGGTCCCACCCTTCCTTTCCCCATCTGTGTCCACATGTCTGTTTTTTTGACATCTGTGTCTATTCCTGCCTTGCAAATAGGTTCATCTGTACCGTTTTCTAGATTCCACACATATGCATTCATATATGATATTTATTTTTCTCTTTCCAACTTACTTCGCTCTGTATGACACACTCTAGGTCCATCCACATCACTACAAATGATCCAGTTTGTTCCTTTTGGTGGCTGAGCAATATTCCATCATATTCATGTGCTACATCTTTTTGTCTATTCATATGTTGTTGGACATTTAGGTTGCTTCCATGTCCTGGCTATTGTAACCAGTGCTGCTGTGAATATTGGGGTACATGACAACACATCCCCTTTTAACCATCCAGTACACAGGGAAAGAAAGACCAAGAAGCTACATCTCTTTGCTGACCAAAAGTAGAGAAGAGGGGAGAAATTGATGGAAGAAATTTTCACATATTGATGTATGGGGAAATCATCCTGGCCTACACATGATTTAAAAAACTTTATGCGAACTAGTTGAAGTAATTGTGAATAGAGACACAAATGTGAAGTCCTTATGCTAAGTTGCCAAAATAGCTCAGTTAGGAGAGTGTTAGGCTGAAGATCTAAAGGTCCTTGGTTCAATCCCGGGTTTCAGCAAGTTGCACTTTGGGGGCTCCCCTGGTGATTCAGATGGTAAAGAATCTGGCTGCAATGCAGTTTGCATTGCAAACTGGGTTTGATCCCTGGGTTGGGAAGATTCCCTGGAGAAGGGCATGGCAACCTATTCCAATATTCTTTCCTGGAGAATCTCCACGGACAGAAGCGCCTGGAGGGCTACAGTCCATGGGGTCGCAGAGTCGGACACGACTGAGGAAGTAAGCACAGCACACATGCTAACTAGAGTAACTTGTCTGTGGCCTGTCAAATGGTTCTAATTTAACCATTAAAGAAAAGAATGCATTTAAAAACCAAAATAGAGTAACTGTGTTTCAGGCATCCGAAATGGAGCAAGGTGGCCGTTGTGGATGCGGTTTCAGACATGTTCCTGTATCACTGAGAACCTGACTTTTCTGAACTCTAACAAACTCAAGGACAGCACCTGCCATTCTCAAAACAATACCTGTTAGCAGTTGCCAGCTGCCACCTTAAGGTCTCAAGGTTTCTTGTAACTGTGCAACCATTTCTGCTGCTGCTGCTGCTAAGTCGCTTCAGTTGTGTCCGACTCTGTGCGACCCCATAGACTGCAGCCTACCAGGCTCCTGCGTCCACGGGATTTTCCAGGCAAGAGTACTGGAGTGGGTCGCCATTGCCTTCTCCGTCTCAGGCCCTGGTCCATTCAAATGAAGGACTAGTATTTGAATCCCAGCAACCTCATCCCAGAGACTTTCTTCTCAATCGTTCTGCTGAGCAACTACATTATAACTCTGCATGACTAATTAATATTATGTTAAACAGATCTACCAAGTATATCTAATCAATTTCCTATGGCTGGAAATTCACTTATTTCATTTTTTTCTATTATTAAATATAATTCAATGATTATTCTCAATCATACCTCATTGAACACCTTCAAATTTTTCAAAGCAAACTGTCTCAAAATGGAACTGCTGAGTTAAATAGCTTATTGTTGATACATTTTCAAATTGTCCTGCAATTTATTCTATCAACAATATAGTATATAAGGGTACCCTTTTCTTTACTCTTTTGAAACTATGGGATCTTATTTTTTGTCTTTTGCCAATGAAGTAAAAGATGGTAACTCTGCATCTTCATCACTTTTTCTTTAAGTGCAGAGTATTTTTCACAGGCTCATTGACCATTTATATTTATTTTTCTTAATTGTCCAGTTATGTACTGAATCTACTTTTAAAAATTAAATTTTCATTTAAACTAGCCATACATAGAGAAAAGGAAACAAATTGTCCATATGGAGCTCTATGAAATTTCATAAACAGAACTCACATAACTGCATCAAGATAAACAAACAAGCAAACAATATGAACAGCTTCCAGGAAGTCCCTTTGTGCCCTCCTTGATCACCATCCTCCTCCCCGAAAGGTAACGTATGCATTCTAAACAGGGATATTGCTCCCAAACGGTTGAAAATTGGTTTTTGGAGGGAGCGTACCTTACTCTACTTTTAGGTAAAGCAGAGATATCTGCGTACCATGTAGACAAATACTTAGTGTCTCTGGGCTGTTAAAGTATCATAGAGGAGGTGATAATGAAAAAGTGGGATGAGGAACATCACACTGTCCTAATTCTGAAGTTTGGTCTGCTTTGAAATTTGTCAAAATCTTGGCCCACTTCTTAAACTGGGATGTTCTCTTTCTTTTGATTTGTAAGAGTCTTTACACATCCCTGGACTTCCCTGGTGGCTCAGGCTGTAAAGAAACTGCCTGCAATGCGGGAGGAGCTAGACGCAGGTTTGACCCCTGGGTCAGGAAGATCCCCTGGAGAAGGGCATGGCAACCCACTCCAGTATTCTGGAGAATTCCACAGACAGAGTAGCCTGCGGGGCTACAGTCCATGGGGTTGCAAAGAGTCAGAGACGCCTGAGTGACTATCACTTTCACTTTACACATTAAGAATATGAATGTCTTGTTACATATAGGTGAATAATTCTAATTTTGTTCTTTGACTCTTAGTTGACATTGTTTGTTCTTTTTCTTTTGGTACAGAAGTTTAAATGTTTCATTTTGTTCTATCTTTTGCCTTATGTTTCTGGGAAAGCTATTTCTGATTCCCTGAAGCACAGGCACACAGTGGACCATTGTCTGAATCAGGTTTGTGAAATCCAAAGGATAGCTGTGGCTAGTGGTGGCTTGGGAGCAACTTGTCTCTCCGAACAAGAAGAGTCCCTGTGTTCTATGGACCTGAGCAGCTTGTGTTGCATGGAGATCATTTAGAATGGATCCCTGCCACATAAGCGGATTCTGCCAGGTGAGCTGAGTACAATTGGAAAGACCGGAGGTCATTATGGGTTGCAGGGCTGAGGGTTGATAAGTGACAAGCTAGTGAAGTGGCGGCTGGAGTCTGAATGCTTGTGTTCCCCTAAAATCCATACGGTGAAAACCTAATGTCCTGAGTGTTGGATGTGGAGGTGAGGTTTGGTGGGGTTTCGAGGATGGAGCCCTCATAAATAGAATTTGTGCCCTTACAAAAGAGGCCCCCAAAAGCCAGCCTCACCCCTTCCACCACATGAGGAAACACACAAGGAGGTGTCGGCAGCTCAGAAGAGGGCCCCACCCGCCACGCTGGCTCCCTGATCTCAGACTTTCAGCTTCCAGAACTGCAAGGAGCACACTCATTGTTTATGAGTTACTCCGTGCGTGGTATTTTGTTACATCAGCCCATGGACTAAGACACAAGCATTGCTCACATCAAGGGCGCTGCAGTCTGACATTTCCAGCAGGGTCCTTACCAAGGGACACAAAACGAGTGCCTTTTGTACTTGAATTGTCTGAGTAGCTTTATTCTGTTCAGTTGTTCATCCTTTCATCCATTTAGTCATTCACTCAGTCTCAATTTTATTTATACAGTTATTTCTGGTGACTTTTTGTTTTTACCTACAATTGTAAACACATTAGCAGTTTAGCGAAGTGCAGCTTACTAAGATACTATGTGTGAGGCAGGAATCTGGATGATTTCTTTATATGATCAGCCAGTTATCACAAAATTAATTATGACATAATTGACCCTTTTCCAGCTGGTTTGAAATACTGTTCTTTTTCTTATACAAATGGGTGGACCGAACTGTGCCTGTCTCTAGAGCTTCAGTTTAGACCCACACTGCCCACTCTTTTTATTTATGTCATGGGATTGTGTTTAATTTACCCTTTCAATTAGGGAAGAGAGGATCAAATTTTAAGAATGAGATGTTCCCTTCTAAGATACTCATATCTTTCTGTTTGTTTCAAGTATTCTTTTAGGTCTTTTATAAAAATCTTATAGTTTTCTTCAAATAAGTTCTAAACATTTTCAAAATAAGCTTATCCCTAGGTCTGTGCTATTTTTCCTCATGTTTATTAATAATATTATTTTCCCCAGTATGTCCTCTTATTGATTGTGGATCATGGACTTACTGAATTTTTAAAATTGTCTTTTTTGAATTTAGGTCTTTATTGAATTCTTCATTAAATATTTGTTGTTTCTAATAAATGTTTGTTAGTTTACTATGTAAAATGGTGGAAAGTAGACTCGGACCCTGTCCCTCCTGCTCCACCACCCTTCATCTCTATAATAGTCTCGAGAACAGCCCCTTCAGAGGGTCGCTTTAGTCCTCAAAAATCAAGGCTTAAAAACTAGAGAAAGAAGCGACCAGATCATCTGTTCACCTCTTCTTTAATTGCACATATATTTCTTATTTTGTCACATGGTACTTATTCAGTGGCTATTTATTAACATAAAGAATAAAAAATTAATGAATAATTATGCTACCTAGTACTTCCAAAGGTTACTAAAATGGTGGTAAAAACACATCTTCATCTTTTCTCTGACTTCAAAGTGAAAGCTTCTAGTAACCAGAAGTTTCATCACAAAGTGTAGTCTTATTGTTTGAAGTAGATATTTTTTTATTCCATTCAAGAATCTCTTCTCTTTATCCTATTAAAAGTTTTATAAGGAATGGATACTAAATTTTATAACTGCTTTAGTGACATCTATCAAAATATTCATGTGTTTTCTTCTTGGGTCTTTCAAGGTTACAAAGTGTCTTACTGAGTTAACTATCCTTACAGTCCTGAATAGAACTACTTGCTCATGGTATTCTGTTATTTGACTGTGCTCTTGAATATGCAATGCCAATTTCTTATATATTTTTTTCTCAAATAATATTGCCTTATAATTTTCCTTTTATGAAATGTTTGCCAAATTTTGGGATCAGGGTTATGCTGGCTTAGTGGTGGGTGACTCTGAGTGGTCATCAGAATCACCTCTAGTGACTTATATAGTCATTATAAAATATAGGTGCCTCAGCACAACAGAAATTACTCTTCTCTAATTTATCTTTCTGTTTTAATCTTTAACAATTCGGTACTTTTGCTTTCCTCTTATCCCTTGTTCCTTTGATTGGTTAGTTTACTAGCTTCAGTTTTACTACTTTAGTAATGTAAGAATACATATTTTCCTCTGAGTACACAACTAGTTGGATCCTATGATGTTTTCATAATTGTTAGTTTCTAAATATGATTTCATTGTGACTTCATTTCCATGTTGATCCAAGAGTTACTTAGGACAGGGCTTTAAAACTTCCAAGTGATTTTTAAAAAGGTTTCATTTCTAATTTTGGTATTAATTTTTAGTTTTATTTCACTGTGGCCCAAGAATGTGACCTATGTAGATTTCATTTTTTGGAATTTAATGAGGTTTGCTTTGTGCATAAAATATAGTAAATTTGTATGAAAATTAAGTTAGTATTTAAAAAGATTACATCTACTGGTAATAGTTTTTTTGGTTTTTTTTTTCAGGAAACATGAATTTTATTTTTATGGTATGTAACATCATTAAAAAAAAGCCTTTAACAACTTTTCCTATTTCCTTTTTTCAAAACAGTTTTCCTAAAAATTTATGTTTTGTTCTCTTTTTTTATTAAGTTTATTTTTTAATTGGAGGAAAACTACTTTACAATGTTGTGTTGGTCGTTTTAAGTTCAGCATTAAATACATAATTATTAAACTAAACTCAATAACTATACCATCAATGTCTTCTTTGTCTTTATTTTTTTTTGCCTTCATTTTTCAAAGAGTGGAAGTTACTTTAGTCTCCTATCACTATTTCATTTTTTATTTTTGTTGCTTTTGTTTTTAATCAGGCACATTAAGTTG
This sequence comes from Bos taurus, assembly GCF_002263795.3. Classification (NCBI taxonomy): domain Eukaryota; kingdom Metazoa; phylum Chordata; class Mammalia; order Artiodactyla; family Bovidae; genus Bos; species Bos taurus. The sequence continues at coordinate 6,660,934 of NC_037340.1, read as the reverse complement.
ACCCACATGATTTTTGAAACCTCCTAGGATAATTCATTATCCTACTAATTTTCAGTTTCTATAGAAAAATTAGGAATCATCTATGCCTCTGCTGTGTTACTTAATGCACACTCTCTGGGCACTGCACTGATCTTCATTATGAAGAAGGCTCTCTACATAATTTTTATAAGATGAATCTCTTCTTATGTTTAATAATTCATGCATTAATCTTAACTTTCCTTAACTGCTTTCCTTTCTGTTTGCATTTGTACCACACCTTCGGTCATTTATTTATTTATTTTTCAGGTTTCAGTTTATTCTTTTCTTGAAGCTTAATTCCTGTGACGTAAGAACAAGCAATTCTGCACATACCTTGCCTTAGGGTGACTGCATCAGTGTCTGCCATTGTTAAATCAATATATTCAAACAAACATCTTCCACATACAGAAATATCTTGCATAATAAAGATAATACTGATGGGTTTTTTCCATTTCATTTTTACTTATTTATTTTTTTAGGCCATGCTGTGAAGCTTGTAGGATCTTATTTCCCTGACCATTTATCGAACCTGGGCCCATCAATGAAGGCATCGAATCCTAACCACTAGGCCTCCAAGGACTTCCTGAAGATATTACTGATTGTTTGATGCTACTACTCAGACATTATGAACAGTTTTTACACAATTCTCAATCCTAGTGCTAAAAATCTAAATAACTGTGTAGTTTTTGAATCCATTTCTAAATAAATTTCAGTAGTTATTCCAGCTACTTTTCAGCAAAGACAGTTAATCTATAGACTTTCCAGCTAAAAATTTGAAGGCAAGCCACTTTAAAAAGAGTATCAGTCTCAACACTTAATAGACTGTTCATTCCAGACATCCCTAATTCAGAGCGTAATGTCACACACCTAAAGTCAAAAATGTCTAATCTTTCACAACAGATTAAAAATATTATTGAAAAAAAAAGGCTAGTCTGTAGTGACCAAAAACATTGCATAAGGCACACAGTTTCAAGGAGACAGCCCAGATCAGGGAGCATTCTAACAAAAACCAGCACTGGCATAGAAGATACGAATTGAAAACGGGTCAGAGATTTTAAACGCTTGAATGACGATTCAAAGTTGCCATTTCACTCTGTCTCATGTTTAGGACATTTTAAACATCACAGTCATCCACTCCCCTCAGCCTGTGAAATGTTAAATCCACCCACGAGAGGGTCCAAACCTCCCTGAGCTCCAAGTTCCGCTCTCTTTTAGTTGTTCAGAAAAATAAGCAGCAGCACAGCACTTCACATCTTAAAATATCACTTGCAATTCTGTACGTATCTGTCTGGAAATGTGTCATTTCCAGCTCTATTTTGGGCCTGGTTTTAAAATTTTAGGTGCAGATTTGGCAAACACCCTACTCTTGGGCACTTTTTAGTGCTCCTTCCACTGTCCCAACCTCTCTCCTGGGCACGGAGGGTGTTTTTTTAGTGTTGTTTGTACCAGGGAGGTGGAATCAGGTGTCTGGTTGGGACCCATCTTCCCATTTTTTCACCTTTTAGAATAACTTTCATTTAGTTGTATTTTGATTACAGCCCATAATTGAATTTAGTTTTTGGCTCAGTCTTTTGCTTTCAGTAAGCAAATGTGTTCTAAATGTATATTTTTGGTCAACATAATATTTATGATGTTTTATCCTTTTACTACATTTTAAACATTTCTTCTTGATTTCTTTTTTGTTGAATTTTTCTATTTTGTAATATGATTTCTGTGTTCTTTCCCCCTTTGAATGTTGGAAACTGTTTTTAAAAGTTCTAGGAAGTATTTTAAGTGATTGCTGTTGTTCAATCACTAAGTTGTGTCCGACTCTTTGCGACCCCATGGACTGTGGCACGCCAGGCTTCCCCGTCCTTCACTATCTCCCAGAGTTTGCTCAAGTTCATGTTCATTGAGTTGGTGATGCTGTCTAACCATCTCATCCTCTGCCGTCCTCTTCTCTTTTTGTCTTCAATCTAAATGTCCCTAAACTTTTATTTCGAGTTCCTCAAGAAGCTATTTCAGTTAGTAAAAATTAAGTCTCTATATTTCCAAAGTATTGTTAGTCTATCGGCCCTGCTAACATTTTCTATGTAGTACACATTTTTCAAAAGTAACTTGTATTTCTTAAAATAAATAGCATTCAAAACTATATTACCAATTCCTACCTGCTATGTTCAGGTTACTATTAATCTTGCAAAACAATTTCAAATGTACCCTGTTTAGTCATATAGTTTTTGACTGCTTACATTCTTGTTTTCAGTTCTTCTATTTGCTAAAATTACTGCGGGTGGCTTTTGTTTTGCTCTCTCTCTGTTTACTTGGAAGTTGTTAAAATTTTCTTCTGAGAGCTTGAGCTGGAGAGCTCGAGGAAGCAAGTGAACATTAAAAGCTCAGCAATTCAGAAGGATGAGCAGGTGGGGAAAGCATGTCGGCTGTAGGCAGTGCAGACACGGTTCCTCATCTCTGTCTGGTTTCTCTGAGTTTGTTGAATCTGCAGAATCAGGGACCCTTATTCTGGATCTGTCTTCACTGGAAGCCTGTGCCAGGCTGTCTCCTTAAGGTTCTGGTGGCTGTGACTGTCTCTGACTCCGTGTCTCTTTTGACAAGGTGTCCTTCCAGGCTTGTGGGAAACTCAGCTCTTCTGAAGGAGAACTTTTCTTCCTCTCCCTGCTTATTTCTCCAGCCCTCATGCCTCAAAATAAAGATACAGTGTTGGGACTTCCCTGGTGGTCCGATGGTTAAAAATCTATCTTGCAGTTCAAGGGTTATTGGTTTGATCCCTGGTTGGGGAACTAAGATCCCACATACCACGGAACAACTCAGCCCATGACCCTCAACTACTGAGCCCGCACACCACAACAAGGGTCTGTATGTCACAACAAAAGATCCCATGCAACATGACGAAGATCCTGCATGCTGCAGCTAAGACCTGATGTAGCCAAGTAAATAAATATTAAAAAAAAAAAAAGATACCATGTCTTTCCCAAGAAATCTGGAAAACCACTTATAGACTCTGGAGTTCTAGTTAAGTACTGAGTATGTGGATAAAAATGTGTTCAATTTGAATGGCAATTTATTGCACAGTTCAGTTCAGTCACTCAGTTGTGTCTGACTTTTTGTGATCCCACAGACTGCAGCACACCAGGCCTCCCTGTCCATCACCAACTCCTGGAGCTTTCTCAAACTCATGTCCATCGAGTTGGTGATGCCATCCAACCATCTCATCCTCTGTCATCATCTTATCCTCTCACCTTCAATCTTTCCCAGCATCAGAGTCTTTTCCAATGAGTCAGTTCTTCACATCAGGTGGTCAAAGTATTGAAGTTTCAGCTTCAGCATCAGTCCTTCTAACGAATATTCAGGACTGATTTCCTTTAGGATGGACTGGTTGGATCTCCTTGCAGTCCAAGGGACTCTCAAGAGTCTTCTCCAACACCACAGTTCAAAAGCATCAGTTCTTCGGTGCTCAGTTTTCTTTATAGTCCAACTATCACATCCATACATAACCAAAGCTTTGACTAGATGGACCTTTGTTAGCAAAGTAATGTCTCTGTTTTTTAATATACTGTCTAGGTTGGTCATAGCTTTTCTTCCAAGGAGCAAGCATCTTTTAATTTCATGGCTGCAGTCAACATCTTCAGTGATTTTGGAGTCAAAGAAAATAAAGTCTCTCACTGTTTCCACTGTTTCTCCATTTATTTGCCATGACTTTATGGAACCAGATGCCATAATCTTAGTTTTCTGAATGTTGAGTTTTTAAGCCAACTTTTTCACTTTCCTCTTTCACTTTCATCAAGAAGCTCTTTAGTTCTTTGCTTTCTGCCATAAGGGTGGTGTCATCTGCGTCTCTGAGGTTATTGATATTTTCCCCGGCAATCTTGATTCCATCTTGTGCTTCATCCAGTCTGGCATTACGCATGATGCACTCTGCATATAAGTTAAATAAGCAGGGTGCCAATATACAGCCTTGACGTACTCCTTTTCCTATTTGGAACCAGTCTGTTATTCCATGTTCCGTTCTAACTGTTGCTTCTTAACCTGCATACAGATTTCTCAGGAGGCAGGTCAGGTGGTCTGCTATCCCCATCTCTAAGAATTTTCCACAGTTTATTGTGATCCACACAAAGACTTTGGTGTAGTCAATAAAGCAGAAGCAGATGTTTTTCTGGAACTCTCTTCCTTTTTCGATGATCCAATGGACATTGGCAATTTGATCTCTGGTTCCTCTGCCTTTTCTAAATCCAGCTTGAACATCTGGAAATTCATGGTACACTTACTGTTGAAGCCTAGCTTGGAGAATTATGAGCATTACTTTGCTAGCCTGTGAGATGAGTGCAATTGTGCAATAATCTGAACATTCTTTGGCAGTGCCTTTCTTTGGGATTGTAGTGAAAACAGACCTTTTCCAGTCCTGTGGCCACTGCTAAGTTTTCCAAATTTGCTGGCATAGTGAGTGCAGCACTTTCACAGAATCATCTTTTAGGATTTAAAACAGCTCAATTGGAATTCCATCACCTCCACTAGCTTTGTTCATAGTGATGCTTCCTAAGGCCCACTTGACTTTGCATTCCAGGATGTCTGGCTCTAGGTGAGTGATCACACCATTTGTGGTTGTCTGGGTTGTGAAGATCTTTTTTGTATAGTTCTTCTGTGTATTCTTGCCAGCTCTTCTTAATATCTTCTGCTTCTGTTAGGAACATACCATTTCTGTCCTTTATTGAGCCCATCTTTGCCTGAAATATTCCCTTAGTATCTCTAATTTTCTTGAAGATATCTCTAGTCTTTCCCATTTTATTGTTTTCCTCTATTTCTTTGCACTGATTGCTGAGGAAGGCTTTCTTATCTCTCCTTGCTATTCTTTGGAACTCTGCATTCAAATGGGTATATCTTTCCCTTTCTCCTTTGCCTTTTCCCATCTTTTCTTTTCTCAGGTATTTGTAAGCCCTCCTCAGATAGCCATTTTGCCTTTTTGCATTTCTTTTTCTTGGGGATGGTCTTGATCCCTGTCTCCTGTATAATGTCATGAACCTCCGTCCATAGTTCATCAGGCACTCTATCAGATATAGCCCCTTAAATTTGTTTCTCACTTCCACTGTATAATCATAAGGAATTTGATTTAGATCATACCTGAATGGTCTAGTGGTTTTCCCTACTTTCTTCAATTTGAGTCTGAATTTGGCAATAAGGAGTTTATGATCTGAGCCACAGTTAGCTCCTGGTGTTGTTTTTGCTAACTGTGTAGAGCTTCTCCATCTTTGGCTTCGAAGAATATAATCAATCTGATTTTGGTATTGACCATCTGTTGATGTCCATGTGTAGAGTCTTCTCTTGTGTTGTTGGAACAGGGTGTTTTCTATGACCAGTGCATTCTCTTGGGAAAACTCTATTAGCCTTTGCCCTGCTTTGTTTTGTACTCCAATGCCAAATTTGCCTGTTACTCCAGGTATCTCTTGACGTCCTACTTTTGCATTCCAGTCCTCTATGATGAAAAGGACATCTTTTTTTTTTTGCTATTAGTTCTAGAAGGTCTTATAGGTCATCATAGAACCTTTCAACTTCAGCTTCTTCAGCATTATTGGTTGGGGCATAGACTTGGATTACTGTGATATTGATTTATTGCACCGGTCTTTTTAATTGCTGGCTTTTAAAGCCCTTCTGCCAACTGGTTCTCTAGGAGTGGCATGTTTCATGAATGGTGAATCCACTTTTGGTAGATTTGCATCTGATTCTTAGGCCTGAGGCTGATCTGGTGAGCCCTGTGTTTATTATCCCAGATGGAAAACTGTTTAGTAGAAAAGCTGAGTGAGACTAGGAGTTACCGCAGCTGCCACTGTGGGCACATCACTGAGTTATGTGGTCCTCAGTTTCCTCCTCTGGAAGATGCGAATAACACCACTTGTACTGCCTCTACAGCACAGGTTTTGGAGAGGCATAAATGAGATCATATAGGAGAAGACACTGGGCCAGGAACAGTGAAGCCAAGCTACAGGAACAAGCTGCTCCCTCATTCTCCCAGAAGTGTGGGGAGCAGAAGTTTCCTTCTCAGATTTTACTCTTTTAAGAGAAAATTGTTTCAGCTAAAAAAGAAATAAAAAGATTGTTGGCTCTACCTTTCCCATTCATTGATCATTCATCCATCCATTCATTCAACACAACAGTCAAGGAGACCCATTCCTCCCTTCACAGGAGGAGCAGAAATAGGCAATAGTCAAGTACAAAAGTGGTGGGTATCACCAAAAGAAGTAGGAGAAAGAGCTAAATCCAAATGAGAAGTTGTTGTTTAATGGGTATGACACTTCTGAGATGCAGGATGAGTAAGTTCTAGAAATCTTCCCTACCACACAATGCCTAGAACAATCCTGTACTGTGCTCTAGAAACACTTGTTAAAAGAGTAGACCTCAAAATATAAAATTGCTAGGTGTACACCTGAAACTAACATAATGTTATAAGTCAACTATACTTCAATAAGTAAAAATAAAATTTTATTTAGGGGAAAAATAGAAAAAAAAAGAGTTAATCTCATGCTAAGTGTTCCTACCACGAAAAGGAGGGTGATATGACACTTTCTTAGGTAATAGATATATTTATTACCTTGATTGTGGTGACAGTTTCACAGGAATATGCATATGTCCAAACTCATTAAATTATACATATTAAATAAGTACAATGTTTTCCTTTTAATAGTAATCATACCTCAATGAGAAATGAAGTTGCTCAGTTGTGTACAATTCTTTGCGATCCCATGGACTGTAGCCTACCAGGCTCCTGTGTCCGTGGCATTTTCCAGGCAAGAGTGTTAGCAAGGCTTGCCATTTCCTATTATATCTCAAGGCATAATTAAACCTCAATAAACCTGTTTAATAAAGCTGGCATCATTGACTCAATGGACATGAGTTTGAGCAAACTCTGGGAGATAGTGAAGGACAGGGAAGCCTGTGATTGAAAAATAGCAAAGCTGCTTAATAAAAGTGGAGAAAATGACTCAGAAAAGGGCCAGATAGAAGAGGTATGATAGCTGCTTTTTTCAGATCACATGGTGAGGAGAGAATCATTTTTATTTGTTCTGGAGAATTAAAATCTTAATAAACTGCCTAGTATGAGCATAATGTTTGAAATTTTCAAAGAGGCCATAATATACCTTTTTCTTTTTGTATTTTAAAATAGCTTTTTGTGGCACACAATCTAGATATGATCTAGATTTGAGAAGTAGCCACAGGAATCAGGTCTAACTGAAAAAAATTTCAAAATAGTGAACGTACATACCCATTTCCTGTCTGGTGCTGCCCACGCCTAGGCCATATGTCTCTATAACCTCCTTTACTGTTCTCATGGATTCATCGTACTTGGCTGCCAAGCCAAGGAAGTTATAGGACCCCATATTGATGACATCTTTGATGATTCTTCCAGTAAACCTGCAGAGAGGTCAGGTGAACACAAAGGACTTTTTCATTCAATATCATCCTAGGGTACCATAAAATACTACCAGAAAGAGATCTTAGGCTTGGCCTAAATCACATCTTTTCTATTTTCCTTTTGATCAGCCTTGTTGTCACCACAAAATGATTTGCCCTTGGAGGAGAGTAACTCCATCATGAATCTGGGCAGAGCATTGGGAAAAGGTAGCTGGGCCATAGAGTATTACTCAGCTCTGATTTTTCTTGGGTGCTTGCTTTCATGACACCTTGGTTTAAATTGCAGCAAGGACTTTCAAAAGAGAAACAGCCATGGTCATCATGGGCTCCTTCAGCTGGAACTAGAAGGGTACAATTTGTCAATAAAGCTGAAAAAGACTCTTCCTGGCTGGTTCTGTGTATCCTGCACCTTCTGCCACAGATTTCTCTTAATTGCAATACAAATAAGCTGCCCTTGGCAACTTAATTACTGTGACTTCCCCACTGGCACCATGAGGGCTTGCAAAGGGCTGAATGATGGAAGACCAGCTGTTTCATTGCTGTTTTTCTTTCAGATCTGTAATCTGGCACCCATGCTAGAATTTCCTTGAAAGCATTTTCTTTCAAGCCCATCCAGATGGCTGCCTCACCTAAATGTCCAGTTGTAGTCATCTGTCACCCTTTCCATCACATCGAACACAGCTCCCGGGGCACTGCAGATGGGCCGGTTCCAGTTGTCTCTGATTCTCATATAAATGTTCCGTATATAAAAATTCTCAAAGTTTTGATACAGTGGCACAAAATCCTGTTATAAGAGAGGCAGAAGTTTACTTTGGTCTCTCCCTTTTTATAGTTCATTTACAGATAAACACTGAAAGATGTGGAGGAGCCATGAAAATATTCCATCTGCAAATATTTTGAGCAAGGGTTTTGGGTAAGGGGATGGGCCGGGTCCACAAATAACTCTGTGAGTTCTTCACCTCCAAGGAGGTTCCGTTTTAGTGGGAGAAGGAAAACCTGTGGCAAATAAAGGTATCAAAAATGATAGCACAACACAAATCTCCAAAAGAATGCTGGAGACAATGAATCCCAGTGAATTTTATTGAAAATGTACCCAGAGGTGTTTATGTCTAAAGCAGTTTAGTTGGAAAGAACTAGTTGGATGATTATTTGGTCTTAACTTTTTTGACCACGAATAGTCCCACTCATAACGTGTTTAGAAACGTGGATGAACTTGAATTGTTGGATCTATGGGCATAACTGCTGGCAGGTGACCAAGGGCATAGACACTGAGTTGGAGAGCTTCTGGAGGCATTTGGCTTCTCTCAAAGTTGAAGCAACAGCACTGTTTCGCTGTATCAAATGTCATCCATGCCCGAGGGACCTGCAATCCAGGTGAGGCTCAGAGCAAGACATATTTGACTTTGTCATCTAACTCCTAAGCTAGAACAAGGTAGAAAATGCAAACCTCGGGCAAAGTCAAATAGTTTGGGTGTTTGTAAGATTTTATCCAGAGGCGGAATCATGTTATGCCAGAGGAATCAAGATGGCTTTATGCAGGAGAGGCTTTGGAGATGGTCACTGACAGTGTGATGAGATTACGATGGGTAGGTATGCTTAGAGAGGGCACTCAGTGTAAATTGGTCTCTTTGCCGGAAATGTAGGGTATATTTGAGAAGAATGAGCAAGAATAAAACATGATGGATCCTGTCATTCTTTGCTTCAAGCTTATAATGGCTCCCACTTCACTTGGAGTCAAAGCCAAGGTTCTGCTGGTCTGGCTCTGTCGCCTGAGTTCCCTACCATTCACTGCAGTGTGGGTGAGGCTGCCGAATCTGCTGGGTGCAGGACATGGGAGCCTTACATGTGCTCATGAGAAACTCAGACATTACCCTGGGGGCAGTAAGGAGCCACTGAAGATTGGGAGTGGTGAGCTTCCCTACTCCCCCTCTCATTTTCTTTAACTTCTTTCTTCCTCTTATGAAATGGAACTTATATCCTAAAGGCACAAGGAAGATGATGGGGAAAGGCTTTGCAGAAGGACTTCTTATGCTACCAATCTGGCCCTCTCATCTTCTGAGAGGGTCCAATCGGATGGAAAAAGATAGAATCTGCATCTTTTGATGGCTGCTGGCTGGATCCATGACACAGTTTTTTTCTGTTATTTCACTTTTTGGTTTTTAGTGACAATGGCATCATATCTGGGGATAACTGTGATCGTCTATAAGAAAAAGTCCTGGGGACTAGTGCACGTGAATTTGAAGGATGGTTGGGCAACTCTACTGATGACATTTGTAAGTTGAAATTCTCATATCAAATATATTTTCTCTCAAATAGTGAAATGCCCTTAAATAGATTTTACTATTATTTAAATCTATAGATTATGATAATTGTACCCTTTTACATTTAACATGGAAATGGACATATATTTGAGAGAAAATTTGATTATGTAATTCTAGGAAAATCTTTTTCAAACTATTTCTGTTTTGATTTCATACATTTTTCTCAGACCTCTTTTTTTTTTAAACTGATCTGTCAGTTACTCTATATTCCCAAACATTGCTTGCGTCCTTCTATTTCTAATTTTTAATTTCTTATCTGAAATGAAGTCGTCTAAACTTATCTTACAAAAAGAAAGAAAAGAAAGAAGTAGATCTGTCAGTAATATGTCTGGACTCTGAATGGAATGATAGTTCTAGGTTTTATGAGCAATCTGACACAAAATAGAGTTAGCAGTTAGTTTAGAGGAGAAGTTAAACTTTGGTTTAAGAAAACAGCTGATTTTAGAAAGAAAAGAACCAAAATAGTATGCCTACAAAATTAAAATAAAATTGATTTCAGACATGGAACCACAAGATGCTCAAGATGCTCAAGATACCAGGGCAGAAAGAACAACGGAAATCATGGAGTTCAAATACGCATTTGACCTGTGAGGAAAACTAGGCCCAATTAGTTGAGTACTTTGGACTTTGGTCAACCTCCGCTCCATCTGGTCTACCAGCAGTCACTTTGGACATCACACTGCTACATTTAAAAGAGATCACCAACAAGAATTTACTGTACAGCACAGGGAACTCTGCTCTATATTCTCTAATAACCTAAATGGGAAAGGAATTTGAAAAAGAACAGATACATGTGTATATATAACTTAATCACTTTGCTGTACATCTGAACCTAACACATTGTTAATCAACTATACTTCAATATAAAATAAAAGTTTCAAAAAGTGACCTATAATATGGTATACGAAGGCCAACAAATCGCCATGCCATGGAGGAGTTAAGAAAAAGTCTGCAGCTTCTGTCACTGAGGTCTCATGAAGATGTGTCTCTAGGCGTCCCCGAGGGGAGGTGAGAACATGCTCTGCCCTGCCCAAACTTCTGGCTCCTGGCTCAGAGGTCCAGAGTTTCTACCTGTGAAGAAATGGGAAGCTAGCTCTTTATTGAGATAAAAGCTCTGAAAGCAAGACATGGGGATTCTAACCAATTTTGTGGGGTGAGAGAGGACTTTCTGCTACGGAATAATCTCCACATGCAATAGAAATTTCTATAAATTAGCCACTTGAAACTTCTCTGTTGAAGAGGTAGGGCAATTTTTAACCAAGTAGAGCTATGTTTTGTGGGTGGTATAAATGCTAACTTAAATCTGAATCACAGGCTCAGTCATCTACCTGTTCCTGAGAGGGGAAAATGAGGTTGGAAAGCTTAGAATGTAAGAATAATGCCATTTGCCACCACAAAGATGGAGCTGGAGACTATCATACTGAGTGAAGTAAGTTAGACAGAGAAAGACGAATGACATATGATATTGTTTATATGTTCAATCGTTAAAAAAGGATACAAATAAACATATTTACAAAACAGAAATGGACTCACAGACATAGAGGACAAACTTATGGTTGCTGGGGGTGGAGGTAGGGTATAGGGGAGGGATTGTTAGGGAGTTTGGGATTGACAGGTATACACTGCTAGATTAAAAATAGATCCCCAACAGGGATCTACTGTATAGCACAGGGAACTCTGCTCAATACTCTGTAAAAACCTAAATGTGGAAAGAATTTGAAAAACATTAGCCATATGTATAACCAAATCACTTTTCTGTACGTCCAAAACTAGCACAACATTGTTAATCAGCTAAACTTTGATATGAAATAAAAATTTAAAAAAAAACCAAAAAACAAAAAACTAGATCTGGTTGGTCCAGCGAAGAAGTTCTGCCTTCTAGTTACAGAGCTCCTATTCCTCTGCAGCCATGAAGGTTCCTGCCTCTGTGTAGGTGTTTTCTCACCTCACCTCATTCCTTTGAGCACTATGAGGTTTCTTTACGAGCAGTGAATGCCTTCCAAAGGTCATTGTCCTCTAGTCTCAGGTAAGCCTCCCACAGCATTGTCACTATATCAAAATATGAATCTGGACTAGCTGTTGCAAAAGCTGAAGTGCTGCAATAGGATGTATCTTTATCCATCTGCATATTTAGCTCATCACGTGGTCTCAGTTCAGGTCAGTTCAGTCATTCAGTCGTGTCCGACTCTTTGTGACCCCATGAATCGCAGCACGCCAGGCCTCCCTGTCCATCACCAACTCCTGGAGTTCACTCAAACTCATGTCCATCGAGTTGGTGATGCCATCCAGCCATCTCATCCTCTGAGTCACATGGTCTACTAACTATATTTTTCTTCCTGACACAAAAGGTGGATGTGAGAGTGAACCCTCGGCCACAAGAACACAATCATTTTCTGGAGTAGGGTATAGGAGGGTCATCGTTGCTGTTTAATTGCTAACTTGCGACCAACTCTTTGTGATCCCAATGACTGTGGCCCATCAGGTCCTCTGTCCATGGGATTTCCTAGCGCAGAAACTGAAGTGGGTTGCCATTTCCTTTTCCAGGGGATTTTCCTGACCCAGGGAAAGAACCCACATTTCCTGCATTGGCAGTCAGATTCCTTATCGCTGAGTCACCAGGGAAGCCTTATAGGAGGGTGGAGAAACCCTAATAATAATAATACAGCCGCAAAATGACCTTGTTTCTTCTGCAATATGACTTTCTTTCTTTTTCTACCAGTAACCCTGTAAAGTACTTTATCATTTTCCAAGTGTTATAGATTTATCTATCCTATTTTTATAGACAATTTAACAGAAAGTCAGAAAATCTGAGTGGACAGATTGAGATTTGTACCAATGAATACTCTTTTCAACAAACCACACTGCAGGGCTAAGTGAACATATCCATGGTCTATTGCAAAAAATACTACCAAATTTGGAAGTATGTTTCTTCATTTCGGGTTTAACTACCTTCTCATTCAGTAGTAAATAGAACTATGGATTTGTAGAGAGAGGGAAAAGTCACTATCAAACACAGTTTTTACTTGTGCTGACAGTAACACTTCTCTTTTCACCTAATATTTCATGTTATTGCATTACTTCCTTTTGAGAAAGAGTTGTTTCTCTTACCACAGTTGAGCTCAGAAAAATAATAAAATATGTTTATGTTTTCCTTTTTTGTTGGGAAGGGTAATTTTATTATAGACAATTCACTGAAGTACGAGAAACACAAAGTAAGAAGGGCAAAATCTGATTTTTCTTATTAAGAAATTAGAGAGAGGTTGAAAAAAGATGGTACATTCAGTGCTTGGATGTGTTCTTCCACACATCTTAAAAGCCCTGTGAAATGACAAAAAAGTAGATATTTTAAAAAGAAAATCAGGAAATTCTCTGGTGCTCCAGCAGTTAGGACTCCATGCTCTTATTCCTGAGGGCCCAGGTTCACTCCCTGTTAGGGAAACTACCGATTGTGGTGAGGGCAAAAAGGTTTTCTAAAAAGTCTATAAACAATAGACTATAAATGTTTATATTATTTAATTTATTTAATTAATAAAATTATATTATATTAATATAAATATAAAAATAAACTATAAAAAGTCTATAAACAGTAAATGCTGGAGAAGGTGTGGAGAAAAGGGAACCCTCTTACCCTGTTGGTGGGAATGCAAACTAGTACAGCCATTATAGAGAACAGTATGGAGATTCCTTAAAAAACTGGAAATAGAACTGCCATAAGACCCAGCAATCCCACTGCTGGGCATACACACTGGGGAAACCAGAATTGAAAGAGACATGTGTACCCCAATATTCATCGCAACACTGCTTATAATAGCCAGGACATGAAAGCAACCTAGATGTCCATCAGCAGACGAATGGATGAGAAAACTGTGGTACATATACAGCTATTATTACTCAGCTATTAAAAAGAATGCAGTTGAATCAGTTCTAATGAGGTAGATGAAACTGAAGCCGATTATACAGAGTTAAGGAAGTCAGAAAGAAAAGCACCAATACAGTATATTAAAGCATATATATGGAATTTAGAAAGATGGTAATGATGACCCCATATGCGAGACAGCAAAAGAGACACAGATGTAAAGAACAGACTTTTGGACTCTGTGGGAGAAGGCCAGGGTGGGATGACTTGAGAGAATAGCACTGAAACATGTATATTACCATATGTGAAACAGATCGCCAGTCCAGGTTTGATGCATGAAACAGGGCACTCAAAGCTGGTGCACTGGGACGACCCTGAGGGATGGGATGGGGAGGGAGGGGGGAGGGGGTTCAGGATGGGGGACACATGTACACCCGTGGCTGATTCATGTCAATGTATGGCAAAACCAATACAATACTGTAAAGTAATTAGCCTCCAATTAAAATAAATAAATTAAAACAAACAAACAAAAAATAGCATAATTAACAAGTTTTTTACAATAGATCAAAAGACAATATACAGTTTTCTATGACACACATGAAATTCCAATACAACTATCTGAGAAGCTGTGACAACTAAAAAGAGAATTCATTGAGGTGAGAGTTTTTGAACTTAAAATATGAAAATAGCAATAGTTTTCCTGTATGCCATCAATAACTAATTAGAATCGAAGATGGGGAAAAGTACTATTTAATTAGTACCATAATCAAAAAATTGTACCCAAATAACAATAATAAGAGAAAATGATGACTTTAGAATAAGATAAGCTAAAAAAATTAAATAAAAAATACATAAAAATTAAAAATAAATAAAATTTTATTTGAGGACATAATATCTAAATAAAAGGAGAGACATACCACCTTTTTGAATGCAAAGAATAAAAAGAAAAATATTATATTATTATTAAGATGTCAAATTTTCCAAAGTCAAAACATAGATTTAATACATTACCAATTAAAGCAGCAACAGTTCCTTCTTAAAAATTCAATACCTGAAAAGCTAATTCTAAGGTGTATATAGAGAAAATCTTTACAAACTACTTGAAAACTTGTAAATTCACCTAAAAAATCAACATGTTGGCCGATACTTCATGTCAGTGGGTAAAAGTAATTGAACTATTCAATTACTGATACTGAGACAATTTAAAAATCCCTTGAAAAAGTAGTCCCCTTCATAACTCTTCTAGGCTTCAGATACAACTAACCGCAGTAAGCAAAGCAGGGTGGTATTGCTCTGCAAATGTGCATAGATATCAATGAAACAGAATAGAGAGCCGGAAAATAAACCCACCCATCTACAGTCAGTTAACCTTCAACAAAGGAGGCAGAATATAAAATGGGAAAACTTCTCTTCAGCAAATGGTGCCCGGAAAGGTGGACAGCTGCATGTTATGGGAAAGGTGACGGGACAGGTGGACAGTGATGTTAGCGCATACTCTTACACTATACTCAAAAGGGCTTAACATAAGACATGACACCTTGAAATTCCTAGAAGCAAGCCTAGGCAAAATGTTCTCTGGCATAAATCATACCAGTGTTTTCTTAGGTCAGTCTCCCAAGGCAATAGCAATAAAAATATAAACAAATGGTATGTAATTAAATTTACAGGCTTTTCACAGCACAGGAAACCATTAAAAAACAATAGCTAAATGAAAAGGCAAGCTATGACATGGGAGAAAATATTTGCAAATGATGTAACAGACAAAGGCTTAATCTCTAAGGGATAAAAACAGCCCACACAACTAAATAACAACAACAAAACAAACAACTAAATTGAAAAACGGGCAGAAGCCCTTAGTGGACATTTCTCCAAAGGAGAAATACAGATGGCCCACAGGCATGTGAAAAGATGCTCAACATCGCTAGTTATCAGGGAAATGCAAATCAAAACTACAATGAGGTACCACCTCACACCAGTCAGAATGCTGCTGCTGCTGCTAAGTCACTTCAGTCATGTCCGACTCTGTGCAGCCCTGTAGTCGGCAACCCACCAGGCTCCCCCATCCCTGGGATTCTCCAGGCAAGAACACTGGAGTGGGTTGCCATTTCCTTCTCCAATGCATAGCCATCATTAAAAGATCTACACATAACAAATCCTGAAGAGGGTGCAGAGAAAAGGGAATCCTCCTACATTGTTGGTGGGAATATAAATTGGTACAGCCATTGTGGAAAACAGTATGGAGATGCCTCAGAAAACTAAAAATAGAAATACCATATGATCCAGCAATCGCACTCCTGGGAATATATCCAGACAAACTGCAATTCAAAAAGATACATGCACTCCTGTTTATAGCAGCAACATGGAAACCACCTCAACGTCCATCCACAGATGAGTGAACAAAGGTGTGAATACGTGTACACGCAATGAAATATTACTCAACCATAAGGAAGAACAAAACAATGCCATCTGCAGCAACACAGCTGCAGCCGGAGATGATCATACCAAGTGAAGCCAATCAGAAAGAGAAAGACAAATACCATATGATATCACTCATATGTGGAATCTAGAGTATGGGACAAACGAACCTATCTGTAATACAGAAGCAGACTCACAGACATAGAGAACAGGCTTGTGGTTGTTGGGGTGTGGGGGTCGGGAGAGAGACTGGGCTTAGTAGATACAAACTATTACATTTAGGATGAATCAACAGCAAGGTCCTAATGTATAGCACAGGGAACCACTATCAATGTTCTGTGATAAACCATAATGGAGAAGAAGATTAAAGAAAGATTGTATATATATACATACACACACACACACACACACATATATATATATAGCTGAGTCACTTTACTATATAGTAGGGTTTGGCACAAATCTGTAAAACAATTGTACTTCAATAAAAAAAATAGTCCTACTTCACAGAGCACATGGAATTAAATCCTAGATGAGTTTGTAGATTAAATGAATAACTACTCCAAATTATAAAAGTACTGAATGAAACTAGAGGAAAAATTTTTATCTTTCTTACAAGATGAAAACAGCCTTCCTAAACTACTCCCCCTTCACAAAGAGAAAGGACAGCAAAAAATAGCAAAACCAACAACAAAGAAAACATTAAGGAGGTGTTTGATACATGTGATTTAAAAATTAAAAATATACGTGTGGTTAAATATAGCACAGAAAGTTAAAAGCCTGGAAACAGAATTGAAAAAATAATTAAAACAGATTTAAGAGGCAAATTATTGATAAAGGATATACAGAAAGAGCTTCCCTCAATCAATAAGAAAAATAATTTAATAAAATTACGAGCAAATGATATCAATAGGAAATACAAGAAGAGTAAGCATACATGAGAAATAATCATATGAAAAGCTCAGTCTCATTATTAACCAGGGAAATGCAGAAAAACACAAGAACATTAAAAAAAAAAAGCTCCCTTATCAAATTGGCAAAAATGAGAAATATTTTGATAATATCAATGTATCAAGTGCTGGCAAGAAAGCAAGCACTCTTGCATACTACTAGAGACATGCTATGTAATCTTTTTTAAAGGCAATTTGCCAATATTTTGGAAGTGAAAATATTTATTTCTTGGGCCCGGAAAGTCATTTCTATGCATTATCCTTGAATAAATGCATAGGATGCTCACTGAAGCATTATTTTCAACAATAAAAATAAATAATCATATAACCTTACTGTACAATACCATCATGTAGCTATTAAAAACAATGAAGGTAATCCTCTTCTGGCAGGTAAAGATCTTCAGCGTACAATTTCTTGAAAAAATAAAAAAGACAGTCACACAACAAATGTATGTTATGAACATACCTTAAGGAAGGGAGAGGGTGAGGCAAATGAGCATCTGTGTAAGTAAGTGCACGAAAGAGAAAGGAAAGATGAACGTAGCTTTTGCAGCTATTCCCATAATAAAAAGGAAAGGGGAAAGAGACACAGGAAGAGGCTAGTCATAACCCACTCATTCCACACATGGGCTTAGTACTAACTGATAGATGCTAGCAAAGCTCTACTTTATCAAGATCCATCAACCTTGCTACTATTCTTGTTAAAAACCTATTATTGCAGATTCCTTCTTGCTAAGGGAAGCAGAAAAGTCTATACTGTGAAAGAACTAAAGCAAAATGATTTGACTAACATTTTAATGACACGTCAGAAATTTCATGCCTGTGGGTGTTTGTGGTTTCATGCCTGTGGGTGCCCAAATAAACGCTGGGGCTTCGCAGGTGGCTCAGTGGTAAAGAATCCACCTGCCAGCACCGGAGATGCAGGTTTGACCCCTGGTTTGGGAAGATCCCCTGGAGAAGGAAATGGCAACCCACTCTAGAATCCTTGCTTGGGAAATCCTGCGGACAGATGAGCCTGACAGGTTACAGTCCATGGGGGGTTGTAAAAGAGTCAGACAGGACCTAGAGACTAAACAACAACAAAACAACTAAACAACAATCACAAAATAAATGTTGACCTGAAAACTCTCCATGGGTAGTTATAATCTGATTTTACTCATGGTCATATTTTACAAACTATTTCTCAAACTTTGATTTTGGAGTTTTTCCCCAAAGCTAGATGCAATCATGGAAAATATGCCTGTCTTGTGAGGGTGCATTTGCTTTTGAGAAGCAGCCAGAAGGTATTTGGAACCAAGCCTGGTTGGGGAGTCTAGTGATACCACTGCTGGTGACTCCTGCTGCCTTTAAAGCTGGTGATGTCCGGATGGATTTAATGAAGAAAGTGAGGGGGTGAGCTGTGCTGGTATCTGAGGGAAGAAGGATCATTCTGAGCAGAGGGAAAGGCGAGTGAGAAATCCTTGTGGTAGGTGTGAGGGGCTGTGTTTGAGGAAGAGGAAGAAGGTCCTTGTGGAACAGGGACAGGGCTCATCAAGGGGGCGGTTCTGTAGCACCTTGACCAGTTCTGGCTCTTACTCTGAGCGACAAAGGAAAGCATTAAAGGCTTTCGGCCAGAGATGCCCATGTGAACTGACTTAAAAAGGTTTAGAGGGATGGTATGGGGAGGGAGGAGGGAGGAGGGTTCGGGATGGGGAACACATGTATACCTGTGGCGGATTCATTTTGATATTTGGCAAAACTAATACAATTATGTAAAGTTTAAAAATAAAATAAAATTAGAGGAAAAAAAAAAAAAGATCATTTTGGTTGTTAACTGAGAAGAGAATGAAGGGACTAAAGCGTTCCCACCCCACAAGCTGCTGGCTAATATGTTGGGTTCCCAGGGAAACTCTCTCATTTTGGACCCACCCAGATCCAAACAGGAAGCCCAGCACTGGGCCGTCTGTTTGCTTTGGACAAAACCATGCCTCACACCCAGTGACCTTCATGAACCCCATCCTTCAAAACACTCAGGAGAAAGTCACACTGGGCCCATCCTGCTGTTGTTTCAGAATGCCAAGTATGGATAAGAATGAGCAAGCTTTAATTCATGCAAACATTTGGAGATTTATGTCCACATTTTCTAGTTACAACTTCCTGAACCGTTTTTGTTATATGTGGGAGTAAAAATCTCTGGGGATGAACCAGAAATATCTGGGCTTTACTTGTAGGGCTCTGGGACTGCCTGAGTCTAACGGAAACACAGTATCGCAACTGATAAGTCTTATACAAGCAGGGGCCACAGGGATTGAGACATGCAGCCATACTTGAGTTTTTAAAATCCCTGACAATGCTTGATATTCCTTTAATTGTATTTTCTGACATCCTATTCTGGATTTAGCAAAGTTGGGCCATGACATCACTGAGAAAGTACTATAGCTAGTACTTTTAATACATTGCAATTAAAATGTACTTTTAATACATTGCAATTCAACTCTAAAGTTGCCTTTAAAGGATTAAAAGAATTGAAGCAAAATATTGAAACCTTGTATCTGTCTGGGTTGTCTTTTTTCCTCCTTAGTGTCTTGATTATTAATCAAGTCTGTTGAGATAGCAGGTGCTCTGGGTCTGAGATTTTTTTAGGGCTCTTTTGGAGGGAGATTTTGCCTTTTTTTTTTTTTTTTTTTAATCTTTTCACTTAGTATTACTAATTCAGTCCCCAAGTGACGGGTGTGCCACTGCTGTTCTTGTATCTGACCAAAGAAGAAATGTGAGATTATCCTGGTTTCCTCCTCTGTCTTATTTTCCATATACTCAGCAACCAAGACTTGTTGGTTATACCCCCTAAATATCTTTATAACCAGCTTGCTTTTCTTCATTCCATCTTGCCTCTTCCCCAACTCAAGCACATATTATCTTCTTCCTAGACTATTATACGGATTTTTATTGTCGCATTGCTTCTAGTCTTGAGTTGGAATTCCATCTCTGCCACTTATAACATTCTCTAAAGTTCTCTGTCCTCTTCACACCCTTTGTCTTTTTCTCTTCCATAGACCTTCCCTGGGAGATCACATCCACTCCTATGGTTTTGATTAATTCAGTATGCTCCAGATATACTGAAGATGCTACAATATCCATCTCAGACTTTTCTCTGAGGTCTAGACCTCTATATCCAGCTGTCAATTCTTTTAACTCAGCTTGTTTCAAAGTGAATTGATCACGTTCCCCTCCACCTCCATCTTCCTTCTCAATTTCCCATCTCAATATATGATATCACCTTCTTTACATCCAGTTGCCCAAGTTGTAGACCAAGTGTGGACTTTGATTTGTACATCTCTGTAATTCCCCAAGTCAAATCAATCATCCCTAACTACCTCTTTTTTTTTTTTTCAATTGAAGTACAGTTGATTTACAATGTTGTGTTAGTTTCAGGTTTATAGCAAAGTAATCCAGTTATACAGAATAGATATATCTATCTGCTGCTGCTGCTAAGTCACGTCAGTCGTGTTAGATAAATATTCTTTTTCAGATTTTTTCCATTAGAGATTATTACAAGATGTTGACTATATTAATACTTCCCCACGCTATGGAGTAGGTCCTTGTTGTTTATCTAGTTTATATACAATAGTGTATATCTGATAATCCCAAACTCCTCTGTTATCCCTCCACTCTCCATTTCCCCTTTGGTAACCATAAATTTGTTTTTTATGTCTGTGAATCCATTTCTGTTTGTAAATAAGTTCATTTGTATTGTTTGTTTAGATTCTACATATAAATTACATTATGTACATTACATAATTCTACATATAAATTACATTATGTACATTACATAATTCCACATATAAATTACATTATGATATTTGTCCAACTTACTTCACTTACTATGATAGATTTTAGGTCCATGCATGCTACTGTGAATGGAATGATTTCATTCTTTTTTCTGGTGGGGTAGTCCTAATTCCAACCCTTAAGCATCTCTTGGCCTGTCTCTCAGGGCCTATCACTAACCTGGGCCCAGCCCAAGGTATCATCTAGATTTTTTATCAACCTGGACTCTGCCTCAACCTTTTAATTGGATTTTTTTTGGTCCCTGTGTTGTCCTCCTGCAATCCATTTTTTGCATTGCAGTGAACACGATCTTTCTAATCTGCAAATCTGCATTCCTCCGCCTGAAATCCTTCAATGCCTTCCCATTGTTCTTATAACAAATGTCTATGGCTTATAAAAACCCCTTGTAGTAAGATCTCTGCTTGCCTCTCAAGCAATCTTTCTCCCCACGTAATCCCACTCTCACAACATTCTGATCATTAGAATTCCTTGGTTCCTTACATGTTCAATGTTTTCTCTTATCTCTGGGCCACTTCACACCATATTTCCTTTCCTTGAAGACTCCTTCCAGCTCATCTTGCCACACGCGTTGCCTTATTACTTACTCTTCAGTCTTTAGATGTCAATTTAAGTTTCTCTTCCCCCCAGCAGGCTTCACTGAACACCAAGTCCAGGTTAAATGCTTCTATTCTTTGCCTCCTTGATGTCATCTACTTACCTCTATGGTTCCTCTTATCAGATTCCACTGCAATTGCTTCTTTTGTGGTTAGCTCTCTACAGCCATTATCTGCCTCAGTTATTCCTATGTTTCCAGACTGTTGTACAGTGCCTGGCACAAAATACACACTCCAAACGAATCTGACTTGCTTGACACAAGCAGCCCTCTTACAGACTGTCTTCCTTTGTACCTTGCTCAATAGGCAAATACCTGCTCACCACTCAGGCCCAGCATAATGCCTTCCTAACTTCCTAAGAGAAGCACAGGACACAGATCCCTGTTTTCCATATCAACTTCCTCCCCATCATCACTTTTTATCATTTGTTTTGCTCATGAGTCTTTTTTTGCATACCAGACTTCAAATTCTCTGCTGGAAGGACCTATATTTTCTTCTCTATTAGTCCCCATTACTTGGTATAGGGACTTCCCAGGTGGCATTAGTGGTAAAGAACCCACCTGCCAATGCAGGAGACATGAGATTTGGGTTCGATTCCTGGGTCAGGAAGGTCCCTTGGAGGAGGACATGGCAACCCACTCCAGTATTCTTGCCTGGAGAACCCCATGGACAGAGGAGCCTGGCTAGCAACAGTCCCTGGGGCCGCAGAGTCCGACACGACTGAAGTGACATAGTACACATGCATTTGGAGTAGAACATACGACTTAGTCCTTGCTAAGGTAAGAGAGAGTTCAACAGTCAAACTGGGCCTGATTTTCCCTTGAAGGTATGCTTAACTTAATTCCAATTTGGTAATTCCAAGATAAGTGTTCTACATGACCTGTTCATGGTTATGTTGCTATAATAAGAGCTTAGCTTACTATGGGTACTGGTCAGTAAGTTATAGGATTCGAGATTCTCCTATTACATGTGTCAATGATGCTTTACTTAGATATGGTCAAGGCTCCATCATGTGGAATAATCTGTGGCCACAATTGTATATTTTAAAGCAAGTTTTAGGGAAAAAGAGATTCATGGCATCGTATATCATTTGAACCAATGTTGGAAAACATGGTAAAAGGACACAGGCTCTTCACAGATTTCTGAATATTTTCCAAGTTGTCCTGTTAGCTCTATGTGAAAAGGAGATGATGTAGACATTTATACATTCACTATTGAAAGTATCCAGATCAGTGGGTCTACACTGAGGGTGATATTCCACTTTGTAAGGCATTTGGCAATGTCTGGAGATATTTTTTATTGTCACAAGTATGTGGGAGAGTTCTAATTGAATCTAGTAGGTCAAGGTCAGGGATGCTGTTAAAAATCCTGCAATGCTTCCCACATCAAAGAATTACCCCGTTCGAAATGTCGATAGTGCCACAGTTGAGAAACTCTGATCTAGATGAAACCCTGACCTCATGTCATTCAAAAACACTTTCCTAGTCCAGTATAGAATATAAATAATACTCAGCTCACAACTAGGAGATCAGAATACAGTCCCACTCATGCCCTCACTTTCCGATTTTGATTTTTCACCTTTAAAATGCTATTTTGAAATCTATCTCATGGGATTGTTTTAAAAATTATATTTGTGATAATGTACAAGGAAACCTTTAGTTTAGCCTGGCATCTAGTAATTGCTCAATAAATATTGTAAAGAAAATAAGTCCATGAATACATGGGTAACTTTGGGGGCTTTTATGGGGTTCAGGGCAATAGAATTTGCCTTGAGTGGTTGCTGAGCATATCACTCTTTTCGGGATCCGTACATGCATTATCACTTACGAGCACACTTCAGAGAAGAATTGACATTGACAAAGACTCAGGGAGCTGCTCATGCGTACCTTTTGTTCTTCTCTCTCCACGGCTGCGTTGCATTTTTCTATTCCCGAGTTCCTCAGAAAGTCCCTGAGATAGCCAAATAGCGTTCCGATTCCATATCCCAAGTAAGTGAAAACCATAACATGAAGAGGTGCTTCCTCAAAGGATTCCACAATTGGCCTGTAAAAATTTGAATTTCCGTTTTGCTGAAAAGACAAATGGAAATGGAAAATGAGCACTCTTCCACTACAATGAACTACAACACTGGAAATTTTGAACTTTCAATCTTTTACATGTCAAAGAGCACATTTAAGATCAAGAAAATACTTGGAGGAAATTGGAAGTTGATCACTGAAGAAGGTAATCAGCAGTGTACATTTTATTCCACAACTCTTAAAGAAATAATTGATTCAGGCAAAAATTATCAACAGATTCTAAATCCGTTAAGTGAAAAAATGAATGAGGAATAGGGTTTTTGCAAGATACCAAAGTATCACTCTGTAAATTACTCCTTAATCACAAACCTGGGATTACAACCTTAATCAGGGAATCCAATTCCATCAGAGATGTTAGGACAACTCACCACTCTATACTCTTATCATGATGTAATATTCAATACACTGACGACATATTTAAGCTGAATTTAGCGAAACTCTAATATCTAAATTCCATTTTACAAGAAATATCAGGTAAATAACTTCATGAGGAGACAATCAGATAATCCACAACATGGGACTTTCTGTATGACAACTGACTTGTGTTTGATTTTATTTTTTTTTTCAATTTTTATTTGTTTACTTGCAGGATCTTTCACTGTGGTGCACTTGTGGAGCTCAAGCTTAGTTGCTCCACAGCATGCGGGGTCTTAGTTCCCAGACCAGGGATCAAACCTGCATCCCCTGTACTGCAAGGCAGATTCTTATCCACCGGACCACCAGGGAAGTCCCATGACTTGGTTTTTAAAAGCAAAACATAAACAAGTGGGACTACACGAAGCCAAAGACTTCTGCTCAGCAAAAGAAATGATCAACAAAATGAAAACTCACCCTACAGAATGAGAGAGAATATTTGCAAACCACATATCTGATAAGGGGTTGATAATAATAAGGAACTCATACAAGTCAAAAAACCAAGCAATTCAATTAAAAATGGGAAGAGGACGTGAATAGACAAAGAAGACATCCAAACAGCTAACAGTTACATGAAAATGTGTTCGACATCACTAATCATCTGGGAACGCAAACCAAAATCACAAAGGGATATCACCTGACATGTTCTAACACGGTTGTTATTACAAAATAAAAGAGAGAGAGGTAGCAAGTGTTGATAAGGATGTGGAGAAAGGGGAACCTTTGTACATGGCTGGTGAGAATGTAAATTAGTACAATCATTATGGAAAACAGTGTGGGGTTTCCTCCAAAAATTAAAAGAATTACCACATGATCCAGCTATCGCACTTCTGGGCGCATATTCCTAGGAAATCAAATCAGTATATTGAAGAGATATTTATATTATTCACAAGAGCCAAGATATAGAAACAATCTGTTGATCAAAGCATGAATGAATGAGGAGAATGTAGCTTGTGTATACACACACGCTAAGTATCATTCAGACACACACACAAGACAATTCTGTCATTTATGACAATGTAGATGAACCTAGATTATATTATACTGAGTGAAATAAGCCAGACTCAGGAAGACAAATGCTGCATGATCTTACTTATATGTGGAATCAAAAAAGTTGAGCTCACAGAAGTAGACAGTAAACTGGTGGCTTCCAGACCATGGGTGGGAAAAATGGTAAGATGTTGGTCCAAAGGCGCAAGTCTTCAGTTATAAGATGAAGAAATTCTGGGGACCAATGTACAGTATGGTACCTAGAGGGAGTAATAGTGTATAGCATACTTGACTTTGCTAAGACAGTAGATCTAAAGTGTTCTCATCTCACACACACATACACTCACATGCTTAGCTAGGTGAGATGACAGGTATGTTAATTAGCTTGATTGTGGTGATAATTTAATAATGTATACATATATCAAATAACATTGTATACCTCAAATACATAAATTATTATTTATTAACTACACCTCAGTCAAGCTGGGGAAAAAAGAATGAAGGGTAGGAGAGGGGACTTAAGAGACTCAAGTGTACTGTATGTTTTTCCACTAGATCCTCTTTTATTGTAAAAAAAATGGTAAAAACACATATTTTAAACAACTGTGGAAACCCAAATGTGGACAGGAAATGTATATTTTTGAGGATTTGTTATTTTTGTTAGGAGTGATGGTAGTTGTATAGTTGTGTGAGAGGATGTTTTAATATTTGTCAATGCATGCTGAAGGCTTAAGGAGGGTGAAATGTTATAACCATTTTCTTTCAAATGGTTCATCAAAAATTAAATACATACATAAAGCAATTTTGGGAGAATTCTGAATCTAGATGCATTAGAGACTATATTGGAGATTGTTATATAATTTTTTTCACTTTTCTGCATGCTTGAAATTTTTCTTAGTAAAATGTTAATGAAAATATTTCTCTAGTGACTCAGCAGTAAAAAAAATCTACTTGAAATGCAGGAGCTGCAGGTTTGATACTGGATTGGGAAGATACTCTGGAGAAGGAAATGACAACCCACTCCAGTATTCTTGCCTGGGAAATCCCATGGACAGAGGAGCCTGGTGGGCTACAGTCCATGGGGTAGCAAAAGAGTCAGACACCACTTAGTGACTGAACAACACGCAGCAAATGTCACTGGTAAGTAGACTTTAAATATCTGTGCAGTCCAATCCAGTTCAGTTGCTCAGTCACGTCCGACTCTTCGCAACCCCATGGACTGCAGCACACCAGGGTGGTGTCATCTGCATATCTGAGCTTATTGATATTTCTCCCAGCCATCTACATTCTATCTTGTGCTTCATTCCACTTGGCATTTCTCATGATGTACTCTGCATATAAGTTAAATAAATAGGGTGACAATATACAGCCTTGACATACTCCTTTCCCAATTTGGAGCCAGTCCGTTGTTCCATGTCCCATTCTAACTGTTGCTTCTTGACCTGCATGCAGATTTCTCAAGAGAAAAGTAAGGTACTCTGGTAGTCCCATCTCTTTAAGAATTTTCCACAGTTTGTTGTGACTCCCAAAGGCTTTGGCATAGTCAATAAAGCTGAAGTAGATGTTTTTCTGGAACTCTTTTGCTTTTTCTATGATCCAACAGATGTTGGCAATTTGATCTCTGATTCCTCTGCCTTTTCTAAGTCCAGTTTGAACACCTGGAAGTTCTCAGTTCACATACTGTTGAAGGCTAGCTTGGAGAATTTTGAGCATTACTTTGCTAGCGTGTGAGATGAGTGCAATTGTGCGATAGTTTGAACATTCTTTGGTATTTGCCTTTCTTTGGGATTGGAATGAAAACTGACCTTTTCCAGTTCTGTGGCTACTGCTGAGTTTTCCAAATTTACTGGCATATTGAGTGTGGCATGTTCACAGCATCATCTTTTAGGATTTGAAAGAGCTCAGCTGGAATTTCATCACCTCCACTAGTTTCGTTTGTAGTGATGCTTCCTAAGGCCCACTTGACTTTGCACTCCAGGATGTCTAGTTCTAGGTGAGTGATCACACCATTGTCATTATCTGGGTCATTAAGATCTTTTTTCGTATAGTTCTTCTGCTTGTTCTTGCCACCTTTTCTTAATATCTTCTGCTTCTGTTAGGTCCATACCATTTCTGTCCTATATTTAAATATCAAAGCATTTTTGTTTCTGGTTAACTAATTTGCATATAGTAGCTTAATTTTTGCTCAATGCATTAGTGAATAAAGTATTCCTAGTGTTACTAATTAATAAATATTTACGCATTCATTCATTTTTTTAATTTTTAAATTTATTTATTTTAATTAGAGGCTAATTACTTTACAATATTGTATTGGTTTTGCCATACATCAACATGAATCCGCCATGGCTGTACAAGTGTTCCCAATCCTGAACCCCCCTCCCACCTCCCTCCCCATACCATCCCTCTGGGTCATCCCAGTGCACCAGCCCCAAGCATCCTGTATCCTGCATCAAACCTGGACTGGCGATTCATTTCTTATATGATATTATACATGTTTCAATGCCATTCTCCCAAATCATCTCCCCCTCCCTCTCCCACAGAGTCCAAAAGACTGTTCCATACATCTTTGTCTCTTTTGCTGTCTCGTATACAGGGTTATCATTACCATCTTTCTAAATTCCATATATATGCGTTAGTATACTGTATTGGTGTTTTTCTTTCTGGCTTACTTCACTCTGTATAATCGGCTCCAGTTTCATCCACCTCATTAGAACTAATTCAAATATATTCTTTTTAATGGCTGAGTAATAATTGTGTATATGTACCACAGCTTTCTTATCCCTTCATCTGCTGATGGACATCTAGGTTGCTTCCATGTCCTGGCTATTATAAACAGTGCTGCGATGAACATTGGGGTACACGTGTCTCTTTTAATTCTGGTTTCCTCAGTGTGTATGCCCAGCAGTGGGATTGCTGGGTCGTATGGCAGTTCTATTTCCAGTTTTTTAAGGAATCTCCACACTGTTCTCCATAGTGGCTGTACTAGTTTGCATTCCCACCAACAGTGTAAGAGGGTTCCCTTTTTAACATAGATAATGCAATCCTCAGATTCTCCATTTCCAAATGAGATGACCCATAACAAGTGTTTTGATCACTTTTAGTGATTTACAGGAAACTGTAAAGTGCCTACTAACACTTAATATACTAATTTAGCCTACACATGTATATTTAGATTGACGCATTATATAAGATGCCATGTACCACCATGCCATGTATGGCCACCCAAGATGGATGGGTCATAGCAGAGAGTTCTGATGAAACATGATCCAGTAGAGGAGGGAATGGCAAACCATCCCGGTATACTTGCTGTGAGAGCCTCATGAATCGTATAAAAGGACAAAAAGATATGACACCAAAGATGAATCCTCCAGGTCTGAATGTGTCCAATACGGTGCTGGGGAAGAATGGAGGAGAGCTACTAACAGCTCCAGAAAGAATGAAGTGGCTGGGCCAAAGTGGAAATGATGCTCAGTTGTGGATGTGTCTGGTAATAAAAGTAAAATCTGATGCTGCAAAGAACAGTGTTGCATAGGAACCTGGAATTTTAGGTCCATGAATCAAGGAACATTGAATGTGGTCAAGCAGGAGATGGTAAGAATAAACATAGACATCTTTAGGAATCAGTGAACTAAAATGGACAGGAATGGGCAAATTTAATTCAGATGAACATTATGTCTACTACTGTGGTCAAGAGTCCCATAGAAGAAATGGAATAGCCTCCATAAATTAACAAAAGAGTCAGAAATGTAGTACTTGGGTGCAGCCTCAAAAATTGCAGAATGATCTCTTTTCATTTCAACATCACAAGCCATTTAACATCACAGTAATCCAAGTCTATGCCCCTACCACAAATGCTGAAGAAGCTGAAGTTGATCAGTTCTATGAAGACCTAGAAGACCTCCTAGAACTAACACCCCAAAAGATGTTCTATTCATCATTGGGGATTGGAATACAAAAGTAGGAAGTCAAGAGATACCTGGAGTAACAGGTAAGTTTGGCCTTGGAGGACAAAAATGAAGCAGGGCAAAGGCTAACTGAATTCTGCAAAGAGAAAGCATCAGTTATAGCAAATAACCTTTTTCAACAATCCAAGAGATGACTTTACACATGGGCATCACCAAATGGTCAATACTGAAATCAAATTGATTACATTCTTTGTAGCCAAAGATGGAGAAGCATATACAGTCAGCAAAAACAAGACCTGGAGCTAACTGTGGCTCAGATCATCAGCTTCTTATAGCAAAATTAATGCTTAAACTAAAGAAAGCAGGGAAAACTACTAGGGCAGCCATGTACAACTTAAATCAAATTCCTATGAATATGCAGTGGAGGTAATGAATAGATTCAAGGGGTTAATTCTTCAGTGTGCCTGAAGAACGGTGGATAGAGGCCTGTAACATTGTACAGGAGGCAGTGAACAAAATCATCCCAAAGAAAAAGAAAAACAAGAAGGCAAAGTGGTTATCTGAGAAGCCCCTACAAACAGTTAAAGAAAGAAGAGAAGTGAAAAGCAAGGGAGAGCAAAAGAGACACTGATGTATAGAACAGTCTTATGGACTCTGTGGGAGAGGGAGAGGGAGGGAAGATTTGGGAGAATGACATTGAAACATGTAAAATATCATGTAAGAAACGAGTTGCCAGTCCAGGTTCTATGCATGATACTGGATGCTTGGGGCTAGTGCACTGGGACGACCCAGAGGGATGGTATGGGGAGGGAGGAGGGAGGAGGGTTCAGGATGGGGAACACATGTATACCTGTGGCGGATTCATTTTGATATTTGGCAAAACTAATACAATTATGTAAAGTTTAAAAATAAAATAAAATTAAAAAAATAAAATAAAATAAAGACACCAAAAAAAAAAAAAAAAGAAAAGCAAGGGAGAAAGTGAAAGTTACATCAAACGAAAAGCAGATTTCCAAAGAAGAGCTTGGAGAGACAAGAAGGCCTTCTTCAGTGAACGAGGTATAAAACGAGAATAAAACAACAGAAGGGGAAAAACTAGAGATCTCTTCAGGAAAATTGGAGCTATTAAGGGAACATTTTGCCTAAAGATGGGCACTATAAAGGACATGAACAGTAAAGCCCTAGTAGATGCTGAAGAGATCAAGACGAGATGGAAAGAATACATGGAAGAACTGTATAAAAAAGGCCTATGGCTATGGTGGTGTGGTCAGCCACCCAGAGCCAGACATTCTGAGAGCAAAGTCAAGTGGGCCTTAGGAAGCACTGCTGTTAATAAAGCTAGTGGATGTGACAGAATTCCAGTAGAACTATTCAAAACCCTAAAGGATGATGCCATCAAGGTGTTGCATTCAATACGTCAGCAAATCTGGAAGACTGAGCAGTGGACACAGGACTGGACAAGGTCAATCCTTATCCCAGTTCCCAAGAGGGTGGTACTAAAGAGTGTGCTAACCATCAGACAATTGCACTCATCTCCCATACTAGTAAGGTCATGCTTAAAAACTTGCATGCTAGGCTTCAGCATTATGCAAACCAAGAACTTCCAGACATCCAAACTGGATTTAGAAAAGGAAGAGGAACCAGAGATCAAATTGCCAACATTTGCTGGATCATAGAGAAAGTTAGGGAATTCCAGAAAACATGGACCTCTGTTTCATTGACTATGCCAAAGCCTTTGATGGTGTGGATCACAATAAACTGTGGAAAGCTCTTAGAGAGATGGGAATACCAGACCATCTTACCTGTCTCCTGAGAAACCTGTATGTGGGTTAAGAAGTGACAGTTAGAACCCTGTATGGAACAACCAATTGGTTCAAAATTGAGAAAGGAATACGACGGGGCTGTCTGCTGTCACCCAGTTTGCTTAATCTATATGCTGAGTACATTAAGGGAAATGCCAGGCTGGATGAGTTACAAGCTGGAATCAAGATAAGTGGGAGAAACAACAACAAACTCAGATATGTGGATGGTACCACTCTAATGGCAGAAAGCAAAGAGGAACTAAAGAGCCTCTTGATGAGGGTGAAAGAGCTGGCTTAAAGCTAAATGTTAAAAAGCAAAAGCAAACGAGGATCAGGGCACCCAGTACCGCCACTTCATGGCAAATAGGGGGAGAAGAGGTGGAAGCAGGCTTTCTTCTTGGGCTCTAAAATCACTGTGTATGGTGACTGTAGCCCTGGAATCAGACTACATTTGCTTCTTGGGAGGAAAGCTATGATAAACCTAGACAGTGTGTTGGAAAGCAGAGACAGTACTCTGCTGACAAGTGTCTGTATAGTCAAGGCTATTGTTTTCCCAGTGGTCATGTACGGATGTGAGAGTTGGACTGTAAAGAAGGTGGAGTGCCAAAGAATTGGTGCTTTTGCACTGTGGTGCTGGAGAAGACTCCTGAGAGTCCCTTGGACAGTAATGAGATCCAACCAGTCAATATTAAGGGAAACAAACCCTGACTATTCATTGGAAGGACTGATGCTAAAGCTGAAATTCCAGTGTTTTGGTCATTTGATGTGAACAGCTGACTCATTGGAAAAGTCTCTGATGCTTGGAAGGATTGAGGGCAGAAGGAGAAGAGGGCATCAGAGGATGAGATGGCTGGATGACATTCCCG
Organism: Bos taurus; assembly: GCF_002263795.3. Classification (NCBI taxonomy): domain Eukaryota; kingdom Metazoa; phylum Chordata; class Mammalia; order Artiodactyla; family Bovidae; genus Bos; species Bos taurus. The sequence goes on along the minus strand of NC_037340.1, from coordinate 6,629,503 downwards.
ATGCAATGGACGTGAACTTGGACAAACTTTGGGAGATGGTGTGGGACAGAGAGTCCTGGCATGGTGCAGTCCATGGGGACGCAAAGAGTCAGACATGATTGGGCAACTGAAAAACAGCAAATTATGTAAAAATCATGCTAATTTGAAATAATGTCTTTGTTACTGTCATAGTGTAAGCACCATTTGACTCCACCAACACTGGGTTCTACACTATATGCCTTTATTTCTTCTATACTGTTGGAGTTGCATGTATTTTTGGAATTAGTCCTGACAACCAAAAAGTCTACCTGATAGATGAATATTTTTTATTTACATTATTTGCTTTTAAAGTAATTTTTGAAAAGCCTTTTTGTAATGATATTTTACACTTGCATTGTTCAGTCAAAAGCCCACAAAATCTTACTAAATCTTATTAAAATGGTTGACTCCTTATTTATCTATTACACCAGTGTTGTAATTGAGCAGGACCCTATGAAGCCTTCTCAGAATAGACTTCTACCCATGTCCTCCCCCTGCCTTTTGTCTGTAGAAAAACTAAAGTCAAAGAGTAAATTTAATCAGAGAAGGGAGAAAATGAAGAAAGAAAGGAAAATAGTCAAGCAAAACAAAATAATAATACTTTAGCCATTCAATAAATTCAGGGACCTTTAGCTTTTCCTGAATACTATAGATAATATTCTGAGCCTTGTCCTTTGAGCTGTTTTGCAGATACTAAAAACCCCTGTCAGATGGGAGAAGTGAGCTGCAGGCTGCTCATCAGCATGTAGACCCCAGACTGGTTGGAACCAGAAGGTTGATGATGCTGACAACCTCACCACAGCCAATCAGAAGAATGCCCATGACCTGACCGTGCCCTGCCCCTTAAACACTGTGAGTCCTCACTATACCCTCCAGGGTGGGACACTCAGTTTGGAAGCCCACTGTGGCCCCTTTGCCTGGCAAAGCAATAATACTATCCTTTTCTACTTCACCCCAAACTCTGTCTCTGCATTTCTATTTAACACTGGTGATTAGAAGCCGAGTTTTGGCAATAGTGTCTTCTCTCAACAACCCAAACTAATGTTATTGGATGTTGCTTTTGTCTAATATCTCCCCCAAGTGCTACCTGATGGTTTGAAATAATGAAAGTGAGAGAGCATTGCTTAACATGAGGGCTGGAATGGAAGGTGAAGGAAATAACAAACGCCTTGCATTGGGGAGCACAGGGCACTAATTGGATGTCTTCTGTGAACCAGCAACATGCCAGGTTCTAGGAATTCCTAGATGAATGAGACAGACTCCATCCCTGCTCCTGAGATCGTGACCTCCCTCTGTGTCCTCACACCAGTCCTAGGTCTGATGATGGCCAGTGCCAATCTTCGGCTCCCTTCCTGGGTTCTGTTCTCTGTATGACCTTTGAACTGCATCCATCTCCAGCATTCTTGGTGACCTGCCGACCCAGTTAAGATCCACCTCCTGGTTCTTTCCACAACATAGGGATATGTAAGGGGATTCCTTCCTTCCTTCCTTGTCCAGACTCTAGCAAAAGGGGCTGAGAGCCTCAGGAAATAGATCTGATAAAATTTCATAACTGGCTAGGTATAAGGTCAAGGGAGAGATCATGACAGTACCGGGGAGGAATGTTACTGGAATATGGATAAGAGGAAGAGGGGAACAGAAGGAGATCTGTGCATGGGAGGAGACGGTGAGTGTGCATGGAACCTGCGGAGTTGGGGTGCTGTCTGCTTGCCTAAGTGGAAGTGTTTGGGGGCAGTTAGAGATGCAAGACAATCTCTTTAACAAGTGGTTCTGGGAAAACTAGTCAACCACTTGTAAAAGAATGAAACTAGAACACTTTCTAACACCATACACAAAAATAAACTAAAATGGATTGAAGATCTAAATGTAAGACCAGAAACTATAAAACTCCTAGAGGAAAACATAGGCAAAACACTCTCTGACATAAATCACAGCAAGATCCTCTATGACCCTCCTCCCAGAGTAATGGAAATAAAAATAAAAATTAAATGGGACCTAATTAAAATTAAAAGCTTTTGTACAATGAAGGAACCTATAAGAAAGGTGAAAAGACAGCCTTCAGAGTGGAAGAAAATAAGAGTAAATGAAGCAACTGACAAATAATTAATCTCAAAAATATATAAAAAGCTCATGCAGCTCAATACCAGAGAAATAAACGACCCAATCAAAAAATGGGCCAAAGAACTAAACAGATATTTCTCCAAAGAAAACATACAGATGGCTAACAAACACATGAAAAGACGCTCAACATCACTCATTATCAGAGAAATGCAAATTAAAACCACAATGTGGTACCATCTCATGCTGGTAAAAATGGCTGCTATCAGAAAGTCTACAAACAACAAATGCTGGAGAGGGTGTGGACAAAAGGGAGCCCTCTTACACTGTTGGTGGGAATGCAAACTAGTACAGCCAGTATGGAGAGCAGTGTGGAGATTCCTTAAAAAACTGAAAATAGATCTGCCATTCGACCTAGCAGTCCCACTGCTGGGAATACACACTGGGGAAACCAGAATTGAAAGAGACACATGTAGCCCAGGGTTCATTGCAGCACTGTACAATAGCCAGATCATGGAAGCAACCTAGATGTCTATCGGCAGATGAGTGGATAAGAAAGCTGTGGTACATATACACAATGGAATATTACTCAGCCATTAAAAAGAATGCATTTGATTCCATTCTAATGAGGTGGATGAAACTGGAGCCTATTATACAGAGTGAAGTCAGAAAGAAAAACACCAATACAGTATATTAATGCATATATATGGAATTTAGAAAGATGGTAACGATGACCTTATAACACGAGACAGCAAAAGAGACACAGATGTAAAGAACAGACTTTTGAACTCTGTGAAAGAAGGCGAGGGTGGGATGATTTGAGAGAATAGCATTGAAACATGTATATTACCATATGTGAAATAGATGACCAGTCCAGGTTTGATGCATGAAACAGGGCACTCAAAGCTGGTGCATTGGGATGACCCTGAGGGATGGGATGGGGAGGGAGCGGGGAGGGGGTTCAGGATGGGGGACACATGTACATCCGTGGCTGATTCATGTGAATGTATGGCAAAAACCACAATAGTGTAAAGTAATTAGCCTCCAACTAAAATAAATAAATTAATGTAAATGAGAAAAAAGAAAAAGAGAAAGGCCTGGCTGAAGTATAATATGGGGGACTCAGCTACTTTGAGTGAGCCATGGTTAAAGGCAAACGTGATAAAGGACAAAATAAAAAAGAGTAGGAAGCATGGGACCAAATTTTGGGACCCCCTGATTTTAAGGGCACCATAGATGAAGAAGGGTGGGTGAAGGGTGCCAGTGTGGGTGACTTCAGAACCTTGATGTAACCTGCTCACAAATGAACCCCTTTGGCTGATTTAGAGGATGACTAAAACACACGTGAGTATATGATCAGTTGCTCGGTCATGTCCAACTCTTTGCAACCCTATGGACTGTGGCTGCAAGGCTCCTTTATCCATCGGATTTCCCAGGCAAGAGTACTGGAGTGGGCTGTCATGTCCTACTCCAGGGGATCTCCCCAACCCAGTGATTGAACCCATGTCTCCTTCATCTCCTGCATTGGCAGGCAGATTTTTTACCACTGTGCCACTTGGGAAGCTGGCCAAGTCTCATAGGCACATATAGGAAGAGAAACTTTCAGGACATTCAAGGCCATCCTGTGAGGATAGTGTGTTTTCCCCTTTTCCTTGTCTGACCTTAAAGCCCTTACTGAGCTCCATATATGGCCAAATCAATGGGAACTTTTTGCTTGAGTTGGCTTTCAGGCAAACCTGTGCTGTATGTAACAGACCGTCTACCTCTATGGAAATAAAACCCTCAGTTGGGTGCAGAGACTGGGCTTCTGTAACCCTTTTTTTTTTTTTTTTTGCCCCTGGGATTTGTTCTGGAAGATAGTTTTATCATGAAGAAGGGGTTTCCAACAGTGTCTGTTGGCCTCAACTGGTATCTGCTTTACTGTCTCTTATATGAGTTTATTTTTAATTTAATGTAATTTTGCTTGGCAGAAAATGAGATACCTTCATGGAGAGCAATGTTATTTGGAAATGTATAGGTCTTTCTTAATGGATGAAAAATAACACATTCACTGAATTTTTTAATGAAAATTGAAGTTGGTAGCACCTCTTGGGAAGGGTTTCTCAATCTGGTATTGGATAATTCTTTTGAAATATGAGAATCTGTACTGTCAAAATAAATAAAGCTTAAAATCTTGCTTAAAAGATTTGCTAGCCAAGGTCAACACAGCGTGGTAATCTGTGATGCACTTCCTTTGTTCTACCTATTAGAAATACATCTTTCGATGTTCTACTTTTTCTTTTGTAGCTTGCTGCTGCTGCTGCTAAGTTGCTTCAGTTGTGTCTGATTCTGTGCGACCCCATGGACAGCAGCCCACCAGGCTCCCCCATCCCTGGGATTCTCCAGGCAAGAACACTGGAGTGGGTTGCCATTTTCTTCTCCAATGCATAAAACTGAAAAGTGAAAGTGAAGTCGCTCAGTCGTGTCTGACTCTTCGCGACCCCATGGACTTCAGCCTACCAGGCTCCTCCATCCATGGGATTTTCCAGGCAAGAGTACTGGAGTGGGGTGACTGGAAACCCCAATAGATCCTGAACTACCTTTCCCAGAGTGCCTGGTCATTTGGGACTTGGCGACCCACTGTGGGCTGTTTACTTCCTGCATTTCCATCAAGTGATGGAAATGAGCATGCGTGCTGTGCATGCTAAGTTGCTTCAGTTGTGTCCAACTCTTTGTGACCCTATTAGCTGTAGCCCTCCAGGGACTGTAGGATTCTATAAGCAAGAATACTGGAGTGGGTTGCCATGCCCTCCTCCAGGGGATCTTTCCAACCCATGGATAATACCTGTGTCTCTAATGTCTCCTTCATGGGCAGGCAGGTTCTTTACCTAGATGGAAATGAGCAGGTCCATTCAAATGAGCAGGTCCCTTATTGGCTGCCTGTTTTTCACTGCTGTAGGCTAACATTGGGCTTTCCTGGGCTCAGGCAGTAAACCAATCTGTTTGCAATGCAGGAGACCAGGCTTCAGTCACTGGCTTGGAAAGATCCCCTAGAGAATGGAATGGCACCCTAATCCAGTATTCTTACCTGGAAAATTCCATGGTCAGAGGAGCCTGGTGGGCTGCAAAGAGTTGGACAGGACTGAACAGAGCACAGCACAACAGGCTACTATTAGAGAGGATAGGAAATAAAAAATATAGCCTCTTTTCCCCAGAATTGATAGCATAATGCTGTGGGGGTAGGGGAAAAAGTATAATCATAACATTGAGCAAAAAGTAATGTCATCAGAGTGACACAAATGGAGAGATTGTATCACATGGGATGATCAGGGGTGGCTCCCTAAAGAAAGGGACATCTGAGCCCAGTCTTGAAGGGAGGCAGGGCCTGATGGCAGGGAGGGCTCGGGTGGGAGGGAGACTGCCTGGCTTCGGATTCAGGCATTTCACTTGCTGACTGTAAGACTTGGTGCAAGTCACTTAATTTTTCTTGCTCTCAAATGCCTTCAATGTAAAATGGAGCTAATAAGGTTTCTGTTGTTGTTCAGTAGCCAAGTCATGTCCGACTCTTTGTGACCCTATGAATGCACACCAGGTTTCCCTGTCTTTCACCATCACCCGGAATTTGCCCAAGTTCATATCCATTGTTTATTTTGAAAATTAAATTAGATAATAAACGCAAAGGACCTGTCCTAGAGCAAACACTCATTAAATGTTCCTGAAATCTTCTGAGTGCGATGATAAAGGGAACTGCTAGAATGAATGATACTGCTTTTAGAGAAATATTTGGGAAAGAGAAAGAATATGTATAGAGCCTTGGCCAGTACCTATATGTAGGGAGAAGCAAGAGACTGAGGACCCATGAGGAGGCAGTAAATGTGAGAGGGGACAAAGAGGTGGGGGTTAGAGGCATTGGGGGGTTGTTGTTGAGATACTGAAGTTGAGAAAGACCATGAAGCTTGGGTCATCTGGAATAGCAGCAACCATTTGTGGCCACAGGTGAAGACAGTTATGCACAAAAGATGGTAGAAAGAGGAAATGGAAAGACTTGATCCTTGATGACCAAGAGTTAAGGGACCAAACCAACCAATCCAGGGACCATCCAATTAGAGACTCTTCCCAACTCTAGACTTATTACATGAGAATAACAAAATCTTATTTTTAATCTCCTTAAATTTGAGTCTTCCAGTACTGGCAGCTGAGGATCCAGCTGATCCAGTAGATCAGGTCTCTTCCCCAGTCAAGAGAGTAATAAGAACTGTAAGTGAGAGGCTGGTGGAGGTGAGTGGCACTGGTGTTCACCTAGTATTCACAATATATTCATCTCAGTTATTTCTCCTGAGCATCCATTCTGGTTGGCTAATGAGTGCCCGGTTCTGACTGATAAGTATACCTTCCTTACTGAGTGTGTACGCCGTATGTTGTGTTGTGTGTGTATAATAAACTTTCACTCACAGTGGCAGCTAAAACTCAAAGCAGCGCTCTCCTCGGTAGAATCCTCTATTTTTATTCTAAGACATTTGAGAATCTTTTTGACTTCAAAGTTGCCATTTATTTCTCTTCTAAAATACTCTGGAATGCCAGTTCGATTCGGCTGAAGTAGTAGAAATGATACAGCTCCAAAGCTTATGGAAGTGGAATGAAGCAAGAGAGATGAGAGTGCATAGTTCTACCTTAGCTGGAAGGGTACTTAATATCTTAAAGTTGCATTGCATTTTAAGAAATGAGTATTGTAATCACAGTCTGCTATAGATATAAATGTTTACAAATGCTTTATCAAACTCCTATGTCTAGTCTAACTCGTATCATCTTGTCACAAACGTGTGGGCTGCTTTCATTTCACATCCTGATACCCTGATTTTTATGCCCTTCCAAACCTTCTCTCACGCTGACACGTTCCTGTAATTTTTTTGGTGTCCACTCCTTTTTTGAATGTCCTCTGTTGCCCGCCTCCTTTACGCCACCCTTTATACCTTTGCCTGCCTAATATCCACTGTTTAAGACCTAGGTCTGTCTTCACTTCCTAAAAAGATCCAGGCTGGGTGTTCTCACTGCATAACACCATTGTAATACTCATCACATTGTATTACAAAAATATTTTAAAAAGACAGGTTATTTAATAAAAGGACAGAAAATAAAGGATCACTTGCAAAAAATAATAGCTGTTATTATCTCTCACTTAGGCCTTTTGAATGTTTCAAATATTTTCACACTAATGTCCATTGTGGGGGAGACTGGCTGTGAGCATCAAACCACTTCCCTCTCCTCTTTCTCACAGCTGGGCTACAACTCCCATGTCCGTTGCAGACAGCGTGATGGTGTGACTGAGTTCTGATCAGTGTGAAATTGGTAGAAGTGAAACGTGCCATCTCTGGGCCTGACCTGTGGCTCTCTCCTGACCCGTCTCTTTCTCTCTTTGCCCTGTTGCCATCTGAATGCTGACGGCTGTTGTGACCGTGGAAGCTACCCAGTCTAGTCTGCAGAGCTTTTCTCATCCTGGTGACCTGAATGACCATGTGGAGCAGAGTCCTCACCATTTACCCCTCCAGATTCCTATAAGTGCCCATTGGACTTCATGGGAGTGAGAAATAAACTTATATCGGGTTCTGCCATGAGATTTGGTGGTGCATTTTTTAAAGTATTGTAACAACTGTTTTTATTTTGGCTGTGCCGAGCCTTTGTTGCTGTGTGTGGGCTTTCTCTAGTGGTTCGAGGGTTACTCTCTAACTGTGGCATGTGGGCTTTACGCTGTGGCGGCCTGTCTTGTGGGGCACAGGCCCTAGAGTGTACAGGAGTCAGTAGTAGCACCCCGTGGGCTCAGTCGTTGTGGTATATGCGCTCAGTTGATCCTGGGCGTGTGGAATCTTCCTGGACCAGGGATGGAACTGTGTCCTTTGCATCTACAGGTGGATTCTTAACCACTGGACCACCAGGGAAGTCTGGTGACTCATTTTTTAAATATTACCTTAATATTATTAAAATATTATCTTGAAGAATAGATACTTCATGTCTAAATCTTGCTTAGAAGGGTTTGGAAGAAGCCTGGGAACTAAGTTACTTCCCCAAGGAAAAGAATACATCAGGACCTGTCTGCATTGGCCAATATTTTAATTTAAATCTGGCGAGTGTAAATTGGCGTGGCCATTGTGGAAATGGTATGAAGGTGCCTCAGAAAATTTTAAAACAGGACAACCGTATGATCAGGAGTTCCACTCCTGAGTAATTATCTGAAGAAAATTAAAACATTGATTTAAAAAGATATATGTACCCCAATGTATGTATGTACAGTGTGTGTGTATGTATATGTGTGTGTGTAATATATATATATATATATATATATATATATAAATGGAATAACACTCTGGTATTAAAAAATAATGAATTCTGCCATTTGCAACCACATGGATAGACCTGGAGGGTATTATGCTTAGTAAAATAAGTCAGAGGAAAACAAATACTGTAATTTCTCTTTTATATGTGGTATCTAAAAAACTAAAACAAATGAATATAATAAAGCAGAAATAAACTCATAGATACAGAGAACAAACTAGTGGTTACCAGCTGGGAGGGGCAAGCTAGGGAAAGGTGATTAAGAGGTACAAACCACTATGTAAAAAATAAATCAGATACAAAGGTGTAATGTACAACACAGGGAATGTAAAGAATATTCTATAATAACTTTAAATGTAGTATAATCTATTCAAGTATTGAATCATTTTGTCATACACCTGAAACTGTATTGTAAATCAACTATAATTTAAAAAAAAGATGAAATGAGATAATCAATCAAATCAATGTTGCCCAATGATTCTGGGCAAGCTTATTCCAGAAAGCTGAGCCAAAGATTTAATTCTTGGTATATTGAGCATCTCTGTGTGAAGTGGTGCATGACAGAAAGAATCACATTAAAAGATTTAGGCCTCGGTGTCCACAGAAGTCAGAAAGACAGACAGACAGGTAATAAACATGGAAATTCTTGAAGGCACAAGGTCTTTATGTATTAGCTACTCCAAACTTTCTTTGTCATGGTGCACAAGTTCAGTCGTTGAGAGGTCAAGTCGCTTTCCCCGCGTTTTTGGCTTGCCCATCCACCACCACCAGGGAAGTTAGGGAACAAGTCAGGGCAGCCCATGAAGAGTCCCAGGCTTCCACAGTGGGAAGTGAAGGAGTCACAGAAAAGGTCGGATGGCTTGGAGGGACTAAATGAAGTCCTTAGGAGCGAGCCACACGAAGATCTGCGTAGGAGTGAGTGAATGAGACAGAGCCAAGACTGGGAAACGCTGAGGGAGGAGGTGAGGGTCTCTCAGGACAGGAGAATCAGCACAGGCACTTCGTGGTGGAAACGAGAGGAATGGGACCTTGCAAGGACCTCATTTCCTGCCTGTTTGGAGATGAAATGTGTAGTGCCTACTGGAACCGAATAGGCCTACACAGCAGGATGAGCCAGACCTTTCCCAGGATCTTGCCTGATTTGACGGCTGGGGTGGAGTCTCTAAGTCAGGTGGACATAATTGAACTTTGGAACAAAGTGGTCATCCATCATCAGCCTGTAATGACCGCAGTCTTCTAATCTTACCTACAGCCAGCTGGATCACTTGAGGAGCACAGCTTTTCTGAAGCTATCCTGATAAGCCAGAGAAAGCAATGCACACGTGTTTCAATATCACTGAGATTAACTACCACCCACTGTCTTCTTGTTAAGTTATAATTCCTCAGTCCAGGTGAGAGAGCGTTCGTCAAGTTAAGTTTTGAGGTGCTCAAAACTTAAACTTCTGAGACATGACAGATTGGAACATATTTCAGAAATAAATTAGCCATGGGACTGGCTCTTTTTCCTTCCCAGATGGGCACGAGTAGCTGTCAACTCTCCTGAGAAGGCTGACTACCATGTTTATGCAGCTATGCCTGGCAGTGGACGAGTCATTCGGGTCGTTTTATCTTATGACTTCCATCCTCCTGGTGCTTACGGGCCAAGGAGGGGGTGGGGGGGAGAAAATATTCTTATCTACCTAAAACCAGCTGGATCACTTGAGGAACACAGAGCTTTTCTGTGCATGCAGAATACATCTCAGGACCAGAGACCAAGAAGTCTTCAGTGACAACATCTAATCTAACAACATCTAAAGCAGTGGAAAAAGCAAACCAGAAATTTAATGGCTTTCCATATTTATACATTTGTTCATTTTTTCCCTTCCTTTTTTTTTAATTTTCTGATTGAAATATAATTTTTTGTTTTAATTAGGAACTCTTTTAATTGAAGTATAGTTGACTTACAATGTTGTATTAGTTTCAGGTGTACAGCAAAGTGGTTCAGTTACATATATACATGAATCTATTCTTTCACGGAGAAGGCGATGGCACCCCACTCCAGTACTCTTGCCTGGAAAATCCCATGGACGGAGGAGCCTGGTGGGCTGCAGTCCATGGGGTCGCTAAGAGTCGGACACGACTGAGTGACTTCACTTTCACATTTCACTCTCATGCATTGGAGAAGGAAATGGGAACCCACTCCAGTGTTCTTGCCTGGAGAATCCCAGGGATGGGGAAGCCTGGTGGGCTGCTGTCTCTGGGGTCGTACAGAGTCGGACACGACTGAAGTGACTTAGCAGCAGCATTCTCTTTCAGATTCTTTTCCATTATAGGTTACTATAAGATATTGAGTAGTTTCTTGTGCTACACTGTAGGTCCTTGTTGTTTATCTATTTTCCATATAGGAGTATGTATGTACTAATTCCAAACTTCTAATTTATCCCTCCCCATGCATTTCCCCTCTGGTGACCATAGGTTTATCTTTTACGTCTATGAGTCTATTTCTGTTTTGTAAATAAGTTCATTTGTATCATTTTTTTTTAGATTTCACATATAAGTGATATTATATGATATTTGTCTTTCTCTTACTTAGACTTACTTAGTACGATTATCTGTAGGCATATTTGTTCAGTCATTTAGCCAACAAACACATTTGTTTATTTGTTGTCCATGGCTTCCTTCTTGCCATAAAACAGAGATGAGTAGTTGGGACAGGAACTGCGTGCCCCAAAGAGCTGAAAATATTATCTGGCCTATTGCAGAGAAAGTTTGCCAACTCCTGGTCTAAAGGGAAATGCAGATGCAAAACAATTACTTACAAAAAGGGAAATGATGAATAAGTCATGGGGCTATGGAGTGGATAGGACAGGATCTGACCTTGTAAAAGAAAAGAGAAAGGTCTCCCTGAAGAAGACAATGCTTAAAATAAGATCTGCATGAAATTAAAAGATGTGTGCTACTTGGAAGAAAAACTATGACAAACCTAGACAGTGTATTAAAAAGCAGAGATATCACTTTGTTGACAAAGGTCCATATAGTCAAACCCATGGTTTTTCTAGTAGTCATGTACAGATGTGAGATTTGGACCATAAAGAAGGCTGAGCACCAAAGATTTGATGCTTTTGAATTGTGGTGCTGGAGAAGACTCTTAAGAGTCCCTTGGACAGCAAAGAGATCAAACTAGTCCGTGCTAAAGGAAATCAATCCTGAATATTCATTGGAACAACTGATACTGAAGCTGAAACTCCAATCTTTTGGCCACTTGATGAGAAGAGCCAACTCACTGGAAAAGACCCTGATGGGCAAGATTCAGGGAAGGAGGTGAAAGGGGGTGACAGAGGATGAGATGGTTGGATGGCATCAAATTCCAGGAGATAATGAAGGACAGGGAAGCCTGGTGTGCTACAGTCCATGGGGTCACAAAGAATCGGACGTGACTGAGTGACTGAACAAAAAGTCAGTAGGATTTAACAAAGTGCAGTGTTCCCAGCAGGAGGAAGAGCCTGGGAACTGTGGGGAGGGAAGGCGGTACGGTAGCAGGCTGGCAGGGACTAGTGAGGGGCTGGTCAGTTCTAAAGGGGAAATGTCATCCACTTTGTCCATCATTAGTATTCCAGTGCCTAGAAGGTCATCTGTTACGAAGTAGGTATCCAACAAATATCTGTTGAATAAATGGATAAATCCGCTGGGGAGGTTGTACAGAGCTTGTAAACTGAGTTTAGGATCAGAGGTTTGATCCTAAGGGAGGCCATTGATGAGTTTTAAGCAAATGCTGGTTTAAAATCTGATCTGATATCTGATATCTGTTTTCATAAGAGCCCCTGCAAAGCCATGAGTGGATCTTCAGGGAACCCCAACATTCAGTGATTCATGGTTGTGTGGTTGGTAATTCTGACAAAGACAGATAGCTTATGATATCGCTTATATGGAGAATCTTTTTAAAAAAATCATACAAGTGAACTTATTTATAAAACAGAGACTCATAGAGAGCACACATATGGCTAACAGGGTGTGTGTGGGGGGTAAGGATGGCAGGGAGGGATGGACTAGGAGTTTGGGATTGACTGTACACATTGCTATTTGAAATAGATAACCAGCAAGGATCTTTCCATTCTGCACAGAGAACTCTACTCAGTATTCTGTAATAATCTAAATGGGAAAAGAATTTGAAAAAATAGATACAGGTGTATATATGTATACACACACACACACACATATACAGCTGAATCATTTTGCTGTACACCTGAAGCTACCACAACATTGTTAATCAACTACACTCCAATATAAAATTTAAAAAGTCTTTCTTGTATCCACTGAGGAAGAATATTTGATGAAGCAAACTCATTCTGCTGATTCTGAAAGTTGGAACCTACGAGCCAAAATCAAAAGGAAAGTGTCTCCTAAGCTACCTGAGAGTGAATTAACACCAGAGATGAGCTTTGCCGCACAAGTGAGGTGTGCGCTGTGGCATTCCTTTCTCTTGCCAGGCAGCTGGTGACTCATAGGTCAGTTGAAACGAGGGTAGGGCTCCAGAGCCACACAAAATGTGGTCCTGAGTCATTTGGCTGAGCTCAGGGAACTGAACTTGGAGTATAAACAATGGCTTTTCTCTTTGAATGAAATGGAAACACTTTCTTCTTGGCCTTTGATTATGCTGAACCCCTGAACCCTCTGAACCCCAACCAGAACTTCTCATTCCCTGAAGATGGACCAAGCGGTACCTGCCATTGAGTAACCTGAAGAAGCAGAAAGCCCCCTACCAAGAAAGTTGCACTGGTCTCCCTTCCCTGTGTGTTTATCAGGATTTGGCTCATGGTTTCACAGACCTATTCTCCTTTACCCTCCTTCCTCCTCTGCCCGTCACCCTATAAAATCCCTTATATTTTATGCACGTCTAGAACAGTCTAGGTTCAGTTAACTATAACCTGGCTCATTCTTTGCTTGCCTTTGAAGAGAGAATGTGTCCTTAAAGAGGCACTGCTTGAATGCATACAATTTCTCTGGCTGAAATCTTCAGTTTTCATGGAAGGCAGTGTGCATTTGATTTTCCATGAAAACCTTTTGCTTCTTGGGAAAGTAGACATAATGTCTCCAACCAACCAATTTCCCAAGAGTATGGTACCACAATGATTTGTTTCTTTGCTTCCAAGAAAACCTGATAACATTCACGGTCACACCTGTAATTATCTGATTAACTTTTTTTTTTTTTAGAAAAAGTTATTGTGTACTGTGGTATACAATACAGAAAAAAAATTAAAAGTAACTTCTCCCAGAGCAAGGCTAGTCTTGATTAGTTTTTACCTGTACTCCTGAATCAACCATTTAGAAGTTACAGGCATTTTTTTTTTTTTTTAACCATCATAATTTATGGGCCCTAAGTAATGGACAGACACAAAGCATGAGTCATCTGACTGGTATAAAGATTGATATAACACTTAAAAAACATAAACTGATATTCACAGCCTATTTATTTCAGCCATTGGGTCATTATCTCAGGCCACCCTGTGGAGAACTTTTGTGTCTTTGCATATAGGTACCTATATGCGGTGGGCTTGGGAAGAACTAATCAGTGAGAAGCATAGTCCAATGAATGAAATGGCAGCCCCTCTTGCATAAACTTACAAACCAGTCCATCAAACCTTACATCAGTTGTGGGATTTACCCAGATACCCTCGTTATTTGCATGGTTTGGCAAAAGACCTTGTTGTCAAGGGCTCCACCAGGGTTTGTTTTGGATTCTGCACTTTGAGAAACAGTACTGTGTAGAAGCTCTAGAAACTGGCAGTGGACAGGCGTCTGTCTTATCCCGGATTGGCCATTCTGAGATATTGCGCAAGTGAGTCTCAGTTCTGTTCTTTATTGAGAAATATGTTGCTAAGACCTATACAATGAGATTTCATGCTTCTCTGAGATCTGAGATCAATTCTGCTATGAATATTCTAGTGTTTGAGAATATCTGGAGCCCAGTTTCTTTCAGACTATCAAAGTAGATGACTGGGAAACAGGCCTTGTTGCAAGACGTAAGAATCCTTACCACATCATCAATGTCATTGCTTCAGGGAACTTCAGCAAAGGAACCAAGAAGTGAATTGACTTGCATTCCCATGCTGGGTCTGGAAGCAAGCCTTCATGATGGCACACACACTTAAAAATGAAATTGAGGATTCACGAAGGCTCAGAAGAAGGTAATTCTGAGGAACACACATGCTATATGCCATAAACATGTAAAGACAAAGGTCAATGATTTTTAAAGAAAGATTTATAGGAAGTTGTGCTCTCTGATGTGCCATGTAAAATCACTTTGCTGCCTGGCTATGAAAATCTAAGATAGGAATTAACATTATTCAAGACTTGTACAATCTCATAGATTTAAAAAAATTACTACGACTGACCCCCAAAGCTGCTCTTCTAAGTGTAATGACCAAAATAGCACTTCATATCTTGCTATGAATATATCTACTGAAGACTAGAGGCACTGATTTTTTGTAACTTCCTGCCTGTTCTTGTGAGGAATAGTTGATGCAGTTGGTATGCAGAGTATGGGCCTACTGTGTGTCTAGTCCTTTGAGACTCTTTATTTTTCTTTGGTCTCATTATTTTTCTGAGCCCAGTTTTTTCCATCCATGAAATGGGTCAACAGCCTTCAAAACTTCACAGCATAGTTGTGAGAGTCCAACAAGATCTTGGATATAAGGATCATTACAGCTGATGCTGAAAGTTAAAAGGGGCCAGGCAAGCACTGGTTAAGTTTCAAGAAATCATTTTGAGTCTTTGCATGTGCCATCATATTTACTTCTTACACGGGATCCACTGGGCAGACACTACTATTATCCTCATCTTCCAGATGAGGAAACTGAGGCACAGAGATTAAATCACTTTCCCAAGGCCACAAAATGATGATGTGAAGCTGAAATTCAAGCCCAAGCAGTGCTAAGGGGAGGCCCTGCTCCCAATCTCTATATGATGGTTCAGTTTAAGAGAACAGTGGGGCTGTGAGATGTGGCAACCATTTATGCGATACTGCTTGGGTGCATCTGAGTTACTTCAGTCATGCCCAACTCTTTGTGACTCTATGGATCATAGCCCACCAGGCTCCTCTGTCCATGGAATTCTCCAGGCAAGAGTACTGGAGTGGGTTGTCATGCCCTCCTCCAGGGGAATCTTCCCAACCCAGGAATTGAACCTGCGTCTCATGTTTTCTGCATTGACAGGCAGCTTCTTTACTACTAGCGCCAACTGGGAAGCCCTTATGTGATATTAGGGGTCGTAATAGCCTCCTAATACTTGCCTTCCATGTGGGTGATTATCTCACTTCTTTGGATCTTGGATCCTTATATGTGAAATTTGAAAGTGATAGGTGAGAATTAACAATATTTCAAAAAGCATAAACATTTGGCGGGATCTTGTGTGTGGCAGCAATCATTAACTCTAAATAAATATTGATTTCTCTGACATATTTTTTCTAAGATACACAAAGAAGGAGGCTCCCTCTGTGTGTCTTTTATTTGGAGAAATAGGAAAAAAGAGGTCTTTACATCTTACATGAGACAAATGCAATTTTGCAGCATCAATTTTGAAGTCAAAGCTAAAGAATTTGTAATTGCAGGTACCACTGCTGCTGCTGCTAAGTCACTTCAGTCGTGTCTGACTCTATGCGACCCCATAGACGGCAGCCCACCAGGCTCCCCCGTCCCTGGGATTCTCCAGGCAAGAACACTGGAGTGGGTTGCCATTTCCTTCTCCAATGCATGAAAGTGAAAATTGAAAGTGAAGTCGCTCAGTAGTGTCCGACCCCTAGCGACCCCATGGACTACAGCCCACCAGGCTCCTCGGTCCATGGGATTTCCAGGCAAGAGTACTGGAGTGGGGTGCCATTGCCTTCTTCGGCAGGTACCACTATGAATCATCAAATACCTTAGTCCCTGCCTGATTACTTTTACAGGTGGGAGGTTTCCAATAAAATGGATCTTTCCAGAAAGGTCCTTGGTCGAGGTATCAAGAAACTGGAATGATGAGGGTGTCTCACACTGGTGTGACCTCTGAGATAGCCACTTAGCTTTGTTGAACCTCATTACTCCACATGTAAGAAAGACAGGGCATGGAATGGAAATGTAAGAATTTCTATACTAAGTTCCTTTCCTGTTCGCTGGATTATACTAAAGAAAAAAAAAAGAGGAAAATGGCTCTTGATCTCTGCAGAATTACAGATGTACAGCAGGGGAGTTTCTCAAGAGGGAGCGGCTCTGCTGAGTCCTTATTTCATCTCTGCTGTGCTGGGCTAAGTCGCTTCAGTTGCGTCCGACTCTTTGCGACCCTACAGACTGTAGCCCTCCAGGCTTCTCTGTCCATGGGATTTCGCAGGCAAGGATACTGGAGGGGGCTGCCATGCCCTCTTCCAGGGGATCTTCCTGACCCAGCGATCAAACCTGCGTCTCTTATGTCTGTTGCGTTAGCAGGCGTGTTCTTTACCACTAGAGCCACCTGGGAAGCCCATCTTCCATCTCACTAGATGTGAATTTACACACCACTCAGTTGTTTTGTCCAGAGGTTAAGCTCTCCAATGTCAAGTGAGTGGTTTTTATAAATCTTGCTACAGTCAAAACTACATTATGGAACTCTTTCCAACAAGAGAAATCAAAAGGTGATATAAGCCAAAATTCAATGTAAATTTTGCCTCAAAAGAAAAAAAAAAAAGAGCTATGGACAAATATTGCAGTCCGGCTAATACTTAGGGGTGGGATGTGCTGATTTTACAATTTTCTTTGAAATGCACCAAACATATGGATTGATGGCTGAGTAGAGGGATGTGCAGACAGAAAAAAGTGTGGTGAAACAAATACAATAAAATGTTAATTGCAGATTCTATGTGGTAGGTATATGAGTATTCACTGCAGAACTCTTAATTTTCTGTAAGTTTGAAATTATTCACAAAAAAAAAAGTTTAAAGAAAAGGCTTTTTTTTTTCTTCTAATGATTAAAAACACAGACCTTGGGGCCAGTCTCCACTAACAGGAGGTTTAATCTTAAGCAAATTTATTGAACTTTTCTATAATATAAAAATGCTTTGCATAATTAAGTTCATAAGGTTCTGAGAATCAAATAAGCTTGTATTTAGAAAATTCCTAGCATACAGTGTGATGCAAAATTTGTTAAATTAAATATTAAAAATCATCTCATATACAGGGTCATGAATGGGAAAGCAAGTTATTCTGGTTTTTCTTGGATATGCGATCCTGAGAATGCAGAATTTTTATTAAAACCAGATAACAGGTCTCTATATCCTGAGGTATTAGTTATTTTCCCTCTAATCCAGGCATATTTCATCTTCTATTAAGAGGTAGTAGAATCATCAGGATAAATTAATAACATTTATTTCTTTTTTAATTTCCTTTAAAAAGTTCTTCTTGCTAAAAGCACATTCCCTAACCCCAGGCTTAGATTATACCTAATATTTGGATATCGACATAAAAAGTATGTAGTGACCTGGTCACACAAAATAATCTAGCAATCTTCTGATGTTTAAAAAGAGGGAAGTAAACAGTAGTTACGTTCTCCAACAAAGGATAGGAAACCTTTCATTACTAATTAATTAATTACTAATAATTAAATTAGTAATTAATTAATAAGAGGTTAGACAGTTCAAAACCTACAAAGTAGACTATGTATCATATGGGTGGGGCCTTTTCCATCTTTTAAAGAACCAGAACCAGCAAAGGAAATAAAGCAAGCTGAAATCAGGTCTTTAATCACTGTGCAACCATTATTGAGCACTACTGTGTACTGGCTCTGGTTGAGGTTCCGGGGATTCAGCAGTGAGTAAGATGGAAATCTCAGCTAGAGCCTAGCTCCCATTCTAGAACCAGAGGCAGACAAATACAGAGGAAATAAATCTATGTGTATACATGCAGATGGTGTTAAGTACTAAAGAAAACAAGCAGTTAAGGGAGGCAGGAAGCAAGGAGGTTTGCAATTTTGATAGGATTGTGAGTAGCATTTGACTTGAAAGGAGGGAGGTACAGTCACGTGGATTTCTGGGAAGTACAAATGGGAGAGGATGTGGGGATATCCCCAGGTGGGCGGGTCCTGGGCTCCTGGCTCAAGTGTGACTGGAACACCCCAAGCACCCAGAAAGGGGCAAGAGCTGAGTCATGGATGGATCAGAGTGCCCATGGTGCCTGTGGTCATTGTAAGGATCTCAGCTTTTACTCTGAGTGAAATGGGGTCCATGGGGAGGATTTAGGCAGAAGCTCACTCTGCCCAAATGACACCAAGCTCTTGATGTCATTTCAAAAGGATCATTCTGCTGCTGTATTGAGAGCAGTCTTGCTGATCGTAGTGGAGGGGGCGCAGGGGTGGAAGCAGGGTATGAAATTTAAAAGATGTCTATAAGCTTTTTAATCATCTTTCCATTGAGAGGTAGGTGTTTGTTTTTTTAAATTTGTTTGTTTGCTTTTGCTTTCAAAAAAGACTTTAACTACAGATCTAATACATTTTTACCCAGAGAAAGACAAAAAATGCAATTGCCATACGACATCACAAAGCATTCTACTTTGTTCTGTCTTCATTTATAATACCAATGAAAAAAAATACAATGCAATTGAAAAAAAATATCTCTACACTTACAAGAGTCTTGCATAATAAAGCCAGTCTGCCTCGATCAAAGTAACATCATAACAAATACAATAAGAGCATCATCGACTTGCTTTCCAAGCATATTCTTAAATTTACTCCTTTACTTTTGGTAAAAATCTAAGTAGGCATTATATCCCTGTTTATTCTCAAAGACTGCGCTTGAACCTGGTGGGCTTGTGACTGCTTCAACAGGTGTTCATGAAGCTGACCTCTGAGGCTAGGGTACAGAAGGCTGTGAAAGTTCTGCTTTACTTATGAGAAAACTCTTGGAACCCTCCCTGCTGGTGGGGACATACGGGCAATGCAGCCCACAGTCTTGGCTTGCCCTGTTTCTCAGCCATCTCAGACTGCATGGGTCATGGGATTGAGGACTCTATCTTGCAGGCGAATGTTCCAGGCTCAGCTGTTCTAGGTCCTGCAGTCAAAGTCCTAGGTATCATGGAACCAGGAAGAGCTATCTCTGCAGGGTGTTTTCCTACCCAGCAGAGTCCATGATCATAGCGAATGGCTGTTGTTTAGCATTGCTCTGTGTTGGTATGGGTGGTTATTCAGTAGTGGATAACCAGAGAATGGGGAAAAAGGATGAGGCTTCCAAAACGATCAAGGTGAGAGATTGTGGGGGCTGAGACCAGAGAGGTTGCTGTGGGGAGGTGAGGAGTGGTCAGATTCTGGATATCTTGTGAAGGGAGGATCATGAATTTGCTGACTCATTCAATGTAGAATGAAAAAGTCATGAACGATTCCATGTTTTTGGTTTGAGCTACTGGAAGACTAGAGTTGTCATTTTCTGCAATGGGAAAGGCTCTAAAGGAAGCATGTTTGGGATAGAAGGAGTATCAGGGGCTCAGTTTTGGGCATGTTAAGTTGGAGATGACTTTGATCCTCCAAGTGAAATATCAAGTAAGCTATTGGAAATGGCATATGTACGCATAATACATAAACATGGATAGTGATGTTCGTATAGTGATGGGGCAAGGTCCAATCAGGAGGTATTTACAGTTAGGAAAGAGAAGGGGTACAAGGACTGAGCCTTGGGTCACTCCACTGTTTAAAGGTCAAGGAGATGAGTAAAGCCAGGAATAGACACTGCAAAGGAAGAGCTGGTGGTATAAGAGGGTCATACCTGGAAGCCAAGAGAGCAAAGTGATTGAAGGAGGAGGAATGATTATTTGTGTCAAGTGCTGCCGACAGACCAAGTAAAATAAAGCCACCACTGGATAAGGGAATTCAAGGCATAAAACTATCATTTTTTGAGCCTCTGTTACATGCCAGGCATTGTATTGAACATTCTTAAAATAGCAGTAGAGGAGTAAGAGATAGCTGCAGGCTAACTTCCAGAGATAAAAGCTACCGTTTATTGTCAACTACACATGTGAGAGTTACTGAGAGCCTAGAATACACTATCTCATCAAATCTTCAGCATTGCCTTATGAGGTATGGATCAGAGACATGAAGCGACTTTTCCGATGAGGCACGGCTAGTAAGGGGCAAACTAGGACTCAAACCCAATGCTGCTGCTGCTGCTAAGTCGCTTCAGTCGTGTCCGACTCTGGGCGACCCCATAGACGGCAGCCCACCAGGCTCCGCCGTCCCTGGGATTCTCCAGGCAAGAACACTGGAGTGGGTTGCCATTTCCTTCTCCAATGCATGAAAGTGAAAATTGAAAGTGAAGTCGCTCAGTCGTGTCCGACTCTTCGAGACCCCATGGACTGCAGCCTACCAGGCTCCTCCGTCCATGGGATTTCCAGGCAAGAGTACTGGAGTGGGGTGCCATCGCCTTCTCTGAATTCTAGCTGAGGTCAAAGCTCGTTTTCCTGCTATCATTCTTCCTTAAGGGGTTCCCTGGGAAATCCTGAGGGCTGCTGGATTGTGAAAAGCCACCAGAAAAGAAATATCTCCCTGGAGAGTTCATTTTTACTCAAGGTTATAAGGCGGGATATAAATGTAGTTTTATAGTAAAAGAAATATGAAAATAGTATTAAAAAGTGGGGTACAAAATTCTAATATAAAGTTTTTAAATAGATTAATAACAAGTGGTCTTGTTGAATCACTTTGGCTTCACTCTTTGTGTGTGTGTGGTTTTTGTTTTTGTTTTTGTTTTTTCCTCCTTGGTAAATCAATTTATGAATCCCTTTACCCTGTCTTCTCTGGAAAGACGGGTTTGTTGGTTTTTCTGATCGGGGTGTGAGAGTTAAGGTTCTTAATCTGGGGACCCGAGAAAGTCTAGGAACACATGAGCCTTCTACATGGAAAATTCTGCAATACAGAAAATATCCCAAAGGATCCTTGACTTTCCAAAGGATAAGCTCTACATGGCAGGGAAAGAACAGTCAGGTATAACTTGTAGTTGACAGGATAATCATATTTACACATAGCCGTTTTCCTGGGCAACTTTTGAAGACCCAGTTATATCATAGCCAGAGAATAATAATGGTCACCAAGATATATGAGTGCACTATCTAACAAAAAGTTTGTATGTCACTTCCTATGAAGTTTGAGAGAGGAAGATTGAGCAGTAAAATGGTGTCAGTTCTGTGACTTCTTGACACCTATTATTTGAAATCAGGGTCAGTCTGGGAAACCCAGTATACATGGTGGAGTCAGAGTTGTTCCTCAAACTTGCACACTCCAGGAATATGTGTTAATATAACAAGTCAAGAAAATTAAGAAGTAAGATACACCTATTGCTTTTAAAAATATATAAAATAAGTCTAAATTAAGAAGACCCAAGTTCCCTGAATCACTCTATTTAGGACCTCTTATTTTTCTCATCAGAGGGACTTCCCTGGTGGCTCAGCGGTAAAGAGTCTGCCTGCAATGCTGGAGATGTGGGAGATGCAGTTTCAATCCCTGGCTCTGGAAGATCCCCTGAAGAAGGAAATGGCAACCCACTCTAGTATTCTTGTGGGGAAAATCCCATGGATGCAGGAGTCTAGTGGGCTATAGTCCATGGGGTCACAAAGAGTTGGACAGAACTTAGTGACTAAACACTAGTTCAGAGATTACAGACTTGTGGCTGGTAGCAATGTCTCCTTGAAATCTACACTACTGGCCTTTTGAAGGATTAAATGACAATCCTTAAAAATTAGGATATTCTCTTCCCCTCCTCCCCCATCTGGATTTCCAGCTTCTTTTGAAAATCATAGCATCTGTCAACACAGCAGCGTCCTGAGTAGTTGCTGTTGTTGTTACCTGAGTTGCTTTGCTCTACTTGGGCAAACCCGCGCTGTGTTACTGTTGTTTAGTTGCTGAGTCATGTCGGACTCTTTGCAACCCCGTGGGCTGCAACCTGCCAGGCTCCTCTGCCTGTGGGATTTTCCAAGCAAGAATACTGGAGTGGGTTGCTCTTCCCTTCTCCAGGGGATCTTGCCGATCCAGATATTGATCCTGTGTCTCCTGCTTGGCAGGCAGACTCTTTACTGCTGAGCCACCTGACCTCTTTCCCACCTGACCTCTTAACCCACGCTGACCTCTTTCTATTGTCCACCCCGGGCCTTGCCAGCCTGCTGGGTATTTGTCATCTCAACCTCTGCTGTAATCAAACGATCTGCAATGTGGAAAGCTTTTGAGTGAAGCATTATTTAGAGAGAATTGTGATGGATGAAGTAGATTATGGAGAAGAGTTTTGAATACTTCTCTGAGCCCTGCTCATAGTGTTTGTTTCCAAATGTTTAATTGGTGAATGAATGGCCCTATGACTTTCTATCAGTAATATGGTGGCAACAACTTCTCACATGAATTTATGGGTTAGGATACTTTAGAATTTCATTAAAAGATTAGTTCAGGCCAACTAAGAGAGATGACAATACTTAGTAGGAAGATTAAAACAAGTGTATTTCAAAATAACTGGAGTGGATTCCTTGAGAATAATTAGGTTAACGTCAATCTACTTGTGTTTCTAAAGAGAATCATTTTCTAGGAAACTTTAACCAATAGATAAAATTAATTTATAATTGGAAGATATGAAATATACTTTAAAATATATATTCTTTCAATCAACAAAACAGCTAAACCTGAACGCATGCATCCTTCTTTGCCTGCTATTTCTTAGATAAGGCAGCAAGTTACAGACCTCCTCAGGTTGAATGATTACACTTTGGATTTGACAGCATGAGGCCAGGGGTGGTGGCCAGGAGGAGCAACCCCACGCCCGAGGTCAGGGGCGGTGGCCAGGAGGACCAACCCCACGTCCAAGGAGCCATGGCTGTGCGGGCGCAGGAGGGCCTAGAGGAGGTATCCCACACTGAAGGTCAGGAAGGGCGGCGGTGAGGAGATACCCCTCGTCCAAGGTAAGGAGCAATAGCTGCGCTTTGCTGGAGCAGCTGTGAAAAGATACCCCACGCCCAAGGTAAGAGAAACCCAAGAAGGTGGGTGTTGCAAGAGGGCATCAGAGGGCAAATACACTGAAACCATACTCACAGAAAACTAGTCAATCTAATCACACTAGGACCACACCCTTGTCTAACTCAATGAAACTAAGCCATGCCCGTGGGGCAACCCGATTTGACAGAATGTGGTCCACTGGAGAAGGGAATGGCAAACCACTTCAGTATTCTTGCCTTGAGAACCCTATGAACGGTATAAAAAGGCAAAATGATAGGATACTGAAAGATAAACTCCCCAGGTCAGTTGCTGCTACTGCTAAGTTGCTTCAGTTGTGTCCGACTCTGTGTGACCCCAGAGACGGCAGCCCATGAGGCTCCCCTGTCCCTGGGATTTTCCAGGCAAGAACGCTGGAGTGGGTTGCCATTTCCTTCTCCCATGCATGAAAGGGAAAATTGGAAGTGAAGTCGCTCAGTCGTGTCTGACTCTTAGTGACCCCATGGACTGCAGCCTACCAGGCTCCTCTGTCCATGGGATTTTCCAGGCAAGAGTACTGGAGTAGGGTGCCATTGCCTTCTCCGCAGGTCAGTAGGTGCCCAATATGCTACTGGAGATCAGTGAGAAATAACTCCAGAAAGAATGAAGGGATGGAGCCAAAGCAAAAACAATACCCAGCTGTGGATGTGACTGGTGATAGAAGCAAGGTCCGATGCTGTAAAGAGCAATATTGCATAGGAACCTGGAATGTCAGGTCCATGAATCAAGGCATATTGGAAGTGGTCAAACAAGAGATGGCAAGAGTGAATGTCGACATTCTAGGAATCAGCGAACTGAAATGGACTGGAATGGGTGAATTTAACTCAGATGACTATTATATCTACTACTGCGGGCAGGAATCCCTCAGAAGAAATGGAGTGGCCATCATGGTCAACAAAAGAGTCCGAAATGCAGTACTTGGATGCAATCTCAAAAATAACAGAATGATCTCTGTTCCTTTCCAAGGCAAACCATTCAATATCACAGTAATCCAAGTCTATGCTCCAACTAGTAATGCTGAAGAAGCTGAAGTTGAACGGGTCTATGAAGACCTACAAGACCTTTTAGAACTAACACCCAAAAAAGATGTCCTTTTCATTATAGGGGACTGGAATGCAAAAATAGGAAGTCAAGAAACACCTGGAGTAACAGGCAAATTTGGCCTTGGAATATGGAATGAAGCTGGGCAAAGACATAGAGTTTTGCCAAGAAAATGCACTGGTCATAACAAACACCCTGTTCCAACAACACAAGAGAAGGCTCTATACATGGACATCACCAGATGGTCAACACCGAAATCAGACTGATTATATTCTTTGCAGACAAAGATGGAGAAGCTCTATACAGTCAGCAAAAACAAGACCAGGAGCTGACTGTGGCTCAGACCATGAACTCCTTATTGCTAAATTCAGACTTAAATTGAAGAAAGTAGGGAAAACCACTAGACCATTCAGGTATGACCTAAATCAAATCCTTATGATTATACAGTGGAAGTGAGAAATAGATTTAAGGGCCTAGATCTGATAGATAGAATGCCTGATAAACTATGGAATGAGGTTCGTGACATTGTCCAGGAGACAGGGATCAAGACCATTCCCATGGAAAAGAAATGCAAAAAAGCAAAATGGCTGTCTGGGGAGGCCTTACAAATAGCTGTGAAAAGAAGAGAAGCGAAAAGCAAAGGAGAAAAGGAAAGATATAAACATCTGAATGCAGAGTTCCAAAGAATAGCAAGAAGAGATAAGAAAGCCTTCTT
Organism: Bos taurus; assembly: GCF_002263795.3. Taxonomy (NCBI): domain Eukaryota; kingdom Metazoa; phylum Chordata; class Mammalia; order Artiodactyla; family Bovidae; genus Bos; species Bos taurus. Next base: position 6,604,395 of record NC_037340.1, on the reverse strand, counting down.
CAGCGATCAATGCAAAGAAATAGAGGAAAACAACAGAATGGGAAAGACTAGGGATCTCTTCAAGAAAATCAGAGATACCAAAGGAACATTTCATGCAAAGATGAGCTCGATAGAGGACAGAAATGGTATGGACCTAACAGAAGCAGAAGATATTAAGAAGAGATGGCAAGAATACACAGAAGAACTGTACAAAAAAGATCTTCATGACCCAGATAATCACGATGGTGTGATCACTGACCTAGAGCCAGACATCCTGGAATGTGAAGTCAGGTGGGCCTTAGAAAGCATCACTATGAACAAAGCTAGTGGAGGTGATGGAATTCCAGTTGAGCTATTTTAAATCCTGAAAGATGATGCTGTGAAAGTGCTGCACTCAATATGCCAGCAAATTTGGAAAACTCTGCAGTGGCCACAGGACTGGAAAAGGTCAGTTTGCATTCCAATCCCAAAGAAAGGCAATGCCAAAGAATGCTCAAACTACCACACAATTGCACTCATCTCACACGCTAGTAAAGTAATGTTCAAAATTCTCCAAGCCAGGCTTCAGCAATATGTGAACCGTGAACTTCCAGATGTTCAAGCTGGTTTTAGAAAAGGCAGAGGAACCAGTGATCAAATTGCCAACATCTGCTGGATCATGGAAAAAGAAAGCAGTTCCAGAAAAACATCTATTTCTGCTTTATTGACTATGCCAAAGCCTTTGACTGTGTGGATCACAATAAACTGTGGAAAATTCTGAGAGATGGGAATACCAGAACACCTGATCTGCCTCTTGAGAAATTTGTATGCAGATCAGGAAGCAACAGTTAAAACCGGACATGGAAAAACAGACTGGTTCCAAATAGGAAAAGGAGTTCGTCAAGGCTGTATATTGTCACCCTGTTTATTTAACTTACATGCAGAGTACATCATGAGAAACGCTGGACTGGAAGAAACACAAGCTGGAATCAAGATTGCTGGGAGAAATAGCAATAACCTCAGATATGCAGATGACACCACCCTCATGGCAGAAAGTGAAGAGGAACTCAAAAGCCTCTTAATGAAAGTGAAAGTGGAGAGTGAAAAAGTTGGCTTAAAGCTCAACATTCAGAAAACGAAGATCATGGCATCCGGTCCCACCACCTCATGGGAAATAGATGGGGAAACAGTGGAAACAGTGTCAGACTTTATTTTTCTGGGCTCCAAAATCACTGCAGATGGTGATTGCAGCCATGAAATTAAAAGATGCTTACTCCTTGGAAGGAAAGTTACGACCAACCTAGATAGCATATTCAAAAGCAGGGACATTACTTTGCCAACAAAGATCTGTCTAGTCAAGGTTATGGTTTTATCTGTGGTCATGTATGGATGTGAGAGTTGGACTGTGAAGAAGGCTGAGCACCAAAGAATTGATGCTTTTGAACTGTGGTGTTGGAGAAGACTCTCGAGAGTCCCTTGGACTGCAAGGAGATCCAACCAGTGCATTCTGAAGGAGATCAGCTCTGGGATTTCTTTGGAAGGAATGATGCTAAAGCTGAAACTCCAGTATTTTGGCCACCTCATGCGAAGAGTTGACTCATTGGAAAAGACTCTGATGCTGGGAGGGATTGGGGGCAGGAGGAGAAGGGGACGACAGGAGATGAGATGGCTGGATGGCATCACTGACTCGATGGACATGAGTCTGAGTGAAGTCCGGGAGTTGGTGATGGACAGGGAGGCCTGGTGTGCTGCGATTCATGGGGTTGCAAAGAGTTGGAAATGACTGAGCGACTGATCTGATCTGATCTGAAACGATTGTGCTTTTGCACTGATGTCATATGAGTTCATTGTGTTTGGTTTTACCAGCCAGACACTCACATTAAGTCCTTATGCAAAATACAAAATAAAACAAAATAAAAATATAAAGGTTAGGAAAAGGAATCTTTGCCAAAGATTGATGGGCAAAACTGTTTCCTCAAATTAAAGGCATTGAGAATGGTTGTAATAAGACTGTAGAATGATTTTTCTAGGCATTTTAAAGAAATAGAATATCCATGTGTTTACATGTTTATTGTGGTTTAATAAACCACCACCATTCTTAAAACAACGATTCTTGTTTGCTCAAGAATCTGTAATCTGAGCAAGGCTGGGGGGACATGGAGAAGGAAATGGCAAGCCACTCCAGTATTCTTGCCTGGAGAATCCCACGGACAGAGGAGCATGCGGAGGGCTACAGCCCATGGGATCACAAACGGTGGGATCACAAACGGTCGGACACAACTGAAGCAACTTAGCAGCAGTAGGGACAAGTCATCTCTACTCCATGAAGTACAATTGGAACAGACAGACTCCAGGGCTGGGGCACCCACTTCTAAGACAGCTGACTCACTCCGTCTACCAGCTGGTGCCACATCTGTCCTGGGTTACTTGGTCTTTCTCTGCTTGGGCTTCTCCTGAGCTGCAATGGCTTCCTTCAAACATGGTGGCTGGGTTCCAAGAGTGAGTTTGTTCTACGAGGACTGGGTTCAAGCTGCAAGGCTTTTGGTCAAGACTCAGTTTGCTTAGGGTGTCCTCAAAGTGAAATGGGCCAAAGCCGGTGACTGAGGATCATGATGGGAAAGGCGACCACACCCACAACCACAGAGGGGAAAACAGACCCTCGTCTGCCCTACTGCCCTAAGAACCCAGCAGGGTTTCTTCTTTCTGGAACATACTTTTTAAGCCATAATTGAGGCTCTCAGTGGAAGCCAATTTCAACTTGGTAACACCTAAATATATCTGAGCAAATAGGTTCTGGATGTTCCTTCCCTCAGAAAGAGCTGTTAGAAAAGGCAGTGGCTGCCCTAATATTTCCTGCTGCTTCTTGGCAAGTGTGGGTGAATTCAAAGTTATTTACAGTCTTGTAGGAGCATTTAGTAACAAACCTTCTGGATTCTGGCTTTTCTTCTTACTTAGGAGTGGTCGTCACCATCTAGCTAAGTCTCTAGCCTCAGACACTAGAGGGTGGTTACAGAACCAAGATAAAGTAGGGACAGAAAGAAGGAATCCCCTAAATGCATTTCTGCCCTCAGGGTGGGGATGGTTCAGAAGGTGAGTAGGCCAGGGACCAGTGTTACAGTCATTTTAGGGGCAAAGAGAGTCCTGAGTGGTAGTGATCTGAATTGATGCAGTGATGAAGAATTGGTGGGAATTAATATGATCCCCCTCACGTGAATAATGAGACTTAAATACTTTTTCTTCACATTATGTTGGGAGGGCCAATAAGGTCATTCGGGTTTGTCAGGAAGATAGCATGGAAAAACCCGAATCCACTTTTTGACTGACCGAATAATCAGCTGGAGGAGGCCAGACCTGAGGGTTTTAGTAGGCACTTCAAGGCTAGGGTAAGGGCTTTTGTTGAGAGAGGAGCACATTTTGGAGACTACAGCCTATTCACAAACGACCCAGACTCCAGAGCGATTCCCCCTCTCCACCTCTTTCGTCCCCTGGACACGAATTTAATTCACTGAATCGTGAGCTGGCCTCCAAGCAGCCCCACCTGTCCTGTGATCTTAGAACCATCTGACTTGTCCCCGCTTCCCCCCAGTTCTCCCAAGTGGGTTCCTTGCCACTCAGCTTCTCATTTTCCATGAGTAAAGCTGCTGGTTTGCCTATGCTAATCTGCTCCCAAGCAGGTGAGGTCACCCTGCTGCTCCTGCAGCTCAGAGCAGAGGGCTGGGCATCCAGTGGGAAGCTGGGGACTGCCTGACTGTTTTCACAAGTATCTTGCAGACCCGGCTTGGCTCCCTCTTTGAATAAGCTGACAACATTTTTTGGGTTCCTCCTCCTCCTCCTCAGCACGTTTCCCTCAAACATTCTGCCAGAGCAGGAGTGAAAAAAATTTTTTAAAGCCTCACATGGGAAAACAATTCAAAGTCTGTTTGGTTCCTGTGTGCAGCATGTAACAATAAGCCACGCTTTCTGAAGTGTCTTATAAAAAGGAATGCTTGTGATGTCAAATTTCAAAGAAAGACTTTGGCCCCAAATCAAGCTGTGAGTTCTGACAAGGCCCCACGGAACACTGAAAAGAAGTTGCCTTTCAAACAGAGAGACATTCCTACTCTACCAGGGGAAAATGCCACCCACTCCACATAATCTCAGCAGCGTTTACTTTCGCTTCCTTTTTTATTTCTTTTGAAGCATGGTGAATGCAGCCTGTTGTGATTTTCTGAGGGACTGAAATTCAGCTCAAGAATTTTAGCCTTTGCAACTGTGCTCCCTAAAACTCTTGAGAGAAAACAACAGTCTAGGAGGGATGTTTGTACATTAGGAGTTGAAAGCTCTTGGGTCTACATATTTCCTCTCCTGTATAAAGAAGAAATTCCCTCCTTAACCCATATCTAAACTTTTTAGTAGCCAAGCATTTGAAATGAGCCGAAGCAAAGAGTCCAAACACGGAAAACACTTTCTGCCAAGGACTTTCAATGAGGACAGCTTCAAAGAGCTTTACAGCAAAATATTGAAATGTCCCGGTCATTCAGATGAAGGGGGAGGGATCGCTTCTTACCTGGGATTCTTTCACCACCCCGTTCTTCCAGCAGTTTCCCCCGTGACAGTCGGCGGCACTCTGATTATGAGGCGTCCCATTGTAAACAGCACCACCTCCAGGATCAGCCATTTGTGGGAAATCGATGGAGGCCACAGACTCCCTTCCAGAGGCCCCGGGAGAGCTTGAGTTTTTGAAGTTGGTGAGGAGATAGGATAAAGCACTTCAGACTGAGCGCTTGGAGGAAAGCTACCAATCAGGGTTTTCCAGAGGAAGAGCAACAGCCTATCTTTGGAGCAGATCTTTGGAACTAAAAGCAAAGGATTACCTTTACATTCCTCAAATCAGATTGTGGCCTCCATGGCAACAAAACTGCTCCTGGAACTACAAAGGAGATAGCCAGCTCCTAGCCTGAATTGAGGCAACCGGCCGGCTGGAAAACCCAGTGGCAAATGGTAAGGAGGCTGGCCGGGAGGTGGAGAATCTTTTAAAGACACACACACACACATACCACAGTACACTCCCCAGGTGTCTCCTCCCGAAGACAGTCAGTGCTGAATTGACATTTACCCTTTCCTCACCCTGCTCCTGCATCTAATTACATTTCCGGTTGTAAACCAAGGACAAAGTCAACACTTCTTTTTGCTGTAAAAGAATGTTCAGAAGTGGTTGGCAGGGGCTAGAGGGAGGAGAGATGGGAAGTTTCTTTTTAACGTCGGAGAAGATGGAAAAAGTCGGGGCATGAATGGTGGTGATGATTGCCATATGAATGTGCCCTATGCCACTGAACTATACACTTAACAGTGGTTAAAAGGGTAAATTTGATATCATATATACTTAACCATAATGCAAAAATGGCAAACGAAAACCATTCAGAACCTACCGGGTTAAAACCAGTGACATCAAGAAGGACTAAGTGATCCAGAAAGATGTGGGTTCAATCTCTGGATCATGAAGATCCCCTGGAGGAGAGCATGGCAACCCACTCCAGCAGCCTAGCTTGGCGAATTCCATGGGCAGAGGAGGCTGGCAGGCTACAGTCCATAGGGTCATAAAGAGTCGGACATGACTGAGTGACTGAACATGCATAACTGCATTACCTTTATTATGTGACCTTGGGAAAGTGGTTTTCTCTCTTTTACCTTGATTTCTCCAGCTATAAAGTTAGATAAAACCTTTTTTGTGGGCTAACCTCTGATGGGGGAGTTTGTTATGAACACAGGTGTTGGAGGCAGCATCCTAGCCCTGATAGCTCTGGTTTACTTATCGGTTCTTATTCTCTCAATGCACTAGTTACCAGACAGATCTAAAGGCCTTGTGATGAGACAGATTGTTGGACAACGTTAATTATTTACAGCCTGTGTGAGTCCTCCCAAGCCTGCCCTCATGGTCCTCTTGAATGGAGACTTCTTCAACATCAGGCACTTAGAAAAGAAACGCGTTTCTTGGGTCAGTGAACACAAACAAGCAAACACAACAAAAAGACAGAAGTAGCCCTGCTGTCAGAGCCTCATGTCCTGGTTCTCAGCTCTTTTGGGCAGGGTTTGTCTCCCCTCTAGGAAGATGTGGCAGACAAAGGAAGTGATCAGAATGCTTCTCCCAACCATGCTTTTGCCTGTGAAGGTATCCTTTCCCATAGAGACCTGGGGCAAATGATGGAGCTAATACCAGTGTATGTGAAATAGATCACCAATGGGAGTTTGATGTATGACTCAGGGAACTCAAACCAGAGTGACAACCCAGAGAGGTGGAACGGGGTGGGACGTGGGAGGGAAGTTCAAGAGGGATGAGACATGTGTATACTTATGGCTGATGCATGCTGATGTATGGAAGAAACTGGCACAATATTGTAAAGCAATTAATCCTCCAATCATAAGTAAATAAATTTTTAGAAGTACTAAGTGTGCCCTTCCTTTCTGGTCTCAGGATCAGAATTTTTTATTGCATTTCTCCCAGCCTTTGTCTTCAAAGGAGGACTGCTCTCTTCTATGGTTGCTCCACTAAGATTTGGGAGCTAAATCTGTGTTGGCTTATTTCCTTCTAGATTTATATAAAAGAAAGAAGACTAAGAAGGAGTGCTTGGTAACTGCTGGTCTGACTGCCTCACCTTAGAAAGACACATTAAGTACATGGTGTTATTTTAATTGAGCTCTGTTGACCCTACAAAGTTATTTCTGAGTAAGGATTTTGATGTAAAACTTCTAAACCTTAGATGCTTCCACCTTTTCAGCTTTTTCCCCTCTTCTTCCTTTCCATCCCTGTTCTTTTTGAATTTCCTGTGTTTTCTTTCCCCCATCCTTCTTTCTCATCTTTTCTTCACATTTTTTCTTTCTTTCTTTTTGACAAGGGGGCAAAAAACACATGTAAAGAAAACATGTCAAGGGGAAGGCAGGAGGGATACGTTAGGAATTTAGAATTGACATATACAGACTTCTGAGAAGGAACTGGCAACCCATTCCAGTATTCTTGCCTGGAGAATCCCATGGACAGAAGAGTCTGGCAGACCATGGGGTCACAGAGTCAGACATGACTGAGCGGCTATATGATGATGATGACATATAAAATAGATAAATAACAGGGATCTGCGGTATAGCACAGGGAACTCAATTCAATACATTGTAATAACCTATAATAGAAGAGAAAGTAAAGAAAAGAATATGTATATTTTTATTCATACATATGTACAACAGAATCTCTTTGCTCTACACCTTAAACTAATACATTGTAACTTAACTATATTTTCAGTTCAGCTCAGTTCAGTCACTCAGTCATGTCTGACTCTTTGCGACCCCATAGACTGCATCATGTCAGGCTTCCCTGTCCATCACCAACTCCCAGAGCTTATTCAGACTCATGTCTAGTGAGTCAATGATGCCATCCAACCATCTTATCCTCTGTCATTCCCTTCTCCTCCCGACTTCAATTTTTCCCAGCATCAGGGTCTTTTCCAATGAGTCAGTTCTTCTGATCAGGTGGCCAAAGTATTGGAGCTTCAGCATCAGTCCTAATGAATATTCAGGACTGATTTACCTTAGGATTGACTGGTTGGATCTCCTTGCAGCCCAAGGAACTCTCAAGAGTCTTCTGTAACACCGCAGTTCAAAAGCATTAATTCTTCAGCCCTCAGCTTTCTTCATAGTCAAAATCTCACACCCATACATGACTACTGGAAAAACCATGGCTTTGACTAGATGGACCTTTGTTGGCAAAGTAATGTCTCTGCTTTTTAATATGCTGTGTAGGTTGGTCATAACTTTTCTTCCAAGGAGCAAGCATCTTCTAATTTCATGACTGCAGTCACCATCTGCAGTGATTTTGGAGCCAAGAAAATAAAGTCTGTCACTGTTTCCATTGTTTCCCCGTCTATTTGCGATGAAATGATGGGACCAGATGCCATGATCTTCATTTTTTGAACGTTGAGTTATAAGCCAGCTTTTTCACTCTCCTCTTTCACTTTCATCAAGAGGCTTTTTAGTTCTTCACTTTCTTCCATAAGGGGAATGTCATCTGAATATCTGAAGTTATTGATATTTCTCCCAACAATCTATATTCCAGCTGGAGCTTCATCCAGCCCGGCATTTCACATGATGCAGTCTGCATGTAAGTTTAATAAGCAGTGTGACAATATACAGCCTTGATGTACTCCTTTTCCAATATGGAACCAGTCTGTTATTCCATGTCCAGTTCTAATTGCTCCTTCTTGACCTGCATACAGATTTCTCAGGAGGCAGGTAAGCTGGTCTGGTATTCCCACCTCTTTCAGAATTTTTCACAATTTGTTGTGATCTACACAGTCAAAGACTTTGGCATAGTCAATAAAGCAGAAGTAGATTTTTTTGGGTATTTTTTTGCTTTATCGATGATCCAACGGATGTTGGGAATTTGATCTCTGGTTCCTCTGCCGTTTCTAAATCCAGCTTGAACATCTGGAAGTTCATGGTTCATGTACTGTTGAAGCCTGGCTTGGAGAATTTTGAGCATTTCTTTGCTAGTGTGTGAGAGGAATGCAATTGTGCAGTAGTTTGAACATTCTTTGGCATTGCCTTTATTTGGGGTTGTAATGAAAACTGACCTTTTCCAGTCCTGTGGCTACTTCTGAACTTTCCAAATGTTCTGGCATATTGAGTGCAGCGTTTTCACAGCATCATCTTTCAGGATTTGAAATAGCTCAACTGGAATTCCACCACCTCCACGAGCTTTGTTTGTAGTAACGCTTCCTAAGGCCCACTTGACTTGGCATCCTGGATGTCTGGCTCTAGATGAGTGATCACACCATTGTGGTTTCTAAGTCATGATGATCTTTTTTGTATAGTTTTTCTGTGTATTCTTGCCACCTCTTCTTAGTATCTTCTGCTTCTGTTAGGTCCATACCATTTCTGTCCTTTATTGTACCCTCCTTTGCATGAAATGTTCCCTTGATATCTCCAATTTTCTTGAAGTGATCCCTAGTCTTTCCCATTCCACTGTTTTCCTCTATTTCTTTGCACTGATCACTGAAGAAGGCGTTCTTATCTGTCTTTGCTATTCTTTGGAACTCTTCATTCAAATGGATATATCTTTCCTTTACTCCTTTGCCTTTAGCTTCTCTCCTTTTCTCAGTTATTTGTAAGGCCTCCTCAGATAACTGTGTTTTTGAATTTCTTTTTCTTGGGGATGGTCTTGATCCCTGTCTCCTGTACAATGTCATGAACCTCCGTCCATATTTCTTCAGGTACTCTGGTCTATTAGATTTAATCCCTTAAATCTATTTGTCACTTCCACTGTATAATTGTAAGGGATTTGATTTAGGTCCTACTTGAATGGTCTGTTGGTTAGTTTCTTCAATTTAAGTCTGAATTTGGCAATAAGGAGTTCATGATCTGAGCCACAGTCAGCTCCTGGTCTTGTTTTTGTTGACTGTATAGAGCTTCTCCATCTTTGGCTTCCAAGAATATAATCAATCCAATTCCAGTGTTGACCATCTGGTGATGTCTATGTGTAGAGTCTTCTCTTGTGTTGTTGGAACAGGGTGTTTGCTATGACCAGTGAGTTCTCTTGGAAAAATTCTATTAGCCTTTGACCTGCTTTGTTTTGTAATCCAAGGCCAAATTTGTCTGTTACTCTAGGTATCTCTTGATGTCCTACTTTTGCATTCCAGTCCCCTATGGTGAAAAGGACATCTTTTTTTGGTATTAGTTCTAGAAGGTCTTATAGGTCATCATAGAACCGTTCAATTTCAACTTCTTCAGCATTATTGGTTGGGGCATAGACTTGGATTACTGTGATAATGAATGGCTTGCCTTGGAAACGAACCGAGATCATTCTGTAGTTTTTGAGATTACACACAAGTATTGCATTTCAGACTCTTTCGTGACTATGATGGCTACTCCATTTCTTCTAATGGATTCCTGCCCACAGTAGTAGATATAATGGTCATCTGAGTTAAATTTACCCATTTTAGTTTGCTGATTCCTAAAATGTCTATGTTCACTCTTGCCATTTCTTGTTTGACCACTTCTAATTTATCTTGATTCATGCACCTAACATTCCAGGTTCCTATGCAAGATTTTTCTTTACAGCATTGGACTTTACTTCTATCACCAGTCACTTCCACAACTGGGTGTTGTTTTTGCTTTGGCTCCATCTCTTCATTCTTTCTTGATTTATTTCTCTATTCTTCTCCAGTACCATACTGGGCACCTACCAACCTGGGGAGTTCATCTTTCAGGATCATATATTTTTGCCTTTTCATACTGTTTATGGGGTTCTCAAGGCAAGATAACTGAAGTGGTTTGCCGTTCCCTTCTCCAGTGGACCACATTTTGTCAGAACTCTCCAGCATGCCCTGTTCATCTTGGGTAGCCCTACATGGCATGGCTCATAGTTTCATTGAGTTAGACAAGGCTGTGGTCCATGTGATCCATTTGATTATTCACACAGCCTGTGGCACAAGCCCTCTTGGAGGAGGTCACCAATAACCCCACCATAAAGCTGCGAGCAGATACCCAACTGCAGAACAATTATACCAAAGAAATTCTCACACTGCTAAGAAATTTCTAGGACCCACAACAGATTTTCCAACCTGGGGATCTGGCAAAGGGATTGAGAACCCCCAGGGAATTTGACTTTGGAGGCCAGTGGGATTTGATTAGAGAACTTACACAGGACTGGGGAAACAGACTCTTGCAGGGCACCAACAAAACCTTGTGGGCACCAGGACCCAGGAGAAAGGAGCAGTGACCCCACAAGAGACTGAGCCAGACTTGCCTGTGAGTGTCCAGGAGTCTCCAGTGGAGGCGTGGGTTGGTGGTGGCCTGCTGCAGGGTCAGGGGCACTGAATGCAGCAGTGTGTGCCCCGGACCTTTTGAAGGAGGCCGCCATTATCTTCATTACCTCCACCATAGATTGGTCTCAGGTCAAACAACAAGGAGGGAACACAGCCCCACCCATCAACAGAAAATTGGATTAAAGATTTACTGAACATGGCCCCATCCATCAGAACAAGGCCCAGTTTCCCTGCATTCAGTCTCTCCCATCAGGAAGCTTCCATAAGCCTCTTATCCTTATCTCTCAGAGGGCAGACAGAATGAAAACTATATTTAACACAAATTAAAAACAAAAGAAAACATTTCAAACCACAGTTGAAATCTGTTTCTCTTTTTTTCTTTCTAATCTCAACTGCCAACTTTGGGTAATCATATAATGACCTTCATGCAGTATGTACTACATGTTCTCACTTTTGAAACTTGCCATACTGGAATATGTGAAATTCTTTTCAAACATCAGGTACCTTGGATATGTACAATCAGTGTGGCTATTGTTTCATATCATCTCCATTTAAAATAAATGTGAAGGTCTGTCTGAGTGAGTGGTGGTTTTGGGTTTAAAGGTATCTACTGCTATTGGTTTGAATGTTTGTATGCTACCTAATTCCACAAGTTGAAATCCAGATTCCCAGAGGTGAAACTATTAGGTGGTGAGGCTGTTGGGAGATGATTAGATCAGAAGGGTGGAACCTTTGTGGTGGGATTAGTGCCCTTATAAGAAGCCCAGGAATATCCCTTGGTCCTTCAGCCCTGAGGAGTCACATCAGAAAGGTGGCTGTCTAGTATGCAACCTCTCACCAGACATCAAGTCTTCTGGTGCCTTGATCTTGGATTTCTCAGCTTCCAGAACTGAGAGAAATAAATTTCTGTTGTTTAATGGGGCACTTAGTTTATGGTATTTTGTTAAAGCAACCCAAATGGGTTAAAGATTCAATCACTAAAATACAAACTAAATATTGAGTATGAATAACTAGGACTGCTTTAGATCAACCAGCAAACTCAACAAATGTTTGAATAACTACTGTGTCTTGGGCCATTTGCTAAGCCTTTCCACACAACAGTGAACAAGACAGTTGTAATTTCTACCCTCACGGGAAAGCAGCTAGCAGCACCTTGCATATCTTCTATTCAAGAGATCTCTTAATTGAAGACTAAAATAAACCTGCCCATTAGTGTATTAAAGGCAAATATCTAAGTACTTAATTGATGACCTTGTGGTATTTCCTAAAGGGACTTTTTTTTTTTTTTGTACCTTTGTAAGCTTCTAGGGGTAGGCAAGAAAGGGGTGTTCAGAGGCTTGGTAGTGTGTTCTGAAAAAGTTCTGGGACCTATTGAGAAATGGAAAGTTGGTAGAAAATGGAGGAAACAAACCAAACAAATGGTCAGAATTATATGGTATCTGGTAATCCATTAATTCTCAGTGATTCAGTCTTTACTTTTATAATACAGGGTGATGCTGATGCAAAAACTAAAATCCCAACGTGCTAGGTGACCTCTCTAAAGCCACATGAGTGTGGGTCAGAAGTATGTTTTGAATTCTAGAATTTCTGGGTGCAGAGTGACTCCCAGATAGGACATCTCTCCTTCAACTGTTATCCTGAAAATCATCAACCACCAAATAAAGACGTAACAGAAATTTTTATGATTTAGGAAATTTGATTGAATTGTGCAAATAATAACAAACTATTTTATTTAGCCTTTCTGACCATTAAAATCCTGTAATTTATATAAAAAAGATGCAAAGATGTAATGGCATTTCAGTATCTACTAGAATTTGATACTCTGGGATTCCTCTGCAAGGAAGTACTTACACTTCTCAAAGAACTCAGTATGGAAAAATTCTGTGTAGAGAAAATTCTGTTCCAAAGCTTTTCTCATCAATTGTTTGTAAATAGCACAACAGAAGGAGGCCAGCTACTAACAATGCAGATATCAGATATTAGGTTGGTTTTTTAATTTGTATCAAGACATTTGCTAATAGAATGGCAATGCTATTTTCAAGTTAGAAAAAAGAAAATTTATTGATTCTTACCCCAGTGTCAGCAACAGTGGGGTAATTCTGCTTTTCTTCATGGTATAATCCTCCAGGGACAAGTGTCACCTAAGCCCTTACGATAGTAATTACCTTCAGAATGTCCCTTAGCAAAGGACAGGCAACTTCCCCTTCCCAGTGGATGTCCCAACATTTTGCTTATGAAACTGAGCATCTATTAAAGAACCCCAAAACCTTCAGGGCTCAGACTCAAGTCATAAACCTGGGTATTCCTAAGTAGTACTTGAGGGTCAGTATTATAACTCTAGATACTTGGAGATGAGCTTCTTGATGTCACTATATTTTGGGGAGCATCCATTGATTTTTGTTAAACCCCCAAACATTTTATTTCTGTCAACATGAATTTCTTTTTTTTCATTGGGTAATCATTGTATAAAGCAATGAGGATTTACATAAGTAGGTTTTAGATTAATATTTGGCATATTAAATTAGAAATGGAGACCTAGTAAAGTTCAGTCTATAAAGTTCTGTATGAAATAAGAAAAATCACTTTCACATTGTTAATTGAATAATATGTGATAGATGTATTTTGAGTAGGCTAAATTCTTAAAGCAAGAATGTCATTTACAAACAACTAAAGCACTGCCTTCAAGCACTTAAAACTTAATTTAATACCTTTAAAATTTAGAACATAGAACACTTTTATTTTATTTTGAATACTTTAAATGGCTATTGGGGAAGCTTTTAGCCTGAGCAAGCAAAACCTAGCCAAGCACAAACATGAATCATATAATTTTAATACATTTAAAATAAATTTATATGGCAAATCCAAGTTCTTCTCAATATCCTAATACTGTCTGTAGAAAACTTAATATTCTGTTATGTATACTGACTTAATGATTATAGATTCTTTAGCTCATTCACACACATAGATTATTCCTAAACTTAATAGACAAGTATTAATACTATGGGTTGATTTTCTTTATCATGCCCCTATTCAATTCAATATTCCCAGGATTGGAAATGCAGTCACCTGACTTTAAGGAACAAGTGTACCCTCTTGGGGACATTGAGGCTCCTGATATCATTCCTAAGGGGAAAGAGAATCAACAGGTGTGTGGGTGCCCAGGGCCTTGGAATCCGGGAAGGCTGACTCAGATCCCCAGGCTCTGGCTGGCCCCGTATTTTGCCATCGTGTCATCAGGGAACTCTGAGTTTAGACTGTGCAGCGATCTGCTCTTACCTGCTTATCTAGGAAGAGCAAGTTCTGGAATACTCCACCACTCACCTCTTTCTGGTCACACCATTCCTTGCCATGTTTCCACACTGTGCTTATTTGCTCACTCGTGCCCGACTCTTTGTGGCCCTGTGGACTGTAGCCCACCAGGCTCCTCTGTGCATGGGATTCTCCAGGCGACAGCACTAGAGTGGGTTGCCATGTCCTCCTCCAGGGGAACTTCCCAACCCAGGATCAAACCCAGGTCTCCTGCATTGCAGGCGGATTCTCTACCACCTGAACCACCAGAGAATTTTAAAAAATGTAGTTGTTTTACAGCATCTTGGTGGATCCTGTTTCTTTGCATACAGTTGTTCCATTGTGTGCTTAGACCCAGCTCTGGTTGCTGCAATGATGATTTTAGTCCTGGTTTCCTGTATTGCTGTTCCTTGGACATCAAGTTCCTTCATTAGCTCATATATTAATAAGTTCAGTGCATTTAATAAAGCAGAGCTGTGATAATCTAATCACCGATAACTCCTTTAGATCTTTTACAGCCTCAGTTCTCATTGTCAGGCTTCTGTAGGCATAGGGAACTGGACTGAATAGATATCAAATGATGTCAAAATACAGATTTTTAAAAATTAAATCTTTGAGATAAGCTTATTTCAATTTTATTTCCTTTTTAATTTAAAAATAAAATGCCATAACCATGTTATAGGACAACATTTTAATAAAGTTTTATTTTGTTACCTCTTTGATGGTTGAAATAAGATGGATAAAATACACATGAAACTCATTTATCCTGTATCAAAGCAGAGTTCTAGTAATAACGAACCTCTGAGATGGGTCTATTAGATGCAGTTCAATTAGATTTCTTTCAAATTAATGATTGTCTAAATAGGCCAGTCACTGTTCCTGGCTCTTAGGAAATAAAGATGAATTTGACACAACCAGAACCTTCAAAGAATTGTGGGCAAGAGAAACACATCAAGAGCTCTAGTCCAATAAGTGTGTGTGTGTGTGTGTGTGTGGCGGTGGAGGTGGGCGAGGGGAGGGGGTGGGTTCGAGAAAACCAGGGCGCATAGAAGATAAAGGAGCAGCTAATTTTGCCAAGTCATGGAAAACCACACATCAAAGGCAGGATTTGAAAGAGACTTGGAACATGAATGGGAGAGGATCAGGAGATAAGATGGGGAAAGAAGGTTTCAGACAGAGGGAGTGGCATGAAAGTTCAAATGTAAGGCATGCATAGGAAAATAGATGAGAAAAGAGACCTTGTAAGTGTGAAGAGAGACAGGTCAACTTTCTCCAAGGGAGACCGGAAGTCTGGAGTCCTTTTTGAATGGCAGACGGGACGAGGAGCTGGGAGAGCAGGAGGAAGGGGTGAAGCAGGCGGCCAGAGGACAACTCATAGCTCGCTTTCTAAAAATAAAATGTTTTATTGAAGTGGAAGTTGAGCTGATTTACAATGTTGTGTTAATTTCTACTGCACAGCAAAGTGATTTAGTTATGCATACATATATATATATATATATATATATATATATGCATTCTCTGTCATACTCTTTTCCATTATGTTTTATTATAGGATATTGAATATAGTTCCCTGTGCTATACAGTAGCACCTTGTTGTTAATCCATCCTATATATACTTTACTTGCATTTGCTAACCCCAAACTCCCATTCCAAACTCCCAAGCCTCCCCCACCCCATACCCCACTGGCAACGAAAAGTCTGTTTTCTTTGTCAGTCGGTCCGTTTCTATTTTTCAGATTAGTTTGTTTGTACCATAGTTTAGATTCCACATTTAAACCGTATCATATGACATTTGTCTTTCCCTGTCTAACTTTCTTCACTTAGTCCCATAATCTCTAGTTCAGTCAGTCAGTCAGTTCAGTTGCTCAGTCGTATCTGACTCTTTGCAACCCCATGAACCGCAGCATGCCAGGCCTCCCTGTCCATCACCAACGCCCATAGTTTACTCAAACTCATGTCCATTGAGTCAGTGATGCCATCCAGCCATGTCATCCTCTGTCTTCATCCCTGTCTCCTCCTGCCCTCAATCTTGCCCAGCATCAGGGTTGTTTCTAATGCGTCAGCTCTTCGCATAAGGTGGCCAAAGTATTGGAGTTGCAGCTTCATCAGTCTTTCCAATGAACACCCAGGACTGATCGCCTTTAGGATGGACTGGTTGGATCTCCTTGCAGTCCAAGGGACTCTCAAGAGTCTTCTCCAACACCACAGTTCAAAAGCATCAATTCTTTGGTGCTCAGCTTTCTTCACAGTCCAACTCTCACATCCATACATGACTACTGGAAAAACCATAGCCTTGACTAGACAGACCTTTGTTGGCAAAGTAATGTCTCTGCTTTTTAATATGCTGTCTAGGTTGGTCATAACTTTTCTTCTAAGGAGTAACCGTCTTTTAATTTCATGGCTGCAATCACCATCTTCAGTGATTTTGGAGCCCCCCAAAATAGTCTGCCACTGTTTCCACTGTTTCTCCATCTATTTGCCATGAAGTGATGGGACCGGATGCCATTATCTTTGTTTTCTGAATGTTGAGCTTTAAGCCAACTTTTTCACTCTCCTCTTTCACTTTCATCAAGAGGCTTTTTAGTTCCTCTTCACTCTCTGCCATAAGGGTGGTGTCATCTGCATATCTGAGGTTATTGATATTTCTCCCGGCAATCTTGATTCCAGCCTGTGTGCCTCCAGCCCAGCATTTCTCATGATGTACTCTTCACATAAGTTAGTAAACAAGGTGACAACATACAGCCTTGACATACTCCTTTTCCTATTTGGAACCAGTCTGTTTTTCCATGTCCAGTTCTAACTGTTGCTTCCTGACCTGCATACAGATTTCTCAAGAGGCAGGTCAGGTGGTCTGGTATTCCCATGTCTTTCAGAATTTTCCACAGTTTGTTGTGATCCACACAGTCAAAGGCTTTGGCATAGTCCATAAAGCAGAATAATCTATTTCAGGGGTCTCCAAACACTGGGATCTAATGCCTGATGACCTCAGGTGGGGCTGATATAATAATAATAGAAATATAGTGCATAATAAATGTAAAATGCTTGAATCACCCCAAAACCATCTCCAACCTGAGTCTGTGGAAAAATTGTCTTCTATGACACAGGTCCCTGGTACCGAAAAGGCTGGGGACTGCTGCTTTGGTCCATTCATGCTGCTGCAAATGGCATTATTTCACATTTTTTACAGCTGAGTAGTATGCCACTGTATGTATGGACCACATCCTCTTTATCCATTCATCTGTCAACGGGCATCTAGTTTGTTTCCACATCTTGGCTGTTGTGAATTATCCTGCCATAAACATATAAGTGCATGTACCTTTGTGAACTATAGTTGTCCAGATATATGCCCAGGGAGGGGATTGCATACAGCATTCTTGATATCCTCTGCTCTCCAAAGGAGTGGAAGGAAATCCAGATACTTCAGTGGGTTCCAAGTAGGGCTGAGAAGCAACTGTGAAGGCGTTAGTGCCTTCAAGGCTGCCAGGAAATCAAGGAGGTTGTTAGTGAGTACTCAGAATGGCTAGAGAGGGACTGCTGCTGTGTCCTGGAGGCTAGTCAGCAGCAGGCTGCCTGGAAGTGCATGTTGGTGCCAGAGAACATCCAGCACACCCCTGGGGAAGCACCGTGCTTCACTGTTGCAAAGAGCGAGACTGAGCAGACAGAACACTGCAGGCCGGGTGTGGAAACCCAGAACAGAAAGAAGGTTGTTCACTTTCTGCTCCTTCCAGAGTGGGCTACTGTGTAAGCAACCTTAGAACAGAGAGAGAGGGACAAGGGGGAAACACGTGACCAAACTGGAGACTTGTGACCAAACTGGAAATCAGAATTGACCAAGAAGTCCCTGAAATTCTCAGAGAAACCCCAGAAAATGACCGCATTAATTTGTCTGCTCTCTGATGGAAACAGCTACTTTTAACCAAGGTCAAGTGAAGTGTAGTTCTGACGCATCTGGGTTTTGTACACCACTGTGATTGAGAAAGTCAAGAATCACATATTTATCACTACCTACCTTTGCTTCCCTAGTGGCTTCCCTGGCGGCTCAGATGGTAAAGAATCTGCCTGCAATTCAGGAAACCCAGGTTTGATCCCTGGGTCAGGACAATCCCCTGGAGGAGAAAATGGCAACCCACTGTAGCATTCTTGCCTGAAGAACTTCATGCACAGAGGAACCTGGAGGGCTCTATTCCATGGGGTTGCAAAGAGTCAGACACGACTGAGTGATTTAACATACACACACCTTTGCTTGAAGGCTTCCAGGTGGCGCTAGTGGTAAAGAATTTGCCTGTTAATGCAGGAGATACAAGAGATGAGGGTTTGATCCCTGTCTGGAAGATCCCCTGGGGTAGGAAATGGCAACCCACTCCAGTAATCTTCCCTGAAAGATTCCATGGTCAAGAGGGACCTGGTGGGCTACAGTCCATGGGGTCACAAAGAGTCAGATGCAACTGAGCACGCACACACACACCTCTGCTTGAAGCAAGTCATACCCACCATTGCACATGCAGTCACTGCTTCTGGCTTTCAACAGACAGTCCTCTGACCTGCCAGCTGCTTCCTGCATCTCTCTGTGCCTGAGCAGGTTTCTCTGACCATAGCATGTGCTCCGCTCGTGCAACAAGGCCAGATGTGCTGGGGAGTCGCATCCCTTGGAGCAATCCTCAGCCAACGAGGGTAAGGAGCTGTCTATAAAAGCCCTGTACTTTTTCTTCTCTACGGGATGATTCTGAGGGGTGTGCACAGTCTCTCTAGAGTCCCAGAAGGATTGTGTCCCTTTCCCTTTGACAGTAACTCTCATGTGAAAGCATCTATTGTTAGCTTTCCTCACTTCCTGGTTTACCTATCATTCTTCTTGAAAACACCCCCTAATAAACTGCTTGCATCCGAATCCTTGTCTCAGAGTCTATTTGGGGGAAACCTAAACAAAAACAAACAGGGCCCAGTTAGTTGATCAGAGATCCGATTGGATCTTTTGAATTATGACGTCAGATTGCCCTGAACATTAGGAGAGTTAGCATATGAGAAACCTCAATATGTTCATTGAGTAAAACGTCAATAAATTTGGGAGAGAGACAGGAAAGCTGTGCTCTTGTGCTTCCTACAGGAAATGTTTGCCAGATATTTGTGAGAAGAAGGTCTCTACATCCTCATTAGGGGAAGGAAAGCCATGCATTTTGAGTTACAATATCATAAAGGCCTAAACATTTGAATGAGGATCAAGCTCCACAGATTCTTTTAGCATGTATTTTATTTGGAGAAAAAGTAAAATGGATTTATCCTTTCTTTAAAGTTTTCCTGAGTAGAGATCCTGTTTTTAGCTGCCAAGGGATGATAAATGGAGATTATGTGCTCAGTGTCTTTATTAGTTTTCTATTGCTGCTGTAATAAATTATCAAAGACTTGGCTAAAACAGCACAGATTCATCACCTTGCAGTAAGTCAGGACTCTGACATGGCTCTCACTGGGCTAAAATCAAGGTATCAGCAGGGACTGACATATATATACACACACACACAATTGATACTATATATAAAATGGATAACTAATGAGATCCTATCGTATAGCTCAATGCTCTGTGGTGAACTAAATGGGAAGGAAATCCAGAAAAGAGGGGTGTGTGTGTGTGTGTGTCTGTATACTTATAGCTGATTTATTTTGCTTTATAGTAGAAAATAACACAGTGTTGTAAAGCAAATATACTCCAGTAACAATTAATTTTTGAAAAAAGGTATCCTGTGGTACATCCCTTTCTAGACGCTCTAGGGGAGGATCTGTTTCACTGGCTTTTTGAGCTTCTAGGGGCCACCCGTGTTCCTGGGCTTATGGCCCCCTTCCTCCACCTCAAAGCCGGCAATGTGGCATCTCTGACTGACTACAGCTGGGAAGGTTCTCTGCTTTCAAGAAGTCATGTGATTAGATTGATGATCTGGATATTCCAAGATAATGTCAGAATAATTTCAATCACTTCATAAAATCCTTTTTGCCGTGTTCAATAACATATTTAGAAGTTCCAGGGATGATGGTATGGACATCTTTGGGTGGCCATTATGCTGCCTACCACGGTACCTATAGCTACTAACTCGAAATAGATAAAAAAGAAAAAATCACAGAGTGTATCTTTAGTTTATTGTTTTTAGTTTTGAAGGAATACAGTAAATGCATATTTTTAAAGGCTTCCATAGGTTCATTCTCAGATTGACTATCCCAAACTACTTTTGGGAATTTTTTTTTAATTGCAATCTAATATTCATAGGCCAAAGCACACTTCAACAAGTGACCTTCTCTGGAAGCTACAATCAGATCAAGAAATAGGACGTGTCTAGCATACAGACCTCTTCTCATGCTCTGCCACACTCGCATTCCCTTCTCTCCCGCAGAAAACAGTCTCTCGATTTCTATATCACAGATTTGTTCTGCCTCTAAATCTGATCCAGAGAGAATTATACAGAATATATCCTTTTGTGTCTGCTTCCTCCAGTCATTTACTGCCTTAAGAGGTTTTCCTTTTGTACCAATAACATGTTCATTCTCACTTGTATAGAGTTTCCATTTTATGAACATATCACCATTTATTTATGCATTACATGGTGGCCATTTGGATTGTTTCTAGGTTGTAACTAATGTTGACACTGTGAATTTTCCAGTGTATCTCTCTGTAACCATATACATACATTAATGTTGGGTATCTATGGAATGGAATCCCTGGGACATAAAGTGTGCACATACTCATCTTTGGACGATATTGACAAGTGTTCCAGGTGTTTGGACCATGAGCATTCTGGTTGTTCTACATCCTTAGCAACATTCGGTATTGTCAGTCTTTTAAATGTGTTAACCTTTCGGGTGAGTGTATAGTGATATCTCATTAAGATTTGTTTGTTGTTCTCTTTTTTTTTTTTTAAGGTAGAATTTACAGATAGTTAAATACACAGATCTTAAGGGTTTGAATAATTTTTTTCAAACTCTAAGCTTGTTTGAACAATTCAATGAATTCAATGAATTTTATCAAACTCTAAGGGCTGAAGGGCTTCCCGGGTGGCTCAGTGGAAGAGAATCTGCCTACGAATGCAGAAGATGCAGGAAATGTGGGTTTGATCCCTGGGTCAGAAAGATCCCCTGGAGAAGGAAATGGCAACCCTCTCCAGTATTCTTGCCTGGGAAATCCCTTGGACAGAGAAGCTTGGTGGGCTGCAGTCCATAGGGTCACAAAGAGTCAGATGTGACTGAGCGACTGCACGCAAGCTTCTTTGAACTTTAAGATTCCAATTTGTGTGTTTTTCTATCAAGACTGCTTTGGGAGAATTAAATCTCTTGTGATTGAAGAGGGAAAACTGTGTTTACTTTACGCTCTTAACCCACTCCTTCTAGTGCTAAGTGTAATATACAGGCACAAGCAAGCATCCAATCAAGCTTGTGAACCACTGGACTGACTGAATCAGAACATGTTACTCATTTCACAGGCCATTTACCTTCAGACCTGAGGGGACACTTGTCCTGGAAAAGGGAAGGCAGAGACTCAGAAACATTACATAGTAACCAGGCATCACGAGAGTTTGCCTATTTGTCTCCAAGCTCTTGGATATGGTGCCAAACCACAAGTATGTGATAAGAATTAGCTCAAGAGCATTCAGAATTCAAAACAGTCTCCTTCCTTTTCTCAGCTCTTGTCACATTCTTGCGGGAGTCACATACCATCAGGTAGTTACGTCATTGTTAAAATGCAGATGCATGCTCCTGGCACACAGCGGTGCTGATGCTGCGCATTACGGCACGTGCATCATGTAGTTTTGTTTTGCCTGCAAGTTAAGAAGGTAGAAAATAGAATGGCTGTGAGTAAACAGTGACCTGAATGGTCTTTGTCCAATGAAACAGCCTCAACTTTGATTTTAGTTATATGTATCTTGTGAAGGCTGGGTGGCATAGATAACTAGCATTGCTTGGATTGAGTGAATGTATTTCTCTGATTCTTGTTTGTTTCCATCTATAAAAGATGATAACGGCCTCCAGGGCTGCTACATGGACTATGTGAGTGAACACCGGAAAGCATGCGGTACAAAAGTTTTGAGTCTCTCTTCTTCCTTTACTCACAAACACTGTTGTTGCTCAAGTCACTGAGTCGTGTCTGACTCTTTGTGACCTCATGGTCACAAAGGCTGTAACCCACCAGCCTCCTCTGTCCATGGGATTCCTCAAGCAAGGATACTGGAGTGAGTTGCTGTTTCCTTCTCCAGGGGATCTTCCCAGCCCAGGGATTGGACCTGAGTCTTGTGCATAGACAGGCAGGTTCTTTACCACTGAGCCACCATAAATAACGTTAGTGATAATATCATGACATTCGTGGAGTTAAGTAAAAAAGGTCCAAATATCACAAGCTAAGCTTAATCAATGATATGAAGTCATCCATTGAGAAGGCTCCGCTGAGGACTGTGACTGCAAATTGTTACTTCTACACAGGAAACCAGGAAGGGCCCTGGGCATTGATAGGAACCGTATAACTCAGCTCAAGTGTGAGGTCCACTGAAGTGACCCAGGCCATATCAGATTGTGCTTTCCAAGACCATTGTGATCCACTCCCTTCCCTTGACCACAGGAGAAAAGGCACAGAAAGAATAGTGTCCCTGGGGGAGTTTTATGGGTCAGGCCTGGAAGTGACACACATCTTGTTTTCCTAATTCCGCTGGCTGCAGTTCAGGCACCTGGCCATACTTCACGGTAAAGGAGGCTGGGAAATGCCATGAAGCTATCTGTGCATCTGGGAAGAAGAGAGAAAGGTAGATTTTCATGACTGCTAGACATCTCAGCACAGACGGTCCAGAGTCTGACCCTGGGCAGTCTTTCCCACAATCATGGCAATATACTCATTGCCACATCACTGTGGCAGCAATGCAGGAAAGATAAAAGGCTCTTAATTTTTTTTTTAAACTTTAAATTTTATACTGGAGAAATAGCTGATTAAACATTGTGAGAGCTTTTGGTGCACAGCTAAGGGACACAGTCATACATACATGCGTATCTATTCCCCGCCAGCATCCCCTCCCCACAGGCTGCCACATGTCACTGCACAGAGCTCCATGTGTGCTATACAGGAGGACCTAGTTGCTTATTCATTTTAAATATACCAGTGGGTATATGTCAATGCCAATTTTTAAAAATTTTGCTATGCCTGATCTTCATTTCAGCATGCACAATCTTGTTCCTTGACCAGGGATTGAACCTGGGCCCCCTACACTGGGGGCCTGGAGTCATAACCACTGGAATATTAGGGAAGTAGTCCCTTAAAAATGTTTATAAAATACTGTTGTTTAAAACCTATTTCCAAACTTCTTGAATGCGAAGACTCCATGAAAGGCATTTATATCTCCTGTCTCTCCTAGGTAATATATCTGGACTCCTAAGTATGACTGGGTCACTTTACACCTTTACTGGGCAGTTTAAAAATCTATCTGGTTCCAGGGAGGTGGGAGGAGGGTCAGGATGGGGAACACATGTACACCCACGGCTGATTCATGTGAATGTATGGCAAAAGCCACCACAATATTGTAAAGTAATTAGCCTCCATTAAAAAAAAAAAATCTATCTGGTTCCAAACTCTCAAAGGATAAATCCACCCTCTGGTGGCCTGACCCTGGAGGTGAGTCCTCAGATTATTCTATGCTTTGGGATGGAGAAATTTTCTAAGCTTCTAAGAGGCATGTGGCTAAGCCTTTCTGATGCTGGTAATAAGAGGTTCAGGATTGTGGATCCTTCTAAGGATCTCTAGATCTCAATCTCTAGATTGAGCTTTGGGCCTGTTGGTGGGCTAAATCTCTCTAAGCACAGCTGTTACCAAATCACAAGTCCATGTGCCCCAAGCACGGTGAGGCCAATCAATACTAAGACATTAGAGATTGGAAAAGAGAAGAATTGACTACAGGTTCATACAAGGAGATGGGTGGCTCATGCCCTAAGAACCCCAAAGTGACTGATAGCTCTCAGCAAGCCCCTTTAAAAGGAAAAGTTGAGGGAGGGGTGGGATTCATTGTTGCAGACTTCTTGATGTCAGATCCTTTTTTCTTGAGGTCAGGCCATGGTCAGGTAACAATGTTCCTATAAATTTCTATCAAATGAATGTTACTCTCCCTCCTGACAAGGAAGGGCAAAGGTCCCAAAGCGCAGCTTTCCCGCTCCACGGTCCCAGTCTTGGCTAAGAGGATGCAGATCTCGATTGGCAGCCCCTGTAGGGCCTGGTTCCCGCACTCTGCCTAGCTGTCGTCCCCGAGGGAGTCAGCCATCCCACCCCGCTGGCTTTCAGTCTCCTCAGGCTGCCCAAAGTGGAGAGAGGTTTACCACTGCCTTGAGGGCTGGGCTGAGGGCTCTGGAGCCCTGCAGGGAGTAATTCCCAGTCTGTTCCCTGAAGCGAGAAGGCCAGGGTCTGCCTCTTACCTGACTCTCGACCTCACGACCACTCTTCCACTGTGGTCTGAATCCCTTTACTAACTGTCATTTCTTAATAGTTGGTTGCTTGTGGGTGGTGCCCACTGAAGCACCGACCAACGGCTGAGCAGGACCCCTTACCTGGTAACAGGGTGCAGTGTAATGATGTGCAGTAATGACGGGCGTGCTGAGGGCTGAGCTCGCTGCGCTGCGGTGCACAGCCGCCGTATGTACAGCACATAAATAACAGCCCGTGACTACTCTGTGCCCAAATATAACCTTTTCCTACTACTCAATTTTAATTTGGAGCACTGTCTCCTCCTTCCATTAGGTGGTTAAGATAATCTCAGTCCAGACATCTAGTTATGAGGAGCTTTTGTGAGATCAGGTTGTGATGGAGACAGCAGACTTGGAGAATGTCAATGTCCTTGTGAAACCATTCACCTCAGATTGGGACTTGAACTTATGTGCTAGGACTTGAACCCAGCCAAAACACTGCCTGGGACTCTTATGCACAATATTTTAATGAGAACCACCTACCTGGTGTCTGGACTTACTGAGGCTCAGGTTCTTGGGTTCTCGTTGCCTCATCACAGAAAGAATTCAGTGAGAGACAGAGTGATAGCTAAGAAGTGGATTTATTTAGAGAGAAACACACTCCACAGACAGAGTGTGGGTCATCGCAGAAGAAAGAAGCAGCCTGAGACTCCAATCCTTCGGCCACCTGATGCGAAGAACCGACTCACTGGAAAAGACCCTGATGCTGGAAAAGATTGAAGGTAGAGGAGAAGGGGACAACAGAGGATGAGATGGTTGGATGGCATCACCGACTCAATGGACATGAGTTTGAGTAGACTCCGGGGGTTGGTGCTGGACAGGGAAGCCTGGCATGCTGCAGTCCATGGGGTCACAAAAAGCCAGACATGATTGAGCGACTGAACTGAACTGAACTTGCCGGGGTCCAGCCCCGGTGGATCCAGGGAATTTGAAGCGGGGACGGCGTCGGCGAGGATCAGGAAACAACTGCTTAATTAAACGTTAATTAAGGATATAAAGAGTAATAGAATAAGGATAGCTCAGTGAGGAAATTCAGTGGAAAAAAGAGGCTGAATAATTCAGCCAGAAGGTAAGAGAAAGAATGACATGGTGAGACCAAGTTTCGGTGAACAAGGCCCGCACTTTATTTTCCAAAGTAGTTTTTATACCTTAAGTTATGCATAGAGGATAATGGGGGAAGGGGTAGAGTCATGCAGTAAGCCAGGCTTTCTTCCTGCAAACTTATCATATGCAAAAGTTTAGGTGATTTGCATCATCTTCTGGCCTGGAGGCCTTTTCCTCTAAAGGTGATTATTCTAAAGTCAGGCACCAGCCTCCAAAAAGCATTAGATAAAGTTGCATTCCTACAGAGCAAAGGTGTGGTGGGCTATAACAAGAAAAAGAATTAACTCAAGGGTCCCAGGTTACAAACATTAAAGCTACTATTTACACCAATTATATTAATCAATACACTGCCAGGGACACAGCAGGTAAGGGATATGGAGACTTAGCAGCAAACATTGGCCCAACAAGTGAAAATCCCTTCACCAATACAATTTCTAATCAATTTTTAACTGCTCAAAGGAATCTGTATTTAGACAGTTTAGAACATCTCATGCCTCTCACAGTTTGGAGGCTCTGAGCAATCACATGTGGCCGGATAAACCTATTCAGGCAGGCTAGAGGACTTCCAAGGGAGTTTGTAGGTTGAAACACTGTCACACCCAGGAATTATTAACTGGAGCTGTAAGCTAACTCTTTTTTCAGAGAGAGGTAGTGGGGCACAGCCCCCCGTAAAGTCAGAGGTGTAGGTGAAAGCACAAAGCAGAAAGTAGGCAGACTCTGGTTTTGGGGGTAGATTGCTCGAGAATTTCCAGGGAGACTCCTGAGGCTTGATCCCGCCTTTGCGTATGCCAAGCCTCCTTCCTCATGACCTTTGCCAGGGGCGGAGCTCGCTCCCCGCATGAACTGAATGAGTGGCAGGATCATTCAAACTATTTTGGGGAAGGGGCAGAGATTTCCAGGAATTGGGCCACCAGCCACATTTTGATCTCTGGTGGTTGGAACCTTCATGGTGCCTGTGGGTGGTCATGTAGCTTGCTGATGTGTTACAGTGAGCATATACTGAAGCTCAAGGTCTAGTGGATGTCAACTTGCTTGCTATCTTGGACCCATTTGGTTCTAATCAGGTTATTTTGTGTCCCTGGGCCATATCATTCTTTCAAAGGTTGTGCCCTGTCTTTGGGGCTTCCCAGGTGGCACTAGTGGTAAAGAACCCACCTGCTAATGCATGAGACATAAGAGACAGTTCAGTCTCTGGGCTGGGAAGATCCCCTGGAGGAGGGCATCGAAACCCACTCCAGTATTCTTGCGTGGAGAATCCCATGGACAGAAGAACTGGCAGACTACAGTCTATAGGGTCACAAAGAGTCAGACTGTACTGAAGTGACTTAGCAAACATGCACAAACTGCCTCCTTCCCTCCTGTTTCTCTTGATCCTTGATACATGCTATTGGGTGTCTTCTAATTCTGCCCTTCTGCCCACTTCAATTCTGGCAGATTTCAGATTTCTCTCTGCTTTCCCTGCGCTATGTGGGAAGGCAAAGAAGTCATTCTGCTCCCCCTGCCAGACTAGGAGTCGGGGGTCCTTCCAAACTTGCCCAGGGCCCCATTCACCTAGGTTCCTGCTCAAGGGAGTGTCTCCTGCTAAGCGGCACTGCCTGGGGTGCAGGACAAGCCCCTCCCACTGCCACCCATCTGTGCCTCCGCTCGCCTTATTTCCCTTCTAATCACCCTCTGCTCAACCTGGAAGCATCTCTCCTCGAGTCCCCCAGAACACCCCTTTCTCCCCAAACCTGCTGCTGTCATTCATGTGAGTGTTTTTGTGTTCCCCTAAGCACTTCACTTTTGGAACACAGAAGTCCAGAATAGTTTATTTACTCTTTTTATTCCTCTGCATTCTCTTTTTGTAAGCTCTCCCTCTTAGTTCAATGAGAATAGAACATTTTAACAGCTACGATGAGGGATGGGGAGGACTGTGATGATGCCTGTTAGTTAATGTATTATTCTAATAATAATCCATATGTTTTAGAATAACATATATCAGAATAATACTTTACAATGCTATTCACCTACCTACCTTACAACACAGAAACAAATGAATACATACAAAGAAAGCAAGCAGACAATGTCCCACTATAGTATCTGAAATGGATGTGTGTGAGCTTAAGTATTTCACAGTGTTTCCATTCAGTTGCATACACTGAAGTATACTGTATATAAATTTGTAAGAAAAAAATGCTCATGACTTGGAAATAAATGAGAAAAATTATGCAGTGTCCTTTCACGGTTTGTAAATTCTGAGGAGATCATCTGATTCTGCAAGCTTTTTTGATTGATTTATGTTTACTATTTTACAATTCTGTAGGGATAGACGTCAATAGGTAGGAAAACTGATAGCAAAGGCTATGATGATTCTTGTGGCTAACCATGCAAATAAATATTGACTGGTAGAGATATAATCAATTTCTGCCAATTTGAAGAGACTACCCCAAACATTATATTGCATCACCTTAGAAGACACTACTCCATTTTATACTTAGAAATTTCATTTCTATTTATATCTATCTACATCAATATTTGTCCATTATTCAAATTCTCCCTTGACCCAGTTAACATACTACTGTTGATTACTGATGACAAATTGAATGAAACCCTTGATGTGTTCATTTTACGAAATTTTGTTTGAAAACAAAGCTTGGGAATTAAGCTTTTTTACTTTGGAAGATTACACTATTGCCATTCGTCATAAAAAACTGTTTCTTTGGTGTCTAAACCGCCACTCTCAGCCTCTTTTTGCTCCATCAGCAATATTCCCAACAGTTTCTCAGGGTTCTTCCACATTTCATTTAGTCTTCAAAATAATCTTCACAATGATAGGTAGTAAAATTTCTATTTGGCACATTAAAAATGGAGGCTCAGAGAATGGTTTGTTTAATTTTAGGTCCCAGGTAGCTAAAAAACACTCTGTAAGAGAGCTGTGTTTCCAATAGTTATCAAGCATGCTTTTAACCCCTTGACCTTTGTTACCC
Organism: Bos taurus; assembly: GCF_002263795.3. Classification (NCBI taxonomy): domain Eukaryota; kingdom Metazoa; phylum Chordata; class Mammalia; order Artiodactyla; family Bovidae; genus Bos; species Bos taurus. The sequence continues at coordinate 6,575,822 of NC_037340.1, read as the reverse complement.
CGAACAGTTTTAAGGTCAACATTTCTTAGGATTACACACGCAATACTCCTGTAAGTTTTAAAGTATTGGAAGGGCTTAGAGTCCTCATTTTAAGTATTTTCAAGAAAAAGCAAGCTGTTAGCTTTGGATTTTTAAATTCAAAGCAACATTTGGTAAGAAATGAAGACTACTGAGCCAATAATTTTTGTATCTACTTTATGCCTGTAGGACGCTGGGTAATGGATGTCAGTTGAATCAAGGAATCAGTTCAGTTCAGTTCAGTTGCTCAGTCATGTCTGACTCTGCAACCCCATGGACTGCAGCATGCCAGGCTTCCCTGTCCATCACCAACTCCCAGAGCCTACTCAAACTCATGTCCATCGCAAAGGTGATGCCATCCAAGCATCTCATCCTCTGCCGTCCCTTTCTCCTCCCATCTCCAATCTTTCCCAGCATCAGGGTCTTTTCCAATGAGTCGGTTCTTCACGTTAGGTGGTCATAGTATTGGAGTTTCAGCTTCAGCATCGGTCCTTCCAATGAATATTCAGGACTGATTTCCTTTAGGATTGACTGGTTTGATCTCCTTGCAGTCCAAGGGACTCTCAAGAGTCAAGGAATATATAATATTTAAGTGGTTAGCAATGAAGAGGTTTCCCTGGTGGCTCAGTGGTAAAGAAACCACCCGCAATGTAAGAGCTGCAAAAGATGTGGGTTCGGTCCCTAGGTTGGAAAGATCCCCTGGAGAAGGAAATGGCAATCCACCCCAGTATTCTTGCCTCAAGAATCCCATAGACAGAGGAGCCTGGCAGGCTATGGTCCACAGGGTCACAAAGAGTCAGACACAGCTAAAGAGACTTGCCCGCTTGCCAGCAATTAAGAATCTAACTGAGAAGGCAAGGAATGTGCATGTAAAATAAAATTTATTCCTTATAATTAAAAGATCTAAACAAATATTTTTCAGAAAAGGAATAGATGACAACACAATTAATGAGTAACTGCTGATCAAACGAATTATTCTTCTCAACGGAGGAAAGAGAAAAGCACAAAAGACAATGCTTGGTATTCAGATTCAAAATCAGTCAGTCAATCCTGATTATTTTCCTTTTTCTCACCATGCCAAACTCCAAGAAAGGTGTCATTCAAAGTCAAATGGCATCTGTAGTGGTATAACATATGAAGTATCTTAGAACATATATAAGAATTCTTGCCTTCTTCAGACTAGCTTGTATTCATTGTTTTTTTCCTGCCCTGATCTCATGGTTCACAACATTTTGAAGAGCTGCATTTCTTCTTGAACATCCAGATAGAGAAAATATATTGAATAAGTAGACCTAAGGCAATGGTTTAACCCTGGACCCCATCCAGTCTTAACTTTCCCAAGGGTAGTCATTATCTTGACTTCTAGCAGCAGAGATTGTTTCTTTTACTCAGCATTATGATTGTGAGGTTTTTGGATACAGTTGCATGTAATTGTAATTTGTTCATTCTTCTTGCTGGATAGCATTCATTGTATAGAATCGTAAAATTGTTACTCTTATTGTCATAGTAAGTCTCCTTCCTCCCCAAGTTTGTCTTCTCTCATGCACCAACAACATACACAACCCGCTGTGATGAATTTTCTCTACTCTGAAAGGAAGTGGGGAAGGGAAGGTTGTATATTAACTGGGTTTTGACCTTTGAATAGGGTGTTGGTTGCCCAGTAACCAAGATTGGTTAAACATCCAGAAGATATTGGTTGACACATCATCTTCTTTCCAAATGGCTACTTTTTTTTTTCCCCCTCCTGTGACTGAGCTAGTGAAGGAAACTTAAGTTGGCAACACACCAAATCTAAACTCAACCTGTTTTTCCAGTTCTGGGAATCTGACAACTTTCCCTCACTCCATTTTGAACTAGTTAGTATCCAGTTCTTGCCATAGTAGTCTGATGATGAGTATGAAGAAATCACATGTAAGTAGGGAAGTCTGAAAAAATTCATAGAAACAGACCACAAGTAACATGGACATGAGTTCAGATATTTTCTTCTAGTGTTTTGAAATTGAATAGCACACAGTTCGCTGATTTCCTTTTTTTAAGGGAAAGTGACTTCACTCTACTCAGAGTTGTGCAATCATCACCAAAGCTATGTTAGAACATCTTCATGACTCTAAAAGGAAACTCCACACCCCTTAGAAGTTACTGCTCATTTCTCAGTTTCCCTCTCCCCCTACCTCCCCACCACCTTCCTCTAGTTAGACAACTATTCACCTATTTTTGGACTCTACAGTTTTACCTTTTCTGAACGTTTCATATCAGTGGAATCATACAATACGTGTTCTTTTGGGAATGGCTTTTTTTTATCACTGCTTTATTCCTTTTTTAAGGTTGAATATTCCATTGTATAGATATACCACATTTTGTTTATCCATATATCAGTTGGTGGATATTTGGATTGTTTCCACTTTTTGGTTATTATGAGTAATGCTGCAGTGAATATTTGTATATAGATTTTTATTTCTTTTGAGTATACACATAGGAGAGGAATTGCTAGACCATACATAAAAATCCTAAAAGATGATGCTATTAAAGTGCTGCACTCAATATGCCAGCAAATTTGGAAAACTCTGCAGTGGCCACAGGACTGGTAAAGCTCAGTTATCATTCCAATCACAAAGAAAGGCAATGACAAAGAATCTTCAAACTACTATATAATTGCTCTCATTTCACATGTTAGCAATGTAATGCTCAAAATCCTTCAAGCTAGGCTTTAATAGTACCCGAACTGAGAAGTTCCAGATATACAAGCTGGGTTTAGAAAAGGCAGAGGAACCAGAGATCAAATTGCCAACATCCATCGCATCATGGAAAGAGCAAAAGAGTTCCAGAAAAACATCTACTTCTGCTTTATTAACTACACCAAAGCCTTTGACTGTGTGGATCACAACAAACTGTGGAAAATTCTTAAAGAGATGGAAACACCAGACCACCTGATCTGCCTCCTGAGAAAACTGTATGGAGGTCAAGAAGCAACAGTTATAACCAGACATGAAACAACAGAATGGTTCACAGTTAAAAAAGGGGTATGTCAAGACTGTATGTTGTTACCCTTTTTATTTAACTTATATGCAAAGTATATCATGCAAAATGCCAGGCTGGATGAAGCTCAAGCTGGAATCAAGATTGCTGTGAGAAATATCAATTATCTCAGATATGCAGATGACACCACCCTATGGCAGAAACTGAAGAAGAACTAAAGAGGCTCTTGATGAAGGTGAAAGAGGAGAGTGCAAAAGCTGGCTTACAACTCAGCATTAAAAAAACTGAGATCATGGTATCTGGTCCCATCACTTCATGGCAAACAGGTGAGGAAAATGGAAACAGTGGCAGACTGTATTTTCTTAGGATACAGAATCACTGTGGATGGTGACTGTAGCCAGGGAATTAAATGGCGTTTGCTCCTTGGAAGAAAGGCTATGATAAACCTAGATAGCCTATTAAAAAGCAGAGATATCACTTTACTGACAAAGGTGGGTTTAGTCAAAGCTATGGTTTTTCCAGTAGTCATGTACGTATGTGAGAGTTGGACTATAAAGAATGATGAGCACTGAAGAATTGATGCTTTTGAACTGTGGTGTTGGAAAAGACTCTTGAGACTCCCTTAAACAGCAGGAATCAAACCAGTCAATCCCAAAGGAGATCAACCCTGAATATTCATTGGAATAACTGATATTAAAGCTGAAGCTCCAATACTTTGGCCACCTGATATGAACAGCTGACTCATTGGAAAACACCCTGGTGCTGTGAATAATTGAGGGCAGGAGGAAAAGCGGGCAACAGAAAATGAGATGGTTGGATGGCGTCACTAAGTCAATGGACATGAGTTTGAACAAACTCTGGGAGACAGTGAAGGACAGGGAAGCCTGGTGTGCTACAGTCCGTGGGGTCACAAAGAGTCAGATATGACTGAGTGACAGAACAACAGCAATATTAACTCTAACATTTGAGGAACTGCCAGACTGTTTTCCAACGTGATTGTATCATTTTCATTGCACGCAGCAACAGATGAGCATTCCGATTTCTCTACATCCGCACTAGCAGTTTTAATTCTCTCTCTTTTTTTCCTTATTACAGTTATTCTAGCAGGCATGAGGTAGCATCTCACTAGGGTTTTGATTTGTATTTCCCTGAGTGGAAGTGATATTGAGCATGTTTTCATAAGCTTGTTGATTATGCGCATATCTTCTTTGGAGGAAGGATTCTATTGAACTTCTCTATTTTTAAATTGGGTTATTTGTCTTTTAATTATTAGGTTGTAAGAATTCTTTAGGAGAAGGCAATGGCACCCCACTCCAGTACTCTTGCCTGGAAAACCCCATGGGAGGAGCTTCGTAGGCTGCAGTCCATGGGGTCGCTAAGAGTCGGACACGACTGAGCGGCTTCACTTTCACTTTTCACTTTCATGCATTGGAGAAGGAAATGGCAACCCACTCCAGTGTTCCTGCCTGGAGAATCCCAGAGATGGGGGAGCCTGGTGGGCTGCCGTCTATGGGGTCGCACAGAGTCGGACACGACTGAAGTGATTTAGCAGCAGACTTAGCAAGAATTCTTTATATATTCTAGTTACACATAGTCTGTCATACATATGATTTGCAAATATTTTCTCCTATTCAGTAGGTTATCTTTTTACTTTTTTGACAGTATTCTTTGAAACACAAAATTTTAAAATTTTGATGAAGTCTAATTTACCTGTTTTTATTTTTCATTTGGGCTGTTGGTGCCATTGAACTTTATTCTGAAAATTCAAGGCATTTATGAATTGTTAATGTTTACAAATTTATTGTATATTTTCCCTGAAACTTGATATGCTTATTACCATTTCAGAAAAGAATTTCTAATGACAAACTAGTCAATGATTTGCCATATGATTTTGGGAGGTTGGAATTTCCACTTTTGCTTAGGTCTGGTTTGAATTTAAAAATCATTTTAAAAAACGCAAGGAAAATTTTTTTTCGAATAAGAAAAATAAGAATGACCAGGAAATGAAAGACCCTGGAATCAATCTCAGGAAAAGAATGGTTGATTGCTGATTGGCATCTTATGATCTTGGTGGCATGCTGAGAGGATCCTAAGATAATCAGCGTGGTATTAGGTACATACTGATTCTAGGCCCTGGGCTGGGCTAGGCAGTGAAAGAGGCTGCCAAGCAGGATGCACTCTGTTCTACTTAGGAGCTTCTACATTAGGTGGAAGAGATTTATCTAACATATAAGAAGTAATTTATGAACAGCCTTTCTAATTCCCAGGGCATCCAGTTTAATGTACTTTGAATAAATCCTAAGTAAATATTTAGACAACTAAGTGAAAGAGGTTATAGAATCAGAGGCTAAAGTATGTGGTATGGATTATGATCATGGTGTGACTCTGGACAAGTCCATTCACCTTTCTGAACTTTGGTTTATTCATCGTTAAGTGGAGACATTAATAAAGCTTAGTTCAGAGGGCTGTAAGGAAGGGCAGAGGATTCACTGCCCACCCCAGAGTGCATGAAACTATAAAGACATACAACTGCCATGGGAACAGAGCAGGAACAGAGAGACCTCAAGAGGGAGGGGGTCAGACATGGGGCTAGGAGTTGACGAGAATTGGGAGAAAATTTGGTATCTGTGTTTTGGGGTAGTCCTTATTTGTAAAAACTACTTTATGTAGAGTGCCATGTGGAGTATGTTCAAGGAGGTAAGATATTCAAAGAACTGAACACAGGAAGATTTTCTAGGTGAAGGAGGCAACAGGTGCACAAAGTATAAAATACATATGCTTCTCTTTGAATTATGGTTTTCTTGGGGTATACACTTAGTAGTGGGATTGCTAGGTAACACGGTCAGATCAGATCAGATCAGATCAGTTGCTCAGTCGTGTCTGACTCTTTGCGACCCCATGAATCGCAGCACGCCAGGCCTCCCTGTCCATCACCAACTCCCGGAGCTCACTCAGACTCACGTCCATTGAGTCAGTGATGCCATCCAGCCATCTCATCCTCTGTCATCCCCTTCTCCTCTTGCCCCCAATCCCTCCCAGCATCAGAGTCTTTTCCAATGACTCAACCCTTTGCATGAGGTGGCCAAAGTACTGGAGTTTCAGCTTTAGCATCATTCCCTTCAAAGAAATCCCAGGGCTGATCTCCTTTAGAATGGACTGGTTGGATCTCCTTGCAGTCCAAGGGACTCTCAAGAGTCTTCTCCAACACCACAGTTCAAAAGCATCAATTCTTCGGTGCTCAGCTTTCTTCACAGTCCAACTCTCACATCCATACATGACCACAGGAAAAACCATAACCTTGACTAGACAAACCTTTGTTGGCAAAGCCATGTCTCTGCTTTTAAATTTGCTATCTAGATTGGTCATAACTTTGCTTCCAAGGAGTAAGAGTCTTTTAATTTCATGGCTGCAGTCACCATCCGCAGTGATTTTGGAGCCCAGAAAAATAAAGTCTGACACTGTTTCCACTGTTTCCCCATCTATTTCCCATACAGTGATGGGACCGGATGCCATGATCTTGGTTTTCTGAATGTTGAGCTTTAAGCCAACTTTTTCACTCTCCACTTTCACTTTCATCAAGAGGCTTTTTAGTTCCTCTTCACTTTCTGCCATAAGGGTGGTGTCATCTGCATATCTGAGGTTATTGATATTTCTCCCGGCAATCTTGATTCCAGCCTGTGTTTCTTCCAGTCCAGCGTTTCTCATGATGTACTCTGCATATAGGGTAAATAAACAGGGTGACAATATACAGCCTTGACGTACTCCTTTTCCTATTTGGAACCAGTCTGTTGTTCCATGTCCAGTTCTAACTGTTGCTTCCTGACCTGCATACAGATTTCTCAAGAGGCAGATCAGGTGGCCTGGTATTCCCATCTCTTTCAGGATTTCCCACAGTTTATTGTGATCCACACAGTCAAAGGCTTTGGCATAGTCAATAAAGCAGAAATAGATGTTTTTCTGGAACTCTCTTGCTTTTTCCATGATCCAGCGGATGTTGGCAATTTGATCTCTGGTTCCTCTGCCTTTTCTAAAACCAGCTTGAATATCAGGAAGTTCACGGTTCACATATTGCTGAAGCCTGGCTTGGAGAATTTTGAGCATTACTTTACTAGCGTGTGAGATGAGTGCAATTGTGCGGTAGTTTGAGCATTCTTTGGCATTGCCTTTCTTTGGGATTGGAAAGAAAACTGACCTTTTCCAGTCCTGTGGCCACTGCTGAGTTTCATACTGTCCTTCATAGTGGTTATATCCATTTACATTCCCATCAACAGTGCAAGAGGGTTCCATTTTCTCCACACCTTCTCCAGCATTTATTGTTTGTAGATTTTTTTATGATGGCCATTCTGACAGTCATAGTGAGGTGATACCTCATTACACTGTCGATTTGGGTTTCCCTAATAGTCAGTGGTATTGAGCATGTTTTCAGGTGCTTTTCGGCCATCTGTATGTCTTCTTTGTACTCAAATGGTCATCGCATCACTATTTACAACAGCCAGGACATAGAAGCAACCCAAATGTCCAGCAACAGATGAATGAATAAGGAAGATGTGGTACTTATATACAATGGAATAATATTAAATCATAAAAAAGGGACAAAATTGGATCATTTGTAGTGGTGTGAATGGACCAAGAGTCTATCATACAGAGTAAAGTAAGTCAGAAACAGAAAAACAAATACCACATATATATCAAATCTAGAAAAATGGTACAGATGCACCTATTTGCAGGGCAGGAACAGAGAGAGATGCAGATGTGGAGAATGGGCATGTGGATACGGCTGGAGGAGGAGGGTGGGATGAACTTCGAGAGTAGCGTTGACTCACATTCACTAGCGTGTGTAAAATAGACCGCTAGAGGGAAGGTGCTGTGCACCACGGGGAGCTCAGCTCGGTGGTATGTGATGGGCGGGCTGAGGGGGTAGGAGGGAGGCTCAAGAGGGAGGGGATGTATGTATACATGTAGCTGATTCACTTGGTTGTACAGCAGAAACCAACACAACACTGGAAAGCAATTATACTCCAATAACAAAAAAGTCCACGGTTCTCCCAGGAGAAAACTACCTGTTCCAAAGTAATAAAGAGGCAAAGCTGAGAATGATTTGCAGAAGGACTGAAAACACAACCAGAGAGCTGACTCCAGGTCTGGCTGGAGTTCGAGCAACAGCCATATGGCTAACACTGGTCTCACTGCAGAGAAGTTGGGGAAAAACCCATTCTGGGGATCTGGAGGCCTGGGATTAGTTCTAGTTCTCCCACTAGTTAGCTGCGGATCTCAGAACTGTATCTAACCTTTCTGGGCTTTGTCACCAGATAAGTTTCCCAAAGTTTAATTTGAGAAATAGTAAGCTCCAGGTGGACAGATCTGGTTCTCCAGATGGTGCCACATTCAGATTGCTCCCAAAGTTTAGGAAACAAAGAATGTTTGGTCATCTGGGACTTGAGGCAATTTCCTAACCCCTGCAGGACTTTGAACATTCTTGATGGTCTGTGGCACAAAATATATGATGTAAATAGACATTCAAATTCAGTCCAAAGTGATGCTTGGCAAAGTCTTCCAGAGCATTCAGGTGTCTTTCTGCAATGTGATAGACATTCCCATGAAATCCCAGCAGCGTGTTTCCTAAACATTTATTGATGTACACCATACATAGAGAAAAGTGCCCCAATCTCTCCTAGTTCTCACAAACTGAACACATCTGACTAATAGTTTCCAATTCAAGAAATAGAACATAAACAAGGCCATGTTATTCCCTCTTACATTCTCTTCTAATTATTTCCTCATCTAAGAATCCCTTCCGAATACCATAGTTTTAAAATGTTAAAAAAAAAAAAAAACTGTTGAAAAATAAAGATTGCCAAGTTCTTATGTAGAGATCTTTGCGTGTCATTCAGAAATCTAACCCTCTGCTTGTGCCCAGATGAATAGGTACTAAACTTCTGGAAAAGAGTGTGTCACTCTATCTCAAGGTCTGTTAGCACATTTATTCTGCTCTGTCCTTGAACATTTTCCAAGGAAGACCTGCTGTAAAAAGGATGGTTTGATATTTATGAATATTTTAACTTCATAGTTATCTGTAAATGTTAAACCAGAAAGTAGCTCAGACAGTCAACAATGGATGAATCATTAATTAGTTTCCAGATATACACCATGAAACATTAAGCAGCTGGTAAAAAGGAAGACAAGGACAGTATTTATTTTGTAATGTATAGTAAAAAATTGAAAGTACAAAATTGCACCACGTGAGAACTATATCTTTATAAAATTCAAATGCATATGGACAAGAACTAGAAAATATTTATGGGAGATGATGGTTGCTTTCTATATCTGTTACATTCTAAAACTGTTATTGTAATAAAAATCTGATAGGCACAATAGGAACATGCAAGCTTTTTGATTTAAAAAACGAACATTTTATAACAGCACATCAGCACTTTTAAAGTACAAAGAAATGAAAAATTACAAATCTATCTTTTTAAGTATAGATGTCCACCAAGAGCTATAAGAATGACAAAATGCTACAGCATAGCGACCTTCAATGTCGGCAATGATTCAAGGAAATAGGTACTTTCATACACTGATGCGTGTATGCCACATGTGCCAAGTTGCTTCAGTCACACCCACCTCTTTGCAATCCTGGGCTATAGCCTGCCAGGCTCCTCTGTCCGTGGAATTGTCCAGGCAAGAATACTGGAGTGGGTTGCCATGCCTTCCTCAAGGGGATCTTCCCAAACCAGGGACTAAACAAACATCTCTTAAGTCTCCTGCATTGGCCGTTGATGACACACTTAGGAGGCCCAGAGAGACATGGCCCTTGCACCTTAGCTAGATTCTCAGTCATTGGAAGCATTCTAGTTCCAAAGGCAACCTTCTTGAGGCCAGAAATAATCTAAAGAAAGTTTCCCAGATGGAGGCCCTCTCCCACAGAGTTAAGACTGAGTAGGCTTTGGAGGCATAAGCAATGGTGTGTTAGTCTTTTTATGATCTCATTGCTCTTGAAGGTAAATTGGGTCTGCCCAGAGGCCAAGGATCTGGAGGAGGCATCAGCAATGGTTTGGGAGCTGTGGTGACCTGGAATGCCTCTTCTAATCCTTTCTAGAACAAGTGTGGGAGGTTTTCATTACAACCTTCAGTGTACTGTGCTCATATTGTGGGTGGGTTCCTTGGTGGGGAAGTGATACAGAAATGGATTTGCTTCTGCTATTTTCCCCTTAGCCTCCTAGTTTTCTCAAAAAGGCTTGATTCTATCTGTTGTTTGGTATCCATTTAGGCAGGCATGCCCTTAGGTTTCACTTGGAGAGTAGGGTGGAGGAGAGAAACATGTGAGTCTGAAGTATCCGTTTCCACCCATGGCAGCAATGACTGCTTGAGAGTCTAATGGGGTTCACCTTATACTTTTTGAGTCTCACACCACCCCGATTTGCTGTTAAATGTTCAACTGTCCATCAGGCCATGTCTCTTCAATCCAAGTGACATGGCTAGATAAGCCTGGAAATATTTCTTTGATGCTTTCAGTTTTTAAAGAAAAAAATTTACTGGGGTATAGTTGATTTACAGTGATGTGTTAGTTTTTTTAGGTGCACATCAAAGTCAATACGTTAGGCTGTTGTTCAGTCGTTAAGTGATGTCCGACTCTTTGCAACCCCATGGACTGTAGCACAACAGGCCTCCCTGTCCCTCACTATCTCCCAGAGTTTGCCTGAGTTCATGTCATTTGAATCGGTGATCTTATCCAACCATCTCATCTTCTGCTGCCCCCTTCTCCTTCTTCAATCTTTCCCAGCATTAGGGTCTTTTCTAATGAGTTGGCCGTTCGAATCAGATGGCCAAAGTATTGCAGCTTCAGTTTCAGCATCAGTCCTTCCAATAAGTTATTCAGGGTTGATTTTCTTTAGGATTGACTGGTTTGATTGCCCTGATGTCCAAGGGACTCTCAAGAGTCTTCTCCAGGACCATAATTCGAAAGCATCGATTCTTTGGCATTCACCCTAACTCTCTCAATCTGTTATACATACATGTATATCTGTTCTTTTTTTTTTAAGATTCTTTTCCCTTATAGATAATTACAGAGTATTGTGAAGTTCTTAGGCTTTAATATTTAAAAAATGTTCCTCAGACTTTCTTCCCTCCGTAGTCGGTAGGTTTGTATCCACTGGTCCTCTTACCACTAGCATCTTCATAAATAATGTCAGATAGGTGCCAGCTCATTTCAGTCCTAGATGTTCTGATCACCGTGCCCCAGCTGTCATTATCCTAGATGTGGCACGTGGCTGTGTGTGCTCTCGGGCAATCACTTGACTTCTCTGGGCTGATTCATCTTTTTCTAACCTACTGATCTGAATCTTATGAAAGGTGCACAGCAGATGTCCAACAAAGGTGTGCTGAACGAGTGAATGAGCCTCGGTTTATTCATCTGTGAAATGAGGATGTTGGCTGAGCCTATTACAATCTCTTATTCAGCCCAAGCATTTGAAGATTGCTTAGGTCTTTATTATTGTAGCTGCTCAGGATATTGGGCCATATGTGGTATAAACAGGTTAGACACGATACACCCTGCAATTAAGCTTTCTACTTTTAGCAAGGAACATTGATAGGCACATATATTTAATGTCATAGAAAGATAACACGTTCATTATACACAAAAATGGGCTTCAGGATAAAAAGTTTTCTCTTTAAAAGTACATGAAAATTTTCACAACATTCTTTAAGTAAATTAATGAAAAGATAATGATTTTTTTAAAAAGTCTTGAATCACTTTCAAGGTGAGTTGGTTGGTGTCTTGGTATTTATAAACTTTCAGTGAGAAAAAATATACAGATACGTTCTAATTTGAGATGCTTATACCTAATGTGGGACAAGATACACAAAACAATATGGACTTGGATTCTGGATCTGATCTACTCCTTACCCAACTCTGAGCTCTCAGCCAGTCAGAGACTCAATTTTCCCATCTGTATAATGTACAATTGTTGCTGTTGTTCAGTGGCTCGGTCGTGTCTGACTCTTTGTGACCTCAGAGACTGTAGAACTTCCCTGTCCTTCACCATCTTCTGGAGTTTGCTCAAACTCATGTCCATCGAGTAGATGAAGCAATAAATATACCATTTTTCCTTGTGTTTCTAGACTTTTGAACACTTCATGGTATATTTATTATATTTTTTTCCAACAGTTAAATCCATTGTTTTAAAAGTAAGGCCCATTATTTGAAAATGAAACTGGCATGCTGTTTTAAATAGGTTTATTCTATGGACTCCACCTTTGTAGATATCCTATAGACTTTCATTTATGAAAGTGAAATGCATATTAAAGGGAAGTAAAATGCAGTCTTTATGGAAGGGGCATGAACCACCCATAATGACCCCAAAACACTCTCAGGAACTGCTTTCCGAAAGTAGAAAGCAGGCCATTAAAGATAAAGCAAGAAAGCCTCAAGACAAATGGGGTCAATGATTATGAGTGGGGAAGCAAGATGCTCATAGTGACGCTGACAGCTCCAAACTACCGCTGCCCACAGCCGGGCTGAGAAGCTCTAGCTGTGGCGGGGAAGGAACTCTTACCTGCAGAGGTCCCGTTGGGCTGCCAGTCTCCTACCGTCTTAGTCCACATGTGCTTGAGGAGTCTCCAGACGGACGGTGAGAAGCGACATCATCTGAACACAGAAATGTGTTCTAGAAGTCCCTAACATCATCCAGTCACCAGGCAGCAGGTTGGTTTCCCTTCCACCAGGATGCCCTGTTCTGAGGATCCAGTAACAAGGAAACAGAACCCTCAGTCTGTCCCGACCCCTACCTATTTACCTGGGTCAGTTCTGGGGGACACAACCTTTCCAACTAGAAAGCAGTAAGAGATGCTAACATTGATGTTGTAGAAGATCCCCCCACCGCTTTGCAGTTGGGGGAACTGGGGCTTAGTGCAGCTGAGTGCCCATGGCAGGAAGAACACACTGGGCTAATGGCAGACCCAGGGTTAGAGACCATTCCTCCCGACACAATGTCCAGAACTCTTTTCACAAGACTATGTCTATCCTATGCAGAATATAATCTGAAGAAATGGTTGAAATATCCACCCGTATTCTTAAAATGTTTTGTATTTAGTGGCGATAGCTTTGGGAGAAGTCCCTCTATGGATGGGTCTACTGCTGAAACGGACACATCCCTGATGTTCAAGGAGATGTCCAGGGCCACAAATGATGAAAACAAGAGGATGCTCAGTGAGATCTCAGCTGTAAATACGTACTGCTTTGGCCTGAATTCAAGACCCAGCGTGAGTCACTCATTAGGACTAGTGAGCAAGATCATGACAGGTGAGATAAGAGTTATCCTAATGAAACCCTTTGGGGAGTGCCTCATGCATTTCCTGCATTGCTGACGTTCTTTTGGCTTGTGCGATCCAGTAAACCATGCTACTTCCTTTGCTGTGATGTAGACAGGTCTATACCACACATCTGGAATTCTTCTGCATGAAAAAATGAGAAGAAAAAAGGAAAGAAAGAAAGAAAAGAAGAGAAAAAGAGTTCAGAAGCTTAGTATTTTCAGGAAGAAGGAGACTGGCTCTCTTTTAAACCTCATATATGCTGTTTTCCTTTGGCTATGGCATTCTGAATCACATAACTAAAAATTTCACCTCCTGATTTACGATTCTAATAATTACACCTCATAAAAGCACTTCTATATGGATGAATAAAGGTCTATATATTTGTGGTTTAACATGGTAGCCACTAGCTACATGTGGCTATTGGAACATGAAGCAGTTAAAAGGAAATTAAAATGAAAATTCACTTCTTTAATCACATGAATTGCATTTCATGGGCTCAAAAGCCATGTGTGGCTAGTGGCTTCCATACTGGCTATTAGAGACACGGATATCTCCATTATCATAGAATGTTCTGTTGGGAAGTGCTGGTCTATTTGGTAAAGAACTATTAAATAATAGTGAAAATTATGAATTAAGTAAAATGCTTACGATTATCTAGGCGATAAGTGACAGTGCTGGAATTGCAACCCATAATAGTGAAAATTTTCATAACAGGGAAAATCATGAACCACATTCTTTAAATAGAAAGACTTACATTTAGATCCCGATTGTGAAATATCAGAACAATAAGGATAAAAAAAATATTTTGGTAATAGACTTATCATTGGAAACCTCAGATATTAGAATAACAATAGAACAATGCCTTCATATTTTTGAAGAAAAATAAGTTTTCTTCCTCCTTTCTTTTCTTTCATTTTTTTTCCTATCCATCCACTCATCCATCCATCTGTATTAACCCAGCTTTCCTGAATTTTTCTGTATAGTCCACATATTTTCTAAGCCACTTTATTATAGCAGTTGACATGCATACTGTAAACAGATCTGTCAAGTTTTCCCACTTAAATCTGGACAATATTATTAACTCGTCTAGTACAGCATTGGTTGATATGTTTTCATACTTTATATCGGGATTTTTTTCCCTTAAGAATTGTTTTTACCAATATGAATACTTATGATACATGTTATTTTGAATTTTGCTTTTTCTCAATTAACATATAAACAGTACACATGTCAAAATGGATCTAATTAACTGCATCTATTAACTATCTAATATTTCTTTATAGACATTTACCATGATTTATTCAACTATTTTCCTATTAAGAGTCATTCCATTTATTTCCAGCAACCATGCGCCAGTCTCTTAGAGCAGTAGAGGCTGAGAGAAGTAACTAGTAGCCAGAGTGGGAACATGGAGAGCCCCAGATTATCCTGGTGTATTTTCAGAGTTTGCATTCTGTTTCACTCTCTCACACTCTCAACTTTCTACACAATATTTGCACAGACTTCTGGTATTCCTACACAGAATATTACCTGCTTATCACTGAAAATATACCTCTAGGTAACAGCTTATCTTTCCTTCTAAAAAGAAGTACATGAATTATGCGTAGTGCAAGGCTACATTTTCCTGCTCAAATGGACTTTCTACTGCCCTTAACTCACTTTTATTCCCCAAGTAAGTCACGAGAACAACAGATTCTATAGGTCTGTATCTTGTTTTTGAACAGTAAATATAATTTTTGACTTCCCAAACAGGTAATCTTAAGTATATGCTTCATAGAGCTTATCTGGATGAAAGATAATGAACAGTAATTTAATTTTGCTTTCTAAGCTAATTACATAAAGCTGTATGCTATCTTTTGTACATGAGCTCTATCTACCCTACGGATAGAAGGACATACTTTTCTAAGCACTAAATTATTTCTCATGGTGAGAAATATAGGCAGCCAAATCAGTTTGATCCTTAAAGCAACTTTTATGAGCCATGAACCTAATTGAAAAAATATTCCTTAAAAAGAGTTTACACATGAATATAAATATATATTTATATATTTTTGAATATATAAATATGACATTTGAGCATAATATTTTTTCTATGGTAGGACTTTAGTCATTTTAATTATAGATTTCTTTGAACAAACCACTGCTTTATCTTTTCCCAGTGACTTCAGAATTTGGGGCTGTAATTTAGCATTTGAGATATGGGTGATTATTAAAGTATTAATTTTATAACATTCACTATCTCTTATAAAAATAATTACATTCATATTTTAAACCTGAGTATGTTATTTCATATATACTACAGGTTTTTTTTACTGGTTTTATTGCTCACACTTAGGTCTTGTTCAACCATTATTTCTGCCATTTTATTTTGATTCATTCCTCAGATAATAAATTTGAGTGTTTTGACTTGTTAGGTGTTTTTCTCAGGGAGGTTGAGGGGGTACTACATTATCAATGTCCTAGTTTTCCTTTTTTTTTTTTAAAACTTAGATGTTATTAGCATAAAATAAAGTGCAGAGTTGTCACATGTTCAGATGTTTTGAACAATTATATAATACATGTAACTGCCACCAAAAATAGGATGCAGAACATTTGCACCTTTTAAGAAGTTCCCTCACATAGCTTTCCACCCCATTCTCCATCCATTCCTTTCTTTCCCCCCCTTAACATCCACTATGTTTTTTATTTCTATTGCCATAGATGAACTTCCCTGAATTTAGACTTCATGTAAATGACATCACAAGGCACAGACTTTTATCTGATGTCCTTAACATTATATTTTTGAGATTCAGCAATGTTATTGTATATGTCAATAGTCCATTCTCTTTTTAATTGTTGAATAGCTCTCCGTTATACGAATACACTGCAATTTGTTCATCTAATTTGTCTTGTTGATGGACCATATTTTGATTAAGGCTGCTGGAAATATTCTTCTTTTTAACTTTTAATTTTGTATTGGGGTATTTATTCCCTGGTGGCTCAGATGGTAGAGAATCTGCTTTCAATGCAGGAGACTTGGGTTCGATCCTTGGGTGGGGAAGATCCCCTGGAGAAGGGAATGGCAACCCACTCCCGTATTCTTGCCTGGAGAATTCCATGGACAGAGGAGACTCATGGGTTAGAGTCCACTGGGTCACATAGGGCCAGACATGGCTGCGTGACTAACACATAGCCAATTAACAATGTTGTGATGGTTTCAGGTGAACAGAAAAGGGACTCAGCTATACATATTCATGCATCCACTCTCCCCCAAACTCCCCTCCCATCCAGGCTGCCACATAACACTGAGCAGAATTCCCTGTGCTATACAGCAGGTCCTTGTTAGCTATCCATTTTAAATATAGCAGTGTGTACATGTCCATCCCAAACTTCCTAACAGTGTTTTGTGGGCATATATTTTCATTCTCTTGGGTAAGTACCTAAGAGTGAAATTATTGGGCCTTAAGATAGGGTTAAACGTTATAAGAAATTTGCCAAACAACTCTGAAAAATGGTTGTTCCACTTTATACTCCAACCATCAGTGTAGCAAGATTCCAGTTGCTATACTTCCTTGCCAATATTTCCTCTTATAATACATCCCATGATAATTGTAATGGTTGCTTGATTGCTCCACCTTTTATTTTCACTTTTTCAGTTTCTCCCACTCTAATGGATCCTATGTGCGTCTTCAAGGCTCATTGCCCTCAGGCTCAACTCCAGTGAAATAATTCTCAGCTCAAATTCTTTGAATGGCATCTCAGTCACAACCTCAGACTGACAGCGAAGATTCTCTGTGATCCAACCTTACTTAAGTTTCTGACTTTATCTCCCAATCTCAAATACATAAATTCTACACTCTACATTCCAGCCAAACTAGCTTTCCTAAGAGATTTCTTGCCTCTCTGCTTTCTTTCCTGCTGTTTGTTCTCCACCCTCAAGTTGTCCCTGACGTCTCTTATCTCCATGGACTGTCCATTTCCCAGGATTCAGCTCAGACTGTAATGTTCTAGACATCCACTCCCCCGAACCTGTACTTGAACCTCGGAATCCCTTTAGAATTTGACGTTTACCTTTGTTATAGGATCTTTCACTTTCACTTTTGATTATAGTTCATTTTCTCTATGCCTTTCGACCCTTTCCCAGTTGCAAACTAGTTTAAAAATGAGAACACATCACATTCTATTTCTTCTCTCTTCACGGTAAGCCCTCAACAACTCTTTTTAAAAATTTTTTTTGACATTTAAATTGAAATGTAGTTGATGTACAATATCATATGCTGCTGCTAAGTCGCTTCAGTCGTGTCTGACTCTGTGCGGCCCCATAGACAGCAGCCCACCAGGCTCCCCTCTCCTTGGGATTCTCCAGGCAAGAATACTGGAGTGGGTTGCCATTTCCTTCTCCAATGCATGAAGGTGAAAAGTGAAAGTTAAGTCGCTCAGTCGTGTCCGACTCTGAGCAACCCCATGGACTACAGCCTACAGGGCTCCTCCATCCATGGGATTTTCCAGGCAAGAGTACTGGAGTGGGGTGCAATTGCCTTCTCCATATTATATGCTATAGGTATACAATATAGTGATTCACAATTTAAAAGGTTATATTCTATTTATCATTACTATGAAATATTGGCTATATTCCCTGTGTTGTACAATATATCCCTGCAGTTTATTTTATATGTAGTAGCTTGTACCTCCTAATCCCCTACCAGGTTGACCCTTCCCCTTCCCTCTTGCTACGGTAACCACTAGTTTGTTCTCTAATGTCTGTGAATGTGCTTCTTTCTTTGTTACATTCACTAGCTTGTTGTATTCTTTAGCTTCCATATATAAGCGACATCATTCAGTATTTGCCTTTTTATATCTGACTTACCTTGCTTAGGATAATACCCTCCAAGTTCATCCGTGTTGCTACAGATAGTAAAAATTCATTTTTTATGGCTGAGAAATATTTCAATATACATCCTTGACAATTTTGTGTATACTTCTTTCCCAATTTTCATTCAGCCCATCGTTCCATGTCTGGTTTTAACTGTTGCTTCTTGACCTGCATACAGGTTCTCAGGAGGCAGGTCAGGTGGTCTGGTATTCCCAACTCTTGAAGAATTTTCCACAGTGTTTTGGGATCCATACAGTCAAAGGCTTTAGTGTAGTCAATGAAGCAGAAGTAGATGTTTTTCTGGAATTACCTTGCTTTTTGTATGATCCAACAGATGTTGACAGTTTGACCTCTGGTTCCTCAGTTCAGTTCAGTTCAGTCGCTCAGTCGTGTCTGACTCTTTGGGAACCCATGGACTGCAGCATGCCAGGCCTCCCTGTCCATCACCAACTCTCTCAGCTGACTCAAACTCATGTCCATCAAGCCGGTGATGCCATCCAACCATCTCATCCTCTGTCATCCCCTTCTCCTCCTGCCTTCAATCTTTTCCAGCATCAAGGTCTTTTCCAACAAGTTGCCTCTTTGCATCAGGTGGCCAAAGTGTTGGAGTTTCAGCTTCAGCAACAGTCCTTCCAATGAACACTCAGGACTGATCTCCTTTAGGATGGACTGGTTGGATCTCCTTGAAGTCCAAGGGACTCTCAAGAGTCTTCTCCAATGTCACAGTTTGAAAGCTGAGCACCAAAGCAGTTACCAGGCTTGGGTGCGACTGCCAGCACTTCTTTGCCTCAACTCCAGGTCTATAGTCAGTTCTAAATTAGAACCAGCCCTGCAGTCTGAAATATATTGGCCTAGAACATTTTATCCCAAACTGTGCTCAGCTTTCTTCATAGTCCAACTCTCACATCTGTATTAACTACTGGAAAAACCACAGCTTTGACTAGATGGAACTTTGTTGGCAAAGTAATATCTCTGCTTTTTAATACGCTGTCTAGGTTGGTCATAACCTTTCTTCTGATGAGCAAGCATCTTTTAATTTCATGGCTGCAGTTGCCATCTGCAGTGATTTTGGAGCCCAAGAAAATAAAGTCTCTCACTGTTTCCATTGTCTCCCCATCTATTTGCTGTGAAGTGATGGGACCAGATGCCATGATTTTAGTTTTCTGAATGTTGAGTTTTAAGCCAAATTTTTCACTCTCCTCTTTCACTTTCATCAAGAGGCTCTTTAGTTCTTCTTCACTTTCTGCCACAAAGGTGGTGTCATCTGCATATCTGAGGTTATTGATATTTCTCCGGGCAACCTTGATTTCAGCTTGTGCTTTATCCAGCCCAGCATTTTGAAAGATGTATCCTGCATATAAGTTAAATAAAGAGGGTGACAATATACAGCCTTGATGTACTTCTTTCCCTATTCGGAACCAGTCTGTTGTTCCATGTCCAGTTCTAACTGTTGCTTCTTGACCTGCTTACAGATTTCTCAGGAGGCAGGTCAGGTGGTCTGGTATTCCCATCTTTTTAAGAATTTTCCACAGTTTGTTGTAATCCACACAGTCAAAGGCTTGTACAAACTGGACTTAGAAAAGGCAGAGGAACCAGAGATCAGATTGCCAACATCTGTTGGATCATCAAAAAAGCAAGAGAGTTCCAGAAAAAACATCTACTTCTGCTTTATTGGCTACGCCGAAGCCTTTGACTATGTAGATCACAACAAACTGGTTCATCTGTCTTTTTTAAGTCCAATTTATACATCTGAAAGTTCTCAGTTCACATACTGCTGAGGCCTAGGTTGAAGAATTTTGAGCATTACTTTGCTAGCATGTGAAATGAGTGCAATTGTGTAGTAGCTTGAACATTCTTTGGTATTGTGCTTCTTTGGGATTGGAGTGAAAACTGACTTTTTCCAGTCCTGTGAGTTTTCCAAATTTGCTGGCATATTGAGTGCAGCACTTTAACAGCATCATCTTTTAGAATTCGAAATAGCTCATTGGAATTCCATCACCTCCACGAGCTTTGTTTGTAGTGATGCTTCCTAAGGCCAACTTGACCTCACCCTCCAGTATGTCTGTCTCTAGGTGAGTGAACGCACCATCGTGGTTATCTGGGTTATGAAGATCTGTTTTGTATAGTTCTGTGTATTTGTGCCACCTCTTCTTAATATCTTCTGCTTCTGTTAGGTCCATGCCACTTCTGTCCTTTATTGTCCTTTATTGTGCCCATCTTTGTACGAAATGTTCCCTTGGTATGTCTAATTTTCTTGAAGCAATCTCTAGTCTTTCCCATTCTATTGTTTTCCTCCATTTCTTTGCATTGTTCACTTAAAAAGTCTTTCTCTTTTTTATTTCTCCTTGCTATTCTTTGGAACTCTGCATTCAGATGGTATATCTTTTCTTTTCTCCTTTTCCTTTCACTTCTCTTCTTCTCTCAGTTATTTGTAAGACCTCTGAATATTTAACGCTTAAAATTTCCTCATTTAACAAGTGAGAATCATATTACTTTACTGTCTTCCTGTGATAATTAGTTGAAAGGAAGTAAGTACTCAAAACATATTAGAGTTGTCTTCTTTTCTTTAACACAGCGGACTTAAGGACAAAGTGAGTTACACACCCATCTTCTTAAAACCAATGGGACTAGGCCCAGCTCCAGGCCTCACACAGTGAGATGCATCATCTTTATTATTCATCAAAGTCAGCCAAACATAGAAGCACTGGGAGAAGCAGGGGGATTCATAAGAAGTGTGGGTATCAGCCTGGGGAAACAGGTGTTCATAACAGTGACGTGTTTTCATCTCTAAAACCAAATGATGACATTTCTAACAAAATCACTCATAAAGATGGGGGTGCCTGCAAAGGGGGAAAGCTGGATCTCTTCCCCAGATGGACGTCTCCCCAGGCCTGTAAGCTCACCCACCTTCCCAAGCCCAGTTGAAGATGGAGAGAAAAGACAAGGGCCAGGGCAGAGAGCAGGGACCAATGGCGGAGATCTCTGCACACTCACAGTTGGAATGCAGAGTGGCTACAGTGGCATCACAGAAAAGAGCCAGTTTTGTGTCATTTTATCTTCCCAAGTGGCACAGTGGTAAAGAATTCTCCTGTCAGTGCAGGAGATGCAGGAAACTCGGGTTCAATCCCCGGGTTGGGAAGATCCCCTGGAAGAGGAAATGGCAACCCACTCCAGTATTCTTGCCTAGAAAATTCCATGGATAGAGGAGCCTGGTGGGCTACAGTCAGGGGTTTGCAAAGAGTTGGGTATGACTGAACCACTAAGCATGCAGATACATCAATTCTTCACTGGAGACGGTTGCTTAAAAGCAAAGCCTGCTTACCAAGAACTAGGGTATGGGAGTCTCCACCAGGAAAGGAATATAAAGGAAACTGGAAAGGGGCTGGAGTTACACATCAGCAAACTGTGTTGCAGGGAGACCCTAGTAAGACCTTTGAAAGATTTTGTGCATCAAATCTGGGGAGGGCCAGTGCTTGAAAGTGTCTTTCACTTGGAGGGTTTGGTGGCCAGTCTGTGGGAGCTCGGAAGCAGCAGCCACCAGAGAAAAAAATGGCAAACTCACCCAGGAAAAAAGGCTTTTACTATTTTCCCTGAACCTTCTTCCTCACCCAACACCAGAAGAGCCCAAGGTCAGAAAAGGATCAGGAGCGATCTCAGAGGTCAACAATGTCTTCTCATTACCAGCTCCAAATTGCTGGAGTAAAAGAGAGGATCACTGTCTCATCAGTTCTGAAATGGGGGCCTTTGCTTGGAGAACAGGAGAGAGGAGATTATATATATATATATATATATATATATATATATGCATACATACATACATACATATACATATACATAGAGAGAGAGAGTTGTTTAGTCACTAAGTCGTGTTTGACTCTTTTGAGAACCCCATGGACTGTAACCCACCAGGCTCTTCTGTCCATGGGATTTCTCAGGCAAGAATACTGGAGTGGGTTGCCATTTCCTCCTCCAACTTAGGGATGGAACCCATGTCTCCTGAATTGGCAGGTAATGACAGCCCTCTCCAGTATTCTTGGTTGGAAAATCCCACAGACAGAGCCTGGTGGGCTATCTAGTTCATAGGGTTGCAAAAAGTTGGACACGACTGAGTATTTGAGCACATATCATATAATGGACATTTAGATTAAAAGTTTAAATGAATATAACCTTGAAATTGAAAGTGACTATAATATCACGGACTCTGCTGAATATGCACCTGAGGGACTAGACAAGGAAATCCTGCAGAGCGCCAAGGAAAACAATACTGTGGGAAGTAGAGAAAAGCCTTTTCTTCTTTTTACCCCATTATGTTGAGATTTAGTGATTGGACAAAAAAAGGCATTCCAAATGATTAAAACTTCACAAGTCACCCTTCAAGTAGTCGCTATAACTACACAGAACTTTTCAAAGGTAAAACACAGTGTTTGCACTTCTAAATGATTTACTGAGAAGAGGGTGCATTCTCATGTGACTTTTTGGTAGCTCTTTTTCCTTGTTTGTTTTGGTTCAGATTTTCATCCGGTGAAGCAGAATCTGCCAACTACCGGCCTCCCCAACACCCTTGATTAAAGCGGCCTTTGGGAGTCTGGGGGAGTCTGTCGTGCCCTGGGGGTGGGTCTCACTGCTCCATACGCATCGTGTGTCCTCCACGGGTCATTACCGATGACCACCAGCGCCAGGCTGGCCCAGGAAAGAGCCGAAAGCCCGTGCATGATTGGACGTGTCTGGAAGCGGTTATTTCCACCCTTACAAAATTCACAGGGCGGCCCCCCCACCCCGCTCCTTTCTGCCTTCTCTGATGTGTGGCAAAAACGTGATTCTAGGAGCTCCCACAGGCATTCCGCACCACAGGGCAGGTTCTTTTAACAGGCGAGGGCAGGCTACAAGAGGAAAAGCTGTTTTCATCCGTCTCTGCATCTCAGAGACCCCGAACGCGCCCTGGGGTTGTCTCCGAGCTCCTGCTGGGAGGCAGGTACAGCGCGTCCTCCCTGCGGGTCAGGGCAGGGGCTCTGCGGATGCGCTCGCTCGGCCCGGGAACTCCGCGCTCCCCGGGCGGTGGGGAGGAAGGGCGGCTCCTCCCGAGGCTGCACACCAGGAGGCGCAGGCCCTTTGAAGTGCGCAGAGATCAAGGAAAGGACGGCGGTGTGCTTGGTGCCGGCGATCCAGAGACGCTCCGTCTGCTCGGGATCGCGAGGCCGAGGGTCTTACCCATGAAGACCACCCAGTGGTCTTTGCGGTCGTTGGACCTGACCCCGAGTGTCTTGAAATCTCTAAGTTCCTCCCGGACAGAAAGAAAACAAGTTTCATTCCGCGGGCCTGGGAAATGATGAGAGGACTGAGCTTGCGCTGACATCTTGTGGTTGACCATGAAATAGCCGCGTCACTAACAAATGACTCCTGTGGACTGGCGAATGGGTGCGAGCAGAGGTGGCCTGAGAATAGAAAGAAAACAAAATCAGCTATTTTTTTTTCCCCCCGATGGCGTGGCGATATTCCTTAATTGAATTTGAAGGGTATATATGAGAAAGATAATATTTATGTTTTTGGCTAATCCAAATGGCACAGGGTAAGTGCAAGCGTGCTTAGTTTTGTCTGACCTTTTGCATCTCATGGCTATAGCTCACCAAACTCTTCTGTCCATGGAACTGTTCAGGCAAGAATACTGAAGTGGGCTGCCGTTTTCTCCTCCCGGAGATCTTCCCGACTCAGTATCAAAGCCGAGTCTCTTTGCAGTCCTGCATTAGCAGGCATTTGCTTTACAACTGAGCCACCTAGGAAGCCCCACACAGGTTAATTACCTCCAAATATGACTAATTCTGGGCTTCCCTGGCGGCTCAGTGGTAAAGAATCTGCCTGCAAATGGAGGACCCTCAGGTTGGATCCTTGGATTAGGAAGATCCCCTGGAGAAGGAAAAGGCAACCCACTCCAGTGTTCTTGCCTGGGAAATCCCATGGACAGAGGAGCCTGGCCGGCTACAGACCATGGGGTCGTAGTGTGTCGGACATGACTTAGTAACTAAACACAAAAATGACTAGTTCTGCACCCAATTAATTTCCAATATATGGGAGGAGGTCTTCCTTTATTGTTCACTTGTCCTTGCTCTGAGCCCCACCCTAACCCTCCACTCCTTCCCCAGCAGCCCCGTGGGTCCTGACAGTTGTTTCTGAGACCCCAGAGGAGCGCTAGAAAGTTTCTCAAGCCCACCTGTGCCCCTCACACCTCAAGCTGCAGGCTCAGTCCCCTCTTGCAGGTCTTTGACCCCTTTCCCACTCCGTAGTTCTCTCAAGACTTTTCTGACAAAGAGCATGGACAAAGATGACCCTCCAATCATAACTTACAGAAGGGGTGTGAATTCTACTCTCCGGACACTTGGATAACATCTAGGAATGGCAATGCCCAAAGGGAAAAGTTAAAATTCTGTTTTCTGAGAATTCATGAATTGCTGTTTCCCTTTGATTTCTCTGCTGGCCATACAAAGCTCCTGGCCTGATGCCATATACTAGGGTATATGCTTTGTCCCAGGAGAAGCACAGATTTTTAGTATCTTTCAGAATGGAAGAACCAGAGAACTGACTCTAGTCCTTTTCTGATGAAGCAAAGCATGAAACCACATCACATCACACTCAGCTCTGTGGTCATGTAACCCCACAGCCCAGCACGTATTTAAATGGGACAACTATCTCCTCATTTGGAAGCACTACGATTACCTTGCCAGTGTTCAATTTTCCCCAAAATAATGGGCCCTCGCTTGTTATACATTTCATGACAAAACTGGCTCAGAAAGATAGTTCTTCTCAAAAACAAGTGAGTCTATCCTGATTGCTATTTTTAACTTTTACCTTCAGGGCTACATGAAAGATGGGTTTTAATATAGAAGCATTGTTTCCTCAGATACACAGATGACACCACCCTTATGGCAGAAAGCGAAGAAGAACTAAAGAGCCTCTTGATGAAAGTGAAAGAGGAGAGTGAAAAAGTTGGTTTAAAACTCAAGAGTCAGAAAACAAAGGCATCTGGTCCCATCACTTCCTGGCAAATAGATGGGGAAACAATAGAAACAGTGACAGACTTTATTTTCTTGGGCTCCAAAATCACTGCAGATGGTGACTGCAGCCATGAAATTAAAAGATGCTTGCTCCTTGGAAGGAAAGCCACGACCAACCTAGACAGCATATTAAAAAGCAGAGACATTACTTTGCCAACAAAGGTCTGTCTAGTCAAGGCTATGGTTTTTCCAGTGGTCATGTATGGATATGAGAGTTGGACTATAAAGAAAGCTGAGCGCCGAAGAATTGATGTTTTTGAACTGTGACGTTGGAGAAGACTCTTGAGAGTCCCTTGGACTGCAAGGAGATCAAACCAATCAATCCTAAAGGAAATCAGTCCTGAATATTCATTGGAAGGACAGATGCTGAAGCTGAAACTCCAATACTTTGGCCACCTGATGTGAAGAGCCAACTCACTGGAAAAGACACTGATGCTGGGAAAGATTGAAGGCAGGAGGAGAAGAGGACAACAGAGGATGAGATGGTTTTGATGGCATCACTGACTCAGTGGACATGAGTTTGAGCAAGCTCTGGGAGTTGGTGATGGATAGGAAAGCCTGGCGTTCTGCAGTCCATGGGGTCTCAAAAAGCCAGACACCACTGAGTGACTGACCTGAAGTGAAGTGAAAGATGGGTTTTAATATAGAAGCATGGTTTCATATGATTATCTCACTATATGCTGATGACAAAAAGTTTTACTTCCCTAGACCTCCAAATAAGGGCAGTAATACGTACTTCACTGAGTAAGAATAAGATGAGATAATTTATGTGAAAGCATTGCATAAACAATATTCTATAAAAATAAATATGCATTTTTTATTTTCAAGTCTTAATGCTTTTGAAGCTGGTAAATAAGAGTTTACAATGTATGATTCTGTGTTAGTGCAGTACTACTGACAGGAAATGCTAAAATTATTCTTCATTAATTCATTTCTGTATGTTAGGATTGGCATTTTGAAATAAATGAATATGCTCTTCTATTTTAGGCTTCTGTACTTACGGCCTTCTCTCCTGTTACCTGAAGTACCTTGTCTCCTTGGGCAGATGGGTAAAGTGAGGGTTTGGGAGGATGGCGAGAGATGAGAAACGTTCTAGCAGAAATGGAAAGAGTAAAGAAGATGACCTGTCATATAAAATAATTGCTGCTGTTGTTTTTAAATCAGAGTCTTGAGAGTCAGGCTTTGTTACATGAGAAAGAATCTTCTAAAACACTGAACAGATAAACAGTGTGGACCTGGAGGCTCGGATCATAGAGTTTTTCTACCTCTTCCATCCATGGCCGCTGGGAGAAGGATGAATGGACAGACAGTGGAGGAGAGAAAAGCCCGGTGGAAGGTTACGGCCCTGGGTGGGATATAATATTAAAGAAAGAAAAGCCTGAGAATTATTGCTTTACATACTCAACGTTTGCTTTAAAGAGAGGGAGCAAAGGGGATGGAGGGGAAGGAGGAGCAGGGAACGTATCAGGTGCTGAGGTTCTAACTCCTAGTCCTGTGGCTGGGCTTTTATTTATTTATTTAAAAAAAATTTTTTTTTCCATTCTTTTTATTTTTATTTATTATTTTCTTTCTTTTCTTAAAATTAAATTTATTTATTTTAATTAGAGGCTAATTACTTTACAATATTGTATTGGTTTTGCCATACATCAACATGAATCCACCACGGGGTACACGTGTTCCCAATACTGAACCCCCCTCCCACCTCCCTCCCCATACCATCCTTCTGGGTCATCCCAGTGCACCAGCCCCAAGCTTTCTGTATCCTGCATCGAACCTGGACTGGGTTTCTTATATGATATTATACATGTTTCAATACCATTCTCCCAAATCATCCCCCCCTCCCTCTCCCACAGAGTCCAAAAGACTGTTCTATACATTTCTGTCTCTTTTGCTGTCTCGCATACAGGGTTATTGTTACCATCTTTCTAAATTCCATATATATGCGTCAGTATACTGTATTGGTGTTTTTCTTTCTGGCTTACTTCAATGTGGCTGGGCTTTTAAAATGCAAACCTACGGATAGGTCTAGGGCAGCCTGAGAACGTGGGGGAGGTGGCTCGCTTGCCTGAAACACTGCGGAGGATCTGCAGACCTAAGAGAATGCAGCATATGGCCACTTCCAACCTGGAAATGGGCAACGATGCTCCTGCAGGCACCAAAGACCCAGCCCAGGGGGTGGACAGGTGATCAGACCTGTGTCTAGTCGCCCTTTCAAGACCAAGTTCACATTTATGACCCTGGAGAATATAGCTGCACTGTGTTGAAGATAGAGAAATGTACTTGCCTGTTAGTTGCTCAATCGTGCTCAACTCTTTGCAGCTGCATAGATTGTAGCCTACCAGGCTCCTCTGTGCATGGAATTCTCCAGGCAAGAATACTGGAGTGGGTTGCCATTCCCTTCTCCAGGGGATTTTTCTAACCCAGGAATCAAACCCATCTCTCCTGCATTGTGTACTTAGGCACTAGGAAAGGGCTTGAATTCGGTCTCCCCAAGCTGTCCTCAGTTCCTATGTGGTATGGGTGGGACCTGGAAGCTCCTACATCCCCCTTCAGAGGAGAAATAGAGAAACCTGGGAGTAAGGTCAAGGATCTTGCCTGAAGCTGACTGTGGTAGAGAAAGAAGCATCATCGTGGAACCGTCTGGGCCAAGATCATGGCCTTATACCAAAAGGCATTCACAGCATTATCCAGAACTGACGCATTGATGGGGGCCCGGTTAGCAGAAGCAGTAACCAGGCACTGCTCAACTATGCACTACCTGAGTGATACCAGATACCAGAAGCTGAGGACAGCAGAGTGAGCATCGACCCTTCCCAGAACCCATGTGGATTCTGACTGCAGATCTGAGACCCTCCTGCTTTCAGATCATGACAACACTTCTGCCCTACAGCCTCCATAATTAGATGCTCTCTCTGATGAGCACAGAAAAGGGGGAAAGGGAATATATCATGTGACAGATTGAGCATGTTACATAAAGGACAATTTTATAAACAGTTTAAAATATTGAAACAGATCAGGGTTATCAGATTGAATTATATCAATTACTGCCCACCACCCACTCTAGGTTTAATAGCAGGGAGTGGCCTGAGGGGGTGGTTTGAGGGTGCTGGTAATGTTCCCTTTCTTGATCTGGGTGCTCACTCCATGGGTGCGTTTTTGGAAAATCCCAAAGCTGAACACTTAGATACTTGCATATTTTGTTGTATATATTTTCCTTCAACAAAAAAGTTTGCTTGAGAATTTTGGTGCATCTGAACTCCCATACACAGTCACAGGCACACGGACAACCCAGTAGGTGGCACTTGTGAGATAAAATCAGTCAATTTTAGAGAAATAAAGATGCCATCTTTTCTCACACACCCGAATGCAGTGTGAGTAAATGTGTGCATTAATTTTATGTGCTTTTACTAATGGAAATGGGTCAAAGTCCATGAACCTGGAAGACTCTTCAAATGGTGGCAAGAGTGTCATAAGGAAAAACTCAGGCTAGTTCTATACTTAATACTCTCTACAGTAGCCAGTTTTTTTTTTTCCAAAGTAAACGCTTCGGGTCCCGCGGGACACTCAGCTAAGAGCATCGAGGGGACGCTGAGAGGCAAGGAGTGGGGACTTCCCTGGTGGCTCAGATGGTGAAGCATCTGTCTATGATGTGGGAGACCCGGGTTCGATCCCTGGGTTGGGAAGATCCCTTGGAAAAGGAAATGGCAATCCACTCTATTACTATTGCCTGGAAAATCCCATGGACAGAGGAGCCTGGTAGGCTATAGTCCATGGGGTCGCAAAGAGTCTGACACGACTGAGCGACTTCAGGTTCACGTTCACAGTAGCCAGCTAAATAGGGCCAATTTTAGGTGACAGGAATTGAAGTTAGTCCTTGTTATGTCTACATACAAGCATACCTTGGAGATAACAAGGGTTTGATTCCAGACCACTGAAATAAAGTGAGTCACACCAGATTTTTTGTTTATCTGTGTATATAAAAATGAATTATAGTCTGTTAAGTGTAAAATAGCTTTACATCTAAAAAGCAATGTACATATCAAAAATACTTTTTCCTAAAAAATGCTAAGCATCGTTTAGCATTGACTTTGAGCAAGTCTTTATCTTGTTGCAACAGTTACATCAAAGATCACTTATAACAGATCGCCAAAACAAACGCAATAATAATAATGAAAAGAGTGTGAAATATTTTAAGAATTATCAAAATGTGATCCAGAGACATGAAGTGAGCAAATGCTGTTGGGAAAACGGTACCAAGAGACTTGCTCAATGCAGAGTTGCTACATACCTTTGATTTGCAACAAACAAACAAAAACCCACAGTATCTGTGAAGCCCAATAAAATGGGATATGCCTGTACTATATTATATGTGTTAGTAGTTGAAGCTCATTTGTTATATTTTATTACAATTTTGATCTATTTGGAACTATTACATGCCTTCCAATATGGTTCTAAATGAACTTTAACTAAAATCTTCCCCAAATCAGCATTAGTCTTATAGTACAGAAAGGTTGCTTGTAAGAGGAAAATGTCAACCTCTGGAAAATGAATAGATATGTCTCACAGAGGAAAAGACTTGGCAGCACACAGTTACTCCTGTTTTGTCTGCTCTTTATAAAGAGAAGATAAGAAGTTTCTCAAAAAATCTTCACAAAGGACTTGGTATTAAAGGCGATATAAGTAACATCTGAATAGAAATCCAAGCAATTTTTAACATGACCAGATTATAATGTTTTAATTAGAATCTCACATGGTGCTTCAAAAAAACAGTTACAGGGGAGGTGAGGAAGGAAAATGAAATAACCCAAATAGCCGAAGACATCTAAAGTACAATGACGCAACAAAAACAAAACTGAGTCCTGCAAACATGTATTTAAATTTACTGCTATGTTCAAAATTGGTTACAATTTGTCCACGGAATAATTTTAAAATGTATGCTTTTTATTAGAATGCATCAATGCTCAGTTAATGGGAAGAATAACTGTAGGATTTCCAGATGAAACAATAAAATCCCATACAGACGGTCTAAATTCCCATCAGCCGGTTCTTATCGCGTTCCATCTTTATTGTAAAGCACAGCAGTTTTAAAGGGACAGCATTTGAGACAAGACAGCTGTGAAATCTAATCAGCACAGTTACCAAGCACAACAGAGAATCAGCAAGAAGCACAGTCCTCGGAGCAGCACCAGCAGCATCACCCTGACTGCACTTTCCTAAGCATCACGCGCACACCCCGGCTTTCCGTGGTGCGTGCGCACTGGCTTCGCTGACGATGGCTCCTGTGTCAGCACCAAAGCACTTGAGCAGCAGGGGAGAAGTCTTAGTGATTCGCCCCCCGAGGCCGCCCACGAGGTCAGGGCCGGGTGCTGGTTACCGCTTACCCCTAAATGTACACAGCGATTGTTGAGTGAGGGTGCTCACCCGGACACAGAAACCCAGCTCTTTGAGAGCTTGTCTTTTCTCCTGCATCATTCATTCTTCAACCTTCTCTACCCAGCAGTAGAGACACATGTCTCTTTTTCTCTCTCAGACATTGAAGATGATAAAACACATTGATATCCTCTGTCTGCTCTGAGTCTCTTCAATTTTTGGAGGCTGGGAAACACATCCTAGTAACACGTGTCCCATGGATGCCTCACAAAGGACTTGGTATTAAATAAAAACCAGTGGACTAACACCTGTCTGGTAGCCATGGTCCTGCCGCCTTCCTCTCTTTAATCAAAGAAAGAGCGCCCACGAGATGGCTTTCACCCAAGGCGTCAGGACAAAATACATTTCTGTTCTTCAGCACCCTTCCTCTTTCTCCATTCCCCTTGGAATCAAATCGTGGCTGATTCATGTTGATGTTTGACAGAAAACAACAAAATCCTGTAAAAAATTATCCTTCAATTAGAAAATAAGTACATTACAAAAAACTATACTAAAAAAACTCATTCCTGGTCCTATGACAACATCTTAACATTATCTTCAACCTGTCACTTCTGACCCCTCCACCCCATGCCACGGTTTTCTGCTGCTTGGGGAAAATTAAACAACTCTGGTGTATTTTTCTCAGGCAATAGTTTCTGGACAAAAATTTAATAACTATTGCAAAAATTTAAGGTAAATTTCCTCCTACAGATATTTCTAGTACATAAGTTTCTCTCACATAACTGATCCAAGTTCAGACTATCAGAACTGAACCTTGACTTACATCAACACAGTGCTTCTGCTAAAAGCTATTATTACTGCTACTACTAAGTCGCTTCAGTAGTGTCCAACTCTGTGCGATCCCATAGACCGCAGCCCACCAGGCTCCCCCGTCCCTGGGATTCTCCAGGCAAGAACACTGGAGTGGGTTGCAATTTCCTTCTCCAATGCATGAAAGTGAAAGTGAAAGTGAAGTCACTCAGTCGTGTTTGACTCTTAGCGACCCCATGGACTGCAGCCCACCAGGCTCCTCGGTCCATGGGATTTTCCAGGCAAGAGTACTGGAGTGGGGCGCCATTGCCCCCTCTCAAAAAAGCCTGCCCCAGTGGAGACTGATATAAGACTGGTCCAATAGTCAGATAAACTCCAGGCTGCTTTACAGGAACTGTTTAATTCCTTGAGGGATAAAATATTGGGTCAGTACTGTTGCAAACTAATGTCTAATAATCCCAGTAGAGTTCATACCCCACTAGGCTCTCCTGATTACCTGGCTCTCAGGATGATCTCGAATACAAGCATAGGTTGGTGTCTATCATCTGCCTCAAATGAATCCTGCATTTTCAGGACAATTATTAGAAACTTTTGCATATTTGAAACTATCATCTCTCTAGGAGACCATGTTTCCCTGAGGAAATAATATCCAGAAACCTGCAGAAAGAGGCAAACAGAGTTTACTTGAGAGAATTCCAAGAGGGAAAACAGACCCCTTCACACATACACTGGGAATAGTGACCCCCATGGTAGGGATAATGCAACTGAAAAAATTGCATTGAGTTCAAGACTTATTTCCAACCCTAGCAGATATTGTGGATGACACCATTTCTTCTTTGGAAACCCAGCAAACCAGTTTAAATTTATTGGCCAGAGTTGACATGCATAATCACAATATGTGAATTTCCTCTTAACCAACCAAGGGGGAGTTTCCTCTGTAGCAGACACTTCCTGCTGCAGCTACATACTCCAGGCGAGTAAAACAGCCTGCGACTGAGGGAAGAGGGACCAAGCCCCTCTACTTGGTCCCTCTTCCCCATATCATCGTGGCTCTTTCTTTACAACCTTAGTTGTAAGAGATATTTTCTTTTCGTCTTTAGAGTGCTCTCATTGTAAGTAGCTGCATTTTTGGTGTGCTCACAGGAGGAAGTGAGCTCAGGGTCTTCCTCCTCCACCGTCTCAGCTGCTCCTTCAGCTTCTGTTTTGAGCTGTGTACTATTTATTCTGTTCTCTCACTGTGCACGATTTAGCACCTTCCTGGCATTGAGTGACCATAGTTCAAGGTGATAAGCAGTGAATCACACATTTCATTGACAGTTTCCTTGCAGCCTGTGATAACTGTCCTCCATAGCCTACTGTTGGATTGGATTTGCTCATTTCTTTCCATCAAAGGAGCAGAAAAGATTTCTCCAACACTTGGCAGTGCTGACAGTTTCTCAGAAGACTTTCAAAATCTGTCGACAGTTGTGGCTCCTTCTTAACAGAATGCAGGGCCTCACTGGCAGGTGCCCCCGGCAGTCCAGAAATCTTGCGTTGTGGTCATGGAGATGCAGACCCAGGTGCCACCCACGCTGAGCACCGTGAGGAAGATGGAGTTGGCTCCTCAGTGGCTCTGGGACAGCCTGTTCCATGGCCAGGTTTGGCCTCTGCTTACAGGTCTCAGTATGGCTCCTCCCTGCCCAGCTCCAACTCAACAAGGGAGCCTGGAGAAGAAAAGCCTCCCAAAATTTAGATAAGGTTTTTAAAGTCACCCCATCATATAATTGACTCCACTTCCTGACAGCATCCACTGCAGAGCACAGCTTCAATTCCTTGAACTTTCCTCTAGACCACCTAACTCAAGCCAGATCCTATAGTCTAGAAACTTGCAACCTTTATCTTGCTCTTAAAGAGAGACCCCAAAGTTCTCCACGGTGTTTCCCTTGTTTTAATAAGCTATAAATCAATTTATTCAACCACAGATCTGTTTCCTGTGGTCACTGGCTGGAGAGCACTGACAATGTAGAAAGAAGAACTCTTCTAGGGGTATGTCCCTGGAAACCTGGGCTAGAGACAGACTTCTAGGTACTGTGGTCTAAACAGAAACAGAAATTGCCATCAAAGAAGATAATTTCGAGACACAAGGTCAAGTTGTGACCTTCCACTGATGGAACTGCTTATTTTACTGTGTCAGCCCTCTGCAGTTGTGGGTTTCACATCCATGGATTCAACTGAACATGGGTTGAAAATATTTGAAATAAATTCCAGGAAATTTTAGAAGGCAAAGTTTGAATTTGCTGCATGCTGACAACTATTTCATAGCCTTTGCTCATTGTATTTAAATACCCTTCAACAACACAGACTTGTTAAATATAGGGTTGGCCAAAAAGTTTGTAACAGCTTACAGAAAGACTTGAATGAACTTTTTGGCCAACCCAATATTGACTATAGTACCATAGGGATTCGTAGACATGGAGAGCTGACTGTAAAATTATACTCAGATATTAGACTGTGGTGGTGGGGGAGGTTATTTGACCTCTGCATTTTCAGAGGTCAACTGTACAAGCATTTACACAGTACTAGGTATTATAAATAATTTAGAGATAAAAAAGTATGTAAGAGGATGTGTGTAGGTTATATGCAACTACTCTGCTGCTGCTGCTAAGTCACTTCAGTCGTGTTTGACTCTGTGCGACCCCATAGATGGCAGCCCACGGCTCCCCTGTCCCTGGGATTCTCCAGGCAAGAACACTGGAGTGGGTTGCCATTTCCTTCTCCAATGCATGAAAGTGAAAAGTGAAAGTGAAGTCGCTCAGTCGTGTCCGACTCTTCACAACCCCATGGAGTGCAGCCCACCAGGCTCCCCCGTTCATGGGATTTTCCAGGCAAGAGTACTGGAGTGTGGTGCCATTGCCTTCTCCAATGCAACTACTCTACCATATTACAAAAGGGACTTGAGCATCCATGGATTTTGCTATCCGTGGGGTCCCAGGACCAGTCCCCCAAGGATACCAAGAGGTGACTGCATTTGCTTATGCCAATAGTTAACATTAGCAGTTTAGACTATTATGATGTATCATCCTTTTAGGGCTTCCCAGCTGGCACGAGTGCTAAAGAACATGCCTGCCAACGCAGGAGACATAAGAGACTCGGGTTCAGTCACTGGCTCAGGAGGATCTCCTGGAGAAGGACATGGGAACCCACTCCAGTATTCTTTCTGGAGAATGCCATGGACAGAGGAGCCTGGCAGGTTAGGCCAGAGGGTTGCAAAGAGTCAGACACGACTGAGGCAACTTAGCATGCACACATGCATCCTTTAAAAAGATTTTTATTTATAAAGGCTCATGTGATTCTGATGCAGAGGTCAGGTTGGGGGGTTCCTTGTCCATGTCAATGGGACCCAGTTGAGGAGGGTCTGGATTTCATTACAACTTTGCAGTAGGTGGTCCTAATAGAAACTTCACCTATTTATCTCTTTGGGGCTTGGAGTTAGGTGGGACCTTTAAGGCTCAGAGAAATCATCTGTTCATAATCAGGGTAGTCAGTAAATCACAGTAGAGATGACCAGAACTAACATATACTGAGCACGGTACGTGGGCACTGTTTTGAATCTTGGGGTTTTAACCTCCTAACAACCAGAGGTGGGTTCTATTACTGGAAGGATTTACCAAGGAGAAGACTGAGCTACAGACATATGCAGGGAACTTGCCCCAGGTGGCTGAGCTGGGAGCTGGGTTGCGCACAGGGTCCACTGACTCACACACCACACTCTGCACCCCGGAAGAAGCTGGCCCTCCCCTCTCCCTCTGCAGAACTCTCAACCTGCTTCACAGCCCCTTCCCCTACTGCATTTTTTTCTTGGGACAAGGAGCAGCAGGACAGGAAGAAGGCAGCGATTGCCCAGGCAAATTGTCTGTCCAACCTCGGCAAAGCCTCCTTCAAAACATGACATTCCTCCTGGATGTCACATTCTCTTTTGCACACAGTTCTGAGAGGAGAAGCCAAAGGCAGCTCACAGGCCTGACTTGCTCTGGGTGGAGCCTGGAGCTGCTCTGACCATAGCTGAGTTTCTCATCCTCTGAGCCACCTGCTCTCTGGGGGAGCTGAACAGCCTCATGCAGTCCCTTTCCTTCGCTGTCCATGGAAGTTACCCTGGAGTTGACTCCTGGAGCAGCAGAAGCCTGCTGATCTGTAGATTTAGTGTCTCCTGAGGCCCCAGTGGAAGATACACCCAGGCTGCAGAGACTATTCACGTGCCATCTGCATCCTACCAGGCAACATGTTTTCCTCTGTATAAAAAAAAAAAAAAAAAAGTGTTTTAAAGAGAAAAATATAGCACATATAACCAAAATCCAACTCTCCTTGCTGTCTCCTCTTCCCTTTCCTTGGAGTTGACCCTGATCTTGAAGGTGTGCATCCTAGGGCGTGACATTTGAATGCTTTTTTACACAACCCTGTCCAGTGAACAATATCCCAACATGTGTCCCACTTTACAGGCATGCACATCAAGCACATTCCCAGGCCCACTTACTTAGAATGCCTTAATTAAAAAAAGTATTTTTATTGGAGTATAGTTGCTTTACAGTGTTGTGTTGTTTTCAACAGCAAAAATAGTACTATCATATGACCGGGCAACCCCACTACTGGGCATATATTTAGACAAAACCATAATTTGTACCCCAGTGTTCACAGCAGCAGTGTTTACAACAGCCAGGACATGGAAGCAACTTAAATGTCCATCTACAGAGAGATAGATGAAGAAGTAGTGGTACATATATACAATGGAATATTACTTGGCCATAAAAAGGAATGAAATCCTGCCATTTGCAGAGATGTGGTTGGACCTTGAGAATGTCATATGGAGTGAAGTCAGTAAAAAAGAGGATGCCTTACTTTTGTGTCTGGATACTTGATCCCCACAGATCAGCTGCAGGAAAGGGCTGAGAATGTTTCCACTGGATCGTGTTCTCCAAAGTGTCCGCAAGCATAGCAGTTCATCTGGATGGACATTACTGGTGGCCATCATTCTGGTGGCCCAAGGGCAGAGCAAGAGATAAGCAGGAGCCTGGGCTGCTCATCCTGGCGGAGGGGCCATGGCTCAGACTGGTTTTGTGCACTGCTAGGAGCAACAGACTGCCTTTTGGGAAGAAAATAGGCCCAGACTGCAGAGGCACATTCTCTGCAGAGTTCTTACAGTCGCAGCAGAGCAAGTCTCAGAACTCCTGGCTCCTGACACCTGCCCCAGGGCTCCCTGCACCTGCCTTGATGCTGGGGCCTAGGCAGGTGACAGCAGCGGTTATGTAAGTGCTTTTAAACTGAACTATAGCTGAGTTACAATGTTGTGTTAGTTTCAAATAAACGCAAAGTGATATATACATATATATACACAGTTGTTCCATTGTTAAGTTATGTCTGACTCTTTGTGACCCCATGGACGACAGCACGCCAGGCTTCCCTGTCCTTCACTATCTCCCGGAATCTGCTCAAATTCATGTCCCTTAGTTTCCTGTGCGATACAGTAG
This sequence comes from Bos taurus, assembly GCF_002263795.3. Taxonomy (NCBI): domain Eukaryota; kingdom Metazoa; phylum Chordata; class Mammalia; order Artiodactyla; family Bovidae; genus Bos; species Bos taurus. The sequence goes on along the minus strand of NC_037340.1, from coordinate 6,538,938 downwards.
GTCCTTATTGTTTATCTATTTTATATCTAGAAGTGTGTATATTTTCATCCCAAACTCCTAATTTTTCCCTCCCCTTCTTTCCCCTTTGGTAACTGTAAGCTTGTTTTCTATCTCTGTGAGTCTATTTCTGTTTTGTATATAAGTTCATGTGTATTATTTTTTATCTTCCACATATAAGTGATATCACATGACATTTGTCTTTCTCTCCATGACTCACTTCTCTTAGTATGATAATCTCTAGGTCCATCCAGGTTGCTGCAAATGGTGTTATTTCATTCTTTTTTATGGCTGAGTAACATTACATTGCATATACACCACATTTTCTTTATCTGTTCTTCTCTTAATGGACACTTTGGTTGCTTCCATGTCTAGGCTCTTGTGAGTAGTGCTGCTCTGAACACTGGGGTGCATGTATTTTTTCAAATTAGGGTTTTCATCTTTTGAGGATACATGCTCGGGGATGGAAGTGCTGGATCACACAGTAACTCTATTTTTAGTATTTTGAGATACTCCCATAGTGTTCTCCATAGTGGCTGCACCGATTTACCTTCCCACCAACAGTGTAGGAGGGTTCCTTTTTCTTCACATCCTCTCCAGCATTTATTATTTTTAGACTTTCTGATGATGGTCATTCTAAGTGCTATGAGTTGGTACCTTACTGTTATTTTGATTTACATTTCTCTAATAAACAGTGATGTTGAGCATCTTTTTTCTGTGCTTGTTGGTCATCTGGATCTCTTCTTTAGAGAAATGTCTATAGATCTCTTCCTCTGGCAAAAGGCAGCAGCTAAGTTGATGTTTTCCTTGCTTGGTCTCACCGAAGCTCTTCAATCTTCCCTGAGAGTCACAACTGGACCTTCTTCTTTTTTTTTTTTTTTTTCTTTCTTTTTTTTCACCCAGCTCCTGGCAGACAGACAAGTGCCCTAAGTTCAAATTCATCACTCCAGGCTCTAGAATTCAGTCTGAATCATTGATCTCTGACACTGAACATTGTTTTCAAGGAAGCTAGAGGCTCCTCATACCCAAGGCAAAGATAAGCTGCATTTTTGTTTGCTTGTTTTTGCCTTTTCTGATGCGTGGAGAGAACGTGATTCTAGAAGCTCCCGAATTTATTTCTCATCCCCAGGGAAGGTTCGGATGACAACTTTGGGGGGGACAAGCTACAAGCGCACCGCGAAGATGCTGAGCCAGCCCTGTGCCGTCTCCCCGCCCCTGTTGGGAGGCAGGTTCGCTGCGTCCGCCCCTCGAGTCAGGACAGCGGGTTCGGTTCCTGCGCAGGAAGCGCGGCGGATGCGCTCGCTCGCCCGGGAACTCCGCCTACCGAGGCGGCGGGAGGGAAGGGCGGCTCCTCCCGAGACTGCACACAGAGCAGAGCGGAGACCCTTAGAAGCGCTCGGAGCTCAAGGAAAGGATGGCGGTGTACTTGGTGCGGGAGATCTGGAGACGCTCCATCTGCTGGGAATGCAGAGGAAGGGAAGGGAAGGGAAAGAATCTGTTCAGGCTCCGGAAAAAAGAGACAATGGCTGAGCTTAGACTGACACCCTGTGGCTGAGACGGAAAAAAGCGTTTCACTGAGAAATGAATGGAGTAGTTGGGGCACAGGGGTGGGGGTAGGAAGTGGGGTCTGAACACAAGAAACTTGAACTTTCAAATTTCAGCCTCACTTTTTCTCCATTTTCCTTTTTATTAGGTGTCATAGTTCCTCAATGGTATTTTTCAGTATAGCTATGAGACAGATGGTCTTCCCTGTTGGCTCAGACAGTAAAGCATCTGCCCGCAATGAGGAAGATCCTGGGTGGGGAAGATCCCGTGGAGAAGGGAATGGCTACCCTTCCCGGTATTCTTGCCTGGAGAATCCCATGGACAGAGGAGCTTGGTGAGCTACAGTCCATGGATCGCAGAGAGTCGGACAAGACTTACCCACTAACACACCGGAAAGATAGTATTTCAACTATAATGACTACAAACAAACATTTCTGACTAATAAATAACTAGTTTGATTAGTTCTGGTTCAGAGGAATAATGAATAAGCCATCAACCTAATATCAATTGATGACTTCCTTTAAATGGTTAACATAATGCAATAGACTTGAATGATGCCTATGGTTTTCTAACTAGAAGTTAAAAAAAAAAGCCTCCTATATAACCTTCTTTATGAGTAGGCTGTGTCTGCACTTTATATCCATGGAGGTTAAGTGATGCCCAGGGTCACACAAGTGGTGGAGGAGGCCTGACCCCCACGACCGCAGAGCCCTGACCACCTGACCCCCACGACTCCAGAGCCCAGAGTGGAGTTTGTGGCTGTCACTTTCTTCTAATGGGCAGGGTGACAAGCAGGGTCCACTCACCTCACTTGTTTGAGACCACCCTGTAAGGGACACATTGTTCTGCTCTTTTTTAGAGGAGGAAGTAGAAGCTGAGAGACATGGGTGCTGGTTTCGTGGGCATCTGAACCTTGTCCTGTTCCCAGAGCCCATCCTTCTCATCTGCCTCCACTCTTAGAGATAGCTCATCCTCAGTTGTCCTGTGCCCCACGCCTTCCTCCCTAACTTCCATACACCTCTCCCATCACCCCGGGTTGCAAGAAATTGTTAGCCTTTGATGCTTCAGTCCTCCTTGAAATATAAGTTGATACAGAAGTTTTTTTTTCCCCCCAGAGACTTTCATATAATAATAGATAAGGAGCTTCTGAACACAGAAAACCTTTGGGATTTAAAGAGAGCATGTCAGACTGGAAGAGATATATGAGGTAAGGACATTTTGGGGCACGTAAACAAAGATCTCCTTTAAATAACCTTGCAAAGGCAGTCTTTTCTTCAGCAGCCTCAGGCTTCCAGACATCAGATGACATGTCTGGTATAATTGAAAATCCAACTGGAGGCAAACTATTGTTTATTCAGCATCCTGGACAGATTTACTGTCAGACCAATGCAAACGCCACCTGTGAGGAGCTGGAAGCCGACCCCAAAGCACACGGAAGGGTTTTTTTTCTATTGTTTTGCAAAACAATGGTTTTAAAATGCCAAAATGCAAAGGGCTAGAACATTTTAATTCCAATCAACTTGCAGCTTTCATTTTTCCTAGAATAAATTTGAAAATCACTGGACCATTAGCTGGTATACGTACGATATTTGTCATCAGCCTAGATGGACACTCATGGCGCTTACTAAGGGCCAGTAAGATTATGCACCCAATTCCCATGTGGTAGGTTTCCTCCTACACCAAGCAGTTCTCTGACACTCACTGGGTGTCTTACAACTCGATTCTGACATGTCTACCCAGAAATGGTATCAGATTCCCCAGGGGAAGGGCTCAGTCCCACAGGACTGCCCCCCCCACTTCAGATGCCAATTTTACATTTACTGCTTCTGGTCAATAGATTCCCACAATCCCCACAATCCCCTCCTTTCCTTGGGTTCAGTTAATTTCCTAGAGCAGTTCACAGAATTCAGAAAAACAATGTGCTCACTGGATGACTGGTTTAATACAAAATAAACGGTGATATAAATCAACAGCCAAAGAAAGAGATGCATCAGGGCACGATATGGGGAAAAGGTCATGGCGCTTCTGTGACTGACCTTTCCCTCAATTTTTATTTGTTCACCAACCCGGCAGCTCTCTGAACCCTGCCCTTCTGGATTTTTATGGATATCTCATTACAAAGGCACCACTGAATAAATCATTGGCCATTGGTGATGAAACTCAATCTCCAGGCCTTCTCTCCTTCCTGGAAATCAGAGGGTGGGGTGGAAAGTTCCAACCCTCTCATCATGATTGGTCCCCTATCAGCCATTACTCATCCTTAGGCACAATGATGACTGTGCCTTTTCCCAATCACCTTTCCCTGTGCCCTCCACACTTCAGACCACACTGCTTCTTTATTCTTTATCCCATAAATACCCTGAGCCCCTCACCTTCAGGGAGGCAGATTTGAGACTGGTCCTTCCATCTCCTCGCTGGCTACCTTGTGAATAAACACACTTTCCACTGCAAACTTCAGTGTGCCAGTGTTTGGGTTGGCTGCATGTTGGGGTAACAGTTGTACCCACAGTGTTTGGGTTGGCTGTATGTTGGGGTAACAGTTGTACGCAGGTGTCCTGCACTGTGGGATGCCCTCTTTCTTTTATTATCTGGTGTCCTAAGTTGGAGCTCCCTTTGGACGTAAGCAGGTATTCTGAGACCACTGGGGAGCAAGGGAGTGTTCCACGGGTCCACCTGTACCCTTAGCAGCTCAGGTACCATGTGGAGGCTCATCTCTCCCCACCCCCCTCCCTTTCTGCTTCTTCAAGTCTCTGCCCCCACCCCCCCTTCTCTTTGTATGTAGCTATTCTCTATGAAAGGGAAATTAAGATAGAGTCAGTATTGCTCTGAAATTAAGCCCTACCATGAAGGAGTCTGGATGGCTTTGACCTGATGACATCATCCAGAACATCTGACAGCCTATCTGCTTATCTGACCTTTTCTCTAAAAGTAACTCATGATTCCTTAAGGACAAGTATCTTCTGACTGGAGTCAGAGTCAATCATGATTTTTGTCAGGCAACTCTTAACAACCTTGGGGCCTTTTTTTTTTTTTTAAACCTGGACTCTTTCACTTCCTTGTAACACTCTTGGTTTTACCTGAATCTATGTCTCTCGAGATGAAATTCTTAAAGCACCAAATAAAGTCTTTTGTTTGCAGCTTCCTGCATTATTATCACTGTTACTATTTTGGGTTGACATCTATATGGTCTGAGATAGTCCTCAAAGAACCATTTGCATGTGCCTTTTGAGTTCAACAGAACTTACTGATGCTTAAAGATGCCGGAAGGAAATCGCAATGCAGAAAAGGGTAAACTTACAATACTAGATAACGCTTTTCCTAGAATTCAGCAATTTATCTCTGCTATGGGACTCTCTCTGTCTCCCATTTCAAGAGTCCAAGTTTTTAGGATCCTCCAGAGTACAAACCCCCAACTCCTGTCTCTGATCCCTGCCCAGGAAACGAACTAGCAATTCACATCACAATAGCCGCTAAGGAGAGCTCTGTTCTGGGGAGAGAGTGGCTTCATGTTTCTGAACAACACACTTCTTTCTCAGTAGCACACCTCATTCAGTTTCTTCACCTGCTGAGTGTTTCTCCAGGGCACGTAATCTGAAGGACTTCCCTGAAGTGTCTCCTACGAAAGCAAGAAGAGTTCGCCCCCAATACACTTTTCATTTCTACCTCTAAATCCACAAGAAAGGCAGCCTTAAAATGTGTTTTGCTTTTGTTCTCAAAGTCTAGTTCCACGTTGGTTGGTCATAAGAGTAGGACACGACTGAGCGACTAAACCATCCACCACCACGTTGGTTGGTGGCAAATAGATTAACTGCTCTAGGCCTCTAAGCGAAGATAGCAAAACAGAACCCGCAGGATGTTATAGGGTTACATCGGGCTTCCCAGGTAGCATAGATGGTAAAGAATCTACCTGCACTGGAGGAGACCTGGGTTCAATCCCTGGGTTGGGAGGATCCCCTGGAGAAGGGAATGGCCACCCACTCCAGTATTCTTGCCTGGAGAATCCCATGCACCTAGGGGCCTGGTGGGTATAGTCCATAGGGTTGCAAAGAGTCAGTCACGACTGAGTGACTAACACTTTCACTTTCATGTAGGACTGGAGGTAACATCTGAGCTGGAGATATTTTAGGACTTCCCTGGTGGCTCAGACAGTAAAGCCTACAATGCGGGAGACCCTGGTTCGATCCCTGGGTCAGGAAGATCCTCTGGAGAAGGAAATAGCAACCCACTCCAGTACTCTTGCCTGAAAAGTCCCATGGACGGAGGAGTGTGGTAGGCTGCAGTCCGTGGGGTCGCAAAAAGCAGGACACGACTGAGCCACTTCACTTTCTTTCTTTTCTAAGTTAAGTATTCAAAAGCATCTTGCAAACAATACAACACTATGTAAATACAAGCTACTAATGTCCCTCTTTTATTTTCAGAATTACTTGGCCCAGGTCTTCTGAAACTGATGAATTAGGGTTCGTTAATTACCAAGTGTGGTTCTGTTACATGCTGGCAAATTGGGAGATGTGCCAAAATTACTTTTGGTGTATTTTATGCTAATGCATTTTTGTATCTCTTGAGAGTAGTATTTTGAAACATGACATTTTGAGTCTATGTTTCTGTGTTTGTGAGTTCTTCCTCTTCTTGATGTACTTTCTGTCTTTTTTTTTTGCTTCGAAGCAAGGAAATGGATAAATTGCTGGGGTGAGGGAAGGGGGTTGGAAAACAGATTAGGATTAGGATTATTGTAGCAAATATTTTAAGAGGAAAAAATTCAGTTCTTGACATGAAATACAGGGCCCCCTCACCCTTCTCATGCAGCAAGTGTCAACTAAAAAAAGAGTACAACTTGAGAGTTGTGAGTTAAGTTTTATTTGGGGGCAAAATGAGGACTGCAGCCCAGGAGGCAGCATCTCAGATAGCTCTGAGAGACTGTTCCAAAACGGCAGTCAGGGAAAGACAATATGTAAGGTTTTGGTGAAGGCAGAATTCAATACCATGAAGCACTCATTTTACAGAAGGTTTTTGTCCGTCATGAGGATCTGATGTCACCAGGAAGGGACTTAGTGCTTCTCTAGATATGAGGAGACTCAATGATTGAGATCATTAAATCTGTTCCTAAAAACATCCAACTATCTAAAGACCTGTCCCACCAGATTCCCGGAGCATAGAGTGCCTCACTTCACCCTGAACTCCCTCAGGGGTTGTTGAAGGTCAACAGCTATAGCAGCATGAGGTTTAGTCTCCATAGAGGCAGATGGCAAATGCCTTTGTTGTTCAGTCGTTGGCAGTGCTCTTGGTAAGTGCCAATTTGTGGTTGACATGGCCCCCCTGTGGTCACAAATCCAGGCATACTTTGGGGGACTTTTCATTACCATTTCGTCCCGCGTTGCTGTTGAGGCTAGTTCCCAGTTCTAGGGAAGGTTTTTATTGATAGGCCACTCAACGTGCTGTTCCTGGACTAGGTCTTAATAGTCAAAGATCCCTGGACACCTGTATTCTAGTTATGGTCCAGGAGAAAAGTATTCCCCTTTCGTTGCATCTTCCCATATCCAGAGTTACACTATTACAACCATTGATCATTGTGAACCTGTGGACTGTAGCCCACCAGGCTCCTCCGTCCATGGGATTCTCCAGGCAAGAATACTGGAGTGGGTTGCCATTACCTTCTCCAGGGGGTCTTCCCGACCCAGGGATTGAACCTAGGTCTCCCACATTGCAGGCAGATGCTTTAACCTCTGAGCCACGAGGGAAGCCTATATTGAGCTATACATTTGATCAACTGCTTCAAGTCTAGTCATCGTTATTTTTGGTGGAGGCTCAGTCATACACTTGGTAATACAAGGAATAATAATCTTGTGAAACAAGCAAATTGCAAATGATATAGTTAATGACATTCAGTTCAGTTCAGTTCAGTCGCTCAGTTGTTTCTGACTCTTTGCGACCCCATGAACTGCAGCATGCCAGGCCTCCCTGTCCATCACCAACTCCCGGAGTTCACCCAAACTCATGTCCATCGAAATGGTGATGCCATCCAGCCATCTCATCGTCTGTTGTCCCCTTCTCCTCCTGCCCCCAATCCCTCCCAGCATCAGAGTCTTTTCCAATGAGTCAATTCTTCGCATGAGGTGGCCAAAATACTGGAGTTTCAGCTTTAGCATCATTCCTTCCAAAGAACACCCAGGACTGATCTCCTTTAGAGTGGACTGGTTGGATTTCCTTGCAGTCCAAGGGACTCTCAAGAGTCTTCTCCAACACCACAGTTCAAAAGCATCAATTCTTTGGCGCTCAGCTTTCTTCACAGTCCAACTCTCACATCCATACGTGACTACTGGAAAAACCATAACCTTGACTAGATGGACCTTTTTTGGCAAAGTAATATCTCTGCTTTTGAATATGCTATCTAGGTTGGTCATAACTTTCCTTCCAAGGAGTAAGCGTCTTTAATTTCATGGCTGCAATCACCATCTGCAGTGATTTTGGAGCCCCCAAAAATAAAGTCTGACACTGTTTCCACTGTTTCCCCATCTAATTCCCATGAAGTGATGGGACCAGATGCCATGATCTTCGTTTTCTGAAGGTTGAGCTTTAAGCCAACTTTTTAACTCTCCTCTTTCATTCTCATCAAGAGGCTTTTGAGTTCCTCTTCACTTTCTGCCATAAGGGTGGTGTCATCTGCATATCTGAAGTTATTGATATTTCTCCCAGCAATCTTGATTTCAGCTTGTGCTTCTTCTAGTCCAGTGTTTCTCATGATGTACTCTGCATATAAGTTAAATAAGCAGGATGACGATATACAGCCTTGACATACTCCTTTTCCTATTTGGAACCAGTCTGTTGTTCCATGTCCAGTTCTAACTGTTGCTTCCTGAAATGCATACAGGTTTCTCAAGAGGCAGGTCAGGTGGTCTGGTATTGACATAGTTAATGACATTAGGGGAATTAAAAGTGAATACTTTAGCCATGGGGCTTCCCTTGTAGTTCAGTCGGTAAAGAATCTGCCTGCAGTACAGAAGACCCGGGTTTGATCCCTGAGTTGGGAAGATCCCCTGGAGAAGGAAATGGCAACCCACTCCAGTATCTTTGCCTGGAAAATCTCATGGACAGTCCATGGGGTCACAAAGAGTCAGGCACGACTGAGCAACTAACACTTACTTACTTACTCTAGCCGTGAGCCTCCCACACCAAACCAGTTTTTGTTTGTTTGTTTTGTTTTTAAAAGCTCATCAAAACTAGGGAATGGGTCATTTAAAGCAGAAATCTGATTTTTCATGTGGTTCATCAAATGTGTTACATTAAAGGATTTATTAGGAATGAAAATATGGCATTCACTTTGAATTATAGCACAGATATCTCCCTGAAATGCTGTGTCAAGGGCCTTGCAATTTTGTAGCACTGCGTTTTTCATCATAGAGATCTCAGAATTCAATAGGCTAATATCCTGTTACTATCATTTAAAGCTTATGAAAATTGTTAAGGCTTCAATATGGCCAATTACATCCTCTAACCCCAGTGAAGGCACACACACACAGAGACACACACACACGAAAGCTGCTAAATGGTCATGTCAATAGAATACAGATCTTTGACCTGTTGGGATCATACCAGTGGTAGATTGGGTAGGGTTACCTCTAATTTGTTGATGTGTATGACCTTAAATTCATGGAAATTGCAGCCTACACCTTTGTGTCCATCCCTGTAGATGTCAAGGCCATAAATTAGTGCCACAAACCCACTGAGTTCCATACCAATCACTCTCTCTAAGGGTAATAGTAGGCATAGTTCATAAAGTTCTTGTCTCATAACTCATTCCCAACATAGAGGAGCCTTTAAACTTGAATGACCATAGCCTAGTGTTAACCATGTAGATCCTCCCCATGACTATGGGAGTTTTCCTTTTAATAGATAGGAGGTTAATTTTTTAATTGAGACTTAGCTCATCATTCTGATTGAGTTTGTCCATCGAGTTGGTGATGCCATCCAGCCATCTCATCGTCTGTTGTCCCCTTTTCCTCCTGCCCCCAATCCCTCCCAGCATCAGAGTCTTTTCCACTGAGTCAACTCTTCACATGAGGTGCCAAAGTACCGGAGTTTCAGCTTTAGTATCATTCCTTCCAAAGAAATCCCAGGGCTGATCTCCTTCAGAACGGACTGGTTGGATCTCCTTGCAGTCCAAGGGACTCTCAAGAGTCTTCTCCAACACCACAGTTCAGAAGCATCAATTCTTTGGTGCTCAGCTTTCTTCACAGTCCAACTCTCACATCCATACATGACCACTGGAAAAACCATAACCTTGACTAGACAGACCTTTGTTGGCAAAGTAATGTCTCTGCTTTTCAATATGCTATCTAGGTTGGTCATAACTTTTCTTCCAAGGAGTAAGCGTCTTTTAATTTCATGGCTGCAGTCACCATCTGCAGTGATTTTGGAGCCCAAAAAAATAAAGTCTGACACTGTTTCCACTGTTTCCCCATTTTCATTCCAATCCCAAAGAAAGGCAATGCCAAAAAGTTTTACATTAATATACCCTAACAGCATAGAACTATCCAGGAAATGAGTCTTAGTAGACACAGACCTCCATTAACAAACTGGGACTTAACATTCATTGAAACATTTTTTTCCCCTAAAATCACTATCATTTTTACCAAATATAACCAAATTAAGATTTGTTTTTAATATAGGTATGGTTTCAGTAAACTTGGTCTGATGATTTATATAACCATAATTGATCATAGACCTTTTTGCTGTGCTGAAACTTTTATAAAGTCTCAGACTGGAGTTTTAAAATAAAAACTTATAGGGTTAGGAGTCTTATCACATATTTTGCCTAACAGATCTAAGTAAGTTCCTCCCTTCTCAGGGTCTGCAAAATTCCTTGAGATTTCTGTTAGTGAGATAACCTTCCTAACTTATCTGATGAAGTAACTGGAAACTAAGAGCTTCCAGTCTCTGGAGGGTTCACATAGAGAGAAAAGATAAATGCTTCAATTTGTTTATAAAATATAATTTTACCAAATTACCATCATAATTAGTTTGAGGGGAAGGTTTTTTTCTTAAACCGGGAAAACACAGATTCACATCAGTAACTTTTCAGATAGAAACCATAAAAGTTATAAGCATATTCACCAGTTTGTTTAGTCCTTTTGCTAACCTTTGTGAAGTCATCAGGTTTTTCCATTTGAATCTTGACCCAGTTCAGAAACTTGCTTTTTATCTAAAAGTCCTTTCTATAAATCTTCTTGAAGAAGAAGCAGTTTTGCAAAACTTGGTTTGTGCTAGGACAATATTTTGAGATAGTAACTAGAATTATGCCTGATAGCATTTTACCCAAACATATCAGAATTTTAGGAATTCCATCCAGTTTCTAGGATATCTATATTAGTAACATTTGCCATACAATATAGCCTGAGACTTATTACTCACTTGACAATACTCCCCATGTAATTCTGTACACAAAATGAACCTAATTAGTGTAGTATCTCTCTTTGAGATGTTTCAGGGGCCCTCTGAAGCATCCCAAAGTTAGCTAGAAATCTTCTTCATTAGAATGATTTAGGAAATTTTGTCAACAAATATCAAAAAAGTTTAGAACACTCAGTTAGATATGGTTTAGGTCACTGTGAAACAATAGCTATTCACTTAACCAAAGCAACAAAAGGATTTCAGAACAGATCATTTAAGAGATAAAGAAACTTAAATCTATTATCAAAGGCAGTTCAACATCTGAAGAAAAGGTGTCATCTTAACAGAAAGAAAAGCTAAATTCAAGTTTTTGCACCAGCTTACTTTATTTAAACTTAATTAAATTTATTTTAAGCTTATTTTAAAACATGTACAAAACTCTCTTCTCATGGTTCACTTTCCACAAACCTTATCACTTTCTGTACCCATTATTTTATTTTTCCATCCTAAAAAGCCACCTGTCAGTCAGACTTACTTCCTTTTTCCTTCACAAAATGCAATTCCATTTTTCATTCCTTTACTGAGAACATACTTCTTACTTTCCTTAAGCAATGAAGAAATGACTTTTATATTAGCATTTTATAATTGGTGAGCAAAAATACCAGTGATAATTTCTAAAAACTTTGCTTTCTTAGAACATTTTAGGATGGCACCAAACATCATTTATTTTTAATCCCAAATCTCTTGAGTTTCTTTGTAAGAGGTAATTAGTGTTTAGTAGTAAATGTTTCAAAATCTTATTTTATTTGGAAATGAGTTAGCTATTCAATAGACTTCCAACACTTAGTTTAGCACAACCCTTAGAAGTTCAAGTTACCCCAATCTAGAGACTATTTTAGATAGACATTCCAAAAGCATAATCATTCTTAATAGAGTTTATCTAAAGGCTCATATCTCACTTACTTTTTTTAGAAGTTTCTTCACTCAAGGTGATTTCTTTGCTGACAAACTTGTAACAGATATAACAATATTTAACTTATAATTTGTATAAACCTAGGTATAATGAAAATATTCTGCTTAATGTTAATTACACTTAGACGTGTCCACATTAGTTAGATCAACAAACAAACATTAGTATCAGGTATTTAATACTGAATATTTCCCAGTTCATATGAACCTGAAATTCATTTAGTTTAATTTCTCTTGTATTTAGAATTATTTGATTTGCAAGTGCTTCCTTTTTTTTTCTTTTTTCTTTTAAGGCCAATTAGGTTAGAACTCGTTTACAAACTGGTATCAGCAATCAGCAATATTATCCAAAAAACAAAGACACACACTGAGACATACATATATCCAAACAGACACAAGAGATCCTGTAGCTTTGTTTTCCAAATTTATGAACCAGATTATGAATCAGATATCACAGAATAAAACTCACTAGTTGTAAACAATGGTTGGAATAAGATTTTAAATGACTTTGTTCCCCTTTTTCTTTCTTTTGGTTTCAGGAATTAGAGATGGTCTAGATAAGTGGTCCAGAGAGCTCTGGTCTAAAGATATAGGAGGAGTTATTTCCTTAGGGCAAGAATGTTTAAAGAGGTAATTTTTTTCCTTAAGTTTTCTCTGGAATCTAAAGAATATTGTGACCACATTGTGAAAAATTGTATTTTTCTGTGATCATAGTTTTATAACCAAAATTTAGACCAGATAGTGCTCAACTTGGCCCTGATAGCAAGGGCAGATTGGTCTCAGCAGGGACTGTCCCTCTGGGGAAGTAGGGGTCTCAGTTTGATCAGCCACAGGCTGTTGATTACAGGAGGAAGTCCTTGACATAAGGGAACTTCAGTCCATTTCCCTATCTTATGTCAATAAAGAGCTAATATTTTTAGGCCATTTTTCTTGTCACTGGATCATAGCTATAGATTGACCAGCCAAAAAAAAAATTTTTTTTTTTTTTTTCTCAAGGGGTTCCCAGGTGCAGTGTGGAACCTTAGAGTGAGCAATTCCCTATTAGCTTGAGCGGTTTGGACCAGATGTCTGTGTGCTCAAACCAAACCCACACAACCAAACCGAACCAGAACTTTACCAGGAGTCACACTGCAAATGAAACAAAAGGCAAAGAGATGCCCAGAAATCAAAAGCCAAGTGGCGTAAATGCAAAATGTGACTTCCCAGTTCCCCTAGACCTGCGACCTGGCACAGTCAGTGCTAGCAGTCTTTTTTAGTTTTGATAGTTTCAAGCCATTTCTTGTTGGTTTTCTACAAAGAAGTTACTCTGTCATTTCGTGTTTTAGAAGCTTCCAGATACCAGTCAAAGTAAGCATGGCCAATCTTTTCTAATTGTGCGCACAAAAATATCCATTTTGTAATATCAGAAGAACCCCAATTTGGTCATTTTAGGTTGAGATCTCTTTCAGTATAATTTCTGCAATTAACTAGGTACGTATTTGCAATAATGAGCTCAGTGTGTATTGTGCATGAACCTGGCTGGAGTATTGGTCAGAGGCTGGCTTTCGGACACCCACTTTGTTTCTGTTTTTGAGAGATTCTCTTTCCCATTTTAAGCTGAATTTGTCAGGGATAAAATCACTAGTGAACTTGTGTAGTGGGCCGATGTGCTGCCTGTGAGCTTAATTCCTCCACGAGTCACCCCAGAGTCATCGCAGCTTGGCCTACGTGTCTCGGATTCTGCCTCCAGAGATCTAAGACCACCACGGCTGCTCAGGTGGCTGAATGGCCAGTTCTTATGCGCTGACCCCCAGATGAGCAAGCGTGTTAATTAATGAGTGGGTTTCCCTGCGGGACCACTGCATGGTATGAGGACTAGGCCTCCACCATTCCTGTAAATTTCTCAGTCACCTGAGAAAACCAAAACCGGCTGGGAGGAGTCTTGTTCCTTTTCTTCAGAGCAAAGCTCTGATAGATTCTCCTCACTTTTACCCTGACAAGTTCTATAATGGCAGTCAAATTGAGGGAAAGTGTCAGATCAGCCTCTTCCTTAACCACTTAGCCAAGACCGTTCAGTCCCCTACGACGGAGCAACCTCGGCATCTTTCAGCTGAGCCCTGGGTATTTCTCAATTTTTTCCCAATCGAGCCCCCCTACCCAGGACCTTCCCACTGGGTGGGTAATTCCCCTGGCATCTTTCAGCCAGCCCCCCACCCAGTATCTTTTGCCTGGGTGGGAATTTCTCGGTATCTTTCAGCTGAGCTCCACTCAGTGTCTAGACCAGGAGTGGGTATATCCTGGATGTTTCACCCACCCCCCTCACCCCAGTATCTTTCCTGCTGGGAGGGGGCAAGTAACCTGCTCCACCATCAAATAAAACAGAATCTCAACCAATACAGGAGATTCAAGAACCAGGAGAGACTTACCCAAAATTGTCTGCATTCCCTGAGGAAGCAGATGGGTGCAAGGGGCCACTGCTGGTAGCAATGCTCCAGTTCCTCACGGAGTCCAGTCGAAGGAAGGAAGTCCATTCTGGGTCCCTTGGTGGTTGCCATAACTGTGGACTAAAAAAGATGTACAACTTGAGAGTTGCGAGTTAAGTTTTATTTGGGGCAAAATGAGGACTGCTGCCTGGCCTCCTGGGCTGCAAGCTGTGACAAGCATCTTGAAAATCAGGATTTTGAGGGTCAGAAAGTACTTTCTAACTTTAAAGGATTCTAGTTTTCTTCTACCATAGGGCAGATACCTTCTTTTTTTTTAATGACTGCTGGGATAGGATGTAGATAATTCACAGTGAAGGAAGGGAAAACTCAGCTAGAAGAGTTAATGCCCTGGAGGAGAAGGATATGGTGTGGAAGAAAGGAAAATTTGAAGAGAGATGGAAGCACAGTGTCAACTAAAAAAATGCATAATGTGAGACTAGCGAATTAAGTTTTATTTTGGGCAAAATGAAGACTGCAGCCTGGGAGACAGCACCTCAGATAGCTCTGAGAGACTGCTCTAAAGAGGCCATGCCAGAAAGTCAATATAAAACATTCTGGTGATGAGGGAGTTCAATTCAATCAAGTGCTTATTTTACAAGAGGTTTTCTGTTAGTCACCAGGAGCCGACGTCACCATGAAAGCATTTAGTGCTTTTCTAGATATGAGGCTCAGCTGGTAAAGAATCTGCCTGCAGTGTGGGAGACCTGGGTTTGATCCCTGGGTTGGGAAGATTCCCTGGAGAAGGGAAAGGCTACCCATTGCAGTATTCTGGCCTGGAGAATTCCATGGACTGTATAGACCATGGGGTCGCAAAGAGTTGGACACAACTGAGTGACTTTCACTTCACTTCACTTAGGTATGAGGAGATGCAAGGATTGGGATCAGGAAATCAGTTCCTAAGAATATGTAACTATTTCAAGACCTGTTTCGCCAGTTTCCCTGGAGCACAGAGTGCCCCATTTCCCCCCTGAATTTCCCTCAGGGGCTGTTGAAGGTCGGCAGCTGCAGTGGCACAGGGCTCAGTCTCTGCAGGGGCAGAGACGAGCACCCTTGTTGCTGTGCGGTCACTGGCAAATGCTCTTGGCAAGTGCCAATTTGTAGTACTACAGGAGTATTAGGTTAGGTGCTGGAGATCACTTCCCGAGTTTAAGTTGGATGTACTGGAGGGGCCGAATTTCCTTAACCTCATTCAGGTGGGTGTGCAGCAGTCCAGGAGCACAGGGGCTGGGTGGCCTCCAAGGGTACACTGCACGGAGCTTGCAAGCCCTTATTTCTGCATATGGTCACTGAAAACTGAACAGTAGGCGATGGTGCTGGCATGAGGGGTGGAAAGAGGGGAGGGGCAGACATGGGCCTCTGCCCTTCCTTCCAAGACCAGCAGCTGCCTCTCAGAATGCCCTCGCTCTAGCCTGGTGCAGTCCCACCGATGGCATTTTCCTGGTGCAGTCTTTTTAGGCAGGAAGAGTTTGAGTTGGTAATGGCATGTGAGAGATGGAGTATTTCCTGTCACATCAGTAAATAAGGATATGCCAATCATCAGCAATTTTGGCCCTCCTAATGTGAATTTCTGAGCCCTGAGGGCAACCAGGAAGAACAGAATCTGTGGTCCAGCAGCCATTAGCCACTCCCGGTGAGCACTGAGAAACTCAGGATGCAAAAAAAAGGCAGGATACTGGCTCCAGTAGCTGCGATGCATATGAAAGGAATGATTTCAGTGAGCCCAGGCTCTTGCATCTTCCCCAAAGCACTGAATTCCTTAACTTGATGTATCTGGTTTTCTTCAATTCCCCCAAATGCTTTTAATGTTCAGACTACCTGCCGTTTGCTGCAAACTTCTATATAACCTGACTCCTGCTCCCCTAAAAATTCCCACTGAATAAAACATAACTCTAAGTTGACACATGGATGGGACCTGAGTTTTCCCGTCTCCTTTACCCTCCTCTGCAAAGAGGGGAAAGAGAAATATTTGGCAGAATGGTAGAGGGTCCTGCCAGAGGATGTGGTGGGGCACAGAGGCTCTGTCCCTGAGGGCTGCAAAGTGAGCACGTGACCCAGAATTACGTGAGAGTCTTTGCAGCTTACCAGCAGAGACTCTGAGCTGCTGGGTTTCTTCCATTTCTGGATCTGAGCTCGGGTTACAGGGGATTTTGAAAAAGGTTGCCCAGCTATACACTTATGATTTGTACATATTTCTGTTGTAAATTACACTTCAGAAGAAAACAATGTTAAAAATCTATACACATCACCTGCACGCTACCCCACAGAATTAAACCATACACACGTATGTGTGCACACATGTTACTGAGTCCAAGCTCGTTCTGCTTGCCGCACGACAGGCCAATGAATCTGAGAGACGAGGTGCTGAGGCAAGGACGACTTTAATCAGGGAGCCAGAAACTGAGAAGATGGCAGGATAGAGCCTCAAAATAACCATCTTATCCGGGTCTGGATGCCAGGTTCTTTTACAGATCAGAGATGGAGGGAGGTGAGGAAGAAAAGTAAAAAGACCATTAATCTTGCGAACATCTCCTAGAATGGCAAACCTCAGGCAGGGGATGTGTTAATTTCTCCCTTCCTGCCATCTACAGGTGGACAGTGTTCTGAACAAAGTAGTTTAACAGTCAAGCAGAGGGGCAGGATTCTCTGAGGTAGGCCATTCTGTATGACTGTAATAACAAAAGCAATGAAAAGCAAGTCAAAGAAGCATTTCCAACATGAGTCAGAATTGCCTTTTCCTTGCAACACAGACACACAAACACACACAAGCAGGTTGTGAGAAATATAAAGTCCATTATAAAGAAATTTAAAAATGTGTTATTTTTTCCCATACATTTAAGATTAGTGTGAGCAAAAGCATGCTTTTCCTAAAGAGAGAGAAATGCAAATAAATGAACTTGGAAACTCCCCAAATACAATGACAACGATACCACCGAGCTCATGCTCAGTTGCTGTCTTCTCCGACTCTGCAACCCCATGGACTGTAGCCCTCCATGCTCCTCTGTCTGTAGAATTTTCCAGGCAAGAATACTGGAGTGGGTTGTCATTTCCTCCTGCAAGGGATCTTCCTGACCCAGGGATTGAACCCTTGTCTCCTGTGTCTGCTGCATTGGTAGGTGGATTCTTTACCACTCTGCCAATTGGAAAGTACTATGAAACCATAAGGAGAAGGCAGTGGCACCCCACTCCAGTACTCTTGCCTGGAAAATCCCATGGACGGAGGAACCTGATAGGCTGGGGTCCATGGGGTCGCTAAGGGTCGGACACGACTGAGCGACTTCACTTTCACTTTTCACTTTCATGCATTGGAGAAGGAAATGGCAACCCACTCCAGTGTTCTTGCCTGGAGAATCCCAGGGATGGTGGAGCCTGACGGGCTGCCATCTATGGGGTCACACAGAGTCGGACACGACTGAAGTGACTTAGCATAGCATAGCATGATACTATAAGGAAGTATCAGGGGGTGGGATACTTATGATACTATAAGGAAGAAAAAATCAATCTACCTGGATATTTAATTTTAAAGCAATATCAGGCAAAGTTCTCTAGCTTAAATTCCAGGCTATTACAGTTTAAGAACCAATTTAGATATTGTTGCATGTAGATGCCTTTATCTGTTGAAACAAATTTTGTATACACTGTGTATTTTTAGTTTTCTATATCTTTGGGAATATCACATACTTTATATTTTTAGAAGTCTTAAAGACAACTTTAACTAGAATCTTCCCTGATTTTAAACTGACTCTTCTCCAACTTAGGCTAAAATTCAGCAGGTGTAGTGATTTCATTTTTCCTTACTGATATTCTAAACAATGATATATCTATACTAATATTCTGGAGTTTAGTGTAGCTCCAAAGAAACAAATGTAAAATGGGTTAAAGAAAAAAAAATCTGTATGTTTCCTTAAAGACAACTGTCAGGTTTATTAATGTGTTCATTTATCAGGGGGAACTGTGATGTTATAGGAGGTAAAAATAGAACCAGTATTTGTCTGCTCTCCATTGTGCCTTCTCCTCCTGTCCCTCTCCCTCCGTCACTTTCCATTCCTTCCCTGTATGTGGTCTTTTCTGGACCTCTCCCACCTCCCATAGACAATTTAGAATGCTAATGAGTTAAGTGAGAGAAAGACAAATATCATCTTGTGTGTGTCTTGTGTGTATCACTTGTGTGTGTCTAAAAAATGGACACAAATGAATTTATTTACAAAACAGACTCACAGACAAACTTATGGTTACCAAAGAGGAAAGGTTGAGGGAGGAATAAATTAGGAATTTGGGATTAACAGATACATACTGTTATATATACAATAGATAACCAATAAGGTCCTATTGTATAATACAGATTACTTGGCTCAATATCTTATAATAACCTGTAATGGGAAATAATCTGAAAAAGAGTAGATTTGTGTACATATATATGTATAGCTGAAGCACTTTGCAGTACATCTGAAACTAACACAGCATTGTAAATCAGTAAAAATGAATAAGTAAATGAAGCGTGGCTCCTTATTTATTTATTATTTTTAAATTAAATTGTATTGGAGTATGACTGCTTTGTTGTGGTGGGAGGAAGCTTCAGGATGGGGAACACATGTACACCTGGGGCAGATTCATGTCAATGTATGGCAAAACCAGTACAATATTGTAAAATAATCGGCCTCCAATTAAAATGAATAAATTTATATTTAAAAAAAAATAAAAAGAAAGAAAGAAAAAAAAAAAACAAGCTTTAGATGGCACCACCAGACATCTGCCTCGGGGCTAACACATTTCTACACAATAACATTCCTCCTGTGCCTTGCGTGCTGTGTGCTCATTTGTGTTCGACTGTTTGCGACCCCATGGACTATAGCCCACCAGGTCCTTTGTCCATGGAATTCTCCAGGCAAGAATACTGGAGTGGGTTGCCATTTCCTCCTCCAGGGACTCTTCCTGACCCAGGGGTTGAAGCTGAGTCTCTTGTATTTCTGGCATTGGACAGATGGAGTCTTTATCTCTGTACCTTTACCTCTTGCAAAATTATCTATTAAAAAAAAAAAGACTGCAAGTACTGCTAGTTGGAATATTATTTAAAGAATCATAGGTCATTGTTGTAAATCTTGAGTAACTTTAAAGGCTTCCTAATTTCCTAATGCCGAATAGACAAAACCTGGCTTGATCAAGAGTCAGATGAAAAGTCTTTGAAAATGTACAAGGACTCTTTGTGTCTGTGCTTGTTTGTTAATCATGGCAGATCCGGTCTACCTTTTAGAGGTTTTGTGCAAAAATAAAGCATAGCTTATAACAGTTAAATGGCTTGAAAATCTTTTCAATAACCACAATCTACCATGAAATATGTACTTTGCTTCAGGAAAAGGGGAGGGTTATTTTTCCATCCCTGAGACTAAGTGGTTTTGTCAGTGACACCAGGTCTGGGTTTCTCTCTGAAACTGAAATGCCAGGGATAGTATTGATTTCTCTCAGTATTTCCCATTGGATAGTTCAGGTTGGTATTTTAAAAGCTCGGGTTGTTTCCAAATGGATGAGACTGAGAGACATTAAAAGGGGACTGGAGCAGCCAGATCAGAGGAGATCGTTCTTAGCCAGTAAAAATTCATAAATTAAATTTAATAGGGATCTTGGATTTTCAGTGTTCTGGAATTTTCCCTTTGAGAAATAGGATGTAGTGTTTTATGGCGGTGATCATACCTTCAAGGTTTTCTGTGGAGAAAGGAGTTTGCTATAAAAACATTGAATGTGTAACTAAAATATAATTTATTTTGTTGTTAGTGCCTATCTTAACTTTTTATGGCTTGCATTTGTTTTTTAGTAAAACAAGGCAAATCCTTTTATCCAGTCAAGCATGTTTTCATAGTTATCTTGCAAAAATGCTCACATTTCTACAATATACAAGCCACAGAAGTCCCTTTTATGGGCTGCAGTCCATGGGGTTGCAAAAGAGTCAGACATGACTTAGTGACTAAACAACAACAGTAACAATATAGTTTGTGACTGTCTGTGAAGTCGCTCAGTCGTGTCCAGCTCTTTGCAACCCCGTGGACTGTAGCCCACCAGGTTCCTCCATCCATGGGATTTTCCAGGCAAGAGTACTGGACTGGGTTGCCATTTCCTTAGTCTAGAAGGTTGTAAAATTGTGTTTTTTTGGAGAGGGTGTGATGGAAGAGAGGGGGAAAGGATGGTCTAATTTGCACTAAAGACTTTTTAATCTTCTTATGTTCATAGTTTGGGTGTGTTTTCCCATCGATCAAGCATACATAATAAACGTTACTTTCTCCTAGAGGAGACAAAAGAAGAAGAATGAATGCTGGTGAAAAGTGATAACTTTAGGATAAAAAAAGAGTATTATTGATTTTCTTTGTGCTGTGTACATTATTCATGACAAGAAGGAGAAAGCAGAGGTGCTTAGGGACACAACATTTATGGAAAAGTCATACTGTTAAAAGTAGGGAAGAATTGAGAGTTAGAGATAAAATAACTTTTCCATTCTCAGATATCTAATTCAGAATCCCCACCTTTGGGGACCAAACAAGCACTGAGTCAAAGAAGAATTAGCATATGTACAGCTCTGTTGGTGGAAGGGCACGTGCAAGACTATCAGTTAGGCTTCTTGCTTCTGTTAGGGCATTTGTGCTGTGTTTTCAACTCCTAACTTATTTGACTGCCTTTCCTTGTTGGTTAAATAGATTCATCTTTACTCTGATTTCTCTCTGTCTCTATCTCTCATTCTTGATCTTTCAAAATATTTCAAACAGTCAGTGTGTATAGCCTTTACATTATCAATCCTTTTATTTTTTAATAGAGAAGGTGATGCTTTATTTTCTAATATTCATTTATTTATTTATGGTGGCATCAGGTCTTAGCTGTGGCATGTGAAATCTTTTGTTGCCAAGTGAAGACTTCATGCTAAGATGGGCACAATAAAGGACAGAAATGGTATGCACCTAACAGAAGGAGAAGATGTTAAGAAGTGGTGGCAAGAATACACAGAAGAACTATGCAAAAAGATCTTCATGACCCAGATAACCATGATGGTGTGATCACTCACCTAGAACCAGACATCCTGGAATGTGAAGTCAAGTGCTCCTTAGGAAGTATCACTATGAACAAAGCTAGTGGAGGTGATGGAATTCCAGTTGAGCTCTGTCACATCCTAAAAGATGATGCTGTGAAAGTGCTGCACTCAATATGCCAGCAAATTTGGAAAACTCAGCAGTGGCCACAGGACTGGAAAAGGTCAGTTTTCATTCCAATCCTAAAGAAAGGCAATGCCAAAGAATGCTCAAACTACTGCACAATTGCACTCATCTCACATACTAGTAAAGTAATGCTAAAAATTCTCCAAACCGGACTTCAACAATATGTGAACTGTGAACTTCCAGATGTTTAAGCTGGTTTTATAAAAGGCAGAGGAACCAAGGATCAAATTGCCAACATCCGTTGGATCATCAAAAAAGAGAGTTCCAGAAAAACATCTACTTCTGCTTTATTGACTACGCCAAAGCCTTTGACTGTGTGGATCACACACAACCAACTGTGGAAAATTCTTAAAGAGATGGGAATACCAGACCACCTGACCTGCCTCCTGGGAAATCTGCATGCGGGTCAAGAAGCAACAGTTAGAACCTGACATGGAACAACAGACTGGTTCCAAACTGGGAAAGGAGTACATCAAGGCTGTATATTGTCACTCTGCTTATTTAAGTTATATGCAGAGTACATCATGTGAAATGCTGGGTTGGATGAATCAAGATTGCCAGGAGAAATATCAATAACCTTCAATATGCAGATGACACCACACTTACTGCAGAAAGTGAAGAAGAACTAAAGAGCCTCTTGATGAATGTGAAAGAGGAGGGTGAAAAAGTTGGTTTAAAACTCAATTATTCAAAAAACTAAGATCACGGCATCTAGGCCCATCACTTCATGGCAAATAGATGGGGAAACAGTGGAAACTGTGTCAGACTTTGTTTTTTTGAGTTCTAAAATCACTTTAGATGGTGACTGCAGCCATGAAGTTAAAAGACACTTGCTCCTTGGAGGAAAAGTTATGATCAACCTAGACAGCACATTAAAAAGCAGAGATATTACTTTGCCAACAAAGGTCTGTCTTGTCAAAGCTATGGTTTTTCCAGTGGTGATGTATGGATGTGAGAGTTGGACTATAAAGTAAGCTGAGCACTGAAGAATTGATGCTTTTGAACTGTGGTGTTGGTGAAGACTCTTGAGAGTCCCTTGGACTACAAGGCAATCCAACCAGTCCATCCTAAAGGAAATCAGTCCTGAATATTCAGTGGAAGGACTAACGATGAAGCTGAAACTCCAGTACTTTGGTGACCTGGTGCGAAGAACTGACTCATTGGAAAAGGCCCTGATGCTAGGAAAGATTGAAGGCAGGGGGAGAAGGGGACGACAGGATGAGATGGCTGAATGGCATCACTGACTCGATGAATATGAGTTTGAGTAGGCTTTGAGAGTTGGTGATGGACAGGGCGGCCTGGTGTGCTGTAGTTCATGGGGTCACAAAGAGTCTAAGATATGCAATGCCTACTGTATAAACTTTAAGAGGGATCATTGCAAATGTTTAAAAAGCTTAAGGATGATATGGAAATAAAAATCCCCAAACAGGATTGTTGATTCCTCTGATGGGGAGAGAGGAGTCTGTAATCAGAGACAGAATTTTGATTGGATAGTTGCTTTACTTCTTACATTGGGTGTTCCCTGTACTGTTCTTTGTGTCTTTTGCTGTATTTTAAATACTACCCCCAAGCTCAAATACATTAGCAAATAGCTAAAGAATGCAACAAATAATATATTAGTGCATCGACTGTTTTTTCATGTATTTGTTTCTTAACTTAGTAAGACCTTGTAAGTTGATATAAGGTGTGTTTATACAAAGGCATCTGGTTAGAGTTTGAGGATCTTCTGAGATTGGAAGCAAAGTACAGACTGAAAGTTTGTGTCTCCAGTGTAGAGAGTGAACATTGATAGACTTAAAGAAAGTACATAAGATCTCCCAATCAGTAAGCTGAATTGCTTGGTCTAAGCCGAATTTTACACTTTTTTATTCCTGTGCCCCTAGAGCAGGCTTTGTCTATTTATATCTGAACTATTTTTACATTGCTGTCTAGATGCCCTTTCTCATGCCCTCATCAACATTATTTTTTTCCTGTTCACATTTCCAGAAGGTTGTATTCTGTCTGAAGCACACATATGTTTATTGAACAGATATTAGTTGAGAATTTATTACATGCCAAACATTGCTAGATACTGACTCAAATCTTTCAAATTGAGTCTTTTTTTAAGTGCAAAGTTTTTTATTATGTGTAACATAGGCAAAATTAAGTCAACACATTTTTAAAGAATTTCACATGTTCTGAGTCTTTCCGTTGCCAATCACCTTAGTTCCTCTGAAGTCACAATCTTCAGGATAAGATAGCCATTTCAAAAAAATGTATTAGGTTCATATCCTTTACTCCTAAGCTATCACACCCTAGAACAGTACAGATCATTTTGATGTCATTTGAATTTATTTTTATGAATAGTAATTACACAAGTGAGAGATGGTGGTCAGGTGAGCCAGAGATACGGAGGTGCTCTCAGGATCCCTTTCTGATGCCTGATGTCCTCCTTTCTCAATAGGTCCTCCTTGAGCCCTAAATTGGGGCCTGGTATGCTACTGAAACATCCCCCCAAACCTTTCACATTATGTCAAGGTTATCACAATTATTGGGGAAGGTAATGGCAACCCACTCCAGTATCCTTTCCTGGAGAATTCCATGGACAGAGGAGCCTGGCGGGCTGCAGTCCATGCGGTTGAAAAGAGTTGGACATAACTGACTTTCACTGTCATGATTATTATTAAAAATATAAGCACTTCATATTTTTCATAGGAAAAAGTGAGAAACATTTCTAAGATCAACTTTTCCACTTCAATCAGTCATAGTGCTGATTTCAAAGCAAGTTGAAAGTCTTGACATGCTGTGTCTTAATGGTTCTGACTCATAGTCCCAGAGAAGTAAACGTGGGGCCAGGCTGCACTTTGTTATTGTTTCAAATGACTGAACGGCTTCTGCCAGCACCAAGGGTGCTGCCACATGACAGCAAGGGAGGTTTCTGAAGTGGAAATTTGCCTTTGGGAAATCTCTGTGGTCACAGCAATTTCTGCAGAAATGGTGTATGCTGACATGTTTGTTTGTTTTTCCCCAATCATTTTCTTCACAGCATTGTTTGGCACCACATCGTTGCCCTTTTATTTGCATTTGCTCACAGAGTTTATGATATGATAATCACCAGGATTATTATATTTGTTATTACAGGCAAGATAAAGTCAAGCATTTTCATGTACCAGGCTCTCTTTTAAGCATTTTAAGCTGTTCTAGTCCTAGCAATCTAAGACCACCCCGGGACAAGTCTCTGGTTCCATTAAGACAGATTATCGTTTCATCGACAAGAAGCATGCACTGGAGAAAGTGTAGTGTGAAAGAAAGGAAATTGTGCAGATATGATAGGATTTTGGAGAAGAGAAGAGAAGATTTTAGGCAAAATGTAACTGGAGCAGCATCTTGATGGGCTCAAAGCAAAGCAGGCTGTGTGTGAGAGATCAGTGATAGGTTTGTACATTAGGCAGGGTTCTTTCACTCTGAAACAGTCAAGTTAAGGCAGGCTTTATGGCCAGATGCCCCTTATTGAAGACCCACACATGAACTCTAAGTCCAGGCTGTTTTCCTTTGTCAAAGTGATGGAGATTCTCTAAGTAAGATGTAGAATGCTTTTGTGGAAAGCCTCCAGAGCAGAGACCAGACTGGCTGACAATCAGCAAGGAAACCTTAGTCCTGCAGTCGGAAGGAACCAAGTTCAGCCAGCAATGTGGATGAGCTCAGAGAATTTCCCTACAGCCTCAGTAGGGTGCTCAACCCTGCTAACATGTTGATTTCAGCGTTGTAAGACCCTTAGCAGAAGAACCAGGCAAGCTGATCTGGCCTTCTGATCTTCAGAAATGTATGTTTTTGTTTTTTTTTTTAAAGACCAAAACAAATCAAACACAAAGAATAGAATGTTTAATTTATACTGTCTGATTTCAAACATCAGTGAGTGTTTCATAACAGTCTATGATTTTGGAGAAAAAGTTTCTCAGTAAGTGAGAAAACAGTTGTCACCCAGTGGGGAGTACTTTATGATGTTTTACTACTGTAGTGTGTCCTTGGGAGGAATATTGTTTGCTATGAAATATGCAGCTGGTTTTTTTGTCTATTTTCCCAGCCTGATGAAATGCCGGGCAGATTTTTCTCCTTCTTAGTCTAAGCTAATTTTTACTTTCTTAAGATGCTAACTTATTTAATCCTTACAACATCCCTGTGAAGTAGGTAGTATTATTGGCCCATTTAATAGATGAAGGAACTGAGGCACTAGGAGTGATAAAGTTGCCCAAGAGGAGCAAAAAGGGTCATAAGAAGTGGTATCAGGCTTCTCTCCAGATCATCTGTCTTCAAAACCATGTACTCAGTCCTTGTTCTGTATTATTGAATCAGACTTTGCATTTAGGCAGAGAACAAATATTATCTTAGCAAATGAAAAGAGAATTCCTCATAGAGAAGAGAGATTTGTTTCAAATACTTCTCAGGCCAGAATATGACACATGGGTTAGTCCCAGTGATGGGACAAATAGAGAGGTTAATTGAGTTGTTCTGCAAAATAACACTTGTACACATTCTTCACATGCCAAAGGCTACCTATGTATCAGTTCATTTCAGTTCACTTGCTCAGTCATGTCCGACTCTTTGCAACCCCGTGGACTGCAGCGTGCCAGGCCTCCCTGTCCATCATCAACTCCCGGAGCTTGCTTAAACTCATGTCCATCGAGTCAGTGATGCCATGACAGACTTTCTGTTTTGCATTTAATGTGTGTTATCTCATCAAATTGACTTCAGTATGTGGAATTTGACAAAGCTTTGCCTATTCATCGATCTTAGTCATGACACGTGCGCTAGGTGACACTTTAACAAACTGAAAGGAATTAGTAACCATCTGTAGTCTCACTCTAATTCACAAAATAAAAACACAAATAGTGTGGGGTGGGAAAGAGTTTCTGATTGTCTATAAGCACAAGAAACGCTGGGCTGGATGAAGCACAAGCTGGAATCAAGATTGCTGGGAGAAATATCAATAACCTCAGATATGCAGATGACACCCCCCCTTATGGCAGAAAGTGAAGAGGAACTAAAGAGCCTCTTGATGAAAGTGAAAGAGGAGAGTGAAAAAGTTGGCTTAAAGCTCAACATTCAGAAAACAAAGATCATGGTATCCGGTCCCATCACTTCATGAGAAATAGATGGAGAAACAGTGTCAGACTTTATTTTTGGGGCTCCAAAATCACTGCAGATGGTGACTGCAGCCATGAAATTGAAAGACGCTTATTCCTTGGAAGAAAAGTTATGACATACCTAGATATCACATTAAAAAGCGGAGACTTTGCCAACAAAGGCCCGTCTAGTCAAGGCTATGGTTTTTCCAGTAGTCAGGTATGGATGTGAGAGTTGGACTATAAAGAAAACTGAGTGCCAAAGAATCGATGCTTTTGAACTGTGGTGTTGGAGAAGACTCTTGAGAGTCCCTTGGACTGCAAGGAGATCCAACCAGTCCATCCTAAAGGAGATCAGTCCTGAATATTCATTGGAAGGACTGATGTTGAAGCCGAAACTCCAGTACTTTGGCCACCTGATTTAACTTATATGCAGAGTACATCATGAGAAATGCTGGGCTGGAGGAAGCACAAGCTGTAATCAAGATTGCTGGGAGAAATATCAATAACCTCAGATATGCAGATGACACCACCCTTATGGCAGAAAGTGAATAAGAACTAAAGAACCTCTTGATGAAAGTGAAAGAGAAGAGTGAAAAAGCTGGCTTAAAACTCAATATTAAAAAAAATAAAATAAAATAAAATCATGGTGTCTGGTCCCATCACTTCATGGCAAATAGATGGGGAAACAGTGGCAACAGTGTCAGACTTTATTTTCTTGGCTCCAAAATCACTGCAGACGGTGACTGCAGCCATGGAATTAAAAAACACATGCTCCTTGAAAGAAAACCTGTGACAAACCTAGACAGCTTATTAAAAAGCAGAGACATCACTTTTCCGACAAAGGTCCATCTAGTCAAAGCTGTGGTTTTTCCAGTAGTCACATATGGATGTGAGAGTTGGACCATAAAAAAGGCTGAGCACCGAAGAATTGATGCTTTTGAACTGTGGTGTTGGAGAAGACTCTTGAGACTCCCTTGGACTGCAAGGAGATTCAACTAGTCCATCCTAAAGGAAATCAGTCCTGAATATTCATCAGTAGGATTGAAGCTGAAGCTCCAATACTTTGGCCACATGATGCAAAGAACTGACTCATTAGAAAAGCCCTGATGCTGGGAAAGATTGAACGCAGGAGGAAAAGGGGATGACAGAGGATGAAATGGTTGGATGGCATCACTGACTTAATGGATATGAGTTTGAACAAGCTTCAGGAGTTGGTGATGGACAGGGAGGCCTGGTGTGCTGCAGTCCATGGGGCTGCAAAGAGTTGAACACGACTGAGCGACTGAACTGAAATGAACTGAAAATCATCATAAACCAATGAGATAGCTATTCTCTCAGCCTTAAATTTTGTGTGTGAGGAAACTGAGGCTCAGAGCAGTTCAGGTGTCTTCCTAAGGCCTCTGGTGGGACACAGAGTGAGTGACAGCTGAAATTTGAGCCCAGCCCTCCCAGGACTTCAGCACTAGCACTCTCCTTACCTCTAATGTTCAGCCTCTAAGTTCACTCATGATAGTTGGTTGATTAGACTGGATTGTCTTCCTGGGTGATTTCTTACTCACAAATAACCAGATTGATGCCTCTTTCTTCTCCCAATAAGTCGTGCTATGCATTCGTATAATTCGTTAAAAATATGAACAAAGTGATAGCCACACTGTGACACCATGAGAGAAGGCTCTAGCTGTCTAGCGTCAGGGTTATTTTCGTGTGAGTTCTGAATGAAGCAGGTTAGGACTGCTGATCTCACAGTAAAGGCATTCACCTCCTGGAGGTTTAGGATGGGCACGGCTCAGTCGAGCCAACTGGGGTCTGATTCAGTCACAGAGTCAGTGACTCTGACCAGTCACCAGTCAGTCTGGTTTGATCAGTGTCTTCTAGTAACTCTAGCTAATATCTCTCTTTGGCTCATCCCTGATCATGTTCATCTTACTCAAAAGCAAAGAGTGACATTGCAGCTTGAAGACTTCTCTCTTTCAAACTTCAGTGAGTGTGGACTTGCCCTTCAACTCACTTACTTCCTGTATAAAGGCTTAAGACAAGTTAGTGCCTGCAATAGAATGATTATTATATCTGTCTTGAAAGGTTCTTAAGGCTACTCAAACATATAAATTAGTAAATGTTTCACTTTGACCAAGGAAGTTGGTTTTTGAAAGAATTAGTGAAGTCTGATTCCTAAAATTCACATACACTTTTAAAATTCAAAGACTCTTTTATTTTCTTTTTTCATATGTATTAGTGTATATAGGTCAGTCCCTAGCTCCTAATTCATCCTCCCTCCCACTTCCCTCTACTTGGCGTCTATAGGTTTGTTCTCCATGTCTATGTCTCTATTTCTGCCTTGCAAACAGGTTTTCAGAACCTGCTGTACAGCAGACAGGGAACTCTACTTAATGCTCTGTGGTGTCATAAATGGGAAGGAAATAAAAAAAAGAGGCTCATGCATGCACACATATAGCCAATTCACTTTGCTGTACAGCAGAAACTAATACAACATTGTAAAGCAATATACCCCAATTAAAACAGGAGACAAAAAAATAAATAATTAAAAAACACTTATTTCCTAACACCCACTAATGATTTTCATCTTGGGAAATATATACTATTGTTTCTATAAAACTAGGTTTCAGAAAGAAGTATAAAGCGAACTGCTTCATACGTTTCCTTTCCCTCCACTCAGCCTACATTTGTGTGTTTGTGCAGATGCTCTAACTGTGTCCCATGACACACCCAGGACAGGTGTGAGGGGCCCCCAGGGAGGTGACAGCAGGGAAAAGCTGGAGCACCTTCAGGCTCTTCAGTCCTTACACGCTTCCCCAGGGCCACCCTGCTTGAGCCTGTTTGATATTTGGAGTTCCACTTCAACTTTTATTTGAAAAAAGGATTCCACGGCTTGCATGAGTCTGGGAGTCACTCAAGTAGAGAGGGCTGAGAGAAAGCAATTTGTTTCTAGTCATGGATGACTTGAAGGGAGTGGGGTAGGTTGCACCTCACGACCTTTGCACAGTTGAGTTTCAATTATCCACCCCCCCTCGCAAAGGTATGAAATCTCAACATCCAACATATTCATATCCATCTGTCAATTCAAAAATGCACTCCAATCAAATATCTATTACTTGAACAAATATATTTTGGATGGCCGCTAAGTGATTTTTCCCGTGAAAACAAATCCCCAAAAGGTCATTATCCCAAATAATATGGGTGTGCAATCTTTGCCATAAATTAGAGGATTAACATCGATAATTTGTCATTGTTGTTCAGTTGCTAAGTCATGTCTGACTCTTTGTGACCCATGGACTATAGCCTGCCAGACTCTTCTCTGTCCATGGGATTTCCCAGGCAAGAATACTGAACTGGGTTGCCATTTCCTTCTCCAGGGGATTTTCCCTGACCTAGGGTTGGAACCCACATCTCCTGCACTGGCAGGTGGATTCTTTACCACTGAGCCACCTGGGAAGCAGGCAATATCAATAATAACTAATGATTAATTTTGTTAGGAGCCACAGTGATCTACAGTCCCTAGATATATAACAATCGATAACTAGCATAGAAAGTTTCACAGTCAATAAACATTGTGGTCTTTACCATTAGTTTATAGTCCATACTGATTGAATATAGGAACTTGGCATGTGTCAGGCACTGTCTTACCATGAATTAACTTATGTCACAGCAACCCCACAATCTCAATGTTAAAATATGCATAAAAGGAAGCACAAAGAGGCGACGTGACTTGCTTGATGTCACACAGCTAGTTAGTGATATATGAAGAGCTAAAAAATCAAGTCCATGCATTAATCTATCTAGTCTAAAATCACACACAAACAGAATCACTTTTTGGACTGCATCAGGACTTTATACTAAAAGTGGGCTTTGTACACAAGAACTGTCTGCTTACAAGTACTGACACTTGGAAAGGAAAAATTAACATCACCTTTCCTTATTTGCGGGACTTTAAACAAAATAAAAATGACGTTATTCAGGAACTTAGACTAGGACCTGTTTCGCATAGGTGAATGCTCACATATTTTGGACAAACATGACTGGCTCTATATTTAACATGTTGATGTTAAGAAAAACCTTGTGCAAAACAGAAATCATTGCTCCACACACTCACACACTCAATATCTACAGACTCATCATTGGGATCAAGAAGTTACTCATCATAAGACATCAAAAGAAAATTTTAAATCATTGTAGTATTTATTGCCTTTATAGCAGTTGCTTTTATAGTCATTTTCTCATTTAATTTTCTCAGCAGTTTTGAGGAATCCTCGTATTGACCTCACTTCACAGAAGAGGTTAAGTAGTTTGTCCATAGTCCTGGAGCTAGAAAGTGGCTGAGCTGAGTTTCAACTCACACCCCAGAGATCCCAAAGTCCCAGAATACAGTTTTTGCCCCCTTCTCTTTAGTGGTGGAAGACAGCAGACCACCCAACCTTTCCTGTTTGTAAATTGCATTTTCTCACTCACTTGGGGGTTGACTGCTTCAATGGCTTTTACATCCATGGGAAGAGGGAAAGAAAGAAGTTTTAGGCAGATACTGTCTTACTTTTTTCCTGTTTTCTGACAAGTTTGGTCTTTGTAACCCTTAGCAAGGAGACAGACTTCCTTTTTTTGCACTTCTTACCTAGAATTCTCCTTATTAACCGTCTCCCAATCAAATCCTCATCAATCTGGTTCATTTGTTGAAGTTTCAGCACCTCTGGGGCCTTTCCTGGTCCCTCCACATCGCATCAACCACTCCTTATGGCCCATTCCCTTCAATATATCAATCTGTTTCTGTGTAATACCACAGCAGCTCATTTTTGTTGAACTTTTTGGCCCCTGGCCTGGGAGCAGTGTGGAAGTTGAGACTGTTTGGTCCCTTGTTTCTCTGTTTCTAATGTAGACTGGGTGCCCTGGATACAATTGCGGATTAAATGAGTGAGTTTTTACATAAAAGGGAATACGTGATATATGGCTTTTCTACTTGCATGGCTGAACTGCGTCTGATGTATAGCAAGTGTTCAAAATGTTTGCTAAGTGAGTCAGTTCAGCAGATTAGCAGTTTCAGCTAGAATCCTAAGAAAGAGTAGTTTTATGGAAAACTGTAAGCTTAAGTATCCTGAAAATGAACATATTTTTCTTAAAGTAGGTTTAAGAAACTAAATGCCCTTCATTCTGGAGGGAACAGATATTTTAATTTGTGCCTTAAGAGAAATCAAATGTTCTTTGGACCATTTCCCCTTTTAAAGCCAACGCACTCACTTACAACTGTTGTCTATCAGTTACTTGGATGTGAAATTAAGCTTAGAGCCATATTCTAAATCTTCTGGATTCTATTTTATGTTAAAAATTTTTTGAACATGTTCAACCTCCTAGGTTGCTGGAGGCTGCCTATGATGAGACAGCCATGTGGGCCAAGGGCAAATACATCTAATTCAGCTGTTGAGAATGCAACATAGACACTAACCAGCCATGGAAAGACAGATATCCTCTACAGGAAACATTGTCTCCTTTTTTAATAGAATAAGTCATCCTTCACACTCTCTCTAACAAAGTAATATTTGTAACAAAGTACTATTTGCTTACAGTGTTACTTCTGTTTTAAGAGATGTTTTTTGGCTTTGAGGCATGTGGAATCTTAGCTACAGAAAAAGGGATCCAACCCACATCCTCTACATGGGGAGGTGAAGTCTTATCCACTAGATCTCCAGGGAAGTTCTTCTCTCTACTGAGTATAAACACAAAGTCAGAAGAAAGAAAATAAAAAGCTCTGAGTCTTTGATTCCAGAGCCTTGGAATGATGAACCTGCAGGTTTCTGCCACTGATTCCCACACGGCTAAGAGTTCTAATGGATCCAAGTCACTCCCCACTGAGAGCTTGTCTGCAGTCACTTCAACCACCAGCTCCAATCTACCAACTCGACTTTCAGATCAAATGCTTGGCATACAATAGGAATTCACCAAATGTTTGCTGAAAGGAGGAAGGGAGGAGGAGAATGCAGTTAATGGTGGAACCCTGTGTCTGTGCATGCGTGTGTAGTCCTGGGTGTGTGTTCACAGTCACCTTCTCTGACATCAGAGTGAACCCTAATATAGACCAAGAGGTGAGGCCGGCCTGAAGTCTAGTTCAAGCAAGGGAGACTGTGATTTATTTCCCTATCAATACTTGGCAAACATTATCTCTTATAGTTTCCCTGCTGCTGATCGGCAGAGCTCTGAAGGGAGGCATGGGGACCGGGGGCCCCCAGCCCCGACCTGTTCATCCTGTACTTTGATGAGGATCCCAGCCTCTAGCCTAGGAAAATGCTGACGTCATCCTGGTGATACGATAAGTCTCTCCAAGACCTGGTGTTTCTGGGCCAGCTGAGTTTCAATTGCAGGGTGATGTTCTCCTGTTGGGCTTCTCTGGGAACAAATTGTAAGTCAGATGCCATCTCTTGCTGGAATTCACACAGAGTCAGAAGAAAAAAGTCTAAATGAATTCCACTGGTCCTGGTGTCAAGCTCCTAAGCCCCTTGGGGGCTTCTGCACCACACCTCACATCCCCCTCCTTCTGCACCTGGCAATGTACATCACTCTTCAAAGCTGGTTGGGGCAATTTTATTTGTTCTTAGTGAGCTAAACAAAAACATACCTAGGCTGAGTGTTTGTTTATAAACAGAAAGCTGTGCTGCATAAATGCCAAATTTTTGCTAATGATAGTTTCTTCTAAATATAACATTCTGGGTGGGAGAATAAAACCCCACCTTGGCTCAGGTGGTAAAGCATCTGCCTGCAATGTGAGAGACCTGGGTTCGATCCCTGGGTCAGGAAGATCCCTTGGAAAAGAAAATGACAACCCACTCCAGTATTCTTACTTGGAAAATCCCATGGATGGAGGAGCCTGGTAGGGTACAGTCCACAGGGTCACAAAGAGTTGGACACGACTGAGCGACTGCACTTTCTTTCTTTCTTTCTTTTTCCCTCAATAAATAAATAAAATAAAAAATAAAACTAACAAACAAACCAAAAGAAAAAAAAAGAAAAGAAAAATTTAAGGAGCAGCACTGTTGCTGACCCTTTTTGTGGTCCTGTGAGTGAAAACTGTTCAGTGTCTGACTCTTTGTGACCCTATTGACTATACTATACAGTCCATGGAATTCTCCAGGCCAGAATACTGGAGTGTGTAGCCTTTCCCTTCTCCAAGGGATCTACCCAACTCAGGGATCAAATCCAGGTCTTCCACTTTGCAGGCAGATTCTTTACCAGCTGAGCCACAAGGGAAGCCCAAGAATACTAGAGTGGGTAGCCTGTCCCTTCTCCAGGGGAATCTTTCCCACCCAGGGATCAAACTGGAGCCTCCTGCATTGCAGGCGGATTCTTTACCAACTGAGCTATCAGGGAAGCTCTTTTGCGGTCCTGGCTCTAAGCTATGGAAAAACCTTCTGAGGGATAAATGGTTGAAACAAGAAAGTATTTTTTCAGTTACATTTTCTGTAGGAATTATATTTTAATTTTATTTTTCTCATGGCTTTGGTTGCCATGGTACCTTATGAACATCAGCTAGACCTGGACTTTTAGGTTTCCCTACTCATTCAACTGATGGGAAACTGAAAAGGACATGAGGGTTTGAGTCCCTTTCCTAACACCACACAGTGGCTGGGTGCAGAGCCCGAGTGGATCTTCCCTGGTGCTTTTTAGAAATGCTTTGGGAGAGCATGGCCAGGAAGAAGAGGTGCCTTATCATATATATATATGTATATATATATATATATATATATACATACATACACACACACACACATATATATATATTCTTTTTCAGATTCTTTTCCATTATAGGTTATTACAACATACTGAATATAGACCTCTGTGCCATGTAGTAGGTCCTTGTTGTTTAGCTATTTTATGTATAATAAATGTGTGTATGTTAATCCCAAACTCTTATTTATCTCCCCCATCACCTTTAGTAACCATAAGTTTGTTTTCTATGCTTGTGAGTCTGTTTCTATTTTATAAATAAGTTCATTTGTATCATTTTTAAGATTCCACGTATAAGTGATATCATAGGATTTTGTCCATCTCTGTCTTACTTCACTTAGTATGCTAATCTCTAGGTCTATTCATGTTGCTGCACATGGCATTATTCCATTCTTTTTTATGACTGAGTAGCATTACAATGTACATATACCACATCTTTTTCCATCCATCTGTTGATGGACATTTAGGTTGCTTCCATGTCTTGTTTATTGTAAACAGTGGGGCTGCTGTGAATATTAGGGTGCTTGCATCTTTTTGAATTAGAGAATTAGAGTTTTCACTGAATATATGCCCAGGAGTGGGATTTTAGGATTATATGGTAACTCTAATTTTAGTCACTTTTTAAAAAAACAAAATTGAATTATTTTTTTTTTAAGCTTTTATCTTGCATGAAGTACAGTTGATTAACAAACTTATCATAGTTTCAGGTGAACAGTGAAGTGACTCAGCCACACATATACATGTATCCATTCTCCCCCAAACCCCTCCCATTCAAACTGCCACGTAACGCTGAGCAGAGTTCCACGTGCTATACAGTAGGTCCCTGTGTTTTCCATTTTAAATATAGTAGTGTGTACATGCCCATCCCGAAGCCTCTAACTATCTCTTCTCTCCATCCTCTCCCCACCCCCAGCTGGCAGCCATAAACTTCTCATAAAGTCTGTGAGTCTGTTTCTGTTTTGTAAGCAAGTTCATTTGTATCATTTCTTTTTAGATTCCGCACATAGGGAATGCCATATAATATTTCTCTTTCTCTGTCTGACTTACTTCACTCAGTATGACTCTCTTTAATCCATCCATGTTGCTGCAAATGGCATTATTTCATTCTTTTTTATGACTGAGTAATATTCCATTGTGTATATGTACCGCATCTTCTCTGTCTATTTCACTGTAAAATGAAAAGTGGAAGTGTTAGCTGCTCAGGCGTGTCCGACTCTTTGTGACCCCATGGACTATATAGCCTGTCAAGCTCCTCTGTCCATAGAATTCTCTAGGCAATCTGTGTTCGGCTAAACTGTTTCAGTGATGTCCGACTCTTTGAAACACTATAAACTGTGTCTCGCCAGGCATCGCTGTCTATGGGATTCTCCAGGCAAGAAAACTGGAGTGAGTTGTATTCCCTTCTCCAGAAGTTCTTACCAACTCAGGGATTGAACCTAGTCTCTTGCATTGCACTGCAGGGAGATTCTTTACCATCTGAGCCACCAGGGTCATTGCAAACAGTATTGCAATGAACACTGGGATCCATGTCTGTTTTTGGATTATGTATCTCTCCAGATAAATGCCCAGGAGTGGGACTGCAGAATCACACAGTAGCTCTACTTTTGGTTTTTGTGGGACCTTCGTACTGTTCTCCATGTGGCTGTACCAATTCACCTTCCAGTAACAGTGTAGGAGGGTTCCTTCTCCTCCACATCCTCTCCAGCATTTATCATTTATAGACTTTAATGATGGTCATTTTGACATTTATCATTTATAGACTTTAATGATGGTCATTTTGACATGTGTGAGGTGAGTGACACCCCATTGCAGTTTTGATTTGCATTTCTCTAATTAGTGATATTGAGCATCTTGCAAATGGTGCTGAGAAGAGATTAATTTTCAAAATATACAAACATCTCATGCAGTTTACTATTAAAAAAACCCCAAACAACTCAGTCAAAAGTGTGCAGGAGACCTAAATAGACATTTCTCCAAAGAAGTCATACAGATGGCCAACAGGCACATGAGAAAGAGGCTCAATATCAACTTCAGTCTTGAAAGAGATGGGAGAGTATAGGAGGGGCCTGGGTGTGGCCTCTGGGGTCACTGCTGCCTCAGTCACTGCCCCAGAGATTCCCCAAACTGTTTCTGTCCTCCATAGGGTATGGCCAGAGTTAAACTTCCCCACTTAGGTTTGTATAAATATAAGTGCATTCAAAAATGTAAGTGCATTCATGCTCTTCAGCTTGAAACCATAAGAAGCAGGAGAAGGCAGGAGAAGATTGTAGAACTTGAAGCATTCAGGGAAAAAAAAAAAAAAGAACTGCAGCCAAAGCACAAAACACAAGGCCCTGTAACACTGCCCTTTTAAAGGATCTGGCCACCATTATGGTAGCATAGGAGTACTTCCTGCAGTTCTTGAAGCTCCAAAGACCCCTTTGAAATTCTGCTCCTCACCTCCCATCACACTTAAACTGCTTCACCAGTATCTATCTCATCTATTGTGTATAAGCTCTGGGCAGGAAGGGAGCATGTTTTTCTCATTCACAGCATTAGTCCGAGGGCTGAGCAGAGTTCCTGACATCCAGCAGGTGAGCAGTCACTGTTCGTTGGATGAGTGGACAGGATCGGATGACTTCTCCAGTTGACTGCATTCGTGGACAAATGCCTGCAGTCATGAGCTTGGGGGAAAGCTCAGATTCTGCCTGGGGCCAGACCATAGTTTTGTGGAAAGGAACTCAGAGATTTTGCTGGGCTGACTCTGTGTTCTGGATCACACAGGGAGTAGAAAGTTTGGCATGCTCAGAAGGAACAAGGAAGCTGGAGTTTCTTTCCGGTTGATTTATCTAACTACTCAAGGCAGAAATGGCCTCACCGGGCCTGGTCTCCACCAGGTGTAACTGGGTGAAAATTGGCCTCATTTCTTTGCTTTTTGTAGGACAGAGTTTTGTCTAGTCTCCTTCTTGGGTGTTTATGTTGGGGTGGGTTGAGGTCAGGTAATACTGCTCCCCAGAGAGTCAAAGAGCAGCTGCTGTAAATCATTGAACAGGCCAGTGACAGTCCTTCACCTCTGTCCGTGGACCCCTCTGCTCAGACAGGCGTTGTCATCCACTTCAGGTGGTCCTGGGGAAGCAGAAGCCAGCCTATGGCAGCCAGGATCCATTAGATGGCTGTATTGCATTTCTTTCTATGAACAGAGGTTTCTCCTCCCAGTGCAGATGCAGAGCGCTGTGTCTCCCTGGGAGGGAGGCAGCTTCCCCAAAACCAGGGAAACCAGGGAGAAGCTTTCCATCAGATCTACACGGAGCACTGTGGTTCTGGTTTCCTCACACTTCTCTGGCAGTCAGTGTGAAGATGTGCTGGAACTTTCCTCCGGAACACAGCTGTGGTCTCTTGGCTTCCAGACCGCATGGAGACAGTGAGGGCTGATGCAGAGATGCTGGGCTAGCTGTCAGGAGAGACCTGGTTTTGTCCTCCCTCTTACATGACCCAGAGGCAGGGAGGCTGTGGTGCATGTGTGCCCACGCTTCCCCTCCTCTCTCCACCCTTGTCCTGGCTCATGGGCGTGGGGTATCCTTCCAGGGGTTCTGGACTTGCCCAGATGGCTGCGTTCGGCCAATGGATAGTGGCCATGGCAGGATGCTAGTTAAAAGCTGAGGGTCTAAGTGTTCTCACTGCCCACTGCCCTTCTACTTTGGTCAGCCATGAGAAGATCTTTCCCTGGGCAGTTTCTAGAACCCCCAGAAGGACACATCTCACAGGATAACTGGTCAACCTGCACACTTGTGAGCAAGAAACAAGTGTTTGCTGTTGCAAGCCATTGAGCCTTGGGGTTATTTGGGCATTATTGCAGCGACATCTGGTTAACGTAAAGGCTTTCAAGTTCCCTAATTTTGGGGGTGGGGAGTGGAGGGGTCTGAGGTATGATTTGTGTAAATACCATAAACAGATATTACTATTCTTATTGTATTTAATGGACTCTGACACTCATGTATTAGGGACATGGGAACTCAAGTAATTTCCACCCCAAAAAAGCTACTGATCATTTTCTATCCCTCTAGCAAGCCCCATCATGTCCCTTTCCAGAAATTCTGTCCTCACACTAGGAGCAACCCTTTTCTGGGTTCTAGCCCTACACTTTATTTTCACCTGTTCCTGGATTCCATGCAGTATGGTATCTTAGTGCCTGGCTTCTTCTGAGCAACATAGTGTCTTTAAAGGAGTCATCCACGTGGTATGAATACAGTTTTTTCTTTTTTATTGCTTTCTAGTATCTCATTATATGCGTGCACCACAATATACTACAATTTGTTTCTACATTTCCCTGGTGACAGATAATCGGGTTGATTCTGGATTTGCACTATGGTAAATAAAGCTGCTTTGTGTGAACACTGGTTTTCATTTCTCCTGTTAAATGGCTGGAATTCCTGGGATATAGGGCAAACTGCTCTCCAAATTGGTTAAGCCCTCTTACCTTCGATTAACAATGTATTGTATCATAGTTTCAATGCCTTTACATGCTTGGTGACATGGCATTTCCGATCTTTTTAATTTCAGATCTTCCAGTGGATGTATAATGGCATTGCACCACGGTTTTATTTTTCATTTCCCTGGTGACTAATGGGAGGGAATATCTTTTCCTCTTCTCATTGTCCATTACTGTATTTTCTTTGATATGTCTGTTTAAGTCCTTTGCCCAGTTTTTACACTGGATTTTTTTTGGCGGGGGGTCTCATTATTGAGTTGTAAGAGTTCTTTGTATCTTCTAGATACAAGTTCTTTATCACTTATGTGCGTTGCAAATATTTGCCTCTAGATTGTTCTATCAATAACTGAGCTGATGTTGACATCTCTTATTGTGAATTTGACTATTCCTTCAGTTATGGCTTCCCTGGTGGCTCAGAGGGTAACGTGTCTGCCTGCAATGCAGGAGACTTGGGTTTGATCCCTGGGTCAGGAAGATCCCCTGGAAAAGGAAATGGCAACCCACTCCAGTACTCTTGCCTGGAAAATCCCATGGACAGAGAAGCCTGGTAGACAACAGTCCATGGGATCGCAAAGAGTTGGACATGACTGAGCAACTTCACTTTCACTTTCAGTTATGTTAGTTTTCGCTTCATGTGTTTGGAAGTTCTGTGATTCAACATTTCCCCTATTTAGGATTACTTCTGTGTTCTAGATAAGTTTCTTTTACGATTATCTTTATCCCTTTTAAAATATAACGTTCTTTGTTTATTTCTGGCCGTGCTGGGTCTTCACTGCTTTGGGTGGGCTTTCCCTAGCTGCGGTGCGTGTGTGCTCTCTGTGGGGGTGCACAGGCGCTACACTCATGGGCGCACAGGCGTGGTAGTTGTGACTCATGGGCTCTAGAGCGCAGGCTCGGTGGCTGTGCCCATGTGTTCAGTTGCCCTGTGGCATGCGGAGTCTTCCTGGACCAGGAATCGAACCAATGTCCCCTGCATTGGCAGGTGGATTCTTACCTCTTGTGCAACCAGGGAAGTCCAGTCCTTCTTTATCTCTTAAAACAGTTTCTGTCTTGACATTTACCTCATCTGATATTAATACAGCCAAGTCCCCAGCTTCTCTTTGCTTACTGTTATATGTTAGATCAATTCCCTTCCTTTTACTTTCAACCAATTTGTGTTTTTATTTGAAAAAGACATCTCTGTAGGCAACAAATAGTTGGGTCTTCCTTCGTTTTCTTAGATACTATCCTTCAATTCCCATTTTGTTGTTACTGTATACTTAGATATAATTATCACGGTGGTGGGTTTATGGCTATCATTTGCTATTTTTAGTTTCTATTTGCCTCACTTGTCCATCTGTCCTGTGTAAGAATTTGTACCATCAGAGTTAAACTTACTTCCCTCCGGCCCTCTATGCTCTAGTCATTTCTTTCTACCATTGTCAACCACAAATTGACACTTGCCATTGGCACTTGCCATCTACTTCTACAAAGATTAAATTATGTGTTGCTGCAGCTGCTGACTTTCAGTACACTCTGAAAGGAGTTCAGGCTGGAGAGCAGAAATGAGGTGCTCTGTGCTCTGGGAAAAACTGGCAGAACAGGTCTTCAGATCGTTAGATTTTTTCAGAAGCTGATTTTGTGAGCCCAATTCTTGTATCCCCTTATATTTACAAGAGCACTAAAA
The DNA here is from genome assembly GCF_002263795.3 of Bos taurus. Lineage (NCBI taxonomy): Eukaryota > Metazoa > Chordata > Mammalia > Artiodactyla > Bovidae > Bos > Bos taurus. The sequence goes on along the minus strand of NC_037340.1, from coordinate 6,498,430 downwards.
TCTTTCATGTTGACTATTGCTGCCCCTTGTGACTAGCAGAAACAAAAATACATGCTTGATTGCATGTACTCTCCCTTCACCAAAATCACTTATATACTGGCCGTCCCCCCTACCTCTGTGGAGCAGTTTCTCAGAGCTATTGGAATGCTGTCTTCCGGGCTGCAGTCCTCATTTTGCCCCAAATAAAGCTTAACTTGCAACTCTCATGTTGTGCATTCCTTTTAATTGGCACCGTGTTATGTTATAAACCCTACAAAATACTCTCATTATTTTGTCTCAATCAATACTCCTTTAAAGAAATGTAGTATAATATGATTGGAGAAGGAAATGGCAATCCACTCTAGTATTCTGGCCCGGAGAATTCCACGGACAGAGGAGCCTGGCAGGCTACAGCCCATGGGATCGCTAAGAGTCAGACATGACTGCAGGGACTAAGCATGCACACAGCATAGTATGATCATTTTAAAAGAGTTCTATTTTTACCCACAAGTTTCTCCTTTCTTGTATTCTTCCTCTGTGATCCCAGTTTCCACCTGGTATTTTCCTTGGTCTACGAATCACCTTTGAGCTTCTCTTGCAGCACAGGTCCTGTCCTAAAGAGGAGTCTCCTCCTCCACCCTCCACTGGGGCTGGGCAGCCTCGACTCTCTTTTTCTCCCAGAAAGATGGCTATTTTCTACATCTTAGTTCATTTAGGCTTCTTTGTGTCCTTCATTCTCTGACAGGTTTGAAAAAATGATTTTAGAGCTTTTCCTGTTTGCCTTCTTAAGTAGGGTGGAAGGGACAGTGTCTTGCAATTTTCTTAATCTGCAATAGAAGTCCAAAATTTAGTTTGTTCATTTTAAAATGAAAAGTTCAAACTCTCGTCCATTTATTTGACCAATAAATGTTTCTGTGCAGTCCTTCCAGAAGCTTGGCATGCAAATGATAGAGGAGCATGAAACTTTCCTTTTAGTCATTTCTTAGAATAAACTTTTACATCTTTAACATGACCCTGCACATCCCATCTTTATATGCTGTTTGTACCTTGCACTTCTCTATCTTGAGGCTCGATAATTCTTGAGACTTTTATTATTTGTATTTCTGATTCATTTCAAGCCGTGTCAAGGAATGGCCCATTCATTTTGAAATGGTCGATGTGTGCTTTCATGCACATTCTCACCAGCCTCCCTCTTACCTGGAAATGCCTTTTCCTTCTGTATGTGTATTCAATAACCATTCTCCTTTTTCTTCTCTTGATGGCTCCCTAAGTCATCTCTTTCCTCCATACTCCATGCCTAGGTCCTAAAAGGTCCATTGTTGGATATGTGTGTAAATATTTTTGGTGCCTCACTGTTCAACTGTTTCCAAATTTGTTTATTTGTTTTTTAAATATTTATTTATTTGGCTGCCTTGGGTCTTAGTTTCGACATGCCAGATCTTTGATCTTAGTTGCAGCATGCAGGATCTTTTATCTGTGGCATGTGAACTCTTAGTTGCAGATTGTGGGACCTAGTTTATTGACCAGAGATTGAACTGGGGCTCCCTGTGTTGGGAGGGTGGAGTCTGAGCCACCTGATCACCAGACCCCCACGTTTGAATTAAGAAAGTGAATTCTAGGATAATTAACCCTACTGCTTGATTGCCCAGTACTTATACTGCTGCTGCTGCTGCTACTTAGTCACTTCAGTCATGTCCAACCCTATGGACTGTAGCCCATGAGGCTCCTCTGTCCATGGGATTCTCCAGGCAAGAGTACTGGAGTGGGTTGTATGCCCTTCTCCAGGGGATCTTCCTGACCCACGGACTGAAGCCAGGTCTCTTGCATTTCAGGCAGATTCTTTACTGCTGAGTCACCAGGGAATTGATTGATTGGCCAGTACCTGTACATTACTAACTATTTTGTCAATCACTTCAACAGGATTATCTGTATTTTGCATGGTACTTAGTTCTTAGTACAGGCTCAGTACATATTTGTTAAATAAATTAAGGTTCTCCAGGATGGTTGAATAGTTTGCCACAGGTTTTCCAGCTTCTAGGCCCTGTTCTGGGGCTTCCTTTATAGCTCAGTCAGTAAAGAATCTGCCTGCAATGCAGGGGACCTGGGTTCGATTCCTGGATCAGGAAGATCCCCTGGAGAAAGAAATGGCAACCTACACCAGTATTCTTGCCTGAAGAATCCCTATGGACAGAGGAGCCTGTCAGGCTACAGTCCATGGGGTTTCAAGAGTCAGATACAACTGAGCGACTAAACCACCACTACCACCAGGCCCTGTTCTATACTCTAGGACTCAAAGGAAAATGATGCACTACCTCTGGCCTTAATTGGGATCCATACATTATGTTCAGCAGCTATATCCTCCCACCCCACCATTTTGTTTTGGCCACTGCTGCACACAGATGTATCCTAAGGGCACGTCCTATATACCCCACATCTTCTGGTTTTTGCATCATTGCCAATACTCTCTGAATGTACCTTGATCACTGTGGGGAGAGGACTTGGATAGTAAATACTCTTTTTTCTCCAAGCAGACTATTCCAGGTACACTTAAGACAGTCCGTCAGAGGGCCTTGAGACAGGCTTGGACCTGTGACCCTTGGCTGCAGTGCTTGGACCTGGACAAATGTCTCCTTGAGCAGCAGATGCAAAGAAACCATCAGGGACTAAAAATAACTGTGTGCATTAGTTGGGGAAAAGTATGAATGGTAAGATATAAAAAGACCAAAAACTCAACTGCCACTTCTGATGAACCAAGAGCAAAGGTAGGGTGCCGAACATTCTCCCTGCACATAGCACCACCAACGGGGTGGGCAGCCCTCCAGGCCAACCTCTGGACCCATCCTGTACTCACCCCATTTCAGAGACCAGCTCAACCTCCAGCAGGGAGCAGACAAGGGATGCCTGTTACTTGTTTTCCCTCCCTTGTGCTGCAGCATGAATCCCAGTAAAGCCTTACCTGAATTTCTCATCTGGCCTCTTGTCTATTTCTATTGATTAGAGAGTCCAAGAACCTGGATCCTTAACAGTCCCAGTGGATGGAACCCAGCTGCCTACGGGGCTGAGCAGTTCAACAGTTGCTTCTTGGATTGCCTTTGCCGTCTCTCATCCTTCTCAGTGCCCACTCTGGTTCTTTAGGGAATCACATCTCGAAGTAAATTCTCTGAGGGCAAGCCTTGTCTCTCCTTTTTGGGAGATCCAGAAGACAACCTATAAACAATTATTCACAGTATAACGTGGTCAGTGTGTTAACAATTACCAGCGTCATGAAAATCAGGAGAAGACTGAGGGCAGGAGGTGAAGGGGGTGACAGAGGATGAGATGGTTGTATGGCATCACTGACTCAATGGACATGAGTTTGAGTAAACTCTAGGAGATGGTGAAGGACAGGGAAGGCTTCAGTCCTTCTGCCTTCTGCCACCCTCTGGCATGCTGCCTCCATGGGATCACAAAGAATCAGACCCAATTTAGTGCCTAACAACAACTTTACAGAAAAATTACATTTGAATCAGTTTTTAGGATGAGTAGAAGTAAGGCAGGCAGATAAGAGGGTAAAGGCATTCTGTGCTTAGGGAACAGTGGAGAAAAGGAAGGAGGGTAGACAGCTTCCAAGGTGGCCCCCAGGGTGTTCCTGCCTCCTGGTGTTCACACTCTCCTGTAGCCCCTCCTCCCGCTTTGTACCGGGACTGAGCTGTGTGACCCATAGGATATGACAGAGTTGATGGTATGTTTCTCCTGGGCGCTAAAAAATTTGAGCTCCCATCTGGACTCTGTCCCTCTTGCGTCATATACAGCTGCTGTGTCATGAGGATCCTTAGGGGGCTGTGGAGTGGCCATGCATTGAGAAACTGAGGTCTCTGGCCATCAGTCAGCAAGAAACTCTCAACAATAACATGAGTGAGCAAGAGTCAGAGCCCTAGTCACGCTTTCAGTCTGTTACCAACCAGGGTTTTTGGCCTTCCTTAAACAACAGAGGGCTTTCCTTGTGGCTCAGCTAGTAAAGAATCTGCCTGCAATGAGGGAGACCTGGGTTTGATTCCTGGGTTGGGAAGATCCCCTGGAGAAGGGAAAGGCTACCCACTCCAGTATCCTGGCCTGGAGAATTCCACGGGGTCGCAAAGAGTAGGACACGACTGAGTGACTTTCACTTTCATTTTCAATCAACAGAATTCATGCAAGGCTTTACTAGTGCTCCTGCTGCAGCAGGAAGAAGTGAAAATAAGTAACAGGTTCCCTTGCTAGCTCACTCCCCAAGGAGTAGGGGCAAACTGTTTCCTTACAAAGAGTGAGGGTAGGGGTGTGTCCAGGGATCAGGCTTTAGATGATTTGCCCACCCTTTTGGTGGTGTTGTGTGCAAGGGGCATGAGCAGTACCCCGTTTTTGCTCCTGGCTTTTCAGAAGTGGCAATTGGGATTTTGGTCTTTTTGTATACTCTTGTCCATAATTTGCCCCAACTACACATGCACACAGCTGTTTTTAGTCCCATATAATTTGTGGGTATTTTTTGCTGGAAGAGGCATCTGTCTGGTCTGGATGCAAGCCCTGCAACAAAGGATCCCAGGCCCCAGGTCCCGGTTTGTCTCAAGACACATCCGCCAGCTTGACTGCCACCTTGTGAAGACACCAGAGCCAGACCATCCAGCCTAGCTGCTCCTGGGTGGAGATAAGAAGTGTCTGGGATAATCGTGAGAAAAAAATGATGCACCCTGGAATTGCAAGTGGATTTTATTTTTACCTCCTTCTTACTCCAGAAATAATGACTGCATTGTCATAGGGTTAAGTCAGCATTGATGAGATTAAATGCATTGTCTTCGGAGACAGATTCTCACGTTAAGTCCCTCCTCTGGTGTGCACTAACTTTGTGATCTTGGGCAATTTTCTTGACTTTTAAACTTTAACTTTCTCACCTTTAATATGGGATTGATACTCACATTTATCCCATAGAATCGTGAGAGCTAAATAACATGGCACATGAAAAATTATCATATTTCTTACACATGAAAAACACACAGTAAATCTGAGCTGTCATTATACTGACAAAATGGTCTCAACTCCCAAAACTCAATTACAAATATAGGTTACAGAATAAGGTCAGAGCGTCGCTTTTTCATAAATTCAACAGATACTCCCCCCTTTTTTTTTCTTAATCAACTTAGTTCTAGGAATCTAAGAATTTGAAGAAGTGTAAAGGTATATCAATACCTTTAATTAGTAACCACTAACATATTTCCCCAATGTGCTAACAAAAAGGTTGAAAGTAATCAGCCCATGAAAGGTTAATTAACTCAATCTTTTGCAGGTCAGAACAGGCTGGGCTGAGCTTCAGAATACTTCATTTGGGGAGAGAACCTTATGCCCAAAAGGAAAAGAGAAAGAAAATTCATTCCTTTTCAACAAACAAACAGAGAAATGGTGTCAAGAAGATTGACTGACAGCTCAACTTCTTTCCCATTTTTTTTCTCAAGACCTTTCCACTCCGAAAGTGGACTTGGTGCCAGGAATGCTGCTGAGAATAGGATCTGAGTAAGGAAATGGCTAAGTCAGTGTCTCCCAGGGCAGGATTCTGGGCAGTAAAGCAGAGGGGAGAGCTAGTCAGTACCCTGAGGCCAGCTGATGGTCAGCTTGCATTAGCTGTTAGAGGAAGTTTCTCTGAAGGGTCCTTCCCTCTCCATCTGCATCACTTCCTATCTCTACCACCTCCTCTGATCCCCCTAGAAATTCTGTCTGCAGGGATCTTTTCTCTCTGTCATTCTTACCTTATGAATTGTAGTCATTGGACTTTGCTCCTGGGGACATTTGTGCATAAGTTCCCTCCATCCTCTTGATAGAAGCACCAGGGAACAGTTGGGGCAAACGTTTGTCCGCATGTCAGTCAACTTCTCAGAACACAGGAAATCATCCTTGAGTTGGGCTTATTATCAGGCGCATGTTAAGGGGCTTTACAGCCTGAAGGGCAAGGCAGGGACAGCAGCAACGTGAGCCCAAGTGAAATGTACAGCCTCTAGGAAAGTAGACTGACATCTGCAGTTAGGATGAATTTCAATTAATCCTTCTGACATTGTGTGTGTTAGTCACTCAGTCATGTCCGACTCTTTGCAAGTCCAAGGCTGTAGCCCACCAGGCTCCTCTGTCCATGGAATTCTCCGCAAGAATCCTGGAGTGGGTTGACATGCCCTTCTCCAAGGGATCTTCCCAACCCAGAGATTGAACCCAGATTATCTACATTGCAGGCAGGTTCTTTACTGTTTGAGCTACCTGGGAAGCCCTATGGATCAATTTAAGGAAAGTATTTCCCCTTTCCTCATTTTTAAGCACAACACTTATAACCTGGGCTTCTTTGTGTCAGAATCTTGTGGTTACGTCAGATCAGCCTTACAAGGAAAACCATCAGAGCTGCTTTTTCTTGTCTCCCAACCCAGCTGTGACTCTGTCTTGGGGTTCTCTGATTACCCATAATGCCCGCCGCATCACCAGGATGGCTCAGGCAAGGCACACAGTGGCCTGATGAATGCAAAGTGCTAGGATGCAGGGAATGGCCTGTGGCTTCCAGCTTGGGTGAGACAAAATTCGAGATGGTGAGGGCAACTTGAAGAAATGGTACCCTAGCCAGAGTCCAGGACTTGGGATCTGGAAAAACAACAACAAAATGCAGCGAAAGCACTTCCATTTTTCTTTCCTTCTCATCTTTGTATCTCAAGGTAAAATTTTTAAAGTGAGAAGCATCATGGAAAAGTGAGGAACCATTGGAAAGAAAGTAAAGGGGGGCGTTCACAGGTTGATGGGCACTCTGAGGGGGTTTGCGTTCTCTCGAGAAGCAGCACTACCACTGAGAGGATACGTGGATCCTTTCCCTGTGGTCTCATCCAGGAGGGTTGTGCTGTGGTGGGAAGTCATCTCTCAGCACTGAGAGACAGAGCTGCCCCTGGGCAGGTCTCCTCCTGCACTCTTGGGGTCCGTGCCTGTGTTCTGTGAGGCTGTGGTGGAAATGTCTTGCTTCTTTGTCATATCTGAGTAATCTTAGAAAGGATGATCCTTGAGGTCAAGGAGGTCTGTTTTCACTGATGTCATCTGGTCCACCCACTGACGCCATGATACCTGCACTGTCTTATAGGTGACTGCACGGACAGTGTGTCATTTCTGACTGTGCTTTAGGGTGACTGTAGCACCCCTGGGACACTGGCAGAGTGCAACTATCAGTGTCCAGACCCTGGAAAGGACTGTCAAGACTTGCCTGTGACACACTGGACTCTTCTGAGCTGCCAGGCCACTCGTGTCCAATGAGGGCATCAGATTAGACCAGCTCCTTTCCCCTTCCCGCTCCATCAGTGTTGAGGTTTACATCAGCTCTTTATAAATCTAAATTATATGGAGATGACAGATGCATTTCTATGTCATACCTCAACCTTAGGAAAGAAGCAGCTTCCCTGGTCTTACTTTCTCAAACAGGGGTCATGATCTAAAATTTTCCAACCAGCCTGTCCTACTCAAATCATACCCAGATCATCTTAATTTATGATTTCCATACTGTTGGAAAAATATGAGTGATGTCTATAGAGACTTGAAACAGCCTCAAGCACTTGCTGTAATATATACACAGCTATGGGCCCATAATGCTGGGTTGGCTTAAAAGTTCATTTGGGTTTTTTCATAAGATCTTAAGGAAAAACTTGAAGGAACATTTTGGCCAGTCTAACACAAACCTCCATAAGCAGATTAGAGAAATAAATCATTAACCAAGCAATATAATGGCAATTAGCTTCCACTCATGTAAGAATTTCAATGTGCTGGGCACACATGTTGTGTGCTAAATTTATATTAACTCAATTCTCACAATGACCCTACGAAGTGAGCTTTGTCTTTTACAGTTGAGGAAACATGACCCAGGTGGTCAGGCTGTGCTGAATGATACCTCTGGGTTCCTCCAGACATACCCTCCTATCTCTGCAATACCTGGGATTCCCTTGTACTACATCCTTCTTTAGCCAAGTGGAGCACAAAAGGCTTTGTGGTCACATGTTGCTGGGTGTGAGTTCTGATTCCGCTCTGAGCTGTGTGATTTCTGGTACATTTCTGAACTTCTCTGAACTTCAGTTCCCTTCTCTGTAGAATGAAGGTCATTCCATTTACCTGTCAAATTGCAAGGGGGGCTAAATGAGACTGTCTGGCACGGTGAAGTTTCCAAAGTAAAGTTACTTCCTTCCTGCCTCGCACCTACTTCTTCACCCTTCCCTCTCCCTTCTCCCATCTGGATCCCTTGGCTTGCTGAGCTGTGCATTGTTTATTTCCTGTGCTTCCCCAGAAAAAGGGTTGTATTCACCCTTTATCTGTAAGCCCTTCATGTGATCTGTTCTCTCTTTTCTACTCACAAGTATTTCCTTTTTGGATCCACCAACTTCATTAGGCTGGGGAGCCCCAATCTTCACAGTCTTTGCAGAACAGCCCATGGGGACCTAATCGTGGGGCTTTGAACATCTTCTCTGTCCCTGCTCAGGACAATCACCTCCCAGAATTCAAGAAACAGTCATATAATAGCATCACAGACAGGAGTCAAAGGAGGTTGTGCGTACTCAGTCCCTCAGTCATGTCCAACTCCTTGCAATCTTAGGGACTGTTGTTCACTAGCTCCTCTGTCCATGGGATTTCCCAGGAAAGAATACTGGAGTGGGTTGCCATTTCTCCCTTTAGGGGAACTTCCTGACCCAGGGATCGAACCTGAGTCTTCTGCATTGGCAGGTGGGTTCTTTACCACTGTGCCACCTGGGAAGCAGAGGAGCTCACTGGATTCTAATTCTATATAAAACAAGCTGGAGTTGTATAATGAAGTTGAACAGATTTATAGCTGCTTTAGAGAGACTGTGACCCCAACTGACAAAAGATGGGAAACTCGGGGAGGTGGCTGCCTCATCAACCTTGCCTTGGAATATAGCCTGGTTTAGGGGCTGATATATTGTTCCCCTTCAAGGTATTTTGAGCTTCTAATTTCTGAATTTTCACTTTTAAGGCATTCACAGAATGTTATACCTAGGAGACTGATGGACTCCTTTGAAACTTAAATAACCCAAAGGAGCCATCCAAATCAGTGGGTAGAATACGCATTCATGCATTTTTAAAAAGGCATATTATATACATCAGAGAGTTGGATGGCTCATTAGGAAGTGTTTGGTGGAGTATGTAATTCAGGATTTAATGTGCTGTCCATGGACTAAGCTTACTGGGGCTGTGCTGAAGCTGTTTTATTTTCCTTTCTTTTCCATAGTAGCATCAGAAGTCTAAAGCATTTACACAAAATGACTGACTAATCATTTGCATAGTTTCATTTTTGAAATCTAAGCCTTTTTCAAGTTAGATAAAGACCAGACGTACCTAAAGCCAACATGCCTTCCCTGAAACTTAAATAACCTTGGTAAAACCTTCTCTTCTTTCTTCTTTTGATTTACAGCTAAGCTGAGAGTAAGTTATTTGAACTTTTGTCTTTGGGGGACTTTCTGTGCTTGGATCCCTACAATGCAACTTTCTCAGGATTCCTCATAGGAAACATGCTTCAGTTGAACTAAACTCTATACGCATGTAGTAATATTTTATTCTTTTGCATTTGACTAGTCTTTCTATTGGAGAAGGCAATGGCACCCCACTCCAGTACTCTTGCCTGGAAAATCCCATGGACAGAGGAGCCTGGTAGGCTGCAGTCCATGGGGTCGCGAAGAGTCGGACATGACTGAGAGACTTCACTTTCACTTTTCACCTTCATGCATTGGAGAAAGCAATGGCAACCCACTCCAGTGTTCTTGCCTGGAGAATCCCAGGGACGGCGGAGCCTGGTAGGCTGCTGTCTATGGGGTCGCACAGAGTTGGACATGACTGAAGCAACTTAGCAGCAGCAGCAGCAGCAGCCTTTCTATTCTTCAAGATTAAGAAAGAAGAGGCAGGTGGTGAGCAAGATTTAAAGGAAATCAATGTGATGACCAAAGTTTGGGGAACTATATATATTCATGATATGAGAGGAGTAATCAGGTCAAGAGGGATGACACTCAACTCTTTGCATCTTGTGTGGATTCCAAGACCTGTGTTATCCCCCATTCCTGCACATTGTATCTCTTTTCTTCATTTTTTTCCTGCCAAAATTTATGGACATAAAACATATTTCTCATTAGTTGCTGTTTGAATTGGCTACACAGAAATATCCAAATGACTAGTGCATCCATATGGCTATTGAGAGTCTGTGAAATTCCTTTTTTTTTTTAATATTCAAATGCATCACTTTGTTTTCCTTGTAAGGCAGCCATACATTACACACCTTAAGCACGTGACAGTCACGTGATTTCTTCAAAGAGCCCTGGAGCTGCCACAGCTCTCCAGGGGCCTACAGCCCGAGCAGGCCTGAGGAGTCAAATGTTAAAGCTTTCTCCACAGCCACACGTTCCTTTGATGTTTGGGTTATTGAACACAAACTCACTGGATCATTTGGTTCGACATAGCCCATTTCTGTCCCTAACAGTGTTAGCTGTGCTTTCTTCTGGATGAACGCTCCGACTCCATCTCGAATAACTTCTTTGTCAGAGTCTCCTTTTGTCTTTGTATAGTCTAAAGTGCAGGAAACACCATTTCAAACCCTGGTTCGGACACCAACTCTCGCACCAACACATTCAGGCTTATCTTTAGGAAGTTGTTTTATCTGTTTATGGCTGAAGGTGTTTTTACTTTATCCAATGCCATAGATACTGGAGAAATTTTCCATCCTCAATACTGTATTTCCTTCGTCATTCCCCAGGCTACTTTCATTTTGTTTTCAGCGTGAGGGTGGCCTAGGTGGGCTGCGGCCTTCTCTGTGGGCCGCACTAACGAAGTGGGCGTCCCTGCCATCCTGGCCCCCTGATGCCAGGGGCTGCAGCTCTGTCATCTTTACCGCTTGCCACAGACACCATGGGAGCAAGCAAAATTCATGTTTTTTTTTTTGGGGGGGGGCAGTTTGGCTCTGCCTTTTTAATTTTTTTTCTGTTTATTTATTTTACTTTACAATATTGTATTGGTTTTGGCATACATGAACATGAATCTGCCACGGGTGTAACACGTGTTCCCCATCCTGAGCCCCCCTCCCAGCTCCCTCCCCATACCATCCCTCTGGGTCATCCCAGTGCACCAGCCCCGAGCACCCTGTATCATGTATCAAACCTGGACTGGAAATTCATTTCACATATGATATTATACATGTTTCAATGCCATTCTCCCATATCATCCTGCCCTCGCCCTCTGCCACAGAGTCCAAAAGACTGTTCAATACATCTGTCTCTTTTACTGTCTCACACACAGGGTTATTGTTACCATCTTTCTAAATTCCATATATATGCGTTAGTATACTGTATTGGTATTTTTCTTTTTGGCTTACTTCACTCTGTATAATAGGCTCCAGTTTCATCCACCTCATTAGAACTGATTCAAATGTTTTCTTTTTAATGGCTGAGTAATACTCCATTGTGTATATGTACCACAGCTTTCTTATCCATTTATCTGCTGATGGACATCTAGGTTGCTTCCATGTCCTGGCTATTATAAACAGTGCTGCGATGAATATTGGGGTACACATGTCTCTTTCAATTCTGGTTTCTTCAGTGTGTATGCCCAGCAGCAGGATTTCTGGGTCGTGTGGCAGTTCTATTTCCAGTTTTTTAAGGAATCTCCACACTGTTTTCCATAGTGGCTGTACTCGTTTGCATTCCCACCAACAGTGTAAGAGGGTTCCCTTTTCTCCAGACCCTCTCCAGCATTTATTGCTTGTAGACTTTTGGATTGCAGCCATTCTGACCAGCGTGAGATGGTACCTCATTGTGGTTTTGATTTGCATTTATCTGATAATGAGTGATGTTGAGCATCTTTTCATGTATTTGTTAGCCATCTATATATCTTCTTTGGAGAAATGTCTGTTTAGTTCTTTGGCCCACTTTTTGATTGGATCATTTATTTTTCTGGAATTGAGCTGCAGGAGTTGCTTGTATATTTTTGAGATTCATTCTTTGTCTGTTGCTCTGTTTGCTATTATTTTCTCCCATTCTGAAGGGTGTCTTTTCACCTTGCTTATAGTTTCCTTTGTTGTGCAGAAGCTTTTAATTTTAATTAGGTCCGATTTGTTTATTTTTGCTTTTATTTCCAATATTCTGGGAGGTGGGTCATAGAGGATCCTGCTGTGGTTTATGTCAGAGAGTGTTTTGCTTATGTTTTCCTCTAGGAGTTTAATAGTTTCTGGTCTTACATTTAGATCTTTAATCCATTTTAAGTTTATTTTTGTGTATGGTGTTAGAAAGTATTCTAGTTTAATTATTTTACAAGTGGTTGACCAGTTTTCCCAGAACCACTTGTTAAAGAGATTGTCTTTTCTCCATTGTATATTCTTGCCTCCTTTGTCAAAGATAAGGTGTCCATAAGTGCATGGATTTATCTCTGGGCTTTCACCTCAAAAAACAAGAAAAAAGTCAAATAAATAACCTAACTACACCTAAAGCAACTTGAAGAGGAAGAAATTATGAACCCCAGGGTTAGTAGCAAGAAAGAAATCTTAAAAATTAGGGCAGGAATAAATGCAAAAGAAACAAAAGAGACCATAGCAAAAATCAACAAAACCAAAAGCTGATTCTTTGAGAAGTTAAATAAAATTGACAAACCATTAGCCAGACTCTTCAAGAAACAAAGGGAGAAAAATCAAATCAACGAAATTATTTTCATTTTGGCCCCTGCGGAGCTGCAGAAGGAAGTGAATTCAGCTCTCCTCTGGGGAGCTGCAATCTCTCCCAGCTTAGTCTGTGGAGAATGGGTTGGCTTGAGGCTTCTGTTGAGAGTCTGAGAGTCACAAGCTCTTACCTAGAGCTTCCTGACCCAAGCTGAGGGCATCACAACCAAGAAAGAAAAGTGGACTTTTAAACCAGTATTTGGGAAGCAACATAAACAGCTTCCAAGTTATTTAACACTCTGTGGATGGCACATAGAGAAACAGACTTCATTTGAAATATGGAGGGGAGTGTGTGAAAATTCCCTTCCCTAGGTGCCCTTAAAAGCAGAAAAGGGTTTGGGTTTTCTTTATTTTTTATTTTCATTTTTTTAAATTTCATTTTTATTGATCACAGTTGCTTTACAATGTTGTGCTGGTTTCTGCTCTCCAGCAAAGTGAATCAGCTGTGTGTATACTTGTATCCCCTCTTTTTTTGGATTTCCTTCCCATTTAGGTCGCCACAGAGCATTGAGTAGAATTCTCTGTGCTACACAGTCGGTTCTCATTAGTTATCTATACATCAGTTCCATTCTCCCAATTCCTCCTACCCCTTCCCTCCCCTGGGTGTCCGTATGTTTGCTTTCTATGTCTGTGTCTATTTCTGATTTGCAAATAAGTTCATCAATGCCATTTTATTAGAGTTCCACATTTATGCATTAATATTTGATATTTGTTTTTCTCTTCTGATTTATTTCACTCTTTATGGCATTTTCTTTAATCTGTTATTTCCAACAGCATTAGGTACAGCTTCATGTTGTGGGTAGAAAGAAAGGGCAAAGAGGGAGAGGATAATTTATTAAACATGGGCTGTGTGCTAATCACAGCAATCTCTGTGTCAGATACTTTACACACATCCATGATTTTGTTCCCCATTCCCACTCATCAGGGTGACCATGTTCATCCCTGTGCGTGCGTGCATATGCTAAGTCACTTCAGTCATGTTCAACTGTTTATGAGGCCATGGTCTGTAGCCTACCAGGCTCTTCTGTCCATGGAATTCTCCAGGCGAGACTCTGGAGTGGGTTGCCATGCCCTCTTCTAGGGGATCTTCCCGACCCAGGGCTTGAACCCACATCTCTTACCTCTCCTGTGTTGGCAGGCAGGTTTTTTTTTTTTTTTTTTTTTACCACTAGAAGCACCTGGGAAGCTCTATGATCACCCCTACTTACAGATAAACAAATTGAAACAGAAGGTGAGAAACTTCATCCATGACAACGTTGCTGTCTTGGTTCTGCAGCTGAGAAACTGTGACCTGTTCCTGCATGAAGGGTATCTCTGGTTCATGTCCTCCTTTGTCCAGTGAATGAGTTGGACTAGGATTCTTGTGGATTCTGGGAGGAAGGGTCTGGACTCGAATATTCCAAGTATTTTCTGTAGATTCTGTGGTCTCTTATCAGAAGAACAGGCTAGATGACTCTCAGAGTTCCACAGTGCCTGTCAACCCATCTGGTAGATCAGGTCCACATGGCGGAGCCCAAGGTGCTGCTCAGAACCTCCACTGTTAGGACCTGTTAGGACCGCGAGGAATGTTGTCTTGTTCTGGCTGGAGAAAGTGAGGACTCAGGTTATGGGCTTCTGAAAAGTGAGGGGTTAAGGGACTGCACAGTGCTTTGCTCAGAAAACACAAATGTGAAACTTGTGGTCAGCAGCTGAAGTCTTTCTTGATCACTTCTCAGGTGTTCCTGACTCCCTTTTCTAACTGCACAGGGTGATATATTCTTCTGCTTTATTGGAGATGGTTAAGATAGGTTTATCTTGCTTACCTCATCCCCACAATTTCTTAGTCCTTTCCAGGCTTCTCACTAAATCTTCCTCTTACCCCTGTCCTCATTCACTGTATGTAAACCTCTCCTACAAATCCCAAGACTACTTTGCTACTCTTAAGATGATAAACTGGGTGATATTCTGGGAACGAAGGGCCATGGTTAGTTACTCTGTGTGAGACATAAAAGTGACATCATATAGAGATGGTCTTTTCTGGGTCTCCAGTCCATGTGTTGTGAGTAAGCGTTACCATTGAGGCCCCTGGAGCAAATTATTTTATTTTTTTATTGAGCAACTATTTATTGAATATTGATTATGACCACTCAAGATTTTAATTTTTTTCTCAGCTGAAAAAAAATGTATGCCAGATGGGGGAATTCACTTGATTATATTATTTCTAATTTTTTATTTTTTTAAATGTCCAGGTGGTTGATTGAACTTTTTTTACAGATGAGCCTGTTTTCAGGGCAGGAATAGAGATACAGATATAGAGAAGGGACATGTGAACACAAAGGCTGAAGTGGAGAATGAGATGAATTGGAACAGGAGGATCAACATATATACTCTACCATGTGGTGGCTCAGAAGATAAAGAATCTGCCTGTAATGTGGGAGACCCAGGTTTGATCCCTAGGTCAGGAAGATCCCCTGTAGAAGGGCATGGCAACCCACTCCAGTATTCTTGCATGGAGAATCCCATGGACAGAGGAGCCTGGTGGGCTACAGTCCATGGAGTCCCAAAGAGTCAGACACAACTGAGAAACTAACACTTTCACTTTTCATGTATCAAATAGACAGCTAGTGGGGAGCCGCTATACAGCACAGGGAACAGCTCAGTGCTCTGTGACAGCCTAGGGGGCGGGATGGAGGGAGGGAGGTGAGAGAGGGGACACATGTATACATGGCTGATTCACTTCATTATGCAGCAGAAATTAATGCAACATTGTAAAGTAATTTTACAAAAAAAATGTTAAAGTTTAAAAATGGAGTAAATTATTTTAAAGCACATTTTATGAAGACACTATGGGTTCTGGTTCCTGGCCCACTCCGATTATGCTTTTCAGTTAAGAAGAAATATTGAGCTGGGCTTTGAGCCTTTCTCCTACCTAACTACCAATATATTATCAGACAACCCTGTCTCTTGGGTGATTAACCTTTTCCATTTTTTCTTTAATTACTTAGCCTGTGTGAGGATCTTCCTTTAAATTAGAAAAGTAATATGTTTGTAGATTAGTTCATTTTTGATTTTGCTAGTTTCAGGGCCAGGTTCTTCCATCTTTTATAATGCACTGACAATCCTAAAAAGGCTTCCCTAATAGCTCAGTTGGTAAAGAATCAGCTTGCAATGCAGGAGACTCTGGTTTGATTCCTGAGTGGGAAAGATCTGCTGGAGAAGGGATAGGCTACCCACTTCAGTATTATTGGACTTCCCTTGTGGCTCAGCTGGTAAAAAATCTGCCCATAAAGCAGGAGACCTGGGTTCAATCCCTGGGTTGGGAAGATACCCTGGAGAAGGGAAAGGCTATCCATTCCAGTATTCTGGCCTAGAGAATTCCATGGACTACAGTCCATGGGGTCACAAAGAGTTGGACAATGCTAAAATCTTTCCAGAATTTTTTTTTTTTTTTTACATCTTGACCACAGTTGAAAAGCATGAATTGAAGACTTAACTCTGCATTACATACTGTCCTGGTGCTGCACAAAACGCAGAGTTGAATAAGGCCTTGTTTAACCCCTAAAGGAATTTAACATTCTTTTATACAAATCCCCAATCACTGCTCTGAGAAGAATGCTAATGTGGAGTCCCTGGGGTTCAGAATTAAGGGGACTGCAGGTGTCTGAAGTGTAGGTAGGTGAGATCATTAGCTGTTTCCGGGCTCAGAGAGCAGCTGCCCCCAGGGATGCTATTCCCTCTGGACACGAGGGAGTCTCTATCAGGCATGTTTGTACTCCTGTTATGGCTGTGCTAGCAAAGGCCCAGTCCTGCCTCAAAGTTCAGTACTCACTCTCCTCGTGCCTTCAAAAGGATTAAAAATATCTAACAGAGTAACGGTGGTAAAATTGATTTTTTGTTCCGGTGTTATTTGGTTCTTCCGCTACCCTGATTGCAGTTGGCACCCCTCCAGGAAGCATTCTCCTAACCACGATGACATTTCCTTTCCAGAACTCCCCTTTTTCTGAGAGCTGCCTTTCCTCCCTCCCCATCGGAGGCTCCTGTGTTTTCACCCAGTCCAATTTTGAGATTCCTAGAGACCAAGAGGGCGTCCCAGGTAAAGACCCTGCCTGCCAATGCAGGAGACATAAGAGATGCGAGTTCGATCCCTGGGTGGGGAAGATCCCCTGGAGGAGGGCATGGCAGCCCACTGCAGTACCCTTGCCTGGAGGATCCCATGGACAGAGGAGCCTGGCGGGTTTCAGTACATGGGGTCGCAAGGAGTAGGACACAGTTGAAGCAAGTGAGCACTCGTGCACAGACTAAGAACCGGGCGTGTTTTCGCTCTCTTCTCTCCCTTTCCCTAGATGACCGAATCCACTTTCATGATATAAGTGCCGTCTTACAGTGGCAGTGCCCGGCTAATATCTCGCTAAGCCAGACTTTTCCCTTTGCCTTTAGTCGTACTTTTCCAGCTGTTTGTGTGCTGTCTCCATTTGGCTATCTTGTGGACCTCTGAGACATACTGGCCTAAAATGGAAAGCTGGATTTCTACTCCAGCTCGCCTTTGTTGTTCTCAGTGTTGGCTCTTACAACCAGCCGCTCGGATTCTTGAGCCTGAAGTGCGCGGGTTCACCCATGACCTGCCCTCTCCCCGCATGTGCCCATCAGTGATCCTAGTGGATTTTTTAAAAATAAGTGTCTTGAATTTGGCCCTCTCTTGCCACCTCCTTCAGCATGCCTTTCGGCTGTGACTATCACGACCACATTGCATTATCTGGATTAATGCAACCACCCTCCTGCTCACCCCCATGGCAGCTATCTTAGTGTGCAAATAACACAGTGCTTTTTCACTCTATACAAGTTCCTCCAATGGCACACTTTCTTATATCTACCCCTCAGTATCTGTTGTTTAACTGGTTTTTCCATACAGAGACACAATCATTTTTCTCTGTGGTTGGGTTTCTACTTTTTTATCTTACTTCTGACTCCATGAAGTTACCAAGGGATTCTCCAAAACAAAGACAGCTTCCTGCTTGAAAGAAATTCTGGTGATTTTTTTCAGAATACTAAAGTGTGCATATACTTAAAAATGGGGAGAATTCAAAAAAGCCTTTTGAAAGGTCCCAGACCTCTGTTCACCAATATTCCATAAATCAGTCTGCCAGTAATGGGTGCCAACAGGGGAACATTTATTTTCACCATAATAATAGTATCAATGCCACTAATTCAAGTGGAAAGATATTTCAAGGACATCAGATTCTGTAATAGAAGAGTGAGCATGTACTGTGTTGATCTATATTCCCCCTGTAACCAGCCTTCTCCTTCCTTTAAATATCACTATTTCTGGCCGAGGATGGGGTGTTGGTCTGGTTCCCATATAGAAATTAATTGAAATTCTTCCCTGCACTGGGTTGGATAATTTAAAAATTAATCCACTGAGCAGATAGCAGTGCCTAAAGGTTATAGAGGCTGACTGGAAGCTGCAGACATTTGAATCTGCCAAGCAGAATAAGAAACAGATAAAGCTAAATTACAAACCTATTAAAAATAAATTAGTGGTGTCAAAAAAGCAAATTAAGATGCAGATAATCAATCTAATTTCAGGGTCTCTGGTGAGTGTTAATTCTTCTCATGCTTGATGAAGGCATCTATTAATTAAAATATTTATATAAAAATGAGCTTGCACAAGGTCTCAATTTCAAGAGAGACCAACTTCAACTGATATGACACTCAGAAGATGGGCTTGATTTTATAGCAGGAGGCAAGACCTGCCTTCACGCCATCAAAATTAGAGCCCATTTTCATAAAGTATCTTTGCCAGCAGGAGAGAGCATTTGCCTCACGTTCCTCCACTTTTCTTTTTCCTGTGTTTTCTCATCTGGCTTCTTGTGACAAATGCTGAACAACCCATCTGCTTCCTTTGACTCCATGTGTGTTCTTAATGCAGGGCTTGCAACTGAGTATCCAGGGAGATGAAAGAGTTGGATTCATGGCTGATTTGGGGAAAGGAAGGAGTCTAGTGAGCAGAAAGACTGTGAACCAGGATCAGGGAAGATGCACTTGGAGAACTGAGGGAGCATAGCTGGTGCTGAATCGGGAAGCAACCACACAGGAAGGGCTTCTGGAAGAATTTGAAGTTCTGTGACTGTTAGTAGAGATGACACTTCTGGATTAGATGAAAGAATGAGTCATCATTATGTAATTTACTACCGGATACCACTTGGTTTCTTTCTATCCAATCTATTAGGAAAGAGGTTCACAACACAGGTGTTGGCAGCATAGGCCAAAATGAGTTTAGCTTTTGACATCTGTCTCTCTGAGCCAGCCTCTGACAGAATGTCCGGGAGTCACTCAGCAGAGAGGCTGCACAGAGCTGGGTCCCGCACACTGGTGCTTCTGCAGTTCAAGGAGCTCAGGGTTTTGCAGCGCTGAAGTGCACGGAGCAAAGGAGGTCAGTCCTGCTACTGTGTCTCACTGATGAACTTGTTGCAGAAAGGCGGATTGAGTCAGAGGCTGGGATCAAAGCAGACCTTTCTCCCTTGCTGCCAGTTTTGCTACCACAGTTTTTGTTTTTCAGTCACTCAGTTGTGTCTGACTCTTTGCAACCCCATGGACTGCGACATGCCAGGCTTCCCTGTCCTTCACTATCTCCCAGAGTTTGCTCAAACTCATGTACATTGAGCTGATGATGCCATCCAACCAGCTCATCCTCTGTCACCCTCTTCTCCTCCTGTCCTCAATCTTTCCCAGCATCAGGGTCTTTTCTAATGAATTGGCTTTTTGAATAAGGTGGTCAAAGTATTCAGCTTCAGCATCAGTACTTTCAGTGAGTATTCAGGGTTGATTTCCTTTAGGATTGACTGGTTTGATCTTCTTGCTGTGCAAATGACTCTCAAGAGTCTTCTTCAGCACCACAGTTCAAAAGCATCATTTCTTCAGCACTCAGGCTTATTTATGGTCCAACTCTCAAGTCTGTGACTGGAAAAACCGTCACTTTGACTATATGAAGCTTTGTTGGCAAACTGATGTCTCTGCTTTTTAATATGCCATCTAGGTTTGTCCCAGGGCTTCCCAGATGGTGCTAGTGGTAAAGAAACCACTTGCCAATGAAGGAGACATAAGAGATGTGGGTTTGATCCCTGGGTCAGGAAGATCCCCTGGAGGAGGAAATAGCAACCTACTCCTTGGAGGAGGGAGAAGGGAAAGGCTACCCACTCCAGTATTCTGGCCTGGAGAATTCCATGAACTGTATAGTCTATGGGGTTGTAAAGAGTTGGACATGACTGAGAGACTTTCACTTTCGCTTTCCAGTATTCTTGCCCGGGGAATCCCGTGAACAGAGGAGCCTGGAGGACTATAGTCCATGGGGTCACAAAGAGTCAGACACAACTGACGTGACATAGCACACGCAGGCTTGTCATAGCTTTTCTTCCAAGGAGTTGAATGTAGAGTTTTGAGCCAGCTTTTTCACTCTCTTCTTTCACCCAGAGTCTCTTTAGTTCCCGCAAAGCTAGCACCTACGAATAATGGCAGGAAGATGGTGGCAGGCAGCATGCAGATGATTGGTCTTTTTAAGTTAATTTTTAATTGAAAAGGTCATAATGCATATGGCAGAAAGTGAAAACAAACAAACAAAAAATCAAATCTGAAAAAAGAGGTAATTATTGAGTAAAAGTTAAGTCTTTCCTTTTTCTCTCAGTCTGGGTCTGATTTTCATAGAAGAACAGGGGTTTGCCTAGAAGACAAAAAATAAATAAATAAATAAATAAGGACAGAGACTTGCCGATCTGGCAAAACATTGAGCTTCTAGAGTTCAGGGTGATCAGTGTCTAGGATGGAATCAAAGTGGCAAATCCTTCCAGATACTTCTGGGAACAGAGATGGGACATTACAGCAGGACTGAACCCTGATCCTATGGTACGGGCCGTGCACCCGTCCAGCCTCTCACCTGACAGGGCTGCTGGGACGAGCAGACGTTTGTTTCTGTGCTTGTGTTTGGGGACCTACGGGCCGTACTGCTCGGGCCCCCTCCGGCTAGATCCCTGGCCACTGACTGCAGGCAACGGCTCTCCCTACTCAGTGCCCGACACCTGGAATGTTCAGTTTAGTACTTTATTTTATACTTAGCCTGTGAGGGGCAAGTCAGAAATTATCTACTGAAAGTCTTTTATGTTCCAGCCACTATATATCCATATGCCTCCAAGATGGAGTTGGGGTCCTTAGGACTCTGTACTCTTCTACTCCAGCATTTCTTAGGTTTATTATGCTGCATTTTATTTCTGGGTGTGTGTGCATGTATATATATATATGTACATATACATTTATATGTATATACATTTATATATGTGTGTGTATATATATAATACATTTATATATTAAATTATTATATATTAAATGTATTATATATATATACACACATATATATAAATGTATATACATATGTATATATAAATGTATTATATATAAATATATATGTATTTATACATAAATAAAATGTATTTATGTATATATGTATATATATAAATGTATTTATGTATATATATGTGTATATATATAAATGTATTTATGTATATATGTGTATATATATATAAATGTATTTATGTATATATATGTGTATATATATAAATGTATTTATGTATATATGTGTGTATATATATAAATGTATTTATGTATATATATGTGTATATATATAAATGTATTTATGTATATATATGTGTATATATATAAATGTATTTATGTGTATATATGTGTATATATATAAATGTATTTATGTGTATATATATAAATGTACTTATGTGTATATATGTGTATATATATAAATGTATTTATGTATATATATGTGTATATATATAAATGTATTTATGTATATATATGTGTATATATATAAATGTATTTATGTATATATGTGTGTATATATATAAATGTATTTATGTATATATGTGTGTATATATATAAATGTATTTATGTGTATATGTGTGTATATATATAAATGTATTTATGTGTATATATGTGTATATATATAAATGTATTTATGTGTATATATGTGTATATATATAAATGTATTTATGTGTATATATGTGTATATATATAAATGTATTTATGTGTATATATGTGTATATATATAAATGTATTTATGTGTATATATGTGTATATATATAAATGTATTTATGTGTATATATGTGTATATATATAAATGTACTTATGTGTATATATGTGTATATATATAAATGTATTTATGTGTATATATGTGTATATATATAAATGTATTTATGTGTATATATGTGTATATATATAAATGTATTTATGTGTATATATGTGTATATATATAAATGTATTTATGTGTATATATGTGTATATATATAAATGTACTTATGTGTATATATGTGTATATATATAAATGTATTTATGTGTATATATGTGTATATATATAAATGTATTTATGTATGTATATGTGTATATATATAAATGTATTTATGTATATATATGTGTATATATATAAATGTATTTATGTATATATATGTGTATATATATAAATGTATTTATGTATATATATAAATGTATTTATGTATATATATGTGTATATATATAAATGTATTTATGTATATATATAAATGTATTTATGTATATATATGTGTATATATATAAATGTATTTATGTATATATATATATAAATGTATTTATGTATATATATGTGTGTGTGTATATAAACGTAGTTATGTATATATATATGTCTATATATATAAACGTAGTTATATGTATATATATGTCTATATATAAAAATGTAGTTATGTATATATACACAATTCTTTAATTAGTACCTGGTGTGCTTTTCTGTATTTTTCTCTCTTATCCCCACTTGCCTTCGTAGGTCTAGAAGCATCGCTTTCTCTCCCACAGCAGATCCTTCACCTGGAGGCAGGAAGTGGCTGATCTCCCGGGCAGGTCCTGGCCGTTGTGTCCAGACTAGAGACCTCGTTGCTCCTCCTAGCCTTGTTTCCGGTCGCGTGGGCTGAGGCCGCCTTCTCAGGTGGACAGCAGAGACGGTCTAGCCCTGCAGATGAGCTGCGTTGCTGACAGACCACAGTGCTACTTTCACGTTGGTGTATTTTTATGCCTCTCCATCTAAATATGAGAGTAAAAGCAATGTTATTGCTTTGTGGCAACTTGAAGGTGGAAAGACATCTGCTGGGAGATAGGCAGGTGCCTCTGGAGCCTAAAGCTTTTCCTGTTTTGCAGTTTCCCCTCGAGGGCTTCTGTAGCCTTCGAGCAGAAAGAGAGATCAAGCTGATACCAGGGTGCAGGGAACGCCTGTCCGGGATCTCCGGTGAAACGTCAGAGATGGCCCAGCCTCTGTTGTCAGCGTTGTAAGGTCTATTGCACACCTGCCGGGAGAGGGATTGGGTCCTGGTGTCCTGCTCTGTAATGCTGGGAGTGGTCGCCCCAGGTGTCTCTGCAGGTCTGCTGCTCTGGCCACCATGTATCCTTGGTCACTGAAGTCATGATTGTCAAGGAGAAGTGATGCCTGAGAAGCCAGTGGGGTCCCAATGGTTCCCCCAGATCTATTCCCTGCCCTTCCCTTTGCTCCAGAAAGCTGACTCCCACAGATGACTGCTCCTGGACGATGCCACTTTCTGGTTTCCTGCCAGGTCTTCTGGAGACAGGCACGGGTAAGCCATCTCTGGGTGGGAGAGGAGGGCGTGGACCACACCGCCAGCCGGGGTGGGGAGGCCTCCTTCCCCAGCTGCAGCTGCCTCCTCCTGCCAGGCACGCTCCGTCCCACTGGGCCCCCTCATGCAGTCTCAGCTTCTAACCCATGACTGTTTCCCCAGGCAGCTGGCTTCCGGAAACCGACCGCCCCCTCGGTGAGTAGCCCTTCCATGAAACCTCCTTTGTTCCTGCCTTAAGTATCCTCCCCTGTCCTCCAGGACCCTGCGTGATGAGCCACTAGGGAACGGGCTGCATGGTGGCGTCCACGTGACAGAAAACATCAGAACAGACTGAAGGCTTCGGAGACAGGAGAGGGGCCTGGCCTCGAGCAGAGACTCTGGCAGCTAAGACCTCTGAAGCCCTCTCGTTTGGATTTACAGGTTTTTTTTTTTTTCATTTTTCACACAAATTATTTTATGCTTAAAAATTAGACCTGAAACAGTGTAGGAATTATATAACCATGTAAATATAAATCAACAACTGAGGACACTAAGGCTCACAATCACTAATTGTATCAGCCATAGGAGTATTCTTTAATGCAATAATTAGAACAGTTATCTTATGCTTCTCCCATCAGTTTTAGATTAATTTGTATTACTGGCCAGTTATAATTATGAAGATATAGAAACGGTTAACAATGCAAAACATAGTTTATGTTGCATGAAATCATAAAGATGTTCAGTGTTCGTATTTCATTTTTATGTGCACTAATGACAGTATCTATTTATTCAGCTTTTTCTTTTTTGGAATATTATTCTCTTTATTGATTTACCTCTTTATACATGCTTTAGATACTGGTGCGTTTATTTTTTTTATTGACGTATGATTGCTTTACAGTGTTGCTGGTTTCTGTTGTACAATGAAGTGGGTCAGCTATATGTACACACATATCCCTTCCCTCTTGAGCCTCTGTTTTGCCCGCGTCCGTCCCACCCCCCAGGTCGTTACAGAGCATTGAGCTGAGCTCTCTGTCTTAGAGGGCCACTCCCCACTAGCTCTTTTACTCAAGGTGGTACATATAGGTCAGTCCTGCTCTCCCGATTCGCCCACCCTCCCCTTCACCCCCTGTGTCTACTCGTCCATTCTCTGTGTCTGCGTCTCTCTTCCTGCCCTGCAAATAGGCTCATCGGTACCACCTTTCTAAATTCCATACCTTATTTTTTTGGTAAAACTACCCATTGATGATTCTCACTGGGATTGAAGCCTGAAGAAAATATCAAAGGGCAGGTGGCAGTGTAGTTACAGTCTTGAAGATGAGATGAGAGAGATGTGTGGTTTCATTGGTTATTATAGATGCTCGCCCGCTTGAGGACTGTTAACTTATAGACGTGTGACTGTGATTCTACCCCACGTGTATACAGTTCTGGGGAAGAATAGGGCTGAAGGTTGTGAAATACACCATTTCTAAGCATCCTTCCGGTCATAGCCCTATCTATGTGCACACACACACGTGCACACACACCCCTAGCATTTCTTTCCAAGTCTGCCTTGTCTTTACACCCAGCGACAGAATCCTTGAATCCAGGAAATGCAGGTGGAGGGGGAGGCACTGGGGCAGTGTGGCAGTGTGTCAGCTGTACCAGGCTGAACTGCCTCTCAGAATCCCTCTTCCTGTGTGGTTCCAGAGACTCGCGGGTGGGAAGTGGGTGTGGAGGGAGGTAGCCGTCGTGCTGTGGCCCTTGCCCGCCGTATCTGAGACACTCACCTGCCACGGGTGGAGGTGGCACTCAGGCCTGTGGCTGCTCCGCTGTCGCGCAGTCCTCCCGCAGCTCCTCCAACCCAGAGGCCAGCTGTGTGTGCCCAGCAACATAACCAAGACTCTGCCTTCTGGGGGGTGTCAGACTGCCAAGGGCAGAGGCAACCAGCTTTCCATCCATCCTCACGGCCTGCAGCTCACACCTGAGGGATCCATTTTGTGCTTGCTCTGTTCCGTCTCACAGCCACCTTCCCTTCCCAGTGCCTGATGTCCTGTGGAATCCAACCTCCAGGGGATCTTCCTGACTCAGGGATCGAACCCGGGTCTCCTGCACTGCAGGTGGATTCTTTTACTGTCTGAGCCAACGGGGCTGCCCATATACCCCAAGAGGGGTGATATCTCAGCAGAAAATGAAGAACAAGGACTTCCGTTCACTTGAATTCTATTTTGTGGCTGAAGTGAGAAAGGGTCTCTTGACTTGTGGTATTTCTACCCAAGTTAGAAGCACCCCGGCCTGCACAAAGTCCAGTCAGCAGCTGGCGTCATTGCCTGCCTCTGTTGTCTGGTGGTGACTAGAGGGACTGAGTGGTCAGAGGCCACCTTGTGGGGTTAGATCCCAGTTCTGCAGAAAGCCAGCATTGGCATCCGCAGGGCTGGAAGCCAGCTGCACTCGTCCCTGTGGCCCCGGCCTCTGCTTTCCCTGCTCGAATGCCCTCCAGGGCTCAGTGCTGGGGGCAGTATGAGAGCCCGGCCATGGCAGAAGGGTGTGGTTTCTGGGTTCTCAGGGACAGACTAGCAGGGGGCACCCAGCCTTCTGTGAGTTCTTGATGTTCTCGATTCCTGTTAAAAACAACCGTCCTGTTTACATGAGGCAGGCTGATAGATGGAGATATTCACCTCGCTTTTAAAACTTTTCTTCTTTCACTGGGTTTCCCCCTTTCCCTCCCATCATGTTTTAGAGGAGCGATTCCCAAGGTGAGGCCAGGAGACCAGTAATAGTCTATAGATCTCCCAGGTTTTCTGTTTTAAAACCCTGTCCTCTTGGGGGAAATTGAAGATTTGCCAGCAAGATAAAGAAAGAAGACTAGAATGGAATGCATTCTAGTTTCCACACTTGTTTCCATCTTGAGTAGAAAATAATTTCCTTGGTCTTGGAAGGGGAGAGAGGAAAAACTGGGATAATGATAAGCATGCCATTATACATATATCATATATATGTTATACACATCAAATAAAGCTAGGTTTTAGATTCTTGGATTGTGGGCACTATGTGCTAGCCACACTTCTAATTACTTCACAAATATTAACTCATTTGGGCTTCCCAGGTGGCACTAGTGGTAAAGAACCCGCCTGCCAATGCAGGAGATGTAAGAGACGCAGGTTCGATCCCCGGGTCAAGAAGATCCCCTGGAGGAGGCCATGGCAACCCACTCCAGTATTCTTGCCTGGAAAATCTCCATGGACAGAGGAGCCAAAACCCCTATGAGGTGACATTTTACAATTCATTTTACAGAGGAAGAAACAGAGCCACGGTTCAAACCTTGACCCTTCAGCTCTAGGATCCATCCTTGAGTTGTGGTTGTCAAAGAAAGTGGTATTTCCTGTGTGGATACCTAGAAATTATAGGTAAATTTATACCTACTAAATAAGTAACCATGTTTGTAATTAAAGTTGATCGTTGGACAAGTCAGGGGTTAATCTGCATAAAATTTATTGTCAGTTCTCCCTGTGATTCCTCTGCAGACCATGTAATACTGTTGTATTTACCATTGAAAATATCTCCATGTAAATGGACTCATGCAGTTCAAATCAGCATTTTCAAGGGTCATCTGTAAAATATTTTATCAACATAAAATATATTATTATATTATAAAATATTATATTATTTAGTATATCATTGTTAATTACTATGTTATTAATAAGTAAAATATATTCTTTATTTCATATGGCAGTTCCATAAGGGCAGAATCAGTCACTTTACAGGTGATGTATTCTAAGATCTGTCATAATATTTTGGCAGACTAGCAGGGCTCAGGAATGAAGGTTTAAGATTCTCAAAGGAGAATGTGGCCTCTGCAGTATCATCCTTGCAGCTAAATGTCTGGAACATTGTAAGCCTCAGATAAATATCAGCTGCTTTAATGACTGTTATGATGATTACAGTTATAAACACCCCAGAGAAGACTGCATGGGGCCAATTTGCCTGCACAGAATGGCTCTAGATCTTCACCCCCTTTCCCAGGACTGGATTCATCTGAGGTCATTACGGGGATCACTTCACCACCACCTTGGATGTTCTGTTCTGCTTCATTTTTCCCTCCTGTAGAGAAACATGGTTTGATCCTCTAAGCTACAGATCTGTTGTACTAACTATTTCAAAAGTATTTGCATTTAAAAGGAGAGGGTAGTGCTTAATAAAATAAAGGTGTATACATATATGTATATTTGGATGCATTGTATTTATTCATTTTTTATGTTTAATTTATTATTTATTTTTTTGGCCACACTGCACAGCGTGTGGGACTTTAGTTCCCAACCAGGCGTTGAACCCAGACTCCGTGTATGGGTAGCATGGTATATTAACCACTGGACCTCCAGGAAAGTCCCCAATAAAGGTGTATTCAATGATCTAATAGAAAAGGCAATGGCACCCCACTCCAGTATTTTTGCCTAGAAAATCCCATGGACAGAGGAGCCTGGTAGGCTGCAGTCCATGGGGTCGCTAGAGCCGGACACGACTGAGCGACTTCACTTTCACTTTTCACTTTCATGCATTGGAGAAGGAAATGGCAACCCACTCCAGTGTTCTTGCCTGGAGAATCCCAGGGATGGGGGAGCCTGATGGGCTGCCGTCTATGGAGTCGCACAGAGTTGGACACGACTGAAGCAACTTAGCAGCAGCAGCAATGATCTAATCATGGGATTTCTTAACTATTTAATGATGGCTTCCCAGGGAGCTCAGTGGTTAAGAATCTGCCTGCAATACAGGATCCACAGTTTTGATTCCTGGGTTGGGAAGATCTCTTGGAGAAGGAAGTGACAACACCCTCCAGTATTCTTGCTTGGGAAATCCCATGGACAGAGAAGCCTGGTGGGCTACAGTCAAGCTAGTACAATGCCTTAGTTACATGGACAGAGGAGTCCTATAGTCTATGGGGTTACAAAAGAGTCTGATAAGACTTAGCAACTAAACAGCAACAATAGCAGGATCCAGTAACTGTTACATATTGGGATGGTCAGGCTTACTGTGGCCCCTTGGGTCTTCCCTGTAGCCACACGCCCTCCTTCTCGTCTGTCTTACAACTAGGACACAGCGGGATGGCCCAGGACTGAGACGTGACGGCATAAGTGGGGGAAACCAGGAGCACAAAAGACAAGACCTGACTTTGGTGATAATACAATCTAAAACATCATGTCCTCATAAAACCGGCTGGAAATTAGCTCTGCTTCCAAGGAGGCAAAGGGAGCTGGCCTGTTTTGAGTGTAGGAGGTGCCAATGCAGATAGTTTGCCAACAGTAGCTACACCAGGAAGTGCAGATGGAAAGGGTACTTGGAAAGTATCATTTTTGAAGAGGAAGAACATGAATAAACAAATGATTCTCAGTGATGTTAAATTCTTGGTGGATAATCAAGTGTTTGGTAAAGACTAGTTGATTTGTTTGATCAAAATGAGGATGAATGGTGTCAAATCATTCCCATGGAAGCCAGTACAATACCTTAATTACACATAATGTTCAATAGAGATTTATGGTATCAGTTAATACAATGCATGAGGTCAAGGTGGAAGAAAGATGGACATTCATAGACTCAAGAGTTCTAAGGTCTATTCACAGGATAGCCCCTTAACAGCTGTGTGACACCAGCTCAGTTTCTCAATTTCTCAGTCCTCTGAAGCCTCCTCTGTAAAATGAAGGGCAAGGCTATAATAGGGTCTTTCCCAGCTGATGATATAGGGCTGCTTTATGTGCTTGGGAGCCTCCAAGAAAAAGCTGCTAGTTACTGTTTGGAATATCAGGCTTCACTTGTAGGTACATCCACCCTCTGATCACTGGCCACCTGACGACAGTCTCTTTCCTTGTTCTTCCCTGAGTCTCCTGCAATGCATGATCCATCATGCCTGACACTTGTCAATTTCTGAGTCTCAGATAAAGGTGTTCCTATGCATGTCATTTTGCTTCTTCTATTGGTTTATAAGTGACAGATGATACAATTAATTCCCTTAAATTATCTCATGTACCATATGTGCGTGTGAATCCCAACAACAGAATGAAATGTAGAATGTGAAAATGTATAAATAACACGCATTTTGGTGGCAAGCCTCAGATTCTTTGTTTTAGAGGACCTGTTCACAAACGCTGAGATCCTGACATTATTGCTTCAACATTTTAATTCTCTATTTCAGTTCTTTGAATCTCACTCATTTTAAATATCATTCAGATAAAATGATTTATGAACTCTATCTCTCTACTCATTTCATTTCATCAACCTGTAATCAAATATCCCAATGACACCAACATGTCCCATTTAAGAGACTCTTTTCTGTTTATTAGCAGAAAAATATTTAGTTTTAAATTTGATATTGTGTTGAACATAGAGAAATGGCACTTTGATTTATTTCTCCTCCAGAAAGAAAATGTTCAAGTGTCAGCAATTTGTGGACTTTCCTGACTGGCTTGTGACAGATATATGAGAAATTGGACGACGGTGGTTTTTAACCGCCCGTCTTGAAGGTGATAAATAATATGAGTTGACATGGAATTCATCACCTTAATGTGTATCTGGGAGGGTAATGGGAGGCCTCAAGCATGGGATGCCAAGGCATCCCCAGTGTTTGATGAGACCCTGAATCTGGGTGTTCATGGCAAAGATGTAAAGTTGTCAGGAGTTTGTCTTAATGTTGTTGGACAAATAGCCAGGCCACCTACCTGTCTGAACACAGCTGCTCCTTATGAAGATCAATAACTGGACCTCAGAAGGCATGCAAATGAGTACAAATCCAAGTCAGGGTGAAGGATAATCTCAGATTTGCTTAGGTGATTATGTGACGAGAAAGCAATGGTGATGGGAAGATGGGAAGATGACTTGGGCTCATTTCGGGTTTTCTTTAGATTACAGATGCTCTTCAGATATAATAATATAGACTTTATGTACTTCCTTCATCACGGAAAGTGTTTGGAATGCATTGCTTTGGCTTACCATCACAGTGGTCCAGGTAAGAGCCACGGAGTGGGAAGTACAGAGTCCTGGATACAGGGGTAGAGCTTCTCTACCTTTCCCTGTCCTATGTCAAGCTCACAGAGTGTCCCAATGTCCCCTCAGATCTGCGGTGGGGAGCTTGCTGTGCAGAATGATAATGCCTGTGTGGACCACGCCAGAGGCTACAGAGGGACTAGAATGAGACGGCTATTATGAAACTCCTACGAAAATTAAAAAAGCGCCATAAAATGTGAGAGTCCCACTTGGGCTGTTTAGAATCTCACTACTGTGTTGCCCTCCAGAAGTGTGAGTTACAGCTGGTCTATTAACTCCATCTTTCCCACCCAAACTGTGCATCCTCCATGTTCTATTCTCAGAAAATGGCACAGGCTAAAGCCTGGAACTTATCTTGGCTCCTCTGTGTGTCTCATAAATAATCGATCATTTGCCAAGTCATGCTATCAAAATACCCTTTAACAGCTTTGCTTTTCTCTGTCTTTCTCACTCCATATCCTGTAGTTTAGATTTTTCCAGTAACCCCTATCTTCTATTCTCAATACTTTGTTGTAGGCATGGTTTTAAATACAAATCTAATCACATTATTCCTTACTTAGAACCAGCCCTTTAAACCAGCTCCAAGAACAGTGTCCAAATTTCTCAGCAGGGCTTGAAACTCCGTCTAACCTGGACCCTCTCAACTCTCCCATCTTTTCTCTCCTCCCTCTCAACCTCCAAACACTGTGCTTCAGCTATAAGAAATAGCCACAGTTCCTAGGAGGCATTGCAATTCTCTCTCACCTCCAGCTTTTGTTCTGGAACATTCTTTTCCTGCCATTGATCAAGCTCAGTCCAACACATCTTCTAGAGTTCAGCGTGGCCTGCCAGGGAGCTTTCCCCAATTATCTAAACCAGTTTTGGGGCTTCCTTTAATGTGTTCCCTTAGTGGATTCTGAAACATTCTATTTTTAAAAACTTTCTCATTTAAATATTAGATTTGTGCAGAAAAGTGCACAACACTCATAGTGTACAGTTTATTTATCTTGAAGTAAATATACTCATAAAACTACCACTCAAGCCAAGAAATTGAACATAACAGCATGCAAGAACCCTCTTAATACTCCCGTCCAATCAGTATGCTTCCTCCTCCCAAAGGTAATTACGGTTTGGTTTTTGATACAATTACCTTGGCTATTTCAGAACTTACGTAAGTAGAATCATGTAGTACATATAATGTTATGCTGATTTCTTATATCTCATGTTCTGGTCAATAATATGCCTATGAGATTTTTCTATGTCATTGTGTACAGTAGTAGTGGTGTTAGTCACTCAGTCATGTCTGATACTTTGTGACCCCATGGACTGTAGCCTGCCAGGCTCCTCTGTCCATGGAATTCTCCAGGCAAGAATAGTGGAGTGGGTGGCCATTGCCTTCTCCAGGGGATCTTCCCAACCCAGGGATTGAACCCATGTCTCCTGCATTGCAGGTGGATTCTTTACCATCTGAGACACCAGGGAAGCCCCACAGTATATAGCTGTAGTCATTTTATAATCATTACAGTATAGCGTACCATTGTATGTACAGACCACTAGTTATATGTATATTGATTTATTGTTGATAAGCATTTGGGTCATTTCCAATTTGGGGTTACTGTAAGTAAAATCATGCTACGAATGTTTTTGCTCCTGTCTTGGGGAAATAAGCACTCATTCTCAGGAGTGCTTATCTAGGAGTTACTGAGTTAGATGTATGTTCGGCCTCAATACTTCCAAAAGTTTTCAATATGCTCTTTCATTTTTTAATATTTATTTACTATGCCAGGTCCTAGTTGCAGCATGCAGGATCTTTTCAGTTGTGGCATACAGGATCTAGTTCCCTGACCTGGGATTGAACTCAGTTCCCCTGCATTGGGAGCATGGACTCTTAATCACTGGACCACCAGAGAAGTCCTTTCTTTTGGATCATTAAGATCAGTTTTGATCTTACCCAATTTTCTCTCTCTAGCACCGTGTGTAGTTTCCCCATTGTTGCCCCAAATGGACATAGTCAGTAGTTAGGCATTCTGGTGGTTGGTTCAGTTCAGTTCAGTTCAGTCACTCAGTCGTGTCCGACTCTTTGTGACCCCGTGAATCACAGCACACCAGGCCTCCCTGTCCATCACCAACTCCCAGAGTTCACTCAAACTCATGTCCATCGAGTCAGTGATGTCATCCAGCCATCTCATCCTCTGTCGTCCCCTTCTCCTCCTGCCCCCAATCCCTCCCAGAACCAGGGTCTTTTCCAATGAGTCAACTCTTCGCATGAGGTGGCCAAAGTATTGGAGTTTCAGCTTCAGCATCAGTCCTTCCAATGAACACCCAGGACTGATCTCCTTTAGGAAGGACTAATTGGATCTCCTTGCAGTCCAAGGGATTCTTAAGCGTCTTCTCCAACACCACAGGTCAAAAGATCAATTCTTCAGCACTCAGCTTTCTTCATAGTCCAACTCTCACATCCATACATGACCACTGGAAAAACCATAGCTTTGACTAGATGGACCTTTGTTGGCAAAGTAATATCTCTGCTTTTCAATATGCTATATAGATCAGTCATAACTTTCCTTCCAAGGAGTAAGCGTCTTTTAATTTCATGGCTGCAATCACCATCTGCAGTGATTTTGGAGCCCCCAAAAATAAAGTCTGGCACTGTTTCCACTGTTTCCCCATCTATTTGCCATGAAGTGATGGGACCGGATGCCATGATCTTCGTTTTCTGAATGTTGAGCTTTAAGCCAACTTTTTCACTCTCCACTTTCACTTTCATCAACAGGCTTTTTAGTTCTTCACTTTCTGCCATAAGGGTGGTGTCATCTGCATACCTGAGGTTATTGATATTTCTCCCGGCAGTCTTGATTCCAGCTTGTGCTTCTTCCAGCCCAGGATTTCTCATCATGTACTCTGCATTTAAGTTAAACAAGCAGGGTGACAATATACAGCCTTGACGTACTCCTTTTCCTATTTGGAACCAGTCTGTTGTTCCATGTCCAGTTCTAACTGTTGCTTCCTGACCTGCATATAGGTTTCTCAAGAGGCAGGTCAGGTGGTCTGGTATTTCCATCTCTTTCAGAATTTTACGCAGTTTATTGGGATCCACACAGTCAAAGAAGTGACTTACCAGCAGGGCACAGTCAAAGGCTTTGGGATAGTCAATAAAGCAGAAATAGATGTTTTTCTGGAACTCTCTTGCTTTTTCCATGATCCAGCGGATGTTGGCAATTTGATCTCTGGTTCCTCTGCCTTTTCTAAAACCAGCTTGAACATCTGGAAGTTCACGGTTCACATATTGCTGAAGCCTGGCTTGGAGAATTTTGAGCATTACTTTACTAGCGTGTGAGATGAGTGCAATTGTGTGGTAGTTTGAGCATTCTTTGGCATTGCCTTTCTTTGGGATTGGAATGAAAACTGACCTTTTCCAGTCCTGTGGCCACTGCTGAGTTTTCCAAATTTGCTGGCATATTGAGTGCAGCATTTTCACAGCATCATCTTTCAGGATTTGAAATAGCTCAGCTGGAATTCCATCACCTCCACTAGCTTTGTTCGTAGTGGTGCTTTCTAAGGCCCACTTGACTTCACATTCCAGGATGTCTGGCTCTAGGTCAGTGATCACACCATCGTGATTATCTGGGTTGTGAAGATCTTTTTTGTACAGTTCTTCTGTGTATTCTTGCCACCTCTTCTTAATATCTTCTGCTTCTGTTAGGTCCATACCATTTCTGTCCTTTATTGTGCCCATCTTTGCATGAAATGTTCCCTTGGTATCTCAAATTTTCTTGAAGAGATCTCTAGTCTTTCCCATTCTGTTGTCTTCCTCTATTTCTTTGCATTAATCGCTGAGGAAGGCTTTCTTATCTCTCCTTGTTATTCTTTGGAACTCTGCATTCATATGCTTATATCTTTCCTTTTCTCTTTTGCTTTTCACTTCTCTTCTTTTCACAGCTATTTTTAAGGCCTCCTCATACAGCCATTTTGCTTTTTTGCATTTCTTTTCCATGGGGATGGTCTTGCTCCCTGTGTCCTGTACAATGTCATGAACCTCTGTCCATAGTTCATCAGGCACTCTGTCTATCAGATTGAGTCCCTTAAATCTATTTCTCACTTCCACTGTATAATCATAAGGGATTTAATTTAGGTCATACCTAAATGGTCTACTGGTTTTCTCCACTTTCTTCAATTTAAGTCTGAATTTGGCAATAAGGAATTCATAATCTGAGCCACAGTCAGCTCCTGGTCTTCTTTTTGCTGACTGTGTAGAGCTTCTCCATCTTTGGCTGCAAAGAATATAATCAATCTGATTTCGTTTTTGACCATCTGGTGATGTCCATGTGTAGAGTCTTCTCCTGTGTTGTTGGAAGAGGGTGTTTTTTATGACCAGTGCATTTTCTTGGCAAAACTCTATTAGTCTTTGCCCTGCTTCATTCCGTATTCCAAGGCCAAATTTGCCTGTTACTCCAGGTGTTTCTTGACTTCCTACTTTTGGATTCCAGTCCCCTATAATGAAAAGGACATCTTTTTTGGGTGTTAGTTCTAAAAGATCTTGTAAGTCTTCACAGAACTGTTCAACTTCAGCTTCTTCAGCGTTACTGGTTGGGGCATAGGCTTGGATTACTGTGATATTGAATGGTTCACCTTGGAAACGAACAGAGATCATTCTGTTGTTTTTGAGATTGCATCCAAGTACTGCGTTTTGGGGCTCTTTTGTTGACCATGATGGCTACTCCGTTTCTTCTAAGGGATTCCTGCCCTCAGTAGTAGATATAATAGTCATCTGAGTTAAATTCACCCATTTAAGTCCATTTTAGTTCGCTGATTCCTAGAATGTCGACATTCACTCTTGCCATCTCCTGTTTGACCACTTCCAATTTGCCTTGATTCATGGACCTGACATTCCAGGTTCCTATGCAATATTGCTCTTTACAGCATCAGACCTTGCTTCTATCACCAGTCACATCCACAACTGGGTATTATTTTTGCTTTGGCTCCATCCCTTCCTTCTTTCTGGAGTTATATCTCCACTGATGTCCAGTAACATATTGGGCACCTAGTGACCTGGGGAGTTCCCCTTTCAGTATCCTATCATTTTGCCTTTTCATACTGTTCATGGGGTTCTCAAAGCAAGAATACTGAAGTGGGTTGCCATTCCCTTCTCCAGTGGACCACATTCTGTCAGACCTCTCCACCATGACCCGTCCGTCTTGGGTGGCCCTACACAGCATGGCTTAGTTTCATTGAGTTAGACAAAGCTGTGGTCCTGGTGTGATTAGATTGACTAGTTTTCTGTGAGTATGGTTTCAGTGTCTGCCTTCTGATGCCCTCTTGCAACACCTACCATCTTACTTGGGTTTCTCTTACCTTGTACGTGGGGTATCTCTTCACAGCTGCTGCAGCAAAGCATAGCCACTGCTCCTTACTTTGGACAAGGGCTATCTCCTCACGGCCACCCCTCCTGACCTTGAACATGGAGTAGCTCCTCTAGGCCCTCCTATGCCCGCACAGCTGTTGCTCCTTGGACGTGGGGTTGCTCCTCTCGGCCACCTCCTGAGACTCAGGCATGGGGTAGCTCCTCCCAGCTGCAGCCCCTGACCTCGGACGTGGGGTAGCTCCTCTCGGCCGCTTGTGTGCTGATGCAGCCTGGCATTCTCGGTCGCTGCCCCGACCTTGGGCGAGGGGTAGCTCCTTTCAGCCCCGCTTCCGTGCAGTCCATAGTGGTATCTTATTGTGGTCATAATTTTCTTTTGGTACTTCATAGCTGTTAATGGCCATGTGTTGTTGTTGTTGTTTAGACACTAAGTCACATCTGACTCTTTTGTGACACTGTGGACTGTACCCCACCAGGCTCTTCTGTCCGTGGGATTTCCTAGGCAAGAATACTGGAGTGGGTTGCCACTTCCTTCTCCAGGGGATCTTCCCAACCTAGGGATCAAACCTGTGACTCCAGCATTGGCAGGCAGATCCTTTGCCACTGAGCCACCAAGGAAGCTTCCTAGATGTTAACTGGTTGTATAGGTGTCCTCTTTTGTAAATGTCAGTTGCTCATCTATTTGAGTGTCTTTCTTATTCTTATTAATTTGTAGATGTGACTTGCCAGCTATACATGGTGAGAATGTCTTTTCCCACCATGTGACCCACCTTCTCACCTTTTAACTGTGTCTTCTGATGAACAAAAGTTATTTTTAATGTCACCCAAAGTATTAGTTGTTTTCCTCTGTGGTTATGATTTTTCTCTCTCTCTCTCTTTTTTTTTTTTCGTGTGTTTAAGAAAAATTTCTCTGTCCTGAAAGAGAGAAGATGGTCTTGGCTATTTTCTTCTAGAAGTTTTCTTGCTTTCCTTCTTGTATTTGGCTCAGCAATCTACATGGAATTGTTTTTTATGTATAATGTCACACTGTATTTTAATTATCCATTCAGTTGTCTGTCTCCCCAGTTAGGCTGTGAAGAGCGAGGGAAAAGGATGTCAATAGCGCCTTCCTAACCCCCAGTGGAGGAACCATCTGTGTCATGTTTAGTTTCACCACTCTTAAACAGTAGAAATTTCCCTTACTTTTAATTTTCCTCTCTGAATTTTAAACATTTATCTAGGTTTAACTAAAATTGAATCTTAATGTGTTCTTTGAGAAATCTATAAAACACTCTTTTGCCATCATGATGTTATTTTACTTTTGGGATGCTTTCTCTGTTGTCCACTATGTGCTTTTATTTTTGTGGCTTAAAATGTCATTTTCAAATGCATGTAAAAACTTTGGAGTAGAGAGGGAAACTGTGTGACATTAATTGATGCAGTTATTTCTATATGTATTTTCTAGCAATTATTGCTTTAACCTTTTCTCCTTTTAATTGCATTTAAAAAATAGGTAATATGTTTATTATGTTCAAACATCAAATATGTATATTGAGAAGTCTCTCTTCTACCCCTGTCCACATCTAGTTATATATAGTCATTGCAGCTAAACAGTTAGTAGCCCTTCTTCCCAGAGGTAGATATAAGCGGCATATGGAATTGCCAAAATTGGCTTTTATGGGTGCAGCTCAAGGGCCAAGAATATCTAATCCAGGCCTGAAGAATGGATCTCAAGACTCTCCTACTAACACTGAAGATGCTGTCATCTTAGAACAGAGGAAGATTGTACTAGCATAGTATATTTGGCCTTAGGACCTAGGATTCCTATTAGGCAGTTAGCTTCACCGGCGAGTACTGGGTGATATAATTCACTAGCATATGCCAGGATACTGGAGGTACTAGAGGCAGTATTTTAGGGGACATAGTAATGGCTACCAATTCTTCCCAAGACCCAGCATGGTATGGCAGATACAACATGAGAGATAAGAGGTCTTTAACTGTTGGAAATGCAATAAAAATGCAAGGCGACCTGGATGACAATCCTGCCAGAGGGTTCAGGTACTATGATTGGTGGGCGCCAGTCTTTTCACCAACAGCATCACCTAACTACCTGAGGTTGCAGGTAATTCTCATCCGACAGGGCTGTGGGTTTCTTCTCTCCAGTAAGTGAGACCTGTCTCACAATCAAATGATAAAGCAACATGTTCTTACTTTTAGAGGACACACTAAATATTGCTTTTTTTCATTGAATGATATGTCCATGTCATTCCGAAATGAAGAGTGTTTGTGTTTTCTCCATCCCTGTGGAAATTGCTGGTGAAAATACTTGGCAGGCATGAAGGGAATCTATAAGGATGGCTATCTTTGTCCCTTTTCACTCTAAATCCTGTTTCCAAAATAGATATTGGATAGGTGATAAACTCACAGTCTTTTCAAGTATGAGGAAACTGTTTTTAACATCAGAAAGGCTTACAGACATCTGCCTGGTTAATGTTGCTCTTTTTTGAACCGACAAAAATACCAGATGAGTGATAGTTTCTATGAATTCATGTGAATTTATTAATACTTTCTGATAATCTTTCTTTTATGAATCATGGTGATATATATACCTATATATTTAAAATATAGTATATATGTACATATGTGTTTATATGTATGCTTGTCTTTATGTACATATATACACATGTGTATGTATATATGAAAGATTGTTAGTGTATATAAGGATGAGATATATTTATTCAGGTGGCAATATGTGATTTTCATGTGAAATAATAGAGCCTCTCATAGCTTAAGAAGCCATAGATGTATCATCTTAACAGTTGACTTGACATTCTTTTGGAAAATGCCTTTAAGGGCTTTGGGGGATGGAAGGAGAGATCCTAAAGCATGAAGCCATAAAGATCAAATGCAAGAAAGGAAGGAATGAGCCTTCTGTGTGAAATGAAGAGAGGAGCATGTTTTTACTCTAGAGAGTGTGACATGAGGGAGCGATGAAGTGAGGCAGGGACAGGGAGGTCGGTGTGGGGTTAGGAAAACTTACAAGGTAGTGTGCTTATGAAAAACTCCTTTGTAGGGGGTAGTGACTGAAGGATTTTAAAGAAGGATGTTTAATATGTAGCTTCCCTGGTGGCTCAGATGGTAAAGAGTCTGCCTGCAATGCAGGAGACCAGATTTGATCCCTGAGTTGGGAAGATCCCCTGAAAGAGAACAGCAACAGCTACAGTATTTTTGCCTGGAGAATTCCACAGACAGAGGAGCCTGGTGGGCTGCAGTCCATGGGGTTGCAAAAGAGTTGGTCCGCAAGAGTCGGACTGAACAACTAACACTTTCACACTTCACTTTAACGTGTACTTCAGAGTTTTTCTTTATAAAGTCTCTGTAAAAACCTTGCCTTTTACTATCCATAAAACTTCAGTTAGTTTGCCAAACACACAAGTTGGCTTCAGAGAAGGCAATGGCACCCCACTCCAGTACTCTTGCTTGGAAAATCCAGTGGGCGGAGGAGCCTGGTGGGCTGCAGTCCATGGGGTTGCTAACAGTCAGACATACTGAGCGACTTTCCCTTTTCACTTTCATTCATTGGAGAAGGAAATGGCAACCCACTCCAGTGTTCTTGCCTGGAGAATCCCAGGGACAGGGGAGCCTGGTGGGCTGCTGTCTATTGGGTCGTACAGAGTCGGACACGACTGAAGCGACTTAGCAGCAGCAGCAGCAGCAAGTTGGCTTAAGGGAGAAGGCTTTTTGTGGGGCAGAGATGGAGAACACAGGATGGCAAGATGATTCACAAACCAAGAATACAAGCAGTTGGAACTAGAGGTGCCCTGACAACAAAAGGCTTTGGAAACTCCTGGAAGTCTTGAGGAGAGCTCTGTAACGTAGAGAGTATGTGTAGGTGGTGGTGGTGGTGGTGTGTGGGGTGGGGTGGGGGTAGGAGGGACACTTAAGAAAGCCTCACCTAAATCTCAGAAGACTTTGAGGCCCCTGTTAATATTCAGGTTTCATTCATTCACTTACTCATCAGATATTTATTGAGGACAAACAATAAACTTAGATCCCAGAGCCAGAGTAAAGAACAAGCTAAGTTCCCTGTCTGTGTAGAGCTTACATTCTAGAGGGAAAGGCAGTTCAACAAAAGAGCAGAAAGCAGATGCAATATAATATCAATTATTAAGAAGTGTCACATGACATAAAGCAAGGGAAATGAGTCAAGACTTAGGAGATGTGACCCCCTTATATTTCACACAGGGTGGACAGGAAAGGCTTCTCAGAGGAAGTAGTACTAGAGCAGAGCCTGAAGAGAAGATCTGGGGAGGATCATACTAGGGGAAGAGCCAGCGAAATAGCCAGAACGAAAGTCTTAAGTTGGGAGTTTGCTTGATGCGTCTGAAGAGGAACAGCTAGACCAGGCTGGCTGCAAGGCCTGGAGTCGGGCGAGACGGGTGCCAACTTGTTACAGCTCTGCAGCTCTCGGAAAGATCTCTTGGGTTTAATCCTGAGTGTGATGGGAAGGCTCCAGGTGGGAGTGTGATGAGCATCTCTTTCAGTAGATTAACCTATCTCAAGTCTTGCTCTAGCTGCCACATAGAACTTAGTCTGCGTGGAGCAAAGGTGGAGGAGATGGGCTCGGTCTACTGTCATTGTCTAGGAGACAGACTGTGGCCTGAGCTAAGATCGTGATGGCAGCAACAGTGAGACGCTGTCTGACCCAAGCTCTGCTATGAAGGTGATCTGGAAGGACTCAGTAGAGAAATCCAGCATAGCTCTGCAGCTGCCAGGTGCCAAGTGTCATACAATGAGAATTACTTGGGTGGGAGTTTTGATTTGAGATGATTCTGTAAGTCAATTGAAAAAGGTAAGTTGGCATGATTTTCACTTGAAAATTATACTTTTAATGATGGAGATGATTCAGGATGTAGTATACAAATTCAAAAGTATTTTCTAGATAAAGTAGATAACCAACAAGGACCTACAATATAGCACAGGGAACTATACTCAGTATATGTAATAATCTATAAGGGAAAATAATCTGAAAAAATAGATATATTTGTATGTATAACTGAATCTGTATGTGTGAAACTAACCCATTATAAATCAACTATAATTCAATAAAAGAAAGAAAAAAATTACTTTTTACAATGTATATATGATCTGAATATTTCTTTTAGAAGACAAAGACTTTCTGAGTAATTTATTATTTAATGTTTGTATTATGAATAGTAAATGGTCCTCAGTGAAAATATTATATAAATGTTGATGTATTTCTATTGAGTCTGGTTTTCACAAGTTTATATGTAAAACAAATATCTAATAAAGCAGAATGGGAATGATTACAATAATTAGGAATCTTTATAGTTGCTATAAAGATATGTGTTAATATTCAAGGTTGATTATAAGTTAGAGAATCTCAGTTAATATCCCAGTTTTAATATAAGATACAACTTCTTAGAAAAGACCCTGATGCAAGGGAAGACTGAAGGCAAAAGGAGAAGGGAATGCAGAGGATGAGATGGGTAGATAGCATCACTGACTCGATAGATATGAATTCCAGCAAACTGCAGCAGATAGCGAAGGACAGAGCAGCCTGGCGTGCTGCAGTCCACGGGGTCACAAAGAGCTGGACGTGACTTAGAGACTGAACAACAACAATGAATGCCTTAGGAAAATTTTAAGTATACAACCGGGTATTGTTTACTATAGGCACTATGATGTACAGGAGATCACTAGAAAGAAAGAAAAATAATAATAATAATAATGATAAATAAAAAGGACAGTGGGAAAGCTTTAGAGCTGATGGATATGTTTATGGAATAGATTGTTTTGATGGCTTCAAGGGTGTATCCGAAAAAACACACACACACAAAAAGCACTATATAATAATATTGTCAACTGCTATTTCAAAACAGAAAGCAATGGGTAAAGATCCAGCTAAATAAAAAAATCAATTTTGTGTCTTTTTATCTTTGAGCCTTTGAACAATTTACTTAACTGCAGCCCAATTTCAACATTAGTTTGCATAAAAGAATGACACCCACCTGGCAGAGTAATTCTAAGAATTAGAGCATGATTAGCTAATGTGTACTGTATAAAAGGATGAAATTGAATTAATTTGAGTGGAAAATTATTTATATCAATATAGAAAATATTATGTTACTGATATTTACTATTTGGCCATATTATAATGTTTACCATGCCTTGAATGTCTGACTATTTGTCTGCAATAGTAGTTCTAAATGCTGGGAATTTTGATCCCAAGGGAATATTTAGCAATGTTTGGAATCTTTTTTTGATTCATAACTTGCAGATGTTGTTGATGTCTATTAGGTAGAGGCCAGGAATGTGCTAATCATCCTGCAATGCACAAAACAGGTCTTCTGCCAAAGAATTATCCTGTCTAAAACAACAGTAATGCCAAGGCTGAGAAATCAGGCTCTAAGTCATAAAAAAGAAAAATTGATCTTAGTTTTAGCAATACTTTTTGACCTGTCGGTTTAGGTATTTGAATGTGGTTTTTCCAGTAGTCATGTACGGATGTGAGAGTTGAACTATAAAGAAGCCTGAGTGCTGAAGAATTGATGCTTTCAAGTTGTCATGCTGGAGAAGGCTCTTGAGAGGCCCTTGGACTGCAGGGCTATCAAACCAGTCAATCCTAAAGGAAATAAACCCTGAACATTCATTTGAAGGACTGATGCTGAAGTTCTAATACTTTGGCCACCTGAGGTGAAGAGCTGACTCATTGGAAAAAACTCTGATGCTGTGAAAGATTGAAGGCAAAAGGAGAAGGGGGTGGCAAAGCATGAGATGGTAGATAGCATCGTTGACACAATGGATATGAATTTGAGCTAACTCTGGGAGATAGTGGAGGACAGAGGAACCTGGCAGGTTACAGTTTATGGGGTCACAAAGAGTGGGGTTTCCCTGGTGGCTCACACAGTAAAGAATCTGCCTGCAATGCGGGAGACCTGGCTTCGATCCCAGGGTCAAGAAGATCCCCTGGAGAAGGGAATGGTGACCCATTCCACTATTCTTGCCTGGAGAATTTCATGGACAGAGGAGCCTGGTGAGCTACAGTCTATGGGGTTGCAAAGAGTTGGACGTGACTGAAAGACTAACAATCAGATAAGGAATATTAGCAATTTGAATATAAGAATAAAACAGTACAATAAAGTAGAGATGTTTATAGTTAACAAGTATCTCTAAAGATCCGTACACTAAATCTGGTAATCACAGGCTCAAGGATTTGAGACATGCATTTGACATTTGCAGTTTGGATAGGAACATATCTTAAATGTTTAAGCATTCTTTAATACAGGTTGTTGCTACTGCTGCTGCTAAGTCGCTTCAGTCATATCTGACTCTGTGCGACCCCATAGATGGCAGCCCACCAGGCTCCGCCGTCCCTGGGATTCTCCAGGCAAGAACACTGGAGTGGGTT
Source organism: Bos taurus (assembly GCF_002263795.3). NCBI lineage: Eukaryota > Metazoa > Chordata > Mammalia > Artiodactyla > Bovidae > Bos > Bos taurus. Next base: position 6,455,375 of record NC_037340.1, on the reverse strand, counting down.
GCCATTTCCTTCTCCAATTAATACAGGTTAGAGAAAATAATTTCAGCAGTGATTCTTTTTTTGATCAATTGACAAAAGTGCATATGTGTATTTTGGCAGGGTACAGAGCCCAAAACTTTCATTCTGTTCTCCCTTCATGCAAACAACAAGAACAATAACAACAGACAAACAGAACAAAACCTAAAGTTTCTTAATCCATACAATGAAGGCTGTATAACTGACTCTCACTTGGAACGTTTTGGAATTTTTTCTGTGCTCCTATTATCCAAGAAAACTTGATGTCTTTTGCTTCCTATTTGTACCTATTTGTAAGATGCTTACTGCTAGGTTTACTGGGCAGAACTCTGGGGACAAAAGCCATGACTTGTGAGCCATCTGTGTGGAATATGTGCTGCTGTAGCTGCTCAGTGTTTGGCAGTGTCATGATTCTGACTTAAAGCTTTGAGTAGATAATAGGAATTGTGATGACTTAGCATTTATACATATGTATGCGTGACTTAGTGTTCGGATGTATATTTAGGATCAGTGGAAGATCAAAATAGAGAGGTGAGTCAGAACCTTCTGTGTCTCAAAGGAAGATGAGAATGTGGGCAGGCTGGAGGATGGTGTCTGTACAGATAGCGGGAGATTGGCTTCACATGCCAAGCGAGCTTGCAGAAGAGCAGTTTCTCCTGACACGTTATGGTAGAACTGAGCATGCACATTTCGATGACTAGCTGCAGAACTCTAACCAGCCTATGTTGAGGTTTTTTGAAATTAAACTTTTCATTTTGATATAAGATGCATATAAATTTGTGCATATGATAATAATACATAGAGGTAATCCACAGGTAAATATACCCTTTACTCAGTTTTCCTTAATGGCAATGTTTTGAAAAACTATAGTAAAATAGCATAGTCAAGATATTGATTTTGATACAGTGGAGATACACAATATTTCCAACACCAAAGTATCCCTCATTTTGCCATTTGATAGACACATCCACTTCCTTCTAGTCTCCAACCACTCCTTAACCTCTAAAAATGAGTATCATGTGTTCCATTTCTATAATAGAATCATAGAGTATATAACTTTGGGGATCAGTTTTTTTTTTTCCAATCAGTACAATTCTCTGGGAATTAATTTAGATTGCTGGACACATCAATAGTTTGTTCCCTTTTATTAGTGAGCTGTATTTATTGTATAGATGTACCACAGTTTGTTTAACCATTCACCCACTGAAGGATATCTGAATTGTCTTCATTTTTGAGGTACTATGATTAAAAATGTTATATATATTCATTTACGGGTGTCTGTGTGAACATGTTTTCATCTCTGTGCAAAAAAATGCCCAGGACAACAATGTCTGGGTTGTGTGGTAGTTGCATATTTACTTTTTAAAGAGATGGACAATTGTTGTTCAGCATGGCTGTACCAGCAGTATATGAGTGATCCAATATACCTACATTCTTACTAGCACATATTGTCATTTTTAAAGCCATTCTGCAGTGTGGATAGTGGTATCTCATTGTGGTTTTAATTTGGATTTCCCTGAAAGCTAAGTGCCAAAGAGTTGATGCCTTTGAACTGTGGTGTTGGAGAAGACTCCTGAGAGTCCCTTGGACTGCAAGGAGATCCAACCAGTCCATTCTAAAGGAGATCAGCCCTGGGTGTTCTTTGGAAGGAATGATGCTAAAGCTGAAACTCCAATACTTTGGTCACCTCATGCAAAGAGTTGACTCATTGGAAAAGACTCTGATGCTGGGAGGGATTGGGGGCAAGAGGAGAAGGGGACGACAGAGGATGAGATGGCTGGATGGCGTCACCGACTGGATGGACACGAATTTGAGTGAACTTCGGGAGTTGGTGATGGACAGGGAGGCCTGGTGTGCTGCGATTCATGGGCTCGAAAAGAGTAGGACACAACTGAGCGACTGAACTGAACTGAAAACTAATGATATTGAACATCTTTACATGTGCTTATTTCTCATCTACTTATCTTTTTCAGAAATACATCTTTTTATGTCTTTTTTCCATTTTCTAATTGGATTTTTTTTCTGTTGATTTTTGTGAGTTCTTTTAAAGTCTAGTTAAAGTCCTTTTTCAGATATTTTGCAAATATTTTCTCAGTCCGTAGCTTGTCTTCTTAATTGTCCTTTACAGAGTGACAATTTTTAATTATGATGTGGTATAATTTATCAATTTTTCCTTTTATTGATCATGTTTTGTTGTCAAAATTTTAAGAACTCTTTCCTAGCCCTAAACTTGAAAGATTTTGTCTTCTTCTTATTGTTTTGAAAGTTTTATAGCTTTATGTTATATATTTAAGTCAGTGACACATTTTGAGTTAATTTTTGTATCAAGTGTGAGACATGTTGAAGTGTCTTTTTTTTTTCCTTGCTGAGAGCATCATATAGTTGGGTGATACTTTTAATCCAGTCTACCAGTCTACATCTTTTAATTGATGTATCTGGACTGCTTACTTTTAATGTACTTCCTGTCATGAGTGGTTTACAGGTTTTTTTTCCCCCCCTTGGTTATTTGCAGGAATGTGGTTACTGTTTCAAAGTTTTCTGTCTTACTAGGCTTCTATTTTCCTGGTCCTTTGGCTAGAAGAGTAGGCTTTTATTAGAGGATTTTATTGGCCTGTGTCCATTAACATTTCTGGATTGCCCCATTTTTATCTGCCTTATTCTCTCTGCATTTCAGAGTACTTTTATTTTTTAAATTATTTTAATGTATAGCATCTAGGGATTTTAGTTGTATCTAGCATAAGAAATGCAGCATAGTATGTCTTATCCTTCTTCCTGCCAGTGGAAGTCCTCATATATATTTTTTAAAGTCCCTATATTTAGACAGACTTTGGTTTTTGATTCTAATCTTGACTCCAGTCTATGATAGTTGTAGATTTTTAGACAAGGAACTTAACTCTGTGGCTCACTTTCCTTTTCAACAAAATGCGTGAAACAGAATTTTGAGGGGAGAAGGCAATGGTACCCCACTCCAGTACTCTTGCCTGGAAAATCCCATGGATGGAGGAGCCTGGTAGGCTGCAGTCCATGGGGTCGCAAAGAGTTGGACACGACTAAGAGACTTCACTTTCACTTTTCACTTTTCACTTTCATGCATTGGAGAAGGCAATGGCAATCCACACCAGTGTGCTTGCCTGGAGAATCCCAGGGATGGGGGAACCTGGTAGGCTGCCGTCTATGGGGTCGCACAGAGTCGGACCTGACTGACATGATTAGCAGCAGCAGCAGAGTTGTCAGGATTAAATTAATTATGCTAGTAAAAGCATGCAATACAGTGAAAGCATGCAATAATCTCTCATTAAATATGATTATTAAAACTACAATTACTACTTTTGAAACAATTACTATTATTATCATTACTATCACTATTACTACTTACAAGCCCTGTCTTTGTCACTCTGTCTGTGAATGCAAAGTCTTCACTGATTCCAGAGCAGAACATGGTTTACTAAAATAGCAATCAGTGCAAGGGTCAAAATGATTCCCTTTGGGAAATGAGGGTGGTAAAGATGATAAGAGCTCTTGCCTCTTTGGTCAATGACTATGATTTGTCCTTGAGGCCAACTAGGTCTATACAAGACTTAATGATTCAGTTCAGTTCCAAAATCACTATAGATGGTGACTGCAGCCATGAAATTAAAAGACACTTACTCCTTGGAAGGAAAGTTATGACCAACCTAGATACCATATTCAAAAGCAGAGACATTACTTTACCAACAAAGGTTCGTCTAATCAAGGCTATGGTTTTTCCTGTGGTCACGTACAGATGTGAGTGTTGGACTGTGAAGAAGGCTGAGTGCCGAAGAATTGATGCTTTTGAACTGTGGTGTTGGAGAAGACTCTTGAGAGTCCCTTGGACTGCAAGGAGATCCAACCAGTCCATTCTAAAGGAGATCAGCCCTGGGATTTCTTTGGAAGGAATGATGCTAAAGCTGAAACTCCAGTACTTTGGCCACCTCATGCAAAGAGTTGACTCATTGGAAAAGACTCTGATGCTGGGAGGGATTGGGGGCAAGAGGAGAAGGGGACGACAGAGGATGAGATGGCTGGATGGCGTCACCGACTGGATGGACACGAATTTGAGTGAACTTCGGGAGTTGGTGATGGACAGGGAGGCCTGGCGTGCTGTGATTCATGGCGTCGCAAAGAGTCGGACACGACTGAGCGACTGATCTGATCTGATCAGTTCAGTTGCTCAGTCATGTCCGACTCTTTGTGACACCATGGCTTGCAGCATACCAGGCTTCCCTGTCGGTCACCAATTTCTGGAGCATGCTCAAAAGTATGTCCATCGAGTTGGTGATGTCATCCAACCATCTCATTCTCTGTTGTCTCCTTCTCCTCCTGCCTTCAATCTTTCCCAGCATCAGAGTCTTTTCCAATGAGTCAGTTCTTTGCATCAGGTGACCAAAGTATTGGAGTTTCAGCTTCAGCATATTCAGGACTGATTTCCTTTAGGATGGACTGGTTGGATCTCTTGCAGTCCAAGGGACTCTCAAGAGTCTTCTCCAACACCACAGTTCAAAAGCATCAATTCTTCAGTGCTCAGCTTTCTTTATAGTCCAACTCTCACATCCATACATGACTACTGGAAAAACCATAGATTTGACTAGATGGGCCTTTGTTGGCAAAGTAATGTCTGCTTTTTAATATGCTGTCTAGGTTGGTCATAACTTTTCTTTCAAGGAGCAAGTGTCTTTTAATTTCATGGCTGCAGTCACCATCTAAAGTGATTTTGGAGCCCCCCCCCGCCAAATAAAGTCTGCCTCTGTTTCCATTATTTCCCCATCTATTTGCATGAGGTGATGGGACCAGATACCATGATCTTAGTTTTCTGAATGTTGAATTTTAAGCTAACTTTTTCATTCTCCTCTTTCACCTTCATCAAGAGGCTCTTTAGTTCCTCTTTGCTTTCAGCCATAAGGGTGGTATCATATGCATATATGAGGTTACTGATATTTCTTCCAGCAGTCTTGATTCCAGCTTGTGATTCATCCAGCCTGGCATTTCACATGATGTACTCTACATATAAGTTAAATAAGCAGGGTGACAATATATAGCCTTGACATACTCATTTCCTGATTTGGAACCAGTCTGTTTTTCCATGTCTAACTGTTGCTTCTTGACCTGCATACAAATTTCTCAAGAGGCAGGTCAGGTGGTCTGGTATTCCCATCTCTTAAAGAATTTTCCACAGTTTCTTAGGATCCACACAGTCAAAGGCTTTGGCATAGTTAATAAATCAGAAGTAGTTGTTTTTCTGGAACTCTCTTGCTTTTTCCATGATCCAGCAGATGTTGGCAATTTGATCTCTGGTTCCTCTGTCTTTTCTAAATCCAGCTTGAACATCTGGTAATTCATGGTTCACATACTGTTGAAGCCTGGTTTGGAGAATTTTGAGCAGTACTTTACTAGCGTGTGAGATGAGTGCAATTGTGTGATAGTTTTAACATTATTTGGCATTGCCTTTCTTTGGTATTGGAATGAATACTGACACTTCCCAGTCCTGTGGCCACTGCTGAGTTTTCCAAATTTGCTGGCATTTTGAGTGCAGCAATTTAACAGTATCATCTTTTAGGATTTGAAATAGCTCAACTGGAATTCCATCACCTCCACTAGCTTTGTTTGTAGTGATGCTTCCTAAGGCCCACTTGACTTCTCATTCCAGGATGTCTGGCTCTAGGTGAGTGATCCTACCATCTTGGTTATCTGGGTCATGAAGATCTTTTTTGTATAGTTCTTCCGTGTATTCTTACCACCTCTTCTTAATATCTTCTGCTTCTGTTAGGTCCATATCATTTCTGTCCTTTATGGTGCCCATCTTTGCACAAAATGTTCCCTTGGTGTCTCTAATTTTCTTGAAGAGATCTCTAGTCTTTCCCATTCTATTGTTTTCCTCTGTTTCTTTGCATTGATCACTGAGGAAGGCTTTCTTATCTTTCCTTGCTATTCTTTGGAACTCTGCATTGAAATGGATGTATCTTTCCTTTTCTCCTTTGCCTTTAGTTTCTCTTCTTTTCTCAGCTATTTGTAAGGCCTCATCAGATAACCATTTTGCCTTTTCGGATTTCTTTTTCTTGGGGATTGTCTTGATCACTGCCTCTTGTACAATGTCATGAACTTCCATCCATAGTTCTTCAGGTACTCTGTTTATCAGATCTAATCCCTTGAATATTTGTCTCTTCTACTGTATAATCTAAGGGATTTGATTTAGGTCATACCTGAATGGTCTAGTGGTTTTCCCTACTTTCTGCAATTTAAATCTGAATTTGGCAATAATGAGTTCATGATCTGAGCCACAGTCAGCTCCTGGTCTTGTTTATGCTGACTGTATAGTTTCTCCATCTTTGGCTGCAAAGAATATAATCAATCTGATTTCAGTATTGACCATATGGTGATGCCCATGTGTAGAGTCTTCTCTTGTGTTGTTGGAAAAGGGTGTTTGCTATGACCAGTACATTACTTGGCAAAACTCTGTTAGCCTTTAACCTGCTTCATTTTGTACTCCAAGGCCAAATTTGCCTGTTACTCCAGGTATCTCTTGACTTCTTACTTTTGCATTCCAGTCCCCTATGATGAAAAGGACATCGTTTTTGGTGTTAGTTCTAGAACGTCTTGTAGGTCTTCATACAACCATTCAACTTCAGCTTCTTCAGCATCACTGGTCGGGGCATAGACTTGGATTACTGTGATACTGAATGCTTTGCTTTAGAAATGAACAGAGACCATTCTGGCATTTTTGAGATTGCATCCAAGTACTGCATTTTGGACTCTTTTGTGTCTATGAGGGCTACTCCATTTCTTCTAAGGGGTTCTTGCCCACCATAGTAGATATAATGGTCATCTGAGTTAAATTCTCTCATTCCAGTCCATTTTAGTTCACTGATTCCTAAAATGTCAATGTTCACTCTTGCCATCTCCTGTTTGACCACTTCCAATTTGCCTTGATTCATGAACCTAACATTCCAAGTTCCTATGCAATATTGCTCTTTACAGCATCAGACTTTACTTCCATCACTAGTCACATCCACAACTGGGTGCTGTTTTTGCTTTGCTCTGTCTCTTCATTCTTTCTGGAGTTATTTCTCCACTAATCTCCATAGCAGAGAAGGCAATGGCAACCCACTCCAGTATCTTGCCTGGAAAATCCCATGGATGGGAGCCTGGTAGGCTGCAGTCCATGGGGTCGTGAAGAGTTGGACACGACTGAATGACTTTACTTTCACTTTTCACTTTCATGCATTGGAGAAGGAAATGGCAACCCACTCCAGTGTTCTTGCCTGGAGAATCCCAGGGACGGGGGAGCCTGGTGGGCTGCTGTCTATGGGGTCGCACAGAGTCAGACACGACTGAAGTGACTTAGCAGCAGCAGCAGCAGCAGCAGCAATCTCCATAGCAAATCAGGCATCTATTGACATGGGGAGTTCATCTTTCAGTGTCCTATCTTTTGCCCTTTCATGCTGTTCATAGGGTTCTCAAGACAAGAATACTGAAGTGGTTTGCCATTCCCTTCTCTTTAAGAATTGATTCAGTGGACCACATTCTGTCAGACCTCTCCACTGTGACCTGTCCATTTGGGTGCCCTACACAGGCAGCATGACTCATAGGCTACACAGTGTGTTTGAGGCCAACTAGGTCTATACAAGATTTATTGATTAGACTCTGATAATTCAAGATTTGCTTCTGAATTACTTTTGTTCCACAGCTTTGAGCCTCCTTGCCTCTACCCTACTTTGTACCTCATCTCTCTCTGTCTTGAGTTGCTTTCTCTTTATCCTGACTCATTCTTCCTCCTTGGATTGTTCTCTCTCTCTCTCTCAGGCCAGGGCCTCTAGCTCTGAAATCAACATCCGGGGTTATCCTGCCTAGAAGTGCCTTGTGTTCTCTGAAGATATTGCTCCCCTTGACTCTGGACTGGTTGGTTGGACAGTGCCAATAAGAACAACAGATTGTGGCTAAATTACCAGGAGGAACAGTTAAGGAGGGAAAGCAGAGATCTAAAAAGTGTGTCTTGTTGGCACTTATTCTAGACTCTTGAATTTAAAGGAACAAACTGCTTATTCAAAAATAGATGCAATTCTTTGGCAAAGTTAATAGCTTCTTGCATTTTTATTAGTCTTTTTATAAAATAAAGATTTAGAAAATGTGTGGGAAAAGCAGCATATGTAATTCCACCTTCCACTCCCCTAGAGTTGCTAATTTTACCTCTTCAATGCATATTTATCTAGCTCCATTCCTTAATATTTTCTGTTCTCCAATATCTGTATCTAATGATGCTGTTGAGAAGGTTTTCTTGTGCCTAGAATTGCTGTTCTTCAAAAATTATTCAAAATGGAACTAGACAAAGGTAATTAACTGTTCTAGTTTTATCTGGCTAAAAACTATTGAATTTCTAAATACTGGAAATCCTCTGTATACGCAAGTAGCCTATACTGACTATTGATACTATGCTTATATTTTTGTTATAGTAAATCAAATGATTCAAATTTTGTGAAGGCAGTAAAACCAAAGTTTTAATTTTAGTTTTTTTGTGTGCATTGAATGCCACCATCATTTTAAATCAATGTGGGCATTTTCTGAGTAGTTAAGTAGAGGTAATAAATGTCCCCACTTCACAGGAGTGCTTTGAGGTAAAATGATGACAATATTTACCATAAATAGCAGAGCCTTTCTCACAGTGGTTACCTACAATTATTGTTGTGCTATTGTTGTAATTTGTCCAATCTATGTCCTTTAGCCAACCAGCATGACAAAATAAATGAGATTAGAAGAACTGCTCCAAATTCAATGATTATTTTTCCTATTGTGTGAGCATTCTCAAATCATTGGTGATCTCCTTGCCATAAGATTACAGCTGTGTGAGATACAGAGGACCAAAAATTATTCATTGGATTTCATGATTTTTACTTAGTTGGGGAAACCTATCCTGCAAAATGAATCGAGAGCAGTAGGGAGTCTTGCCAGGTAGTTCTTGCTGATTTTACTTTATGGGGTTCAATTTGGAGGCAGGAGTTACTGAACAATTTCACCCCAATTGGAGGGTTAAATGGATGTGGACTTGATGAAATACCTTAGAATAAGGAAAAGGAGACTATGCCCCTGAAAGACTTGCACTATTCTTAAAATCTAGTAAAAGTTAAAGTTACAATACTTTAAAGTAAGTATATGAGTTTTTTTTTTTTTTAATTAACCCTTGATTTTAAGTTGGCATGGGGATATGGTCATTCTTTCCAAAGCTGACCTTAACCAGTGACTACAGAGTAGCTAAATCTTATTTGTGCAAAGGGAATCCGGTTCCTTCCTGGCTTTGGCAGAAGATGAAAACTATGGGCGGCTTTTCAGAGTTTTTCTATGGGCTGTTCACGCAAAGCTGACATTTGCCAGCCACAGTCTCTGCCTCATCCTTTTATTCTGTGTCAGTCTGGGGTTAGATCTAACAAATTGTCAGTGTTTCTGCCTTACTCCCAGAGCACTTTCTTGACTTGATAGTCTCAGCAGTGACAGATTTCCTTTCCTTACCCCCAGATTGTTTTAATTACCACTGCTGTGTTTTGTTAGATGGTAAACCGTGAAAATGGCCTCTGGTTGTTTAGGTTGCTCAGCTTAAAAAAATAAAAACAAGACTTGCATGGAGTAAGAAGGGGTGCCAAAGACCTAGGGATCTATTGATTTACTCATTTATTCATTAAGAAGGGAATTGAAGTAAAGATAAGGGATAATTCATCTGCTGCATACACCCCATTTTGACTGCAGAGATTTTTCTTTTTGTTGGCAGTGTCTTGTGGGGAAGGAGGAGGAGCTGGGACTTTGTCCTTTACTGGGTACTCTTAGTCTCAAAGTTACTCCATTTCCCCAAACTGTTCCCTTTGTAGGGTCCTGAGAAAGGGAACCCCTTGAATGAGGTGTAAGCACAGATTGGACATTGCAGTATCTGCCCTGAGACCTGAAGGCAGGTGCTTAAAGACAGATCCTTCCTCCTGTCTCCTCTAAGCCTCAGTTTACTCATCTGTAACATGAAGATAATAACAAACCTACTTAACATGGGTGTGCACTTGTTAATGTGAGATATATTGGAGATTGTTGTATTTAAGGTAGTTCTTTTCATTCATGACAGATCTTTAAACTCCTTGATTGATATCTCTTAGCAAGCTAGGCTAGCACAATGCCTGATTCACTAAAGGAGCCTGACACATAAAAATGGCTTTTAAAAACGCATGAATGAGGGACTTCCCTGGTTGTCCAGTGGTTAAGAATTGCCTACCAATGCAGGGACACAGGTTTGATTCCTGGTCTGGGAAGGTTCCACATGGGGAGGAGCAACTAAACCCATGCACCACAACTACTGAGCCCAGATGCAGCAACTAATAAAGCTCGAGTGCATTAAAGACCATGCTCTGCAACAAGAGAAGCCACTGAGATGAGAAGCCTGCACACGGCAACTAGAGAGTAGCCCCACTTATCACAACCAGAGAAAGCCCTATGCAGCAACGAAGACCCAGCACACCATATATAAATAAATAAACATAAATTTTAAAAAATGCATGCATGAATGAATGAGTAAGCTAAACTGATGACAGTAAGAAAAGGGGAAGAAAAGAAAACATGAGACATCTTTAAAGGAATGTAGGAATCTACTTTTGACCTCGGAAACAGGAAAAATATTTAGAGAAAGAAATTGCCTCCTTCAGAAGCAGAGGTACCATTTAACTATAAATGGTGCTCAGTTTAGAATGTAGGTTCAATTTAGCGATATCTATACAAATGATTACACTTCACACTTCCTTAAGAGTGAAAAATATTTATCAATAAAAATACTACTAATGATAGCCAATATTTATTGAGAATTTACTCTTTAATCTCAGGTTAAATCTTAGAAAGCTGTAGGTGCAATTATTATCCTGTACTACAGATGAGAAGACTGAGAGATAAAGGCGACATGACAAACGGACAGTGCCAGAATCGGCAACTTCTGAAAACAAGCCCGATTTTAGAATCTTCCTTTCGACACTTTCGGGTTTTTTTCTTCTTTTTCAGCCCCTCATATGGTGATGGAGTTCTTTTTGCCTAACTGCACACATCCAGCCACCTTTACACAGGCAATCTAAATCTGTCACTGTTCATTAGTTATTTGTACCAATGATCATGCTGCATTTTTAGAATGTCATATTTGACAATGTGCTAAATAGCCTTCTGCTATGAATAGCCCTCTTTGTGAATCAGCCTGCAGACCAGCAGGCTTGTTCTTGTCAAATCAGTTCGCATCTAAACTTGCCTAATCACAGTCCTTCTTCTTTTTCTTCCTGGGTAACTCTCAGGCAATTCTGGATAAATAGTGCTTCAGCTAACAAAAGCTCCTGCCTGCAGCCCGGTATTGCTACCTCCTTTCCTGGCTTGAAGCATGGTTACTCTGCTGTTAAGCAACTAACAGCAGTTTCAGCACCAGGGACAGAGTATTTTAATGAAGTGGTAATGGGATGTAGAGTAGGACAAGCCTTGATTAAAACGGAGCACCCTGCTTAAAGATTACAGTCCATTCCCATTTCTTCATGCAATTCTGATTTTTCCTCTGGTTACCGAGCTTCCTTCCCAGCCCTAGAAGACTGCAATGCAGCTTCTGTATGTTGTGCCTTCAAGTAACTTTTAATTAGACATTTAAATTAGACTGGTGCTGGTTCACTGAACCCAGCATTTTTATATTTCTCTGGTCCAATTATTAGGTGTTTTAATTCCCAATTCATGGCTTGCCATTTATTTTAATATTACTTATTATGATGTTAAAACTATAATTCCTAGATTTTTCTCGTAAAGAAAATGAGATATAAATGTCCAAATTAAGAACAAAAATTTCTAAGCTGTCAAATTCATAATAAAAATAATAAACTGGCTTAAGCCATCAAATCCATAATCAAAAACTAGCTAACCTCTAGACAGGTGCTGAAGGAGAATGAACAAAAAATGCTACAATGTAAAATCAAACAGAAGAGACAAAGGATTTTGTTCTTTTGATCAAGTTGGGAAGAAGCACAGACATTCTGGATAACATGGTACAGATCCCGCTGTCTGGGCCCATCTACCGGAATCATGTCTCAGTCTCAGCTGTGAGGGTCAGCCCTTAATCGGGGAGTCTGGTCATGGGGTAAGGTGCCAAGCAGATGGATGAAGGGTGAATGGGTCTTCCAAACATTTATTAAACACCTGTAATGTTTCAAGCATTGTTTTGTTCTGGGTGTTTTTGCCCGTCCAATACTGACAACACTGTTATAAGTTCAGTACTATTACAGTGTCCATGTAGAAAAGGAAACTGAGGCACACAGAAGTTAAGAACCATGTCCAAGCTCACACATATAGTAAGGGTTGAGGATAGGATTTGAATTCAAGCTGTCCGATTCCTGAATTTGCACTTTTAACACTCAGACTTTCAGACTTTTATATGCCTCTCCAACAATGTAAGCAGTGCAAAACAAGTAAAGTCCAGGCTGAGCTGCCAAGCGAAGCAGTCAAAAATGTCAATTGTTCTTGCCTAGTGTAGAAGTTGTAAGAACTGAATATGGTAAACGGTGTAAAAGTAAGTATCTGGCCTGGGATAGTGTTCATGGTGAACAGTACCTGAAAGAATGCTACACGACTTCAAGAAGGAGGAAGCCACTTAGTGAGGACAGGGTGCTGAGACAGAGTGCAAAGGAGGAGAGACCTGAAGGGCTTCCTTAAATGCAGGTTTGGGCATTTCCTTCATTTGCTGAAGTGCCCTCGACCTTGACTGGCAGTGGGTGGAGTCAGGATTTGGGATGATAAGGAGCCGGACATGAGATTTGAGGGGGTAAATGACTTGTCTTTCCTTCATGCTGGCTATGAAACTTTGGTGTTAAGTCTAAACAAACTTTTATCCAAATCACTGGTTTTGTCCTGGGTCGTAGATGCCACCCTTTTCTCAGGCTGAGGGACTCTGCGCGACTACAGTGACTGGCAAAATTCCCATTGGTTCGTTCACCAGCGATTCAAGGGAAACAACTACAAGCCAAGCATCTGCAAAGATCCTCACAAAGATACATGCTTTGCCCTAAAGGCATTCGTTATCTAACAGGGGAAAAAAAGCATGTTTATAATTAACCAAGAAAGCAGGACTGAGATCTGAAGGACACATAGAGGGACAATTAGCATGTATCCTCCAGCAACAGTGACCAAGATCTTTTTCATGAATATTTGCTTGATGACTTGGATCAGACACAGAATGGAAGCTTTGGGGAGTTGTTAGTGAGGTGACTAAGACATATGTGTAGAGGATGCTTATTTAGCATCTGTGTGAGATTGCATTATTGTTACCAATATTATTCACTTTCCTTCTGTTCTTCCTTGGGGTGGAGTAGATTGGCTGCCCTACTAAATTGGGTTTGAGCATTTGATGGACTTTGACCAAAGGAATATGAGCAGAGATGAGGCAAGCAGCAACTCCTCCTTTTGTGCTGTTGTGGTTTTCTGTTAATATGAGAAAGTAACATGCTTGGAGTAGCCATTTGTCCAAGGAGGACGCAGAGGCATGGAGCAGATATGACTCTGCTCTGTGGTTTGGAGGCAGCCCCCGTCAGTCTGTTACCTAAAGCAAAGCCATCCCAGTCTACTCACAGACCCAAGAGCAAGAAAAAGAAATGTTGGTTGCTGTAGGCCATTGGAGTTTGGAATGCATGTTATTCAGCATAACTGAAGCAAAAAACTGACCAATACAGCATCCATTTCTTTCCCTATGAGCCCATGTATAGTCTTAGGGGAAGAGAAAGCTCAGGTATCCAGTGCCTACTTTTTAAGCTGAGTAGAGCCATATTCCATCTCTCTTGTTCCCTCTATAGGTTTATTTAGGGGAGAGGGAGATTACTTATGACTCAAATAACCAGCTGTTCTCTTCTGGGACTAATCTTGAGGCAGTGACCCAAGAACACAGTGAGGACAGATCATACATGATAAGGTGGTATGCTGACTAGGGTTTTCCAGACTGGAAACCACTGTTGTGTCTCTTGCTTCCTGCATCCTGCACTGTGCTCCTACATCCTCTAAAACCCAACCACTCACTCATTCTTTGAATCCCCAATATTTTCCCAATATATTCCCCATTGCTTAAATAAGTCAGAGTCAGTGTCTGATACCTATAACCCATAACTCTAACTCACTAGTACTTGTATTGCTGGTACTGCCTCAGAACACGATTTAGTCATGGAACAATTAGAGGGTCCTTTTCAGTGCTGTTAATAAGCTGTACTGAAAATTGCACGTCTGTGCTCCTTAAGGCTTCTCCCCTATGCCCCACACTGGGCAGGTTTTTGTGATTAGTAACCACGCTGGCTTTTAGTTCTACTAAAGTGTATTGATAAGACTTTTGAAGCCATAGGAGTCTTTGAATTTCCTATGGTTTGAGATAAGGCTCTTTCTCATTACTCTAAGAATAGCCCAGCTCCCAAAGCCATTCAGAAACCCACAGAGGGAGATCTGGCTTGCAGGCCTCTCAATAAACTCTTATTAACACTTTCAAATGTAATCTGTTTTTGTCTTGACCTCACTTTAGATTCTTGGCAGGTATAATGGACAAATCTGTAGGGTTTCCTTTTCCTTTTTAAAAGACTAGATAAATGCACCTTTTCTCTCATCAGATTATAAAAGTTCAATGTAAATGGAAAGTTCATTGCTTCCCTTGATAACAGACGTAATCTTCCCAATTGATGCCCCTCTATCAGCAGACACATGAGATAGTCCTAGAGATTGTTTTCCATGAAAGTTGGCTGAGAATAAGCTTAATTTCCCAGACTGTGCACTTTAACCTCAGGCTGATGCATTGAGAAAATGCCTTGTATCCACTTTTAGTAAAGAAATGATGTAGGCTTTCTGCTGCTTCCAGTTACATTTGCCTGGCTTGGGCATGGATGGCTTGGTTTCAACTGGGCCCAATGTGCAAGCCTTCCAATTAGATTAATCTCTCCATTATTTATTTATTTTGGTGGGCGGATGGGTGGAAGCCTTGAGAGGAGGGGAGAGAGAGATACTTGTATCAGTGCTGATTTAGCACTGACAGTGAATTCAGCTCGGCCTCAAAGCATAGGTCAGAGTACATCCAAATAACTCTGATTATATTTGTGTAGCGTTTTTACACAACTCACAACACAAATGCATTTCTGCCATCTCAGCTTCTCATGAAGTTCTGTGCAGAGTAGGAAGTCTTTATGTCCCTTTGACAGTTGGGAAAACCAACACATGCACACCAAGGTCTTTGACTCAGGTTACACAGTCGAAAAGCACTAGCTCTTGGTGGAGTTTAGGTTGTCAAGCTCTCTACTCATCTTTCTCCCATTAACCAACATGGCATAGAAAACAGGGGTCAGATTTGAAACCAGAAGACCAGAGTTGTGGTTCCAGCTATGCTCTAACCTGGTCATTTGTGTGTGTATGTGTGCACGCATGTGAAGATTAAGCCTTAGATTTCTTATAGCAATAATAACAATGCCTGGGTTTAAATGAGGTGATTTTCATATGAGGTGATTTTCATGACAAACACTTTGTAAAGTAGGATAAAAATATAGTATTGTCATGTGTTTATGATAGTAACTGATATTTATTGAGTGCTTATTAAATGCCAAACATGAAAAACATTAATTTATATAATGTAATGGAATAAAATATATAGAGAAAAGTTCCTAAAATACTGTTAAACAATGTAAGAATTCATCGTGAAGGTTACCATCATGTCAAGAATGAAAACATTGCCAGCAGTCCAGAAACTGCCCTGCATAACTCTTCCTCCGGCTAGAGGTCGCCACTGTTTTACTGTTTTTGTTGCTCAGTAGCTAAGTCATGTCCAGCTCTTTGTGACCCCATGGACTACAGCACGCCAGTCCTCCCTGTCCTCCACTGTCTCTGGGAGTTTGCTCAAACTCATATCCATTGAGGCGATAATGCATCCAACCATCTCGTCCTCTGTTGTCCCCTTCTCTCCTCTTGCCCTCAATCTTTCCCAGCATCAGAGTCTTTTCCAATCAGTCGGGTCTTTGTATCAGGTGCTATTTTGTTAATATTTTGATGTTATTCAGTCACTAAATCCCTAAAGAGTCAAATTTTGCCTGTTTTTGAATTTTGTGTCAGTGGAATCAATAACATGTATTCTTCCTCATTTGTTTTCTTTAGCTACTCTCATATTTTAAAGATTCATCTGTCTTCTCCCATATAACTTTAGCCATTCATTTTCATTACTGTATAGTACTCTACAGTATGAATACATAATATTGAATAGTTGATCTTGTACTAATGACAGGCATTTAAGCTGTTTCTAACCTTTTGCTGCAGAGAATAATGCAGTGAATAGTAAATGATAAGCCTATTAACAGGTTCACAGGTTTTGGAGCACATATGTACGCAGTTTTATAGGCTGTTTGAGTAGAATTACCAAGTCACAGATTGTATGTATCTTTAATCTTTAACTGGAGTAGATACTCCCAAGCTGTTTTGTTTGTTTTTTAGTGGATGTTCTGATTTGTGCTTCCATTAGTGAAGAATGCGGAGAAGGCAATGGCACCCCACTCCAGTACTCTTGCCTGGAAAATCCCATGGGAGGAGGAGCCTGGTAGGCTGCAGTCCATGAGGTCTCTAAGAGTCGGACACGACTGAGTGACTTCACTTTCACTTTTCACTTTCATGCATTGGAGAAGGAAATGGCAACCCACTCCAGTGTTCTTGCCTGGAGAATCCCAGGGACGGGGGAGCCTGGTGGGCTGCCATCTATGGGGTCGCACAGAGTCAGACACGACTGAAGTGACTTAGCAGCAGCAGCAGCAGTGAAGAATGAGATTTTTAGTTTTTTCTATACCCTCTTCAACATTTCGTACTGTGATATGTTTAAACACTAACTAGGCTGGTGTACATGCTATGTCTCTTTGAAGTGTTAATAAGCACTTTTCTGATTACTAATGAAGCCGTATCTGTTTATGAATTTATCCTCTTTTTGTCAGTCTTTGTTCAAAGCGATTGCCCATTTTCCATTGGGTTATCTGTCAAAAAGCATTGATTTATAATATTTTTTTCTTTTATAATCTGGATACAAGCCCTTTGTTTGTTACACATGTATCTTTCTTCACACTGTGCCTTGCCTTTTCAGTTTTTTAATATGTTTTTGCATGAACCCAAGTTCTTAATTTTATTGTCTAATTTATTGTCTAATTCCTCTGTGCTTAGGGCTTTTTGTATCTTATTGTATGAAACCTTTCTTCTCTCTGAGGTTGTGAAGACATTTTTTAGTATTAGTTTCTATACACTGATGGTTAGAGTGAGGCCAAAACAGAGCTTGTCATCTGGCAGCTGGAGTTAAGCTGCTAGTGAGAAGCAAGAGGAAGGAGATGTAGGTTTCAGGCTTGTGGTTTAGATGTTTACAGGGGTCTTAAGTCAAAGTGTGGAGGACGGAGGTCAGATGCCACAGGCTGGTCTTAGGAGAGTGCATACCACTGGGTAATGGGGGATAGTGAGTGTTTTCTATTAGCTCTATTTTAGACACAGACTCGAAAAACCACAATTTTGGTTTTTTGACTTTTTTTTTCCCAGTCAATTCTGATCTAGGTACTATTTTCCATAAAAGAAAAGAGGAGAAGGATAAACAGAGCATATTGATATACAATTTCTCTTCCGTTAACATGGAAAGCTTACGATTCTAGTAAAATTTAAAACATGCAAGAGCATGGAAGAAATTATTATTAAGGTTAGAGTGTTTAGTGTCCTTTTAACTTAAAAGCAGGACTGACCAATTTTGTGGAAGTTTTCTAAGTTTCTAGTCTCCTTTTTCTCCTGTTCCTCACCCCCCAAAACTATAGATCTTATTACTATTTAATAGAGTCCTAGAATTGAAAGATATCAAATACAAATTTTTTATTTTTTCAGATGGAGATACAAAGATCTACCCACGGTCACAGAGCTAGTAAGTGAAACAGCCAAGCCAGGTTTCTGATTCTCCATACTTCTCAGAGTGCTGCAGAGTACCTTTTTTGAATAAAATTAAATTGCTTCTAGAAACGTCTAACAACTAGAGACACTGTTAGAGATGACTGAAGACATCTACAGTTATTGTAAAGTTAGGATGAGTGATAGAAAAGCCCAAAGAAGTGTGACCAACTCTTTTCACTTTAGTCTCATGTTAAAGTTTTGAATCACTAAGAAAAAGACAGTAACAATATTTTAAAAATATACAACAGATTTGAATAGACCTGCTGTTTCAGCCAGTAAAGAATCTGCCTGCAACGTAGGCGACCCGGGTTTCAGGATCAGGAAGATCCCCTGCAGAAGAAAATGGCAGCCCACTCCAGCGTTCTTGCCTGAAGAATCCCATGGACAGAGGAGCTGGGTGGGCTGCAGTCCATGGGGTTGCAAAGAGTCGGACAGGACTGAGCAGCCAACACTTCCACTTTCACTTTACAGGAGAGAATATCCAGGTGGCTAATAAATATGTGCAAAGGTACTCAATTTCATTTTTCATTTGGAGAATGAAAATTAAAACCATAATGAGGAACAACTAAACATCCAGCAGAATGCAAAACAACAACAACAACAAAAAGCAAAAGGAAAACAAGAAAACGTCTCCAGACAATACCAAGTGTTAGGATACAGAGTGACTGGAATCCTTATGTCATGACAATGGGAGGATAAAATGATCCAACCACTTTGGAAAACTGGTAGTCTGCTACAGCTGAATATGTGGATACCCAGGACCCAGCAATTCCACTGCGAGTTGTATACCCAAGAAAACGCACGTGTGTGCAGAGGACATGTACAAGAATCTTCACAACATAACTTCTCATAAAAGCCTTGCTTTGGAGACTTTCCAAATGGTCACTGACAATAGAATAGATAATGAATTGTGTCATGTTTATGCAATGGAACATGGTCCAGCAATGAGAAAACGTGAGCTGCTACGACATAAAAAAGTGAGAGTGAAGTCACCCAGTCTGTGGGTTGACTGAGTGTGGTTGCCATTTCCTTCTCCAGGGGGTGACATAAAACAGATATGGATAAATCTCGTAAACAATATTTAAGGAATGAAGGCAGACAGAACAGAGTCCATTAACGTGTGGTTTCATTCCTACAAGATTTAAAAACTAATTTATGCTGCCAGAAGTCAGAGAGTGGTAACCTCGGTGAGGGTAATGGTGGGCAGGTAAGTGGAGTTCTGTCATCGGTCTCTTACTTGATTTGGGTTCTGATTACCCAGCTGTGTTCAGTTTGCGAATTTCATCCACGAGTTCCTGATGGGTCCTTTTTTTTCCTTCTTTTTCTTCTAGGGTGTCCTGCTTCAGTAAGATGCTCAAAAAATCTTAACTTTTAACCAAGTTTTAGGGCCAGAGGTCTTCAGGAAAATAGCACTACCATCCCCATGACAACTGGGATGCGTTTTCCATTTGACACAATACGCCTTCCACTTAGCCTCATGTCTGAGGCGTATCTGTATCTCCAACAGCGCGCAGTAAGTTAAACAACCCACAAGCTGAAGGAAAATCATAGCAGAGGGAGACTGAATTTAAGATCAATCGATTGGGTGAGGGAAAGACAAGCCTTCGTTTGAAAGCAGGAAAGAAAAGGAGAGTCCAGAAGGGAGCAAGGAAAGGGAAAATGATCGTTTGCGGCAGGGGCGAAGGCAGATTTTGTAGCAGAGTCTGACAGACCTCGAATGGGTAGATACGGCACACAATTGAGCAATGGCTGAGACCAGTGCAGGGGACAAGGAGGGGGAGCAGGGGTGTTCTCTGTCCTTCAGAAAACACATCCCTGTTACTCGCAGACTCTGCCGAGGAAGCTTAGTGTCACTGTCTCATACAATACTTTTGAGAAATATGTAAGCCAGAAAGATAGATTGAGGGAGAGAGAACCCTGATCTCAACGTTCTTTTTTCTATACTGGAATGATCGTGGGGACTTGCTTTGATAGCCAGAGAAGAAAAATGACTTTAGTGATCATGCAGAGTATGCAAGGAGCCTCTGCAGGTATCATAACACTTAATTCTCAGGGCAGCCTGGAAAGTGGTGAAAGTCATCCTCATATCCACGTGGGGCTTTATGCTCAGAGAATTTGAGACACAAGCCCTTTGTCCCATCAATAGTTTAAGACAGAGCCTACTTTGGAGTGTGTAGTGTCTGATTCGGAGAAGGCAATGGCATCCCACTCCAGTACTCTTGCCTGGAAAATCCCATGGATGGAGGAGCCTGGAAGGCTGCAGTCCATGGGATCTCTGAGGGTCGAACATGACTGAGCGACTTCACTTTTCACTTTCATGCATTGGAGAAGGAAATGGCAACCCACTCCAGTGTTTTTGCCTGGAGAATCCCAGGGATGGGGAAGCCTGGTGGGCTGCCGTCTATGGGGTCACACAGAGTCAGACACGACTGAAGTGACTTAGCAATAGCAATAGCGTCTGATGAAAACTTCTCACTCTTA
The DNA here is from genome assembly GCF_002263795.3 of Bos taurus. Classification (NCBI taxonomy): domain Eukaryota; kingdom Metazoa; phylum Chordata; class Mammalia; order Artiodactyla; family Bovidae; genus Bos; species Bos taurus. The sequence continues at coordinate 6,434,918 of NC_037340.1, read as the reverse complement.
CCCTGAAAAGAAGAGCCTCTTCCAGAAATAGCTCTGATTGTCCCATTGCTTTCCAGGGAGGATGAAAACTCTCTAGGGAGACAACTGGACTGTAGAGTGTGGTTAGCACGTCTGTCTGCAGAATCCATAAGGCAGGGCTGTGACTTTATTGATACTAAAAGGGGAAGAAAGGGGCACTTCTCTGGTGGTCTAGTGGCTAAGACTCCATGCTCAATGCAGGGAGCTTGGGTAGAATCTCTGATCTGGGAACTAGATCCCACATGCCACAATTAAAGATTCCCCATGCCACAACTGAGACCTGGTGTAGTCAAATAAATAAAAATAATATTTAAAAAAAATGAATAAAAGGGAAAGGACACGCAGAATCTGAAACAGGAGTCGTGGCAGAGGTCTCTGGTGTGTGCCCCAGGGCCAATGCTGGTCTTCACTGTGGGCCAGTGGTCTTGGTTCCTCAGGGCAGACCAGTCTCAGTGTAGGTGGGGTCTGAGGCTAAGTGTAGCCACAGGCTGAGGGAGTGGGCCTATGTTTATATGATGTGATTGGGTGGCACCACGAATCCCGCAGAGAACCTTAATTTTCCTCTGGCTCCGCAGCTGCCTCTCTGCATCATCCAGCCATTAAGGACCCCAAATATTTGAGCAGGAGAACCCATTGCTCTTTTGGTGGCAGGTCATCAGCTCTGGAGGCTGGGGATCCCCAAAACACATGTTGATGGCTGGGAAGGGAAGAGTCAGGGCTGCTGATGTGAGGTTGGTTTCACTGTATACCTGGAGTCAGTGATGGGTGTGGGAAACAGAGCGCTGCTGACTGGATTGGGAGTGGTGGGGGGAACACACACACACACACACACACACACACACACACACACTTCTTCCCCACCCACCCCCAGGAACTCTGTGAGTGAAGTGTTATACTGGAGTCAGATACTTCTGTGTTTGAACCTCACTTCTCTCACTTGTAGGATCCCAGCCAAGTTATTTAACCTTTCTGAATCTCATTGACCTCATCTGAAAATCTTCATGATGAAGATCAAATGAAAGAGAAATACCCCCACCACGTCCATGCTGTGAACACAGTGCCCATCCAAGGCCCTTGTGCATGAACCTGAGATGCCATTGCAGAGGTGGGAACAGAGTCCAAGGCAAGTATAAGGTGGGGTGATGGGTCAGAGAGCAACAGAGAGGAACACAGAGGAAGTCGTACGGATGCAGAACTCAGTTATCATGCCAGAGTCATATAACAGGCAAGACTTTCTACTGATGGAAGAGGCTGCCTTGAGAGAGAGTGTGCTCTCTACTGGCGGGAAAGGCTGGAGGCCACCTGCAAGGTGCACTGAAGTTGGATTCCTGCACTGGTGAAGATTCTTTTGAGTTGACATCCCACAGTGAGGCAGATTCTGGGGTCACTTTTCTTCTAAGCACTGACTGTGTGATCAGGAAGCTAGCTGCCCAAGGGCCAGTGTAGACACACGGCAGGATTACCTTGGCGAGCACTTCAAGACAAGCAGAAGGGTGCTATTTTCCACACATGGTTGTTTCATTGTTTAATGACGGACTTCTAGCTTGAGTACATAGTGATACTTATTGGTCCAACATTCATTTTGTCTCTTTCCTTTTAACTGCACCCAGATTTTCATTTGAAAAACTTGCCTCGAATGGGTGGTCAGAGCAGAGGCTGTAAATGCTCTGCCCCTATAATGTGTAGTTTGTACTCTGGGTTCTGGCTTCTTTTGTCCAACATTTCATTTCATCTGACTCCAATCGTTGGTTCCTGCCTTTCTTTTCTTTTTTTTTTCTTCAAGTTTTCAAAATTAGCTGTCAATGAATTCTTTTTTTTTTAAATTTTATTTTATTTTTAAACTTTACAATATTGTATTGGTTCTGCCATATATCGAAGTGAATCCACCACAGGCATACACGTGTTCCCCATCCTGAACCCTCCTCCCTCCTCCCTCCCCATACCATCCCTCTGGGTCATCCCAGTGCACCAGCCCCAAGCATCCAGTATCATGCATCAAACCTGGACTGGCGACTCATTTCATATATGATATTATACATATTTCAATGCCAAACTTTCTTTAACCTCTAGGGCTTTCTCTGCCATACAGAAAATTACAGAGAATCAATGTCCTCATCTAATACTGAATCATAATCAGTCCTCATCTAATACTGATAGGAAGGGTGTATAAATACCCCAGCCTCCTTGCCCTTCAGCCTTCCCTTGTCTGCCTCATTCTTCACTCCTTTACTAGCATTTTCCAGAATTCCTTCCAAGATAAGGTTCTTGTCGTTGTTTAGTTGCTCAGTCATGTCTGACTCTTTGCAACCCCATGGACTGTAGTCTGCCAGGCTCCTCTGCCTGTGGGATTTCCCAGGCAAGAATACTGGAGTGGATTGCCATTTCCTTCCCCAGGGGGTCTTCCCAACCCAGGGATTGAACCCACATCTCCTACCTTGGCAGGTGGATTCTTTACCTCTGAACCACTTAGGAAACCCCCAAGATAGGGTACTTACATTTAAATCTTTGTTTTCAGAGTATGTTTCTAAGGGAACTCAAAGTAATATGGAAGTAGTCTTAAAGGTTTACATCCAATTTCCAATTCCAATTTCCATTTCAAAGGTACCATCTGAATGACACAAGTAAATGAGCGTGATCTCATGAGCACGACCCCTGTCGTCATCAATTGATTTAGGGGTGAGCAGTAACTAAGACCTACATACCTAGTAATATGGCTTTGGTGGCTTTTCTAGGCATTGCCCATCCAACAGGGCGGGGATTTGACTTTTCCGTTTCCATGTCTACAGTTCCTAGAAAAACTATGAGCTCTATAGCAGGTCTTCTGTCAATGTTGGGGTCTAATTCATGTGAAGGTGTAATGACTTATAGATTCATGTTACCACCCATCCCAGGAAGAATTACACCTTAAAAGAGGCAGGAAGAATTTAACTATGAAGAACGTCTCCATCCTTATGCATGAGGACAGTGGGGCAGGTGAGTAGGAAGAACTGATTTAGAACTGAGAAGCCTATTCTGACACTTATCAGCATAGACTAATTTTGTTTATTTATGTAGTTTATATATTGGAATCATTCAGGGCGTGTTCCTGTTTCTAACTTGTTCAGTGTGATGTTTGAGAATATTCTTATTGTGGTGGGTAGTAATGATTCACTCATTCCCTTGCTACATGGTATCCCATCACATGGATACGTGTGGATATGCATAGTATATCTATCCACCCTACTGTTTATGATCATTTGTGTCTTTTCCAGTTTTGAGCTGTTATGAATATAGCATGAACATTCTAGTCCGTCCATGAACATTCTAGTCCATGTCTTTTCATGCTTCCAAGTATGCAGTTCTCTTAACTACCCAGGAGTGAAATTGCTTTGTCAGAGGTTGTGCACATCCTCTGCTTTCACTGACAGACCTCATGGTTTTCCAAACTTGTATTGTGCTTTGAGGTTTTAAAAAGTTTGAATGAGTTTTAAACATTTAAACATCAGATTTCCTATTAGAAGATCTGGCAAACCGAAGGTCCCATTGGCAAATGACATTAAGCTGGCTGGAGCTAGTTGCTGCTGGGACTCACCCAGTACCAGCCAGTTACTCCCCTCACTGACAATACTTTTTTGATCTCTGTTTCTGGTTTTCTGTTTCATTTGTGACACTAGCAGTGAATATAAGGGGCCCACATCTATTCATTTAGAGGATTCTGGAACCTGGCAAACCTGCATCCTTGGTTTTCCTGGAGGCAGACTCTGAGATAAGGATGTGAGTGCAAATGGTTTATTTGCAGGGGGACAGGTGATTCCTAGGAAACAAGGTTGGGAGTGGGGAAGGGAGACAAGGCAGGAAAAGAGGCCAAAGAGAGAGAGAGAGATCCAGTGTGGGCATCTGGAGCTCCAGTCCAATCAGGGAGCTCTGGGGGCCAGTGCAGAACACACTCCAGAGGTCTGCCCTTGAGTGCAGGCGGGCAGCCCTCACTCACTGCCTAAGGACTGCTGGGGTAGGGTGGTATCCACTGCACAGGACTTCTGACCAGCTGCACTAGCAAGCAAAGTGGGCTCTGGAGATTGAGGGTTTCTTACATGCTGGAAACTGGAAGGCAAGCAGTGGAGTGGTACAAAATGAGGTCAGTACAAGTGAGGCGCTGACTGGCTGCTACATGACCCCGTCCACTTTTTCTCCCAGGTCTCTAGTCCCTGGAATCCCAGTTCCTATAGGATCAATACAGAGAGATGGCAGCATATCACTTTTCATGTATGCATTTGAAACCCTTGCTCTCTTTCCGGAAGGCCCATCCACTCTTCTTCCACCCCATCCGCTTACCAAGCATCTCAGGATAACTGCATATTTATGACAGTCCTATTGGTGTTACAACACAGGTAAGGTTATTTCCTTCCTATCTGTGCAGTAATGTTTCCATTACTCTGTGCAAGCATATTTCAAAGATTTTAATAATATATTTGCCAAGGTAGATGCATCTTCTCCTTGAACGTCCAATAACTTATAATCAAGAAGAGCAGTTAGACTGCCACACAGTCCACTAAACCACAGCCAGAGTTGGTCGGAGATGGGAAATCTGGGCAGAGGTGAAGTAGAAATTGTTGTTTTTTATTACTCTTTAATTTTCAATTTATATTCCAAGGTGATTTAAAAATAATTTAGATTCTTAGAAAAGAATGGGACCTGTGTGCATTAGACGAGACCTACTTATTTATCAGATTTTGCCTTAATTATACAGATACATTGCAATACTCAAAAAGGTTGCAAATGGTTCCTTTGACAAAGAGCCCTATGAGATTTTTGCAGAAGGAAGAAAAATCCAAGTTTTCATTTGTGAAATAACAAATTCTTAGCCATCCTTTCACACTTGAGTGTACGCCTCCCAATTACGATAATTCATAGAGGGATGAATTAGAGTCAGTGCCAAATTACCTTCCACTTTTATACAAAAAGCCAATTTCTAGAAGCAAACACTTCAAAACTTCAAAAAATAGCTAAAACAATTAGAAAAAAAAAGACGTATCAGTCACAGTTCCCATGACAGCTGATGTTTAAAAGTAGCAAAGGACACTTTTCACTTTTATGCATTGGAGAAGGAAATGGCAACCCACTCTAGTGTTCTTGGAGCCTGGTGGTCTGCTGTCTATGGGGTCGCACAGAGTCAGACACGACTTGAGTGACTTAGCAGCAGCAACAGATTAAATGGAGAAGGAGATGGCAGCCCACTCCAGTATTCTTGCCTGGAGAACCCCATGGACAGAGAAGCCTGGTAGGCTACATTTCATGGGATCGCAAGGAGTTGGACACGACTGAGCGACTTCACTTTAACAGATTAAAAAACCAAACCAAAACAAACAAAAAAATTTATAAAAATATAACATAACTAAGATGTGCAATGAAAGTATTATCTGACCTGGAAGTATTAGATTTGTGACTGGAGAAATTAGCAGAAATTAAATGGAACTTCACTTATTAGAGAATCATTTTCAGTTAGTATGAAATATTTTTAACACACATAGAGACAAATGTTTGCAGTATATGCTCATCATTTGCAGTAGTTATATTTTGTAAGGTGCCATTCATTCAGTTCAGTCTCTCAGTCATATCCGACTTTTTGCAATCCCATGAACTGCAGCACGCCAGGCCTCCCTGTCCATTACCAACTCCTGGAGTCCACCCAAACCCATGTCCATTGTGTTGGTGATGCCATCCAACCATCTCATCCTCTGTCTTCCCCTTCTCCTCCTGCCCTCAATCTTTCCCAGCATCAGGGTCTTCTCCAATGAGTCACTCTTCGCATCAGGTGGCCAAAGTATTGGAGTTTCAGCTTCAACATCAGTCCTTCCAATGAACACCTAGGACTGAACTCCTTTAGGATGGACTGGTTGGATCTCCTTGGAGTCCAGAGTCTATCCAACACCACAGTTCAAAACCATCAATTCTTTGGCACTCAGCTTTCTTTATAGTCCAACTCTCACATCCATACATGACCACTGGAAAAACCATAGCCTTGACGAGACGGACCTTTGTTGACAAAGTAATGTCTTTGCTTTTTAACATGCTGTCTAGGTTGGTCATAACTTTCCTTCCAAGGTGTCAAGGGCCCTGAATTAGCAGATATTGAAATATTTGCTCCTAGAGGAAAGACGGTGACATTCCTGCGTGTCTCTGCTCACAACATTATGATCAACCAAAGGGCCACTCGTGCTGCAGAGCTTTGTTTACCAATATTCTTATAAAACAAGTCAATCTCAGCATCACTGAAAATCTACTCTTTCATTTACCCCTTTTCCTGTATAACACTTAGGAAGAAAAAAAAAATCTTTCACAGCCTCTGCAAATGTAACACTTTTCACCTGGTGTTGCTTTGTGAAATTCACAAGCCCCCAGCACTCTGCTGAGAAGGGTTTGACATTTTCCTGACCCTGGGTGACAGGACCATCAATTTCTTTGCTTCTCAGCCTCACAACAATGCTGTCCACTCCTCATTTTTATCGGTCAGCAGCTCATGAATCCACAAATTTGGCTACTTTTCCATCTCTTCTATAGCACTGTAGATCTTAACTAACATTAGAACTTTCTGGAGCAGAATTATGAATGGACTGGTGAATTTCCTCTCCTTTTTTCTGGATGGCCCAGTCTGTTGATTGATTAGCACTGAACTCATAGTCAACAGGACCATCACTCATATCCAGATGAAGCTTATCTAACGTGTCTTTTCTCTGCAAGGCTCGTCACGGCTATCCTGCACCTAAGGACACTTGACAGCACTTCAGCACTATCTTGGGGGGCGTTTCAAACAGCAAAATGACCAGCGACAAGCACGAAAATGCGGCAAAAATCTACACTTGATAGACTGACTAGGACACTTATTTGTAGGATGAGAACAGAGACAGGAAAGCAGAGTTATCTTGCTTAAACTCAGCTGAAAACGTGTATGTCAGGCAGCTTAAATTTTCCACCACCATGCATGTCTGTGACTGTTCCATGAGTATTGATTTTAGAATTACAAACACATTTCAATGAATAGGTGAATTCGCATATGAGGAACTCATGAGTAATGAGGAGCTGCTCCTTTCTTCTTCTTCTGCTGCTGCTACTAAGTCTCTTCAGTCGTGTCTGACTCTTTGCGACCCCATAGATGGCAGCCCACCAGGCTCCCCCATCCCTGGGATTCTCCAGGCAAGAACACTTTCACATTTCTTCTGCTACTTGCTTTTATTTAACTCAATGCCATAAACTGGAATTCATATGGTAACTCATATAAACACATCCAATATAAAGTGCTGCCAGTAATTCAGTAACTTAAATATACTGTCTATTTCACAGTCCTTCTACTATTGGTAAACATGAAATCCCTTCCAATTCCTTGCTATTGCAAGCAATGCTGTGTTGGATACTCTAGTACCATTCTCCTGGGGTTTGTGGATGAGTGTTTCTCTAGGCAAGATACTGTGGGTATAGACTGTTTATGATTACAATTTTAGAAGATTCCAGCAAGCTGTTCTCCAGGGTGGCTCTATCCACTCATGTTTCCACTGGCCACTAGAGGGCTTGTTTCTCTGGCAGTAGGAATGCAGCAAGCACTGTGGGAAAGGCCCAGAGAACCACCAGAGACTCAAGAGTCTGCCCCTTCACAGTTCCCACTGGGCCCCCTGCATTCATTTTGGTTTCCAACTCCCAACTACTTCTAGGGGAAAAAGTAACACAAAAAGGATACTTTTTTTTTTTTTTTTTTGCAACGGGCAGAACATTATTTTCCACTTAGTTTGTGCTCAGGAAGCTTCTAAAATCTCACTTCTTTCTTAAGAAGTAGCCTGGGGTCTTTTGTCTAGAGCAGAGAGAAATATTTTTTCTCCGTCATGTACCTAGCCTGGAACACCCAGCTGGCACTATTGCAAAACCCTTCTCAACAGCCATTCACCCTCCTGGTTTACACACTATCTTTTGAGGTACAACTCAATAGGACAAACTTCGGTCCACTAAAGAAGTCTGGATAACTCAATAATTTTCAAAGCTGTAAGAAAAGACTTTCCAAATGGTCAAAAAAGCAAGCCATTTATCATGAGACATTTTCCTTAATAGCAATTTACAGCAGACTTTGTAACTATCTACAATAGTCAGCAGACAATTAGGAAAAGGCTGTTCTGACAATTTAGAAAGTTCAGTCTTTGGAAATTGGGCAGCAATACTTGGTTCTAACCTGGTAACCAAAGCTACGTAATTAATTAGTTTTTGCAGGTTGCAGGCAGAAAATGGTGTTGCTGTGTTACAGTAAGAATCCTGGGTGTCATCAAGTTATCAGCACACTGCAGCTCCTCTCTCAGGGGAACAAACCCTGTAATTTAACAAATCGCTGTATTTTGGGTTCTGACACCGCACACGCTTTTCAATTTCCATCTGTTCTTCTGGTTCATTAGTATTTTATTGTTGCTACAGTCAAACATTTTAATAGTTTTTCTCTCTCTCAAATAACACACCATCAACTATCTTCTGTCATCCCTTTGGACACCTAAAAAATGGCATGTCCATTTCAATTTTAAATTGCTTTTAGAAAGTATTATTTTGGGCATTTCCCCAAGTGTCCAAGACAGCTGCCTTTGGCTAAAAACTAGAATAACTGCTTTGTGTATGAAAACAAATATTCAAAATCTACTTCAAACACAGATTTTTTTTAAAAAAGTAAGAAAACAATGTTCTCTTATTCTCCTGAACTATTTCTTTATTACATCAGCACATAGTCCAGAAACTCACTGGCACCCACAAGTGCATATACACACAATTTTCACATACACCCTTGACACTCCCAAACATGATATATATAGATACACACCAACACATATGAATTCCATGTATGCTGCACCCCACACCACATATGTATACCTAGCCACACTCCATATACACGCGTAGGCTTCCAAGTATAAACCACACACATCCCAAGCACAGATACACTTACTTCAATGCACACATGTAGCACCAGATACAATCACAAACACACTATTTACACACACACAACTCAAGTGCACACCTGTAATCACACCCATTCACTCTCCCCCAAACACAGCATATGCACGTATTCATGAATACACACATGCAGTCCACATCCTCACAAACCACATATACACATGATCAGTGGTATGAAGATGAAGGAAAATATTACCCCATCAAAAAATAGTGAAAAAATTTATGGACAAATGTAAGAAAAAGTGTACATTAAGAAATATACATTGGAGCATATATTGGGAAATATTTTGAAATTTAAAGATATTGCAGAAATTTTAGTGACTTTAGAGAAAGTCAGGGTTTGGGGACCGAGTAGTGGTTTTCCTTTCTTGGTCATGTGCTGTCCGTGCTCACCTCAGATCCAGTCCTTCTCAAGTGAAACCAGTGACCAAGAACAAAACTTCACAAATGAAATTTAGGTATCTGACCACAACACACACGCCTGCACACGCACTGAGGCACACATACCAATATTCATGGAGAAGCGGCAGAGAGTGGTATCGATTCCAGAGGATACGGGGCAGATGCCATGTGTTATGAGATTGCTCTGAAGATGCAGTTGTCCGCTGCTGGGGAGGATGTGACGGTCCTCCCTGAAATACCCTCCAGAATGGACGACCCTCTCATGCTCAGGCACCCCTTGGCTTGGTGGCATTTGTGTGTTGAGCATGATCCCTAAACTCCTGGCATCTCATTACTGGAGAGACCTGCATGCTCAGGAACACTGCTCATTGGGAGACCAAGGGCTCTGATTCCTGGGAATGGCTGGTGGATCCCTGGGGAGGCCAGAGCCCAGCTCAGTGCCCTGGAGGCTCAGAGAAGCGTCGACACGCTCTAAGGGAGACTCCCCCCAACAGAAGGCCAGGCATCCCGTCAGGAGCCGCAGCACAGCCTCACGTTTTGTTATCAAGCAGCCTTCCCCAGCAGCACCTTCCGCAGAAGTTCTAAATGCACTGCAGACCGCCGTCAGAACTGAGCATGAAGGTCAAATGCAGAGCAGGCCTGCACTCAGAGTGACATCTGACTTCACAAGTTTAAGGATTGTCTAAAGTCAGCTCTGACGGGAGATCGATTCAAGGAAAACACTGAGAATCCGACCAGACTAGGTAAATGACTTTCCTGCTCACCTTGGTCTCTGTACCCCTTGGGTGTTTTCTTCCATTCTTACCTCCTTGCTCTTTTTCCTCCCCTCTTCCCTCCTTCCTTCCATCCTCTCTCCCGCCCTTCCTCCCTCTTTTCTTCTCTTCTATTCTCCTTTCCTCCCTCTGTAGTCTTTTCGTCTTTTAAAATTAAGATCAGAAAAGCTATGGTATTATATTTCAGGAGGAAGAGTACAGGGCAGCCCCCACCTAAAATAAAATCCAAACCCCTGGATGTCTAGTTCTTCAGAGAAGGAGCACGCTTCCGATTTGTTACAGAATGTATTCAACAGCCACAGGCACTGGGGATTGACTTTTAACTAACTCACCCAGTTCTTCCCCAGTAGAGAATTGTCTTTAACTACTAATCAGCGGGGGCTTCCCAGCTGGTGCTAGTGGCAAAGAAACTGCCTACCAATGCAAGAGACGTAAGAGACATGGTCTGATCCCGGGGTCAGGAAGATCCTCTGGAGAAGGGCATGGCAACCCACTGCAGTATTCTTGTGTGGAGAATCCCATGGACAGAGGAGGCTGGAGGGCAACAGTTCATGGGGTTGCAAAGAGTCAGACCTGACGGAAGCGACTTAGCACGCATGCATTAACCAGTGTGTTACCGTTTGGGGCCCCTGATGGCCAGCTGACGTCAGTTTAGATGTCAACGTGTGGCGTAAAGAACCTTGATTTTTTTTTTTTCCCATCTGAAGGGTCATTAAGCACATTTAAATTTATCCCTCATCCATGGTTTTAATAATCCTTCCACAACTGTTTTCAAGCTTACGTCCTTTTCAAAACACTCTCTGGGTGTCATTCTCCTCTTTAGACCTTTTTAAGATTCCTTTCTAATAAGTAAAGTTTAAACTCATAGCAAGTTCACATTCAAAGATGCCCTTTGCTATCTGGCCCCAATTCCCCATTGATTTACTTCCTAAACTCTAAGAACTGGTCACATGTCTACTAAACCTTAGTATTTGCTTTCCTCCTGGCTCCATGTTTTGGAAGCCCAGCCATTTTTGAAGCCCCAAAAAGCCATTCCATGTGTCTAATGCAGAATGAAACACTCCTTTCTCTAGAATCCATAGCACAGGACTTGTGCTTCCGCTTGGCTTTGCACGGTAATTATTTGCACAATAATTAGGGATTTTTCTATTCCTCTTTTTCCAGGACTGGCACTATTCATCTTGATGTGATTCGTTGTTCCTGACACAATGTGGGGCCTCAGTAAATGACGATAGAAATATTAATTTGTAAGACACCAAAGTATTGGGTATCTGTTGTTGTTGCCTCTCCTTCAAGTAAGAGAAAGTGGATTTTCCTTTGGAAATCACATCTTCCTAACTCAGAGGTCACGGGGACTGACCTTACCCCATTGGCCAAGGAGCATGCGTATGACTTGACCTGGACAATCTGAGCGATTGCTCCAGCCATGAATCCATGGCCCAGTTGGGTTTACTAAAGTGAGTTTTGGATTTGGGTTTTTTTTTTTTTTTTTTTAAATATAAAATAATTGGAAGATAAGTTGTTTTTTTTTTTTTTTTTTTCCTTTGCTACTACAGCAAAACTGCCAGGTTGCAAACCTGGACTCACTAATGACCACATTTGTTATTACCTTTTGAAAAAATTTGTTTTCAAACAAAGGTGTAACAGAAAGAAAGAGACAAATACCCAATGATAGATTCTGTTTCAGCCCGACCCAAAGACACAGGGCCATGGGCATTTTATGGCATGGTCTAGCGCAGTCCTGCTTTTGCTGCAACCAGTTTAATTCTTCTCTAATTCCTACTCCTTTTCTTTTTCATTTATTCTTTCATTCTTTTCCTTTATCCCCTATCCTTTGTATTTTAATATTCCTGAGACATACAAATGTTTAGTGGAATAATAGAAATAAGCATATTGTGTCTCCCAAGGCCAAATAATCAAGTAGGAAAACTTTATTTTCTGTAACTTCCAACACTGTGTTTCCAAAGACAGCTTTCTAGAGCCCGGTGATCCCAGGGAACCTAGAACGCACTTAGTCTTTACTAGACGCATGCAGTTCCTGGGGATCTTGTTAAAAGATCTAGGATTTCCGTGGTGGTCCAATGGTTAAGACTCTGTATGTCCAATGTAGGGGTGTGGGTTTAATCCCCGGTCAGGGACCTAGGGCCCCACATGCTGCACAGCAGGGACAAGAAATTAAAATACATTTTAAAAATGCAGATTCTGACTGAACAGGTCTGGGGTAGAGCTGAGGTCCTGCATTTCCAATAAGCTCCAAGGAGATTGTGATGGTGCTGTTGGATGGATCACCTTTAGAGTAGCAGAGACCTAGAGTCAAGGGCCATGATTAGTGCCCAGATCCTTCCACCCATCAGAAATGACCTTTTAGCAGGCCACAATTGCTGAAAGCAGAGATGGTTGAATGCACCACTCTTTTTCAGATAACATCTTTACTTTTAAACTGACTTTCTGAAGTGAAAGAAGCTAAGCCAAAAGCAGAATCACTGATAGGGAGATGAGCCGGCAGTGTGTGAAGCCAGTGCCAAGGCAGGTAAAGTGACCAGCTGCAAATGGGACAGATACACAGCAAACATCTCGAAACGCCACCACGACCAGCGCCACTACCCCGCTCTTGAATCACACTTCTGTCTTATTGAAAGCGTTGAGCGCATCGCAGCCTATCTCCGCAGGGACTCGGCAGAATTACGGAACATGCTCTCTTCTGCACCCCTTTCTGCTGCCCAACAGGGTGGTAGTGCCACCTGGGCTGTGATCCAATTTATTTCCTTTTCTCTGTTCCAGCTTCCTGGGTACCAGTGCCAGGAACTGGTGCAGCCATCACTGCTCATCCACGTCCAGGGCTGCCTGCTTCCTCATTGGAACCACGGGGTTAAGCTTCGTCTGTTTTCCCCCTGATGGTGCGGTGGCTCGGTTTCACTGTAACTGAAACAGATGCCTTGTGAGTTTGTTATGTTCGGGGATTATTAATAACCACACAGAAGGATTTAAGCAGGCGTGAACATCTCATCTCCCGGTAAGCATGTCACTTTCAAATCCAGACTCTGCCCCCACATATTCATAAACTCCTCCTGTCAAAATCCCTTTCTGTGTGGAGACTGAGCCTGCCTCCCATTTTCAAGCACATCCGATCTGAATCTCTCCAGTGTTCTTCCTGTAAACAAGAGTCAATCAAGCAGAGGTAACATTTACTTTGTCCCAAGAGCATTTCTTATCAGCAGAGGTAAAATCTTTTTCTGGGGGGTGGGGTCGGGTGTTAGTGTTCTCCTTTTTGGCCATGTTGTGCAGGCATCAGCATGGAGGATACAGCTCTCCAGCCAGGGATCAAACCTGCATCCTTTGAAGTGGAAGCTCAGTCTTAACCACTGGACTGCTAGGGAAGCCCTGTGATTTTTTATATTTAAATTGAAGTGTAATTTTCAATGTTGTGTTTGTTTCTGGTGTACAGAAAAGTGATTCAGTTATGTGTGTGTGTGTCTGTGTATGCATGTGTGCTCAGTTGCTTCATTGTGTCTGACTCTTTGCAACCTCATAGACCATAGCCCACCAGGTTCCTTCTGCCTATAGGATTTTCCTGGCAAGAATGGATTGGGTTGCCATGCCGTCCTCCAGGGGATCTTCCGACCCAAGGATTGAACCCACCTCTCCTGCATTACAGGTGGATTCTTTACCTGCTGAGCCGTTGGGGAACACGCACACACACACACACACACACACACACACACACGTATATTCTTTTCCATTATGGCTTATTATAGGATACTGAATATCATCCCCTGTGCACTACAGTGTGACCTTATTTATCCATTCTGTATATAATAGTTTGTTTCTGCTAATCCCAAACTCCAGTCCATCCCACTCTCTTCCCCATGGCAACCACAAATCTGTTCTCTGTGTCTGTGAGTCTGTTTCTATTTCATAGATAAGTTCTATGACCATACTTTAGATTCTATAAACAAGTGGTATTATATGGCATTTGTCTTTCTCTTTCTGACTTAACCTCACTTAGTATGATAACCTCTAGGTTCATTTGCTGCAAATGGCATTATCTCATTCTTTTTTATGACTGAATAATATTCCATTGTATATGCATCACATATTCTTTATCCATTCATCCGTCAATGGACATTTAGGTTGTTTTCACGTTTTGGCTATTGTAAGTAGTGCCGGCAGAAATAAAAATGTGAACTGCCTTGAACATCTCCACATGGACCCCATCTCCAGATCTTGAATGAAAGGTGGAAGAAAAGTTCAGTTCAGTTCAGTCGCTCAGTCATGTCTGACTCTTTGTGACCCCATGGACTGCAGCACACCAGGCCTCCCTGTCCGTCACCATCCCCCAGAGTTTACTCACAGTCAATTTGATATCAGTAGGGACCTTTGCAAATAACATCCCTGTTTTATATATGTATCATAAAAGAAGCCTCATAACAAATATCTAAAGACTGATTTTCCACTCATATGGGGCTGAATTAGGACACCGGCTCTGGAATGAAAGCAAAGTAATTTGGAAGAAAGGTCATTTCCACCAACAACCCCCACCCGACCCCACCATGCCCTGGGACTGAGATGCATTGTCCATTGAGTTGGTGATGCCATCCAACCATCTCGTCCTCTGTCGTCCCCTTCTCCTCCTGCCCTCAATCTTTCCCAGCATCAGGGAATGAGTCAGTTCCAATGAGTCAGTTCTTTGCATCAGATGGCCAACATATTGATGTTTCAGCTTCAGCATCAGTCCTTCCAATGATGGGAGTTTATTATTTGTGTCTTAAGAAGCAAATGTAACTTCAGATTTCAGGAGCACTGGATACAGTGTCCCATAACTTGATGCAGACACGGGTTACTTCATAGTTTTCAGAAAAGAATGTGATGACAAGGGTGTCAGAAGAAAGAATGGGAAAGAATAATCAGAAAAATCTGTTAGGCTCAAGGTTGTTTTCTGTTATCAGTATTGGGTGAGAGAGAGAGCTTGACTTAGTCTTTACAATAAAACATGATATTCAAAATAATACTTGGCATAGATGGGACCCATATTAAAGTCACCGTGAAAGCTGAATAAGCAGTTTTATAGGAGGAGCCAAGCTGGCTCTGTGTCAAGACAGACTTCTTCCTGTCTTTCAGCAGGCTTCTGGAGGCTTCCCTGCTAGCCGATGAATATATGCTCAGAGAATGCAAACTGATTCTATTACTAGATGAAGAAAAAGCTAACCAGTAACCTAGATGTTTTGTAAGACAATTGTACACATTGCATTCTGTAGCAAATATAAGACAAATTTGATTCACTGGTGCTCCCATTAGTTAAACATGTCTAATAAAAGGGAGGAGGGTATGTAATTCAGTCCCAGGGCATGGTGGGGCGGGGTGGGGGTTGTTGGTGGAAATGACCTTTCTTCCAAATTACTTTGCTTTCATTCCAGAGCTGGTGTCCTAATTCAGCCCCATATGAGTGGAAAATCAGTCTTTAGATATTTGTTATGAGGCTTCTTTTATGATACATATATAAAACAGGGATGTTATTTGCAAAGGTCCCTACTGATATCAAATTGACTGTGAGACGAGCAGGGAACCATGGTTTTGAGATCACCCAAGGGAACTAGTGGCTCAGATGATAAAGAATTCGCCTGCAATGCAGGAGACCTGGGTTTGATCACTGGGTCAGGAACATCGCCTGGAGAAGGGAAGGACTACGCACTCCAGTATTCTTGCTTAGAGACTCCCTGGACAGAGGAGCCTGGCAGGCTATAGTCCATGGGGTTGCAGAGTCAGACAGGACTGAGGGACTAATACTTTGGCTTTTCAGGGGAACTTTGCTGCTGATAGCCAAACAGCCCCATACACATTATTAGAGGAGCAGGAGATGTGTTTGTGAGAAATGTCAAAGTGATAGCAAAAAGAGGGGAAGGGAGCATGTTACTCATTGCGATGAGCAAGTTCCCAACGCACAGGCGCTGTGACATCATGAAAGGACCCCAAGATTTTACCAGGAGGTTACTATCTCTCCTTGAATTGTGCAAGCCTTCCACGAGAATAGGACTATTAGCTGGGTCTGGGCTCAGCCAAGAACAGTGTCACTGCTCTGAAGGGCTAAGGGCAGTGGTGGCAGGGATAAGGCCTGACAGGGGAGCACGACTTCCAGGTCATTTGCTTGTGGCCTCTCCGTGGGGGATTGGCCGGCTTCCATCACTGGACGCACTCCATAGGGGTCAGGGGACGGGGAAAGTACAAGTCCTGACATGTCCTCCTAGCTCAGCTGTGTGTCCCTGGGAAAGGAACACGTGCTCTCTGAATTTCTGAGTTCAGATTCTCCGACTGACATGAGGGTCTAGGACCTGAGTCCAGGCCCCCAGATCTTATGCCCTGGGACTCTATGGTTCTCTTGTATGCTTTACGTAGACTTTCTGAAAATTCTTTCTACGATCAAAGCATGACACAGTTCTGTTCACCGTCCCTGCGGCTGCCACCTGGGCCACCTCCCAGTCTTCTCGCTTGGATCTCTGACTGCAGTGGCCTCCGCCCTGACCCATCGCTCTCTCTTCTGCCCTCCACAGCCCGTTCTCAGCAGAGTGATCTCACTCAAATCCCAGCTACCACTCCATTCACTGTCTCCTATCTTCTCCCTGTCTTTGTAATGCCCTCCAACCCAGAGGATCTGACCCGGGTTTGCTTCTCTGATCCCACCACCCACCAGCTTCCGCGTGACTATTTCCATCCAGTTGCACAACCACCCTTCTTTCCCTGATTGTCCCTCCTCACATCTCCACGCACCAACTGTTTCCCCCCACTGGAGTGCTCTTCACACTCCTTACCCACTCCTGCCACACTCCAGACATCTGAATGGCTCACACTCACCTCCTTCTAATCTCTGTGCAAATGTCACCTCCTCCATGAAGTCTTCCCTGATTATGATATTTAAAATTGCATCAATCTCACAGTGGTTTCCAATCCCCTTATTCCGCTGTCTACGTCCCACAGCACTGAACTTCCAGCATATAATACAATTCACGTCTGGATTATACTTTTTTCTTATCTTCCCCTAACAGAAGATAAGCTCCATGTGGCAAGAATCTTTGCTTATATACACATTTTTTTTAAAACTGTTGTATCCCCAGTGACTGAAGAGTTCCTGGTTCAGAGAGATGCTCCACAGAAACTTGCTAAATGAATTAATGAATCCTGGAAACTCTTATTTCATACTTGGCATGTTCTTGGGGTTGAGTGATGCTCATACCTGACAGCAGGGAAAGCCCAGGAAGAGAGAACACCTCTGTATTGGAAGGCAGACAGCATCTGTGCAGAGAAGATGGCCGCACGGTTCCTAACTGGATGAAATGGTCATAATTGGGTATCTGTACCTTGCATTCTGTCATGCATGTGGTCCTGGTGTTTGCTGGCCCTCCTGCTTCAGCGCCTGTGTCTCTGCTTGAATGCTTTCTCTGCCCAAAGAAGCATGGGTAGGCCCATGAGCAGGCATTGGGCTCAAAGTTCCAGGGAGTTAATGTCCCCAGGAATTATGAGAAATGGGAGGTGATGGCTAACCACATCAGCTTCCCTGCCCTTGGGAGTGACTATTTTCAACCATGTTAAAAATGGTTCCCTGATCCCAGAGGTCAGAGGTGGGTTTGAGCTCCCTTTGCCTGGGTGATCTGCTCATAAATATATGTTTTGTTTCACTGATTTCCATCTCTTTCCAGTGTTTCTTCCCCACTGCCTTGCTCAACCACTCCCCCAATCATCATGGTTTCCTGTTCTATGCTTAGTCACTAAATTATGTCCAACCCTTTGCGACCCCATGGACTGTAGCCCGCTAGGCTCCTCTGTCCATGGGGGTTCTTCAGGCAAGAATACTGGGGTGGGTTGCCATGCCTTCCTCCAGGGGATCTTCCCAAGCCAGGGATCAAACCCAGGTCTCCAGCATTGATTGCAAGCAGATTCTTCACCAGCTGAGCTACCAGGGAAGCCCAGTTTCCTGTGATCACCTCTTAAGTAAACTGTATACCTGTCTCATGGACTGCTTCCCGGGGAAACCAAATGAACTGAACGCTCATTGGCATGTAACAGAGACCCTCCTTCTCCCTCACGTGTCTTTCAGGGCCTCTGTGTGTCAAGCAGATCCATTCTCCATGCGATTTAAGTCATGGCCAGGTCATCCCCAAATCGTTAGTTACTTTAGGACCCAAGCTTTCAGCTTATGGAGGCAGGCTGCCATGCAATGGTTAAAACCTTAGACTCCAGAGTACCTGGGTTCAAGTTCTGACTATGAGTTGCCAGTTGTATGACCTTGGGCATGTTACTAACCTTTCTCTTCTCCAGTTCTCTCATCTGAAAAACCTGTCTCCTAATAGTACTGTTCCTTGAGGTTGCCAAGAGGATTAAATGAGCTCACATTTGCAAAGCCTTCTGACCAGTGCCTGGCTCAAAACAGGTGTGAGAGAATGTTAAATAATTAAATTCCCATCTTGCCAACAAGAAACTAAAGCAAAGTTCAAATTTACTGACCAAGGTCATATAATGGAGACACTTAAGAACTGAAAACCCAAGTACAATGTGATATTTGTTACATTTCAATCAATTAAAAAAAAATGGAACCAAGTGCCCACATCTTAAAACATATTCTGTAATGAAGATTAGAAGATTTTTCTTTTGTATAATTACTAGGAGCTAATTAGTGGAAAGGCATAAGCAATTAAATATGTGGTACAAGTTAATTTGAAACAATATTAGCTTTATACATTTGAATTGCTTCATAACTTCATAGAAAAAAGTCCTATGGATAAACATTTCACTTGGATAATAAGTCAGCCTCTCCCTAACCCACTTTGCCCCAGCACTATAATCCTCAAAAATGTGAACAAGTTTTTTGTGGAGGAAAGCAAATCACTTTGCTCAGTTTCCATGGAACCATGTAGGAAAGGATTTAGGTTATATGTTGCTGGAAGGAATTCCATCCAGATGTAAGCCAGAGATTTTTCTGATTAATGCAGGGAATCAGGATTAAAGTTCACTCTATGTGGGATTTAAGTTAAGCTTGGAAAACATCCTTGTCCAAGAATGGATTCCCTACTAGACTATATTAGTGTCTAAAGTTCTACTATTAGAGGTTTATTTCTTTGTTAGTTTAATTCAAACAGTTCATCGAATATCATTTATGGAACAGTGACTGGGTTATACGCCAGATAAGACTTGTCTGTTTCTAAGTCCCACACAACATGCAAATATTTCTGAGCAGGTGACACATTATGCAGTTATCAACAATGAATATTTCAGTGGAGGTTGGCTTAATGGGCCTTTTTTCAACTGTGACAGGTGCCTGAGAATACAAGGGAATAAGTCACAAAGCTCAGGTGATGGACAGGGAGATGGTGGTGAAAAGGGCCAGTGTACATACCATGGCTCTAAAGGAAGGAATTTTGTTGGGCAGGTGTCATGGACCAGTGACTGTGCTAGGAATGCTGATCAGCCATTGTGATGGGCTCCCGAGGCAAACTTGAAGGTACAAAGAGGCAGGCAGAGGAGAGGGGCATTGCTTCACTCCATGTGGATCTAAGGGTCCTTGTTGGGCCAAAATGGGGAAAAATGGATACTCACCTCCCTTGCTTCACTTTTGTGTAGGAGAGTAACCCAGAAGATGGAAAATCTTTCTTTACCACATAGAATTCTTAATCAATGTAAATAGAAATTATTTGTAGAAATGAAGTTGCAGTTAGTGTTCAAGGTTACTAAATTACTTTCTACCATAAAAATGCATGTCCCATGACAATTGTAGGCTTATAAATATATCCTTGGTGGAGGAGAATTACTTAATGATATATAAGTACATCTATGTATCCTTGTATGAAGGTTCATAACTTTTACTTATCATACAGTGACCTGCTTAGAAGTACAAATTGGCATTATTGAAGTTAAATAATAACAAATATGGAAGAAACAAGAAGCTTTTTAATCTTCTTATCATTTGCACCTTCCCTTCCTCTCCCTCCCCATTTTGTGGTCGTTCATTCCATAGGCATTTATTGAACATTTACTGTAGGGCACTTAGCCTCCCCTGGATACCTCCCGTATCCTGCCCCCTGGGTATCAAAAGGATAACACACTTTTAGCATCTGTTTGAGATGCTATGATATCAAGCACCTGTTGTTTTTATTATTCAAAAAAGTGGACAGTTTCTCTTCTGATGAAAAACTGAGATCTGAGATCTTTTACCAATTACCTCATAGAACTCGTTTCCAAAAGATACAAGAAAAGCCAAATATCAATCCCAAAATATTTAAGGCATAGGGACTAATGCCAAACCGTTATTGCCAATTAAACTTTTAATCTTCCAAATTATTACACTCATTATTTATGACACTGGTTTTATTGCTACGAAGTCTATGATTTCTGTGATATGGCTTTATCTTGTAGCATTTGTTCAGCTTTTTTACAGACCACATCCTGTCAAGATTCAAATCTGGAGCCTGCCACTTAACAGCAAAATGACTTCAGCCAAATTATGTGACCTTTCGATCTCAGTTTCTTCCTCTGCAAAATGAGGATGATAAAATGTGTCATGCCAGGGGGCTGTGAGGAATATACTAATTAAACAAAATGATGTCCGGAAGGTGCCTGGCACAGCTCTGGGTACAGGATTCCTACTCGATTAGCACTGTTTACAATCCCATTCCCAAATTTGGAGGTTCCTGGGAGCCTTGCATTCTTGCTTCCTTTTTCTATGAGGTGTGAGTGGAGGGAGGCTGACAGCTCAGCTAACCCCTCCTCTGAGGTCATTTCCTACAGCTTTACAGGAGCTCCAAGTGCTACTCTTTTCCTTAAAGTTCCCCCTGAGCCCCTCTCCTCAAAGCTGTGTTTCTAAATCAGAAGAGAAAAGCTGGAGAAACTGCTCTCTCCCCATTTTACCATGGCAACCAGCTGTTTCTAGAGAAGCTTATCCCCTTTCCTCCTATCAACTGAAAATATGCTGTTTACAGTCACTCCCACCTTCTCTTCCCCACCCAGATGGGATCGTTTTAGCCATTTGGCTGAATCCTTTCTAGTTTCTACAAGAAATAAATACCTTTAGATGGAAACTCTGTTTATATTTTAATGTATTTTTGATCTCTGCCTCTTTGTCCATAAATGAAAAATAAGACAAAAATAAATAAATAAAGGTTTTGAGGCTAGCCAGGCTGTTTAAACAAGGCCATTAGTTGTAAATCTCTTCTTAAGATGGAGGGTTCCTAGCCTCTACATTCTGACACTGTGTGGAGCCTTGACTTCCACCATGTATCTGCTGCTGGACTTGTGTTCCAGGTGGGGCAGGATGGGGTGGCAGTCCATTCTCACAAGGGTCACGAGCTTGATGTGCAGCTTAGCCATCACTCTCTTGAGAGTCTACATCATTTTCGATCCAGGGACCCACATTTTCATTTTGCACAGGGCCCATGGATTAGGTAGCCAGTCCACTTCTAGGGCACCGCATGCGCCCCCCCCCAACCCCGCCCTGGGCTACCATCTGACCACCTGCTGCCTCTGTAAGCAATTTCCAGAACTGCTGTGGCTGCCACAGCAGGCCTTCCACCAAGACAATACTGAGATCAGACTTAAATACACTTTTATTGGAAACTCCACCTGGGGGTGGGGTGGGGGTTGAGGGTTGTCAATGGTTACTCAGTGCCCTTCCTGTTTGCACTGTTTTCATCTCTTTTAAACCCTGTAAAATGAAAATGGGAATAAGCAATAAAATACCAAAGTATGTTTGTTCACCCCAGCTTTCCAGTTGTAGTTGATTTAGCAAGGCAAGGCCACTTTTGATCAGCTTCCTTGTTACAGAGGAGCATGTGAGATGGATGCCAGGGTTTATCTAAAGGAAGAAAATTCACTGCCCCTCAGAGCTGCAAATGCCTCTTGTTTGAAGGATGACGTTTACTGTAAAACAAATATAATATTTCACCTGCCAGTTGCAGAATAAAAGCACATTACTTCCATCTCACTGGGTAGCACCCCCTGATAAGCTGGATGTGGAATCATTAAGATATTCTGAGTTGATGTATTCTGAGATCCTTTGTCAGAATACTCACCAATCTAAAAAAGCTTGGAGAAATGACAACTGGCTGAATTACTGAATTGGAAATAAAGACATGTAATCAGACATGTAATCAGATTACATGTAATAAAGACATGTAATCAGACCAGGAATCAGAAACTTGCATCAGGTAAACATTTTCTAATAAAGATCATGGTAATTTGATTCCACAACAAAAACACATGTACATGAGCATCCATGAGAATGTGCAGAGGATCCAACTCAGTGAAGGTGAAGGATTGCAGTACGGAAACTCTAGGGATGCCAGGAGGAACAATCAGCCACATCCCAGCAAATAAGACAAAGACTTACTTAAAATGAGATCCATATTTTCCTTTAAATTATTTTTTGGTTAATATGGGAAAGTTTGGAGTTGGAGTTGTGCTGCTCTTGTAATTGGAAAGAACAGCACTGACTCCATGTTGGATCTGTTTCTTTTACTGTAACTTTCATATATATATTTTTTTAAGGTGTAAAACAACAGAGTTTATTTATTTTTTATTTTATTTTATTTTTTTAACTTTACAATATTGTATTGGTTTTGCCATATATTAACTTTCATATTCTTTTGCTTTGAGTCAAGAATGTGGCTTATATCTGTGTTGATATAACACAGTGTTGTGAAGTGATTGTCCTCCAATTAAAAAAGAGAGAGAGAGAGAGAGAGAATAAGATGGCGGAGGATCAGGTGGATGTGCAGTACATCTCTCTCCACAGATACATCAGGAATACACCTTCAGACACAGAAGTGCATGCAGAGCACCAGCTGAGAGCAGACAGGAGTACCTGACCAGTGGAAAAAAATATAGAGAACCACACAAAACTCGAGATCAAGACCTGAGCCTTCGGAGTGGGAGCACTGACTCTAAGACCCTAGACTACCAGAGAGCTAACCCTAGGGAGTATCAAATAGTGAGAACTCCCCCAAAGGAAACCACTTGAATACAAGACCTGGCATCACCCAACCACCGGTAGCACCCTGTGCAGGATGCCTCATCTAAACAACAAACAAAGCAAAAATACAAACCCAATCATCAGCAGATAGGATTACCACCTCACTCAGCCTTGCCTATCAGAGGCAAAACAAACAAACAAGCTAAAAAGAAAAGCTCAGCACATATCTCACCCTACATGAAGCTTACACAAAACACTGAGCCAACCTTTTAGGAGGGCAGAAGCCCAAAGGAAGAAAGAATTCAACCCTGAAGACTGGGAAAAGGAGACCTCAAACACAGTAAGTTAAAAAAATAAAAATGAAAAGGCAGAGAAATACTACACAAATGAAGGAACAAATTAGAAACCCAGAAGTCCAAATAAATGAAGAGGAAGTAGGCAAATTACTTGAAAAAGAATTCAGAATAATGATAGTAAAGATGATCAAAAGCCTTGAAAACAAAATGGAGAAAATGCAAGAAGCAGTTAACAAAGATCTGGAAGAATTAAAGAATAAACATACAGAGACAAACTACACAATAACTGAAACTAAAAATACTCTGGAAGGAATCAATAGCAGAATATCTGAAGCAGAAGAATGAATCAGTGAGCTGCAAGATAAAATGGTGGAAATAACTTCTGAAAAGCAGAATAAAATAAAAAGAATGAAAAGAACTGAGGATAGTCTCATAGACCTCTGGGACAATATCAAATGCACCAATATTCAAATTATAGGGGTCCCAGAAGAAGAAGAGCAAAAGAAAGGGTATGAGAAAAATTTTGAAGAGATTATAGTTGAAAATTTCCCCAACATGGAAAAGGGAATAGTCAATCAAGTCCAAGAGGCACAAAGAGGCCCATATAGGATAAACCCAAGGAGAAACACACCAAGATACATACTAATTAAACTAACAGAGACTAAACAGAAAGAATATTAAAAGCAGCAAGAGAAAAGCAACAGGTAACATACAAGGGAAACCCCACCACTTAAGTCTTAAGTCTTTAAGGAAGTCTTTCATCTTTCAGCAGAAACTCTGCAGGCCAGAAGGGAATGGCAGGATATATTTAAAGTACTGAAAGGGAAAAATCTACAACCAACATTACTGTACCTGGCAAAGATCTCATTCAAAATTGATGAACAAATAAAAAGCTTTTCAGACAAGCTAAAGTTAAGAGAATTCAGTACCACCAAACCAGTTTTACAACAAATGTTAAACGGACTTTTATAGTCAAGAAATATAACAGAAGAAAAAAGATCTACAAAATCAACCCCAAACAATTAAGAAAATGGCAATAGGAACATATATATCAATAATTACTTTAAATGTAAATGGATTAAATGTTCCAACCAAAAGACACAGACTGTCTAAATGGATACAAAAATAAGACCCATATATGTGCTGTCTACAAGAAACCCACTTCAGACCTTAAGCCACATATAGACTGAAAGTTAGAAGATGGAAAAATATATTCCATGCAAATCGGAAGTAAAAAAAAAAAGCTGGAGTAGCAATCCTCATATCAGACAAAATAGACATTAAAATAAAGGATATTACAAGAGATAAGGAAGGACACTACATAATGATCAAGGGATCAATTCAAGAGGAAGACATAACAATTGCCAATATCTATGCACCCAACATAGGAGCACCTCAATACACAAAACAAACGCTAACAGACATGAAAGACAAAATTGACAGTAACACAGTAATAATAGGAGACTTTAACACTTCACTCACACCAATGGACAGATCATTAAAACAGAAAATTAATAAGGAAACACAAGTTTTAAATGATACATTAGATGAGGTGAATCTCATTGATATCTTCAGGACATTCTATCCAAATGCAGAAGAATACATACACCTTCTCAAGTTCACAAGGAATATTCTCCATGTTAGACTACATCTTGGGTCACAAATCAAATCTCAGTAAATTTAACAAAATTGAAATCATATCAAGCATCTTCTCCAACCATAACGGTTTGAGACTAGATATCAATTATAAGAAAAAAAAACTGTAAGAAAGAAAAACTCATGGAGATTAAACAATATGTTTCTAAATAACCAACAAGTTACTGAGGAAATCAAAAGGGGAATTAAAAAATTTTTAGAAACAAATGACAATTAAAACACAACAACTCAAAACCTATGGGATGCAGCAAAAGCAGTTGTAAGAGGGAAGTTTATAGCAATACAATCCTACCTCAAGAAATAAGAAAACCATCGAATAGACACCCTAAGTTTATACCTAAAACAACTGGAAAAAGAAGAACAAAACCCCCCAAAATTAGTAAAAGGAAAGAAGTCATAAAGATCAGAGCAAAAATAAATTAAAAAGAAATGAAAGAAACAATACTAAAGATTAATAAAAACAAAAAGCTGATTCTTTGAGAAGATAAACAAAATTGACAAGCCTTTATCCAGACTCATCAAGAAAAAAAGAAGAATCAAATCAACAAAATTAGAAATGAAAAAGGAGAGGTTACAAGAGACAATGTAGAAATACGAAGGATTGTAAGAGACTATTATGAATAACTATATGGCAATAAAATGGATAACCTGGAAGAAATGGACAGATTCTTAGAAAAGTTCAATCTTCTAAGACTGAACCAGCAAGAAATAGAAACTATGAGCAACCCAATTACAAGCACTGAAATTGAAGCTGTGACCAAAAATCTCCCCCCCAAAACAAAAGCCCAGGACCAGATGGCTTCACAGGAGAATTCTATCAAACATTTAGAGAAGAGCTAATGCCTATTCTTCTAAGTCTTTCAAAAAATTGCAGAGGAAGGAACACTTCCAAACTCAGTCTACATGGCCACCATCCCCCTGATAGCAAAACCAGACAAAGACAACACAAAAATGAAAACTACAGGCCAATATCACTGATGAACATAGATGCAAAAATCCTCTACAAAATTTTAGCAAACAGAATTCAGCAACACATCAAAAAGCTCATACACCATGATCAAACTGAGTTTATTCCAGGGATACAAGGATTCTTCAAAATACACAAATCAATCAACATGATATACCATACTAACAAATTGAAATGTAAAAGCCATATGATAATCTCAATAGATGTAGAAAATGCCTTTGAGAAAATTCAGCACCCATTTATGAACAAAACTTCAAAAAATGCCCATATGTGATAAGTCTACAGTAAACATTATTCTCAGTGGTGAAAAGCTGAAAGCATTCCCCCTAAGTTCAGGAACAAGACAAGGGCATCCACTTTCACCACTATTATTCAACATAGTACTGGAAGTCCTAAATACAGAAATCAGAGAAGAAAAAGAAATAAAATGAATCCAGATCAGAAAAGAAGAAGTAAATCTCTCACTGTTTGAAGATGAATGACATGATACTATACATAGAAAACCCTAAAGATAGTATCAGAAAATTACTAGAGCTAATCAGTGAATTTAGCAAAGTTGAAGGATACAAAATCAATACACAGAAATCACTTGTATTTCTATATAGTAACAATGAAAAATCAGAAAGAGCAATTAAGGAATCAATCCCATTCACCAATGCAACAAAAAGAATTAAATATCTAATTAAATAAGTAAACTTATCTAAGGAGACAAAAGAACTGTACACAGAAAATTATGACACTAATGAAAGAAATCAAAGATGACATAAACAGATGGAGAGATATTCCATGTTCTTGGGTAGGAAGTATCAGTATTGTAAAAATGATTATACTACCAAACACAATATACAGATTCAATGTGATCCCTATCAAATTACCAATGACATTTTTCAAAGAACTAGAACAAAAAATTTCACAATTCATGTGGAAACACAAAATACCCCGAATAGCCAAAGCAGTCTTGACAAAGAAGAATGGAGCTGGAGAAATCAATCTTTCTGACTTTAGATTATACTACAAAGCTACAGTCATCAAGACAGTATGGTACTGGCCCAAAAACAGAAATATAGACCAATGGAACAAGATAGAAATACCAGAAATAAACCCATGCACCTATGGGTACCTTATTTTTGAGAAAGGAGCCAAGGATATACAATGGGGCAAAAACAGACTCTTCAGTAAATGGTGATGGGGAAACTGGAAAGCTACATGTAAAAGAATGAAATTAGAACACTTCCTAACGCCATACACAAAGATAAACTCAAAATGGATTAAAGACCTAAATGTAAGACCAGAAACTATGAAACTCTTAGAGGAAAACATAGGCAGAACACTTAATGACATAAATCAAAGCAAGATCCTCTATGACCCACCTCCTAGAGTAACAGAAATAAAAACAAAAGTAAACAAGTGAAACCTGATTAAACTTAAAATCTTTTGCACAGCAAAGGAAACTATAAGCAAGGTGAAAAGGCAGACCTCAGGATGGGAGAAAATAATAGCAAATGAAACAATTGACAAAGGGTCAATTTCCCAAATATACAAGCAGCTCATACAACTCAACACCAGAAAAACAAACAACACAATCAGAAATTGGGAAAAGACCTAAAGAGACATTTCTCCAAAGAAGACACACAGATGGCTAACAAACACATGAAAAAGTTGCTCAACATTGCTCATTATTAGAGAAATGCAAATCAAAACAACAATGAGATATCACCTCACACTGGTCAGAATGGCCCTCATCAAAAAGTCTACAAACAATAAATGCTGGACAGGGTGTGGAGAAAAGGAAACAGTCTTGCACTGTTGGTGGGAATGTAAATTGATACAGCCACTATGGAAGATAGTGCAGAGATTCCTTAAACAACCAGGAATAAAGCCACCATATGACCCAGCAATCCCACTCCTAGGCATATACCCTGAGGAAACCAAAATTGGAAAACACACAGGTATCCCATTGGTCATTGCAGCACTATTTACAATAGCTAGAACATGGAAGACCTAGATGTCCATTAAGAGATGAATGGATAAAGAAGTTGTGGTACATATATACAATAGAATATTATTCAACCATAAAAAGGAACAGCTTTGAGTCAGTTCTAATGAGGTGGATGAACCTAGAGCCTATTAGGCAGAGTGAAGTAAGTCAGAAAGAGAAAGATAAATATCATATTCTAATGCATATATATGGAATCTAGACAAACGGTACTGAAGAATTTACTTACAGGGCAGCAATGGAGAAACAGACTAGAGAATAGACTTACAGACATGGGGAGAGGGGAGGAGAGGGTGAGACATATGGAAAGAGTAATGTGGAAACTTACATTACCATATATTAAATAGATAGCCAACGGGAATTTGCTGTAGGTTCAGGAAACTCAAACAGGGGCTCTGCATCAACCTAAAGGAGTGGGATGGGGAGAGAGACGGGAGGGAGGTTCAGAAGGGTGGGGATATATGTATACCTATGGCTGATTCATGTTGAGGTTTGACAGAAAACAGTAAAATTCTGTAAAGCAATTCTCCTTCAATAAAATAATTAATTAATTAATTAAAAAAAAGAATGTGACTTACAGCCTGAAATACACAGAATAGCCCATCCTCAAGGATCTGACCTTTGAAGAGGTAACAGTTTTCCATTCATGTAGAGATTAAAAGTTTCAGAACAGATAATAACATTTGTGCTGTTGGAGGTTTATAGGAACATCATGACCTGACCTAGGTGGACAGCGGCAAGAACAAAGGATTCCAACATCTAGAGGTTTGCAACAACCAACCATGCCCCTCCTTCATCTTCCCTTTAAAAATGTTTTGCTGAAACCCTTCTGGGAGTTTGGGGTTTGGGGAGCATGAGCCATCTATTCTCCTTGCATGGCCCTCCAATAAACCTTCCTCTGCTCCAAATCCCAACATTTCAGTATTTTTGGTTTCACTGTGCATAGGACACGTGAACTCGCACCTGGTAACACTATGATTGCATGTTAAACTGGTGGACTTTTTTACTTGCTCCTTATGGATGTAAGTTTTTCTTTGTTCATTATTTTCTATTTATTGGGCGTTAAATCATTCCAGGGGAGGGTTGATGCTGATTGCATTTGATTACATTTTAATCTTATGACTATTGGAAAAACCAGGTGTTCCGTTCAGTTCAGTCACTCAGAGGTGTCTGACTCTTTGTGACCCCATGAACCACAGCATGCCAGGCCTCCCTGTCCATCACCAACTCCTAGAGTTTACCCAAACTTATGTCCATTGAGTCGGTGATGCCATCCAACCATCTCATCCTCTGTCGTCCCCTTCTCCTCCTGCCCTCAATCTTTCCCAGCATCAGGGTCTTTTCAAATGGGTCAGCTCTTCACATCAGGTGGCCAAAGTATTGGAGTTTTAGCTTCAACATCAGTCCTTCCAATGAACTGTATATTGCTCATTTCAAATCAATTTTCTCCACCGTTTTTTTCAGTAACACAAATCTAATCTGGTAGCTTAGCAATTGGAAACTCATCAGTAGCTTCAACTAATTCCAGTTGCTCCTGGAATTAGTCTAGAATCCTCTATCTGCCAGCAATGAACAGCAGGTTTAGGTCTGTCTTCTTCCCTTAATTCTTAACTTTATTATTCATTTTGCTTGTGAGTCTCCAGTGAAGGCATCAGATATATTCCTTTCCACTTCTACAATTCCTGTCTCCATCTGCAGTGCTGTGAGAAGGGGCCATATGTGCTGTGTTCATTCTTTATCCACATAACCTACCACAGTACCTGGCCGAAAGAGGGTGCTCATTAAAATAATATTTTTAAATGAATCAATAACTGAGTATAGCAAAGAACCTTACACAGTAATACTGGGAGCTGAAGCTCAATCATTATCCAGATAATAATCTAATATTAGATTGGATTAAAGTGTATTAGATTAGCAGAGGAAAATGGGGGTCAATGGAAAGAATTTAATGTTTAAGACAGAGGATAGTAGTTTTTTAAAATCTATTTTCCTCCAGCTAATTTGTTTTATGAAATTAATTTTAATGGAATTTTAATTTTATCAAATATTATTTATGAAAGTAACACATGAAAGCATTTGCTTTTAAGTGTTTTTAGCAACCCACTCCAGTACTCTTGCCTGGAAAATCCCATGGGTGGACGAGCCTGGTAGGCTACAGTCCATGCGGTCGCTAAGAGTCGGACATGACTGAGTGACTTCACTTTCACTTTTTCATTTTCATGCATTGGAGAAGGAAATGGCAACCCACTCCAGTGTTCTTGCCTGGAGAATCCCAGGGACGGGGGACCTGGTGGGCTGCCGTCTCTGGGGTCGCACAGAGTCGGACACGACCGAAGCGACTTAGCAGCAGCAGCAGTAGCAGCAGTGGGGTCCTACGTCTATTTTGTCCACCTTCCCCAAGCTCCAGAGGTAACGGCTGTAACCAAGTTTTCTGTGCATCTTTCTAGAATTTTCTGCTTGTGTGGTTTTCCTCTATGGTGATCTACAGAAACTCCCCCCAGGGTATTG
This sequence comes from Bos taurus, assembly GCF_002263795.3. NCBI lineage: Eukaryota > Metazoa > Chordata > Mammalia > Artiodactyla > Bovidae > Bos > Bos taurus. Next base: position 6,404,401 of record NC_037340.1, on the reverse strand, counting down.
CTCCATCCCCGCTCCTGCTACTGTGCAGCCACAGAACAGGAGCAGGAGGCACTGGTGGCTGCATGTTGGGCTGGGGGCTTGAGGTGTCACTGCTTTAGCACGTGGGGTCTTCCTGGACCAGGGATTGAACCCGTGTACCCTGCATTGGCAGGCAGATTCTTAACCACTAGACCACCAGAGAAGTCCTCACTTTTGGTTTACTAAGGAACATTGGGATAGCTTGATACAGCAACCTGTCAACTCAGAGTCAAAGAGATTTAGCTAGGGATGGCCCCCTCCCGCAAAAGATTATACAACATTTCCTAGAATTAACACACAATTAGGGAACTATTAGGTTAATTTGATGAATGATTTGTGTTATAATTTATATCACCAAACTATCATTTTTTATGCTTATAATTTAGTTTAGAAATAAAAAGAAATGTTTTCCTTTATGTTTTGACTTATAGATAGATTTACATTGTAATTTATATTACTGTGCTGGTTGTTAAGTTTTTAAATATTATCCTTGAGTTATCACTTTATATATAACACTGCAGTAGGTCTGTCACTTGTTCCTATACAGTTTTAGTGAGTTGCCTAATATGTTTATGCTGCAGTTTCCTATTCTATAAAATGGGATGGATGATAGTATGTACCCCTTAGGGTTATTGAATGAAATTACTGTATGTAAAAAGTCTTGGTACTCTCTGCCCTTTGGTTGGAACTGATTAAATTCAATTATAGTATTTTCATTAACCCAAGTAGTTGCTTCCTTACATCACCTGCAAGTATGTGTCTTGGGAAAGGAAATATTCTCTAGAGCTACAGTGATATTCCCCCTCAAGCTGAAAATTAATAGACTTTTCAGAATTAAACTCTAATTATAATGGACTGGGGCAGAGATAACAGACATTGTAGTGATATCCAGAGCCCCCAGATCTGTCTGGAACTTGATGAAACACAGAAATGTATTTAAAAAAATGACTTTACCCACCAGGGAAGGGGGGGGGTCAGTCGCAGAAGTATCAGAAAAAGAGCTCACTCGGCATGACAGTCTCTAAGCCCATCCGTGTTGCTGCAGATGGCATTATCTCATCTTTTTAATGGCTGAGTAATATTTCATCGAATATATATACCACATCATCCTTACCCGTTCATCTGGCATTGGAGATTTCAGTGGACCTAGGGATTTTCATGCTGAGTGAAGTAAGTCAGAGAAGCAGAAATAGCATATGGCATTCCTTATACGTGGAATCTAAAAAGAAACCATACAAATGAAATTGTCTATAAAGCAGAAACAGACTCACAGACTTAGAGAATGACCTTACGGTTTCTAGGTGTAAGTGGTGGCGGGGGGAGAGATAAATCGGGAGTTTGGGACTGCCATATACACACTGAGTGCCTGCTAGTCACTTAGTTGTATTAGACTCTTTGGGACCCTATGCACTCCACCCTTGCAGGCTTCTCTGCTCATGGAAATTTTCGGTCAATTATATTGGAGTGAATTGCCATTTCCTTCTCCAGGGGATCTTCCTGACCCAAGGATCGAAACCAAGTCTCCTGAGTCTCTTGCATTGCATGCAGATTCTTTGCGGGTATATTCTTTACCAGCTGAGCCATCAGGGATTCTCCAATATACACACCACTATTTTTAAAATAGATACTCAATAGGGAGATAACTGTTAATGCACAGGGAAGGAACTCTGTTTGATATTCTGTAATAAACTAAATGGGAAAAGAATCTGAAAGAGAATAAAAATATGTATAACTGAATCACTTTGCTGTACATCTGAAACTACATTGTTAACCAGCTATGCATGTGTGCAGTTGTGTCTGACTCTTTGTGACCCCATGGACTGTAGCCCACCAGGCTTCTCTGTCCATGGAATTTCCCAGGCAAGAAACCCACCGGAGAGGGTTGCCATTTCCTTCTGCAGGGGATCTTCCCAACTCAGGGATCAAACAGGAGTGTCCTGTATTGGCAGGTGGATTCTTCACCACTGGGCCACCTGGGAAGCCCCTAACCAACTATACTTCAATATAAAACAAAAATTTTTTTAATGTGATTAAAATAAAAAGAAACCTACCAGGGGGAATTATCCTAGCCTGGAATAAGTCATCTATGTACCTATTGATTCGGGGGCTGATGTTGGCTGAGGTTGAAATTTTAAAACTGGCCATAAAGGTTTTTTAAAGAAGAGGTTTTTGGAGAAAAAGCCTGTAGGAAGTGAGGCAGGGTGGCTTGGGGAGTTTCTGGAGGAGACACAAATGGAGGGAATACAGAGTTTGCAGCCTGGGCTGCGGCAGGATTGCCTGGGAACTGGGGCTGAGTGGAAGAGTGGAACAGGCAGCCCCTCTAAGATGGGAACCTGGAGGCTCAGTGGTAAAGAATCTGCCTGCCAATGCAGGAAACACAGGAGATGCAGGTTCGACCCCTGGGTGGGATGATCCCCTGAAGGAGGAAGTGGCAACCCACTCCAGAATCCTGGTGGGCTGCTGTCCAGGGAGCTGCAAAAGAGTTGGACCTGACTGAGTGACTGAGCACGGCACCAGCTAAGGCGGGCACCCACTAACAGGGCATGGGCTTCTATCTGAGGACTTTAAACAGGTAAAGAATGTGACCTGAGGGTTTAGCAGAATCCAGAGTCCTTCTGTCTGTACAGAGGCAGGAGTGTGAGGTGCAGGTGGGAAAGCAAGAGATGAAGCTGTTACAAAGCCAGGATGATACCTGGGATAGACAGGTGAATGTAAAGGAAAATTGTTTTCATTTGTTGACTTTGTACATCAATATCTCATGGACTTTATCATTAGGAATCAGCATCCAGCGCGTACGCATTTAGAATCATCCACCCAATTCTACAGCAGGTGTGACTTCAGAGGGAAGTGCTCCCTTGTGCAAGTTGTAATTTGTTCTCTTATGTAACTCAATTTAATTTCCAGTTAGGGAACCGTTAACCCCAGTTAAATTTAATCCCAAGGTAAATTTAAACAGCATTTTCTAAGGTGGGTCTGGGCTTTCTCATTCCACTTAGGGATTTTGCCTGCTTCTTTTTCACAGTGAGTATTTCCTGCCTGTAGCTTCCTACCCCTGTACTTGCATTATCTGGGATGTTCTTGGCTGTCACTGCTTTCCCATGATAGTATCACTAAAATTGCCTTTCTATCTAGACTTCGGACACTGTTCTCTTATATTCTGGGTCCTCTGCCTATCAGAAGGTCTTCCCATCTGTTTCCATCTCACCTGGACATTGTCCCTGGGTGGAGAGAAACCACTGGTTTTATTCTCTCAATTTTCCTAGAGAGTTTTACACATCATTTTCTATGGAAATTTTATCCAGATTGGTGAAGAAAGGAAACTTAAATAGTTTTTTTAAAAAAAATTTTATATCTCTGCCACACCCTTCAAAGTTCCATGTATGTATGTTCAGGTATGTGTGTGTGTGGTACCTGTATATCAAATACCAATGAGCAACAGAAGTAATAAACTCCTGATAAAAGCAACACCATGGATAAATTCCACCCCAGACAGTAGGCTAACATCCTGTTGGATGGCACCTAAATAAAACTCTAGACAATACGAACTAATCTATAGAACAGACATCAGATCCCTGTTTGTGCATGGATGGGGCAGAAAAGAGTGATTTTAAAAGGTCATGAGGAAATTTGGGGGGATGAAGGACATGTTCATTATTATGATTGTGATGACAGTTTTATGGATTGTCTACATATGTTAACACATGAAATGGCATGATTGAAATATATGCAGTATATGCATATCAATGATAACTCAACAAAGTGATTAGAAATTAAATACTTAAAAGGCACCCTCTTAGGGCAACTGTGTGGTTTTGAGTAGCAACACAGGAGCTATGAAGACCTGTCTCTTGATGTCTACATCTCAAGGCTCTAGTTCATCTATAATGGACTCCACAGGGGAAAACTCTTTTTTTTTTTTTCCCAATTCTATATGAACTTTAGTGATTGGAAGATGGAGGGGAAAGAGTATATTGTCTTGTGCTTGCAGATTGAGAGGTCTGGGCTGTGGGGACTGCAGATGGAGAGATCAATTGTCTGATCTCGCTGCTCTGCCACCTCCCCAGCACTCACGGTCCTCGTTTCTGTGAAGGCCATCCATCCCTCTTGTCCTGTTCAGTGCCTTGTGAATGCCTTGTTGTTGTTCAGCAGCTTAGTCATGTCCAACTCTTTGCAATCCCACGAACGGCAGCATACCAGCCTTCCCTGTCTTTCACTATCTCCTGGAGTTTGCTCAAACTCATGCCCATTGAGTTGGTGATGCCATCCAGCCATCTCATCCTCTGTCACCCCCTGCCCTCAATCTTTCCCAGCATCTTTTCCAGTGGATTGATTCTTTACATCAGGTGGTCAAAGTATTGGAGCTTCAAATTCAGCATCAGTCCTTTCAATGAATATTCAGGGTTGATTTCCTATAGGACTGCCTGGTTTGATCTTCTTGCTGTCCAAGGGACTCTCAAGAGTCTTCTCCAGCACCACAATTTGAAAGCATCAATTCAGCACTCTCTGGTTGCTTCAAAACCCTACTCTACGCAAATCCAGTGATGCCCAGCTTCTCAGCCAGCTGCAGGGGCAGGGTCCGCTGGGCTGAGGTTTGGTGCAGTGAACCACACCCTCTGTGACAGCTGGTCCATGGAGACCATGGGGTCTTTGTTCATGGTCATCTCCCAGGTTGTGGGGTTTTACAGAGGGCAGGTCTGTCCAGCTCTAACTTGTACATCAGAAAGTGTCATCATTGTGAGCTGCGGATTCTCCTGGAGGTGAAGAGCTAGGTGTGCTGCATCTTTCTGACCAGCCTTGGGAAACAGGGTCACACTTTCTCATTCATCCTTTGTTGATGAAGAGACTGTTGGGTCTTCCAGTTGCCCAATCTAGTGGTCTTGGAGGCCACAACCATATACTCCCTTATGGACTCATAAGGCTCAGTAGAGCCTTCCACTGGTCCACCCAGAGCTGGGGATGGGACAGCTTGTGATATGCACTGGCTGCTTTGCTTTTGTGGATAGCCATGCAGGGGACGACCAGGAGTCAGCACACACCTGGAAGACGTATGCCAGCAGCTCTAGGTTGATGGGCAGCCGAAGGGTGCTCCCTGGCTCCACTCCACCTTCTCCTCCAAGCTCTGTTTTGAAAAACAAAGACTAAGAATTACCTTTTCTCTTTTTGTTGCCTTGTTTTACAGTCATATTGATGAGGCAGAAATGATTTAAGCACCAGGGATGGGGGGAAAAAGATGGTGAGCAAGGAAGAGGGAAGCAAGTCAGTTTATTTTCGATGATATTATTCCGCCGCTGACTTTTTCTTCAAGGTTGAGGAAAGCTGCTAAACCTTCTTTAATAACAACATCAAGGCTCTGTCACTGTTGGAAGCCTCCAGAACTAGACCCTTGAGAATTGCCTTAGCACCACAGAACTTCCTACGGGATGGGAGCTCTCCTAAATTTTGCCAGAAGGACAGTTTGTGTTTGCAACATCATGGGAGTGTTGCTACAATTATAAATCCCCAAAGCAGAAGTTGGCCTCCTTTCTAAATGCCATTTTGACATTCCTCTATATATAAGATCTAGAAAATTGAGTGATAAAAGTAATCTTTATTGGTTTATTAGTGCAAAATTCCTGGTGCAAACTTTAGCTTGAGAACCCTGGGGAGAGCTCTGGGTTATAGGAGAGGAAAGAAAAAAGTGTTCTAAATATAAGCATCACCTTGATTCTATTTTAAAAGAACTTTGAGGCTTGAGTGACCTCAATCTAACTCCTATCCTAAATTTTCACTGAAGTATTTGATTAAATTGAGCTTCTAATCACCCAGAAGATACTTTCCTGGATCATGGCCATGGCTGACAGAGGTGGGGGTGAAGGAAGTGGGGCGATGTTGAAATATTTATTTCCCAAATCCACTATCTAGGACAAGTAAGTAGTTTGGGGAGAATTCTAGCAATTTTAGTTACAATTCATAAAAGCTTTCATTGAACTATAATATACACACAGAAAAATATACTTATCATAAGTGTATAACTTGATATACTTTCAGAAATCAAGCACACCCATGTAACCAGAACCTAGATAAAAACAAAACAAAACAAAAACAGCATTTTCAGACTTCTAGGACCACACACACACACACACACACACACTTCTGGTTACTACCCATCTGGTCCTCCTATGGGACTAACCACTATTCTGACTTCTAATACTACAGATTAGTTTTGCCTGTATTGGAGTATTAAATAAATAGAACTGTGCATCTGTTTATTGTTTCTTGCTTCTCTTGCTCAATATTATGTTTATGAGGTTCATCTATGTTGCATATGACAGTGGTTCATTTATTCTCATTGCCACTGTGTGAACACATTGCATTGATTTTTCAGTCCATTCTGTTGTCGATAGACATTTGATTTGTTTCCAGATTTTAGCACTTATCAGAAAAGACTTCTATCGGGACTTTGGTGGTTCAGTGGCTAAGACTGCATTTCCAAAGCAGGGAGCCTGGGTTCAATTCTTGGTCAGGGAATGATACCCCATGTGCTACAGCTAAGTGTTCACATGCCACAGCTAAGATCTGGCACAGTCAAATAAATAACTTTTTAAAAAAAGTTATTTTTTTAAACTTTTAAAAAAAGTTTCTATGGAATTTTTATGTGTGAACATAGTCCACACAACTGTTAACTGGTAATTAGTATATTTACATGTATGAAGTGTGTGTTTCAGCCTTTCACCAATTTTTCTTTTATTGGGTGATCTGTCCTTTTCAAATTGATGAATAGGAGTTGTTATAGATTTGAACATGAGCCCTCCATTAGACACATATATTGCAAATAACTTCTCTTCTTCTCTGGGTTGGCAACTTTTGAAAATCAGGAGATTCCTAGTCCTCATCTTATGGTTATAGGCTCTGTGATCTTGGGACATTTACCTATTTTCTTGATCAAAATGTTCTAATCAGTAAAATGACAGTTCAATTTCTTGAGTTTTACTTTTCTCTTGAGCTGTATTACATACATCCTTTTGCGAAGGTTGAGTACAATTGTAAATTAAAATTTTGAGGCTCCTCTCAGCTGGCTCCAACTGGATGAGGAGAAAGGAGAGTTCCAGTGGACGCAGGTGGCAGTTTTGCAAAACACGCCAACCCGTTCCCTTCCTCCTCCTGTTCTAAATCGCTAGCCATTTAGGAAGTGGCTTTGAGAGTTCTGTACTTTGGAAGGAATTCCCATGAGGGAAAATCTATTTCACATGCCTGATGATAATGATCATTTCTGAGTTCTGCTTCACTGGAGTCTCTCTTCTTAAACATTTTACCTGCAGCCTTGACTATTTCCTGCTTGACTTGAAGAAGCTGACCTCTGCCATATTGTTGCCAAAGTAAGCATCTACAACAGTATTGACACCTGCTTAATAGATTATTTTAAAAACTGCAAAGAAGATCCTAGCAAAAAATGAGATTTAAGTGGTGATTGTGGTAGAATATGTGTGTGGAATTGTACTTCCTTAATTTCTCTGGTCTCAAGTTGACCTTCTGAGAGGTTATTATCCACATTTCTTCATAAAGATGCCCAAGAAATCAGTGTAAGTCAACAAACTCAAGTAGAGGCTGGAGTGAGACAGGACTGGTTTTAAATATTAATTCTTCATCAAGTTGTATGACTTCTCTATTTTTCCTGTCTGTGAAGATAGAGATGATGCCTTCAGTCTTCGGGATGGCTTTGAAGATTATGGATCTGTACTGACTAACAAGACAGCCATTAGCACTCATGGCTCATCCAAACTGAGATGTGCTATAAGTTTAACTAATGTATTGGATTTTAAAGACTTGGTGTCATCGGTTTCATGTGGATTACACGTGGAAATGATACTACTTTGTATATACTGTGTGAAAATACAGTACGAAATTTCATATCATCTGTTTCTTTTTGCTTTTTAAAACACAGCTATTAGAGAAATTTTAAATTATATAAGTGCTTAGTCACTCAGTCGTGTCTGACTCTTTGCGACCCAATGGGATGTAGCCTGCCAGGTGTCTCTGTCCATAGGATTTTCCCAGGCAAGAACACGGGAGTGGGTTGTCATTTCCTCCTCCAGGCGATCTTCCCAACCCAGGAATCAAACACAGGGTCTCCTGTGTCTCCTGCATAGGCAGGCAGATTCTTTAACACTGAGCCACCTGGGAAGCCCTTGAATTATTTATGTATGTGGCTCATAATATATTTCTATTGGACAGCATCCTTTAGGTTTTGGCTTATAAGAGCCATATTTTTGGCTGTGAGTTCACCACTATCCCACTTAGAGGGGTAGGTTCTGCTTGTTCCACTGTTAGGGAACAGAGGAAGGGAGGGAGGCTTCACATCCCCATCTCCCAGGAAAAAATTCCACGTCATCCACCCTCTGTTCAGGGACATTTAAGGAATCAAGAGAAGACCATCGGCATTAACGCTTCTCCTGCTTATCCTGGACCTCATCATGGAAGGTTCTTTCTCTATTTTCCACTTTAAGTGCAGCTCCCCACCCCCTGGCCCATCTTTCTTCTGGCTCAAGAAGACCCACAGATGCTTCACTCCCCTGACTTTCCAGCAACCTCATGCTTACTTTGTCTCTGAGAGACGAAAAAGTGACTAGTAGGATATTCACTAGGCCCTTAGGCCTTTAAATGTGCTTCTGCTCTGTGTGCCTGGGGAAGAATCTCTGCTCTCAACATGAGAGGAGAGGGGAAGCATTAAAAACACAGAGAATATTCTGATTTATAATCTAGAAATAATGTTGCTACATAGCGATCTTTTATAGAAAGATGATCATGTGTCAAGAGTAATATAGGAAACAGGCCAAGGGAATTTACTATGGTGACATTTTTATCCCCCTTTTACAGATGAGAGACTGAGGCTTGAAATCTCTTGGTATCTTCTTATGCTAAGATTCCAACTCTGAGACATGACTCTGCTGCAGCTGCTGCTGCTAAGTCGCTTCAGTTGTGTCTGACATAGACGGCAGCCCACTAGGCTCCTCTGTCCCTGGGATTCTCCAGGCAAGAATACTGGAGTGGGTTGCCATTTCCTTCTCCAATACATGAAAGTGAAAAGTGAAAGTGAAGTCACTCAGTCGTGTCCGACTCTAGCAACCCCCTGGACTGCAGTCTACCAGGCTCCTCCATCCATGGGATTTTACAGGCAAGAGTACTGGAGAGGGGTGCCATTGCCTTCTCCAGAGACATGAGTCTAGAGCATCCCAATTTAGTAAGTACACTTCATTGCACTAAATAAAGAATCCAGTAGGTTATGAAGCACATAGTAAGGACTTCATACGTGGTAGCCTTTAGTTACTATGATAGTCACTTTTCTTATTAACAGGGCCCCAAAAGAAAGTTGGCCTTTCAGCCCAGTTCCAAACCTCTTTTCCCCATCTCCTCAACCTCCAAGGCCACTCTTAATCCCAGTTGTCCGTTTTGATAACCAGAAGTGGTGCATAATTTCAAACACCTGCAGCTCCCTCTGTTCCTTAGGGGCTACCTGAAGTGTTGGCAGAGCCTGAGGCCACGTGAAAACTTGGTGAGGAGTGCAGTGGTTGACTGGGAAATCTCCCAGAAGCATGGGAGTGGGTGGCGACATGGTGTCACATTTGTCATTTCTGTCTTCTGCCCACTGTACTCCCACAACTCAGGGGTCTCCGTCACTGAGTCTGTCCTCCTCGGTTGTCCCCTCCCCCCAACTTATGCTCTGGATCTTCCTATCTCCTTTAAAAGAAATCTACTTTTCTACTAATTTAAGCCTTTACAATAAAGAGTAGGGCACAATCCCCAGGGGCGTTGAGTTTATAATAGGGAATTAACTCCAGAGATGGTCTTCCCTCATCTACCTTTTCTTTTTTTTTAATTTGTTTTTTAATTGGAATATAGTTGCTTTTCAGTGTCGCGTTAGTTTCTGTTGTACAACAGCATGAATCAGCTGTATATATATCCACATCCGCTCCCTCGCCAGCCTCCTGCCCACTTCCCCCGCCCTCCATTCCACCCCTCTAGATCGTCACGGAGCCTCAAGCTGAGCTCCTGTGCTGTCCGGCAGCTTTCTGCTAGCTGTCTGTTTTACACACGGTGATGTATATATGTCAGTGCTACTCCCTCAGTTTGTCATCCCCCTTCTTCCAGATGGAAGGAGTGTAGCCCACTCTCTACCTCTGCTTCTCTGCTCCTGCCATGCAAATAGGTTCCTCACTACCCTATTTCTAGGGACTTTCTTGGTGACTCAGACAGTAAAGAATCTGCCTGTGACGCAAGAGACCTGGGTTAGATCCCTGGGTTGGGAAGATTCCCTGGAGAAGGAAATGGCAACCCACTCCAGTATTCTTGCCTGAAAAATCCCATGGACAAAGAAACGTGGCAGGCTACAGTCCATGGGGTCGCAGAGTCACACACGACCGAGCAACTTCACTTTCAGTACCCTATTTCCAGATTCCATAATGTATGCATTAATATATGATATTTGTTTTCCTCTTTCTGACTTACTTCACTCTGCATGACTGACTCTAGGTTCAGTCACATCACTACAAATGACCCAATTTCATGCCTTTTTATGACCGAGTAGTATTGCATTGTATATATGTACCACAACTCTTTATCCATTCATCTGTTGATGGACATCTAGATTGCTTCCATATCCCAGCTATTATACATAGTGCCACAAAGAACATTGCCGTACACAAGTCTTTTTGAATTATGGTTTCTCAGGATATATGCCCAGGAGTGGGATTGCCTTTTCTATCAGTTAAATGTCATGGACTCTCATAGGACTGGAGGAGGGGGAGCAGTAAGGAGGAATGGGAAGAGAGGAGAATAGAATATCTGGAGGCAATCAACCTTTCCCTGGATGCCCCATCACACTGCATCCACCTCTTGATGGAGCCTATGTTAGTAACAAACAGCTGGAAGTCCTGCTGCTGCTGCTAAGTCGCTTCAGTCATGTCTGACTCTGTGTGACCCTATAGATCGCAGCCCATCAGGCTTCCCCGTCTCTGGGATTCTCCAGGCAAGAACACTGGAGTGGGTTGCCATTTCCTTCTCCAATGCATGAAAGTGAAAAGTGAAAGTCGCTCAGTCGTGTCCGACTCTTCGTGACCCCATGGACTGCAGCCTACCAGGCTCCTCCGTCCATGGGATTTTCCAGGCAAGAGTACTGGAGTAGGGTGCCATTGCCTTCTGCAGCAAATCCCAAACAGATTTTAAATGTTCATTTGTGGGGCTACTCTTACATTTGGACTCGTAGTAGAATCCATTTTCTTTCCATAACTGAGATGATTTGGAAAACAGACATTGTCCTTCAGATATTCTTTATAACATGGCATAAACACAAAGCTCTGATATTTGTTTGAAATATTCCAAAAGCCTCCATAAAGGACGGGAAAAGTGTGGAAATGGCATGAATTAGAACAGGCTATAATCCTCTGAATGTACAGTCTGTCCTCAGCCTTGCTGTTTTGCAAAAAGCATATAAAATTTATGCCCTCAGATTTATCAGTTTAAAATTGTGAGCTGTGTGTTAGGCCAGCAGAGTAAAATATTGAAGGCATCACTGTGATGGGTGAGTGGGGGTGGGGCTGCAATATATTAAAATCAAGGCATAGTACAGATGTTATAAATTCTGCTGATATTCTTATCTTGCCTCATTTGTGAATTTCAAGAAGCTTTGCATAATATCTTCTTTTTTCCTCCTTAGATATTTACTAAGGATAGCAAATTATATTGTTTCCTTGTCACTTTTGGAGACAGACTGTCGATGAACAAGCTGTAAATAATGTAATATCCTTAATAAATAAATGTGAATAAATCACTCTGCAAAACAAGGTTAGAAAAAGAGGTGATAGGTGGTCAATAGCTCATGACAAACTAATAAGGAGACATGGGGGTTAAAGCCCCTGTGTTCTTCTAGAGCAGTTATTACCACAACTGTCTTTATTCTGAAGTGCTGCTAGATTGAATAATTTCAGCGTCATCGTCTACAATTCATCTTGAAGGGAAAACAGAGCATTAAGTATTGGAAGTGAAAAATACTTCTGAGTCTCTTTTAAACAAGTACTGATGACATTTGCTTACAGAACATCTGGGTGGTGAAAAAGGATATCAATAGAATGTTCGGATGGGAATCCAAATTAAGGCACATTTTAATTTTGTTTTTTCAAGAGATGACATCCCAAGCTGTCTTTGCTTTTGTTTTTTTCCCCATAAGCCAAAAACCTTTAGAATCTGCCTGGGGAGCATGACCAGTCCTTGTATCCCTTAGCAATAAACTTGAAATGAACTTGATTAAATCACAATGATTATGTTATCACTTTTAAATATGTCAAAGGACCCTTGGTGGCTTGGTTTATGGTCATTTTGGAGTATGAGCAAGTTGGTTCTATTGGATAGTGGAGAGAAACTAATTAGGGGAAAATTCTTTCCTTCAAAGATTTATATAAGCCTGTCTAATTGGCATATATTAAGCTCAAATAGGCTTGCCTGACACAGTATTGTTTTAAGAAGGGGCTTTTATAATAGATATAATGCCTGCTGTACTGTGCTTCAATTTCAAAACATACACATGGAGATAAACTGCGTGTCCCTGTTAGAACCAAGGGCTGAGTGCCAGCTATGTTGGATGCGAGAGGATCATTTAAAGAACTCATCAGTTGGGTTTCTGTTTAGCTATCAGTTATCTGGACTATTTTATATTTTCCCCTGCTTCTTGGCATTAATTACATTTGTCACTGAAGATTTGAAGCATATCTGAAGAGCTTCTGCCAGGCACTCTGCTATGTGCTGGCAACGTCGTGGGGGCACTGTCCGCAGAAGGCTGACAGTCTAGGGGAGGAACATGTAGCCTCTTACCCAAGTCATCATGTTATAAACCTGTTCCCAAGTGCAAAGGGCAAGATCCTAATGAGATTCTTCCTGAGTTTCTACTGTGTGTAAGGCACTATGAAAACATATGAATTCTAAATATATGGGCTAAAATTCAAGGGCTACAAAGCCAGTATTCACAATTTGTTCTTTCCTCAATCAGCCTCTTCCTTAATATCTAACTATGATCTTAACTCAGCTGACATGGGCTGCCAGCAAACATAAGTTGCTGATGATGGCAGTAAACATCATTTTGAGGCAGAAGTCTGTTGATTCACAGCCTGCTATGGGCAAAGGAGGGCACTCTGGAGCATAGGCTGTCCCTGGCCCAGGCAGGAGAAATTGAGTGGAAGCATCTATATGAAAATAGAGACAGAATGAAGAGAAAACCTCACAATTGTGGGAAATATCACATACACATTTGAGTCTGTCTTCTCAGTCTGTTTACTTTTTTTATCTTTCCATCTTCTGAAAACAAGTTTTTTCCCTCTTAACAGAATACATAGGAGAGGTGAAAGAGGAAGAACCTGTCTATACAAGTCCCACCAGAGAACAGTGATTCCTTTTAAAACCCATTGGAAAACATGCACTGTTATGAAACTCTGTGCCCTTTCTCCACCAAAGTTTACCAAGATGTGGGTGGGGCAAGGGAGCTAAGGAACTGACCGTGAGAAGTCCTCAGATCTCTATGTGCACACATATCTTTTTAACCACTTGGCACCAAGGACACTGCCACTCTGCTCTATAATGTGGATGGATTTGATAAATATTTTGGCACATTGCTGGTGAAAGCAAAGTTAGTGCAATTCATTTGAAAAGCTTTTTAGCAGTGTCTCTCCTAAAGACAGGACATGACAGATGATATAGATAGATAGATGATAGATATGCCCTATGACCCAGCAACTCTCCTTCTAGGTATACATTCAGCACTTATTGAATGCATTGTGTGTGTGCACGCGTGCGTGTACTCAGTCGTGTCCCACTCTTTGTGACCCCCATGGCCTGCCAGACTTCTCTGTTCATGGAATTTCCCAGGCAAGAATACTGGAATGGATTGCCATTTCCTACTCAATGGACATGAGTCTGAGTAAGCTCTGGGAGTTGGTGATGGACAGCGACACCTAGCATGCTGCAGTCCATGGGGTCGCAAAGAGTTGGATACGACTGAGCAACTGAACTGAACTGACTCCATATCTTTACAAAAAGATGTGCATGTGAATGTTCACAGCAGCATACCCAGTGTCCATCAAGAGTAAATGGATCACTTTTTGTATACCTGAAGCTAACACAGCATTGTAAATCAACTATATTTCAATTAAAATGGAAAGAGTAAATAGACAGATTGTATTCTTACAATGGAATGTTCCATGCTAATGAGAATGAAAGAACTTCAGCTCCATGCAAAGACATGGATGAATTTCAAAAGAAAAATGTTAACTATAAAAAGTCCAAATTGGGAAAGGAGTACGTCAAGGTATTGTCACCATGCTTATTTAATTTCTATGTAGAGTACATCATGTGAAATGCCAGGCTATATGAAGCATAAGCCGGAATCAAGATTTCCAGGAGAAATATCAGTAACCTCAGAAACGCAGATGACATCACCCTTATGGCAGAAAGTGAAGAACTAAAGAGCCTCTTGATGAAAGTGAAAGAGGAGAGTGAAGAAATTGGCTTAAAACTCAACATTAAAAAAACTGAGATCATGGCATCTGGTCCAATCACTTCACGGCAGATAGATGAGGAAACAATGGAAACAGTGACCGACTTTATTCTGGGGGCTCCACAATCACTGCAGATGGTGACTGCAGCCTTAAAATTAAAAGACACTTGCTCCTTGGAAGAAAAGCTATGACCAACCTAGACAGCATATTAAAAAGCAGAGACACCACTTTGCTGACAAAGGTCCATCTAGTCAAAGCTATGGTTTTTCCATTAGTCACGTATGGATGTGAGAGTCGAATCATAAAGAAAGCCGAGTGCCAAAGAGTGCTTTTAAACTGTAGTGTTGGAGAAGACTGTTGAGAGTCCCTTGGACTGCAAGAAATTAAAACAAGTCAGTACTAAAGGAAATCAATCCTGAATATTCATTGGAAGGACTGATGCTGAAGCTGAAACTCCAATATTTTGGCGACCTGGTGCGAAAAACTTACTCCTTGGAAAGGACCCGTGGTGCTTGGCAAGACTGAAGGCAGGAGGAGAAGGGAATGACAGAGGATGAGATGGTTGGATGGCATCACTGACTCAATGGACATGAGTTGGAGCAAGCTCTGGGAGCTGGTGATGGACAGGGAGGCCTGGTGTGCTGCCTTCCACAGCATCACGAAGAGTTGGACACGACTGAGCAACTGAACTGAACTGACAGGAAGTCAGGTACTAATGAGAACACACTTTTTATCAACTTCAAGAAACCAACAAAGACCTGTTGTTAGATGTCAGAGTAATGGCTATCTTTGGTATTAACTGGAAGAGGACTCAAGGAGCGTTGGGGGACTTCAATGTTCTTGAAATGGTGGAGGGGTTACCTGGATATGATCACTTTGTTAAAACTCATAGGGTTGTACACGTATGGTTTGTGCTCCTTTCTGTATGTATCCTATGCGTGCATGCTGTCTCCTAGTCATGTCTTAGCGACTCCATGGACTGGAGCCCACCAGGTTCCTCTGTCCATAGGACTTTCCAGGCAAGAATACTGGAGCAGGTTGCAACTTCCTACTGGGATCAATCCCATGTCTCTTGAGCCTCCTGCACTGGTAGGCAGATTCTTTACCACTGAAACACCTGGGAAACCCTATGTATGCTATACCTCAACAAATTATTAAAAAATGATACTTAGTTGTAGGGCACTTGAGATGCCTTATAATCAATAGCAGTCAGATTAAGTAACTTTATTATCTTTTGTTATCAATCAATCACCCTTTATTAACCTTCAGCATTTGCCTGGCTCTGTTAAGCTTTAGAAGAACAATTTTTTAATAAAGTACAACACATAAGCCCCAAGTGAGTGTAAAAGCTAACTGGGGAGACAAACCACATGAACCTATTAGAAAATTCTATAGGTCAATATAAAGTGAAGCACCAACAAGTATGTATAAAAAAAATTTTTGGTCAGAGTTCAGACAGACAGAAATAAACTCTACCTCTTTCTTTTTTGTTTTGTTTGGTTAGTCAATTTTTATTTTTTTAATTTTATCTTAAGACTTTTATTGAAGTTGGTTGATTTACAGTGTTTCAGGTGTATTGCAAAGTGATACACACACACACACACACACACACACACACACACACGCTGCTGCTAAGTTGCTTCAGTCGTGTCCGACTCTGTGCGACCCCATAGACGGCAGCCCACCAGGCTCCCCCATCCCTGGGATTCTCCAGGCAAGAATACTGGAGTGGGCTGCCATTTCCTTCTCCAAAGCACGAAAGTGAAAAGTGAAAGTGAATTTGCTCAGTCGTGTCTGACTCCTAGCGACCCCATGGACTGCAGCCCACGAGGCTCCTCCGTCCAAGGGATTTTCCAGGCAAGAGTACTGGAGTGGGGTGCCATTGCCTTCTCCTCAGTGCAGTTCAGTCGCTCAGTCATGTCCGACTTTGCAACCCCATGAATCACAGCACACCAGGCCTCGCTGTCCATCACCAACTCCCGGAGTTCACTCAGACTCACGTCCATCTAGTCCGGGATGCCATCCAGCCATCTCATCCTCTGTCATCCCCTTCTCCTCCTGCCTCCAATCCCTCCCAGCATCAGAGTCTTTTTCAATGAGTCAACTCTTCGCATGAGGTGGCCAAAGTACTGGAGCTTCAGCTTTAACATCATTCCTTCCAAAGAAACCCCAGGGCTGATCTCCTTCAGAATGGACTGGTTGGATCTCCTTGCAGTAGTGAATACTGAGTCAGAAAATTCTTGTATCTCTAACAGTGGACCAGGAAATACTTTTCAACAATACAGACCTCATATCATATACATACATGTATATGTGTGTGTGCACATGCTAAGTCACCTCAGTTGTGTCCAACTCTATGCAACTCTATGGACTGTAGCCCCCCAGGCTTCTCCGGGCAAGAATACTGGAGTGGGTTGCCATCTCCTCCTCCAAGGGATCTTCCCAACCCAGGGATCGAACCAGCTCTTAGGCCTCCTGCTTTGGCTGATGGGTTCTTTGCCTTTGGCACCACCTGGGAGACCCCATATATGCATATATAAATAAGAGGGGAAAAGGGTTTAACATGAGCTGACCTTACGAATAAAGAGATTACAAAGGAGCCTCATCTAAGCTAGACTTTAAATGATGTATATGCAATGAATTAATATGCAGAGTAGGAAAATGGATGTTAACTGAGCAACAGAGCAAGTCTCAAACTGTTCCATGTGCATGTCATTTAATTATCACAATAACCCTACGACAGTAGCCGTTTGCTCTCCAGTTATTTATCCCTGTCAAGTATTTGGAAAGGTTAAGTAACTTGCTCCAACTTAGTGCAATTTGAAACTTTAAATGGTTCAGTTTCCTTAAACAGCTCATCATAAAAAAAGAAAAAGAATAAGGCAGGTTTAGCACTTATAGATGGGTTCAGGGGGATCAATAGAATCCCCCATACTATTATATGCATTATTTAGGCCCTGAGAGATCTTCTGGGTAGAGACTATTTTGTTCCATTAAGCGAACAGTAGGATTTTTTTGTTGTTGCTTTATTTTTAAAGAAAGCCTAATGATTTCTCTACAGGCTTAATCCATTTGACCATATAAATCCCAGCCAATTGTTAAAGCTTACAATAGTCTTGTCCTTTTCTACACAAGAGAAAGTTGGGTATAAAATCAATATAAGCAATGAAAATGCATTTCTCAAATGAAGTCTAGGAAGACCTGCAGTGAGGAGAGGGTTAGAGTACCGGACCAGAGTAAAAATGGACCCCAGTCTGGCAGGTAACCTTTTCTCTGGATCCTGCACTATTCAGCACAGCCTCTGCTCCCCTCCACCCACTCCAGTGTCCTTGCCTGGAGAATCCCAGGGACGGGGAAGCCTAGTGGGCTGCCGTCTATGGGGTCGCACAGAGTCGGACACGACTGAAGCGACTTAGCAGCAGCAGCAGCTGCTCCACTCCTCCACCCCCACCTACACACCCACGTATGTTTCCTAGTGCCTATCTCTTTATGTGCACATATGGTGCAGCTAATGCCCACCAGCTTTTAGAGTCCAAGAGATCAATATATTTAACAAGACAATGAAGTCTCTCATTTCATCTTAAAACCATAGAATAATGAAGCTAGGGGGAAGCTACACAAAATTATAAAATCTCTAGAATTTATTCCATTTAGTTCCCTTCTCTACAGATGACACGTTCAAGGTCTCAAGATATTGTTTCAGTTAGTTTTTGATGCATGACAAACTTTTCAAAAACTCAGTAACTTTAAATATTGTTTTATCCCCCGAGTCTACAAGTCTAGCTAGGAGATTTTTCTGGTCTCAGTCAGACTGGATTCTGGGTTCATTCGTGCATGTTTGGTCATGCTTGTGAGTCAACAGGTGTAAGCTGGCCTAGGATGTCCTTATTTACCAGATGGGCTGTGAACTGGTGATTCTCCAGAAGACTGGCTGGGGCAGGGTCACATAGTAGTGATAGGGGGCCAGGAAAATGAGTGGAAGCGTGTGAATCCCCTTGAGGCTATAACTTCAACTGCATTTTGTTGGCAATAGCAAGCCACAAGGCCAGATCAGATTCCTAATGGAAAGAGCAGAAAGGCTCAGGATATGAAAACAGGGAGAAGTGGGAATTGGGGAACAATTTCTTAATCAGCCTATCAGAGAAGTGAAATGGAAGGGCTGGCCAAATGTTACATGGGTCATTAGAGGCAAAGGCAAGGCAGCTCAGTGTTCTGAGTTGCAACCACGCTTCTGCCACATACTGAGTGTTTTGTGACTCCAGAACACCACGTTTCTAGCTCCTGTTTCCTTTCTGGTTCAGACTCCCATCACTCAACAATGACTCTCTCTGCCCCTACGCCTCTTCTATTACTCAAGCCCCTTCCTAAATGGAAATTATGATCCCCCCGATCCTCTTGCTCAGAAGACTTCAACGGGGACTGTTCACTGTATCCAGAAATTCATGATTCCCAGCCTGGCATGAAGTCTTCCATGGTGTGACCTCAGCTACACTCCTCCTGGCTCCACTCTCTTCCTTTTATGTTCTACACGTGAGCAAGCTCATGTTTCCTGACCATGCTTGTCACTTTTTTAGCACTCTGCTTTTGTTATTCACTCAATGGTGGATGGTCTTTATTGATGTTCTACCATTCAAAATCCTTCATGTGTTTTTCAAGAAACATTTGACAATTTCTCCTCATATAAGAAGCTATTTTCCCCCATCAATACTTATTATTAAAACTTTCTAACATGAAGAAAAATTGAAAGAATTTTATAGTGAACCCTCTTACATTATACCTACTATCTACCATTAATACGCTATGGTATTTGATTTATCATATATCTACCATCCGTTCATCCATCATCCATTCTGCATCCATCCATCAACCCATCTTATTTTCTATGCATTTCAAAGAGAATTGCAGACGTTTGCACATTTCTCCCTAAATACTGCAGTAGCATATCACTAACCAGAGTTCCATATTTATTCATGGTTATTTTAGGTAAAATTTGCATACAATGGGCTGCACACATCCAAAGTAGATAATATGATGAGTTTAACAAATGCATACACCTGTGTAACCCCAAAACCTTCCAAAATAGTAAGTATGCCCTTATGCCCTTAACCAGTCACTCCTGCACCCGGAGGACACCACTGCTCTCATTTTTTTTTTTTTTTTTGTGACCATGTATTGGTTGTGACTATCCTAGAACACCACATTAATGGACTTACATAAAAGATTGTTGAGTCAGTCTTCTTTTGCTCATAAAGATGTTTTGTCAAATGGCTTTTGACAAGTTACATGAGTTCTTGCCTTGTTTCTCCCATTGAATGACCAACTCTATGAGGCTGGGGCTCTGCCATAACATCTCTGAATGTACTACATCGTGAAGCACTCTGTCTTACTCATAATAGGGATTCAATTTGCATTTGATGAAATGGAAGGCAGAGTTCCTAAGAGAATCTGAAATATTAGAAGAAAATATATTTTACATGTTGTGCTATGCTGGGTTGAAATTAGAGGCAGAGTAAACATTTCTAAAGTTCTACATTTGGTGAGGAGTATATAATAAGTATCTGCTTTTCACAGCTGCCTTTTCTTTCTTTTCTTTTCTTTCTTTCCTTTTTTTTTTTTTTTTTTTACAAAAGAGGGAGCTGAGTGAACTCCTAAAGACATCCTCAGAGTGGCTATACTCTTGGGGCAAAGAACAGCCAACCCCTTATATCCTTCAGAATCTCCAGTAACAGATGGGTAGAAAACATTCACAGACAGGCTCAGGATCTTGAATAGAAATCTTGAATGAAGACTATGAGTGTTGGAGTTTTGGATTGACATTTCCACACTGCTATATTTAAAATAGATGAGCAACAAGCACAGCACAGGAAACTCTGCTCAGTATTCTGTAATAATCTAAATGGAAAAAGAACTTGAAAAATAGGTACATGTGTATATATAACTGAATCACCATGCTCTACACCTGAAACTAATATCTTATTAAATCAACTATGCTCCAATATAAAATAAATTAAAAAAAAAGAAACTATGAGTGTAAGTGAAAACCAGAGGTTTTAATCAATGTTCAGCCATTAAAAGTCTGATCTATGTTTCTTACAATTCCTATAATGGAAATTTCATGATAACAGTAGTTCTGTTAGACTTATTTGAGGGGATTAACTCTGGACATTGCAATGTGCTGGAAGGTTTGAAGGATATGAAAACATGGTAGATAGTTCTTACCCTCATCTTGCAGAAGCTTAGGGTCTCACGAGGCATGAAGGTCATCGAGGAATGCACAGCCCAGCTGAGGGAGTCAGCTGGTGACCTGTAAGAATCGACCTTCCAAAAGGTGCCAATTCAAGTACACTAGTTCTTTCCAGTGTGACGGATGGTTATTTGACATTATTAAGAAAAGACTGAACTATTTTTTCCCAAGAAGAGTCATATATTTATTGACCATAAAATTACTACTGTAGCAGCTGCCTCTAATTCCTTGGTAGAATTCAGTGGCTAGAATTAAACATTAGTCTCATCATTTGATAATCATAAAGCAAGGACTGTAGCCTGCTAGGCTTCTCTGTCCATATAATTTTCCAGGCAAAAATACTGGAATGGATAGCCATTCCCCTCTCCAGGGGCTCTTCGAACCCAGGGCCCTAACCCAGGTCTCCTGCACTGCAGGCAGATTCTTTACTGTCTGGGGCACCAGGGAAGGCCAATCATAGAGCGCACTGGGAGTCGGAAAACCAAGTGTGATCAGTTTTCATCTCTGGTACTTAAAAAGGGTTCTGTATTTCTGTTCAAAGAGTTAAAATGCATTAAAAAAAAATTGACCTCTGTGAACTCCTTTTCACTTTGCTCAGGCCGTCTTCTGAATTATTATTTATCCACAGTTTGGTTTTCTTTTTGTAGCTGTTTGCATTTAAATGGAGAGTTTTCCAAAGACAGCCTATACTGTAGCTACTATTGGTATGCATTCCGGAGAATGGGCCAGATTTTACATTCTTTGGAAGTATACATAAAATCATCATTCACTGTGTTCCAAGAAAATCATTCCTGAGGGCCTCCAAGAGGGATCGTACTTGGAAGCACGTTTTTTCTCTCTAGCTCTAATGATTTTTGGATTCTTCATGTTTGGGTATTCATATTCATTAGGGGCCATAACGATGTGCCACCCTGGTTAATTTCTCCATGCAGAAAGCAATAGAGATTTCTATGACATTGCCTGTGGTGGGCAGTGAGGAATCCCTAACTCAACTCAGTATTTTCTCCCACTGGGTAAACGTTTCTCAGAAAAGTTAATAAGGCATTGAAATCTGCACAGACAGAAATGCTAATGCCTCCGCCACATACCTACGATTATCAGCTCAGTCTTTAGCAGTTGGAATCTGACATAAATCCTCCAGATGTATTAACGTCGGCTGTGGTAGCTGGCAGAGTCTTGTTATGTTGACCTTGGGCAAAGCCTTACCTGACAGCAATTCAATAGAAAGATGGGTGCCAAGGCACTGCATTTGTATAAAGAAGAGAATAAAGAGGCTGTTAAGTTAAGCATCTGCTGTCATACACCATAAAAGCAGGATTCAGGCTGCCGCGTATGAGCTGTGTTCCAATGAGACCCTGAGAGAGTGGAACCCCAAGAGAGGGGCATTATGCCAAGATCAGAGACCGAGGGACATCTAACTATCCATTATTGCCTGCTTCACTGTGGGGGCTAAAAGTACTTAATGCCTTTGTGCTCCCCCCGACAGAGTTTTATGACTGCTAACTGCATTATTTTGGTACAATATGGGCAGGAGATCGTAACTCTGAAGTATTTCACTGAATCTGGAGGTGCGAATATATTGAATAAAATCAATAGAGGTTTTCCAAAGAGGATTAACTGGTAGAATGGACACTGCCTGCATAGAATTGAAATTCTCTGCATGAAGGAAAGAGGGTATCATTTATAAGGTAGCTGAGGATCTATTTCTCTTTCAAAAACCAGTTAATATTTGTCAAGACCCAACTTTATAATAATGCTGAAATAAGAATATTTTGGGAACACTGGGTTAAGTATAATTAAAATAATTTTACCTCTTTGTCTTTGCTTTTTTTAAACATATTGTCACCCTGTTTATTTAACTTATATGCAGAGTACATCATGTGAAATGATGGGCTGGATGAAGCACAAGCTGGAACCAAGATTGCTGGGAGAAATATCAATAACCTCAGATAGATGACACCACCATTATGGCAGAAAGCAAAGAAGATCTAAAGAGCCTTTTGATGAAAGTGAAAGAGGAGAGTGAAAAATTTGGCTTAAAACTCAACATTAAAAAAACTGATATCATGGCATCTGGTCCCATCACTTCACGGCAAATAAATGGCAAAACAATGGAAACAGTTAAAGACATTTGTGGGGCTCCAAAATCACTGTGAATGGTGACTGCAGCCATGAAATTAAAGGATGTTTGCTCCTCGGAAGAAAAGCTATGAACAACCTACACAGCATATTAAAAAGCAGAGACATCACTTTGCTGACAAAGGTCCATTTGGTCAAAGCTATGGTTTTTCCAGTAGTCATGTATGGATATGGGAGTTGGACCATAAAGAAAGCTGAGCACCAAAGAATTGATGCTTTTGAACTGTGGTGTTGGAGAAGACTCTTGAGAGTCCCTTGGACTGCAAGGAGATCCAACCAGTCCATCCTAAAGGAAATCAGTCCTGAATATTCATTGGAAGGACTGATGCTGAAGCTGAAACTCCAATACTTTGGCCACCAGATGAGAAGAGCTGACTTATTTGAAAAGACCCTGATGCTGGGAAAGATTGAGGGCAGGAGGAAAAGGGGACGACAGAAGATGAGATGGCTGGATGGCATCACCAACTTGATGGACATGAGTTTGAGCAATTGGTGACAGACAGGGAGGCTTGGCATGCTGTAGTCCATGGTGTTGCAAAAAGTTGGGACACGACTGAACTGAATAACATGGTTACTAGGATAGTTACTCCCACTGGACATCCTTCCAATGGATTCTCGGCCTATTCAGATTGAAAGGGCAATTCCTCCCCACAGTTGACAAGACTGTCTCATCAACCTCCTCTCTTAGTATCCTTCACATGTGTACTCCTTTCTAGTCATACTAGCTTTGCTATTTCTGAATACACAAAACTTACCTCTTCCTCAAGGCCTTTGCACACGCTGTTCTCTCCACTGGGAATGCATTTTTTCTGGATTTTCTCTTTAGTTTTCACTCCTTTACTGATTTGAGAAAAGGTTTGCCACTCTTCTGACAAGTGTTTCTTGTTCACTTTACCTAAAATAAACTCCCATTTTCCTGATGCTCAATATCTCCTTATCCTGATTTTTTTTCCCGAAATATTGGACTGGCCAAAAGGTTCATTTTTCATTATATCTTACAGAAAAACCCAAACAAACTTATTGGCCAACACAATACTTATTGTCATTAGATATATTTTATTGTTGCTGTTGTTTAGTTGCTAAGTTGTATCCGACTCTTTGCGACCCCATGGACTGCAGCATGCTAGGCTTCCCTGTCCTTCACTGTCTTCTGGAGTTTACTCAAACCCATGTCCATCAAGTCAGTGATGTCATCCAACCATCTCGTCCTCTGTTGTCCCCTTCTCCTCCTGCCTTCAATCTTTCCCAGCATCAGGGTCTTTTCCAATGAGTCAGTCCTTTGCATCACGTGGCCAAAGTATTGGAGTTTCAGCTTCAGCATCAGTCCTTCCAGTGAATACTCAGGGTTGATTTCCTGTAGGATTGGATTGATTGGTTGGATCTCCTTACAGGGAGATCCAAGAGAGTTTTAAGAGTCTTCTCCAGCACCACAGTTTGAAAGCATCAGTTCTTTGGTTTTCAGCCTTCTTTATGGACCAACTCTCACATCTGTACATGACTACTAGAAAAACCATAGCTTTGATTACAGGGAACTTTGTTGGCAAAGTGGTGTATCTCCTTTTTAATATGCTGAGAGAATACTTTATTTATTAATTATTTTAAACTTATATATAATGACATACACCAGAGTCCCCTGATGGCTCAGATGGTAAAGAATTCGCCTGCAATGTGGGAGACCTGGGTTTGATCCCTTGGTTGGGAAGATCCCCTGGAGGAGGGCAAGGCTACCCACTCCAGTATTCCTGCCTGGAGAATCCCATGGATAGAGGAGCCTGCAGGGCTACAGTTCATGAGGCCTCAAAGAGTCGAACATGACTGAGCAAACACAGCAACACACATAATGACACATAACATTATATTAGATTCAGATATACCATCATATATTTTAGTACCTATATTTTATATGTTGTTTTAATTCTTTAGCATTTTGTTTGCCTGTTTATTTTAAATATCTTCTAGAAGACATGTACCAATAGAGAAGGCCAGTGGTATGCTGTATCCAGCTTGTACTGGGTCATGAGAGCCACCTGTTAAATTTCCAGGAATTTTGAGAGCTGGCTTTGAAATACAGCCATTATTGAAAATTAAAGTATATGAACTCATGAACTCATGATTAAATGAATTACATTGAAAACAAAGGTAATAAATGCTTAGTCCTTATCATTTTCTACTTGCTTTTTAACATTCTTATTCATGCTCTAGATGTTATTTGTATTTACCGTGTCTTTAGAGATGAAATATTACATGACAGTATACTACTACTCATCTTTCAGCAACTTATGTCAGTAGTTTGAAATTGGCCGTAGTAGATGTCTTTACACCATGAAAACTGACGAGTGCTGCGAATCTGGGCTCTCTGTTGCAGAGGATGGAGGAAATCCTTAAGCACTACCATTACTCCGTTGGGCAAGACCTTGTACTTTTGCTGCTGTTCTCCCAGTGTCTGCAGAAACAGGACGTAGCACACACATGTTTCTGGAGAAATATTAATTTAATGGATGGAACTTCATGGAAAGGAAATTTCATGGAAAGCAGAATGCTATAGGCTGAAGTTATTTGAGATTTGAATAAGGTGAAATATTTCTTAAAATATTTAGAAATCAGAGAGGAGTGGGATGTGTGTGTGTGTGTGTTCATGTGTGTATATTGTTGGTCAAAGCAACCACATGAATAAAGAAATTAAAAGTGATACTTTTAAAGTGAATTTGGGTCTGAAAATGGAACCACTTGTAGTTCAGAAAGGTAAAGAAGGACAAGATAGATTTCTGCAGGCTGATGTTGGGATTCTAGCACAGCTCTGGGTATCCGAGCAGATTAATGCATGTTGTTGTTCAGTCACTAAGTCATGTCAGACTTTCTGTGACTCCAAGGACTGCAGCATGCCAGGCTCCTCTGTCCTCTGCTATCTCCCTGATTTGCTCAAATTCATGTCCATTGAGTCAGTGATGCTATCTAACCATCGTAGCCTCTGTCACCCTTTTCTCCTTTTGCCTTCATCAGGGTCTTTTCCAACGAGTCGGCTCTTTGCATCAGCTGGTTAAAGTATCGGAGCTTCAGCTTCAGCAAAAGTTCTTCCAGTGAATATTCAGGGTTGATTTTCTTTATGACTGACTGTTTTGATCTCCTTGCAGTCCAAGGGACACTCAAGAGTCCTCTCCAGCACCACAACTCAAAAACAATGTATACGAATCCACATGTGTCTTCCTGGTGCCATGGTCCTTGAATCCATCCCAAGGTGACTTGGCAATCTCTTCTTCTCCCCACCATCTGGGATCATCTGAGCGTCTATGTGCTTTTTGCGTATCACTACTGTCCACAATTATGCCCCTCTAGGTGAGCATCTGGGCTCAGGGCTTTGCTGTTCCTTGCAGGTTACTTCTTTTAATCTCATCAGTATGTACTCTGCCTACCTGCCAATTCATGTAGAAATTTTAGATGCTGTGAAATACTATTCTTCCAACTTGAAGGAATGGAGATCCAGGCAACTCTGGGTATACTCAAAAGTCTGCTCCCTCCTGAATCAGCTTTCAAGCACTGTAGTTCTATATAAGTGTGAAGGACACCTCCAGCTTTTCTTTCCTAGGCTTTGGTCCACGGAGTCACACAGAACACAAAGCCAGAATTAGTCACAGCTGCACCCCAGAGAGAAAAGCAAGTAAGAGTTAGGGTAAAATTTCCTGAAAAACCAAATCAAACCCGCTTAAGAGAAAGAGAATGCCATGGAAAAGGGCTGGCTTTAGGCACAGCTTGATCTGAGCCTCAAATGACATCAGCAGGACCAGTTTTCACTCTCTCCTCTCTTGCTGCTGCTGCTAAGTCACTTCAGTCGTGCCCGACTCTGTGCGACCCCATAGACGGCAGCCCACCAGGCTCCTCTGTCCCTGGGATTCTCCAGGCAAGAACACTGGAGTGGGTTGCCATTTCCTTCTCCAATGCATGAAAGTGAAAAGTGAAAGTGAAGTTGCTCAGTCGTGTCTGACTCTTAGTGACCCCATGGACTACAGGCTACCAGGCTCCTCCATCCATGGGATTTTCCAGGCAAAAGTACTGGAGTGGGGGGCCATTGCCTTCTCCGCTCTCCTCTCTTAAGTTCTCTTAAATTAGGAAACTCCACATAGGCTTTATTTTCAGACAGTTGCTTCCTGAAGTTGACATGGCACTTCTAGACCTTACATTTTCCGGGCTTCAAATCCCATAGAAAAGGATGAGAATTTCTTTCCTAGAAGCCCCTGGGGAAGAAAAAAAAAGAAAAAAAGACAGTATTTCAATCAGCTTTTAATTTGCTACTTAACATTTTATTACTTTACACACAGTAACTTTAATGTTTACATTTTTCATGTGAGACCCGCACTTAGATTATTTCTACACTAGAAATAAAGAAACTGGGGTCCAGACAGGTGAGATTAACAAGCCAAGTCCACATACCATAGCAGGCAGCTGATTGGAGATGCGGACTCCGCAGCTCTTCCCGGCGAGCGGCGGGTGTGCAAGCCAAGGGGAGGGTGGGCGTTGCCACACCACGTGGCCGCCCGGAAGCCCTTCAGGTGGAGCTCATGGGCTGTGACTGGGCCACGTGCACACGTCCCTGAGCCGGTCCCCACAGCGGTCAGTTGCTTGGTCCCCAGTCGTGTGTGGCGGCCTGAAGTAGGAGTATGGTGCCTTGTTCACCCGACATGCACTAAAAATCGGGAAGGGGTGTGTCTCCGCAGGGCCGTGACTCGAGTTGAGTGAGAGCTGCAGTGTTGACCACAGGGGAATCCTAAGCCCCCGAGGCTCTATTTTCTCTTGGTGGTTTTCACGGCTGCAGAATGCCCCCAGCCCCTCACACACGCGCAGCAGGTTTCCTGAAGCCCTGGGCGGTGGACGTGGACTAGTCTCTGTCCCAGAGGGGTGAACCTGAGGAGACTGGATACTCTTGTCACGCTGCGGGTTGGGACAGGCTCTGCCCGGCGGGGAATGGGTCTGGATCCCTAGATAGTAGCTGCTGGCGTCTGCCTGCCAGGACTCCCGGCAGGGCTCTCTTGCTCCAAGCCACAGGGCAGTCATGTGAGAACTCATCGAAAGAAGCCATTTATGTCCGGCTTTTGAGGAATGTGTGACAATAAACTGAAAATAGAAATTGCCGCTCTGAGGAATGGGGCGGGGGGTCACGTTTTCATCAAATATGGCCCCTGTGATGCGGTTGGGGGCATAAATGTGACCTCTCTTTCTGTCCAGACCTTTCCACGTTGTCAGCTTAATGGATTGGATCACCAAAACCTGCTGGCAACTGTCTGTGCTGGGAGAGAGACAGTGATGTAATCCTGATTAAAATAGTTAACAAGGAATTAATGAGAGGTTATCTCCTTGTCTTCAATCATTTCCCGGTGAGAAGAGTCTCTAGCAGAACTCATTACAGGCTGTTGCTTTGCAGCTCCTGAAATTACCTTGTTTTGAAATTGTCAGGGTTTTCAAGAAGCAAACTCATTTCAAGTCCTTATTTCCAAATGCTAGAAGACTGTAGCATGAAAAATTGTTTTATTCTTTTTTTAAGTTAAAGGTCTAGTCCAATCATGAGGTATTGAACACTTATTCTTTTATCTATATTCCACTCACACTTTGTTTTCTGATGGAATGTTTTGCAGGCTCATGAAGGAAGCAGAGGCCATTTGGGCCTTCATTAACCATAGTTGATGGAGCCAAATTTATTCTAAGGGGCTATGGAAGAAGAATTCAGCTCCACCCAAACAGGTATTCACTGTGTACCTTCTGCATTATGATAAGTGGAACGTTTAAGGTATACTGCCCTATGTAATACGGAGAGGGCAATGGCACCCCACTCCAGTACTTTGCCTGGAGAGTCCCATGGACGGAGGAGCCTAGTGGGCTGCAGTCCCTGGGGTCGCTAAGAGTCAGACACGACTGAGCAACTTTACTTTCACTTTTCACTTTCCTGCATTGGAGAAGGAAATGGCAGCCCACTCCAGTGTTCTTGCCTGGAGAATCCCAGGGACGGGGGAGCCTGGTGGCTGCCGTCTATGGGGTTGCACAGAGTCGGACACAACTGAAGTGACTTAGCAGCAGCAGCAGCAGCCCTATGTAAAATAGATAGCTAGTGGGAAGCTTCTGTATAGCACAGTCAGCTCAGCACTGTGATGACCTAAGAAGGGTGAGATGGGTGTGGGATGAGGAGGTTCAAGAGGGCAGGACTATATGTATGCATATAGCTGATTCACACTGTTGGACAGCAGAAACTAACACATTATAAAGCAATTATACTCTAATTTTTAGAAAAAGTAAAAAAGATAAAAGAGATACAACAGCAAAAGTACATGGTTGGTAGAGTCCCACTGTTATGAGCACAGACTCTGGAATACCACTGTAAGCTCCAAACTCAGCCCCAATATTGATCATCTTTGTAAGCCTGAACAACTGAAGTCTCTAGTTTTCAGTTTTTTAAATATGCAAGATGGGCTTTAAGGTAATAATTGTCTTATAAGGTTAATATAAGGAGTAAAAGAAGAAATCTATAAAAATTATTTAGGAGTGTGTTTGGTGCATGTAAGGGTCCAGTGGATGTCCCATCAAGGGGCTTGAATTAGTGGAAAACTTCAGCTAAAGTAACAGAACTTCTGCCTGAAAATTTGACAAAGTATGTGGACCCTATCTGACCAATTCTGTCAGCAAAACACATCTTATTTCAGGTGATCATAATGGCTTTCAGGGAAGCTGTTTACATCAGCGCACCTGAGAAAAAAACCAGAAATTGCATCTAGGTATAGTTGGAAGTTTATCATGTGATCAAGATTGCGTTTTAATTTGGGACAGTTTTTGACTATATCCTACTGTAATAATTGCTACCTATGTGGAAGAACATGTGACATCCCTTCCTGACTCTACACATAATGTAAATTCAACATGCATTATGGACATAAATAAAAATATGATGGTATTGGAACAAATTGTAGGAGAATATTTTTACAACTCTGGGATGCTGGAGCACTCTCAAACAAGGCAGGAATCTCAGAAGCCATCATAAAATAAAGACATTTAACTATATAAATATTTTTAAAAGAGTATGGTAAACATGACACTGGTAAAGTAAAAATCAAACTCTCTATATATTATTAACATAATTACAACAAATTCCAAGAAAAGAGTACAGTCTCAACTGTTCAAATAACTCTTTCAATTGATAAAATTAAAATGAAAGATTAATCATTCCAGTAAATAGGACATTTCAGAGAAGATCTGCAAAAAGTCAGAAAATTTAGAAAAAGATGCTCAAACACATGCAGGAAAAATGTAATTATACACAATGGAGTATTACTCAGCCATTAAAAAGAATACATTTGAATCAGTTCTAATGAGGTGGGTGAAACTGGAGCCTATTATACAGAGTGAAGTAAGCCAGAAAGAAAAACACCAATACAGTATACTAATGCATATATATGGAATTTAGAAAGATGCTAACAATAACCCTGTGTATGAGACAGCAAAAGAGACACTGATGTATAGAACAGTCTTATGGACTCTGTGGGAGAGGGAGAGGTTGGGAAGATTTGGGAGTATGGCATTGAAACATGTATAATATCATGTATGAAACAAGTCGCCAGTTCAGGTTCGATGCACGATACTGGATGCTTGGGGCTGGTGCACGGGGACGGCCCAGAGGGATGGTATGGGGAGGGAGGAGGGAGGAGGGTTCAGGATGGGGAACACATGTATACCTGTGGCGGATTCATTTCGATATTTGGCGAAACTAATACAATATTGTAAAGTTTAAAAATAAAATTAAAAAAAAAAGAACAACAACAACAAAAAAAATTGAAATAGCCTTTTTTTTTTTTCAGTTATCACATTGGCAATCTCATATGGTAAGAGTTTATGGGGAGGCAAAAGAGGAGACTCTGATACATTTCTGGCGGGAGAGTAAATTGCTACCACATTTGGGGAAACTGGAAATACTGACGAAAATTAAAAAACGGAAGTATTGATACCCTTTGCCCAAGAAATCCCACTTCAGGGACTCTTCCCTACAGAAATAAAAGCACAAGAAAATGATGATATTATGCAGCAGCAGCAGCGAGTTGTTTACTGCAGCTTTGCAGAGGAAGAGAATGAAAAGTAAGCTGAAAAAAGGCATCAACAATGTAAAGACTGAATACATTATGATACATACATTCTATTGAACATTATGCAACTTTTAAAGAAAGGAGTTAGGGATGTTTATTTATTTTCCCATGTCCCAAATAGCTTTTTTTGTTTGTTACAATTTCTCTTGCTTTCTCTGCGGACTGTTCTCAGCCTCAAAAGGAAGACTTCACTGTAGCTTTGTTTACGTTTTCTTCCACATCAGTAGTAAGAGAACTGTCCCCAGGATGGAAATTCACCTGTTAGATTCGTATTCTGTGTGGCATGAAATTGCTGCCTGAGACATAGTTGAGGAAGCAGGAGGTGAAATCTCAGGGAAAGTGTCCAGAAAAGTGTATCAGCTCTAGCACGGAGAAGAATGTAGGCTGCATATAAATTTAGGCTGGTTGTTTCCTAATGATTTTAAGGGGTGATTCTTTCTAATGGCAGGGGCCGGGGGGAGGGTCACGGCTGCCTCTTTACCTGACAGTGGAAGATTTAGCTATACAACATAGGGTTGTTCTTGTGACGTCAAGGTTAATGTGGCTGTCTGTACCCTGGGACCTGCTGGCTAAGGTCATGTCTACTTTCTGCACCGTTATAGTAAATTAGTCACTTTTTTAAAAACAGTTTCATGACTTTTATGACTTCTAGTATCTGAAATAATTCATTCATGCTGTCATTTCTACAATAGGAATTTTTAAACACCTGATATGTATCATACAGTATTCTGGACAAGGGGATAGAATAATGAATCAAGTAGATCAGGACTATGCTCTTAGGAAGTTTGTATTCTGATTGGGGAAGGAGGTGGGGAACAGACAATAGAAAAATAAACGAATGATATATAGAAGGTGACAGTAAGTGTATGAAGAAAAATAAAGAAGGTAAGGAGTGGAGGGTAAACATACATTGCGTGCATGTAGGCGTGCATATGTGCGTGCATGTAGGCGTGCATATGTGTACATGCATGTACTCACACTATTATAATTAGGGCTGCACTTCTCTGTAAAGCTGACATTTCAGTAAGATTCTAAGGGAGAACATGGACTCTTGGGGCTTCCCAGAAAAGAGTGTTTCTAGTAGAGGAAACAGACAAACTGCTCCAAGTTGTTACTGAGCCCAGGTTCATCGTGCTTGTCACACTACAGGCCAATAAATCAAGACATGAGTTCTTGGGGGTAACGAATAGTGCCTTTATCCAGAAAGCCTGAAGACCAAGGAGATAGTGAACTGACGTCCCAAAGAACCATCTTACCAGTGTTAGAGTTCAGGTTTCTTTTATACTAAAAGGGGAGGGGGTGTGGTTGGTTGCTGTAAACGTCTTGGTGTTGGGCTCTTTCATTCTTGCAGCTGTCCACAGAGGTAGTCCACAATGTTCCTGTAAACCTCAATAAGAGAAATGTTATTCTCTGTTCTGCAACTTTATATCTCTGTATGAATGGAAAACTGTTATACCTTTAAAGGTCAGAGCCTTGAGAATGGGCTATCCTGTGTATTTCAAGCTACAGGCAATGTTCTTGTAACACAAGCTATAGAATACAAAGTTTAAACAAAAGAAAGAGATCCAATATGGAGTCAGGTTTGTTCTTTCTGATTAGAAAGGCAGGATCATGTGTGCGCATGTATTTCCAGGAAGAGTGAAGTAGCCAATGCCCCTGGAGCAGAGGGAGTGGGGGCGGTAGGAAGTGAAGGAGATGTTTTCATGGGGGCGGCCTGGGACCAGGTCATCAAGGTCCCTCTGGTTGTGATGAGGATTTTGGATTTTACTCTGCCTGAAACAACCCTGGGTTTTTGAACAGGATGCTGATGATGTCCCTTTTAACATTTTGACAATGATGGGTCTGGCTGCTGCAAAGAGGATGGACAGGAAAAAGCAAAGGTGGAAGCAAGAAGCTGACTCAAAGGCTCTTCAGAGATGCAGGGGGACATGATGGCACCTTACCCTGGGATGGAAGCTATGGAGGCAGTGAACAGCCGGGATCTTCTGAAGATAGAGCTGACCAAGTTTGTAGACAGCCCAGATGTGAGACAAGAGAGAGGAGTTCAAGGTGACCCTCCTGTTTGGGATGAGCCCCTGAAAAAGCTCCCTTCACTGTTCTTTCTAACCTCCTGGTCTGTATTGTGGAGTCTCCCCAATGAGAAGGTGATGGAGAGTTTGCGCTCTAGACCTCCAGGTGAGCTCTGGAGGAGGCGGGCCTCCTGGTGTCCGCACCTGGCACCAGGCCTCTGCCGTCCAGCTTTGCTCTAAGCTAATCACCAAACATGTTTATATTAATATCTCATTTTAGAATTGAACAAGAGTGGACCATATTCAAATAACTCTTTTGCTATTCAGAAGGACCCATGTGGTCTTCTGTTAATCCTGAAACTTGTTGATTCTGTAGATGAAACATCTCAAGGTCAAGGGTTAAGTGGTTTATCCAGTGTAACAGGGCTCTAACTTGAGCTCCTCTGATCTGTGTCCCTCACATGCATGGTCTCATGTGAACCTGAGAAATCATTCCCCTTGTCCTGCCTCATCCATGCTTCCCAGTGAGCTTACCGGTATGTGGAGTAGATG
This sequence comes from Bos taurus, assembly GCF_002263795.3. NCBI lineage: Eukaryota > Metazoa > Chordata > Mammalia > Artiodactyla > Bovidae > Bos > Bos taurus. Next base: position 6,370,809 of record NC_037340.1, on the reverse strand, counting down.
GAAACAGCTCCATAAACAATTCTGGTCATCTAAGACTTTGTCTGGTGCTGTGTGGCCTCATCTAGGGGCCCAGGGGACTGCTGACAACCACAAAGAATTAACAGACAATGCTTCATTTTTTGTTATTTTTCAAGCCAGCTTGTTTAAACATCGAGTTCCTCCAAAAACAGGACTTTTTGAGAGCAAACTTCAATGAGGCTCTGTCTTTTGTGGCATTGGTTGGCTGACACATTCCAGAGATTTTGGCAGAGTCCGGCTCAGAGCTCAAAACTCCCCACTGACAGAAGTCAGCACAGGAAGCGGCATCACGGTGTGAAGACAGGAAAGGTCCCCAAGTCGTCTTGGCAGGGGAAAGTCTGAAACTGTCGCGGTAACCCATCCTGAGCAGGCTGATCAGAGGAGGCACATCACTGAGACAGCACAGTCCCGTCCTTTTCGAGACATCACTGCTCCATGTCAGCACGAAACTCAGAGGGCGTCGAGGCCCCGGGAAGGCTCTGGTGCCTCTCTTCGCGGCCGCCGCCTCCAGCTTGCTGCGGGAGGTGACGTCGCCGGCTCAGCTCTCAGATGCTCTGGAGCCCTGCCTGCTTCATTTCCGGTGGACCCTCAGTGCCCATGGAGAGCGCGGGTTTTGCTTATGATGTTGGTAATGAACAGCCGCTGGGAACAAATTAATGAGCATGTCAGAAACTGCAGTGAAACTATATTACAATTCATAAACACCACGATGAAAATGCCAGTTAAGCTCTGGTATAAATACACACAAGCTCTGAAGAAGCTCTTTTTTCTTTTAATGAGAGAAGAATTTAAAATAACATCTTTCTGCCTTGAGCAGCATTGCCAAGGGAAAATTTCTTAGTGGAGAGATAGTTTTTCTAATTTCATATTTAACACACAGAGAAACATAAGGGAGTTTAATTTCATTTTTTATGTTTGACTGTGCATGTACTATACTTTCAAATATATGTGATTGATATATATATATATCTATCTCATGTGTGGATGTAAAGTATACAAAAATAAAAATAATGTTACCTTTCTAGGAGCTGTATCATGTTTGTTAAATAAGACCTTTATTTTTTATTTTGTATTGAAGTAGTGGCATCTAGTCCCATCACTTCATGAGAAATAGATGGGGAAACAGTGGAAACAGTGTCAGACTTTATTTTTCTGGGCTCCAAAATCACTGCAGATGGTGACTTCAGCCATGAAGTTAAAAGACACTTACTCCTTGGAAGAAAAATTATGACCAACCTAGACAGCATATTGAAAAGCAGAGATATTACTTTGGCAACAAAGGTCTGTCTAGTCAAGGCTATGGTTTTCCCAGTGGTCATGTACGGATGTGAGAGTTGGACTGTGAAGACAGCTGAGTGCCAAAGAATTGATGCTTTTGAAGTGTGGTGTTGGAGAAGACTCTTGAGAGTCCCTTGGACTGCAAGGAGATCCAACCAGTCCATTCTGAAGGAGATCAGCCCTGGGATTTCTTTGGAAGGAATGATGCTAAAGCTGAAACTCCAGTACTTTGGCCACTTCATGCAAAGAGTTGATTCATTGGAAAAGACTCTGAACCTGGGAGGGACTGGGGACAGGAGGAGAAGGGGATGACAGAGGATGAGATGGCTGGGTGGCATCACTGACTCGATGGACGTGAGTCTGAGTGAACTCCAGGTGTTGGTGATGGACAGGCATGCTGGGATTCATGGGGTCGCAAGCAGTCGGACACAACTGAGCGACTGATCTGAAGTGAATTGAACTGATTGTTGATTTACAGTGTCATATTAGTTTCAGGTGTACAGCAAAGTATAAAGTTCAGATTTACATATACACATATCTATTATTTTTTCAGATTCTTTTCTCATTTAGGTTATTACAGGATATTAGGTAGAGTTCCCTGTACTACACATTAGATCCTTGTTGATTATATGTTAATTACAACCTCATAATTTAACCCTCTCCCCCTTTCCCCTTTGGTAACCATAAGTTTGTTTTCTAAGTCTGTGAGTCTGCTTCTGTTTTGTAAATAAATTCATTTGTATCATTTTTTTTAGATTTCACATGCAAGTGATACCATATGATACTTGTCTCTGTCTGGCTTACTTCACTTAGTAGGATAGTCTCGAGGTCTGTCCACATTGCTGCAAATGGTGTTATCTCACTCTTTCCATGGATGAGTCATAGTCCATTGTATATATGTACCACATCATTTTTATCCACTTAGGACATTTGCTTCCATGTCTTGGCTACTTTAAACAGTGCTGCAATGAATATTGGGGTGCATGTATTTTTTTGAATTGTGGTTTTATCCAGATATACGCCCAGAAGTGGTATCACAGGCTCGTATGGTCGCTCTGTTTTTAGTTTCTTATATCATTCTCCATAGTGGCTATACCAATATACATTCCCACCAACAGTGTGGGAGGGACTATTGTGTTTGCATGACATTTCAGTAATAGTCTTCTTACCATTCTGAGTTTAGACTTTGGAATCAGAAATTAAAACCCAAAAGAGAAATAGCCACATTGATCCATAAAGACTTATGACTTTAAAACTCATGGTAGGAGGAGAAAAAGAAACTTCTGTTTACAGTTGTGGTGGGATTGTGTTGGGAGCACCTCCAGGCCTCTGAGTCTGTGCCGGATTGCTGATACACAGAAGTAAGCTCACGTTTATGGTGGGGATGTTGCTGATCGGAGACCTAACAGGGAGCTTGCACAAATGCCTGGCTTCCCATGAAACATTGAAGCTTCTGCAGAGAGGGTGGGGGATGGGGAAGGGATCTCAGTAATAAAGTTCTGCGTTTTCTCTTCTCAGTTCAACCAGAACCACCTCACTTTTTATCATGTTAGGGCTCCAGGAAAATTTCATTTCATTAAATTGTGCTCTAAATTAAAGCTAGAACCTAAAAGTTAGTAGTAGACTGAGCATGGATTTGAGAACCAATAATACTTGACTTCAGGTATTGACTTCAGTGTTTACCAGCTTTTGGATGTGGGGCACATGTAATCTCTTGGAGTTTTTATTTCTATTTAAGACAGTGATAATAATACCTACTTGATTGGTTGCCATGAGGATTAGAGATACTGAATTAAAATGCCTTGCATTTAATTGATTTTTTACAAAAGATTATGATTATTATAACAGAGTCTAGCTGGTAACTAAGTGGTTTGTTTTCCTTCTCAGATAACTGCAGAACATGAAGCCTCCTTCCTCCAATTGCTCTAATGTCAAGGCTAACAGAAGGTAATTTCACCTTGAGTCAGAGACTATTTAGCTACTCACAATCTAAAATGTTAGATAGATTTTTGGAAAAGAGAACAGCACTGGTTCTAAAGTATTGCTTGTTTGTCATCGAATTTAGAACAATTTGCAGAAATAATTTACTAAGACTCAAAGCAATAATGTTTCATTGTTTTTTTTTTTTTTACCATCTCATTTTCAGTTATATATTCCTAGATACTTCTTTAGTAGCTTAACATCCCTAGTCTGTGACTTTCCATCTAAAACAGTATACAAAAGAGAAAACATAATGACTAAATCAAGACTAGCTATTAAACTAACTTTTCAGAAGTTAAAGCACATGTGGATAGACTCCAGCTTAGTCCCTTTGTGTCTGACCTCAGAAGGTGTCATGTTAGGGCCCTATTCTTTTATCTCCAGTCTTATGACAGGCTTGGCACGTCATATCACTCATTTTACTCTATTCCTTACGAACAGAGTAACTCCTTATTGCTATGGAAATGTTTCATTTGAATGGAGACCAAGGTGAATAGTTAATGAGTTTGTCAGTGGTCAGTAAAGTGGAAAAATGACAAGATATGCATTTGTTTTGAACACAGTATTAGTCTTTACAGCTAGAAGAAATGAGTAATATGTTGGAAATTATCGGAGGAAATTCAACTGAAAGATACTGCAAGAGCTAATGGAAGATCTGGCCTTCAACCCCCTCTCTTTGGGGAATTCTGTTACTCTAGTTGAATGGTGGTGGTAGTTTAGTCGCTAAGTTGTGTCCAACTCTTGAGACTCTCAGGATGGTAGTCACCAGGCTCCTTTGCCCATGGGATTTCTCAGGCGAGCATACTGGAGTGGGTTGCCATTTCCTTCTCCAGGGGATCCTCTCAACCCAGGGATTGAACCCTCATCTCCTGCATTGCAGGTGGATTCTTTGCCAACTGAACCACCAGGGAAGCCCACTCTAGTTGAATAATCTCACACTTATTTTATGTGTTCACAGCCGAAGAAGATGAGATATCACATGACCTTTTCAAACTTAGCAACCCAAGGTAAAATTTTGATGGATGGATCCAGTTTCAAGTAGAAAAACGATCTTAAATGTGCCATTCACTAAACAATAGTGAATGTTAACGGGAAGATGACAATTTACATTCTTAGGTAACCAAGTATTTCCAGAGATGAGATACCCATTGAACTCATTTAGAGCAAAAAAATTGGTGTTTTAGATTAAAATGGATTCTATCTATCATGAAAATTCATCCTTGAAGAACAGTGAATCAAGGCTTAGATAAGACCTTTTATGAATCACTCCGCACAGAATTATTAGAAGAGTTTTAAGGGCTCATTCATATTCAGTCACCAGACTTTCTAAAGTGCTTGTTGGCTATATGGGATCATCTTAGCACAGCTGGAGTGTTTCATATCAGCCAATGCATGGTCTAACCTCAATATTCTCAAACTGGTTCTTTATATAATGCCTGAAATAAAACAACAAAGAGGGGGCAAGGGGTCATCAGCATGGTCACTTGCTGGCCTTGATGGGTTATTCAAACCATTGTGTCTCAATATACTCATCTGTAGAATTGCAAAGTAGTAATAGAACCTACCTCAACAGGTTGATGCAAAAATAAACAAAATAATACATGTATAATGCCTAGGACACTAAGCAAACAACAAATGCTACCAGTTACAGTGAACTGTTATGCTTCTTGTTATGTTAAGCATAACTGTTTTGCTACAGTTATGCTTCCCTGGTGGCTCAGACGGTGAAGTGTCTGCCTGCAACGCGGGAGACCCGGGTTGGAAAGATCCCCTGGAGAAGGAAATGGCAATCCACTCCAGCACTCTTGCCTGGAAAATCCCATAGATGGAGGAGCCTGATAGGCTACAGTCCGTGGGGTCGCAAAGAGTCGGACACAACCGAGCGACTTCACAGTGAACTATAGATCTTACTGTGAGTTACATGAAACGCACTAATACAGCTGGAAATTTCCCAAGTCAAATTTCTTTCTGAAATAATACTTTCTAATTAAATTGCTATATTCATTACAACAGTACAGAAGTATTTTCTACATACAGTAGTCAAAGCTAAACATAATTTTAGGCATCAAGAACAGATATATTACTCACTGGAGGTAATAACTTTTTCCATGTTCACATTATTTTAATGAATATTCAGATGGACTCTACTACAAAGAATTTACATTTGTATGAAAGCATTTCTAAATATTTTTAAGCTTTAGCACCAGTTCTTGACCACTTTTTTTTTAATCTCTTGTTTTTATTCACATTCTTCATAATCATTTCTTATTATAATTGATGTGGAAAACCATGGTATTTTCTCCTTAATTAAGACACCCTTTGGAAATATGTAATTGGCTATAGTAACTTTATAATAAATGCTGTAATATGGGGCTTCCCTGGTGGCTCAGAGGTTATAGAGACTGCATTATAAAATAATGAAGTGCAATGGGTCATTTTTTGTTCTTAAGGTTTTTCCTAAAGTTTATCAGCATTTTACCAGACAAGGTAGTACATGAGAAAAGATTTAGGAGACAGCACTGGTTCTATTAAAAACGAGTATAAATTTTAGATGACAGTCTAATGAGAGACATAGAATAAGAAGACAGTGTCTTTACCAAGAAGAAAATGAGAACTGAACAGATTTAAGGCAGAGCTCTTTCCAAGTATGAAAGCAGCCTGATGGACAAAGGAAGAGACATTTAGTCTGAACTCAGCGCCTGAAGCAACAAATGCCGGCTCTTTCCCGTCACCACAAAGGGCCTCTTGGCCAAGATGGCAAGCGAGGGTGACGGAAGCAGGCAGACAAATGTGTTAAGGTACATTAGCTTCTTATCTCCTAATGGACAGACTACAATTTGATTTTAATTTCAAAAAAAATTGCATTAGCTGAGCTCAGCAGGACTACAGAGAGAGAGAGAGTTATCAGCCATCCTTAATCGCTTCTCAAGTGGTCGCTTAACTGGACTTGTAACAGTCAGCTAGTGTCCAGACTCACTGGAGGTGGTGGCTACAGCACCTGGAGACAACTGCACCGTGGTTAGCTTCTCTTTCTTCTGTGACGTCCTTATGTTTACTGAAGCCACACTCAGCTGCTTGTGGATGCTGATTGTAAATTGTTGAGAAAAAGCAAGTCACAGTTATGGTTTGCTAAGTGTTATTTTCCAGTCACAAAATCTATCTGCATTTTACTGAATTGGTCAACCAGACCCAGTTGGTGCTAACCTGGGCCAAGATCCCCTGTCTTGGCCAAAGTGAAAGTGAAGTCGCTCAGTCGTGTCCGACTCTTTGTGACCCCATGGATGTAGCCTATCAGGCTCCTCAGTCCATGGGATTTTCCAGGCAAGAGTGCTGGAGTGGATTGCCATTTCCTTCTCCAGGGTATCTTCCTGACCCAGGAATCAAACCCGGGTCTCCCGCATTGCAGGCAGATGCTTTACCATCTGAACCACCAGGGAAGCAAAGGAGGCTTGTCTTGGCCAAGGAGTTTTTTTTTTTTTTCTTTATCAGATCTGCAAAGCCAGTAACAAAACTGATGCTGAGGCTGGAACTGACACCAGCTTTATTCAATGGCTAAAGAATGGAGAAGGTAAAAGCTAGTTTGCAAATCAATTTCTCAACCCAAATGGGGCAAGAGACACCACATTCGGAAAGAGTGGGAGGAATATTCATGACTTACCAAGAACAGAGTTGTGATTTGAACCTGAAACTGATGCAACTCTTCTTTTCAGTCCTTGTATGGACTTTTCTAGGGTTTCCCTGGTGGTTCAGATGATAAAGAATACGCCTGTCATATGGGAGACCCAAGTTCAATCCCTGAGTTGGAAAGATCCCCTGGAGAAAGGCATAGCAACTCACTCCAGTATTCTTGCCTGGAGAATTCCGAACCTGGCAGGCCACAGTCCATGGGGTCACAGAGTCAGACGTAGCTAACATTTTGGGCTTCCTGGGTGGCGCTGGTGGTAAAGAACCCACTTACCAGTGTAGGAGACACAGAAGATGCCGGTTCGATCTCTGGGTTGGGAAGACCCCCTGGAGAAGGGAATGGCAACCCATTCCAGTATTCTTGCCTGGAAAATGCCATGGCCAGAGAAACCTGGTGAGCTATGGTCTATAGTGTTGCAGAGTAGGACATTATTGAAATGACTTAGCCATGGCCAGAGAAACCTGGTGAGCTATGGTCTATAGGGTTGCAGAGTAGGACATTATTGAAATGACTTAGCATACGTGGACTTTGCCAGTTGTCATGGCAATTGTCAACTGCTGTGGCATTGGTGGGTGTGTCACTTAGTATGCTGATGTATTATTATGATCATATGATGAGGTTTATAGTCTACTGGAAGTCAAATCCTCTACTCTCTTGGGTTGGTTGAATTGTTTCTAATTTTGTTTCTGATTCTGATTTTTTTTTTCTCTCTGTAAAGCTTCCTCCTGAAACTTAATTAAGAAGGGGGGAATATGACTCTGGGGCAACAAGATTTGATAAAATTAAAAGACCCTGAGGCTGGGAAAGATTGAAGGCAGGAGGAGAAGGGGACAACAGAGGATGAGATGGTTGGATGGCATCACTGACTCAATGCACATGAGTTTGAGTAGGCTCCGGGAATTGGTGATGGACAGGGAGGCCTGGCGTGCTGCAGTCCATGGGGTAGCAAAGAGTCTGACATGGCTGAGTGACTGAACTGACTGACTGACTGATCCTGTCTAAGAGTTTGGAAATTGGTTTGGCTAGTCCCCATGTAGCCCTCAGGCTTCCCAGATGTCTCAGTTATAAAGAATCCACCTGCCAATGCAGGAGACACAAGTTCAATTCCTGGGTTGGGAAGATCCCCTGGAGAAGGAAATGGCGACCCACTCCAGTATGCTTGCCTAGGAAGTCTCATGAACAGCGGAACCTGGAAAGCTGCAGTCCGTGGGGTTGCAAAGAGTTGAACACGACTGAGTAAAACAGCGACAAGTAGCCCTCTCGTCATTACAGGTAATTGAGAGCATCAAAGCATCTACCTGTGTGGCTAACTTTGGATCCAGATGGTGTCTTATATTTAACTCAATACAACTATCTAATTTTACTTGGAACACCGTGTGCTTCATTTTTTAAATATATTAAATTCCTACTATGTGCAAAAATCCCTTTTCTGGGTGCTGAGAAAAACACCAGTGAAGCACAATCCATACACACATATGAAAACATGCTCAAGTAGCAGGGATAGTCAATTAAATAAATCTGTTCTGAAGAGTGGATATGGAGATTTTTTTTAATGGTGATTAAAATCTGGGACCTGCAAAAATGGCTTTACATTGGGTAGATCTTAAGTTGAAAGTACTAACTGTTCCTTTTTTAAAGATGATTTGCAAAAATATAATTTGTAGAACTCAGCAGTTTCAACCAAAGAGTGAATATTATGATGTAGACTGAAAGAGAAAATTAGAGGTAAGTAAAATTTTTGTTTTATAGGTTTTTAAAATTCATCAAATCTAGTTTCCAGGTTGGTTTTGTCGTGGTGACTAAAAAGTGGTCATTTAAGGTAACACCTTTCTCTCTCTCTCCAGCTCCTCTGTGCCATGCTGATACTAGCTCCAGAATTTAAAGCTTATGTAATTGTAGGCTGGTGGGATATGCGCATGTCAGGGAACTTCAGAAATGCAGTGGCCCCTGAACACAGACTAATCTGGGGGACACTGAACCCCTGCCACTTTTCTCTCGGTCTTGAAAAGGGAGGCAGATGAAGCAGAGCCCATGAGCTCCCTGAGCTTCCTGCTGTAAGCGGTGCAGACCGCCCAGAGATTCTAGTCCGGCTCTGCCTGCTCTCTGACCTCACTTCCCCCTGCTGCGGTGTAAGCTCCCTGTGCTTCTACCTAATTGAACAACCAGAGCGTTCTCTCTAGCTGTTTAGCTGAAGCCTGAGATGCTTCTCTATATCATACACCTACTCATCTAAGTACACCTTAGATTTTATCTTCTGAAAAGATTTCTCTCACCAGTCCCAGGCAGCGGAGCCCGATACACTCCTTTTTGTGCCATCACCATGCCCAAGTAGATTCTATTAGGAACAATTTTACATGGAGGATTCTCAAAAGATGTTTATTTTTGGAGGAAGTAAGACGAACACTGGAACCAAGGATCATGAAGTAAATTCAAGATTTATCAGCTCCACTGGTATTTAGTCTTTTTTTTTTTCCAGTCTGTGGAGAGTATAGCCATTTCTGAAATGCTTTACATCAAAGTGAAAGTGAAAATTAAATCATTCAGTCATGTCTGACTTTTTGCGACCCAGTGGACTATAGCCCACCAAGCTCCTCCATCCACCGGATTCTGCAGGCAAGAATACTGGAGTGGGTTGCCATTTCCTTCTCCAGGGGATCTTCCCAAGCCAGGGATTGAACCCAGGTCTCCCCTGTTGCAGGCAGATGCTTTAACCTCTGAGCCACCAGGGAAGCCCAATGCATATATTATGAACACTGGAACTAACAGCAGCAAAGAATGGAAAGAAGAAGAGATGCCGCCTCATCTCCCAGTCCTCATCCGCAGCACACAACCTGAGGCATTAGCATTCGATGAGAAATCAGAAGAGCTGTATTTACAAACCCCATTGCTTTCAGCTTCTTTGTGTGACTCTAGACTTCAAGCCTATGTGAGGATTATGGGGTAACATTTGGAAAACTTGTAAATTCAGAGTTAATTTTTTTCCCCTCTGATTTTCTAATTGGCAATCTACATCATATGCTTTGGCTGAAACTGCTGAGTTCTACAATTTTCATATTGACTTAAGAAGTCTGCTTGGCATGATTCCCCAGAACATAGTGATCCATAAAATTCTGGTTGTCTTGTATATAAAGTGAATGTATAATGATTTGCTGAGGCATCTAAGCCAAATACTAAAAAAGTATAGGGCCAAGGAACTGCAAGTTTACCACTATATTGGATATCTCATTGGACCATGAATTTTCTTTGGAAAGACAGGCATTATAAAGGCAAGCTACCAATTTCACCATAAGGTATTCAAGGAAAGAGTCGAACATGACTGAGCAACTGAACAACAAAAATTCAAGGAAGCCCAATAGTAGATGAACTAACAACAAGAAGAATAAAGCTTCTAAACTAGTAGTGTAAGAGTGGAGGTTGCATTTCCCACGAAAGACTCAGCACTGAGTAACTGTAAAAACCATCAGAATTGGTGTTAATAGCAAACACATAACAACTTCAAGCCATAGAAATAATTTAAAATAGTCAAATTATCCTTTAGGCTCGGTAGGCATAAATGCAGGGTGAACAGTTATCTAAAAGTGGCTCCACGGGGCTACAAACAGCAGTGTCAGGGACTTCCCTGGGGGTCCTGTGGTTAAGGATCTGCCTTGCAATGCAAAGGATGCAGGTTTGACTTCTGGTCAAGGAACTAAGATCCCACGTGCCATGGAGCAGCTAAGCCTGCGCCACAACCTCTGAGGCTGTGCACCACAATGCCTTTAACTGTTTCCACTGTTTCCCCATCTATTCGCCATGAAGTGATGGAACCGGATGCCATGATCTTAGTTTTCTGAATGTTGGGTTTTAAGCCGAGTTTTTCACTCTCCTCTTTCACTTTCATCAAGAGGCTCTTTAGTTCTTCACTTTCTGCCATAAGGGTGGTGTCATCTGTATATCTGAGGTTATTGATATTTTTCCTGGCAGTCTTGAGTCCAGCTTGTGCTTCATCCAGTCTGGGATTTCACATGATGTACTCTGCATATAATTTTAAAAAGCAGGGTGATGTACTCCTTTCCTGATTTGGAACCAGTCTGTTTTTCCATGTCCAGTCCTAACTTGCTTCTTGACCTGCATATAGGTTTCTCAAGAGGCAGTTCAGGTGGTCTGGTTGTTCCCATCTCTTGAAGAATTTTCCATAGTTTGTTGTGATCCACAAAGTCAAAGGCTTTGGCATAGTCAATGAAGCAGAAGTAGATGTTTTTCTGGACCTCTCTTGCTTTTTTGATGATCCAACAAATGTTGGCAATTTGATCTCTCATTCCTCTGCCTTTTCTAAAACCAGCTTGAAGATCTGGAAGTTCATGGTTCACGTACTATTGAAGCCTGTCTTGGAGAATTTTGAGCAGTTCCTTGCTAGTGTGTGAGATGAATGCAATTGTGTGCTAGCTTGAACATTCTTTGGCATTGCCTTCCTTTGGGATTGGAATGAAAACTGACATTCTCCAGTCCTGTGGCCACTGCTGAGTTTTCCAAACTTGCTGGCATATTGAGTGCAGCACTTTCACAGCATCATCTTTTAGGATTTGAAATAGCTCAATTGGAATTCCCTGACCTTCTCTAGCTTTGTGCTTCCTAAGGCCTACTTGACTTCACATTCCAGGATGTCTGGCTCTAGGTGAGTGATCACACCATTGTGGTTATCTGGGCCCTGAATATCTTTTTTGTACAGATCTTCTGTGTATTCTTGCCACCTCTTCTTAATATCTTCTGTTAGGTCCATACCATTTCTGTCCTTTATTGTGCCCATTTTTTCATGAAATGTGCCCTTGGTATCTCTAATTTTCTTGAAGAGATCTCTAGCCTTTCCCATTCTATTGTTTTCCTCTCTTTCTTTGCATTGATCACTTAGGAAGGCTTTCTTGTCTTTCCTTGCTATTCTTTGGAACTCTATATTCAATTGTCTATATCTTTCCTTTTCTCCTTTGCCTTTTACTTCTCTTCTATTCATAGCTGTTTGTAAGGCCTCCTCAGGCAACCATTATGCCTTTTTCCACTTCTTTTTCTTGGGTACGGTCTTAATCACTGCCTCCTGTACAATGTCAGAAACCTCCGTCCATAGTTCATCAGGCACTCTGTCTATCAGATATAGTCCCTTAAATCTATTTTTCACTTCCACTGTATAATCATAAGGGGTTTGATTTAGGTCATACCTGATTGGTCGAGTGGTTTTCCCTACTTTCTTCAATTTAAGTCTGAATTTGGCAATAAGGAGTTCATGATCTGAGCCACAGTTAGCTCCCAGTCTTGTTTTGCTGACTGTATAGACCTTCTCCATCTTTGGCTGCAAAGAATTTTATCAATCTGATTTTGGTGTTGACCATCTGGTGATGTCCATGTGTAGAGTTGTCTCTTGTGTTGTTGGAAGACGGTGTTTGCTATGACCAGTGTGTTCTCTTGGCAAAACTCTGTTAGCCTTTGCCATGCTTCATTTTTTACTTCATGGCCAAACTTGCCTGTTACTCTAGGTATCTCTTGACTTCCTACTTTTGCATTCCGCTCCCCTATGATGAAAAGGACTTTTTTAGGTGTTATTTCTAGAAGGTCTTGTAGGTCTTCATAGAACCATTCAACTTCAGGTTCATCAGCATTAGTGGTCGGGGCATAGGCTTGGATTACTGTGCTATTGAATGGTTTGCCTTGGAAACAATTAGCAATCATTCTGTCATTTTTGAGATTGCACCCAAGAGCTGCATTTTGGACACTTTTGTTAACCATGATGGCTACTCCATTTCTTCTAAGGGATTCTTGCCCACAGTAGTAGATATAACGGTCATCTGAGTTAAATTCACCCATTTCAGTCCATTTTAGTTTATTGATTCCTAAAATGTCAGTGTTCACTCTTGCCATCTCCTGTTTGACCACTTCCAATTCACCTTGATTCATGGACCTAACACTCCAGGTTCCTATCGGACTTCCATCACCAGTCACATCCACAGCTGGGCATTGTTTTTGCTTTGGCTCTGTATCTTCATTATTTCTGGAGTTATTTCTCTAGTCTTCTCCAGTAGCATATTGGGCACCTACCAACCTGGGGAGTTCATTTTTCAGTGTCATATATTTTTGCTTTTTCATACTCTTAATGGGGTTCTAAAGGCAATAATACTGAAATGTTTGGCATTCTCTTCTCCAGTGGACCTCATTTTGTCAGAAATCTCCACCATGACCCGTCCATCTTGGGTGGTCCTACATGGCATGGCTCATAGTTTCATTGAGTTAGACAAGTCTGTTGTCCATGTGATCAGTTTGATTAGTTTTCTGTGATTGTGGTTTTCATCCTGTCTGCCTTCTAATGGATAAGGATAAGAGGCTTATATATATATGTATACAATAATATGTGTGTGTGGGTCAGCCCTCAGTTATGTCCCACTCTTTATATATATATATTATATATTTAAATAATATAAATAAATAAATAATTTATTTGTGTCTGTGTATACACACATGGCTTCCCAGATGGTGCAAGTGCTAAAAAATCTTTCCAATCAATGCAGGACACATTAAGAGACGTGGGTTTGATCCTGGAGTTTGGAAGATTCCCTTGAGGAGGGCATGACAATCCACTCCAGTAGTCTTTCCTGGAGAACCCCTGGATAGAGGAGCCTGATGGGCTACTGTCCATTGGATCACAAAATGTCAGACATGACTGAAGTGACTGAGCATGCCCACACACACACATATATAAAAAGAGTGGATGGGAAGAGTACCAAGGGCTGTGGATAGAGACGCAGACATAGTATGGACACCAAGCGGGTAAAGAGGGAATGGGATGAACTGGGAGATTGGGATTGATCTATACACACTATAGATATTATGTATATAATAGATAACTAACACACCCTTATTGTATAGCTCAGGGAGTACCACTCTGCTCTGTCGTGACCTAATGGGAAGAGAATCCAGAAAAGAGGAGATATACGTATACATACAGCTGATTCACTTTGCTGTACAGTAGAAACTAACACACAGAGAAGGCAGTGGCACCCCATTCCAGTACTCTTGCCTGGAAAATCTATGGATGGAGGAGCCTGGTAGGCTGCAGTCCATGGGGTCGCGACGAGTCGGACACAACTGAGCGACTTCACTTTCACTTTTCATTTTCATGCACTGGAAAAGGAAATGTCAGCCCACTCCAGTGTTCTTGCCTGGAGAATCCCAGGGATGGGGAAGCTTGGTGGGCTGCCGTCTATGCGGTCGCACAGAGTTGGACACAACTGAAGCGACTTATCAGCAGCAGCAGCAGAAACCTAACACAACACTGGAAAGCAACTATACTCCAATCAAAAGTGATTTTTGTAAAAAAGGCAATGAAGAGGACCTTCTTTCTTCATTCTGAAGCTACAGCTTGCCTTCCCTGGAGGCAATAACAAATACCAGTCAGTTGTGTATCCTTCTGGAGAAAATCTTTTATTTTTCTGTAATCACAGAAATAATACATATTTTACATGCAATTCTGCACTTTGATATTTTTAAAGTTTATCTTTTCATATCAGTTCAAATAGTTCTGCTAGCTCTTAATGGCTTTGTACTATTTTATTTTAATAAATTGCTCATAATTTTTAACTGGTCCTCATTAATAGACATGTAAGTTGTTTATACTATTTTACAGTTATAAGTAATGCTCCAGGGAATGGAGCTGCATATCCATTATTTGACAAATGCATATCTATGGAGTAAACTCCTAGAGATGAATTGTCATTTCAAAGGGTATGTGCAGTTTTAATTTTGATACATCTTTTAAGGTAGCTCTGCCAGAGGTTGTTCCAATTTATGCTTTCACTGGCAATGAAAGATACTTTTTTCACAATGATACCAAATAAAGTGTGTTTTCAAACTTTACAATCTCACCTAATCTGTTAATGATAATATCAACGTTTAATATGCAGCTATTGTGAGCTAGTTGTCCACAACTGTTGTCCACAGGGTCGCAAAGAGTCAGACACGACTGAAGTGACTTAACGTGCTCCCTGTATTGTACCTGAAGCAGGAAACGGCAACGCACTCCAGTATTCTTGCCTGGAAAATCTCATGGACAGAGGAGCATCAGTATTTATAGCTCTAGTCTTCACTCTTTATTGCACCCCATGAATATCCAAGATTATTTTTGTTTGCTTATTTTTCCATATGAGGTTTAGAGTGACTTTATCTAGTTCCAAATAGAATACCACTCACTTCTTTTTGGATTACTGTCTTCAATTTACAGCCAACCCAAGACTGCTTAGTAGTAAAAAATGCTAAGAACACAGGATTTCTCCCTGTTTTTTTTCTCCTTTTTGCATCTCACTAGTGTTGTAAAATATTTTTTTAACAAATTGTGCATATTTTTGTTAAATTCATGTATGTATCACTTTTTCAGTTGCTCCTCTACATGTTGTATCTTATTCCATTATGTCTTCTGATTATTTGAATGCATGAAAGCTATTGATTTCTATGCATTAATTTTGTGCCCAGATCTTGTTTGAATTCTCAGTTTGTGGTAACTTTTAATTAGATTCTTTCTAATTTCCATATTAACATCTGCACTTCATTTCTTAGTTTCTCACTAAAACCTCTTTTTTTTTTTTGATTTGTTTAATTGTGTTTGTTGGTATTTCTAAAGCAGCATTAAATGATACTGGTGATAGTATAGAACCCTTATTTTACTTCCAACACTAATGAAAATGCTTTTTAGTTCCTTATAAACCTAGTGCTGACTTTGGGTTGTGACCCTTTATATTTCAGAACATTGTTATACTGTTACTTTATGGGTTTTTAAATTCTGAAATCAAGAATGGATTTTTTTTGAGACATGGCATTTTACTTTATTTATTTTCCATATTAATTTTTATGGTGTAGTCTACTGTATAGCAAACTAAATCAGCTATCTGTATACATATATCCCCTCTTTTTCTGGATATCCTTCTCATTTAGGTCACTATACAGCTGAGAACTTCCATATGTAAAACTGGATTTAGAAAAGACAAAGGACCCAGACATCAAATTGCCAACATCTTTTGGATCATAGAAAAAGCTTGAGAATTCCAGAAAAACATCTACTTCTACTTCATTGACTATGCTAAAGCCTTTGACTTATGTGGATTACAACAAACTGTGGAAAATTCTTAAAGAGATGGGAATACCAGACCACCTTACCTGCCTCCTGAGAAACCTGTATACAGGTCAAGAACCAACAGTTAGAACCAGACTTGGGACAACAGACTGGTTCCAAATTGGGAAAGGAGTGCATCAAGGCTGTATATTGTTACCCTGCTTATTTAACTTCTTGAGCTCCAAAATCACTGTGGACAGTGACTGCAGCCATGAAGTTAAAAGACACTTTCTTGGAAGAAAAACAATGACAAACCTAGACAGTGTATTAAAAAGCAGAGATATCACTTTGCCTACAAAGGTCCATCTAGTTAAAGCTATGGTTTTTCCAGTAGTCATGTACGGATGTGAGAGCTGGATGATAAAAAAGACTGAGTTCAAAGAATTGATGCTTTCAAACTGTGGTGCTGGAGAAGACTTGAGAGTCCCTTGGACTGCAAGGAGATCAAACCAGTCAACCCTAATGGAAATAGATCCTGAATATTCATTGGAAGGACTGATGCTGAAGCTGAAACTCCAATACCATGACCACCTGATGCAAAGAGCGGACTCCTTGGAAAATACCCTGATGCTGGGAAAGATTGAAGGCAGGAGGAGAAGGTGATAACAGGGAATGAGATGGTAGGATGACATCAGCAACTCAATGGACATGACTTTGAGCAAGCCCTGGGTGATGGTGAAGAACAGGGAAACTTGGCATGCTACAGTCTTTGGGGTTGCAAAGAGTCGGACATGACTGAGTGACTGAAAAACAAGAACACTGAATAGAGTTCCCTGTACTATACAGTGTCGGATTTTGATCCGTGGGTTGGTCGGAAAGATTGCCTGGAGAAGGAAATGGCAACCCAGTCTGGACAGAAGAACCTGGCGGGCTACAGCCCATGAGGCCGCTAAGAGTCAGGCACTACTGAGCCACTGAACACTCACACACACACACACACACACACGAAAGCCTTTAAGATACTGCAGAGCTCCTCAAAACAGTCTCGTCTGTGAGAAAATTGCCTGGTAGAAACCAGTCTCCGTAGCATACCTTGTTCTACAGCTCAGTTTCTCACCCTTGGGGATCACTGATTTCTGATCTTTACAAAGCTTTGGTATTGGGTTGGCCAAAAAGTTTGTTTAGATTTTCTCCATAAGAACTTTTTGAACCAACCCAGTACATCCTTGTCAATGTAGAAAACTGACCCTCTGTATCCACAGTTGCCTCTGCTTGTTATCTAAGATCATCTCAGACACACCCATGTGTCCTTTTATGTGTGGGTGTCGTTCAGAGTGTGGTGTGTTGCCTGGGCCTCTAACTGAGAGTTAACTAGGCAACAGAATAAAAAAGAAAGAAAAAAAAAATCCTATTTAATCACCTTCTGTGTATATGACCTGATAACAACTCTACATATGCTATGTTACTTAATTTTTATGTATTACTTTTTTTTTTTTCAGTTTCATCCATTAACGCATAGCGGAATTGCAACATAAGCCAATGTTCGTTCCTCTACCTGATCCTGAAATTCCAATGAAAAAATGAAAAGCTGCAAACAAATAAAAATGTTGTTGCTAGAGTAAAATATTGGTGACCCTAAGGTAAGCGGTTAAGAGATTCCATAGACAACAAAAACTGAGGCCACCAAAGCTTCACATTTTGTCTAATCACTTTAATTCCACTTTTATCAAGCCTTTTATCACATCAGGGGGGAAATAACATTCTTAGTAGTTTCTGTTTTGAAGCTGTCAGACACATTAAAAAAGAAAGGAAGGAAAATTATGACTTTGTTCTTAGCAACTTCCTGGTCAGAGAGGTAATTTTCTAAGTAGGCAGTAAGTTCCTGAGTGCGGATGTTGCTATTTTGGTCTGACCCAAATATCCACCCTCCATCCTTAAGAAATTGGCAGACAGCTCTCAGGTTTTCCTGTGAAAAGGTAGGCTTTACCACATGTCCAACAGGCACTTAATCCAGGATGGTTTCAGGAACTAAATTTCAACACAGAAACCATTTTCATCTGCACCACACTAACGCCAGAGCCCTTGTTCCAGGCTTCTCATTTGTCTGTGCTCCTCTCAGTCATTTCCTTAGAATTCAGGTCACGTTCCCTAAGCTAAATGTGCGTTTCCAAGAGAGTTCTATGGAAAACACTATTCCCATAAGATGACCTTGAAGACAGTATTTCTACAGTTAAGAATATGTTCGGGAACGTATAGAGGGCCCTGGATCTATCTCTTGGTATCTGCAATACATGTTTACCTAGTAAAGAAATTCTAAAACAAGAAACTTGCTTACCTTTAATCCAGCATTTTCAAAGTAATATTTGACAAAGACTGTATTTTTCTAATTCATGCCACATTCTGTGCATAAACTTTTTTTCTAGATCAGTGGCTTGCAAACTAGAGCACATCAACCAAATACATCCATAAGCTCCCTTTTATATACCCCAGAGCCAAGTTGTTTTTTTTTTAAAGATTGTATAACAAGGTCCTTATGTGACCCTCAAATCCTAAAAATATTTATTTTCTGGTTCTTTCCAGAAAAAGTTTTCCTACCCCTGTTATTCTAAGCCAAAAATATTAACACATTTTAAGTAAATAAAGATATACCACTTTTTATGAATTATATAAAGAAATGAGATAATAACTTTTCATTTTAAATTACCTCTAAATACTTCAGAATTGAATTATTCAAATGAAAAGCATGGCAATGAAAATATTAGAGGGTTCAGGAAGCTCCTGCAGATTTAAACCCTCAAATTTACAGTTGATACCAAGAGGCAACGTTTTATGGGATAAAATAAAGGTTAGTTTTAATTAAATAAAATAACTCAAAAAATAACTTTAATGTTATTCCAAATGAATGATTTCTATCTTCACAGAATCAATCACCATTTCTATAGTCTCTTATTTATATATATTTTAACATAGATTGAGTTCATTAATCTTTGCTTAAGGAGAGAGTTTCAGAATTATATGGTAATTAAATACTTAAGGTTTGCAAGCTACAAAACTGTCCCATATTAACTGGTTCATGTAAGAAACTTACTGAATCTGGGAAAGTTTTTCAAAACATACATTTCTCCACTAGATCCTCCCTTTTGTGATGCAAATTTTGTAGATGTGAAGGTATGTCCTCTATATGTAATTTGGTAGACATTTCAGCAGCTTTTTTTTTTTTTTTTTTGCTTTCTTCCTCCTTTTCCCTCCTTATTGTTGTGAACAAACCACTCTGAGATTTGATGGCTTGAAACCGCAATATAAGATGACTGACTACACACCAGTATGTTACATGGTCTGTGGGTGGACTGGGCTTGGTTAGTTGGTTCTCGCTTTTGATCTTTCACCCAACTGTGGTCAGATGGCTCATCAGGAGATGGACATCTGAAGGCTTGATTGGGTTGGACATCCAAGATGACTCGCTTACATGGATGGCAGCTGATGCTTGTGTTAACTAGGCGCTCATCTGGGACCGTCAACTAGAACATGGTCTGTCCATGTGATTTGGGTTTCTCACAGTACAGAAGGTGGGTTCAGAGAAGGGGCATTCAAGAGACCCAGGTGAAATCTTTGCGAGACTTAGCCTTGGAAGCTCAGAGTCTCACTTCTATAGCATTCTATTGTAAGCAAATCACTAAGGCCACCTCAGTTTCATGGGGGGAGGGATTGGGTCTTATTTCTGGAGGTGAGGTGCAGCATGAGCAAGAAGGAATTGGTACCCCTTATTTTTGGAGTCTATCTATCTTCTTCCCTGGTGGCTCAGATGGTAAAGAATCTGCCTGCAATGAAGGAGACCTGGGTTCAATCCCTGGGTCAGGAAGATACCCTGGAGAAGGGAATGGCTACCCATTACAGTATCCTTGCCTGGAGAATTCCATGGACAGAGAAGTCTGGCAGGCTACAGTCCATGGGGTCA
The DNA here is from genome assembly GCF_002263795.3 of Bos taurus. Lineage (NCBI taxonomy): Eukaryota > Metazoa > Chordata > Mammalia > Artiodactyla > Bovidae > Bos > Bos taurus. The sequence continues at coordinate 6,350,829 of NC_037340.1, read as the reverse complement.
CAAATAGTCAGACACAACTGAGCAACTAACACTTTCACTTCTTTTATCCAAAGCTACATGATACCTAGTCATCTAAGAAGCTCTTCCATTTTGAACCTATGGTGAATAAAAAGATGGTACTTTCTCTTTTTAATATCTCATTGACAAGGCATTGATTCTACTCATTGTTTCTAGAGGAAAGCTGAAAACTACACACTTGGATGTATTCTGATAGCCTTTTAAGTTGAGCTACATTTAGGGTACCCTAAATCACTGCAGATGGTGATTGCAGCCATGAAGTTAAAAGATGCTTACTCCTTGGAAAGAAAGTTATGACCAACCTAGATAGCATATTCAAAGCAGAGACATTACTTTGCCAACAAAGGTCCGTCTAGTCAAGGTTATGGTTTTCCCAGTGGTCATGTATGGATGTAAGAGTTGGACTGTGAAGAAAGCTGAGCGCCAAAAAATTGATGCTTTTGAACTGTGGTGTTGGAGAAGACTCTTGAGTCCCCTGGACTGCAAGGAGATCCAACCAGTCCATTCTGAAGGAGATCAGCCCTGGGATTTCTTTGGAAGGAATGATGCTAAAGCTGAAACTCCAGTACCTTGGCCACTTCATGTGAACAGTTGGCTCATTGGAAAAGACTCTGATGCTGGGAGGGATTGGGAGCAGGAGGAGAAGGGGATGACAGAGGATGAGATGGCTGGATGGCATCACCAACTTGATGGACATGAGTTTGAGTGAACTCCGGAAGTTGGTGATGGACAGGGAGGCCTGACGTGCCGCGATTCATGGGGTTGCAAAGAGTCGGACACGACTGAGCAACTGAACTGAACTGACGATTGTAATAGTTTTATTTTTCTCTGGCATTTTCTTGTCAAGTAACTTAATGTCTTATGTAACCTCATCAACTATGGGATATCTTAGAGTCTGGATAATATGATGTAGACTGTTTCCTTAGTTTTAAATTGATGTGATTCTGCAAATGCATGTAGTACAGACAGCACAGCAGTGTATTTACTGTAGAGGTTTCAGGGGTTTGTTTACACAATTGGATAAATGCAGTAATTGGACAAAATGATTTATTATTTAGGGGCAGTCTTGAAAGCAACTGCTCTATTTAATGTGTCTTTTCATTTATTTAGTCTGGTTGTATATTTTCCTCTTAATGCTCTTTCATGTATGTCTTCCATCTCTTAATTGATATATATGTGAGAGATACTTTTACCCAAATAGGAGTAAGTCTTGCTGCTTGGGCTGATGCTTACCCAAAGTATATGATACCGAGTTAGGTAGGGGAGAAGATGGCCCACTTAGCACTTCACATTCATGGAGAGCCTTAAAGTTGAAACTGATATTTTCTCAAATGAAGTCATACTCATACTCAGAAAGAAACTCTGGCACAAATGAAAAAATAGTCATCATATATCTTTAAACCTGAATTCATGATCTGATCACTCCCAAAACTTGTAGTTCATTTTTTTTTAACTTAAATAAATCCTTTGACTGTCATGTAAATTGCATCATTATATTATGATGCATTTCTTTGTATATATGTGTGTATATTAAAGCCATTGAGTTTTTTTCAATGTAATCACATCCCATTGATCACAATTTTGGGAGTCTGTTTTGACCCTTCTTTATTTTGCTTCATATGTGGAGTATCTCAGGAGCTGGTATCTCATGTTTCTCCCTCATCTGCATTTTCTGGGGGTCAGGAGGAGAGCATAAATGCTCTTCTGTTCCCCAACTGAGATAGCTCTCCTTAACTTTACATAAATAACATAGGAATAATGTTTATCTTAGCAACAGATGCAAGAAATTCATTTATGGCAGAAGGCTACCTCTACTGAAAAAAGCCTTTGATGTGTGACTATAGTCTGAAACTCAGATTCAAACTGGCTTCCACATTTATACAACAGACAGAGGAGGACTTTCAATGATTTTGTGGAAAGAAGGAGGAATCCCCAGTTGAGCAGTGAGTGTGGGGAAGCTTCAAGGGCAAAGACGCCCCTCACACCTACTGCATTGTTTCCTGTATAATTGCTGTTAAGACACTTGCCTCAGTAAATCCTATGTTGCCCCCAAATGCTTTTGTGCAAGTGTTATTTTTGAGAATCTCAGAAAGAATAGCATAATGCTGAGTGTTTGAGCTACATCCAAGAATAATGCAATTGGCTGAGAGTGGGTTACCAAGCAGGGTCCCAGCAGGACAGAAAATGGACAGCCTGAGCTCCAAGCTGTTTCAGCAAGACCAGGGGGCTTGACAACAGGATGCAAGAGGTGGGACTCGAACTGAGTCTACAGGGCTTTCAATCATTGGGAGAGATGAAAGTGCAAGTCACTCAGTCGTGTCTGACTCTTTGCAACCCCATGAACTATACAGTCCATGAAATTCTCCAGGCCAGAATACTGGAGTGGGTAGCTGTTCTCTTCTCCAGGGAATCTTCCCAACCCTGGGATCGAACCCAGGACTCCGGCATTGCAGGCGGATTCTTTATCATATAAGCCACCAGGGAAGCCCATTGGGAAGGATACCTGGGCCTTATTTTTGTCCCATTAATGGCAGGAAGCCCATCCACACATTTTCTTATTGGGAAACACCATTAAGAGTGGGGTTAGAACTGGGTTTTGGTACCAGAATTGATGCTTTTGAATTACGGTGCTGGAGAAGACTCTTGAGAGTCCCTTGGACTGCAAGGAGATCCAACCAGTGCATTCTAAAGGAGATCAGCCCTGGGATTTCTTTGGAAGGAATGATGCTAAAGCTGAAACTCCAGTACTTTGGCCACCTCATGCGAAGAGTTGACTCATTGGAAAAGACTCTGATGCTGGGAGGGATTGGGGGCAGGAGGAGAAGGGGACGACAGATGGCTGGATGGCATCACTGACTCGATGGACGTGAGTCTGAGTGAACTCCGGGAGTTGGTGATGGACAGGGAGGCCTGGCGTGCTGCGATTCATGGGGTCGCAAAGAGTCGGACACGACTGAGCGACTGAACTGAACTGAACTGAAGAGCACATAGCCTGGATCTTCAACATTGTAGCCATGTGATGTAGCCATGCCCAATAGGACAAATTCCTTAACTCTCATTGCCTGCTTCTCTCAAATTATAGTACATTAGAGTAATGACACTCACCTTAACATGTTTCTCTGAGACTTAGGTGATACAAGGTGTAGAACATCCTGTCAGAGACCCACACCCATTAAGTACTTGATAAGCAATAGCTACCATTGTCATTAGTGATCGTGTTACCACAACCGTGAAAGATGTTCAGACATCAGTTTAAGGACATTTTAGGGGAACTGTTTGCTTATAGAAGGAACATCATGCTTCTGGCAGCTCCACATTTGCATGGAACTTGGCAGTAGTAATTCAGAGAAGAAATAGCTAAAGACATAGCCGCAGAGTTGGCGGTTTTTCAGAACAGAGCTCTGAGGCTTGAAGACACAATGTCCTCTGGAATTATTAGAACACAGTCTCTGGATGGAAATTATATATTAAGACACCAGCTAGGGGACTTCCCTGGTGGTTCAGTGGCTAAGACTCCATGGTCCCAATGCAGAAGTCCTGGGCTGGATCCCGGGTTGGGGAACTAGATCTCATGTGATGCAATTAAAGATTCCGTACCCTGCATGCTGCGTGGAAGAGTGACGATCCTGTATGATGCAATTAAGACCCAGGCCAAGGAAGTAAACAGGCTTCATTTTTTTTTTAAAGACACCAATTAGTAAGGACCGGTATGGGACAAGGATAAGTGGAGAAGGGCAGGGAAGGAAGAGGATGGAATCCATGATATTAAGAGCTGAAAGAAACTACAGCCTAGAGAGTTCTTTAGTTCAGGTCTCTGAAAGTCAGACTCTCAGGTCAGGATTTGCATCCTCCCAGGAGGAACTGATGAAGATTAGGGGGAAGCAAGACAGGGGAAAAGGACGGGCAAAGCCAAACAAGAGCACAGTGTTAGAAATCCCAGCCCCAGCCTGCCCGAAGGGAGTTCTGAAGCTACTTCTCTCGAGGTAAAGGAGCTGACTTCTGTTACTCAGCTTCCATCAGTCTTGACACTTTCCAGCTCTCATTATACAGCAGTAACCAAAGGCAGAGTAGAGACCATTGGTTGGAGGCATGCACTGGAGCCAGAGCAGGATATGTCCTTACTCATGGGCAATGTCTCTGCTTTTTAATATGCTGCCTAGGTTGGTCATAGTTTTTCTTCCAAAGAGAAAGCGTCTTTTAATTTCATGGCTGCAGTCACTGTCCACACTGATTTTGGAACTCAAAAACTAAAGTCTATCACTGTTTCCATTGTTTCCCCATCTATTTGCCATGAAGTGATGGGATTGGATGCTATTATCTTCATTTTTTTCACTTTTCTCTTTCAATTTCATCAAAAGGCTCTTCAGTGCCTCTTCACTTTCTGCTATAAGGGCGGTGCCATCTGCATATCTGAGGTTATTGATATTTCTCCTGGAAATCTTGATTCCAGCTTGTGCTTTATCCAGCCAGGCAGTTCTCATAATGTACTCTCTATATATGTTAACATACATGTTAAATAAGTGACAACATACAGCCTTGATGTACTCCTTTCCCAATTTGGAACCAGTCTATTGTTCCATGTCTGGTTCTAACTGTTGCTTCTTAACCTGCATACAGGAGGCAGGTAAGGTGGCCTGGTATTCCCATCTCTTTAAGAATTTTTCATAGTTTGTTGTGATCCACAGAGTCAAAAGCTTTGGCATAGTCAATAAGGTAGACGTAGATGTTTTTCTGGAACTCTCTTACCTTTTCTATAATCCAATATTTGGCAATTTGATCTCTGGTTCTTCTGTCTTTTCTAAAACCAGCTTGAACATCTGGAAGTTCATGGTTCACTTACTGTTGAAGCTTGACTTGAAGAAGTTTGAGCATTACTTTGCTAGCGTGTGAGATGAGTGCAATTGTGTGGTAGTTTGAACATTTTTTGGCATTGCCTTTCTTTGGGATTGGAATGAATATGGACATTTTCCAGTCCTGTGGCCACTGCTGCATTTTTCAAATTTGCTGGCATATTGAGTGCAGCACTTTAACAGCATCATCTTTCAGGACTTCCAGCATTCCATCTCTCAGCTAGAATTCCATGACCTCCACTAGCTTTGTTCCTAGTGATGCTTCCTAAGGCCCTCTTTACTTCAGATTCCAGGATGTCTGTCTCTAGGTGAGTGATCACACCATCATGGTTATCTGGGTCATTAAGATCTTTTTTTTATATAGTTCTGTGTATTCTTGCCACCTCTTCTTAATATCTTCTGCTTCTGTTAGGTCCATACAATCTCTGTCCTTTATTGTGCCCATCTTTGCATGAAATGTTCCCTTGATATCTCTAATTTTCTTGAAGAGATCTCTAGTCTTTTCCATTCTATTGTTTTCCTCTATTTCTTTGCATTGATCACTGAGGAAGGCTTTCTTATTTCTCCTTGCTCTTCTTTGTAACTCTACATTCAAATGGGTATATATTTCCTTTTCTCCTTTGCCTTTAGCTTCTTTTCTCAGCTATTTGTGAGGCTTTCTCAGACAACCATTTTGCTTTTCTTTTTTGGGGGATGGTGGTACAAAACCAAACCACTTCAGTATTCTTGCCTTGAGAACCCCATGAGCAGTATGAAAAGGCAAAAAGATATGACACTGAAAGATGAACTCCCTAGGCGGTAGGTGCCCAATATGCTACTGGAGAAGACTGGAGAAATAACTCCAGAAAGAATGACTCCAGATGGAGCCAAAGTGAAAACAGTGCCCAGTTGTGGACGTGACTGGTGATGGAAGTAATGTTCAGTGCTCTAAAGAACAATGTTGTGTAGGAACCTGGAATGTTAGGTCTATGAATTAAGGTAAATTAGAAGTGGTCAAACAGGAGATGGCAAGAGTGAACATTGACCTTTTAGGTACCAGTGAACTAAAATGGACTGGAATGGGAAAATTTAATTCAGATGACCATTATATATACTACTGTGGGCAAGAATCCCTTAGAAGAAATGGAGTAGCCCTCATAGTCAACAAAAGAGTCTGAAACGCAGTACTTAAGCTCCTTTCCAGGCAAACCATTCAATATCACAGTAATCCAAGTTTATGCCCCAACCACCAATGCTGAAGCTGAAGTTGAATGGTTCTATGATGATCTGCAAGACCTTCTAGAAGTAATACCAAAAAAAAAAGATGGCCTTTCATCATAGGGAAATGGAATGCAAAAGTAGGAAGTCAAGAGATACCTGGAGTAGCAGGCACATTTGGCCTTGGAGTACAAAAAGAAGCAGGGTAAAGCCTAACAGAGTTTTGCCAAGAGAATGCACTGGTCATAGCAAACACCCTCTTGTAACAACACAAGAGACAACTCTACACATGGACAGCACCAGATGGTCAGTATCAAAATGAGATTGATTATATTCGTTGTGGCTGAAGATGAAGAAGCTCTATACAGTCAGCAAAATCAAAACCAGGAGCTGGCTGTGGCTCAGATCATGAACTCCTGAATTCTTTAAATTCAGACTTAAATTGAAGAATGTTGGGAAAAACACTAGACCATTCAGGTCTGACCTAAATTAAATTCCTTACAATAATACAGTGGAAGTGACAAATAGATTCAAGGGATTAGATCTGATAGAGTGCCTAAAGAATTACAGACAGAGGTTCATGACATTGTATAGGAGGCAGTGATCAAGATCATCCCCAAGAAAAAGAAATGCAAAAAGGCAAAATTGTTGTAAGTTGTTAGTCAACACTTTGATGAAATTATATATAATTTCTTAAACTTTCCCTTCCAGGGAGTAAATTCCAAAGTACTGTGGATAGAAGCAAAGACAGTGCTTTGAAGGATTTTCTTGGTTAATTTCTCTTCCTTATCTAAAAATTCCTGGACATGTTTAATAATGTCCTTGATCTGATTTAGTAAAGTGACTTTAATGGCAAGTAGGCTCACTTCTCTTCTAAACCCTGCTGGTTATTAGGAAACAATAGGGAAATAGTCTATGAATCACTGTAAAGTTCCACACCACGACAACGGAGAGAGAGGTAGTGTATCAGTCAATATTTAGCACAGGATTTGTTGCTGTGTTTATTCCTCTGAGTTCCATTGAGGCTCCTATAATGACTGTCATGACAAGCTAAATCTGTCTTCCATCCATTACCAAATAGAACTATTTCATTGTATACCGGGAAGAGGATAAACTTGTAAGGGGTGATGGAATAACCAAAGATGGATGGTTGGACTTAACTCTTACCATGACACATTTGCCTCCAAGTCAAATTCCAAAGGAACTTGACTGTAGACAGGATTCTGTTCAGTCATGTCAAGAATAGAAGAGACATTTACTGCCCCGTTGGCTTCTGGATTACTTCTAACTGATGTACATGGTTAACACACCTTCTGGTCCTAGGTGTGTGTTCAGGGGTGTGTGCATGTGACTGTGTATGAAAGGGTTGTCATAGTTTGGGTTTCCCCAGAAGCAGACCCTAAAGCACAGTCATGAGAACCAGCAGCTTTTTTGGAAAGTGACCCAGGAAGCACTGGAAGGGAGTGAGGGAAGGAAAGGGAGTGTCACTGAGCAGGTCATCCCTGTGGTCCCTAGAGCTCAAGGTTGATGGAAAAGTTAGGTAGTGTAGAGCCAGTGTAGAGGATGCAGCCCAGGGAAATCCTCACCAGGGCACTAGGAACATCCCTCTATATCCCATTTCAAGCCTGCATTTACCTGTCTTCTTGGGAGACATGTGTTTTTGAAAACCTGTGATTAGTTGATAAGTCAGAACAAACAAGATAGATGTAATTACCTGGTTTTTCCTTGACTTTCTGACACCAGACATTAAGAGGGGTCTCTCTTTGACTCAAAACATAGAAACATGAGAGGTCTTACTAACGGCCACCCTCTGTCTTTACAATGTCTTCAATGTTTTCTTTTTGTCAATAGAGCTACAGTAGCCATTTTGATATTTCTGGGTTGATAGGCTTACAGTGACTCTTCTAGAGAAGACTCAGCTTTGAAAAGCTTTAGACATCTTTGTAGCTGTGCCCAACCAAAGAAGAGATATGGGAAAACAAGGCATTTCCATAATCTCTCAAATTCCATTTCTTTATCTTCCATCATTGATGAATGAATCCAGGGAGACAATCTAAGGAATCCCAAGCAGTAAGAGTAAGGACATTAAATCGACTGCAATACCTTTACTTTATGGCAATTTGAAGGACTTAATGTGATAAAATGAACCCTAGACTGGTGTTTCAGTTCAGTTCAGTTGCTCAGTCATGTCTGACTCTTCGCGACCCCATGAATCACAGCATTCCAGGCCTCCCTGTCCATCACCAACTCCTGGAGTTCACTCAGACTCATGTCCATCGAGTCGGTGATGCCATCCAGCCATCTCATCCTCTGTCGTCCCCTTCTCCTTCTGCCCCCAATCCCTCCCAGCCTGAGGGTCTTTTCCAATGAGTCAACTCTTCGCATCAGGTGGCCAAAGTATTGGAGTTTCAGCCTCATTATCAGTCCTTCTAATGAACACTCAGGACTGATCTCCTTCAGGATATACTGGTTGGATCTCCTTGCAGTCCAAGGGACTCTCAAGAGTCTTCTCCAACACCACAGTTCAAAAGCATCAATTCTTTGGCGCTCAGCTTTCTTCACAGTCCAACTCTCACTTCCATACATGACCACTGGAAAAACCATAGCCTTGACTAGATGGACCTTTGTTGGCAAAGTAATATCTTGTCTAGAAAACTCATTTTTGAGGCTATGACTGGGTCATCCTGAAAAATAACCATGGTTGACTCTTCACCTATTTTGGTCTCAATTTTAGCATGTAAATGAGGAGAATCTTGAATTATATGATCTCTACTTTTGCCAAAAATTCAGCAAATGGATTTGTTTCTCTTTCTCTTACATTTTTTTTCAGAAGGAAAGATAACACTTTCATTTTTTTATACCTTTCCCCCCTATTACCTAAACAATTTCACAAACTTAGAGAACATTTGGAAAATATAGAAAAGGAGAAAAAGATCATGCTTATCTTCTCCATCCTACTTCAGTGTCTCTTTCATTTTCTCTCATGAGAACTATTTTTATGTAGTCAAAATTATGATGTATATAGGCTTTTGTATTTTTATACAGCTTGGAGGAAATGAAAACACCAGAAAGGAAGGTGATAGCTCTTTCAAATACTTAAAATATTGCCACGTGGAAGAGATGACAGACTTGTTCTGTGCAAACTCAAAGTATCAATTAGAGGAGGGAACAACATCCATTTGGCTTATTACAGGGAAAAAGTTTCTTTTTCTTGCCCCTGCCAGATTAATGGTACTTGATGGGCATGCAGGAGGGGAGAACCAGAGGTGTGAGTTGAAAGTGATGTCACCCCATTTGGGGGAAAGTACGATTCTAAGGTTTTATAATTTAAAGCCTCTTTCTGATACTTCACTTTGGCACTTTCCATCTTTGTATATAGTCTTCATTATAATTATTCCATCAACATAGCAGCCATTTGGTCACATCCACATTTGTGGGTTGATGCTATTACTAGTGAATACCTCTTCCAAGGATGACGCAGATTATAAAAGCCTTTCGATCTCCATAGCTGTGCCCAAGGCAGAGGAGACATGTAGGCAAACAGAATAGTTTCGTTAACTCTCCAAATTCCATTTCTTTAGTTTCTATTCGCAGCTACCTTAATTTGTACCAACTTTGTCTTGTACATTTCTCCTAATTGGCTTATTTCACTCCCTTTACATATTTTTTTTTGAAAAATTATATTTCAGACTCCTAAGGTTCTGTTGGATTAATCACTGATGTTTAGGCTCATGTTTGCTATGAGAAATACAAGTGGCAAATGTAGCAAGGAATGGAATGTCATATCTATTAAACCTTGCTTGTAAAAACAATTGTGAATTCTTGAGATATGGGTATAAACTATACTCTAATTCTTACAAGCTTTTCTCCAACCTTTTTTTCCTCCACTTCTTTTTTTTTTTTTTTTCACTTTGCTGCAGTTCTTAAAAATACTTTTTAGTGTGCGTGGGAGTTAAATTGGTCATCAACTGGAAGTTAACTCAGTTCTGCTTGAGGAAACATCCAGAAGGGGATATTTAGGTATTCAACATCCTTGTAAGATGAGAGAAACATATGCAGGAAGAATTAAATCCTGTAGGCATATCATTGCAGAAGACATTTAGCTAAAACATTTTTCTACCAAATTGCCTTCTGAAGGTTTTATTGAGATTTACAACTAAGAGACTTTAGAAAGAAGGTAGAGAAAGGTGGAAACTCAGGCATGATCTGGAACAGAAATGCTTCAGTAGGAGACCCATTTTTTACCAGATGTCTGGTGCTTTAATTTTCTCTCTATTGCAGCAATCATTACTTAGAAGTGTCCTACTTCTGCTGCTTTCAGCTGAAGTTTCATCTATTTGTTTTATTTCATATGCTCTTCTTTAAAAAGCTTTTTTGATGTAGATCTTTTTTTTTTTTAAGTCTTTATTGAATTTGTTACAATATTACTTCTGTTTTATGTTTTGGTTTTTGGCTGTGAGGCATATGGGATCTTAATTCCCTGACCCGAGATCGAACCCACATTCCTGCATTGGAAGCACAGAGTCTTAACCTTTAGGCCACCAGGGAAGTCCCTCATATGCTGTTAAAATAAGACCTTTAACAATAGGAAACAAAGACGTGAACCCCACTCAGCTCAGGTCTCTGAAAGATTATAGGCTTTTACTACAGTCATACAAACATTAATAATAGGAATGAGATTCCTTTCCAGGTCTTCTGTTGGTCATTTCTTTTGATTGTTTCTTGTGCATTAGTGTATGGATGATTACACATATAATTCATCTGTTTATTTTTAAATACATTTATTCTCAAATGTGTGGCAGTAGAAATTGAAATGAGGTTGACACAACCATGGTATGTGACCTATCTTGCCTCAGATAGAGATAGAATGGTACTGCAGAAAGAGTATAGGACTAAAGGCAGAAACTGGACTCAAAACTTAGCTCGCTGTGACTTTGATTGAGATGGGTAAGCATACTCTTTCTGTATTTCTTCTGAAACATATTTCCTTAAATTCTATTTTGAAATAAATATGTTTAGTAAAAATAATTTCTTGGGGGATCTTCCCTTTGATGTTGAGAACCTACTTAGTCCATTGGAGCCTCAATCTGTACATATTTGTAAATCCTTTCCAAGATGATCTTTATTTAGGTGGTACTATCTAGAAGTTCCCCATAGCTTTGAATGGACTAATATTAATAGTTGTCCTCTGGCTACAAAGTATGGGGTTTTTTTCTTTTTTGTAAGTGTGTTTTTCTAATATTCCATAAGAGTTGAAATGTGGAAAATATTATAATGTGTAAAATTACTGAATTTCTGTTAAGTACTAGATTTCAGTTACAATCTCTGTAAGTTGTCTCTAGGTTGGTGATTACATTCACATTAGCATTTTACTTGGCTACCCTGTAGTTTCAATGATGTCTAAATTCCCTAAGTTCATTAGCTCTGAAGAGAAACTGTGTTTAGTTTCCAAATTATGGACATTTTCCCTTTATCTTTCTGTTACTGTTTTTGTTTTGGTCAGAGAATACACTCTGCATCTTTTCAATTATTTTAAACTTGTTGAGGTTTGTTTTTATGGTCCAGTATATAGTTTGTATTGTTACATGCTCGGTGAATGTCTGACAATATTATATATTCTGCTGTTGTTGGGTGTTGTGATCTATAGGTGTCACTTAGATCCTGTTGGTTTATTGAGCAGGGGAATCCACTGCGCTTAACCCACATTTGTGCTTATGGTATTTTCCCAAGATTTCTTTCCTTTTTTTTTTTTTAAATCATTTCCTTTCTGTTTGTAGAATTTTTTTAACCATTATTTTAGGAAATGTATCCCAGCAACAGGTCTCCTCATTTCCCGTCATCTGAGAAGATCTTGATGTTCCCTTCATTCCTGAAGGATATTTTCACTTGGTATAGATTATATGTGGGTTATTAGTTCTTTTTTTTCAACACTTGAAAATTGCTGCAACTGTTCCTTTTGGCCCCCATGGTTTCTGATGAGAAACTGTTGTTTAAGTTTTTTCCCCCCCATAGTTAAGATATGGGGTCTGAGGGATTGAAGATTTTTTTGGTCTTCAGTTTTCAGCTATTTAGTTGTGATATGTCTCAGTGTAGATTCACTGAGTTTATTCTGTTTATATTAAATTCACTGTTTCTTGACTCAATAGGTTTACATTTCTTGTCAAATCTGGAAAGTTTTCAGCCATTCTTTCTTTGAATATTTTTTTGATTTTGCCCTCTTTCTTTTCTCTTCCCAGAATTATAATGACACACATATTAGATATTCATTTTAGTGCCACAGGTCCAGAAGGTTTGTTCATTTTTATTTTATTGTCTTAGTGCAGTTTTAGATTTTCCTGGTCCTTAGTATGATGAATACTTTTTTGACTGAAACCTGCCTGTTTGTATTTGGCCCCAAGACTCTGCTCTTGTTCAAACCTCCTGTTTCAGTTGGTTTTTCTCTTACACAGTTCCAGCAGGGCAAGGGGTTAGGAGGATCACCTCTTTACTGTCAGAGACTGAATTCTCAGTTCTCCACTTGGCCTCTGTTGACTGCGGAGGTGGGGATACTCTGTTATTACTGGATTGATGTAGGAATTCTAACTCCCCTCAGGGAGTTTTTTTGCAGCAGGGGTTATCCTCTCATTTGCATGGAAAAAAGAATATGTAATAGTTTCTTCTAGAGTATTCTGGGCACTGTTTGCTTGACTAGATGTGATTCTCTCACCTGACTGTCCAGGATACATGCAAAAGGCCCTGATGATTAGTAACAAATAATTCTTGTCAATATCTTGATATTTAAATAAAATGGTTTGTTGACTTATCTTAACACCAAAGAAAGAAGTATTTAAATGCTAAAGCCTCCATAGTCTCTGAAATTCTGGTAACACAGAAAACACTGACATTGTAATAATGCTGTGTGTATCTTACTTTGTCTAAGTAGAATGTTCCCAGTTTTTTTTTTTATTAAATACTTAAAGGGCTCTATATACACCAAATTAAATAAAATTACCTGTCTAGGGGATTTAAATTGGTAAACTTAAACCTGCACTTCAGTAACTGGCACTGGTTTAATAAAGCCCAACATTAGGCAACTTTGCAAATCATGTTTCACAGGGAGAGAGGTGAAGGATCCTTATGAATTATATCCATGGTCAGAAACCACCTTTTGGCTTTCCTAGGCAAACTGAGTGAGCAAATCCTGTTTGTTACCTGTCAGTTACAGCTCTCTTCTTGAGTAACCTGGTGCACCGCATCCTCTCTCATAGCCAGTGATGTTGTCGAAGCACTAGCCAGCTACCTTTCCATAAGTCTGTCACTGATTGCAGCAAGTGGGATCTTAGTTTTCTGTTAGGGATTGAACCAGAAACCCCTGTGCTCAACCACTGGACCACCAGAGAAGTCTCTGAAATTAAAAGATGCTTGATCCTTGCAAGGAAAGCTGTGATAAACCTGGACAGCATATTAAAAAGCAGAGACACCACTTTGCTGACAAATTTCTGCATAGTCAAAGCTATGGTTTTTCCAGTAGTCATGTACCAATGTGAGAGTTGGATCATAAAGAAGACTGAGCACCGAAGAATTGATGCTTTTGAACTGTGGTGTTGTAGAAGACTCTTGAGAGACCCTTGGACTGCAAGGAGATCCAACCAGTCCATCCTAAAGGAGATCAATCCTCAGTGTTCATTGGAAGGACTGATGCTGATGCTGAAGCTCCAATACTTTGACCACCTGATGAGAAGAGCTGACTCATTGGAAAAGACCCTGATGCCAGGAAAGATTGAAAGTCAACAAAAGGAGAAGAGGGCAACAGAGGATGAAGTGGTTAGAAAGCATCATTGACTTAATGGACTTGAATTTGAGTAAACTCCGTGAGATAGTGGAGGACAGAGGGATCCTGGCATGCTGCAGTCCATGGGGTCACAAAGAGTCAGACATGACTTGAATAACAACAACAAATTACTGATCACAGAGGAGAGCTTGATAGGGAGTAGGACACGGTTGTGTGATGTAGAGATTAAGAGGCAGAATCTGCCTCAGATCAGGCATGAAATCTTGGAGAAATTGCCTTATGTCTCTGAGATTCAGTTTTTTCATTTATAAAATGTGGCTATTAATAGCACCCAGCTTAGAGAATTTTTTCCTAGATAATGAATTATTTCATGTAAAATCCTTATCACTGTGCCTGTTAGTATTTCTAGCACTGGAAAAAGTACTAAGATTATAAATCTGATTGCTGATGGCTCATGAGTATCTTTATATTCAGAGAGTTGCCAATTTCTGGTAACATTGTCCATTTAGCTGTGAGAGAACTCTGGAAATGCATGTGCCTCCCCTGCTATGCCCCTTACCCGATACCCTACCTGTTGTTTACCTGGTTGAACATATTTTATAATAAGCACAATATCTGAGGCTGAAGAGCAAAGTGGTAGTGATGTGGGGCAGAGAAAAGGAGGGAAAAGAATTAGGACTGACATTTTATGTCTCTTAAAAAATCTGACCTTTTGGAAATATCACTGTGTACATTTAAAATATTAATAAAGGCTCTTGCTGTTAGTAGGCAAAGGGGGTTGTTGTCATGTGTGACCTTTTATTGAAGTAAAAGAAAATTGACAGTTTTATTAGCAGTAGAATATCACATGAGAAAATGCAAAGGCGAAAGAAAAGCTGCCACAGTCGTAATTAGTTACACACGCTGACTCTCGTTAGGCAGCTGTGACTTTATACAAGAGAAGCCTAAATGTGACTTTTGAGCCTCCTCCATTGAAGCCAGGATAAATTATGGCTAGAGTGCAAAGAATTATTCCTATTCTATTCTTTCCAGAGGACATATAACAGGTTTTTTATATTTCTTTTCTTGGAAAAACATTCAGCCAAGGTATTCTTTTCAAGATTGAACCTATAAACAGAACAGGAACAGCCCCACCGACATAGGAAACAACTTATGGTTATCAAAAGGGAATTAAGGGATAAATTAGGAGTTTGGGATTACTATAGACACAGTACTAAACATAAAATAGATAACCAACAAGGACTTGCTATATAGCACAGGAAACTATAGTCAATAATCTTTAATAACCTAAATGGGAAAAGAATGTGAAAAATAATTGACATATGTATATGTATATCTGAATCACTTTTGGTACACCTGAAACTAACACAATATTGTAAATCAACCATGCTTCAATTTTTTAAAAAGGAAAATATTAAAAAATTTTAAAAAACAACATCTGTCCAAGTCAGGGAATATGGTCTTAAAATCCAAAGCAATCTCTGTTTCAAATAAACTTAAATTTTCTTGGCAAAAATAGAAAAATCATGTAGAAAACTTCTGATCCCCTATGCCCTGCTACCCACTTGTGAATTTAATCAACAGATATTTAAAAACTACTCACAACGTGTTGGCATTTTTCTAGGCTTGGAGGAATCAGTGACAAGTAAAAGAGAGAAGGTCCTTGCCCTTGGGGAGTTTATATTCCAATGGGGAAGATAGAAAATCAGCAAGCACATAAAAATATGGAACTGATGTGTTGAAATAATAAGCTCTGGGAAACAGTCATAACACCATTTTGACAATTCTGTGTGAAATTTCCTGGATGAAATGTTGGTCCAATCCCAGAACTTCTTCAACTCATATCATCATTCCAAGAACAAAAAATTTCTCCAATTATATGTAGGCACAAAACCATTTCATTTAAGTAGCTTCTTACTTTCATTTATAGCTAAAGATTTTCATTTTACTAACAAGGGTGGCCACAATCTATTTTTCTCCATGAGATTTTCCCACAAAGTGTTTCACACCATGAAGGGGACACAGTCTCCAAAGGTCTCCATCAGACTGGGGACAAACCCTGGGAGAGGAAGCAAACCAACAACAAACCACCACCAACATTCCCAAATTCTCCTCCTCTGAGATGTTCTAACCTCTTCATACACTTGAGGTGAGTATGGGCTCAGGCCATAAACTTCCACCAGTCTCCTCTGTCCGTGGGATACTCCAGGCAAGAAACTGGAATGGGTTGCATTTCCTTTTCCAGGGGATCTTCCCAACCCAGGGATCAAACCTACTAGGGAAACCCAAACTGCTTCTTGTTGTAGCCTAACCTCTCATTTCTGGGCTTCCTAGGTGGCACTGTGCTGTGCTTAGTTGCTCAGTCATGTCCCACACTTTGTGACCCCATGGACTGTAGCCTGCCAGGCTCTTCTGTCCATGGTGATTCTCCAGGCAAGTATACTGGAGTGAGTTGCCATGCTCTCCTTCAGGGGATCTTCACAACCCAGGGATCCAACTCAGGTCTCCCACATTGCAAGTAGGTTCTCTACCGCCTGAGCCATCAGGGAAGCCCAAGAATACTAGAGTGGGTGGCCTATCCCTTCTCCAGGGGATCTTCCCACCAAGGAATCAAGCTGGGGTCTCCTGCATTGCAGGCAGATTCTTTACCAACTGAGCTACCTGCCAGTGCAGGAAGTGGAATAGACTCAGGTTCAATCTCTGGTTCGGGAAGATACACTGGAGTAGGTACGGTAACCCTCTCCAATATTCTTGCCTGGAGAATCCCATGGACAGAGGAGCCTGGTGGGCTACAGTCCATAGGGTCACAAAGAGTCAGACATGACGGAAATGAGAGCATGCAGGCAACTTCTTTCTAAAGGTGCAAGTACCTGCACCTACTGTGTTCTCCCCTACTTTTTAGGACCTTAGCCAAATTAGAGACAGAAACAGCCCCAATTAAATAAACATCTATTTGTCTATCATTTATCATTTTCCAGGTTGTAATACAGTAATAATTTAAAATAACAAAGTAAAGCATAGTGTATTATTGGTGTGGTAGGAAAGTCTTTTAAGGAGGCAATCCTGCTCCATTGAAGGGATATTGCAAAAAGGTGAAATAGTGGCTCAAGGTGACCTTGGACTTATTTACCAAATAAAGTTAAAGCAACTTGATGGGAAGGATTATGACTTTTGTTCCTGCCGCACTGTTTGTTTTTCTTTATCTAGCTCTGCTCAATATAAAATGGTGGGACTTTCTGGTAGTCCAGTGGTTAAGACTTCACCTTCCAACTCATGGAATGTGGGTTTGATCCCTGCTCATGGAGCAAAGATTCCACACGACTCTCAGCCAAAAAACCAAAACATAAAACAGAAGCAATATTGTAACAAATTTTAAAAAGACTTAAAAAAAATGGTCCACATCAAAGCAATCTTTTAAAACAATAGGAAATGTTAAACAAGTTTTGGTTTATTGACTAAATGATTAGGGAGACAAAAGCTGAGAGGTTGCTTGTTGATAATCTCAGCCATGAGGATTCACTCCCATTAAATATGCCAGTAGTGTTGGTCAGGTTGGTGGGTCCAGTTTTGGGGTCTGCCAGCCACTGAGAATTATTCCTTGGGCTCACATTTCCCCTCCTTTCACACCCTGTCTTTCTTTGTCCAGGAAAAAAAACAAAACATTTTTTAAAAAGTAGTGACTTATATTTTAGAGACTGCTAACTTCAGAGAGAATCTCAGGTTAAAATTTGAACCTGTCTTTTGACGTGATATGTGATTCTTCTTTTACTGATGTATTTATGGATGCAGAAAGGAAGCTTGGACATTTACAGAGAGCTTTGGGAATATTTGAAGTAGCGCCCATCAAGTGGAGTTAAGAGTCTAAGTGATTTCATAGCAGAAAAAAATAGCTGTCATAGAACTCAGAGTCAAATGGGAGGTGTAAGTGTGAACTACATGAAATCCACATACTGGAAAATAAATATATGTCCTTATGAAGGACCCTGCGGCACCCAAGGGCTGTTTTTACAACGCTCTCTTGGTTGTCTCTCTAACACTCCTAAATGTCAGACTTACTCCATGTCTAAGGAATTTCTGTCCTCTGATAAGCTGCTGAGTGGAAGTCAGGGATGATGTAAGTTGTTTATATAATTTAAAGATTAAGATCCTATGATTAAAATAGTTGGGATGGCCTTTAGTTTTAAGAATTTTAACCAAAACTTTATGGAATAAAGTGCTTATGCTTCTAGACAATGAACCACCTCATAGCATACAACAGTTACCCACTGATTATTGTCGGTGTTTGTGTTATGTTTTCATTCAGCTTACAGATATTCGTGACGCATTATGGGCCAAGCATTGTGCTAGACACAGAGCTTGCAGACAGGACCATGGCATACATTTTGCCCTCAAAGGCAAGTGAGTGTCATACTTTATTGATGATTTAATATTTGGGATACATAGCATTAAACATATATTCTTAAAGCTAATTTCATGTATTTCTTTTTACCTTTAAAATGTGACCACAGGCATGCCTTGGAGATATTGTGGGATCACTTCCTAACCATCTCGATGAAGTGAATATCACAATAGAGTGAATCACATGAATTTTTTTGGTTTCTTAGTGCATATAAGACTTAGACTATATTGTAGTTTATTAGTGTGCATTATGTCTAAAAGGCAATGGATATGCCTTTATTTAAAAATATTGCTAAAAATGCTAACCATCTTCTGAGACTTCAGCAAGTCATAGTAATAACATCAAACACTGATCACAGATTCCCATAACAAATATAATAATAATGGAAATATTTGAAATATTGTGAGCATTACTAAAATGTGACATGGAGACATAAAGTGAGAAAAATGCTGTTGGAAAAATGGTGCTGATAGACTTGCTTAATGCAGGGTTGTCACAAACTTTTAATTTGTAAAAAAAAAAAAAAAAGTAATTAGTATCTGTAAACTGTGATAAAGCAAAGGACTATACAGTGAAGTTCACCTGTACTACAATACTCAGAGTTACACAAGTGCCTGACATTATTCTGCTGTTGGACAACACTGGTCTAGAGGGATCTCCCTGCACATGTCCACTAGCCTTCATGTCAGCCCCCCACTGGTGAAAGTCCAGAAGTGGGCTTCACTGCCAGTGCTATTTACTGGCAGCCCAGGTCCATCGCCAGGATCTCTGATGAGGAGCATGCCTTCCTGTCTGGACTGATAAGACCCTCATGTCCTTATCTAAGCTTGCATCCCAAGTGCAGTACTATTAATAAATTTTTGAGTTTTTCCATTTTTCTTACACAAGTAGGTGCGGAACTTCAGGGATGGTGTCCCATAATGCCACATGAAAGTGACGGTGTTAATCAACTCAGTCGTGCCCAACTCTTTGCAACCTTATAGACTGTAGCCTGCCAGGCTCCTCTGTCCATGGACTTCTCCAGGCAAGAATACTGGAGTGGGTAGCCTTTCCCTTCTCCAGGAATTGAACCCAGGTCTCCTGCATTGCAGGCAGATCCTTCACCCTCTGGGTCACCAGGGAAGTCCACAGGACAGCCGATAGGTCTTTTATTAAATCCTTAGAGTTGTGAAACTTCCCCATCCAGGTCAAGTATCACAAACATTCTCCAAGTACCTCAGCTATCAACTACCACAGGAAAATTTTAGACGGTAATCACCAACAATTGACCATTACATTTTGTTTTGGTTTAAAAAATTGGAGAAAACCAAGAACATGGAAGAGATCAGGTGTGACTACAGTAGAGACAGGACTGGGTAAGTAAGTGGAAAATCTCTTCAAGTAGAAACAATAGTGAGTAGGTAACTTGTATTAATTGATAGCAAATAGAGATGACAACCTTGTTGTTATCCTTGGGAATTTCCTGGGTGAATTTTTTACTTACTCTTGTAGGTTTGAAACACTTCAAAGTTGGGAAATGATTTTATGGGAGATTTCTTGCAAAAATGACTACTGTTGTTCCCATTCCTGTGTCCACATCCCTTTGCCATGTGGCTTTAAAAGTTTTTTTTCCAGGAGAGGTGGAACCTATTTCTCCATCCTTTAAAAAAAAAAAAAAAAAAAAACCTCTTTATTTTGTATTGGAGTGTGATTGATTATATATAATCCTCTGTCCAAAGAAATTCTCCCACTGTTAGGAAAGTTCTAGAACCCACAACAGATTTCCCAACCTCGGGATCTGGCAAATGGACTGAGAAACCCCAGGGAATTTGACTTTGGAGGCCAGTGGGATTTGATTACAGAACTTCCACAAGACTGGGGAAACAGACTCTTGGAGGGCACAAATAAAACCTTGTGTGCACCGTGAGCCAGGGGAAAGGAGCAGTGTCCCCACCAGGGACTGAGCCAGACTTGCCTGTGAGTTGTGCAGGGGTCTCTGGCAGAAGTGTGGGTTGAGTGGCTTACTGTGGTGTCATTACCCCTACCATAGTTTGGCCTCAGGCCAAAAAACAGGGAGGGAACACAGCCCTGTCCATCAACAGAAAATTGGATTAATGATTTACTGGGCATGGCCCTGCCCTTCAGAACAAGACCCAGTTTTCGCCACAGTCAGTCTCTCCCATCAGGAAGCTTCCACAAGTCTCTTCCTTATCCAGCAGAGGGCAGACAGAATGAAAGCCACGATCACAGAAAACTAACCAAACTGATCACATGGATCACAGCCTTGTCTAAATCTAAGAAACTATGAGCCATGACATGTAGGGCCACCCAAGACAGACGGGTCACGGTGGAGAGTTCTAAAAAAACGTGGTCCACTGGAGAAGGGAATGGCAAACCACTTCAGTATTCTTGCCTTGAGAATCCCATGAACAATATAAAAAGGCAAAAAGATATGACACTGAAACATGAACTCCTTAGGTCAGTAGGTACCCAATATGCTACTGGAGAAGAATGGAGAAATAACTCCAGAAAGAATGAAGAGACAAAGCCAAAGCAAAAACAACACCCAGTTGTGGATGTGACTGGTGTTGGAAGTAAAGTCCAATGCTGTAAAGAGCAATATTGCATAGGAACCTGGAATGTTAGGCCCATGAATCAGGGTGAATTGGAAGTGGTCAGATGAGAGATGGCAAGAGTGAACATTGATATTTTAAGAATTAGTGAACTAAAATGGACTGGAATGGGTGAATTTAACTCAGAAGACCATTATATCTACTACTGTGGGCAAGAATCCTTTAGAAGAAATGAAGCAGTCTTCATAGTCAACAAAAGAGTCTGAAATGCAGTATTTGGGAGCAGTCTCAAAAATGACAGAATTTTTGCTCATTTCCAAGGTAAACCATTCAATATTACAGTAATCCAAGTTTATGCCCCAAACAGTAATGCCCAAAAGGCTGAAGTTGGATGGTTCTATTAACACCTACAAGACCTTCTAGAACTAATACCAAAAAAAAAAAAAAAAGATATCCTTTTCATCACAGGGGACTGGAATGCAAAAGTAGAAAGTCAAGAGATACTTAGAGTAACAGGCAAGTTTGGCCTTGGAGTACAAGATGAAGCAGGGCAAAGCCTAACAGAGTTTTACCAAGAGAATGGACTGGTCACAGCAAACACTCTCTTCAGGAACACAAGAGATAACTCTACACATGGACATCACCAGATGGTCAGTACTCAAATCAGATTGATTATATTATTTTTAGCTGAAGACAAAGAAGCTCTATACAGTCAGCAAAAAGAAGACTGGGAGTTGACTATGGCTCAGACCATGAACTCCTTATTGCCAAACTCAGACTTAACTTGAAGAAAGTAGGGAAAACCATTAGACCATTCAGGTATGACCTAAGTCAAATCCCCTGCAATTATACAGTGGAAGAGATAGGTTACCCACTCCAATATTCTTGGGCTTCCCTGGTACTTCAGATGGCAAAGAATCCACCTGCAATTTGGGAGGCTGGGTTCGATCCCTGGATTGGGAAGATACCCTGGAGGAGGGCATGGCAACCCATTCCCATATTCTTGCCTGGAGAATCCCCATCGACAGAGGAGCCTCTTTGATTTTGCAAAGAGTCAGACATGGCTGAGCGACTAAGCCCAGCACAGCATAGTTGATGAACCAGGTTGTGATAGTTTCAGGTGTATTGCAAAGTGATTCAGTTACACCTATACATGTATCTATTCTTTTTTCAAATTATTTTCCCACTTAGGTTGTTATATAACGTTGAGCAGAGTTCCCTGTGCTATATAGTAGGTCTTTGTTATCTATTTTAAATATAACAGTTTGTACATACATGTTGATCCCAAACTCCCTAACTATCCCTTCTC
This sequence comes from Bos taurus, assembly GCF_002263795.3. Classification (NCBI taxonomy): domain Eukaryota; kingdom Metazoa; phylum Chordata; class Mammalia; order Artiodactyla; family Bovidae; genus Bos; species Bos taurus. The sequence goes on along the minus strand of NC_037340.1, from coordinate 6,328,733 downwards.
CTGACCCTTCCATCCTGGTAGCTGTAAATTCCTTCTCTGAGATTGTGAGTCTGTTTCTCTTTTGTAAGTAAGTTCATTTGTATCTTTTAGATTATCTTTTTATTTTTATTTTTTTGGAATGATATATTTATTTATTTATTTATTTTATTTTAAAAATTTTTTTAAAATTTTATTTTATTTTTAAACTTTACATAATTGTATTAGTTTTGCCAAATATCAATATGAATTCACCACAGATATACATGTGTTCCCCATCCTGAACCCTCCTCCCTCCTCCCTCCCCATACCATCCCTCTGGATCATCCCAGTGCACTAGCCCCAAGCATCCAGTATCGTGCATCGAACCTGGACTGGTATCTCGTTTCATACATGATATTTTACATGTTTCAATGCCATTCTCCCAAATCTTCCCACCCTCTCCCTCTCCCACAGAGTCCATAAGACTGTTCTATACATCAGTGTCTCTTTTGCTGTCTCGTAGATTATCTTTTTATATTTTGCTTATAAGAGATACATCATACCGATATGTCTCTCTGTCTAAATACCTTACTTGGCTTAGTATGACAGTCTGTTTCTCCATCCTTTGACTTTGGTCTGACCTGTGACTTGCTTGGGCAGCAAAAACGACACTATGCCAGTCTTGACTCTGGATATTAAGAGGTATTTCATAATTCTGTCTTTCTTGTGAAACCATGCAACTACCATGAAAACAAACCCAGGCTACCCTGATAAAAGATATTTTTAAAATGTGGAACAGAAATGAAATGTCCCACTCAAAATCATCCTAGATTAGACAGCTACAGATATCTGGTAGCTGACCCCAGACATGTGAGCTAGCCCACTGAGATCAAGACAGCCAATCAGTGCAGCCTAGCCCCAATTACTGACCTGCAGAACCATGGGGATTTTTACATTAAATTTATTTTTACTAAAATAACATAGTTGAGGAGCTATCTGATAATTGTAATTTGTCAGTTTCAGTAAAGACAAAATTAAAACCCGAATCAAGAAAACTTGTGTTCCTGGTTTCCTTGTATATGCATGATGTAATGTAGAGACAAGGCTGGCCTGTGGCCCTGGCCCATAGGGACAGCTCCTGGAAGATTTTAAGCCAGTAAGTTTTAGTTTGTCATGCACCAAAAGCTAATCAACGAGTCTTCTAATTCTTTTATTTCCTTCTCCCACAATAGAATGTAAGTTTCTGAGGTTGATGACTACCAATTAGTCCCACTGCAATATTTAAGTGACAAACCTATCTGAATATTGAAATCATACTTCTTATCCAGAAGATGTATAAATTTAGATGAAACTGCAAATTTGGAAGGCCATTAAGAAGTTAAGAGGCTATAAATTGTCTGGTTCTACATGTTTTTAATACCCTCAGAGGATTTTCAAGATTCTGAAACTATTGGGTCACCAGACAAGTTCTCTGAAAAAACCGGTTATAATTTTAAAAATTACATCTTCAGTGATTTGGATCATTTGGAATGTTTTCTACTGTTTTATTATGCCTTCTGAAGATTTGAATTTAGTCATTGAAATCCATCCCCTGGCAAATTTGCCGATGTTGTTTCCGTTTGAGTGGGATAATACCATAATCAGAGTACTCTTTGAAGTCACGTTTTTCTTCAGGGAAATTGCACCAGCTTTAATGTATCTAAGCTTAAATGTGAATGTGATGTGCCATGTGACACTTGGCTATGCTAGCAACTGGAAGAAATAAACACTCTACTTCAAATACGCACATAAGAAAGAGGTACTTACAGAAACATTTCCTTTAAAAAAATCTGATTCAATGAACGGAGTTTACACATCATGCAAACTGGCTCTTGCCTGGACTATTTTTTTCTCCTATGTGTGTATGCTCAGTCTCTCAGTCGTATCCAACTCTTTGAGGCCCCATGGACTGTAGCCTGCTAGGCTCCTCTACCCATGGAATTTTCCAGGCAAGAATACTGGAGTGGATTGCCACTTCCTCCTCCAGGGGATTTTCCTGACCCAGGGATCGAAACTGCACCTCTCACATCTCCTGCACTGGTGAACAAAAGCAAAAGTGGGGTAGGAGTTTTGGGGGAGAGTTCCCTTGAGGTGGAGACTGGGCGAGGGCTTCCAGTGGATCTTTGAAAGTTTGCAGAGGATGAGCAGAAAGCAGGGAGGGAGATGGTGGAGAGTTGAGCCCACTGCTGTAGAATCCCCATCCTTCAGTGACACTACAAAGCCCCATAGGACAGGCAGATTTGATTCTGTTTCTTCAGGAGGCTAGTGACGGTGTTGTTTTATGCCAGTGACTCTAAATGACTCATGAGTGTGGAGAGACAAAAGGAGATGCTGCGATGGTAACATTGAGGAGTTAATGAATTTGTTGGGAGATATTAAAACAACCCACAATATAAAATTAAATATTCCAATTAAGAAATGTAAATTTCAGATAGGCAGGAGGGTGTGAAGTTATTTACAAGTCATTATGTTGTAGGGGGTTTCTCATAATATGGGTCATGAGGAGCAATGCACATCTACATCATTAAGTCATTCCTCTTGAGTCGAATTCTATGCACCAAATCCTGACCACAAAAGTACAACTCATTGTACAGCAAGTGAACATTGATCACAGATGGTATGGTGGTCCTTACAAGGGCAGAGATGCAGAAATAGGCTTAGATTGACATCAGAACCTCTCGTGAAGCTCTTTCAAGACTAAATGTTTCAGAGAGACTCAGGTTCATGAAACAGACAAGAGAATGATGTGCAATGACCAAAGTGACTTTCTCATGATCAGGCTGCAAGTTGGTGATAGTGATATTTAGCTAATCCTTTTGCTTTTCCTTGCAGACCATTCTAGAGGGGAAAGGAGCTCCAGCTCCGCAGTGGGTTCTGGTTTGTTGAGAGAAGATTCCCTACACTAGACCCGACTGTGTTGATTCCATGGCTGGCTGTCAGCATTGCTAGAATCCTGCTTGGGGATACTCATCTTCTGAAACTGGAGGTTTTTGTCAGGAGCATAGTGCCATGAAGTAGGATATTTTACAAGTGATGTTAGAACAGCATTGATCAAACTGAGGTTTATGAATTCTCTAGAAGAATTTTTTTTTTAGGATTTTCATTGGATGAACGGATGAAAGAGCCGTGCTTTAAGGCCTATTTCGGGTTCCCCGGATGATTCTTATAAGACTTGTCCTGCCATTTTAGGACCTACTTTTTTGTTATGGAGCTGCATAAAAGCTCTACAATGTCATTACCTGAGACAAATGAAGGTTTTGTGGGTGTTTAATAATGGAAAAGTGGTGGCCATCATGCATCACATAGTATGAAAGACAAATCAAATTCTGAAGCAGCACTAGAGTTGAGGAATATTGTTTCTCTTTTAAAAGATACCTATGCATTATTTATATTTGGAAATACTGAGTTAGAATATGCTACGGAAATGCTGAGAGAGTGGCAGGCCTCTGGGGAGAAGGTGCTAGAAAGGTTGTGTGATCTCATCTGTAAAACTCCATGCTGGTTGCTCTGCCCAACACAGAAGCTCCTAGCCCCATGGGCTGTTTAAACACACATGCAAACAAATGAAACTTTTTAAAAGTATAACTTCAGCTCCTCAACTCCATATTTCAAATGTTTCAATTGTCATAGTTCATTAACTTTGCAAACCCAAGCATTATGTATTAATTTGCTCAATTCATAGTTATTGAATGTTTATGTATGCAAGGTATGTCCTGACAATTATGGTAAGAACCAGCCAAGGGAGTGGGAAAACATGAACCCAAATAAAATCAAATATTCCTGAATCTCAAATTTGTGTCAGTAACTTCAACATCTGTTCCTATTTAGCCTTTTATCAGTTATATTAAAAAAGTAACCAAACTGATGATTCTGAATTTTATTACTGCTCAGTATAATATCTCTCTTTTGACACGATGAAACATGAAATGGACAAATTGTGGATAAGTGAAAAGAGAAGTAAGAAAAGGGCAGGGTCCACCTACTAGTTAGTCGGTACTTGAAAAAGTGTGAGCTGAAAATATGCCCCTTGTCCTGCTGTCTATCTTACACTCTGCTGCTGCTGCTGCTGCTAAATCACTTCAGTCATATCCGACTCTGTGTGACCCCATAGACGGCAGCCCACCAGGCTCCCCCGTCCCTGGGATTCTCCAGGCAAGAACACTGGAGTGAGTTGCCATTTCCTTCTCCGATGCATGAAAGTGAAAAGCGAAAGTGAAGGCACTCAGTCATGTCTGACTCTTAGCGACCCCATGGACTGCAGCCTACCAGGCTCCTCCATCCATGGGATTTTCCAGGCAAGAGTACTGGAGTGGGGTGCCATCACCTTCTTCTATCTTACACTCTAGTGGCAGCTAAAAATGTAGAATATTGTTATTGCTTCAAGTTGGGGCTGGATACCTTTTGAATGTCTATTGATACCAAGCAGTTATCAACAAACATAATGTATCACCCACCGTGACTATTTTTCTAAGAAAAAATAAGCATGAAAATGTTTCTATTCATTGTAATGACAAGAGAGAAAATGTTTCTTTACTTAGAGTATGCAATTTAGAGTTATGAACTGAAGTCTTATCTGGAAACCATGTTCATTTTCTTTTTGAGGAAATAAATCCTCATGCTCTAAAGCTTTTCTTTACAGAGAACATGGACTTCTATGGTATTTAGCAATCATGGAAAAGAATTGCTTTCATTTTCTGTCCAATTCTCTTTACCGTTGAATCCATTGACACTGTTGGATCTCACATAGAGTACTTTACCCAAAATGGCTTCGGAATTGGGAGTGTTATCCTGGTGAGGGATAGAATGACTGACTACTGTTCTCTACTCCATGAGAACAGAATACCCCTCTTTGTGTAGTTGTCTAATTTGGCAAAAGTCTTTTGTGTTCCTTGCCTTGATGGAACCTATCATCACTCTGTACTGTTTTGAGGTGTGGTCACCATAGCAAGAGGCATAATTCATCCCTGTATGTTTCACCACTTGGCTAGTCCTTTTGTGTGAGTTTTGATGGAAAGGGATTTGAATGAAAAAACCAATATAAGACTAGCGCTGCTTACAGCCAGGAATGTATACTCAAGAGACAGAGAAAATGAAAGGGGGAGTACTTCAATATGTAGTGTGGATTATATACTGATTACTAGCAAATAAAAATGTGCAGAGCAGGGACAAGGCTTTATCAGAGATTACACCCCTCTCTTTATTGGCTGTGTTCTAGACAGAGTTGATAACTTACTTTGGGACACAGAGTCTAATTCTTTACATCACACGTGGCAGGAGGAGGAAATATATATGTGTATGTGAGTGTGTGTAATCCGTCTTTGTGGGTCAAAGGAGAAGTGTTTTTAGGGATGAGACTGTAGAGACCTAAAAGGACGGCTATGGCAGAGGAATTTAAATATTTAGAAGGTAGAGGGTCAGTGGGCAAAGTGAAGGATCCTGGATGATGGGCAACAAGCTGGAACCTGATGGCAGCCCCCAACCGAGAGGCCTCATCCCAGAACTCAGCTCCAAGCATGGCTTAACAGGCAGTACGATGGGTGATCAGCCTGCTACTGCCTCCCCCAATCTACCTCTTTCCTGGCCATGTCATTTGAGTGTCCTCCAGGCACTGCATTCTATGCCTCAAGGCAGTAGAAATCTCTATAAGATGCATTAACATTTAATAACATGATTGATCCATTGATGTTGATCTCAATAGCTAGCTAGTGGTTGGCGATACCAGCTGCCAATACTCTGGTGATAGACTGAGGGGTGCTGATAAATTTAAGTATAGCATACTTAAATCTATAGTAAATTTATATCTAACGCACACACATATATATAGTAACTTTATATAACTCAGACATAGAACTACAGTAAGGAAGAGGGTGGACTATTGGTGAAAAATAGGCAGACATATCAATGAAACAAGAGAGAGAATCCATAAATAGACCCACACAAATATAGTGAACTGATCTTTGAAAAAGGAGCAAGGGTAATTCAAAGGGGAAATAATAGGCTTTTCCAACAAATGGTGCTGGAACAACTGGACATCCACAAGCCAAAGGAAATAAAGAAAAGAAAAGGAATAGAAACACAGATCTTACACAAAGTTTAACTCAAAAGGGATCATAGACCAAAACCATAAAAGTCCTAAAAACTAGCATAGGAAACCTAGGTGACCTTAGGTTTGGCAATGCCTTTTTTAGATACAGTTACAAAAGCACCATCTATTAGAAAAGAAATTGACAAGTTGGATTTAATTAAAATTAAAAAATTTTGCTCTATGATGGACACTGTTCAGAGAATGAAACAACAAATCACAGACTGAGACATGTATATAATTCTGAGACTTGTAAATATTGCAAAACCATACCTGAAAAAAAGACTTGTACCTAAAATATACAAAGCACTCTTAAAACTCAACAATAAGAAAACACACAGTTCTGTTCAGTCCAGTCACTCAGTCATGTCTGACTCTTTGTGACCCCATGAATCATAGCATGCCAGGCCTCCCTGTCCATCACCAACTCCCGGAGTTTACCCAAACTCATGTCCATCGAGTCAGTGATGCCATCCAGCCATCTCATCCTCTGTTGTCACCTTCTCCTCCTGCCCCCAATCCCTCCCAGCATCAGAGTCTTTTCCAATGAGTCAACTCTTCGCATGAGGTGGCCAAAGTACTGGAGTTTCAGCTTCAGCATCAGTTCTTCCAATGAACACCAAGGACTTATCTCCCTTAGAATGGACTGGTTGTCCATTGGCAGTCCAAGGGACTCTCAAGAGTCTTCTCCAACACCACAGTTCAAAAGCGTCAATTCTTCTGCACTCAGATTTCTTCACAGTCCAACTCTCACATCCATATATGACCACTGGAAAAACCATAGCCTTGACTAGATGGACCTTTCTTGGCAAAGTAATGTCTCTGCTTTTCAATATGCTATCTAGGTTGGTCATAACTTTCCTTCCAAGGAGTAAACATCTTTTAATTTCATGGCTGCAATCACCATCTGCAGTGATTTTGGAGGCCCCCCCCCCCCAAAAAAAAGTCTGTCACTGTTTCCACTGTTTCCCAATCTATTTGCCATGAACTGATGGGACAAGATGCCATGATCTTCATTTTCTGAATGTTGAGCTTTAAGCCAACTTTTTTACTCTCCTCTTTCACTTTCATCAAGAGGCTTTTTAGTTCCTCTTCACTTTCTGCCATAAGGGTGGTGTCATCTGCATATCTGAGGTAATTGATATTTCTCCTGGCAATCTTGATTCCAGCTTGTGCTTCATCCGGCCCAGCATTTCTCATGATGTACTCTGCATATAAGTTAAATAAGCAGGGTGACAGTATACAGCCTTGACATACTCCTTTTCCTATTTGGAACCAGTCTGTTGTTCCATGTCCAGTTCTAACTGTTGTTTCCTGACCTGCATATAGGTTTCTCAAGAGGAAGGTCAGATGGTCTGGTATCCCCATCTCTTTCAGAATTTTCCACAGTTTATTGTGATCCACACAGGCAAAGGCTTTGGCATAGTCAACACCCAATTTAAATGGGCAAAAGGTCTGAACAGATACCTCATCAAAGATAAACAAATGGAAAATAAACATATGAAAATATGCTCAATATGGTATGTCATTAAAAAATTACAAATTAAAACACAATGATATATCACTACACATCTGTCATTATGGCTAAAATCCAAAGCATGGACAACATCAAGTGTTGGCAAGAATGTGGAACAACAGGAACTCTCAATCATTGCTAGTGGGAATGCAAAATAGTATAGCCACTTCAGAAGATCATCTAGCAATTTCTTACAAAATTAAATATACTCTTACCATTTGATCAAGCCATAACATGCCTAGGTAATTGCTGAAATGAATTGAAAATTTATGCCCCCATAAAAAGCTGCACATGGATGTTTACAGCAGCTTTATTCATAATTGCCAAGACAGATACATCAAGATGTCTTTCAGTAGGTGGATGGAAGAAAAACACTGTGGTGTATACATACAATGGGATATTATTCATTTACAGAAAGAAATGAGCTATCAAGGTGTGAATAGAAGTGGGGGAACCTTAAATACAAGTTGCTAAGTGAAAGAAGCCAATCTGAAAAGGCCACAAACCATACAATTCCAGCTATATGACATTCTGGAAAAAAAAAAGGCACAACTTGGGAGAAAGAAAAAAAAAAAACATCAGTGCTTACCAGGGGTGTGGAAGAGGGATGAATAAATAGCCTGAGCACACTGTTGGTGAGAATGTGAATAGATACAGCCACTATGGAAGACAATATGGAGATTCCTTTAAAAACTAGGAATCAAACCACCATATGACCCAGCAATCACACTCCTAGGAATATACTCTGAGAAAACCAAAATTGAAAAAAGAAACATGTATTCCATTGGTCATTGCAGCACTATTTACAATAGCTAGAACATGGAAGCAACCTAGATGTCCAGTGACGGGTGAGTGGATAAAGAAGTTGTGATACCTGTACACAATGGAATATTACTCAACCATAAAAAGGAACACATTTGAGTGAGTTCTAATGAGGTTGATGAACCTAAGCTGGTTTTAGAAAAGGCAGAGGAACCAGAGATCAAATTGCCAACATCCACTGGATCATAGAAAAAGTAAGAGAGTTCCAGAAAAACATCTATTTCTGCTTTATTGACTACGCCAAAGCCTTTAACTGTGTGGATCACAATAAACTGTGGAAAATTCTGAAAGAGATGGGAATACCAGACCACCTGACCTGCCTCTTGAGAAATCTGTATGCAGGTCAGGAAGCAACAGTTAGAACTGGACCTGGAACAACAGACTGGTTCCAAATAGGAAAAGGAATTCGTCAAGGCTGTATATTGTCACCCTGTTTATTTAACTCACATGCAGAGTACATCATGAGAAACGCTGGACTGGAAGAAGCACAAACTGGAATCAAGATTGCTGGGAGAAATATCAATTACCTCAGATATGCAGATGATACCACCCTTATGGCAGAAAGTGAAGAGGAACTCAAAAGCCTCTTGATGAAAGTGAAAGTGGAGAGTGAAAAAGTTGGCTTAAAGCTCAACATTCAGAAAATGAAGATCATGGCATCTGGTCCCACCACTTCATGGGAAATAGATGGGGAAATAGTGTCAGACTTTATTTTTCTGGGCTCCAAAATCACTACAGATGGTGACTGCAGCCATGAAATTAAAAGAAACTTACTCCTTGGAAGGAAAGTTATGACCAACCTAGACAGCATATTGAAAAGCAGAGACATTACTTCGCCAACAAAGATTCGTCTAGTCAAGGCTATGGTTTTTCCTGTGGTCATGTATGGATGTGAGAGTTGGACTGTGAAGGAGGCTGAGCGCCAAAGAATTGATGCTTTTGAATTGTGGTGTTGGAGAAGACTCTTGAGAGTCCCTCGGACTGCAAGGAGATCCAACCAGTCCATTCTGAAGGAGATCAGCCCTGGGATTTCTTTGGAAGGAATGATGCTAAAGCTGAAACTCCAGTACTTTGGCCACTTCATGAGAAGAGTTGATTCATTGGAAAAGACCCTGATGCTGGGAGGGATTAGGGGCAGGAGGAGAAGGGGACGACAGAGGATGAGATGGCTGGATGGCATCACTGACTCGATGGACGTGAGTCTCAGTGAACTCCGGGAGTTGGTGATGGACAGGGAGGCCTGGCGTGCTGTGATTCATGGGGTTGCAGAGAGTCGGACACAACTGAGTGAATGATCTGATCTGATCTGATTTAGCAGAGTGAAGCAAGTCAGAAAGAGAAGATAGATATTGTATTCTAAAACATATATACAGAATATAGAAAAATGGTACTGAAGAACTTATTCACAGGGCAGCAGTGGAGCAGCAGACATAGAGAATAGATTTATGGACATGGGGAGAGGGGAGGGGAGGGTGAGATGTATCGAAAGAGTAACATGGACACTTGCATGACCATATGTAAAGTAGATAGCCAAGGGGAATTTTCTGTAGGCTCAGTAAACTCAAAACAGGGGCTCTGTATCAACCTAGAGGGGTGGGATGGGCAGGGAGATGGGAGGGAGGTTCAAAAGGGAGGGGATATATGTATACCTATGGCTGATTCATGCTGAGGCTTGACAGAAAACAACAAAAGTCTGTAAAGCAATTATCCCTTCAATTAAAAAATAAATAAATATTTAAAAAATAGGCTGAGCATAGGGAAATTTTAAGACAGTGAAACTATCCTATATGATACTATAAGTGTGGGGACATGTCATTATATGGTTATACATTACCAGAACCCATAGAATGTACAACACACACACAAAAACCAAACGTTAGTTTAAGCTATGAAATCTAGTTAATAATGTATTAATATTGGCTTATCAATTGTGACAAATATACTACAATAATGCAAGATTTTAATAATAAGAAAAATTAAGTATCAGAGGTGAGAGTATGTGGCAATTGTACTTTCTACTCATGCTTATTTAGTTGTAAAGCTAAAACTTAAAAAAATAGAGTTTGCTAACAATAGCAACAAAGCAAATCTGATTTTTAAAAAGAATACATTTGAATCAGTTCTAATGAGGTGGATGAAACTGGAGCCTATCATACAGAGTGAAGTAAGCCAGAAAGAAAAACACCAATACAGTATACTAATGCATATATATATATAGAATTTAGAAAGATGGTAACAATAACCCTGTATGCGAGACAGCGAAAGAGACACTGATGTATAGAACAGTCTTTTGGACTCTGTGGGAGAGGGAGAGGGTGGGATGATTTGGGAGAATGGCATTGAAACATGTGAATTATCATGTGTGAAATGAATCACCAGTCCAGGTTCGATGCATGATACAGGATGCTTGGGGCTGGTGCACTGGGACGATCCAGAAGGATGGTACGGGGAGGGAGGTGGGAGGGGGGTTCAGGATGGGAGCACATGTATACCTGTGGTGGATTCATGTTGATGTATGGCAAAACCAATACAATATTGCAAAGTAATTAGCCTCCAATTAAAATAATTAAATTTATAATAAAAAATTTAAAAAATATAAAGGCAAAATACTTGAAGAGAACCTTTCTCCAAAGAAGATATACAAATGGCCAATAAGAACATGAATTTACATTCAACACCACTAATCTCTAGGGAAATGCAAATCAGAACCAACTCATACCAATTAGTATGGTTACTATTAAAAGAAAAGAAAAACTAAACTAACAAGTGTTGGTGAGGACATGGAGGAATTTAAACCCCTGGGCACTGTTAGTAAAAATGTAAAATTGTGTTGCTTTTCTGGGCAACAGTATGACAGCTCTTCAAAAAATCAAAAGTAGAATTATGATATGATCCAGCAATTGCACCTGTCTGACTTACAGCATCTGCTACCACAATTAGAAATCTAGAAAAATATTTTTGCAGACTGCTATTCTTCCAACTGATTTCCAGCCTCAGCCCCTCCAACTATTCTGTTGGAGATGATGACTTGACCAGCAGAGTATGAACCAATGACTTCAGAGAAATGGCTCTTGGTCCGGGTCCAGAGGTCGTTCACTTAACCTTACAGGGTGGCAGCAACTGCAGTGGCTACCAACTCAGAGTCCATGTACAGACCACTGAATTCCAAACCTAGCCCTTGCACATCACTGAATGATGTAGAACAGATGTTTCTTTTCTAGGTCTGTGTTTCCTCATCTGTAAGATAAAGTCAATAATAGTTACTAACTCCCAGGGAAGGCAATGGCACCCCACTCCAGTACTCTTGCCTGGAAACTCCCAAGAACAGAGGAGCCTGGTGGGCTGCAGTCCATAGGGTCACTAAGAGTCGAACAAGACTGAGCGACTTCACTTTCACTTTTCACTTTCATGGATTGGAGAAGGAAATGGCAACCCACTCCGGTGCTCTTGCCTGGAGAATCCTAGGGATAGGGGAGCCTGGTGGGCTGCCTTCTATTGGGTCGCACAGGGTAGGATACAACTGAAGTGACTTAGCAGCAGCAGCATGGGATTTTTATAGAGCCCAGAAAATAATCCATGCAAATAATTTGACATGACTTTCACCACTATCTCTTCCTGTTTTTCCAAGATAAAGTCACCATGGCAAGTGAGCAATCATCTGTATCTCAGAGGTCTGGGTACACCTTTCTGCTTCTATGTGTGTTAAAATCTGTACCTTCCACGTAAGAACACCTTTTCTTTTTTTATTTAAGTACAACTCAGTTAATGTTTGGAAAAACATTCCCTGAGCACTCTTTCCAAATTGTCCAATACTGCTGACAAAGATATTAAATGCTGCCTTGTATTTCTAGTGCATTCTCATTCAATTATTAGACACCCATGGAATGCCTACCATGTGTCGGTCACTGTAATAATCTTAGCATACAAAGACCTTGTCCTTCTGTTGGAATCTCTCAGTGCTGTGAGCTACAGTCAGATGGGGAGGGGGTATTTTCCATGTATGGAAGCCCTGGGTGGAGGATATTTCAGCTGGGATGAGGCTGGGGTTGTGGAGATGATGCCCTTTATGTGTTTTCTCACCCCACTCATCTTCCTGCAAGTTCTTTAAATTAAGGATCATCTCTGGTCATTTATAATCCTGTGTATAGAATATTACATAGGTAAGGGTCCAGTAAGGTCAGCTGACAAAAAAGTAAGAGTGTGTGTGTGCTCAGTTGCATCTGACTCTTTGCGACCCCACGGACTATAGCCCACCTGGCTCCTCTGTCCATGAAACTTTCCAGGTAAGAATACTGGAATGGGCTTCCATTTCCTACTCCAGAGGATTGTCCCAACCCAGGGATCGAACCCACATCTCTTTTGTCTCTTAAATTGGCAGGCTGATTCTTTATTGCTGTGCCACCAGGGAAGCCCCCAAAGTAAATAATATTGGCTAAAAAATACTCTTTCAATAATCTTTAAAAATTTAAGAATAATTAAAAATAAAATTCAACTAGAAAGTGTTGTTGACTTGTCCCAGGCCCTCTCAGATGCATATAGGCTGGTGGCCTGAGCGTATGTGTCTGATATCCAGCAAACTCGATGGAGCTGTTCTCTGAGAGTTGAGGCTCCCAACAACTTTCAGGCAAGAAAGCAATGGGTAGAAGACTTACTCCTTTGGGTTCCTTTATGTTAGTGAGAAGCTCCGTCATCATGCAGTCTCCTCCTAGCTCCCTGCAGGCTCCAACAATGAGCACTGACTCCTGCCTACTTTCCTTAGACAGATGGCCCAGTAAACTGATTAACTGGAAGCCCAATGTGAATATTACAGCGTTTGCTAAGGAGTATTTGTTCTCTTGATTGATTATCCAGTTTCAAGATTTCCTAATCTGTCCTGTCTGGACTAGTGTTTACAGAAGCTTTTGTCCATGACTGATGACTTTTTTTGGCCACTGCAAGCTCTGATTAAGCCATAGATGTTCAGGAAGGCAACAGGATGACTTTAAATCACAGGCGTATGCTTCTGAGGGAACCTGACTCAGCTAGGAAGGAGAGTTGTTAAGTTTAACGTATCTAAATGCATCTTTGTCCTCAACTCCAAATCTAGGGGCAGCTCATAGCCAGATACTCTCTTCACAGGGTACACAGGGCTGATTCCAGCTGGGACCACATCCTTCCTTCCTTCCTTAGCCCCTTCACCTGGCCCATCCAGCCTTTCCCACTCTATCCCGATGTCATGCACACCAACTTTCTCTCTCAGGCTCTACTTCTATGGAATTTGGCCTAAGTTCATTAATTATTCAACTTATGACATTCATCTGTAAGCTTTAAGATCCTCAAGGGCAAGGACCATGTTTTGATCCATCCCTAATGTTGAATATGATTTCCATACATGTATGTAGTGCTTTTGCAACTTCCTTGAGAAGACAAGACCACATCTTCTATTTGCAGTGTTTCTCAAACTTTAAAGCTCGTAAAGAATCTGCCTGCAATCTGGGAGACCTGAGTTTGATCCCTGGGTTGAGAAGATCCTCTGGAGAAGGAAAAGGCTACCCACTCCAGTATTCTGGCCTGGAGAATTTCATGGACTATATAGTCCATGGGCTGGCAAAGAGTCAGACACAACTGAGTAACTTTCACTATCACTTTCCCCTGGAGGTCTTACCAAGAGGACTCAGTAGGCCTGGATTGGGACCTGGGATCTTCATTTCTAATAAGTTCCTAAAAGATGCTGGTCCTGTTGGTCTGGGACTCATGCTTCAGGTAGCAAGTTCTACTATGCACATGCAGACATGCTCAGTTGCTCAGCTGTGTCCGACTCTTTGCTGTCCCATGGACTGTAGCCCACTAAGTTCCCTGTCCATGAAAATGTCCAGGCAAGAACAGTGGAATGGGTTGCCATTTCCTATTCCAGGGGATCTTCCTGACCCAGGGATTGAACCTGTGTCTCTTGCATCTCCTGCATTGGCAGGTGGATTCTTTACCACTGCACCACCTGTGAAGCCCTCTACTATGTACAAGTTATTTGAAGTCACCCATGGTATTGGGTATCATACTTTCTGGCCAGTAAGCACGCAGTAAATGTATACTACTGACTCATAAGCTAATTGAAGACCATAAGAATGGAAGTCATTTTAATCAAAAAGAAAATTTATTTAAAAACAGTATGATCCCTAAATGTATACAGATCCTCTGTCTTACATGGAGGACTCTCCATAGAAATTACTAAAGGAGGCATTTTTAAAGTTTCCAGGTAACCTGCAATAGAAATATTTCCTAAACCTAATTTCTTCTGTTCTAGGACTCAGAGCTAAGGGGCCAATTAGTAATGAGCCAGTATTTCTCAGATATGCCAACGGAGATTGAAAATGGCAATTTGGGGAAGAAGTAGAATGTGATTTCTTATTTGCTGTGGGAGATCCAATGTCCACACAGGGCATCAGCTTCTGAATTTAATCTTAAATTCAGTTATGCTTCGGCATTTTATTTATTTCTAGAAAGGATAATGACTGCACTCAGGCTTCTGCTGGGACACACAATTATGGGTCCTGGGGCCTTGGAGGCTTCATACCAGTGGTCACAGCTCAGCCATCCCTCTTTCATTATATCCCACTATTTATAGCTGAGGTACCAATCAATCTGTCATTTCTGGAATCCTGAAGTATCAGACTGTGCTCTTACCAGAGAATATGATTTTTAACTTTTAGCACCAGACTTTTCTTTTAGAACAAAGATTTGTATTCACTATGCTTATGTCTCTCATGAGAGGGATAAAACCCTGTAGTTTAATAGATCCCAATGTCCATACACTAGAAATACACTAAGCAGGATAGTCTATTTGGAATAAAGATGTGGTTTTCAATTCTGGGTGCACCGGCATCGTCTGGAGACTTCTGGGGAAATGCAGTTTCAGTCGTTCTGGGGCAGGATCCAGACATCTCCAATTTCAAGCTCTCCAGGTGGTTCTCTGGCACAAAGTTGAATCATCAGTGTTGTTGTTGTTCAGTTGCTAAGTTGCGCCCGACCCTTTGTGACCCAATGGACTGCAGCGCACCAGGCTCCTCTGTCCTCCACTATCTCCCAATGGTTCCTCAAACTCATGTCCATCAAGTCGATGATGCCATCCAAACATCTCATCTTCTGCTTCCATCTTTTCCTTTTACCTTCACTCTTTCCCAGCATCAGGGTCTTTCCCAATGAGTCAACTCTTTGCATCAGGTGGCTAAAGTATTGGAGGTTCAGCTTCAGCATCAGTCCTTCCAATGAATATTCAGGGTTGATTTCCTTTAGGATTGATTGGTTTGATTGCTTTGCTGTCCAAGGGACTCTCAAGAGTTTTCTCTAGTACCATGATTCAAAAGCATCAATTCTTTGGCTTTCTGCCTTCTTTATGGAATAACTCTCACATCCATACATGACTACTGGAAAAAATCACAGCTTTGACTATACAGACCATTGTTGGCAAAGCAATGTCTCTGCTTTCTAATATGCTGTCTAGGTTTGTCATTGTTTTCTTTCCACGGAGCAAGCACCTCTTAATTTCATGGCCACAGTCACCATCTGCAGTGATTTTGGAGCCCAAGAAAGTAAAATGGTAATCATCAAGCATTCATGTGCATCAGAATCATCTGGGGGAATTTTAGAGGCACAGATTCCTGATCCTCACCATACATGTCCTGAATCTGCAGACTCGGGAGAGATTGGAGACTTTGTATTCTGACAAGCTCAGGTGATGCTGATGCCACTGGTCTATGGATCACTCTTAGCATCGGTATTCATGGCATAATTATCTAGGGGAGATTTTAAGTTTTTTTTTAAAATATATTTGTTTATTTGGCTGCATTGCATCTTAGTTGTGACTCATGGGATCTTCATGGCATCATGCGGAATCTTTTCACTGTGACCCATGGATTCTCTATTTGTGGCTAGTGGGCTCAGTAGTTGCAGCTTGGCATGTGGGATCTTAGTTTCCTGACCAGAGATTGAACCCAGGTCCCCTGCCTTGGAAGGCAGATTCTCAACCAATGGACCACCAGGAAGTCCCTGGAGGAGATTTTAAGATTCCCACATTGAGCACATCTTCCACCAATTCTAGGGTAGATCCAAAGCATTGGTATGTTTTAAGCTAATTTATTTATTTTAACTAGGCAATAATTGCTCTACAATGTTGTGGGTTTTGCCACACATCAGTTTCCAGTTAATGTTAGGAACCACTGGTGGAGAGGAATGGTACATCAATCTTACCATTAATTTGTAGAGAAAGCCAGATATGGGTGCACACGATGGTGAAGAGCGCCCACTTTGTGACAGGCAAGTGCAGATGCAAATCCTGACCCGGTCATCAGATAACTGGGGGGCAGAGTGCACATGACTTAATCTAGCTAAGCCTCAGTATCCTTGCCTATGAAATGGATACTACACCCATAATAACCTCCTCAAAGCAATGTGATTGTGAGTTAAAACTTTTGGCTCAAAATCTGACACATAGTAAGTACTCAATAAATGCACACAGATATTATTGTATAATTTGTTATCACTATTGCTATTATATAGAGAATTTTACTGAGAACTTCCCCTTGCCATGCAGAATGCTTCTTGGAACTACTCGCTTATGTATGCTTCTCATTATTTTTGAGATTCTCAGTTGTACATGTATGTTGGGGTGGGTGGTGAGGTAGTCTCTTAGAATTATTTTCCATATAGAAAACACATTTAGTTTTAGGATACATTCATCTCTCTGTGAATATGTTTCTTAGATGATATTCTAAGCACAAGTTTTAAGGACAAGAAGGTATGTTTGTGAAAGTGAAAGTGAAGTTGCTCAGTCATGTCCAACTCTTTGTGACCCCATGGACTGTAGCCTACCAGGCTCCTCAGTCCATGGAATTTTCCAGGCAAGAATACTGGAGTGCATTTCCATTTCCTTCTCCAGGGGATCTTCCCAAGCCAGGGATCGAACCCGGGTCTCCCGAACTGCAGGCAGATGCTTTACCGTCTGAGCCACCAGGGAAGCCCAAGGTATGTTTGGGAGGGTGTAAACTGAAAACGTTGAAGTTATGGCACACCCAACAACCTAATGAGAGAGACTGCACTCATATTTCAGAGAAGGCAATGGCACCCCACTCCAGCACTCTTGCCTGGAAAATCCCATGGACGAAGGAGCCTGGTGGGCTGTAGTCCATGGGGTCGCTAAGAGTCAGACACAACTGAGCGACTTCACTTTCAATTTCCACTTTCATGCATTGGAGAAGGAAATGGCAACCCACTCCAGTGTTCTTGCCTGGAGAATCCCAGGGACAGCGGAGCCTGGTGGGCTGATGTCTCTGGGGTCACACAGAGTCGGACATGACTGAGCGACTTAGCAGCAGCAGCAGCAGCAACTCATATTTATTTTTAAAAATTCTTTTTTTGGTTTTTAAAATGAAGCATGATTACTTTACAATGTTGAATGTTGCTTTAGTTTCTACTGTACAGCAAAGTGCATCAGACATATGTATATCATCCCCTCCTTTCTGAATTTCCTTCCCATTGAGTTGCCACAGGGCCTTGAGCAGAGTTTCCTGTGCTGTGCAGTGGGTTCTCATTCGTTATCTGCTTTTACACAGAGCATCAGTAGTGCACATGCATCAATCCCAATCTTCCAGTTCATCCTACCCTCTCTTTCGCTCCTTGGATGAAGCCAAGTTTGTTCTTTATGTCTGTCTCTATTTCTGCTTTGCAAATGGGTTTATTTTACCATTTTTCTAGTTTCCACATATATGTGTTGTTGTGTGTTTTTGTGTGCTGTTGTGTCTAATTTTTTGTGACCCATGGACTGTAGCCCACCAGGCTCCTCTGTCCATGGGATTTCCCAGGCAAGAATACTGGAGTGAGTTTCCATTTACTGTTCCAGGGGGTCTTCCAGACCGCTGTTTCTGAGGGATCAAATCTGTATCTCCTGCATTGCTGGTGGATTCTTCATCATTTAGCCACCTGGGAATCCCCCATATATGTGTTAATATATAACATTTGTTTTTCCCTTTCTGGCTTGCTTCACTCTGTAGGACAGAGACTGCTTTTTAAAAAGGCCTCAACCCTACCGCTTTCCCTGTGTCCACACTCTTTGTGAAACGACTGAGCAGTTCTTCCCATCAGGAGAGGCGGTCTCTGGGCCAACCCTGGAGTCTGGGCAGCCTTGTGACTTGCCAAAGCGTCTTCATTATGAAAACGTGCCAGCTTAGTCTGAAAGCGTATGAGATATAGAGAGAAAGGGCAAGTCTGCCAGATGTCCTGGCGGAGGCTGCAGATACATGGAAGAACCCGGCCAGGATCAATGGAGTCTCCTGGACAACCCATAGCACACAACAGATGCATGGAAAGTTCTTCAGTTTGGGTCTGAAGAACCACCCATTCAACCCACAGAACTGGGAGAAATAATAATTTAAGTCACTAACCTTGTTTTTTACATGGTGAAAAGATTGAATAAAAAGAAGAAAGAAAAAAGAGTAAAAAGGATGCAGATAGAAAATAATGGAAGATACATTACACTAATTCCAAAATAAGTGTTTTGTGTTGGACTTCTGGACATATTACATATAATATAAATGAACAGGCATTTGTTTACTCCCACAAAAATAAATCCTATTATATGGAAGCATTGGAATTAGAATGTCCTGGTCAAACAATGGGGACACAGACATCGAGAACAGACTTTCGGACATCATGGGGGAGGGGGAGGAAGGAGAGGGTAGAATGTATGGAGAGAGTAGAATGAACATATACATTAGCATATGTAAAATAGATCACCATAACTTGCTGTGTGACTCAGGGAACTCTAACCAGGGCTCTGTAACAACCTAGAGGGGTGGGATGGGGAGGGAGGTGGGAGGGAGGTTCAAGAGGGAGGGGACATTTGTATACCCATGGCTGATTCGTGTTGCTGTTTGGCAGAAACCAACATAATATTGTAGAACAATTATCCTTCAATTAAAAATAAATAAATTAATTATATAACAAAATGTCCTGGTCAGTTATTTGAAGAATGGTCTGATTTGTTTGTTTGTAACCAGCAGTCTATAAACAAACTCAGGAAGCCTCCAGGAGAGACCTCTTGGGGAATTCTGTTCCAGACAAAAGCCAGATGACATTTTTGGTGTGTAGGTCACAGACAAGGCTAAACCAATAATGCACTGTACCGTTTCCCCATTTGGGGCTTATAAAATTCAACAGACCGTACAAGCTACAGATCTATCTACAAAATCCTCCCAAGTAGTGGGAATTGAGGACAGAGGGCAGTGGGGAAACTATTAATTTTGTTTTTTAAAGAAACGCCACCAGAAACATGGACGCATAATATTTATCTTTGTAGACCCACTGGCAAGCCCAGAAAGAAAGGTACTTTGAGGTCAGGAGCTGGGGTCACTGTATCTTTATCAGTACTGAAATCCCAGATCCACTTCTCAATAGTGAAAATAAGAACCACCAATCTCCTCCTGCAACACAGCTGTTCTTTTGTAAATACGCTTTAACTGTTCAACCCTGCAAGACTTCAGTACCTAAGAAGGTAGAATCTAATTATTTCACACAAAATTAAGTTGATGTTTAATTTCTTTAAAGTGCCCAAATAAATCTGGCAAGCAAGCTTACGGAGAGCAATTTGACACATCAAACATTCCATTTTGGGATGTTGTCTGTGCATGGGATTTGACTTAGATAATTTGTGACTGGCAATGT
Source organism: Bos taurus (assembly GCF_002263795.3). Classification (NCBI taxonomy): domain Eukaryota; kingdom Metazoa; phylum Chordata; class Mammalia; order Artiodactyla; family Bovidae; genus Bos; species Bos taurus. The sequence goes on along the minus strand of NC_037340.1, from coordinate 6,308,625 downwards.
GGAAGACAGAGACAATTGAAAAATTTCATTGCTCTCATAGATTAGGTAGGTCACTAAGCCTGTGACAGGGATGTCTCAAACCCAGGACTCAGTGATGAATGGACTGGTGATTTCTAGGTTGTAATGGATATTTTACTGAGTACCTTCTACAATTAAAGGGATTCTCTGATGGTCAAAGCAAGCAAGACCATTCCTTCAGAATAATTGACCTTTAGAAAGGTCAGCTTAGAAAGGAAGTCAGACAGCATTTGAACAATTAGACTATAATGACCAAACATTTTTAGAAGTGAAGGGCAGAGGGCTAGACTGCAAGAGGACAGTGTTAAGGAAATGGTCACTTGGATGCTGGAAATACTTTTGAAGGAAGAGTACAGATTTGCTGACTTGAAAAGGTGAGAAAGGACACTTCTGATGATAGACATAGCTTGTGCAATATTGCGATGCCTTGATGGACACTTGTATATTTGGAAAATAATGGTTGCTTAGTACAGCCAGAGGTTAGGCTCACTTGGAAGGGAAGGAGGAACTGGAGCTGGAGGATGTGGTCTGTGTCAGATGGTGGATGTCCAGGTGCCTGGATAAGGGGTTTTTCCCTGAAGAAATGGAGGAAGGGAAGGTTGAAAGCAGAGAGGCAATGGAATATGGAGGTAGTTTGAGTCATAAAAGGAGAGAGCCTGCAATAAAAGTGATGGCCTCTCTTTGGCAGGAAGCAAACTGTGAGCCAGGATTTGTGTGCAAGTGATGGACAGGGAGGCCTGGCATGCTGCGGTTCATGGGGTCGCAAAGAGTCGGACATGACTAAGCGACTGAACTGAACTGATTTACAAAGGCATTGCTTACAGAAGATCGCATGAGGAAATATGGGAAGCAGAACAGAGGAGGCCAAAAAGCCAAGCAAGGATATGTGTTCAGGAATGAGCTTAGTCTCAGCTTAATCCCCGATGAGGCCTGTAGTATAAATTACACCTCACTGTATCACACCCACGGCCATTGGCTAGAAGGTACATGGAGGAGGTGTGGGTTCTGAGCCTCCTCTGGATCTCTCTAGAGCAGAAGCACACAAAGCCTTGGCTTAGGGTCTGCCTCATGCAGATCAGGAGCACAGCAACACTTCATGCCCAAGGACAATCCTCTGAATGTCAAAAGCTGAAGTGAAGTGCAAGTCTTTCAGTCGTGTCCAACTCTTTGTGACCCCATGGATTGTAGCCTGCCGGGCTCCCCTGTCCATGGAATTCTCCAGGCAAGAATATTGGAGTGGGTAGCCATTCCCATCTCCAGGGGATCTTCCCAACCCTGAATCGAACCTGGGTCTCCCACATTGCAGGCAGATTCTTTACTGTCTGAGCCACCAGGAAAGCCCAAAAGTATGCGTGGCCGGAAGACAGAAGCTGGGCAAAGGTGGCATAAAGTTGGTAAAAAAATATCTGAGGAAACTGGGCAGAGTATCAGCAGTATCTATTATTATGCAGTGACAGTTGGAGAAAGGGGAACAAAGAACAAGTCTTCAAACTGTTTCCATGTGTGCATGCATGCGTGCTATGTTGCTTCAGTCGTGTTCAACTCTTTTTGACCCTATGAACCCTGACCCGCCAGGCTCCTCTGGGATTCTCCAGGTGAGAATACTGGAGTGGGTTGCCATGCCTGCCTCCAGGGGCTTTTCCTGATCCAGGGGTTGAATACACATCTCTTGCATTGGCAGGTGGATTCCTTACTACTAGTACCACCTGGGAAGCTCCCAAACTGTTTACAGGAATGTTTAATTCTGTGAAATTTCTATAGGTATTAGCAATGGGAGTGGTGGTTGTAAATTTGAAAGTGCTGGATTAAACAAAATGAAAGACCTTGTTTACTGTAAAAATTCTCAGATTTTTTGATGTCCCAAGAGAAAAATAAAATATGAAGCATTTTCAACCTTATTTATCCAGAGCTCATTTTGACTGGGGAGGCATTAGGAGTTTTCACTGACAGAATTAAGGATTGATTATAGGTGGTGAGGGTGAGAAGGCTGCTTCAGGTGACTCCTGTGATTTGGGCAGTGGGATGGCAGGTCAGGTTTGGGTGTGGAGGATCAGAAGATTAGTTGAACTTTGGATTTGTTGAGGTTAAACGCTTTGTGGAAACAACAGAAATCTATGCACGAGATTTAGCTTTGGGAGGTAGAAATTTAGTCAAATTTGTAGATGAGTTATTCAAGATGAGAAAGTAGTTCAGTTCAGTTGCTCAGTCGTGTCCGACTCTTTGCAACCCCATGGATGGCAGCACGTCAGGCTTCCCTGTCCATCACCAACTCCTGGAGTTTACCCAAACCTATGTTCATTGAGTCGGTGATGCCATCCAAGCATCTCATCCTCTGCTGTCCCCTTCTCCTCCTACCCTCAATCCTTTCCAGCATCAGGGTCTTTTCCAATGAGTCAGTTCTTTGCATCAGATGGCCAGAGTATTGGAGTTTCAGCTTTAGCATCAGTCCTTCCAATGAATATTCAGGACTAATCTCCTTTAGGATGGGCTGATTGGATCTCCTTGCAGTTCAAGGGACTCTCAAGAGTCTTCTCCAACACCACAGTTCAAAAGCATCAATTCTTCGGCTCCCAGTTTTCTTTATAGTCCAGCTCTCACATCCATACATGACTACTGTAAAAATCATAGCTTTGACTAGATGGACCTTTGTTGGCAAAGTAATGTCTCTGCTTTTTAATATGCTGTCTAGGTTGGTCATAGCTTTTCTTCCAAGGAGCAAGCATCTTTGAATTTCATGGCTGCAGTCACCATCTGCATTGATTTGGGAACCCCAAAATATAAACTCTGTCACTGTTTCCATTGTTTTCCCATCTATTTGCCATGAAGTGATGGGACCAGATGCCATGAATTTAGTTTTCTGAATGTTGAGTTTTAAGCCAACTTTTTCACTCTTCACTTTCCTCAAGAGGCTCTTTAGTTCTTTGCTTTCTGCCATAAAGTTGGTGTCATCTGTGTATTTGAGGTTATTGATCTTTCTAGCAGCAATCTTGATTCTAGCTTGTGCTTCATCCAGCCTGGTATTTCACATGATGTACCAGTACATCCTAAAGGAAATCAGTCCTGAATATTCATTGGAAGGACTGATGCTGAAGCTGAAGCTCCAATACTTTGGCCACCTGATGTGAAGAACTGATTCATGGGAAAAGACCCTGATGCTGGGAAAGATTGAAGGAAAAGGGGATGACAGAGGATGAGATAGTAGGATGGCATCACCGACTCAATGGACATGAGTTTGAGTAAATTGTGGGAATTGCTGTTGGACAGGGAGGCCTGGCACATTGCCGTCCATGAGGTCACAAAGAGTTGGACACGACTGAGCGACTGAACTCAGCTGAACTCTGCATGTAACTTAAATAAGCAGGGTGACAATACACAGCCTTGATGTACTGCTTTCCCTATTTGGAATCAGTCTGTTTTTCCACATCCACTTCTAACTGTTGCTTCCTGACCTGCATACAGGTTTCTCAAGAGGCAGGTCAGGTGGTCTGGTATTCCCCTCTCTTCAAGAATTTTCCAGTTTGTTATCCACACAGTTAAAGGCTTTGGCATAGTCAATAAAGCAGAAGTAGACATTTTTCTGGAACTCTTTTGCTTTTTTGATGACCCAACGGATGTTGGCAATTTGATCTCTGGTTCCTCTGTCTTTTCTAAATCCAGCCTGAACATATGGAAGTTGGTTCATGTACTGTTAAAGCCTGGCTTGGAGAATTTTGAGCATTACTTTGCTAGCTTGTGAGATGAGTGCAACTGTGTAGTAGTTTGAGCATTCTTTGGCATTGCCTTTCTTTGGGATTGGAATGAAAACTGACCTTTTCCAGTCCTGTGGCCACTGCTGAGTTTTCCAAATTTGCTGGCATATTGAGTGTAGCACTTCACAGCATCATCTTTTAGGATTTGAAATAGCTCAGCTGGAATTCCATGACCTCCACTAGCTTTGTTCACAGTGATGCTTCCCAAGGCCCACTTGACTTCACATTCCAGGATGTCTGGCTCTAGGTGAGTGATCACACCATCATGATTATTTGGGTTGTGAAGATCTTTTTGGTATAGTTTTTCTGTGTATTCTTGCCACCTCTTCTTAATATCTTCTTACTTCTGTTGGGTCCATACCACTTCTGTCCTTTATTGTGCCCATCTTTGCATGAAAATTTCCCTTGGTATCTCTAATTTTCTTGAAGAGATCTCTAGTCTTTCCTATTCTATTGTTTTCCTCTTTTTCTTTACATTTAGGGTGTAGAGTAGGGGAGAAGAGGCCTGAAGATGGACATATGGAGAACACTAGTGTTCAGTTAGGAGAAGGCAATGGCACCCCTCTCCAGTACTCTTGCCTGGAAAATCCCATGGACGGAGGGCCTGGTGGGCTGCAGTCCATGGGGTCGCTAAGAGTCGGACACGACTGAGCGACTTCACTTTCACGCATTGGAGAAGGAAATGGCAACCCACTCCAGTGTTCTTGCCTGGAGAATCCCAGGGACAGGGGAGCCTCATGGGCTGCTGTCTATGGGGTCGCACAGAGTCAGACATGACTGAAGCGACTTAGCAGCAGCAGCAGTATTCAGTTGGAAGAAATAAAAGCAGAATTGGAAAAGGAAGAAGAGGTCCAACAAGGGTTCGAAAATGTCTTTTGGTTTGGAAACCAAGCCTTTTAGTGAGAGACCACAGTTGGAATATTGAATATGTTTGTCATGTTTCGGTGGGTAGAGAATCTAAGGAAAGGTGAGGAGGGTGAGTAACTGCTTTGCAAACAAATGACTGAAAAGAAAGCATAATAAAGGAAGGAATTTTCTTTACATGGAGAAAGTTGAATATGTGCATACACTGTGAGGAGGGAGATTTTGGAGAATAAATAGTTGAAAATTTAGAAGATAGAATGAGTAACTAACAGAGTGATTAAGCCTTTTGAAATGTGCAATTTAAAGAATTAACTTTGGGAATGTGGACAGAAAGACATTCATGATGGATTGAGATGATTACCATGGATGGAAACAGTTGAAATGGTTGTAACTTGTCTCTTGATTTTATTTGTGGGGCTTGGAGAATTATCCTCTGAGATATTCAGATGTGTGGTAGGTCTTCTTTCATTATCAAATGTTTATTGATTTAAAAAAAAAGCCAGATATTATGCTAGGAGCTGGAGTTGGGGACGTTGCCCAGTATCTCGCACATATAATGATATTTCTTGATCTGGAGGAGCAGAGTTTTTTAGAAAGAGAGGCAGACTTTATTGGGGAACTTGTGAAAGTTTGGAATAAACAAAGAACATGTGGTAGGGCCATTGCATGTCAGCGAGCGGAGTGGCATAAAGAATTACTGGGGACTTTTTCGAGTGATGCTCCACAGCACCTTGACAGGAAGGAAGAGAAGGTTGGAGGAATAAAGCTTCAGAATTTTACAAGATAGGTCGATGGAGTTAAAGATAAGATGAACTGAAGTATTATTAATGGTATCACAAGATGACAGGCAGAAAGTAGGAAAGTGTAATAATGAGGGCAGCAGAATAATGAGGTCAAAGGACTTATGCAGAGAGGTTCATAAAGTACAAGCCTTAGTTTTGTGGTTGGGGAATGTGGCTTAGTTTCAGGTTCTTGGTATTGTCATGGGAGTGTGTGGTTGAAGTTCAATGGTGGTGGAGATCATTGGAGTTAAGGAGATTACAGAAATGAAAAATTCAGACATCAGTGCCACCTGTGATGCTGGCAAGAGATGAAGCAAGGCATAAGGCAACAAGGTCCTGAAGAATGAATTCATGAGTCAATCAAATCTGTTCCATTGGACTCCAAGAACACTAGTTTTAAAGCTGTATCATCAGACATGCATGCTAAAACCCAGTGCGTGCATGCTGTTGCTTCAGTCGAGTCTGACTCTTTGCGACCCCATGGACTGTAGCCTGTCAAGCTCCTCTGTCCATGGACTTCTCCAGGCAAGAATACTGGAGTGGATTGCCATGCCTTTCTCCAGGGTATCTTCTTGACACAAGGATTGAAACCATGTCGCTCATGTCTCCCGCGTTAGCAGGCTGTTCTTTACCAGCAGTACCACCTGGGGAACCCAAAACCCAGTAGCTAGTATGAAATACCTAGCATTAGGCAATAATGCAGCAGTTTTCCACAAAGCAAAACCAGTATATGGACGTTCACAGACATACCTTCCTTCTTCCTGTATTGTCTGAGTTTATGAAAAATGTCAAAAAGTTTGAATTCCTTCCTCCATTACCTGAAAGTGATAGACATGGGTTTGCTGAGTTGTTGCTATTGTTAGTCACTCAGTCGTATCTGACTCTTTGTGACCCCATGGACTCTATAGCCTGCTAAGCTCCTCTGTCCATGGAATTTCTCAGATAAAAATGCTGGAGTGACTTGCCATTTCCTTCTCCAGGGGACCTTCCCAACCCAGGGATCGAACCCCGGTCTCCTGCACTGCAGGCAGATTCTTTGCTGTTTGAGCTACGGGGAAGACCTGAGCTGCAGGGTGTTCTGAGAGGCAGGAGAAAACCACCTCAAGGCCCACTGCTTTGACAGCATCCACACTGCACCCCAGGCTTGATAGATGACCCTCACCAAGTGACAATCCCAGCAAACAAATTCTCGGATAAGTTCACCCAAACTCCACAGCCTGACGGAGGATGTGTGGAACTGGAGGCAGGCGGTCTTGTCACTCTGTTTTGATCTTCCCAACGGCTCTATTAAACGGTTATTACCATTTCAGTTTATATACTAGTAAACTGAGGCAAAGGCAACACACATCAGCCACAAACCAACCAACCACAAGTTCCATCCGCTGCTTGATCTCATATAAACAATCAACTCCAGAAAACAAATTTAAAGGAGGTGGGATGGGTCTCGGTGTCCCACCATGACACACGGGATGGCAGTAGCTAATGCTTGTCAACACAATAGAAAGCAATACTGACTTGGAATGTGCGGGACTCAAAGACTGTAAGAGTTTAACATGCATGAGGAGGTTCCAGCGGGAGGCTGCCGTGATGGCTCTCTAGTCACCAGGCATGGAACAAGAGTTTGCCTCTTCATGACTGTCTTCAAGGTGACAGCAAATGGTAAATAGATTTGCAAAGCTAGTGGGTTTATTATGAACTTTTTTTTGCAACATTCTTTCATAGGGGAAAAGCACAGAATCGAACGTCTCCGTGACATACGTGGCTCTGCTCCCTGGGCCAGCAACTTAGCAAAGCCTTCCCTGTTTCTCTCAGAAGCTAACACTGATTTCTCCTCTCAGTGTGCAGTGCAGAAAAAATATTTTTAAGCTGAAAAATTCCTTCAGTTCAAAAGTCAAAGGATGAATAAGTAGATAGGACCTCTTTGACATGCAGTTTGATATGAGAAGGAATAAGACAGAGTTTGGGAGTACATCTCTCTGATCAGAGAGGAGTGACTGTGAAGACTGAGTTTCTTTAGGGAAAAAGAAATTCAGTGAAAAATAGTTCCATCTCCTGAAGATCAACTATAAAGAGAATCACCAATGTTTAGTAAACTGCTTGGCTTTCCTTGAATGTTTTTATTCTTGCCATATATAGATAGAGATGGAACATTTTGAAAAGTTGAAGGTCTAGAGCTCTCAATATTTGAACCAATTCCCAAATCCTACATTATCTTTTTTCCACCCAGAAAGAACATATTATTTTTGAAATATGACATATATTCCATTTTATGAAAAATAATACTAAAACCCTCTGTATGCATCAGGTTTAATCAGAGAAGCAGAACCACTGGGATTATATATATCCATATATATGTGGATTTGTTACAGGGATTTGACCTGTACCAACTCATGTGGCAGCTCATTAAACTGTCTCCATAAGACTTGCTCAACTTCCCAGGGCAGGCAGTTGGGAAAGGAAGGTGGAGGTAAAGAGGAAGAGATCAAGGGCCTGCAGAGCCCATGGCATTCTTTTGGCTTCTCATCTTAGTGGCATGGGTGTCTTGAAGAAGCTGGAGCTTTGTCATGGGCTAAACACATCTGGCCCAAGAGTTGGAGACATTGAAGGAAGACCCGGGGAAGGCGGGCCAGTTGCAAGCACAGGTGCTGTCCAGCAACAGTAGAGTGAACTGGTCCATTGGTGAGAAGGCGTGAGAGACAAAAGCATCTTCTCCAACCTCCCCAAAGTGAAAGCATACAGCTATGCATGACCTCCAACCTCCAAATCTTGTGTGAAATTATCTCTGATGACACATTCTAGCCAGGAACATAGAAGAAGAGGCTTTGGGGAGGTGTAATTCAGTTCAGCCAAGTGGTTACACTACAACGACATCATACCACCTTCCTGGAAACACTCTGACCCTTACCCCAGTGGATACTCTTGATATAAAGCTGAGCTACAGAATGAGAGGGAGTGATTCCAGTGGCACGGCCAAATTCAAAGAGACACCTAAAAACCATGAGCGTCTCACCAGGCAATAGACTCTACACAACTGTTCTCAAGGTTCATCATCCCTCCTCTTCCCATGAATGTTTCCTCAATTTTCTCTCCGAAACCAAGGGATAAAATACACACCTTTAGCCATTTTCAGACATGTACAGAGTAGGCCAATAGAAAGAATGAGAAGGGACACAAAATATGTTCAAGTTCTCTGAGACATGACAGCAGTTCATTTTTTTTTTAAGTGACATTGATAGTCATTACCCATTTTTCTTCTGGTGGTTTATAATTAGACCAACCTCTGGTTTCCTCTTCTGGTAAAATATTTATATCAGATGATTTGAAGGGTTTTATAACACTGTCCCTTCATAACCCAAGCTCTGTCAGCCAGTAGGATCCACTGGGCAGTGAATACACATTTAATGTATGTGCAATATAGGATGCAATCTGATGTGCTTGTGTCATGAAAATACCAAAGACACATTAGGAAGTAAACACCCTGGAGTCAGGTTGATCAAGATGAGTATATACAGGCAACATAATCCCAGTCTGGTGCAACATTTCAAGCATTTAAAAGTATCTTCTAAAAAGACTTTGTTAGTAGTGTGTGTGTGTCTATGTGCATGCGTGTGTATACATATTAGTGCCAATTGATGTATGAATGAATGAAAGTATTTCCTTGGGGGGGGGTCATAGCTTTGAATCTGGTTTGAAAGTGACAAAGAACAGGAAATTGTACAAGAAGGAACCTGGTGGGGCATTCTAGTGGAAGTAAAGGCAAGAGAAGAGACAGTGGAAAATCTTACTTGAGAAGAAACAAGAATCCAGGCTAAAGGGAAGGAGTGACAAGTGAATACATGGCTCTTCTTACAAGGAAGCTAAGAAATCTGGGTTGACTATAATAAACAATAAGGAGACATTGGTGGAGTTTGGGAGACTTGATGGAAATGTCAGATGAATATAGCAGCTGATAATAGAAAGGAAGTTCCAGAAACCTAGAAGTTGAAGAGCTAGTGCTAAAATCCAGTTAATGAGAAAAATAAGGACTCTCTTTAGGGATGTGACATTGAAGCAGTAAAGTCAGCATCCATGAGTCACGAAGCAGAAAAACTTGCTGTCAAACAATCGGCAGATAACACTGATCTCCTCCAGTACTCTCAACTTAGGACTAGTTACTTGGGGACCCACTCCAGAAACATTTCCTCTCCTCCCTTTGAGACCACCAAGTTAGAGAAAAATGCTCTTTCCCCAACATAATGGACTGTGGGAGAGAAACAAGAAGTCTTCCAAGGGAAAGGGTGGTTGTTCTACATGTTAAAGATCTGATTTGATGGGAGCATGAAAAATTTTAGCTTTCAAAGATGCTCATGTCTAAGTCCACATTTATGCCCACACTTAGGTCTCACATGGCACATGCTCTGCTCACAGTGGGACATTGACACTCTTCCATGGCAAGGTCGGATGCATGCTCCTCTCTGGGCCTGTGACTATGACAGAATTAATTCTGTCTGACTTCAGAAGCTAGATTGCAAAAGGCAATACACCTTGCTCTTTCTTTCAGGACACACACCGTGCAATCCCCCAGTTGTTAGGTAAAATGTCCACCTGCCTGAAGCTGCCACACTGAAAGTATCATATGTTGTTATTCAGGCGCTCAGTCATGTCCGACTCTTTGAGACTCCCCATGGACCACAGCATGCCAGGCTTCTCTGTCGTCCACTATCTCCCAGAGTTTGCTCAAACTTATGTCCATTGAGTTAGTGATGCTATCTAACCATCTCATCCTCTGCTGCCTGCTTTTCCTTTTGCCTTAAGTCTTCCCCATCATCAGGGTCTTTTCCAATGTCAGGTGGCCAAAGTATTGGAGACTGGATCATCTGGGGAGTTCACAAATTTGTAGAGATACTCAGGGAGCTGTTTCAGTGCTCTGCTGTCTGAGTCTTCTCAGGCCAGGTGCCAGGTGAGCCAATGAACGGCCTGGATGATCCCAGCCCCAGCCTTGGGCCGCTCTAACTGTGGCTGCCTGTGGAGCCAGCCTTCAAGTTTCCCAGCTCAGGACTCAGACCTTGCTGAGCAGAGATGAGCTGTTCTCACAATGCTCTGCCTGAATTCCTGATCCAGAGAATCCATGAAAATGTTAAAATCTTACTGTATATAACCAAGTATTTGGGATAGTTTGTTACACAACCTTTAAGGATTTGGGGGGCTATAGGGAGAATATAGATTGACAGAGAAGATGGAAATACATGTTGAATAAAGTGGAGTGATTCAGAATAGCTTTGGTACAAGCAGTAGCTTTTGTAGTAGTAGCATTGCTAATGATGTGGGAAGTAATAGAATTAGTCAGTAGCTAATGCATCTAATCAAAGTCATCTAAGTCACAGATATGTTATTTAACCTAATCCTTAAAAAAATGAGAATGAGGATAGTACTTATAATATCTTCATTTTACAGAGGGGAAAACATTAGTGCAGAGAGATGAAAGAATTTGTCCATGGTACCTGTAACTGATGCAGACCTGTTCCAGGTAATCTCTAAGCTTCAGAGTCTGCACACTTATTTCCACTTGAGTACCTGGGTAAAGATATGGAGGTAATAGGACACTTAACACTACAGACAAGTAAAATAACACTTATAAAGCTAATAATAACTAGCATTTATTGAACACTTCCTTGGGCTCTCTGCCAGTGTTATACTTAAAGCTTTATTGTAAGAGCAAATAAATTGTCTGAATAAGTGAGGCAGGATTGACATATATACACTCCTGACACTCTGTATAAGATAGGTGACTAATGAGACCCTGTTGTAAACTTCAGGGACCTCTACTCAATGCTCTATGGTGACCTAAATGGGAAGGAAGTCTAAAAAAATGTGAATATATGTGTTCATATAGCTTGATTCACTTTGCTCCACAGCTGAAACTAACACAATATTGTAAAGAAACTGTACTCTAATAAACTTAAAAAAAAATCTATGTAGGTTGGATGGCTGGCTAGGAGGAGAAATTAACCGAGTGGCCTGAAACAGGTTATTTACTGGGGACAAAAGAGACAGGCTAGAAAAATTGCCTTTCCTTAGTTATGAACTTTGAAATCTACTTAAAATGATGCAGAAGAGAAGTATCTAAAAGCTCCATAATCAGAGATGCAGTTGGGACTACAAAGGGATTCATAGAATAGACTGTGAACTAAATCCAAGTGCTGCAAATCACAGAGAATCTGTGTGGCACGTGGGAGTTCATCACTCGTGAACGTCCTTATATTTTAAGCCCACATTCTCAGTAACTTTGAATTGCATTTGGAAGAGAATCCAATAAAGACTCAGCCTGCAGGCTTACTTTTTAAAAAGTGTTATTAATATCAAATGATGCAACATTCATTGTGAGTCACTTGTAATAATTTTCAGGGCTAGAATAAAATCAAGTTCTTTCTCTCATTTAGTAGAGCAACTCTCAAAAATGAAAACAAATGCAAATGTGTGATTTCCCACATTCTGTTTCTGCTATCTGATATTTATTGGACAAATCAAAGTCTTCTCACATATAAGCACGTACTGCAAGGTGTAATACGGGAAGAACGAATAAGGAGTGTTCTTTCTACATTATACGTGGTTTTTCATAAAACTTTACCAGAACTGTGATTTCTGCTCATCTTGATCATCACCTGTGTTTGATCTCTGCAGGGCCATTTGGATTAAATTGTGATCCCCTAGAAGGCAAGTGCTGCCCTACTGAATACAGTCTCTCAAATTCCCCAGCCAAGGACTTTAGATGGGAGAAGGCTTGTTGTTGGGGGAAACATTGATGCTTCTACCCACAGCCACGCCCTCCTTCATTCTTGTAGCCTAATTCAGACTCTTTCCAAATCAACTATGTGTCCCAAGCCTAGGAAATGGATCTCGATTGACTGCAGCCAATTCTGATTACTCTCTACCTCTTCTCTACTCTAGCTATCAATATAAAAAGGCACCCAGGAAAGATCCTATCTCCAGATAAAAAGACAGCCCCCTTCTCCCAACCCAGGTCTTCCTTCCTTCTTGGCATGCTGCAGCAAAGAGATGCTCTAGCAGCCACCTTGCAACTATCCGTAGAGAGGATAATAGTGATGGTGATGGGCTGGAGAACCACTGTGAGTTAGGAAAAGCCTGGTCCTGGATGGCATCACTGAGCCACGGTCTAGACTATCCACTTCCAGACATCATGTTTTCCACCTCCTGAGTTCTTGTTTTGAGCCACCCTGGGTCGATTTTAACATTTCCTGAGATCAACCACATCCTGAAGGATACAATGCTGCCCTAAGTATAAAAATAAAGATTTTCAATGAAACCAATATTCATGAAACATGAATAAGAATTGTATCTCAAAGCTATATACCTCCTATTAGTTTTCATAAATATCAGGAACTCAAAACTTATACTAGTCTTTCTTATAGCATCGTCATCTTCACTCCTAGGGCAATTTTCTTGTACTTGGAAACATTAGCTAGCACGTAGATTTACCCTTGTTGTTGTTCAGTCACTAAGTGGGGTCTGACTCTTTGAGACCCCATGGACTGCAGCATGCCAGGCTCCCCTGTCCTCCACTATCTCCAGAGTTGGCTCAAATTCATATCCTTTGCATCAGTGATGCTTTCCAACCATCTCATCCTCTGTTATCCCCTCCTTTTACCTTCAATCTTTCCCCGAATCAGGGTCTTTTTTTTTTTTCTTGTTAAATGAAATTTATTTATTTATTTTTACTTTACAATATTGTATTGGTTTTGCCATTCATTGACATGAATCCACCATAGATATACATGTGTTCCCCATCCTGAACCCCCCTCCCACCTCCCTCCCCATCCCATCCCTCTGGGTCATCCCAGTGCACCAGCCCAGAGCACCCTGTCTCATGCATCAAACCTGGACTGTTGATTCATTTCACACATGATAATTTACATGTTTCAATGCCATTCTCCCAAATTATCCTACCCTCGCCCTCTCCCACAGAGTCCAAAAGACAGTTCTATCCATCTGTGTCTCTTTTGCTGTCTCATAATCAGGGTTATCATTACCATCTTTCTAAATTCCATATATATGCATTAGTATACTACATTGGTGTTTTTCTTTCTGGCTTACTTCACTCTGTATGATAGGCTCCAGTTTCATCTACCTCATTAGAACTAATTCAAATGTATTCTTTTTAATGACTGAGTAATATTCCATTGTGTATATGTACCACAGCTTTCTTATCCATTCATCTTATGGTTTATAATAGCCAGGGTCTTTTCTAATGAGATGGCTCTTTGCATCAGGTAGCCAAAGTATTGGAGATTTGGCTTTAGCAACAGACATTCTAATGAATATTTAGGATTGATTTTCTTTAGGATTGACTGGTTTGATCTTACAGATTTTCCCTAGGATACAGTTATTAATAATAAATGCATTGCTCCTAGCCCATTTTTGTGGGGAGTTGCTATGTTGCTAGAAGATGGAAAATGAGTCAAGGGAAAGAGATGTGCCATGGAATCTCAAAATCGTCATGAACATATGAGGGAAGGGAGGGAAGTATCACAATGTGTAAATAGTTGAGATGGTAGGAAAGAGAACAGGATTTTAATTCTAAGCTATCTCACAGGCTATCTTCTTTATGCAAATTTCTTTACTTCCTTAAGCTCCGTTTTCTCCTCTGAAAAGTGACAATGACAGTAATCATTATATTATTTGATTATCATGAGGATTAAATGAAGTAATGTTCCCACTAAAATAACTGGTCTATAACACATTTTCAATATGGCAACCATGGCTTTACAAATCAAAATGTATTTCCCAACGAAGAGGTGTCTCTTAGAATCAGTCATTGATCTGCTTATTTCCAGGCAAAAATGAATTCCTTTTATTCTCTTTCTTTTAAGCCCATGAGATTTTACTCTGGCAACTTTTCATTGTCCCCTTGGGGTTTATGATAAATGGTTGGCTTGACTTGATGTTATCTTTGAAAAAATATTAGAGGGTATAAAGAGTTCCCTAATATTCCTTGCTATAGTCCTTACCTTTTTTGTGACACAGACCTGCTAGCACCAGCTCTCAAAGCTCTCACTGGGGCTCCCGAAGGAACCACGGACATGAGAAAAGAAAGCAGTTCCAAAGTCACATTGATTTGTTTTAGGCTCGCCGCCTGGTGTTTCATAATTGCCCTGCCTAATTTTGTTTGTATCTGTATTTGTAAATAGGAAGCTGAAGGCTCTCATCACCCCTGCAGATGTTGCGTGTGTTTCACAATGGTGCTTTGTTTAAAACGTTTAGCTTTGCACATCGAAGGCTTTGGTGAAGCATGGGCTTTCTAATTCATTCTGCTCAAAGGGTCAACCCATAACATCAGAATCTCCTAAAACTTGTAGGAAAGCAAGTTCGTGGCCTACCCCTCACCTACTGAGGCTAAATCTCTAAGGGCCCAGTACCTGGATTCTAGCAGAGGCTCCACATGATTTTGATCCACACTTAAATTTGAGAATCTCTGCTCTCTTTCACTCCATCATTTCATTTTCTACTCTACATATTATAGTTCTTTCCTTCACATCACCTATAAGGCAGTTGACCAGGAAGATCCCTGGTTTACTCCATGAACCTACAATAATTTGTATTCCTACATTTTTCTGGTACCATTCACAAACTCGCCATGTACCTACAGTATGTAAATAATTCCTTAGAACAGCATGTGCATGTGCTAAGTTGTTTCAGTCATGCCTGGCTGTTTGCAACGCTAGGGACCGTAGCCTGCCGGATTCCTCTGTCCATGGGATTCTCCAGGCAAGAATACTGGACTGTGTTGCCATGTCCTCCTCCAGGGGATCTTCCTGACCCAGGGATGGAACCCACATCACTTCTGTCTCCTGCACTGGCAGGTAGATTCGTTACCACTAGCTCCACCTGGGAAGCCCTCCTTAGAACAGATCCAGGCACAAAAATAGACCCCAATGCAGCTAGGTGTCACAGACCAAGTCATAATTCCAGGAAGGAAGAAAGGACTGTTTGAACTTTCTTGGGAAGAGAAAGTGCCACAAAGTTAAAAGAGAAAGCTCTATTACGTTAGTGAATCAGAACCATAAATATGGAAAGAAGAGAGGTTGATGGGATTTGAGGGTGGACAGAATTTTCTGTAATCTGACTAAGCAGATAATTTTATCCAAAAGTGGGTAAATAGTAGGGTACATTGTGCTCTGAACCTCTAACACATGTATATTTAAGAATCTGAGTCTCGCCTCTCCCACCCCCTCACACAGATGGAAGACACTTTGTTCTACTTCCCACTACATGAACATTCTCTGAAAGCACCATGTCACTATTAAAGCTCCCAATTTTCAAAATAATCTTCCATGGGCCATCAAGAGCTACCACTGTGCATTAAAGACATCTCTAATTAATAAAAGGCTGTTTTTTTAAAAAAAGTCTCAAATAGCTAAATATATACAGGGAAGATCCAGTGTTTGCTACACAAGCAATCAAACAAATTGATGAACAGGAAGAAAATGACTATGGAACAAAAACTGTTCTATTATTAACCAGCAATCTGCATATTTCCCCCCAATTAATGCTTAGAATGGGATGTGAGTCAGTTGAAACCTAATTACTGGTATCTCACTTTGTTGATTAGCCCGGCAACAGTCACTGTTCTTGCTTCATTTGCATGAACTCTGGAGAACCACCTGGTAGGATGTCAGTCTCTGCTCTGCTACCAGAAATCTAAGAGGTAGCTGGAACTTTTGGGGGGAGGTGTACACCCCTTCCTTGTCACTCTGTCGGGTAAATATTCTGTCCCTCACAGTTCTAATTTAACTGAAGAGGAAGACTTGCCTTTTGTAAAAATTTTCTGGGAATTATTCCTTTGCATGGAGCAGTGATGTACTTTGAGGGTAGTTTCCAGAATGTGATTAAGAGTAAGTGTGCTCTGGACTCTGTGATGTCCTAGTGAGATGGTGGGGGAGGGAGAGAGGCTCAATAAGGAGGGGATATACGTATACATATCGCTAATTCAGGCCTCCCTGGTGGCTCAGTGGTAAAGAATCTTCTCGTAATGCAGGAGACACAGGTTCGATCCCTGAGTTGGGAAGATCCCCTGGAGGAGGAGCGACAGCTCACTCCAGTATTCTTGCCTGGGAACATTCCATGGACAGAGGAGCATGGCAGGCTATGGTCCATGGGGTTGCAAAGAGTCGGACATGACTGAAGTGACTGAGCACATAGCTGATTCAAGTTGTTATATAGCAGAAACTAATACAGATTGTAAGGTAATTATCCTCCAATTTAAAAAAAATAAAAATATTTCTGAGGCTCAGTGACAACTTAGGGGGTGGAATAGGAGGAAGGTGGGAGGGAAATTCAAAGGAAGAGGGGACATATAGCTGATTTATGTTGATGTGTGGCAGAAACCAACACAATATTGTAAAGCAATTATCCTTCAGTCAAAAATAAATATATTAAAATTTAAAATGTAAAAAAAAGTAGGCATTGAGGACCTGATGGTGTCTGTCATATTAAAGCAACAAACAAGCATTTAAATAAGCAAACAAAAATACTTCCCAATGACACTCTTAACTTTCCCACCACCCTAGGAATAGCTAAGATAGGAATTGTTACCTTCAGGGTCTAGGACAGGGGTTGGCTAGTGCATGGTACGTTGGCAGAAACTCTGGCCTTGCCTATTTGTCTGTCCTCCCGTTGCACATAACTTGGGTAAATCCAAGCAACTTACCGTGAAACAGTGCATCAGGAGTTATAGTCATCGCTCCCATATTAATGAGGCTTTTCAATGTCTCTGTTTATTCACTTAGCTCTCCCAAGCAGCCCCCAAATTACCTACTCTAGCCTGCTCCGTTCTCCCCATGGGGGAGTTTCTCACGCACTTCAACAGAAAAAATGAAAGTTGGTGGGGAAACAAAGATAGCTTACCTTCCTATATCTGCTCTGACGATGTCCTCAATTGCACCCTTCTGTTCCTCATTTCTTTCCTCTAATCATTCACACAAGCTAGAGAATCTGTCCTGAGTTTCTCTGGAATCCACCCATCGCTGCCAACCCCCTGGCTCGAGCCATAGATCTGAACAGAGAGGTGGCAGGCGTGGGCAGCGGGGCGGCGTCTGGGAGCTGAAGTGGGTCAGCGCATCTGACAGGCAGGGCGACCGTGAGCTGAGCTGGGTCTGTCTCTCCGGCTGGAGCTCGCCACCCCCGCCCCCCGCCCCCGTACCGTGCACGGTGGACCACCGGGGGCCCTGCTGGCGTTGCTTTCCTCTGCTGGGCTTGCAGGCTCCCCCGGACGTGTGTCTTCTCTGCCTGGAGTCCTTGTCTTCAGCTCCTTATGTCCTATTCTTCCTTCAGGACTCGGCACATACGTCACCCCTCTGAGAGGTCTTCCCTGACCCTACGGGCCACCTGAGGTGCCTCCGTCTGGTACAACACTGACCCTTGGGCTCACCGATTCCAGTAGGCTTGTAAGACACTGGCGCTCCATGGCCACTGCCCAGCGTTTTGTCGTTATGAAGTCTCTTCACCTAAACCCTGATTCAGGGCAGGATCTTTTCTTCTAAACACCTAGGATCCTTACCACTAGGCACAGTGCCAACAACGAGACAGGGATTCAATACATAATTCATTGAGAATCAAGTAGGGACCTCCCTGATGGTCCAGTGGTTAAGAACCTGCCTTCCAGTGCAGGGGACATGGGTTCAAGCTCTGGCCAGTGAACTAATATTCCACACACCCCAAGGAGCAACCAAGGCCTCATGCATCAGAGGAACTAAACCTTCTCATTGCAACCGATGAGTCCACACACCAAAGTAGAGAAGTCCACGCACCATAGTGAAGATTCTGTGTGCCACATCTAAGACCTGATGGAATCAAATAAATAAATAAATACTGAGAAAAAAAGAATTGGGTAGATGTCGAGTTACAAGTCCCAACCTTGCTGTTCCCCAGCTGTGTGGATTTGAGAAACTCACTTCATCTTTCTGAATTTTTGCATTTTCATTTCTGCGAGAAAGTTCTAAACTGAGTCATTGGTTTCCTGTCTCCCTCTCAAATGACCTAACAAAAAGACAGGTAGCCTGAAACCTGAAACCTTCACTTTTGAGCCTAGAAAACCTTGGCTCAAAACCAAGGCAATGTCCGTGATAAGATATTTGGTGAGGTTTTCTAAATAAGGTTGTGGAATCAAATTCTTTTGAAGAATTTTTAACCCATCTTGGGTTCAATTCACAAGAAAATGCACGATGGATTGGAAGGGAGAGTAACTCTTTATCTTCCCAAAGATCACCTTTAGACTCAAAGATCTGAAAGGCCTCTTGAAGTGTATTCTAGTTGAGCCCATTTCGTTTTACAGGGAAGAGGAGCAGAGGCCTCTGGATCTGGATTTTTTGTGAACGTTTTGTAGAATCTTACACAAAAATGTACCATTGCCAGCTATAAAGGAAAAAGTCATGCCCCTCAACAGTGAGGAAAATACTGCCTCTGTGGTTTGCAACTTTTTACATATATTTTGAAAAGATGGCCAGGATAAAAGAATAAGGACCCCAGGAAGGCCGTGGAAGGTTTCCTCAGTTGTCCATCTAGAAAACAACATAGGTATTTCATCAAAGAAAATGTATTCATTTAGTAAAATGTGGACCTCTCTAAAGAAGTATAGATTTTCTTACCAAAAAACCTTAGAGAAGAAGCGACTCTAGGGAACAGAATGTAGAATGCAATGATGTCAAGTCATGGGGGTATGCAGTCTCGTCGTTTTCCGAGGGGGGATTTTTGAATGTAATCAGAGGGATGAGTTGCAATCTTGCCCTGGCAATCCAACCAATAACCCCAGCTCAGTTCCAGCCCCTTCAGACACGTGTCTGTGGTGAGGGTGTTAGTATTTACATTCTATATTACCACAAATATTGCTTCTTTGCTTTAGGGCAGATTGGCAGCAGACCTTACACACTGGAGGAAATGTTTAATGAACTCAGTTCTTATTTTCTGTAACTCTCTAATCCTGAAACACTGAGGCTTCTCACCCAGAGATGTTTGCGGGTTTTATATCTATGTATATAGTCAGAACACAGAACAGTGGGGAGTGGGACTCCTCTGAAATTGCTGGTAAGAAAGGGAAGCAATGGCCCACTTTTCAGTAAATCTTGTACTTATCAATCCAGGAACATAGTGGTTAGTGTGCTGGAGGTTTGATCCTAAAATAACCAGTGCCTCTGTGAACTGTCAGTCTTTGCAATAAAATTCTGTTACACCGTGACAGAGTAGCATCTGACTTATGGACAAGTTGCTCTAGGAAGACAGTTTAATGCAGTTCCAAGTGTGTAAAATGAAGTCAGTGTAGGGCATGGAAAGATTGATTTATAGACGAGTTCCTGTGAGAAATATGAGAATAAATACAAATTAACACGTCACAATAAGGACTTATAAAGTACTTTAGCATAATTTATTCCTTGAACTTGGGTGAATATTAGCTCTAGGCTTTCCATTCATTTATTCAGCAAAGAGAAAGAATGATCCCACGGGAAGAACAGCTTTCATTCATTTTCTTCATTCCCCCGAACTAGTCCCAGACCCAGATCAGAAGTTGTCACTGGGATGAAGGTCTGGGGCTTGTGTGCGGGTGGTCCTGGAAGCAGGGGTCCCCTGTGATCGAATGCCTGGGGTGATCTGAGGTGGAGCTGACGTAACAATCATAAAAACAAAGTGCACAACAAACGTGATGTGCTGGAATCATTCCGAAACCATCTCCCCTCCATTCCCATAAACCTTGTCTTCCATGAAACTGGTCCCGGGTGGTAAAAGGTTTGGCGGCCGCTGGTGTAAGCCAATCTGTCAGCGAGCCGGGGGCGCTGTCAGGGAGGCCTTCCTGTGGTTCCTTCTCCCTAGAGCAGTTTGCTGGCCCCAGAGCTGTTTTGGAATGTCCAGCTGCTCTAGGCTCGTGACCTGGACAGTTCCTTCTTGGACAAAGGACAGACAGAGGGCCCTGGACTAGCATGAAGGGCGACACCACCAAAGGCCGAGGTGCTGCTGCCCCGCAGCCTCCTCCGCTGGGTGTCAACCCAGGGCCAGGTTCCCGGGCTTTCTGGCACTTCCATTTCACTCTCCTGGGCTTCCAGGTGGTGCTAGTGGCAAAGAACCCACCTATCAGTGCAGCAGACATAAGAACCATGGTTCGATCCCTGGGGCGGGAAGATCCCCTGGAGGAGGACACGGCAACCCACTCCAGTGTTCTTGGCATGGAAAATCCCATGGACAGAGGAGGCTTAGGGCTACAGTCCACGGGGTGGCAAAGAAGTGACTTAGCATGCACACATCGCTCTCTACTCAACTCTCATTTGTTTGATAACTGAGGTTGTTTGCTGCATGTGACACATTCTTGGCAATTAGGCCACCACCTCCTCCTGAACATCCCTGGAGGAGTGTCCTTTGTTTCTCCATACAAGAAGCACTTTCAAGCTACTTTCAAGCACTTTCAAGTTCCCTGGGCCTTGCCCTGATTTTACAGGTGTCATCTCTGTCTTTGGGCTTCCCTGGTGGCTCAGCTGGGAAAGAATCCTGCAATGTGGGAGACCTGGGTTCGATCCCTGGGTTGGGAAGATCCCCTGGAGAAGGGAAAGGCTACCCACTCCAGTTTCTGGCCTGGAGAATTCCAGAGACTATATAGTTCATGGGGTCTTGAAGAGTCGGACACGACTGAGTGATTTTCACTTTTGCTTTCATCTCTGTCTTTGAGGTAGCCTTCTCTAGGTTGAGAGTGTACCTTTAACAGTTCCAGATAAGGCATCCATGTACAACCCAAGGCCAAACCATAGCTTGCTAGACATCACAGAGAGGATTCCACTTCTGGTCTGATAGGCTCCAGAATGGCTAATTTCTGGTTGGGCTGTTCAGAGTAAGGAAAACATTTTTCCTTGAGGGAAGAACAATATCAAGTTTAGTGAAAACAAGCAAACAACTAACTTTACCTCACTTTCACAGCCTGGTGTTTCTGGTCAAGGGCCACTTCTGGGCTCCAGATCTTGTTGCCTTGGTCGAGTCTTGAAAAAGACACAGCTGGGATAACAAGTATCTTCCTGTTTGTTCTCAGGGTCGTAACATTCCTTTCTCCAGATGCTGCTCTCAGGACGAACCAGGTGTGATGGTCTGAGAGCAGGAAGACTGGGCGTCGGTGACGATGACTATGACGCCACGTGAACGATGTGAAGTTGTGTGTAGAGCATCTACTAAAGTATACCTCTTATTCCTGAATCAGGAACTTGAAGACTTGGGGAAGCAGAGACAGGACACGGGTACCCATAGCAGGGGAAACGGTGACCGTGGAAGGGGTCATCTGAGGGGCCCTGGAATGAAGGGCTCAAGCTTAGGGGCACAGGTCAACCGGAGAGCACGGGTCACAGAGAGCAAAGGGATTTTCAGATCAAGGCCACCCTGAGGACTGAGAAATAAAGTATAAGCTTCTTTTCTTCTACTGCTTCCCTAAATATTAATATATCCCCATTGATTGATAATTGAGTCTGAGGTTTTGCTTGCCTGTTTGCTTCCTCATTGAAAGTTTCAAGCTTTACTATTTCTGGAATCTGTACTTGTGAAGTCCCTGTGGTAGAAGATTATAGGATGTTTTTCTCTGAATTAAGCATCTAGGAACCTGTGAGGTATTTTGATTCTAACTGTCCTCTATCTGGGCTATTGGAAATAAGCCACTCAAAAACCATAACTCAAAAAGACACCTGTACCCAAATGCTCACTGCTGCACTATTTAAAATAGCCAGGGCATGGAAACAACCTAAATGTTTGATGACAGACGAATGAATAAAAATGTGCTGCATACATACAATGGAATATTACTCAGCCATAAAAAGCAATGAAACTGCATCAGCTGTAGAGATGCGGATGAACCTAGAGCCTGTCACACAGAGTGAAGTAAGTTAGAAAGAGAAAAACAAATATCATATATTAATGCATTTATATGGCATCTAGAGAAATGGTGCTTATGAACCCATATGGCTATTTGATATTGTTGTACGGCAGAAACTAACACAACATTGTAAAGCAATTATATTCCAATAATAAAAACCAAAGCAAAACATAACTGCCATGACACTTGGTTGAAACAGTAGCTCTCATCTCTCATTTTTTCTATTTCCTCAGAAGTGTTGGGGCCCAGGACAGGCAGCCCTAATTGTATCTCAATGGCATATTGATGTGTGATTGTGTGTTAAATAAGGTTTATTGTTAGCTTTATTGCCTATAGTCTATAAGATACAACTTTACTGTGCCTTTGCAAATGGGATATATTTCTTTAAAAAACTGACCAAAATTTTGCATATGTATAGATCTATATGATAGATTAATTATAGAAATACTATAGAGCCCACAAACACAGGGTAAGCAGAAGAAACATGACCCTGAGCCATCTGAACAAGAGGACTGGATGAATCCTTTTAGTGTAAGTTTGGAAAACATATAGGAGGAGAAAAAACAGACATGCTGCAGTTATGAGTAAAGTACATCACATACCTGTTGCTTGCTAGATGCAGGCAGGATAAATGGTGAATTTCACACAGATGCATACTCATTCATGCTCTTATATTCTTCTTCTTCTCTTTCATCCTGGGACATTCCCTCCCATCCCTTCCGAAAAGAAAGGATCAGATTCAGAGAAAAGAAACTTATGGTTGCCACGGGGAAGGATGAAGAGGAATGGAATAGTTAGGGAGTTTGGGAAAGTCATGCACACAATACTATCTTTAAAATGGATAACCAACAAGGACCTACTGTACAGCACAGGGAACTCTGCTGAACGTTATGTGGCAGCCTGGATGGGAGGTGAGTGTGAGGGAAAATGGATACATGTACATGTGTGGCTGAATCCCTTTGCTGTCCACTTGAAACTATCACAACATTGTTAATTGACTATACTCCAATATAATGGCAACCCACTCCAGTATTCTTCCCTGGAGAATTCCACGGACAGAGGAGCCTGGTGGGCTACAGTCCATGGGGTTGCACAGAGTTGGATAAGACTTAATGACTAACATTTACCAATATAAAATAAAAAGTTTCAAAAAAGCCCGAGACAGAAATATTTCTGTCAATAGCAGTTTTTGTTGTTCAGTCACTCAGTCATGTCCGACTCTTTGGAACACCATGGACTGCAGCATGCCAGGATTCCCTGTCCTTCACTGTCTCCTGGAGTTTGTTCAAACTCAAGTCCGTTGAGTTGATGAAGTCATCCAACCATCTCATCCTCTGTCACCCCTTCTCCTCTTGCCCTCAATCTTTCCCAACAGCAGTAGATTGAAAATAAAGAGATTTGGTTTTGTTCTGATTCCTGGCACTGAAAAAAATTGAAAAGAGCAGGCACTAAGTCCTAGTGAACCCCACATCTGCTTGTTGGGGAACATTAAGTGACTGCTAAAATACAAGTGTATTTTATCTTGAACTAAAGTCACTTCCCTGATAGCTCAGTTGGTAAAGAATCCACCTGCAATGCAGGAGACCCTGGTTTGATTCCTGGGTCAGGCAGATCCCCTGGAGAAGGGAAAGGCTACCCACTCCAGTATAGTCCATGGGATTGCAGAGAGACTCGACTGAGCAACTTTCACTTTCACTTCACTTTCAAAGTCACTTAAGAAATGGCCAACACAAAGAAGACACTCTGACCCTCTTTTCTAGCTCCCTGAAAGTGGGAAATAAATCTCTGCTATGAAAGAGGGAAAGGTATTCTCCTTGCATCCAGAGGTAGAAAGGCCCCCTTATCACCAAAGATAAGGAATTCGGGTCTGAGAAGCCTGTGTAAACAAACCTTGGTACTTTAATTTGCTATCAAGACCAAACTCTGTTTAGATTCTTCACTAATTAAGCACCCCAAACCTAAGCTTCTTTGTCCTGTCAATTCCTCACAAATTTATTGTTCTTTGCCTAAATAATATACAAGATGCCTGCTTTGGCCACTTCTGAGGTCCTACTTCTTTGAGACCTCCAGGCAAATGATTAAAATTGGTTTCTTTTTCTCCTGTTAATCTGTCTTGTGTCAGTTTTTTATTAGTTCAGCCACAGAAACTTAAGAAGGAGAGAGGGGAAAATTCCCCTCTCCCTGATAGTAGAATCACAGTTGCTTGGTTTTTGTTTAAATACACAGTCCAGAAGCAAAGACACTTGCTGTGAAGCAAATAAGTCTTGGAAATTTCCATTAGAAAAAAGCGTTAAGTATGAAATCCACTTGGTACAAGATGATATTACTGTGGGCTATGATTCTGGAAATAAGGAAGGATTTTTGACAGATGAGGCACTACTCTGATGTTCCGCCTTATACCAGGAGCAAAGAAGATTCTTGTGGATTCTCAGTGTCCGCGAGATTCACTGAAAAAAAAACCCACTATGAATATGAATAACTTCGAGAGTCAGAAACACTGATCATATGCCAAGGCTCTCCATGAGCAAGAAAAAGTAATCAATCTGTGAGAATGAAGTTGAAGATGAAGTTGATCTTGAGATGAACAGATGCCCGCCATCCTTGGGCTTCTCAATTAAATCAAGAGTGTTTTTGGCTTTGTCTTTTTAGGTAAGGACAAAACTGGCACTGATACTCTTATGAATTTCCTTTCAAGGTTGAGAACACATGTAGCACAGCTTAGTCTTTGCTACGGGCATCCTGATGGGCCAAAAGGAGGCTGCAAAATAAGATTCTGGTACATGCCTGTTTTCTTTCTGATATAATTCTTTAAACTAAGTCTTTAAATTGGTGCCATACCTCGCACGGATACACTGTGAAGTCAACGATTAAGACTGAGTCCGACATGAAAACCAAGGCACAGAAAGCATTTGCTTAGCCATTCCTAATGTCGGAAATGTTTTAAAGATCACCCATCCACCCACAGGTCCATATGGTTGTTTCACTGAGTCACTAAAGCTGGACGGATGACACCCAGCACTCTTCTTTCCCTAGTTCTTCTGCTCATTGAGCCTTGGAGGAATGTCCCAGGCAAGGGATATTTTGGTGTTCTACCCGTGTAATAGTAGTTTCAGAACTTTCATAGAGCTGAAGAAATTTCTACTGGAAGAGTCATTGAGTATGACAAGACCCAAAGGCCCTGTTACAGATGAGGTCTGCAGGATGCAAAGATGGTACTAGAAAATATTTGTGAGGCCCTGAGAATGAAGAGCTACAAATACTTTATTTTGACCTGTGTCCAGATTATGTGATACATGTGTATATATCTACAGAAAATTATAAATGCAAATGCTGGTGTGAATATAAATAAATGTACCTAATATTGAGCACAACTTTTCCCAATGAGCCACGGTTAAGTTCAGTTCAGTCGCTCAGTCATGTCCAACTCTTCGCGACCCCATGAATCGCAGCATGCCAGGCCTCCCTGTCCATCACCAACTGCTGGAGTTCACTCAGACTCATGTCCATCGAGTTGGTGATGCCATCCAGCCATCTCATCCTTTGTCATCCCCTTTTCCTCCTGCCCCCAATCCCTCCCAGCATCAGAGTCTTTTCCAGTGAGTCAACTCTTCGATGAGGTGGCCAAAGTACTGGAGTTTCAGCTTTAGCATCATTCCTTCCAAAGAACACACAGGGCTGATCTCCTTTAGAATGGACTATTGATCTCCTTGCAGTCGAAGGGACTCTCATTCCTTCCAAAGAACACCCAGGGCTGATCTCTTTTAGAATGGACTGGTTGGATCTCCTTGCAGTCCAAGGGACTCTCAAGAGTCTTCTCCAACATCACAGTTCAAAAGCATCAATTCTTCGGCGCTCAGCTTTCTTTACAGTCCAACTCTCACATCCATACATGACTACTGGAAAAACCATAGCCTTGACTAGATGGACCTTTGTTGGCAAAGTAATGTCTCTGCTTTTCAATATGCTATCTAGATTGGTCATAACTTTTCTTCCAAGGAGCAAGCGTCTTTCAATTTCATGGCTGCGGTCATCATCTGCAGTGATTTTGGAGCCCCAAAAAATAAAGTCTGACACTGTTTCCACTGTTTCCCCATCTATTTCCCATGAAGTGATGGGCCCAGATGCCATGATCTTCGTTTCCTGAATGTTGAGCTTTAAGCCAACTTTTTCACTCTCTTTCACTTTCATCAAGAGGCTTTTTAGTTCCTCTTCATTTTCTGTCATAAGGGTGGTGTCATCTGCATATCTGAGGTTATTGATATTTCTCCTGGCAATCTTATTCCAGCTTATGCTTCTACCAGCCCAGCATTTCCCATGATGTACTCTGCATATAAGTTAAATAAGCAGGGTGACAATGAGCCACAATTGTAGGTAATTCCAGAAGCTGAGACACATAAATAAATGCAGTACTCCACTGGTTTTATTTTGAAAGGACTGGGTTTGTAATAGAAGAATTTTTCTTCTCACCCTGGTTTGGGTTTCTCTTGAAGCAGATTCTGAATGGAAGCAATTTTGGGGGGGAGGTAATTCTAGGAAACCACAAAGGGGCATAAGGGAGTAAGAACAGAAAGGAAATCTGGGGAAAAGTGTGTTATGGAGCAAGTTGCTGCTGAAAACAATTGAATTTCAGACTTGATGAGGAGTCAATATAGAACGTACCTCAGAACTGTCCCACCTGAGGGATATGGAAGCTGCAGTATTTATGTATCAATTCTTTTACATGTTGATTCCTCAGCACAAGGATGAGAGCTCTCAGCTGAGTCACAGCTGCTCTAGTGGGATGTTGAGGCTCATCCATGGTGACAGCTGAGGGAAAACCTCTAGGGCACCGATGGCATGGCTATGAGATTCTTCTGCCACAGCCAAGAGGAAAAGGGTGTCATCTCCTGAAGCCAAGTTCTGTGGCCTTTATCTTATGAAGCCAAGTTTTGTGCCCTCCAAGAGAAGAAGACTTGGGAAATTTTAGGCTCCTATAAGAAAGGAAGGCGGGCATCAACTTGGGATGGACACTTTCCAAGGTATAGAATCTGCAGAGACTTAATAATTGGAGTAGAGAATGTTGTCACAATTCATGGAATTTCTTGACATGGGCTTCCTGGAGTTGAGAATTGTCTCTGAATGTAGGATCTGGTGTCTTATTGTGGTCCAGTTATATTCTGAAAGCAGGATTCTTCTCAAGTGGTCCAAACAGCAGGCTTGGAAAACATTGTGTAATAGTATTGTTTCTTGTAACTCTTGGAGAGAGAGGATGAGGATTTTAACAGGCCCAGTGATTCCAGGTGTAAGATCACGGTTAACAGAGTTCAGGAGTTGTGAGGCTCCTGGATGAGTTCTGGGATCCCTGACATGAAAAAAAGGTTGAGCTCATGGACCATTGGCAGGGAGACTCAGCTGCGTCTCCCTAAGAGTCTTCTATAGAAGACACAGGGCAAAGGAAAACCTTAGGAAAACCACAGATATCTACTGGAGGATAGAAACAAATCTATGTCAGATAGAAACAGATCCACTGAAAGCAAGAATACAGCCATGTCCTTATCTATAATTATAATAACTGTATCTGGTCAGTAAAGACACCGGCTTTTCCTTTTTCCACTGGAAAAGTTAGAATCTGGAAGAGTTTGTGCAAAGAGAGAGCTTTAGATAGGCTATAAATGTAAAGTATTAAATAGGATTGCACTAAGTTCTAGTAATTGAAACTTGATAGAAAAGTTATGAAGTTGAGCCAAAATTTCACTGGGCTTCCCAGACTGTGCCACCTGGGTTAGGAAAACTCCCTGGAGTAAGAAATGGCAACCCACTCCAGTATTCTTGCCTGGAAAATTCCATGGACAGAGAAGCCTGGAGGGCTATAGTCCATGGGGTCACAAAGAGTTGGACACAAAATTCTGAAAGAGATGGGAATACCAGACCACCTGATCTGCCTCTTGAGAAACCTATATGCAGGTCAGGAAGCAACAGTTAGAACTGGACGTGGAACAACAGACTGGTTCCAAATAGGAAAAGGAGTATGTCAAGGCTGTATATTGTCACCTTGCTTATTTAACTTCTATGCAGATTACATCATGAGAAACGCTGGGCTGGAAGAAGCACAAGCTGGAATCAAGATTGCTGGAAGAAATAACAGTAACCTCAGATATGAAGATGATACCACCCTTATGGCAGAAAGTGAAGAGGAACTAAAAAGCCTCTTGATGAAAGTGAAAGAGGAGAGTGAAAAAGTTGGCTTCAAGCTCAACATTCAGAAAACGAAGATCATGGCATCTGGTCCCATCACTTCATGGGAAATAGATGGGGAAACAGTGGAAACAGTGTCAGACTTTATTTTGGGGGGCTCCAAAATCACTACAGATGGTGACTTCAGCCATGAAATTAAAAGACGCTTACTCCTTGGAAGAAAAGTTATGACCAAACTAGATAGCATATTCAAAAACAGAGACATTACTTTGCCAACAAAGGTCCATCTAGTCAAGGCTATGGTTTTTCCAGTGTTCATGTATGGATGTGAAAGTTGGACTGTGAAGAAAGCTGAGCGCCGAAGAAGAATTGATGCTTTTGAACTGTGGTGTTGGAGAAGACTCTTGAGAGTCCCTTGGACTGCAAGGGGATCCAACCAGTCTATTCTAAAGGAGATCAGTCCTAGGTGTTCTTTGGAAGGAATGATGCTAAAGCTGAAATTCCAGTACTTTGGCCACCTCATGCGAAGAGTTGACTCATTGGAAAAGACTCATGCTGGGAGGGATTGGCGGCAGGAGGAGAAGGGGACGACAGAGGATGAGATGGCTGGATGGCATCACTGACTCGATGGACGTGAGTTTGAGTGAACTCTGGGAGTTGGTGATGGACAGGGAGGCCTGGCGTGCTGCAATTCATGGGATCGCAAAGAGCTGGACATGACTGAGTGACTGAACTGAACTGAACTGAACAATTGAACACACACATAGCAAAAGATGATTTAAAGAATAATGGTTCGTAATCATCACTTAAAACAAATGGAAATAAAGGGTTTTTATGCTGTCCCATTCCCCAGAAAGTCTGCTCCATGAGCACAGTGATTCAAGAATTTGCTTAGTTCCATTCCTTACATTTCTAACATGGTACCTGTGTGTGGTAAATGTTCAGTAAATATTTACTGAACGAGTGAATATATATTCTCCAGTGAGTTAATATTGTACTGTCTGCAGAAATGTACAAACTGACGAAAATGTAAATATATAATATTAAAGTAAAAGTTTCGCCGTGTATCTGTGGTTCTAGTGTTTCTGTCTTAAAACTCACATAATTTTCTTCCTTGTTTTCTACTCTCCAGTCAAACTGACCTTTCTTGTGTTTCATGGATTGCCTCACTTGCTGCCCCAGGGTTTGGCTCTATCTAGGTCCTCTGACTGGTCTGCTTTCTTGAAGGCCTTGGAAAACTTCACCCTTTCTCCCTTTTCTAGTTTTGTTCAAATATGCCTTCCAAAAGACTCACTCTGCCATGTTCCAGCCCATTATTCTGTTTTACTTATGTACTCTGCAGTAGTCCTGATATAGTCTGTCTTTGAATTTTGCTTGGTTCATCTCTGCGGCTTCCACAAGAAGGTAAGCTCCGTAAGAGGAGAACTTTTTTTTTTTGCCTTGTTACCACCATCTCCCCAGGTGTAGATGAGTGTCTTAGGCAGAGAAGTGTTTTGGTTTGAATAACCAGAGACAAAAACTTCAGCTCAAGTCATTTCTTTGGCTGTATTGCAGGAAACACAGGGAAGGGGTAGGGAGGTACAGAAAGCAAAGGGAAGGTGGCCCAAAAGGCTGTGTCACTGAGGTTACCACAGAGTACAGTCGGAACTCAAAGTGAGTGTGAACCTTCTGAGAGAGGATAGGAGGCCAGCCTCAGAACAATCCCACTGAGGGCGAAGGGAAGCTGGGATATTTATTGCCAGCTCTCAACTCTCATTGGCTGATGTTTCTTACAGAGAACATTAATGTTTCAGCACTTCTGGTTTATCCCTCACTCTATGCCAGCTTCAGGAGAAAGCCTTTAGGCAGAAGCTCCCAGATGTTTAAGTGAGAAATGTTTAATGTTTCTGCTGATTACCTCCTGGAAGGCTAAAGGGATATGGAGCTGACATAGCCATCAGAATGGGTTTTGATAAATAAATCATCCATCTGAAAGAAAAATAAAATGAATGATATATAAAGGCAATGTAGAACTTTTTATGTTAATACTTAATGCATCCCTAAACATTACAGGCCAAGTGCTATAAAGGAAAATGTTTATTTGTAGAAAAGCCCTAGAGAAAGTCAACAGTTAAGGCTGAGAGCTAAACAGTTTTTCAGATCAGTTTCACAAAGAGCAAATCACTCATGGACAGATTTGCATGTAGCTTTTAGAGTCTTCTTTGGCGGGAATGTTTGCATATATAAAAAATGAGAACTAAGGTTATTTGATATTTTATTGTTCGTTTAGGGGCAGTGTTTCGTTCTGTGGTTTCATTTTATGAAATCACTTCTGAGATGATAACTCTATGTCAGACGGTCTCAGCTTGTTCTTAACTCTCAACATCATGCACATCTGCTCTTTTTTCTGGGCCTTGTGATAATATTCGAGCAAAGGAAATAACATCCAGTCTGATGTACGAGCCAGAAGCAGCACCAAGAAGTGGTCTGCAGGGGCTTTCTCCCCCTGATTATCCTATTCCCTCCAAAGGTCCTCCTGAAAAACCACCCATTACAAGCAGCAGCAGCGCATGTGGCCCCAGTTCCACACCAGGCCCCTGCTGCTTCTCCAGCCAGAGTGTGGGCCCCGAACTCCCATCGTACGGAAACTCTGGAGCCACTGCTTCTCGGGATCTAGTCTCCGTGGCTTCAACGTAAACTCTGAGATCTACAGCAACCGTCCTGCAGTGCTCCTCCTTGGTGAGATAATCACTCTCCCAGTAATGGAGCCGAGACGCGATTATTGAAGCAATGGCAGATCTTGACGTGGAAGTCCGGGAGTTTGGAGTTGTTTCTGAACACAGGGTTTAGTGCCCCCTTGTGGTGAAGAGATTTCTAAACGCAGACAGCTCACTAGAATGGGCCGAGAGACCTGGTAACAAACCCTGTCACTTGATTGTTTAAATTGTTAAAAATTTTTGTCATCATTTTAAAAGTTTCCAGATAATGTACAAGAATAGTACAAAGAAATGTTATGCACTCTTTACCACATTCATCAGTTTTTAATATTTTGCTACATTTACCATTCTCTTCTCTTTTTCCAAACATGTTGGGTACAACACGCTCCTTTCTTCCCTAGTACTTGAATGCATATTTCTTACACTCAGGGTGGTTTCTAACATTACTAAACAGTTACCAAAACAAGGACATTTAACATTAGATATAATACTTCCATATGATCTACAATCCATAACTGATTTCAACAATTCTCCTAATGATATCATTCATGAAACATTTGCATTTTTTTGTATAAGATCTAGTTAGGCATCACATGCAGTTTTAAGTTTTATTTCTCTTTAGATCTTAATCTGAAACAGCTGCTCAGTCTTTGTCTTTTGTAACACTGATTTAAAAAAAAAAAAGAGACAACTTAAGGTTTTTTCGCTTATTGGTTATATGGCATGTTTCATGGGTATGACTAGGGTTCCAAAGGACTTAAGAGAAAAAATCTAACACAAAAGACAAGTCTAAAATTTGAGGAGACAAGCTGTCCAAGATCCTTGTCATAATCATGTAATTACATAACAGTGCAAGTCCCAGTAAATGGTTAATATTTATCTAAAGTAAAGCTTCTCTCAACCACATCTGGGGTACTTAAATGTGTTGCTGTCTCCTCCAAAGGTGTCACCGTCTCTCTTCCTGCACACACTTGTATTCTCATCTTAGCATCTTTTGACAGAATTTAAATTAACTCTTGTCTCCACAAACCTCATTGTTCAAAATTTACCTCTCAACAGTCATGAAATATGAGCATCTCTGATGCACCCAGCATGTTTTCTGCAGTGTAACGGATAGCTCGCTTCCTTCTCAGCTCACGTTAAAGTATAAGGCACATGGTGTGGAATTATTTAAACCCATCACTTATTCTCTTTCTGTTTTTCTTTTGTGAGAGTGTTTAAGCTCAAACAGCTCTCCTCTCTATTAGCAGTTACTAACCTGGCTTTAACATCAGGTAAGAGAAAAAGCATCATGGGCCATAAAGAGCTCACACAACGAAATGCTGGTTCCCTAAATCGAGTTGTTTCAACAATTTCATCAAGAGTTCCAAAATGTTCCAGCACAGTGTTAGGTACTGGGGCTCCAAAATTAGGTCCATATTCTTCCTAAATTCTGAGAGTTTAAAGTTAAGTGGGAGAGAAAGAAAGTGTATCATGCAGTTTTAGTTGATAAGAAACACCATTAGGCAAATACATCATGATGATAAACTGTGTAGGGTGGTTTGCTGCCCGAATGTGATAGCCCGGAAGTCTTCTCACAGAAGGAAGCTTCCACAATGGGGCCATGAAGGTATGTTAGTGGACAGCCAAACCAGGAGGAGTGATGAGGAAGAGAGCGACTCAGACCAAAGGCGCAGTGTGTGCGGAAGTCCAGAGAAGAAAAGGAAATTGGAAAAGAAGAGGAACCGAAAGATTTGTGATGTGTGATGTATCAGTCAGCTCTTTCTATAAAATGCTGTGTCACATGAGTCAGCTCAAAATTCAATGGCTTTCTACCATGAGCATGTATTCTCATGTTTCATCGACAGACTGGCTACAGTTTGACTGACTTACAATGAGTTCAGCAGGATAGCTCAGTTTCAAGCTGTGGTTAAACTGGGCATAGATACACAGTATGGATTAGATTTGTGGATTCTTCAAGGTCTTTATTCTGAGGGTCATGCAGAAGGGGAATGAGTTACCCAGGCATGTTCTTCTCCTGATAGACCACTGGAGCAAAAAATCAAGTCAAACTACCCACGCACATTTAAAGTCCCTGCCTGTGTTATGAGCACCAACATCTTATTGGCCAAAACGAGTTACATAGCAAAGCCCAAAGGAATGACTTGGGGGAATATACTCTGCCTTCATTGGATGCAGGTATGTGGATGTTTATTGAATATAAACCTAAACTATCTCATATGCTCTATTTGGATCCTGTAAAGACCTGGAGAGGTAGGCAAGGGTCATAGGAGCCACTTCCACAGTTAGACTTCACCCATGTATGATTTTCATTTGGAAGAGCCAAATTTGTATTTTAATGTGATCACATTTGTTGTAGTTGGATACGGATGAGAACAGAACAAGACTGAGGCTGAGGCAAATTTAAGGAAGATTTTGGGAGACAGAAGCACCTATGAAGTTTTCTTCAATAAGCTGAGAAAATGTAAAGTTACAGATACATCCCAGATTAGATGATTAATTTTTACTTCAGTTTAACAAATTGAAATAGAAACCAGGATTGGTGGAGGATTCAAAGGTCAAATACATTGACTTGAAACTGGTGATAAGAAATTCATCAAATTATTCTGGATACTCTGACTTTATTTTGTTGTTGTTTTATAAATAATGTTTTGTTCTACAAAACCCTTGCTCTATTATTTTAAATGCAGGGCCCTCAGAGTTGTGTCTTCCTGGGTATTGCTCCTTAGTATATGGTCCCCTGAGGAGAAGAAGCATCAGTATCACTTGGAAGCTTTCCAAATATGCAGAATCCTGGACCCTAGAGTAGACCTATGGATTACAAATTACAACCATTTAAAAAGATCCCTTGGTAATTCTCATGCTCACTAAAGCGTGAGAAGCACTATTATAAGGTATTTAAAGAGGAAACACAAATTATAAAAAAAAAAAAGCAGCTTCCTTATTCAGTCAACGTCTCACATTTGCTATGGTCTGCAGAGTGGTGCCTACAGAGCTATATTACTGCAAGCTTGCAGTCTGGAAGCCACATAGAAGCTGCATACCTAAATATTGCAGTATGTGATAAAGGTGTTAAGATAAAGTGTGAAGTCATTAGCAGCAACCAGTTTTACTTCAGGTGAATGAAGAAAGCTGAGTAGAAGGTGTGATACGCTAGAAGGTGTGATATGCAGACTAGACTTTGAGTATTTCTGGAATTCCGAGAGGCAGTGACGAGGTGAGAAGACATTCTGGGAGGCATTTCAATGTAGGGTTGGAGGAAGGCAGCACTCATCCAAAAATGCTCAGCCAGAAAACTAACTGGACTGACAGATGTGAGAGGAAGCAGAAATTGGAAGCGCTTTGAAACCAGTTAGTTTAAAATGGTGGTATAAGGAAAAGTGAAGTTAAAATTAAAGATCAGAAGACAATGCAGAAAATGATTTGAGGCAGGGACAGCTGTGGTATCCTCCATAGAGTGGTCCTCAGAACCTCGCTTCTAAAGTCAGGGAACAGGAGGGAACTTTCTCCTCTGCTCCTCTACACTTGTCACGTGATTCTTTCTAAGACTCAGTTTCTTCACAGGTAAAATGAGGGTGATTGAGCATATCCTTCAGTAGTTTCTACAGTCACGGCTCCCAACGAATGTTGCCTCCTGGCTTCCGTGTCTTTATTTGGACCCACATTGGTGCTGCTGCTTAGCCATGTGACTTGAGAATGGTGTACAAGCGGAATTTAGCTAAGTTCTTGAGCACTGGGTCTTTCCTCTTGCACTGTAGTCCTGAGACTTCCATGACATAAAGACCATCAGGCCATGTGGAGCGGGCGTTGTGAGGGTCCTTTGTATATTCTGGATACGGTATACATTTTTGTACAAAATACAAAAATCTCTTTTCCAGATATTCTGCAATTATTTTCTCTTCATGCATGTCTTGTCTTTTCATGCTCCTAACTTGTACATATTTATAGCAGCTTCACTTGTAGTAGCCAAAAACTAGAAATAATACCAAAGTCCACAAATGTATGACTGGGCGAATGCATTGTAGTACATCTGTACAATGGAGTACTACCGAACACAAAAAGGTATGAACTTGTTTCCTTTTTCTTGTGGCAAGAGAAGCCTTATTGTTTTAAACTACTAACGGTTAGGTTGGTTATACGGCATGTCCCATAGGTTGCTATATCCATTACCACATTTTATCTTTTAATTTCTTAGTGAGATAAGAAATACTTAGTCTGGGGGTAATTAAATATTAGATACTATTTTTTAACTGAGCATTCATTTTTTTTTAAAAGACAGAAGCATACTATATATACTCTATATGCTATTCTATAATTTGTCTTTTCTTTTCTCTTCTTTTTTAATTTGACAATGTACCCTTTGAGGATTTTTCCTTGTCAGCACACAAAGCTCTACTTCATTCTTTGTAATTATCTACAGTCTACTGAATGGATGTCTCATAATTTATGTAGCCATTCCCCTGCTTATGGGTCTAAGGCTGCATCTCATCTTTTTTAACTGCTACAGGTCATTTTTATAATGAATATATTGATGTGAATATATCAGTGCCCATTTGTAAGTGTAATGGTGGCATACATTCTTGGTTTTAAGTGTACGTATGTTTTATTTTCTGATAGATTTTTATCCTTTACATTGATATCCAATGAAGTTGTAGTGATCAACTTATCAGAGTATATGAGACTACCTATTATTAACCATTGTCAATAATATAATTTATTAAATATTTGGTAGCTTCCAGTCTGATAAGTGAAAAATCTCTCAACATCTCACTTTTGTTTCAATGTACATTTTCTTAATGGGAATGGTGTTGCACAACTTTTTACATGCCTATTAACTGCTCAAGTTCTGTTTTCTGGTTAAATATTATGTATATTTTTCTATTATAATTCTGGTCTTTCATTATTGATTCGAAAAAGTATTTCAGAAATTAAGGAAACTGTCCTTTATTTTTATTTGCTAAGAATAGTTTTCCAGGCTAAGCATTTTTCTTTTGACTTTTGTTTATGATATGGAATTTTTGAATTTTACACAGCCAGAGTTACCAGTCTTCTGTATTTTCCGTGGGTACTTTTACTGGCTGCAGCTGTGTGTGCTTAGTTGCTTCAGTCATGTCCGACTCTTTATGACCCTGTGGACTGTAGTCCGCTAAAGCTCCTCTGTCCATGAGATTCTCCAGGCTGAAATACTGAAGTGGGTTGCCATTCCCTTCTCCAGGGGATCTTCCCAACCCAGGGATTGAACCCACGTCTCTTACATCTCCTGCATTGGCAGGCAAGTTCTTTACTACTGGCGCCACCTGGGAAGCCCCTAGCTTTATTTAAATACTTCAGTCTTTCCTCTGGATTGTTTCTTATTTTAATGCAACAATTTAGATACAGATCCACTTAATTATGCTTTTCAAATATCTAACTGATTTGTCTCAATTTCATACATTGAAAGATCCATTAATTCACATTGATTGAAATATCTTGTTATTTTGAAATATTGAATTTAAATCCAGCTTGCAATTCTTTTCACATCCATTATTGCTTCTTCTATTCATATCCCTGTACTGAATTGTTTTGACTGTTGTAACATCACAAAATCTGCTGAACTTATATTTATTATTTTCACATATTTGTATCCCCACAAGAAGTTAAGACTAGTCTACTGAGAAGGAAGTGTATTTTTATAGGAATTTTAGGTCATTTTAGGAGGAATTGAATAACATCACAAAATAGTCAGCCTCGATCACCAGGACCTGTAAGTCTTCTTCATGTCTCCCAGTATTAATCCTTTAAAGGAACATTTGCTTTTTTTGGAAATGGGAGAAGTCTTACAGAGTCAAGTAAGGTTAACAGCAAGGAATGATGCTGGGTAACCAGATCAAGACTGAATGA
The DNA here is from genome assembly GCF_002263795.3 of Bos taurus. Lineage (NCBI taxonomy): Eukaryota > Metazoa > Chordata > Mammalia > Artiodactyla > Bovidae > Bos > Bos taurus. The sequence continues at coordinate 6,271,577 of NC_037340.1, read as the reverse complement.
ACCGGACAATATTAAACGCTACAACATTCGAATCATAGGGGTTCCAGAAGAAGAAGACAAAAAGAAAGACCATGAGAAAATACTTGAAGAGGTAATAGTTGAAAACTTCCCTAAAATGGGGAAGGAAATAATCACCCAAGTCCAAGAAACCCAGAGAGTCCCAAACAGGATAAACCCAAGGCGAAACACCCCAAGACACATATTAATCAAATTAACAAAGATCAAACACAAAGAACAAATATTAAAAGCAGCAAGGGAAAAACAACAAATAACACACAAGGGAATTCCCATAAGGATAACAGCTGATCTTTCAATAGAAACTCTTCAAGCCAGGAGGGAATGGCAAGACATACTTAAAATGATGAAAGAAAATAACCTACAGCCCAGATTATTGTACCCAGCAAGGATTTCATTCAAGTATGAAGGAGAAATCAAAAGCTTTTCAGACAAGCAAAAGCTGAGAGAATTCTTCACCACCAAACCAGCTCTCCAACAAATACTAAAGGATACTCTCTAGACAGGAAACACAAAAATGGTGTATAAACTCGAACCCAAAACAGTAAAGTAAATGGCAATGGGATCATACTTATCAGTAATTACCTTAAACGTAAATGGGTTGAATGCCTCAACCAAAAGACAAAGACTGGCTGAATGGATACAAAAACAAGACCCCTACATATGTTGTCTACAAGAGACCCACCTCAAAACAGGGAATACATACAGACTGAAAGGGAAGGGCTGGAAAAAGATTTTCCATGCAAATAGAAACCAAAAGAAAGCGGGAGTAGCAATATTCATATCAGATAAAATAGACTTTAAAACAAAGGCTGTGAAAAGAGACAAAGATGGTCACTACATAATGATCAAAGGATCAATCCAAGAAGAAGATATAACAATTATAAATATATATGCACCCAACATGGGAGCACCATAGTATGTAAGACAAATGCTAACAAGTATGAAAGGAGACATTAACAATAACACAAGAATAGTGGGAGACTTTAATACCCCACTCACACCTATGGATAGATCAACTAAACAGAAAATTAACAAGGAAACACAAACTTTAAATGATACAATAGACCAGTTAGACCTAATTGATATCTATAGGACATTTCATCCCAAAACAATGAATTTCACCTTTTTCTCAGGCACACATGGAACCTTTTCCAGGATAGATCACATCCTGGGCCATAAATCTAGCCTTGGTAAATTCAAAAAAATACAAATCATTTCAAGCATCTTTTCTGACCACAATGGAGGCTGAACAACACGCTGCTGAATAACCAACAAATCACAGAAGAAATCAAAAAAGAAATCAAAATTTGCATAGAAGTGAATGAAAATGAAAACACAACAACCCAAAACCTGTGGGACACTGTAAAAGCAGTCCTAAGGGGAAAGTTCATAGCAATACAGGCATACCTCAAGAAACAAGAAAGAAGTCAAATAAATAACTTAACTCTACACCTAAAGCAACTAGAAAAGGAAGAAATGAAGAACCCCAGGGTTAGTAGAAGGAAAGAAATCTTAAAAATTAGAGCAGAAATAAATGCAAAAGAAACAAAAGAGACCGTAGCAAAAATCAACAAAGCCAAAAGCTGGTTCTTTGAAAGGATAAATAAAATTGACAAACCATTAGCCAGACTCATCAAGAAACAAAGGGAGAAAAATCAAATCAATAAAATTAGAAATGAAACTGGAGAGATCACAACAGACAACACAGAAATATAAAGGATCATAAGAGACTACTATCAACAATTATATGCCAATAAAATGGACAATGTGGAAGAAATGGACAAATTCTTAGAAAAGTACAACTTTCCAAAACTGGACCAGGAAGAAATAGAAAATCTTAACAGACCCATCACAAGCACGGAAATTGAAACTGTAATCAAAAATCTTCCAGCAAACAAAAGCCCAGGTCCAGATGGCTTCACAGCTGAATTCTACCAAAAATTTAGAGAAGAGCTAACACCTATCCTACTCAAACTCTTCCAGAAAATTGCAGAGGAAGGTAAACTTCCAAACTCATTCTATGAGGCCACTATCACCCTAATACCAAAACCTGACAAAGATCCCACAAAAAAAGAAAACTACAGGCCAATATCACTGATGAACATAGATGCAAAAATCCTTAACAAAATTCTAGCAATCAGAATCCAACAACACATTAAAAAGATCATGCACCATGACCAAGTGGGCTTTATCCCAGGGATGCAAGGATTCTTCAATATCTGCAAATCAATCAATGTAATACACCACATTAACAAATTGAAAAATAAAAACCATATGATTATCTCAACAGATGCAGAGAAAGCCTTTGACAAAATTCAACATCCATTTATGACAAAAACTCTCCAGAAAGCAGGAATAGAAGGAACATACCTCAACATAATAAAAGCTATATATGACAAACCCACAGCGAACATTATCCTCAATGGTGAAAAATTGAAAGCATTCCCTCTAAAGTCAGGAACAAGACAAGGGTGCCCATTTTCACCATTACTATTCAACATAGTTTTGGACGTTTTGGCCACAGCAATCAGAGCAGAAAAAGAAATAAAAGGAATCCAAATTGGAAAAGAAGAAGTAAAACTCTCACTATTTGCAGATGACATGATCCTCTACACAGAAAACCCTAAAGACTCCACCAGAAAATTACTAGAACTAATCAATGATTATATAAAGTTGCAGGATATAAAATCAACACACAGAAATCCCTTGCATTCCTATACACTAATAATGAGAAAACAGAAAGAGAAATTAAGGAAACAATTCCATTCACCATTGCAACGGAAAGAATAAAATACTTAGGAATATATCTACCTAGAGAAACTAAAGACCTATACATAGAAAACTATAAAACACTGGTGAAAGAAATCAAAGAGGACACTAATAGATGGAGAAATATACCATGTTCATGGATTGGAAGAATCAATATAGTGAAAATGAGTATACTACCCAAAGCAATTTATAGATTCAATGCAATCCCTATCAAGCTACCAACGGTATTCTTCACAGAGCTAGAACAAATAATTTCACAATTTGTATGGAAATACAAAAAACCTCGAATAGCCAAAGCTACCTTGAGAAAGAAGAATGGAACTGGAGGAATCAACCTACCTGACTTCAGGCTCTACTACAAAGCCACAGTTATCAAGACAGTATGGTACTGGCACAAAGACAGAAATATAGGTCAATGGAACAAAATAGAAAGCCCAGAGATAAATCCACGCACCTATGGACACCTTATCTTTGACAAAGGAGGCAAGAATATACAATGGATTAAAGACAATCTCTTTAACAAGTGGTGCTGGGAAATCTGGTCCACCACTTGTAAAAGAATGAAACTAGAACACTTTCTAACACCATACACAAAAATAAACTCAAAATGGATTAAAGATCTAAATGTAAGACCAGAAACTATAAAAGTCCTAGAGGAGAACATAGGCAAAACACTCTCTGACATACATCACAGCAGGATCCTCTATGACCCACCTCCCAGAATATTGGAAATAAAAGCAAAAATAAACAAATGGGGCCTAATTAACCTTAAAAGCTTCTGCACATCAAAGGAAACTATTAGCAAGGTGAAAAGGCAGCCTTCAGAATGGAAGAAAATAATAGCAAATGAAGCAACTGACAAACAACTAATCTCAAAAATATACAAGGAACTCCTACAGCTCAACTCCAGAAAAATAAATGACCCAATCAAAAAATGGGCCAAAGAACTAAATAGACATTTCTCCAAAGAAGACATACAGATGGCTAACAAACACATGAAAAGATGCTCAACATCACTCATTATCTGAGAAATGCAAATCAAAACCACTATGAGGTTCCATTTCACACCAGTCAGAATGGCTGCGATCCAAAAGTCTACAAGCAATAAATGCTGGAGAGGGTGTGGAGAAAAGGGAACCCTCTTACACTGTTGGTGGGAATGCAAACTAGTACAGCCACTATGGAGAACAGTGTGGAGATTCCTTAAAAAACTGGAAATAGAACTGCCTTATGATCCAGCAATCCCACTGCTGGGCATACACACTGAGGAAACCAGAAGGGAAAGAGACATGTGTACCCCAATGTTCATCACAGCACTGTTTATAATAGCCAGGATATGGAAGCAACCTAGATGTCCATCAGCAGATGAATGGATAAGAAAGCTGTGGTACATATACACAATGGAGTATTACTCAGCCATTAAAAATAATACATTTTAATCAGTTCTAATGAGGTGGATGAAACTGGAGCCTATTATACAGAGTGAAGTAAGCCAGAAAGCAAAACACCAATACAGTATACTAACGCATATATATGGAATTTAGAAAGATGCTAACAATAACCCTGTGTACGAGACGGCAAAAGAGACACTGATGTATAGAACAGTCTTATGGACTCTGTTGCAGAGGGAGAGGGTGGGAAGATTTGGGAGAATGGCATTGAAACATGTATAATATCATGTATGAAACGAGTTGCCAGTCCAGGTTCGATGCTCGATACTGGATGCTTGGGGCTAGTGCACTGGGACGACCCAGAGGGATGGTATGGGGAGGGAGAAGGGAGGAGGGTTCAGGATGGGGAACACGTGTATACCTGTGGCGGATTCATTTTGATATTTGGCAAAACTAATACAATATTGTAAAGTTTAAAAATAAAATAAAATTAAACATTAAAAAAAAAAAAAGACTGAATGCAACTCCTCTTCTTAAATCTCTCTAAAACTAGTTCAGAGAAGACTTGTGGTTGCCAAGGGAGGGGGCGTTGGGAGAGGGGTGGAATGGGAGTTCGGGGTGAGCAGATGTAAGCTACTATGCATGGAATGGATAAGCAACAAGGTCCTACCATATAGGACAGGGAACTATATTCAGTGTCTTGTGATAAACCATAATGGAAAACAATATTTATAAAATTATATATATATATATTCAATTTTATAACCAAATCACTTAACATTGTAAAGCAACAGTACTTCGATTAAAAAAAACATAAAAAGTAAAAAAAAAAAAAAAACTAGTTCAGAGAATGTTTTCAAAAGAATCATTCCAAGTATATTTGATCAACTGCCTTGAATGGAGTACATTTAAAGCCTCTCATGATGACTACATTTGAGGAATGACACTCAATTGCCCATGTACATTTTAGTATATTCAGTTCACCATCATTAAGAAAATACAAACAATGTAACTTAATAAAACTGCTTAATCTGCCCAGTAAAAACTGAACACAAATTTTACATTCACCATGATGACAGCTATTTAAAATTAGCATGCTCATGACAAAGTTGCAAAAAGAAACCCCTGATAAAATGAAGGGATTAGAAGAGACTTTTCTTCCTGAAAAATTTGATTAATGCTGTTATGAAAGTACTTATATAATAAAACAAATTAAGAACTTAATTACTTTGTAGTCATATCTCCTGAAGGAACATCCCATGAGGCATATGAAGCATAATGTGATAAGGATGTTATTCTAGCTCATGTATGGAGCAGCATGGTAATGTAATAGCACAGGAACAGAAACCAGAGTCTAAAAACCTGCCTTCAAGATTCGAGCTCTGTTGTTTAGGAGGAACTGATCTGACTTTCAAGAGTCCTTAGATGTGGAGGGATCCCTCCACAAACTTTTTAGAATCTTGCTCCTCAGAGTGGTCCATGGACCAACAGCCGCCTTAGGTTAGCATCACCTGGAGGTTATTAAAAGTGCAGAATTTAAGTTCCCAAGCCAGTCCTCCAGAATTATCAGAATTAGTGGGATGGAGTCTAGCAATCTGAGTTTTCACAATCTCTCCAGGTGACTCCTGTGTGGGCAAAAGTTGGAGCAGCTCTGATTTAGAGCACTAAATGAGTCAAACAACCACTGCTTTCCACATATCCATTATCACGAAGTGAATCATACACAATGAAAGGTTTATTAGTCATGCAGACTGGAGGCCTGGCCACAGTGTTCTCTTAATTTGGGAAATTTTTCTCCGTTCTTTTTTACTTAGCATTTTTAAACTTGGACCAGAATATTAAACATTCAGTAGATGAGAATTCTGCTTTATAATTTCATAAATATTTATTGAGCTCTACTTGTGTCTCAGGCTTGCTTTATATGCTGGGGTTTAGCAATGAGGATCTATGTGGCTCCTGCCTTCAGGGAGGTTCTAGATCACCAAGAAAGACAGGCAATGAACCCATTATAGCAGAGGGTTACAAAAGAGTCACTAGTTACTATGAAAGCATCTAAATGGGGGCTTTTACCTATGAATCACAGGGTGAATGATAGGGGCTACATAAACCTCTTGGATTTTGTTTATGCTTGGGGGACATATATTTGCATATTTTTATTGTTATGGAGAAAAGGTTTTCAAAGAATTCCTTGAAATCCAAATATTTAAGGAGCCCTAATGAGATCAACATTGCAGGCCGATTTATTATCCTGATGTTTGAATCCATTATTTTCACTAAGATCCTTTCCCCCTCCTTCCCTGAGAATGCTTACTTTGACCTGAAAGATCCAGGTACAGATTCAAAGCCATGTTTACTCTGCAGAACAAAGCTCTCCCTTCATCCTTCTTCTATGAAAAATTGAAGGCAAATTCTCCCCAGACACAGGCTCAGTCGGGTACCCAGCTGGACTGCTTTATTACCAGATACAGATGTAGATGAAATGTCCTAAGATGAGCTCTGAAAAAGACCTTCCCTGACATTTGTTCAACATTTAATTCACAGTTCCTGAAAATGAATTGCAGTTCTGGGGGGTGTAAGCTTAAAACTCTGTCAGTTGATTAAAAGCTATGCTCAAATCCAGACCAATTAATAACAGAAGCCCCACAGGGTTAATATTAAGGGTGGCTGTTATTGTGATTTTTATCTTCATTTCAGGGTTTCTGCAAGTGGATTAATCAGCCCTTGTGTATTTATTCTACCACCAGAGCGACAATTCATTTTGATGATTATGTTACAAATACCAGCGACATTCAATAGACCTTGCAGAGAAGTTTTATGGGTTTGGGCAAATATCTGCTGTAGTCCATGAGGCAGATCAGATAATAATAGTAGCCTCAGGTTCTGAAACTCATAGGGCCCCTCAAGAGCACGCACTGAAGCGGAATGTCAATCTGGTGATTTAGTTCACTCCCATTGCCTAAATCACTCCAGAGTGAAGGCAAAAACATAGCACACGTGTTTAAGATATCAGCACTTGCTTAGATAGTGGATTCCAAAAAGTCTTAGTTAACACCTAAATGTACCAGCGAAACAGTAAATGGAATTTAACCCCAATTCTCAAGTGCCAGGAGACGTTTAATAACCCCGATCAGACAATAAACTTTTATTCCTCATTTTTGCAACAGAAATCATACTGCAGTCTCAATGAGCCTCAGTCTACTACAATTGCTGGAGGGTTCAGCAATATTTTGGTGGAGTCTTGGTGGTTTGGTCTGTGTCTTCATCGACTCAAGGATCATCTCAATTTTTATCATGGCCCCTCTGCATTTTGAATGGAAGAACCAAGAGCACGGCCATTACAGGTGGTGTGGCTGGACATCCCTGGCTTCCCCTCTGTGATCCAGGAATAATCACCACGATTCCCCCTCCTCCCCTGGCCTTCCCCCTACTCCAGCTTCTGGTGCTTTTATGAGTGAGAGGATACAGAAGAGGTACTACTCTCTCTTTTGGAATAGCCTGTGTTGTGTTCCTTAGCTGGCATCATTCTCTACTTCCCCCTAGTACCCAGCACTGTCTTCCTACTCATCAATATACCTGGAATTAAAGGAACATGGATCAAAACCAGGCTCCTGCCTCCTCGCTGTAGGTACTGCAGACCCTCTCCTATCGCCACCCAGAGCTATATGGGAAGACCTTGTGGCTGGGAATATTTCTTCTCTGACTCCTTTCTTTTCTCTGTCACCTGCTTCTGAAAGGAGCACAAATGTCCTCAGCCCTCTAGCGAGAGGAGGCAGAATGACCAGAGAAGGATAACCATTTTCTCCTTTGCCTTCAGCCCTGACTATCCCCAGGCACCCTGGTTGGTGCAGAGTCAGCCTGGAGGCAGCCGCCCTCTCACAGAGAATCACCAAGACTGTGCCATCAGGAAGGCAAAGGGAAGACCTGTTCGTTTGTAGTTGGCTGAGAACCACCCTAGGTGCCTCTGACTGTTAGCAGATTTACCCCAGTAGCAACTATCACCAAGCAGGGCCTTTAGAGTGTAACTGGAAAGCACATTTCTAAACAGAGATTTTTCAAGCATGTTACTGCTCTGAGGTTCACATGAACATATTCATTCTCAGTCAACCTCCTTCCTAAGAAGGGAAGGCATGGCCTGGGGGAAAACATTCACAGAGCCAAGGTCCCAAGGCGACAGAATGGAAACTAGACGTTAGATTCTGGGTCACTCCCCATGGAGACACTCACAGCTCATCTGTTCCGTGACTCAGCCCAAGACCCCTGGTAGCTCTCCTGTAGGGGGACCATCATCCTGTCCTCTTAAAAGCAAATCTCTAGAAAGAAAACATAAAGGGAGATTTTTTTACCATCAGGCTTTAGGAAACAAGTGACACAGATTCTGTTTTTTAAGAACTGGTGTATGAGGACTGACATGGAAATCGGACCTTCCCCTACACCCCCTCCTCCTCCTTCTGCATTTTTCTCCTTCGTCTTCTACTTCTGTCTCTCTCCTTCCTTGTAGCACTGAAAAAGCCTCTGGCTCATATACCTGCCCTGCTCTCTGGTAGGTAGAAGCTGCTGAGTGTACATAGAGGACGCTCTGCATTTTGCTGCTCCAGCCTCTATCAGCTAAGAGGCTGGCCTCATGCAGTCCATGTCCACATGGACAGCAGGTGAGGTCTCTTTCCATCCTGGCAGACTCTCATGCTTTCTCTTACATGTGAGCTGCTTCCAGCAATTAAATCTGAAAGCCGGGGAGGGAACAATGTCCCAGGGTGCTGACCTACGTATCTGACATGATTTTCCACAAATCTAAATCAAGGTGTGTCCTGGTTAAAGAATCTGTTCTAATGTGTAGTTTTTTTTTTTTTTTCCCCTCAAAAGACTTACAGAAGTATGAAGATCAATCCATCACATTCTATAAGGAACAAATCACCTTTATTGAAATAGCGTAATTACTCAAGATTTGGAGTGTGTGGGAATTTGGAGGCAGATTATATTGCTATACACAATGAGCTCCTATGGTATCTTGGAGGTGACTGATTGCAAAGATGCCACAGGTTACCTATCATCAAGAAGTTCTCTCTCTTTTGCACCTAAAGTCTTAAAAAAAGTGAAAGTGTCACTCAGTCGTGTCTGACTCTTTGTGACCCATGGACTGTAGCCTGCCAGGCTCCTCTGTTCATGGAATTCTCCAGGCAAGAATACTGGAGTGGGTAGCTATTCCCTTCTCCAGTGGAACTTCCTGACCCAGGGATCAAACCCAGGTTTCACTTTCTAAAGTCGTGACCGGCTCTTTATTTGGTGTGGAAACTTGTAGTTCTAGAAGGTGTCTGGCAAGGTTAATGTACCTCTTGGGAAGGGAAATCCAGCCATAGGTGATGTACATGTGCTGGTTTTAAAGCAGAGAGCAAAGTCTCTGAAGGAAGAGGACAGGCATGTTTGGAGGAGGGTTTGCAAGGAGACAGAGAGGCCTGAATGGACTGTCTGGGAGATTATCCTGGTGGTCAGGAAAGGGCGGGGCTCCTGATATCGGCTGGCCACCTTCTGGAAGCTCCTCTCTTAAGCTTTGCCTCCATGACCCTGATGCCTGACTCCCCTCATTTTACGTTAGCTACTCTGCCCGATGTCCTCCAGAAATACAGGGATAAATCACAGCCGACATAATGTGGCTCATGTCTCAATTTCACAGCTTTTTTACTTTCCTTTCTATCTAAAATGTAAACTGAAATTAAATCTTTCCCCCAAAGAGCTCAGAGCTGTACAAGGATGTTATACTAAGAGGTGGTAAATCAATCACCACCGAGATGAAACAATCCAGAGCAGCATTTCCATACCCTGTGAGTGCCTGGAGTCATCCCAGCGAACGTGTAAGAGTCTGCTTTGGCTCTCTCTCTCTCCTTTTCCATACTTAGATTTTAGGGAAGGACAGAAACTTTCTGGTCGGCTTCCATTTAACTCTGATGCAGAGACAGTACGATATAATATAAATAAGAATCCTGGCTGCGAAAGCAGAAGAGTTAAGCTGCAGTTTTCATCTCCACCTCTTTGGAGTTATAAAGATTTAGGATGAGACAATTAATTTCTCAAAGACTCAGTCTCCACACATTTAAAGTGAGTTTAATAATCTAGGGCTTCATAGAGCACAGAGAGTGCAGCTCAGAGCTCTGTGATGACCTAGAATGGGGGAATGGGAGGAGGAAGGAGGTCCAAGAGGGAAGGAATATATGTATACATGTGGCTGATTCACTTCATTGTACAGCAGACACTAACACAACACAAGGCATTTATACTCTCTAAAAATAAAACAAATAAAAAAGATTAAAAAAAAAATCTAGGACGTGTAGCGCTCTGTTAACACTTCACTGAGATTCACTTTGTTTCAAAGTCATGGTAGGAAACCAAAGGTCAAATGATTCCCTTCTTGGTTCAGGCCTGCATGGAGCTGGGTAAGCCACATCCATGCCCTCCTGGGTCCTACCCATCAGTCTTGCTGGTCCAGCTTCAGGGCACATGGTCCAGTCCACCTCCTGCACCTGCCCTTCTTTGCCCTGGGCCTCCCTCTGAAGGCTTGCATCTACTTGGCATCTATGAGGCACAGAGCAAGTACCAGAAGCAACTGCACCTGCTTCCACCAGAGCAACCTTCAGATCAGATCAGATCAGATCAGTCACTCAGTCGTGTCCGACTCTGCGATCCCATGAATCTCAGTACGCCAGGCCTCCCTGTCCATCACCAACTCCCGGAGTTCACTCAGACTCACATCCATCCAGTCAGTGACGCCATCCAGCCATCTCATCCTCTGTCGTCCCCTTCTCCTCCTGCCCCCAATCCCTCCCAGCATCAGAGTCTTTTCCAATGAGTCCACTCTTCGCATGAGGTGGCCAAAGTATTGGAGTTTTAGCTTCAGCATCATTCCTTCCAAAGAAATCCCAGGGCTGATCTCCTTCAGAATGGACTGGTTGGATCTCCTTGCAGTCCAAGGGGCTCTCAAGAGTCTTCTCCAACACCACAGTTCAAAAGCATCAATTCTTCAGCGCTCAGCCTTCTTCACAGTCCAACCCTCACATTCATACATGACCACAGGAAAAACCATAGCCTTGACTAGATGAACCTTTGTTAGCAAAGTAATGTCTCTGCTTTTCAATATGCTATCTAGGTTGGTCATAACTTTCCTTCCAAGGAGTAAGCGTCTTTTAATTTCATGGCTGCAGTCACCATCTGCAGTGATTTTGGAGCCCAGAAAAATAAAGTCTGACACTGTTTCCACTGTTTCCCCATCTATTTCCCATGAAGTGATGGGACCGGATGCCATGATCCTCGTTTTCTGAATGTTGAGCTTTAAGCCAACTTTTTCACTCTCTTTCACTTTCATCAAGAGGCTTTTGAGTTCCTCTTCACTTTCTGCCATAAGGGTGGTGTCATCTGCATATCTGAGGTTATTGCTATTTCTCCCGGCAATCTTGATTCCAGCTTGTGTTTCTTCCAGTCCAGTGTTTCTCATGATGTACTCTGCATAGAAGTTAAATAAACAGGGTGACAATATACAGCCTTGACGAACTCCTTTTCCTTTTTGGAGCCAGTCTGTTGTTCCATGTCCAGTTCTAACTGTTGCTTCCTGACCTGCATACAAATTTCTCAAGAGGCAGATCAGGTGTTCTGGTATTCCCCTCTCTTTCAGAATTTTCCACAGTTGATTGTGATCCACACAGTCAAAGGCTTTGACATAGTCAATAAAGCAGAAATAGATGTTTTTCTGGAACTCTCTTGCTTTTTCCATGATCCAGCGGATGTTGGCAATTTGATCTCTGCTTCCTCTGCCTTTTCTAAAACCAGCTTGAACATCAGGAAGTTCATGGTTCACATATTGCTGAAGCCTGGCTTGGAGAATTTTGAGCATTACTTTACTAGTGTGTGAGATGAGTGCAATTGTGCAGTAGTTTGAGCATTCTTTGGCATTGCCTTTCTTTGGGATTGGAATGAAAACTGACCTTTTCCAGTCCTGTGGCCACTGCTGAGTTTTCCAAATTTGCTGGCATATTGGGTGCAGCACTTTCACAGCATCATCTTTCAGGATTTGGAATAGCTCCACTGGAATTCTATCACCTCCACTAGCTTTGTTCATAATGATGCTTTCTAAGGCCCACTTGACTTCACATTCCAGGATGTCTGGCTCTAGGTCAGTGATCACACCATCGTGCTTATCTGGGTTGTGAAGATCTTTTTTGTACAGTTCTTCTGTGTATTCTTGCCATCTCTTCTTAATATCTTCTGCTTCTGTTAGGTCCATACCATTTCTGTCCTTTATCGAACCCATCTTTGCATGAAATGTTCCTTTAGTATCTCTGATTTTCTTGAAGAGATCTCTAGTCTTTCCCATTCTGTTGTTTTCCTGTATTTCTTTGCATTGATCACTGAGGAGAGCTTTCTTATCTCTTCTTGCTATTCTTTGGAACTCTGCATTCAGATGCTATATCTTTCCTTTTCTCCTTTGCTTTTTGCTTTTCTTCTTTTCACAGCTGTTTGTAAGGCCTCGCCAGACAGCCATTTTGCTTTTTTGCATTTCTTTTCCATGGGGATGGTCTTGATCCCTGTCTCCTGTACAATGTCACAAACCTCATTCCATAGTTCATCAGGCACTCTATCTATCAGATCTAGGCCCTTAAATCTATTTCTCACTTCCACTGTATAATCATAAGGGATTTGATTTAGGTCATACCTGAATGGTCTAGTGGTTTTCCCTCCTTTCTTCAATTTAAGTCTGAATTTGGCAATAAGGAGTTCATGGTCTGAGCCACAGTCAGCTCCTGGTCTTGTTTTTGCTGACTGTATAGAGCTTCTCCATCGTTGGCTGCAAAGAATATAATCAATCTGATTTCAGTGTTGACCATATGCTAATGTTCATGTATAGAGTCTTCTCTTGTGTTGTTGGAAGAGGGTGTTTGTTATGACCAGTGCATTTTCATGGCAAAACCCTAAAAGGTCTTGTAGGTCTTCATAGAACCGTTCAACTTCAGCTTCTTCAGCGTTACTGGTTGGGGCATAGACTTGGATTACTGTGATATTGAATGGTTTGCCTTGGAAACGAACAGAGATCATTCTGTCGTTTTTGAGATTGCATCCAAGTACTGCATTTTGGACTCTTTTGTTGACTATGATGGCTACTCCATTTCTTCTGAGGGATTCCTGCCTGCAGTAGTAGATATAATGGTCATCTGAGTTAAATTCACCCATTCCAATCCATTTCAGTTCGCTGATTCCTAGAATGTCGACATTCACTCTTGCCATCTCTTGTTTGACCACTTCCAATTTGCCTTGATTCATGGACCTGACATTCCAGGTTCCTATGCAATATTGCTCTTTACAGCATCGGACCTTGCTTCTACCACCAGTCACATCCACAGCTGGGTATTGTTTTTGCTTTGGCTCCATCCCTTCATTCTTTCTGGAGTTATTTCTCCACTGATCTCCAGTAGAATATTGGGCACCTACTGACCTGGGGAGTTTCTCTTTCAGTATCCTATCATTTTGCCTTTTCATACTGTTCATGGGGTTCTCAAGGCAAGAATACTGAAGTGGTTTGCCATTCCCTTCTCTAGTGGACCACGTTCTGTCACATCTCTCCACTATGACCAGCCCATCTTGAGCAACCTTCAGGCAATGACTAATGGCAATAGATGTGTAGATACATCAGCTTCCTCACCCTTCTGGTGGTTTTCAGAGCTCCCCGCAGGGGGTTAAGCTCCAGTTGTTAACAGTGCTAGTTGATGGATAGCTGACCCTTTGTTGGCTTCTTCATCCTCCTTTTCTCTTTTCACCTACCTCCCAGCCATTTTTCCTGGGGTGATCTAAAAGTTCTCTTGGTGTTTGAATTCTTGTCTCAGGGCTTTCTCGTTGGAGAACACAACCTGAAATATTGCGCATATGGAGATTTGACACGCAGCCAAAGTGAGGAAGGTAATGGTTCCTATTTGGCAGGTGCAGTTTGTCTTCCGAATCTTGAAAGCTCATTTGATTATTAAACTTGTCAAGACACAGCATTCCTTTAATACCTGACTTAACTAATCTAAGCAACTTTACTTGGCAACCACATACACTCTGTTCCCCCCTTTCCTACAAATCTCTGAACACTTATACATAATGTCCACAACATGTCATTCTTAAGGAAAAAAAATTTTTTTTGAGCTTCTGGCAAAAGGTGGTGGAAAGAGAACTGATCAGGGAATCAGAGGCTCTGGGTGTTAACTGAAGAATACATTCTCACAATAAAAGTTCAACAGCAATATCTATGTCCAGAGGGGTGTACAATCTGACTCTGAGACACCCCAAACTGATGATGCTTTTTCTGCGTCCTTGAGGGCACAAGAAGTGGAAGACTTTTCGGTCTCCAAGTGCTTTTAATGGAGGTGATATCCAGTTAAAAAAATCTAGGGTAGCCTTAGAGGAAGAAATCCTGGGTAGAAGACCACACACAGGCTCAATGTGCAAGAGAAGGAAGAGGTAAAGTTGGTAATGAAACAAAATTACTCTCAGGAAAGCTCAGGTCACCTTTGCCATGAATCTTTATTTCGTGGGTGTCAGGAACTCTCTCAACAGGAACATTGCAAACTGTTAGGGCAAGAAAAAGACTTCTATTTTGTATGTCTAACCATTCAGTTGAATTGCTTTTCTTTCCACCCAGCCAGCCAACCAGCCAGTCACTCTTCTCTCCCCTCTTCCACTCTTCCTTCTTTCTATTCATTTCATCCTTCCTTTCAGTCTTCCCTCCAGATCTCTGTCCATTGTCCCTTCCAGACCTCTTTCCAGAATCCCTTCATCCCTGCCTTCTCCCTTCCATCTTTCTTCCATACCTTTTATCATCTCTTTTTGCATCCAGGCTTCCTTCTTTCTTTCCTTCTTGTATTCATGAATACTTTAAAAGGTGGCATTGGGCCATGATGATTCAATGTCACACTACAGTCAGACTACCTGGTTCAAACCCAGGTCCAGTATTCTTTATACATATGCCCTTGGGCAATTTGCTTAAATTTCCCATACTTGAGATTTCTAGCTTTTTTACATATAAGCTGGAGCTAATAATAATCCCTATTCCACTGGCTTATTCTGAGAATTAAGTGAATTAGTACACATATGATGCAAACAAACAAACAAACAAACTGACTTGTATTTAGTGTTATCAATACTAGTTGTTATCATCAGTATACTTTTCGTATTGGATTAAGTCCTGCAAAAATAGATGTTTAAGACATAGCCCTTGCTTATTAGGAGATTCTTATGTCTAGAGAGAGTTAACACAGTATCCAAAGATGAGCAAGTAATTTACTTCTCAATAGAAGACTTAATTTCCTAAAGTGTATAATTCAGCATTATCACCTCTGACAAATGGTGAAATATTTGAGGGTCTTGCATTCCAAAGCACTGCTGCACTCTTCCAGCTCCCAACCTTTGTCCCATTTCAGTTCTATTCTATCAAGTGTGTTCATCTGAGCCTTGATTTGTACACTGAGTTTCTTGCCAGCCTCTTGCAATACAATTTAACATGAAAGGCAATATAATATTCTTGTTGTGGATAGCAGCAGTTCAATAGGATAGATTGGAACTCTCGCCAATGTGAGAATGATTTAGGGCACCTTGTTATGGAGAAAGTCTGCTTGTTCTTTCAACTCTATTGAGATGAGGTCTTTCAAAGAGTGATTGCAGTTCTGACACTCACAGTTAATTCCTTTTGTCCTTTTCATACATTATTCTGTGTTTTATTTTACAAATCTCCAGGACTTCAATACCCATAGAATTTCAAACTAACACTTAAGAAGGTCAGCTTAGTTTGAGAAGCTAAGCGAGAAATAGCTAAATTTGAGGATCTACGGAAACTCCTGCCAGGACATTTGAACAAGTGTAACTAGTCTCCTCTGTCCAAAACTAGAGTCTTACAGATTTGATGATGCAGATAAGCTGACTTCCCAAATCTTCATGATCAGTCATATAACAGATTACCACCCTCACCTGGAACACCTAAATTTGAAGTGGTTGTGAGTGGGGTATTAGAGAGCAGTGGTAACAAATCCTGACATCTCAGTGGTTTAGCACAGTAAAAAAAAAAAATTCTGGCTCATGAAAAATTTGAGGCTATATGATGGGGGCTAATCTCCATCTTGTAACCTGGGGATCCAGGTGCCCTCATGTGATATTTGTAACATCTCAACATGTGGCTCCCAAGATTACTGAGAAGAGAAGGAGGAGACACATCAACAATTATCTGGCTCATCTGGGAGGTGATATCCATCACTTCCACTTAGGATCCATTGGCCAAAACTTGTCTGATGACCCCATCCTAATGGCAAGGCCCAGAAAACCTGAGAGAACACACAGAATATTTGTGGCACATAAATACCTCATTCATAATTGGTGTCGATGTAGATACTTGAAATCCATAAGAGAAAAGAGGTGCCGACTGGATGAAGATAAAGTATGATGTGAATTGTTTCAAAATGTCAAGAGTTATAGAGACCAGAGGCTCAATTCAAAACAGCCCCACCACCAGCACTTGAAAGAATCATGGTTTATCTCTAAAATTAAACTCTTTATGAATTAAATAATACAAAACTTCAGCTTCATTTCACATATACTGGGAAGATGACACATGCTTATTCTTTGGAGTTCTCTTGGAAAACGATGTGCCTTTCAAGGATTTGCATTTCCTAGTTTAAGAAGCACATTCTAAATGTTCAATAAATGGTTATTAAATGGTAGTGATGAAGGTTAACTTAAGTTGCAAGGAAATGTCATTCTTAATTTGAAGGTCCTTGTAGCATTGTTGAACATTTGCCTGAATGCCTTGAATACACTATTCTAAAGTGCAAGTTTGTTGAAATCATGCTGCTTTATACCCTTTTAAATTAAATTTTATTTAAACCCTCTTCAGTGTCCATTCACAAAAGGCAATGAACCCAGGACATGTGAGGCTGTTAAAAACCTATTCAATGCCCTTAGACTAACAAGGAATTTTTTTCAGGATTTCTTCTTCCCTCCTAGCTGCCTTCCCTTCCTAGCCAAATTTTCCCTGAACAACAAAGACAGGCTTTAAACTAGTGAATCCAAGAGATACATTCTGGCCTTCAAAGGGAAAATAAAGAGAGGAAACCTCTGGGAACAGGTGCGAATCTGCCTAGTTTTCAGGTTTTTCTTGTCCCAGTTGCTCCTCATTGCTTGCTCACCAGTCTTCACCATGATGTCTGAACCCACGTGGTTCTCGTTCATCTTGGGCCTCTTGTTTCCTGAACTGTGAGGTTTGCTGGTTCTACAAATCTCCTCCCCTTGCTTCAACTACCCAACCTGAAAATAACTATTTAATGAGAGTCGTGTTTCCATATGTGATGCAAATAATTACTTCACTAACCAAATATTCATTTACAAAATAATCACACAATTAATTACTTCACTAACCAAATATTCACTGTGATCCTATTGTTTTATAGGCACCATGGTGGGCAATAGGATAATGTGAACAAGATGGGGTCTTTATTCACCATGCAGTTGAATCTAGAAGCAGGTATAGGTGAAACAATTAAGAAAAGCAAGATGATTCTGGATGGCAATCAGTACTATAAAGAAAGGGAAATAGGGTGATGTGATAGGGAGTGGCTGTGCCCAGGGTTCCCATGCACAGAATCATGGGAAGAAGGACTTCCTGACCAGGAGAAGGGGGAGCTCTGGGGAAACGGGTAGAGCAAGGTGCCAGGCAAAAACTGGAAATGATGGTTGGAAAGGATAAAATTCCCCTTCTTCCTCCTCCCACTTCCAATAAAGAAGTATAAGCTTTCTTTTTCTGATCTCCATGCCTATTTCTCTGGATCGTCTGTGAAAGCAAGGATAAAAATTTCATATTAAATGTAATAACAGACCACCTTGAAGAAAGCCTTCATTTCTCTTTCTTCTGAATCAGCATCCCTCCAGGGGGCTAAACAAAACACCTGCCTTGTCTTTGGCTAAGCTTCTGTGACCTTATCTTCTCTGTTGAGATCCATGGCTGATGACAAGTTGCAAGAAACAATTGCTCACTCTCTGGCTGCCCTAAGTCCTCTAGACAACATCTCCCTGACTGATGAAGTCATGAGGGACAATATTTCCTCATTCTCAGTGACTGCCGATGAATGGCACTGAATCAGCATTGCTGCTCAACCCTTTATTCAAGGAGGCTGTCAGTTTCTGCAGATCCCTTGGCCAGTTTACCCCCATCAATTTCAAAGCTGGAGGAATTGCCTCAGAATTACATATGGCCATGTACTCAGGAGGAGCTTGAGGAGAATGATGAGGACAGGGTGAGAGGAGGTAGAAATGACACAGACTCACCAATTAGGTCAGCAACAAGCTCACTCAGAAGTTCTCAGCCTTGTTAAACTTTTGTTATACCACAGCTGCATTCCTCCCCCGTCTATCTGTGTGCATCCCTGCACCATGTTGTAGAGGCAGGTGCAATAACAAGGAAGAAAATGTTGAGGCAGGGTGGAGACAATTCAGGTCTTTTAAAATTAGAGAATTTCTCAAAGGTGTTCATCTGGGAGAGGGTGATTCAATAACCTGGCATCATATTACATGTAAAATGGACTCCTGGTTCCACCTCCACCCTCCCATTTTTGAAGACAAGAGATTTGAGAATAGGCTTCCCAGAAGGTGCAGTGGTTAAAAACAAAACAAAACAAAACAAAACCAAAAAACTCCAAAAAAGTATTGGAGTTTCAGCTTCAACATCAGTCCTTCCAATGAACACCCAGGACTGATCTCCTTTAAGATGGACTGATTGGATCTCCTTGCAGTCCAAGGGACTCTCAAGAGTCTTCTCCAACACCACAGTTCAAAAGCATCAATTATTCGGCACTCAGCTTTTTTATAGTCCAGCTCTCACATACATACATGACTACTGGAAAAACCATAGCCTTGACTGCTGCTGCTGCTAAGTTGCTTCAGTCGTGTCCGACTCTGTGTGACCTCATAGACGGCAGCCCACCAGGCTCCCCAGTCCCTGGGATTCTCCAGGCAAGAACATTGGAGTGAGTTACCATTTCCTTCTCCAATGCATGAAAGTGAAATTGAAAGTGAAGTCGCTCAGTCGTGTCCGACTCTTAGCGACCCCATGGACTGCAGCCTACCAGGCTCCTCCACCTATGGGATTTTCCAGGCAAGAGTACTGCAGTAGGGTGCCATTGCCTTCTCTGAGCCTTGACTAGATGGACCTTTGTTGGCAAAGTAATGTCTTTGCTTTTAAGATTCTGTCTAGGTTGGTCATAACTTTCCTTCCAAGGAGCAAGCATCTTTTAATTTCATGGCTGCAATCACAATCTGCAATGATTTTGGAGCCCAGAAAAATAAAGTCAGCCACTGTTTCCACTGTTTCCCCATCTATTTCCCATGAAGTGATGGGACCAGATGCCATGATCTTAGTTTTCTGAATGTTGAACTTTAAGCCAACTTTTTCACTCTCCTCTTTCACTTTCATCAAGAGGATCTTTAGTTCTTCTATACTTTCTGCCATAAGGATGGTGTCATCTGTATATCTGAGGTTATTAATATTTCTCCCAGCAATCTTGATTCTAGCTTGTGCTTCCTCCAGCCCAGCATTTCTAATGATGTACTCTGCATATAAATTAAATAAGCAGGGTGACAATATACAGCCTTGATGTACTCCTTTTCCTATATGGAACCAATCTGTTGTTCCATTTCCAGTTCTAACTGTTGCTTCCTGACCTGCATACAGATTTCTCCAGAGGCAGGTCAGGTGGTCTTGTATTCCCATCTCTTTAACATTGACCAAATATTCCCTTCCATGGTGGGGGATGGCTTGGTGCAATGGTTCCTAATCTTGGCTGCACGGCAGAATCACTGAGAACTTTTGACTATTCTTCTGCCCAAGCATTTCCAGACTAATTATAATCCACCAGGGACCCATGAAGTGGGACCCAGGCATATAGCATCCTGCTCAATTCCATCATATAAAACTGGGTGTCTCCAGCTTAATGTATATTTTCATCTGAAAGGAACAATATTTAGGATGAAATTTGCATTAAAGCAGAAGTAGCCAGTATCATTTACTTTTACAATAGGCTGTTTTTGATAGAGAAAAGGGTTAGGATTGAGCCTTCATCTGATTGTCACCTGATCCCTTTGAGCCTCTGTAACTTGGATTAATGATGATGATAATAACAAAAACAAGAAAACCTAGCAGACTTTCAATGCAGGTTACATTCTTTTTAGCCTTCAGATAGTCTTAAAGGGGTGTCTTAAGGCCCACTTGAAAGACACCAAGAGGTTAAATAATTGGCCAATAATTTATAATAAGTAAATTATGAAGGCAGCAATCAAAGCTCTCTCTGTTTCTAAATCTTTGTTTTATCTATCTTCCCCTGACCCCGATTCAACCACCAAAGGGGCTAATTCAAAGATAATGACAAAGGGCATATAGTTTCTGCCTCCTAGTAGAGCCAGGCTAAATAAATTGGTCTCCTTCAACACTCCAGGGGGACTGACTTTTACACACATGCCTTCTCAAAAGGCAATTCCTAAAGTGGACACAGTTGGGGAGAGCTGGGGAGAGGAACAGAGCAGGCCCCTAAGATGTCCGAGGCACAACAGAGCAACAGGGGCTAGCGGTAATCAGACGGGGCCCTGCTTAACTGAGCAACATATTTAGAAGCAAAATGGAAGGTATCAGGTTCAAGCCTGGGTAGTCTAGTCACCATCTGAGGAGGTGAATGCAGATAATGTGGATTGCTAACTAAAGGCTTGCAAATGCAAGGCAGAGGCAGCCTGTGACCTGAACAGAGGCCTTCTGCCTCCTGAAATGACGCTGTCTGGAAGCACCAATCTAGCCATGATCACATTAGACCCAGGCCTCCAGCTCCAGGCTGTCAAAGAGTATTGGATTTGCTGCATTTTCTGAGCAATAAAAGCAGACTTTTAATTTAATTAATCTCATCCTTGATTGCATTAACCACCCATGTGGCCAGAAAGTACAGAATGGACCTCAGGCAACCTGACACTATCTGCATTAACTTCTCAGGCATTGAGGACATTGAGGGAATGATTTATTTTTTTGTGGATCAGACACCTGATCAACAAAAAGCTGGCCAAAATAGCATAAACAAAAGGCTTTAGGCACTCAATACAGGCTTTAGGGGCCAGCTTTACACACTGGATGCTCGAAATAAAATTCTAAATTGGGGGTGGGGAGGACAGCACACTCATTTCTTTCACAACCTTTGATCTGATGAATTCAGAACCATTTTCTTTGAACCAATGAAACCTTTTATCCTCAGAGGTATGAAATTTCTGAGAAATCAAAACATTGATTTCAAAGTGATTGACATTAACTGGGTTTGATCTTGACATTCTGGATATTGGGACATTGGTAGATAGGCTAAATGTTCAGACACCATATGTTGCTGACAGAATCAGTCTACTTTTAACCAGAACTCAAAAATGCATTCACATACAATCAGGTGGTTTAGGGAATATTGTACAGTAGCATCCAAAATGATATTGACATGCTGAGTAGAAGGGGAAATGTAACAAGATCACACATCCTAGTGGGGAAAGCAATTTTTCCAATGAGGTTAGAAAACTAATCTGTACAAAAGCAGAAAGGGATATATAGCTTTGAACAGCAATAGGTATGAAAAATACTTATTGATTTTAGTAGATGAGAAAGCCAATATAAATAAAAAATGTGATGCAACTGATGGAAAACAACATCGTGTTAGGCTCTGTAGAGCTGCTCTTGGGTACCTGCCCAGATCTGCTTCATAGAGCTGGTGTTCCAATCCCACAGCCTCTGACATTGTTGGCTGCTGGGAGCTCAGAGCTGGTCATGTTGGCTGAGAACTGCCTTTGGTTTATAAAAGCTATGTTTCCAGGTGGTGGGGCATTGGGGAGGGGTGAGAAGGTAACATTTCCTCTGGGGGTAGCCTGTAGCCAATGACGGATGGATTTGCAGCTACCAGAGGTCCTTGCCTTTGGGAGTAGAATCAACTCTGTGGCAATTCACCTTCTAGAGATTCTTGTGTGATCAAGATGAACTCCACCTGAGCCCCCACATGTGATATTGTGATTTATAAAAAAATGCAGTCTTCCCTCAGTATTCAAGGGGCATTGATTCCAGGAGCCCCCACGTATAAGAAAATCTTCCACGCTCAAATCTTTTATATAATACAGTGTATTATAGTCGTGCCTCTGTATTCACAGGTTTTACATCCTCGGGTTCAATCAATCTCAGATGGAAATTTGGGTCCACTGTTTGTTGAATACATGCATGGGAAACCAACTGCATATTTACTGTAAAAATTAGCATATGAGTGGACCCAAGCATCTCAATTCCCTGTTGTTTAAGGGTCAAATGTGCATCTTTGGCCTTTGTCCAAATTTCTGGCAGAGAGTTTCTAAAAGCCTTAGAATTTTGTAAGTGGTAAGAGTAATAAAACCAGGCTTCTCTGGTGGCTCAGTGGTAAAGAGTCCACTTGCATTGCAGGAGCCACGGGACATGCAGTTTCGATCCCTGAGTCAGGAAGATCCCCTGGAGGAGGAAATGGCAACTCACTCCCATATTCTTGTTTGGGAAACCCATGGACACAGGAGGCTGGCTGGGTATGGTCCATGGAGTTGCAAAGAGTTGGGCATGCTGAAGCGGCTGAGCATGAATGCACCAGAGTGATAAAGGTATGGAGTGACAAGTACCTAAGGTTATTAGGTACTTGAGGCAGGTGGTTAGAGGGTTGATTGTTCTGGGGAAGGGAAAGGACTGGAGATAAGTTCTATTAGAGACTCTAACAAAATTAATAGAATCCAAGGAGGGTAGGTATCATGAGAATCTCTGGTTTATAGCCAATCAATCAGGAGTACAAATTTGTGATTGACATTGTGAGTAGGAGGGGGTCATTGTAACCTCTAGTGTGTAGGTGGTGGGTCGAAAGAAAAACACAGACGATAATAGCCTGGGCTTGTGACTGACATGTGAGATGGGGTGGGGTGTCGGGGGAGAGACTTATAGGACTGAGCCCTTAACTCAAGGAATCAGATGTCATCTCCAGGCAGATAATATCTGAATTGAGTTTCATTCTCCCACACCCAGCTTGTATTTGAGAATTAATTGTTGATGTGGTAACAACTCCCCCCACCACACACACAATGGAATTGATGATAAGAACACCCAAATTAGCACCCTTGCTCAGCTCCTCCTCCTCCCCAAACTGCTTCCCTTCCCCCATTCTTATAAAAGAAACCTCTCAAATAATCTCTTCCCTATTCTACCATCTCAGGCTCTGCTTACAAGGAGGCTGGCCTAAAACATTCTGCATTGATGAACTGTTTTACCTGAGAGGAAGAGGGATATTTGACCAGTCTATCATGTAACCCCTTGAAAAACTGTGCTAGATTGGGGCACCTCACCTAAATTTGACCTCTGCCATCCAGGATCCTGGCTTTGGAAGCACCTTCCGCCAGCCTCCTGGACTCCACAATCACCCACTGTACCTCTGTTTCTCACTAATTAATGTTTCAAAGCTTCAGTGAAGGAAGAACCTTCTGGGTTCTCTAAAGGGACATCATTTGGGAGGGTTCAAGAGGATCACGTAGGATAAATCTGTTTTGACCTTCAAGTTCAGATTTCTGTCTGCTAAATTGTTAGTGCTCCCAGCAGACACATGAGCACCATGAGTCAGCATCTCCTGGACATTCATGCATGTTGATAAATCAGGAAGACCAGAAAACACCTTTATTTCTCTTTGATTGTACATCATTGAAATAAAATCTTACACTGATTTTCCAGCTTTTATTGGTAGAAATTTGCATAATATTACAGCTCATTTGTTAGTCATCTCTCCCCGTGTGCTGTGCTTAGTTGCTCAGTCATGTCCAACTTTTTCCCACTCCATGGAGAAGCCCATCAGGCTCCTCTGCCCATAGGGATTCTCTAGGCAAGAATACTGGAGTGGGTTGCCATGCCCTCATTCATGGGATCTTTCCAACCCAGGGATGATCCCAGGTCTCCCACATTGCAGGCAGATTCTTTACCATCTGAGCCACTAGGGAAACCCCATCTCTTCCTATATATGCTTCATAAGTGGTTGTGACTCTGAAATCTAGAGCCTGTAAAAGATATTGGGTGAAGTGAGAGAATGTATTTCTCCTTCCAAGAAAACTTCCTCAGTGGAGGGTCTTCAACATGTCTAAGGAGCCTTATCAGAGAGAGGGGAAAGTTTATCTGTGCCAGCCAGGGAGGCTTAACAGGGAGTAAGAATTTGGGAGAGCTTCCCCTGTGGCTCAGAGGTAAAGAATCCACCTGCAATGCAGGAGTCACAGGATACTCAAGTTCTATCCCTGGGTCAGGAAGATCCCTGGAGCAGGGCAAGGTGACCCACTCCAGTAACCTTGCCTGGAGAATCCCATGGACTGAGGAGCCTGGAGGGCTACAGTCTTAGGGTCGCAAAGAATAGTACATGACTGAAGCAACTACATGCTTGATTGCAAGGATTTGGGATCTGATAAATTACCTGAAATCTCCAGTTTTTTTGATTTAGTTCTCATCTTTCATAACCAAAGCTCTAAAAGACTCGATGAAACGGCAAATGCAGCAGGCATATAATTAGATTGTCATATAACAACCACTGGATCAAGATGTTTAATTTCTAGACCTTGAGCTACAAGAGATAAAAGAGATTAAAAGAAATCATAGAAAATGATAGTGACTCTTTCACTGAAATAAAGTCCCTTTGGTTTGCAGCCTCTGGTGAAAATTAAGAAATGTGACCTCATTGATCTCTTTTCTCAGGTCCAATACCATTAGAAGCAATACCTCAGTCCTTGAATCACTTTATACTATTTTATGAAAGTAGCCAATTGATCTACCAGAGTTATGACTTCATCCCTACTGACCAGAGATAAGCCTTAAATTAAATTTTCTCCCTGCTCTGCCAGAGCCCAGCCCTTAACACTAACTGAATCCTCTCTGCCAATAGACCAGCTAATCTCTTATTTTCCAGATTTCTCAGAGAGTTTCTTGATTACCTGCTTCTGCTACATGCCCATTTTTGTTACCAGTTTTCCTGTCAATGTATTCTTAGTTGCAGGCTATGATACCAACTAAATGAGTTAGGTAGGAAACACAGTTTAAAGGAGAATATTGGCTAGCTCAGGGAACATTTCATGACCACCTTGAAGTCTGTAGTTGAGGGGAATGGTCAAACCATATAGCAGTGGAGGAAATAGCTAACACTATGCCCTTGACATGGAAGTATCTTCTGATGCAGTTAGTGGTACTCCAAGACCTACAGGAAGGGTGGGATTGACTGGCAGAGCCTCACAATGTGTCCAAGTCCCAGCTTCAAGGGGGACAGGGAAAATAAACATATGGTGTGTTCGACTTTTAGGGTGGGAGGGAGTTCAAAATTCACATGGGAAGAATCATATATCTTCATGGAGGTGGCAGAGGTTTTTCTCCTGCATTGCCCAGCCTCCAGTGCAATATTTCGTGTTCCTATTTTGGACATTGTGAAGTAGCCCCTTTTCGGATGGTGAGCTCTCAGTATTGAAAATACAGAACTGATCAGGTACTTTACATACTGGTGCTATCAGTAAAGGAAGAGCCAGGCCTAATGCTATGTGCGTTATGTCAGTACCCTATGATCAAGGCAAACAGAAGGGGGAAAAGTGGAAGCAGTGACAGATTTTCTTTTCTTGGGCTCCAAAATCACTGCAGATGGTGACTCCAGCCATGAAATTAAAAGACACTTGCTCCTTGGAAGGAAAACTATTACAAACCTAGACAATGTAGTGGAAAGCAGAGAAATAACTTTGCCAACAAACATCCATATAGACAAAGCTATGTTTTTTCCAGTAGTTATGTTCAGATGTTGGTCCATAAAGAAGGCTGAGCGCTGAAGAACTGATACCTTCAAACTGTGGTGCTAGAGAAGACTCTTGAGAGTCCCTTGGACTGCAAGGAAATGAAACCAGTCAATCCTAAAGGAAATCAGCCCTGAATATTCATTGGAAACACTGTTGCTGAAGCTCCAATATTTTGGCCACCTGATGCGAAGAGCCAATTCATTGGAAAAGATCCTGATGCTGGAAAAGACTGAAGGCAAAAAGAGAAAGAGGAAGCAGAAGATGAGAAGGTCAGACAGCATCACCGACTCAATGGATATGAATTTGAGCGAACTCCAGGAGATAGAGAAGGACAGGGGAACCTGGCATGCTACAGTCCATGGGGTCACAGAGAGTCAGACACGACTTAACAATTGAACAACAACACATGCTGAAATGAGTGGTATTGGGTTTTTGTTTTTTGGTTTTTGTTAATAAGAAATTTCAAAGAATGAGAAAATAGTGAGAGTGAAAACAATCAGGTAAAGCTTTATTGAGCAGACAGAACATGAGGGGGCTTTGAAGAATTCAGTAAAGTATGCTACCATTGGTCAGGAAAGTTAAAACCTAATGACAAAGAGAAGTTGAAGCTGGCAGTATAGGGACCAACTTCCTTCTCATCCTTCTCCTCACCCCCAGCAACAGAAAAAAATACGATGTTTTCTTCTTCTTCTTAACTCTTATTTTCAGTGCACTTTTTTCCCTAGCATGTCATCATAGAGAATAAAATAAATAGAGTTGAGTGCATGATGAGAAGCCTTCCAGCCCAGATGTGTGCTTATTGATCTAAATATTTAGCTTGAGTAATTGTCAAAGCACTTGGGTAGGAAGATATAAATTCCATCAGAGGGAGAGAGAAATTCCATTATAACTGAGTGCAAGACAAAGTAGGTGTAAGAGGAGGAGATAAAATCAGTTATTTAGCTTCATAGAATTTGTACCTGGCTGTTCTGCCTTAAGCCACAAAGGAAGAACTGAAGCCATTTACCATGTATCTAGTACAGCAAATGTATGAAGAAATCTAGAAAACGGTGTGTTGTGGAACTGTTTGAAAACTGATATTCTTACTTCCTGGGGCACAACTGTCTCAGCTTTCTTTACAACAGCTTAGAAGTATTATCTCACTTTTACAAAATGGGAAACTATTCAAGCCTAAGAAGTATTACACATTACTTATACTAGACTGTGACGTTTTTGAGGGCACTATTTGTTCAAATATGTGTTTCCCGTATGCTCAATACATATCTTTTTGGTTCCATTGAAGTTAGAACGTAGTTCAGAACTGGGATGGTATTCAGTGTAAATCATTCCTATGGATGTCCTTCTTTCTTGCCTTTCTCCAGGAAATGTGTCATTTACAGACTTGTCTGCGGTGATGTTTTGTCTTTAAATCTGTCACATTATTTCATACCCAACTTTAGCTGCTACAAAATTGGCTTCCTTCCCAAAAGATCATTTCATTGTACCAGACTGAGTTCTTTAAAGAAAACAAGCTCATGATTAGCCAACAAGCTAATCTCTTGATCCTTCACCGTGAGGCATAGAAGTGACTGGTCAGACAGGCACTATAACTTGGGTTGTCTTAGCCTCTGGCACAAATATTCAGGACAATCGTTATTTGACATGTGATAGACACATGACAGAAAAATGGGGCAAAATGCTTAGTATCTATGAGCCTCAATTTCCCCTTCTGGAAATAGGTGCTAAATCATACAATAAGTGATTTTATGGTATACCACAAACATGGTGATGCTGTAGGCTATATCCTATCCTCCATACATGTTAGTTCTCCTGTCATAATAGACTCTTGCCCTTCTCCCCATCTCAAGGTGCCTAAAATATTCTTTTCTTACAGAGTTGGTTTTTTTTTTCATTTTGCCATCTGATTATTTTTCTATAGACAAATGAAAACTTAAAGTGTTATTTTTGCAAGACTTTGTTTTTGCTCCAACCTAGTTTTAAATAATGTTTTTCTAACTTCATCTGCATCTTGATAATGCAGAATTTATGATTACTATTACCTTATGAGATAGGAGTAGTGTTATATCCTTCAGTAATGCTTTGGAAGAAATCTGTACTAGATAGTAATTCTCACAGTTGTTTACTATGCATTTGTTTGCAATAATAAATTTGTTTAATGTACTCCAATTGTGTTACATTGTTAAGCTCAGCTCTTTGGGGGAAACTAAAACTGTTTGTCAATTAATATGTCCTAGATCCACAAGACTTGGAATACTCGTGTGACCCACAACTTCAGCAGGGATTAGCATCCCATTAGCTGGGCATCCAGTTACACTGGAATGAGAGGGAATAAAATGTATAAACCTGGTCTTGTCCATATTCTAGCTTGGTGTGTGGGGAGGGCATTGAGACCAAAGACAAAATTTTACACTTTGTTGAAATGAGCCATACTGTTGCCTATCAGCTGCAACCATTCAGAAGACCCAAAGTTTGGGCCAAAAAAAAAAAAAAAAATACACTAAAGCCTGGTATCAGTTCACTATGAGCCTCTGCCATTCAAAGACTCCTGGCACTGTGTTGGGTCAGACTACTCTTCATTTATGGATTCTCTCCAGAAATCTTTTTGAAAACTCTATAAAATAGTGCCATCCACCCCCTTCCTCCAAGAAAAGAAGGGAATGACATTGCAATAGTGTTAGAAGTACAAGATTATATTTTTGCAGTACTGGAGAATTCCATGAACTGAGGACATGTAGATAGGATTTAACTGGGAAATTATCGGCAGTTGACTTAGACAAGACATTCAGTCTCCACGGGTTTTCACGGTGAGCTTAGAGATGCAATACATGATGTTACCTTTATTACATGGAGTTACTTCCCGAGGTGGCCAGAGGACATAATCAAGCCCTGCCAAGCCAGATGAGTGCCTCCTCATTGTTGCTGAGTTGCTAAGTCGTGTTCAATTCTTTGCAACTCCATGGACCATGGCCCGCCAGGCTCCTCTGTCCATGGGATTCCCCAGGCAAGAATACTGGAGTGGGTGGCCTATTCCTTCTCCATGAGTGCCTCCTAGACTCTGGAATTTGGCTAGGGATTATGAACATGGAAATGTAGGAACTGCTAATGGAATTCTATTCATGTCCATATACAAAGTGAAGATAACCAAAGAGACCCAAACATCAGTCGTACACAATCACAACGAATCCCTCTTCAAGGAAGAGACAACATTTCTTCACAGTATGGTGACCTAAATGCATTAATACAATGAACACCCTTTCAACTGCAAAGCCAGCTCAAAAAATTGAAAATGTATTTCGAAGCTGTCAAGACAATAAGGGAGAGTCTCATCCTTACTGGCCAAGACAGTAAAAGGAGAAATTCAGTGGGGTAAGTGAAGAGTGGAGTTTGTGGGTGCTCTGAAGATTTAACCTGATCCTTGATTACCTGAAGTTTTCATTTCAATATCAACATGGGAAGCAAACCAAAGACACTCAAGCCAGAATAAAGCCAGAATTCCAGAGGTTGATACCATCCTTTGAAGAGTAAGTTAGAGTTATAGAAAGAAAAACTCTCCCACATATTGTGGTGGTTATGAAATTTGCTTGTCTTAAGCATGTTGCTAAGGAGAAGAACAAAATGCCTCCCATGGTAGATGTCAGACAGTTGTCACAGACAAAATACCAAGGACTTTGATTTGTAGTGAAGCAATGTCAACAGCCCTAAGGGAAATGGGGCACCCTGCTTGAGAAGCAGTTCAAAAATGATAAAAGCTATTATAAACAGTGCTGCTATGAACATTGGGGTACACATGTCAGGACATGGAAGCAACCTAGATGTCCATCAGCAGATGAATGGATAAGAAAGCTGTGGTACATATACACAATGGAGTATTACTCAGCCATTAAAAAGAATACATTTGAATCAGTTCTAATGAGGTGGATGAAACTGGAGCCTATTATACAGAGTGAAGTAAGCCAGAAAGAAAAACACCAATACAGTATACTAACGCGTATATATGGAATTTAGAAAGATGGTAACAATAACCCTGTATACGAGACCGCAAAAGAGACACAGATGTATAGAACAGTCTTTTGGACTCTGTGGGAGAGGGAGAGGGTGGGATGATTTGGGAGAATGACAGTGAAACATGTATAATATCATGTATGAAACGAGTCGCCAGTCCAGGTTTGATGCACGATACTGGATGCTTGGGGCTGGTGCACTGGGACAACCCAGAGGGATGGTATGGAGAGGGAGGAGGGAGGAGGGTTCAGGATGGGGAACACATGTATACCTGTGGTGGATTCATTTCAGTATTTGGCAAAAACCAATACAATATTGTAAAGTTTAAAAATAAAATAAAAAAAAAAGTAGATTAAAAAAAAATGACAAAAGCATCCTCATTATCAAATATACACATGCAACTGGATATCTAAAAATATCCAATTTTAAATATTAGAAGAGTGAAGCACTATAAGATACTGAGAAATATGTACGTATCAATATGCAAAATATGTTTAGTTTATGAAAGAATGGGTAAATATGAGCAAGGCAGATTTGAAAAGAGAACCAAATTATACTTATATAGATTGGAAAAAGAAATCATCATGATTGAAAGCTAAAGTAAGCAGAGGACATGAGTTTTCAAACTTTTACATTTCATGGTGCCCTTAGTATCTCAGTAATTTTTTCAAGATGAATTTAGGCCCAAAAATATGCCCAATCACTCCATCTATTAAGTAGTTAGGTTAGGTTGAAGCACTTAATCTTTTAGCACTTATCATAAGAACTTAGTGGTGGCTCAGATGGTAACAAATTTGCCTGCAATTCCCAGGTTCAATCCCTGGATCAGGAAGATCCTCTGGAGAAGGAAATGGCAACACGCTCTAGTATTCTTGACTGGAGAATCCCATGGACAGAGGAGCCTGGTGGGCTACAGTCCATGTAGTCACAAAGAGTCGGAGATGATTGAATGACTAACACACACTCATAGCAGCCATTTGAAAATTAATAAGAATAAATTGAATAAAACATAATGGTTCTGTTTCCTTCCTAAACTGATGAATTGATGCACTGATGCTTCTGAACCTTGATGCTGGAAAAGACTCTTGAGAGTTCCTTGGACAGCAAGGTGATCAAACCAGTCAATCCTAAAGGAAATCAGTTTGAATATTCATTGGAAGGACTGATGATGAAGTTGAAGCTCCAATACTTTGACCACCTGATGCAAAGGGCCAACTCATTGGAAAAGCCTCTGATGCTGGGAAAGATTGAAGGCAGGAGGAGAAGGGAACAGGAGAGAATGAGATGGTTGGATGGCATCACTGACTCGATGGACATGAGTTTGAGCAAACTCCAGGAGATAGTAAAGGACAGGGAAACCTGGCATGCTGCAGTTCATGGGGTTGCAAAGAGTGGACTTAGCAACTGAACAACAACGTTCCTAAATAACCATCTTTATCTAACAAAATATGTCTGGCAGGCAATGGCACCCCACTCCAGTACTCTTGCCTGGAAAATCCCATGGGTGGAGGAGCCTGGTAGGCAGCAGTCCATGGGGTCACGAAGAGTCAGACACGACTGAACGACTTCACTTTCACTTCTCACTTTCATGCATTGGAGAAGGAAATGGCAACCCACTCCGGTGTTCTTGCCTGGAGAATCCCAGGGACGGGGAAGCCTGGTGGGCTGCTGTCTATGGGGTCGCACAGAGTTGGACACGACTGAAGTGACTTAGCAGTAGCAGTAGGCACTGAAGAACTTTTTAAACTGTAGATTCATGTCAGGCATGAGCAGCTTCATTTCCTGTTTTGTATTGATTTGTGTGGTACCTGATTTTGGTCATACCAGCTGCAAAAATCACATCCTCATCAAGTTGCATATGACTGAGAAATTAAGCACAGCATAGCCCAATACATTAAAAAGAAGGTTGAAACTGTGAGCTACCTCAAGGTAGCAGCTCAATGTCTTACTACCATGCAGGGTTGAGTTTTATCATGTTACCCTAAGATATTTATAATATTCTGTGTCCCCTGTAAGTTCAGTGTGTCATCTTGAGGAAAGTCAGTGCCAAGGGTTACCTCAGTGTGGAAACCATAGATTTAGACACTGCTATATAGGGAACTGAAGAAGTGGTCCAGAATGTAACACAGAGAATCAGAAGAGTCAGGCAACAAGCCAACATGCTGTATATGGTGAGAAGATATTTTATAAAAGAGAGAAAAGAGAGAGTATAGTGGAAAAGTGATGCTTAGGACATAAAGTCTGATTATCTTAAAAAATTAACGAAAGCCCTTTCTGACAACTTCACTCTGTATCTCTAGGTCCATCCGTGTCTCTGCAAATGCCACACTTTCATTTCTTTTCATGGCTGAGTAATGTTCCATTGCATGCTTTTCTCACATCTTCTTTATCTGTTCATCTGTCTGTGGACATTAAGGTGCTTCCGTGCCCTGTTGTAAATAGCGCTGCAATAAACATCAGGGTGCACGTATCTTTTAGAATTATGGTTTTCTATAGACATGTGCCCAGGAGTGGGATTGCTGGGTCACATGGTAGTTCTGTTTTGTAGAGCATCCTCTATTCTACTCAGTGCTTTGTGATGATCTAAAAGGGAAGGAAATCCAAAAGAGAGGCGATATATGTATATGCATGGTTGATTCACTTTGCAGAACACCAGAAGCTAACACAACATTGTAAAACAACTATACTCCAATAAACATTTTAAAAATGAATTAGTGGAAGCCCAATAGTCATATGATTCATGAAACATAATGAATCCAAAGTAAAATGAATAATTAAAAACCAAACCAAACATATTATCACCTGGGTGTATAAAAAGTTAAAAATATTTTAAAAAAGAGAAACTTTAGAGAAAAGGAAAGTTACAGAAATTAGGTTGGCAGCTGCTTGTTCAGTATTAACAGTGGAAACAAGACATAGTGAATAGTGGTATTTTCAAGACGTCATTGAGAGAGAAAAATAACTCAACTAGGAGAAGGCAATGGCACCCCACTCCAGTACCCCTGCCTGGAAAGTCCCATGGACAGAGGAGCCTGGTGGGCTGCAGTCCATGGGGTCGTTATGAGTCGGACATGACTGAGTGACTTCACTTTCACTTTTCACTTTCCTGCATTGGAGAAGGAAATGGCAACCCCACTCCAGTGTTCTTGCCTGGAGAATCCCAGGGATAGGGGAGCCTGGTGGGCTGCCGTCTATGGGGTCACACAGAGTCGGACACGACTGAAGCGACTTAGCAGCAGCAGCAGCAGAACTCTCTACACAGTGAAATTACCTTTTGAGATTGATGAAAAATAAAGGTATTTCAAAAGCTAACAAAAACTGAACATAATACTAAAAGATCCTCACTAAAGAAAGCTGGCTTTTGGGAAGAAGGAAAATGCAAGTAGAAATAAATTGTTAAAGGTATGGGAAAATATCACCAGACTTTATTTTTCAAAACACACAAATGACATTACCTTCCTCTATGAGAATGCAATAAAATGAGTTATTCAGTGTCTTAGTTCTAAAAACAGCATATAGATGGGAGTGAGGGTTGATTTAGGTTAAAATACTCTGAAATGTTTATAGTTTTGAGAAAGTGGATAGAAATATTAATTTTAGACATCCTCAAGCTAACCATATTGGGAAAGGAGTACATCAAGGCTATGTGTTGTCACCCTGCTTCTTTAATTTCTATGCAGAGAACATCATGAGAAATGCAGGGCTGTATGAAGCACAAGCTGGAATCAAAATTGCTGAGAGAAATATCAATAACCTCAGATACGCAGATGACACCACCCTTATGACAGAAAGCAGAGAAGAACTAAAGAGCCTCTTGAAAGTGAAAGCAGAGAGTGAAAAAGTTGACTTAAAACTGAACATTCAGAAAACTAAGATCATGGCATCTGTTCTCATCACTTCATGGCAAATAGATGGGGAAACAATGGAAACTGTGACAGACTTTATTTTTTGGGGTTCCAAAATCACTGCAGATGGTGATTGCAGCCATGAAATTAAAAGATGCTTGTTCCTTGGAAGGAAAGTTATGACCAACCTAGACAGCATATTAAAAAGCAGAGACATTACTTTGCCAACAAAGGTCCGTCTAGTCAAAGCTATGGTTCTTCCAGTAGTCATGTATGGATGTGAGAGCTGGGCTATAAAGAAAGCTGAGCACCAAAGAATTGATGCTTTTGAACTGTGGTGTTGGAGAAGACTCTTGATAGTCCCTTGGACTGCAAGGAGATCCAACCAGTCCATCCTAAAGGAAATCAGTCCTGAATATTCATTGGAAGTACTGATGCTGAAGGTGAAACTCCAGTACTTTGGATGGCATCATCATCAATGCAAAGGACATGAGTCTGTCTCCCAGACACCAATTCTGGGAGTTGGTGATGGACAGGGAATCCTGGTGTTCTGCAGTCCATGGGATTGCAAAGAGTTGGACACGACTGAGCGACTGAACTGAACTGAAGCTAACCATAATGATAAAAAGCCTGGAGTACTGATTAAAAGAGTGTAAATAACTGCTATGCCTACCAACCTAGTAAAGAATAGAAAAAAATTAAATGAATGAAAATACACATACATGAAACACACTTTCAAAATTGTGCTCATTGACAAATTAAAAGATGTGCATTTCAAAAGACACATTTTTTTGCTAAATTATTATATCCATTTATGATATAAATTCACTGCAAATGAGCAGTGAAAGGAATTCCTTAATCTATTAGGTTTATCTACAAAAGCCCTACCATACACATTAAAGTATTTTCTTTTAAAGCAGAATTAAGATGAACTTTCCTAGTACCATTACTTATTTCTTATATTGTTCTGAAGATTTTAGCTTGTACCTTAAATCAAAACAAACAAACAAAAAATACTACAATTGTATGTGGACTGACAAGAAGAAATAAGGCAATCATTATTCACAGTTCATATGTGAACTCAGAAAATATAAAGTGTAAATATCTTATAAACACTAATGTCAGTTTAGCAAATTATCTGGTTATAAAATCATTATACATTGTTATACAAAAGACAATTGCATTTCTATTCACCTGGAATAAACTATTAAAAATTATAATTTTTGAAAGAGACAATTTATAATTGCTAGAAGAAAAATACAAAATACCTCGTAACAAGTCTAACAAAATAGGTACAAGCCCTTTGTGGGGAAACCTGTAAGTCTTTATAAGAGGTATTTAAGAAGAATTAATAAACCAGATTTATATCATGTTCCTGGATATAAAATTTCAAAATCACAAAAATACAATTATTCCCCTGTATAGTCTATACCACAGGTCAGCAAACTTTATAAAGGATCAAATAGTAAACATTTTAGGCTTTACAAGCCTTAGAACTGCCATCACAACTCCTCCACTCTGCCTTTGTAGTTTGAATGTAGCCATTGGTAATAGATAAAAGAATCGACATGGCTGTGTTCTGATAAAACTTTATTTACAACAGAGGCAAAGAAAAGATTTGGCCTATGGTTTGTTGTTTGTCAACTACTGATCTATATAATCTCTCTTTGTATAACTCCAATATCAAAATCCAGAGCAGTGTGTGTTTGTGTGTGTGTGTGTGCGTGTGTGTAATTTAACAAACTAATTTTAAAGTGTCTGTGACCAAGTAATGACCTAAGAATAACCAAAATATCCCTTAGGACAAAGTCACTTATCTTATCAGAAATGAAAACATTATAAAATTAGAGTTGTTAAGACAGAGATGGCTAAGATAGATAACTGATGAGAACATACTGTATAGCACAAGGAACTCTAGTTGGTGCTCTGGTGAGCTAAATGGGAAGAAACCCCCAAAATGAGGATGTATGTATCAGTTCAGTTCAGTCACTCAGTCGTGTCAGACTCTTTGCGACCTCATGAACCGCAGCACACCGGGCCTCCCTGTCCATCACCAACTCCCGGAGTCCACCCAAACCCATGTCCATCGAGTCGGTGGTGCCATCCAGCCATCTCATCCTCTGTCGTCCCCTTCTCCTCCTGCCCTCAATCTTTCCCAGCATCAGGGTCTTTTCAAATGAGTCAGCTCTCCACATCAGGTGGGCAAAGCATTGGAGCTTCAGCATCAGTCCGGATATATGTACACATGTGGCTGATTCACTTTGCCGTATGGCAAAAGCTGACGCAGCAGTGTAAAGCAACTATACTCTAATTAAAAAAAAGAAGACAGTGGGCCACTGAGACAAAATCGTCAAACAGATGAACGAAACAAGAAACAGAGCACAGAACTTGCTGTGTATCAGTAGGGTCACTGCAGATCCCAGGGATGGATGGACATTTAATCTACGGTGCTTAATCTACAAAATCTACAATTTGTCAATATGGAAACCGAGTGCAGTCGGATTTCTACCTCAATTCAGAGACAAAATTTGATCTTGAGTGAATTGCAGACTTTAAAATTAAAGGTACATTTAAAATCTTTTGGAATGAAATTTGAAGATATCTTTCTTATCCTGGAGTAAGGGGAGCTTTCTTAAGTAAGACAAAAGATAAACCTGCAAACCTTAAAAAAGTGTCTTGTAATTGCACTGAAATCAAACCATCAGTTTACAAAAAATATCTTGATAAAAATGCAAAAAAAATCTGATAGGAAAATTTTACACATGCCAAGAAGAACTCCATGGACTAATATCTTGAAGATATTAATAACTTCTAGTTATTAAAAATTAAAAACTAGCATAATCAAAAAACTGCTCAAGGGATATGAATCAGCATTGCACAAAAGAAGAATCATAAATTAGGGGCAAACATTGGGAAAGATGATATTTTTCAATAGTTATCTGGGAAATGTAAGATAAATATACAATACTATATTGTACAGCTTACAATTTGGCAAAAAGTAAAAAGACAGTGTACCAAGATTTGGCTGGGAGATGACATTTTAGAGTATAAACTGTTAGGTACAGTTTAAGAATCACTTTGAAATTATCCACTGAAGTTGAAAGTATTAAAACCCTATGATGCAGAGATTCCATTAGTGGGCAAACAGAGAAACTATTGCTAGATTACACCAGCTGGACTGTGTTCTGCTTAGTCACTCAATTGTGTCCTACTCTTTGCGACCCCATGGTAGCCTGCCAAGCTCCTCTGTCCATGGGGATTCTCCAGGCAAGTATACTGGTGTGGGTTGTCATGCCCTCATCCAGGGGATCTTCCCAACCCAGGGATGGAACCCAGGTATCAGCAGTACAGGCAGATTCTTTACCATCTGAGCCACCAGGAAAGCCTAGATTATACCAGGCAAACATTAAAAGAAGTATTCACTGAAATAGTGATTACTAAACAAACAAACAAACAAACAAAACGAACACTTCAGTCTATTCTAAGGCTCCACAGAATGGGTAAGTACATTGATCTATGTTCAGGTAGTGGAATTCTATATGCAGTGAGAATGAGATAATTATAGATGTATACACTGACATCAGTTCAGTTCAGTCACTCAGTCGTGTCCGACTCTTTGCGACCCCATGAATCACAGCATACCAGGCCTCCCTGTCCATCACCAACTCCCGGAGTTCACTAAAGCTCACGTCCATCGAGTCAGTGACGCCATCCAGCCATCTCATCCTCTGTCGTCCCCTTCTCCTCTTGGCCTCAATCCCTCCCAGCATCAGAGTCTTTTCCAATGAGTCAACTCTTCGCATGAGGTGGCCAAAGTACTGGAGTTTCAGCTTTCGCATCATTCCTTCCAAAGAAATCCCAGGGCTGATCTCCTTCAGAATGGACTGGTTGGATCTCCTTGCCGTCCAAGGGACTCTCAAGAGTCTTCTCCAACACCACAGTTCAAAAGCATCAATTCTTTGGTGGTTGGCTTCCTTTATAGTCCAATTCTCACATCCATACATGACCACTGGAAAAACCATAGCCTTGACTAGACAGACCTTTCTTGGCAAAGTAATGTCTCTGCTTTTTAATATGCTATCTAGGTTGGTCATAACTTTTCTTCTAAGGAGTAAGTGTCTTTTAATTTCATGGCTGCGGTCACCATCTGCAGTGATTTTGGAGCCCAGAAAAATAAAGTCAGCCACTGTTTCTACTCTTTCCCCATCTATTTCCCATGAAGTGATGGGACCAGAGGCCATGATCTTCATTTTCTGAGTGTTGAGCTTTAAGCCAACTTTTTCACTCTCCTCTTTCACTTTCATCAAGAGGCTTTTGAGTTCCTCTTCACTTTCTGCCATAAGGGTGGTATCATCTGCATATCTGAGGTTATTGCTATTTCTCCCAGCAATCTTGATTCCAGCTTGTGCTTTTTCCAGTCCAGCATTTCTCATGATGTACTCTGCATAGAAGTTAAATAAGCAGGGTGACAATATATAGCCTTGACATACTCCTTTTCCTATTTGGAACCAGTCTGTTGTTCCATGTCCAGTTCTAACTGTTGCTCCCTGACCTGCATACAAATTTCTCAAGAGGAAGATCAGGTGGTCTGGTATTCCCATCTCTTTCAGAATTTTCCACAGTTTATTGTGATCCACACAGTCAAAGGCTTTGGCATAGTCAATAAAGCACAAATAGATGTTTTTCTGAGCTTTCTTGCTTTTTCGATGGTCCAGCGGATGTTGGCAATTTGGTCTCTGGTTCCTCTGCCTTTTCTAAAACCAGCTTGAACATCTGGAAGTTCACGGTTCACATATTGCTGAAGCCTGGCTTGGAGAATTTTGAGCATTACTTTACTATTGTGTAGATGAGTGCAATTGTGCAGTAGTTTGAGCATTCTTTGGCATTGCCTTTCTTTGGGATTGGAATGAAAACTGACCTTTTCCAGTCCTGTGGCCACTGAGTTTTCCAAATTTGCTGGCATATTGGGTGCAGCACTTTCACAGCATCATCTTCCAGGATTTGAAATAGCTCAACTGACATGGATGGATACTGAAAGCATAATATTGAATAAAAGGAGCTTTCCTGGTGGCTCAGACAGTAAAGCGTCTGTCTTAAATGCAAGAGACCCTGGTTCAATCCCTGGATTGGGAAGATCCCCCGGAGAAGGAAATGGCAACCCACTCCAGTATTCTTGCCTGGAAAAATCCCATGGATGGAGGAGCCTGGTAGGCTACATTCCATGGGGTCCCAAAGAGTTGGACACAACTGAGTGACTTCACTTTCACTATTGAATAAAAGAAGCAAGTCCCAGACGTACCGGAAGAGGTGATTAGAGTTTGAGTATTTAATGGTCAAATATGTAAAACAAAACAGTGCATACTTGCAGGTACATTGATGTGTTAAACTATCTTCAAGCAGAAAGTATAGAACAAAACGAGAAATTAGTTCACTCTGGGTGGGAGGAACAGAAATGAACAAGGCAATGGTGAAGAGCTTAAAAGGCTTTGGATTTGACAATTTTGTTTCTTAACACGGATGATAGGCACACATAAATTCATTTTATTATTCATACACATGTTCTAAATGCTTATTGTACATTTTTATATACAAATTCTGATGTAACATGCACCACAAATAAAGTAAAACCTTAATAAAATAATATCAATGAAAAACAAAAGTAGCAAAAACCAAGGAAGCATTACTTGCAGGGTGCTGGAGAAGGCAATAGCACCCCACTCCAGTACTCTGGAAAATCCCATGAACGGAGGAGCCTGGTGGGCTGCAGTCCATGAGGTTGCTAAGAGTCGAACATGACTCAGCGACTTCACTTTCACTTTTCATTTTCATGCATTGGAGAAGGAAATGGCAACCCACTCCAGTGTTCTTGCCTGGAGAATCCCAGGGATGGGGGAGCCTGGTGGGCTGCTGTCTATGGGGTCACACAGAGTTGGACACGACTGAAGCAACTTAGCAGCAGCTGCAGCAAGGGTCAACATACTTCTAAAAATTTTCCAGTCATTTTCAATTTTTAAATTTTCAATTAAATTCCAGCCATTTTCAATGTAAGAAAGGGTCAAATACTCTTGAAAGTTAAAGTTGCTCAGTTGTGTTTGATTCCTTGCGACCCCATACAGTCCATGGGATTCTCCTAGCAAGAATACTGGAATGGGTTGCACTTCCCTTCTCCAGGGAATTTTCCCAACTCAGGGATCGAACCCAGGTCTCCCACATTGCAGGCGGATTCTTTGCCAGCCGAGCTACAAGGGAAGCCCAGCGAGTTCAAGGTGATCAGGATGAGGTGGCGGAGTGGTCAAGGGGATGGAGTGCTAATCCATTGTGCTCTGCACGCGTGGCTTTGAACCCTATCCTCCTTCACTTGCGGCTTCCACACCCTGCTTCAGCTTCGGCTTGCCAAGTGGTGGTAGTGGTTTTCAATGAGGAAAAAAAAAAAAAAACCTTTCCTGCCAATGCAGGAGATGAGGGTTCCATCAAGAAGATCCTCAGGAGGAGGGCATGGCAACCCACTGTAGCATTCTTGCTCCCCTGATAGCTCAGTTGGTAATGAATCTGCCTGCGATGCAGGAGGCCCCAGTTCGATTCCTGGCTCAGTAAGATCTGCTGGAAAAGGGATAGGCTATCCACTCCAGTATTCTTGGGCTTCCCTTGTGGCTCAGCTGGTAAAGAATCTGCCTGCAATGCGGGAGACCTGCGTTCAATCCCTGGGTTGAGAAGATCCCCTGAAGAAGGAAAAGTCTACCCACTCCAGTATTATGGCCAGGAGAACTCCATATAGTGTGCAGTCCATGGGGTTGCAAAGAGTCTGACACAACTGAGCGACTTTCACAAATGCTGTTACATCCAGGTAGGAGTATTTGAGCTTTTATCCTGCAGAGATACTTTAAAATGCTTGTAAAGGATGAGCAGAAGATAGAAACTTTCATCTTCATTGTAATCTTACATGACAAATAACCTATTGCTAGAATCTGAAGGAAGAGACACACTAATTTTAGACTGATGCAACAATATTGAGGAAAAAACAATCAGAGTTCAATACTTTGCATTATATGATGGAGTGGCCACTCTTCCAAGTGAAGATAGGATGCTACGTACTCTAGCATCCTCACTACACATTAGATCCCATAAGGAGTTTTTTAAAAAAATAAATACTAATGTCTGATGCCAACTTTACATTAAATATAGAAGAGTCAGAATCTCTGAGTTTGAGCCCAGATATTTTTAAATTTCCCAGGTGATTCTAATGTGTGTCCAAGATTAATCATAGTCTCTTCAATATGGAGTAAGAAACTCACAGCACCTGTAAAGTAAATGAGTGGGGAAGACATATATGTATGTATGTGTGTGTATATATATGTATGTGTATATACACACACACATACTTCTAGTTTTATTTTCCAGTCTTTTACAGTTTTCTCACATATCTCTAAATCAAATGGAACATTCTTTAAAATGCAACATTCTTTAAAATCTTTTCCCTTTGAGTCTTTCTGAAGCAGTCAGCTTTGTTCTTGTAGAACTTGTAATTTTCTCTTTTGTCATTTATGTTTCACTGTTTTACATAACAACTGAATACATACAGTAACAATTATAGCAATAAGTATGTCTAGAAGTACTGGATTTGGGAACTAGTGCAAATGATTCTTGAGAAGCATTAAGGAGAAACATAGGGAATCCTGAGCAGAGCTACTAACCATGAATGATTGGCATCTTGTTGTCATCAGGTTTTTGCAGAAGGAATAAAGTATTTTCATTAGTTACAATATGGAGATCATTTAAGAGAGAGAAAACAGGACAAAATATCTGTGCATGTGATGTTTTTTAAACCACTGTTAAGCAGGAGTGAAGAAATAATTCTCAAATGACCATACATTCAAGTATAGTAGGGGCAAAAAGGAGAGAGGCAAATACCACCCCTCAGGGCTACAGAACTTCATCACACTCTACCTGATTATTTCTGAAGCACTTTGCTAGAATCTGAGCACAGCAACATGCCCTGAATCTGTGGACCTGAGAACAGGAAATGACCATCCCTGAGAGAAGAAAGATTTAGGGAAATTCACACACCCTGTCTGTATGTCTCCTCCTATGAAGATGAATAAAGAGGGATAAAGATTATACAAAAGATTCCTTGGTAGCTCAGCTGATAAAGAATCTGCCTGCAATGTAGGAGACCCCAGTTCTATTCCTGGGTCAGGAAGATCCAAAGGGATAGGCTACCCACTCCAGTATTCTCGGGCTTCCCTGGTGGCTCAGCTGGTAAAGAATCCCTCTGCAATTCGGGGTTCCTGAGTTGGGAAGATCCCCTGGAGAAGGAAACAGCTATCCACTCCAGTATTCTGGCCTAGAGAATTCCATGGACTATTCCATGGGGTCACAAAGAGTCAGGGCATGCACGACTAAGCAACTTTCAATTTCACTTTAATGAAATCAGAAAAGGGAACGTTTTCCTGAATGCTTAGAGGAAGAGAAAAATCTTGAATGTGTGTTTTTTTTTTTTTTTGGGGTTGGGTATGTTTTAATCAGTGGATGCTCAAAAGGAAGTTTTACTGACCATATAGATTAAGAGGCATCACCAAAGTTTTTCCAATATTTCTGTTTGTTTCTTTTCTTTTTTTTCTTTCTGGCTGGAGTCTGTTTGATTTTTATTCTCTCAAAATCTAGCCTGGAGAGAGTCCCAGTGCCCAATATTTATTAGAGTGGTGATCTCAAGAAGCATTAGTATAGGAGTAGAGAAGTGAATGGCACCCCACTCCAGTACTCTTGCCTGGAAAATCCCATGGACAAAGGAGCCTGGTGGGCTGCAGTCCATGGGGTCGCTAAGAGTCAGACATGACTGAGCGACTTCACTTTCACTTTTCACTTTCATGCATTGGAGAAGGAAATGGCAACCCACTCCAGTGTTCTTGCCTGGAGAATCCCAGGGATGGGGGAGCCCGGTGGGCTGCTGTCTATGGGGTCGCACAGAGTCCGACATGACTGAAGTGACTTAGCAGCAGCAGCAGCAGAGAAGGGAAACAGAGGGGAAGGCAGATAATAAAGAGTTGGCTACTGAAGACATTACCACTGCGGGAATCTAAATATCATCTTGCTGAGGAACTCTGGGAGATAGTATAGTGCACACCAAGAGAGTTTTTCCCCAAGGGTGAGGGAGCTGGGGTATCTATCCAGCAAATTCTTATCCATCATTTGTCAAGATTCACTTTCAGGGTCATACAAGGCTCATACAACTCTTAAGGTCACATGAAGCTTACTCAGAATTTGGGTCACAGTGTCTTTCTGCAATCATTCCAGCAGGGGCATGAGTGCTCATTACCTTTAATATCCATGAATGAGGATCAAGATAATATGGAGAACACTCATCTTTATCACAGACAGTGTCTTATGGTGTGTATTGCATTTTCTTACTTAAAAAAATAAGACTCTCTGAAGACATCCTCCCAACTTTCTGCCTGGTAGTGCTTTTGTGATTAAGACTTGCTTGATTGTCAGCAGTGCAATCTGCCACCTATACTCTATTCTCTAGATTCATGTAATATTGGTGCCTGTCTTTTAGTGACGTGTGAATGCTGGTTCAGGGAGGAATTACAGTTGATGTTATACTAGACTAGCTATTGGGTACACTCTGGTGTGTTGCATACCTGTAAAGTGAAGTCGCTCATTCATGTCCGACTCTTTGCGACCCCATGGATGGTAGCCTACCAGGCTCTGAGAACCATGGGATTTTCCAGGCAAGAATACTGGAGTGGGCTGCCATTTCCTTTTCCAGGGGATCTTCCCAACCTAGGGATCGAACCTGGGTCTTGTGCATTGAGACAGATGCTTTACTGTCTGAGCCACTAGAGTGATCTTATTACTACTCTGCATACCTGTAAACGAGCTATTTATTGATGAGTATACCACTAGCTGTCAATTGGCCCAAGGGTATACATATTTAGCATGAAATCTCCTGAAATAACAAAGTTTTTCTCGTTTGCTTTTTCTGGTTATATTTCTACCTGTTTTTTATGAAATACAGAATATGTTGGTGATGAACAGGGTCATGTGGCTGAATTAAGATGTTGGCTATGCCTTTGATCTGTTGATGAATATTCATATTTCCTATTTTAGGACACCAGTAAATATCACAGTTTTGATGGAATTCCAGTTGAGCTATTTCAAATCCTGAAAGATGATGCTGTGAAAGTGCTGCACTCAATATGCCAGCAAATTTGGAAAACTCAGCAGTGGCCACAGGACTGGAAAAAGTCAGTTTTCATTCCAATCCCAAAGAAAGGCAATGCCAAAGAATGCTCAAACTACCACACAATTGCACTCATCTCACATGCTAGTAAAGTAATGCTCAAAA
This sequence comes from Bos taurus, assembly GCF_002263795.3. Taxonomy (NCBI): domain Eukaryota; kingdom Metazoa; phylum Chordata; class Mammalia; order Artiodactyla; family Bovidae; genus Bos; species Bos taurus. The sequence goes on along the minus strand of NC_037340.1, from coordinate 6,227,340 downwards.
TTTTCCAAGCCAGGCTTCAGCAATATGTGAACCATGAAATTCCAGATGTTGAAGCTGGTTTTAGAAACGGCAGAGGAACCAGAGATCAAATTGCCAACATTCGCTGGATCCCTGAAAAAGCAAGAGAGATCCAGAAAAACATCTATTTCTGCTTTATTGACTATGCCAAAGCCTTTGACTGTGTACCTCACAATCAACTGTGGAAAATTCTGAAAGAGATGGGAATACCAGACCACCTGACCTGCCTCTTGAGAAACCTATATGCAGGTCAGGGAGAAACAGTTAGAACTGGACATGGAACAACAGACTGGTTCCAAATAGGAAAAGGAGTATGTCAAGGCTGTATGTTGTCACCCTGCTTATTTAACTTCTATGCAGAGTACATCATGAGAAACGCTGGACTGGAAGAAGCACAAGCTGGAATCAAGATTGCTGGGAGAAATATCAATAACCTCAGATATGCAGATGACACCACCCTTATGGCAGAAAGTGAAGAGGAACTCAAAAGCCTCTTGATGAAAGTGAAAGAGGAGAGTGAAAAAGTTGGCTTAAAGCTCAACATTCAGAAAACAAAGATCATGGCCTCTGGTCCCATCACTTCATGGAAAACAGATGGGGAAAGAGTAGAAACAGTGTCAGACTTTATTTTTGGGGGCTCCAAAATCACTGCAGATGGTGACTGCAGCCACGAAATTAAAAGACCCTTACTCCTTAGAAGAAAAGTTATGACCAACCTAGATAGCATATTGAAAAGCAAAGACATTACTTTGCCAACAAAGGTCCATCTAGTCAAGGCTATGGTTTTTCCAGTGGTCATGTATGGATGTGAGAGTGGGACTGTGAAGAAAGCTGAGTGCAGAAGAATTCATGCTTTTGAACTGTGGTATTGGAGAAGACTCTTGAGAGTTCCTTGGACTTCAAGGAGATCCAACCAATCCATTCTGAAGGAGGTCAGCCCTGGGATTTCTTTGGAAAGAATGATGTTAAAGCTGAAACTCCAGTACTTTGTCCACCTCATGCAAAGAGTTGACTCATTGGAAAAGACTCTGATGCTGGGAGGGATTGGGGACAGGAGGAAGAGGGGACGACAGAGGATGAGATAGCTGGATGGCGTCACCGACTCGATGGACGTGAATTTGAGTGAACTCCGGGAGATGGTGAAGGACAGGGAGGACTGGCATGCTGTGATTCATGGGGTCACAAAGAGTTGGACACGACTGAGCAACTGAACTGAGTGCATTTTCTAAGTGACTTATTTTCAACGTGACTTCAAGCCTACCAGAGCTTCCCTAGTGGCTCAAATAGTAAAGAATCTACCTGCAATGCAGGAGACCAAGGTTCAATCTCTGGGTCAGGAAGATTCCCTGGAGAAGGGAATGGACTCACTCCAATATTCTTTTCTGGAGAATTCCATGGACAGAGTAACCTGGAATGCTACAGTCCATGGGATCACAAAGAGTCAAACATGACTGAGCAAGTAACACTTGCAAGTGACTTTAAGTCGGACAAGCATTTAAAAATAAGTAATAAGGAAAATACACTTGAGATGCTGTCTAAGAATATAAAGGCAGAGGAAAAGAGGTTATTGATAGAATGAAAAGATAAAATGTGATAGAATTGATAATAATCAGCTTAAAAATTAAAAGTGTAAGTGAAGATGAAGCCATTAATACAGAGTAAAATTTTTAAAAAAATGAAACTTTAGTAAGACTTTTTCATAAGCCTTTCCTGATCCCTAAACCATCTTGCTTTATTTTTTAAAGTTTATTATTGGAGCATAATTGCTTTACAATGTTGTGTTAGTTTCTGCGGTACAACAAAGTGAATCAGCTACATGTGTACATATATCCCTTCCCTCTTGAGCCTTGTCTCCCACCTCACCCCCCAATCCCACCTTCTAGGTCATCACAGAGCACCAAGCTGAGCTCCCTGTGCTGCACAGCAGCTTCCCACTAGCTGTCTATTTTACCTATGGTCATGTGTATCTGTCAGCCCCAGTCTCTCAGTTCATCCCAACCTCCCCATCCCCACTGTGTCCACATGTCCATTCTCCACCCTTGTGTTTCAATTCCTGTCCTACAAACAGGTCCATCTGTACCACTTTTCTAGATTCCGTATATATTCATTAATATACGACATTTGTATTTTGCTTTCTGACTGTTTCACCCTGTATGACAGACTCAAGGTCTATCCACATCATTACAAATGACCCAGTTTTGTTCCTTTTTATGGTTGAGTAATATTCCATTATATATATATATATATATATATATATATATATATATATAAAGCTAAGCTAAGAAATAAGAATCAACAATTCAAAAAGAAGGAAGTTGAGGTATTGAAATGTGGTTGATGATCACTGAGACAGGTTAAAATGAAGTTGCTTATCAAGTTGTGATAAATTTGGCCACACAGTTGAAGGTCAATTTCAAATTTGTCTTCTTAAAGATAATACTTTAGTATTCAAATGTGTTTCAATTATAATTATCTGATTCTGAAAATAAATATAACTATATTTATTTATATTTATATAAATATATTATATATATATTAATAGATGAATGGATAAAGAAGATGTGATATATATATAATTTATATATATATAAATATATTATATATTTATATAAATATATATAACTATATATATAATATATAAATATATATAGTTATATATATAGTTATATATAACTATATATATTTATATATAATATATATATAAATATATATAGTTATATATATTTATATAAATATATAATATATTTATATATATATAAATTATATATATATATATATATCACATCTTCTTTATCCATTCATCTATTAATGGACATTTAGGTTGCTTCCATGTCCTGGCTGGAGAAGGCAATGGCACCCCACTCCAGTACTCTTGCCTGGAAAATCCCATGAACAGAGGAGCCTGGTGGGCTGCAGTCCATGGGGTCGCTAGGAGTCAGACACAAATGAGCAACTTCACTTTCACTTTTCATTTTCATGCATTGGAGACGGAAATGGCAACCCACTCCAGTGTTCTTGCCTGGAGAATCCCAGGGACGTGGGAGCCTGGTGGGCTGCTGTCTATGGGGTCGCACAGAGTTGGACACGACTGAAGCGACTTAGCCGCCGCCGCTGCATATCCTGGCTGTTGTAAATAGTGCTGCAGTGAACACTGGGGTTGTGTCTTGTTGAACTATGATTTTCTCAGGTATTTGTCAAGTAGTGGGATTGCTAGGTCATATGGTAGCTTTTAGTTTTTTTTACGAAACTTAATACTGTTCTCCATAGAGGCAGTACCAATTTATAGTCCCACCAATAGTGCAAGGGGGTTCCCTCTTTTCCACACCCTCTCTAGCATTTATTGTTTGTAGATTTTTTGTTTATGGCCATAAAATAATGAAATAAGTTAAGATAGTTTAGGTAAATGTCAACAGAGAATAAATATTATAAAAATATATATTCACTGACATCCAAAGAGAAAAGCACAAACATTAAGCTAGATGGAGATTCTTTTATACAACATTAAGGGATGAAAAGTAACACACATTTACACAGTTTTGTGGGGAAATGTGTTTTGTATAATTCATATTTGACTGCTTTTATTTATTTAATGTATGTAAGCTACAAAGAGATGTTAATATTTGTTGAAGGGTTCAGGTATTATAATGCCTAAATGCCTTCCTTGACAAAACAATTTTACCATGGGTTCTAAATAGCTGGGAGAGAAATAAGAATCAACAATTCAAAAAGAAGGAAGTTGAGGTATTGAAATGTGGTTGATGATCACTGAGACAGGTTAAAATGAAGTTGCTTATCAAGTTGTGATAAATTTGGCCACACAATTGAAGGCCAATTTCAAATTTGTCTTCTTAAAGATAATACTTTAGTATTCAAATGTGTTTCAATTATAATTATCTGATTCTGAAAATAAGTATAACAAAAAATGCATGAATGTTGGTGAATAGCAAGTATTACAATGTAAAAAAGTGAAATTGCTTTTCTTGCATAAAAGGAAATCAGTGTCTATTATTTTGTTCTTAACTTTAATGTTAAAGGATTGTAAGTTGAAGAATATTTTTGAAAACCTTAAATGTAACCATGAGGGATGTCATACAGAAGATGTATATTTTAAAGAGAGAATGATAAAATCAAAGGAAGCTAAGCCATACAGCAAAGAAGAGAAAGCAAATGAAATAACAATGAAGCATAAAATGACAAGCAGAAAGACAGCATCCAAACATAAGAAGCATTTTAAGTCTGACAATAAACACAAATGAGTCTGGCTCCTATACTCAAATATAGACATTCACAGGCAGGTCAGTAAGCAAACGCCCAGCTATTTGTAGCCTACAACTGATAAATAAAAGAAAATGATGAAAAAGGTGCAAAGTTAACCAGAGAAAATGCAACTTAAGTAAAGGTGCTCTGTGCTGTGCTTAGTCGCTCAGCCGTGTCTGACTCTTTGCAACCCCGTGACTAGCCGACCAGGCTCCTCTGTCCATGGGATTCTCCAGACAAGAATACTGGAGTGGGTTGCCTGCTCTCCTGCAGGGCATCTTCCCAACCCAGGGATAGAACCTAGGCCTCCTGCATTGCAGGAAGATTCTGTACCAGCTGAGCTACCTGGGAAGCCCAAGGAAAGGTAGGAAAGGCAGTATTAATATTAGACAAAGTAAAATTGAAGATAAAAAACATAAAGCAGTCCAAGGACAGTTGTTTATAGAAGTTATAATCCTCATGAGGCTAAATGTGGTAGAAAACAGAACAGCAAAATAGACACAGTCCCAACTCAGGAAACAAGAGATAGACACAGAGATACAATAGATTTGGGAGGATTTATTACACTTCTCTAATTTTTGACAGATCTAGGATATACTAAAATAAATAAGAAAATAGATGACTTCAGTAAAAATATAAATTAGGTTACATTTTCCCCAAGTATCCATGGATTATTTCAAAGAAGATATTATTTGAAATATTATGTACTAGAGGATATTAGGTACTAGATCCTAAAGAAAATAAATGTCAAAATATAAACCATTAGCAGACTTCTTGTATGAGTCCCAACACTAGCCTGGTTATTAGGACTGTTACTTAACTAGGAACAACTCAAGGGTTATTAGATCATGACCAACGTGTGACTTTGTCCTTCTGCGAGACCCTGGGATAAATATTTCTGGGATCCCTCAGGAGTTTTTTCTATGTTCTCATATATTTGTTTGGTGGGAATGGAGACCTCAAATGTCTGCTGCCTTAGACAAACAAAAATATAAAAGAAGGTAAACCTATCATGATGTCCATCTGATACGATTCTCTGTAGGAAACCTAAGAGAATCAACAGAAAAACTACTTTATTTCTTTCTAAATGTAGTTGATTATGAATGTGAATAGATTTGTGCTAAGTTGCTTTAGTCATATCCAACTCTTTATGACTTTATGGACTGTAGACCACCAGGCTCCTCTGTCCATGGGATTCTCCAGGCAAGAATACTGGAGTGAATTGCCATGCCCTCCTCCAGGAGATCTTCCCAACCCAGGGATCAAATTCGTGTCTCTTATGCCTCCTGTATTGTCAGGAAGGTTCTTAACCACTAGGGCCACGTGGGAAGCCCAAGTAGATTTAGGTCTTGAGAAAATGATTGATTTAGGCCTTGAGTCAAAACTAAAAGAGATAAAAGGGCAATAATGTTAGGACATTTTAAGAAGATTTAAAGCCTTACATTTCAATATTTGGCAAAACAAACACAATATTGTAAAGTTTAAAAATAAAATAAAATAAAAAAAAACAAAAATAAAACAAAAAACAAACAAAAAAACAGGAAAATGAAAAAAAATTGGAAAACTCAAAAGAGGCATAACGGGTTTTAAAAAATTAGTATCTCATAGAGAAGACAAAGGACTTGAATCTGAATAGATAGAGATTATTTAAAAAGTAACAGTCCAACAGAAAAGTGGGCAAAGGTTCAGTTCAGTTCAATTCAGTCACTCAGTCGTGTTCGACTCTTTGCAACCCTATGAACTGCAGCACGCCAGCCTCCCTGTCCATCACCAACTCCCGGAGTTCACCCAAAACCATGTCCATTGAGTTGGTAATGCCATCCAATTATCTCATCCTCTGTCATCGCCTTCTCCTCCTGCCCTCAATCTTCTCCAGCCTCAGGGTCTTTTCAAATGAATCAGCTCTTTGCATCAGGTAGCCAAAGTACTGGAGTTTCAGCTTCAGCATCATTCCTTCCAATGAACACTCAGGACTGATCTCCTTTAGGATGGACTGCTTGGCTTTCCTTACTGTCCAAGGGGCTCTCAAGAGTCTTCTCCAACACCACAGTTTAAAAGCATCAATTCTTCAGCCCTCAGCTTTCTTTATAGTTCAACTCTCACATGACCACTGGAAAACCATAGCCTTAACTAGATGGACCTTTGTTGGCAAATAATGTCTTTGCTTTTTAATATTGTGTCTAGGTTGGTCATAACTTTCCTTCCAAGGAGTAAGCGTCTTTTAATTTCATGGCTGCAGTCACCATCTACAGTGATTTTGGAGCCCAGAAAAATAGTCAGCCACTGTTTCCACTGGTTCCCCATCTATTTGCCATGAAGTGATGGGACTGGATGCCATGATTTTAGTTTTCTGAATGTTGAGCTTTAAGCCAACTTTTTCACTCTCTTCTTTCACCTTCATCAAGAGGCTTTTTAGCTCTTCTTCATTTTCTGCCATAAGAGTGGTGTCATCTGCATATCTGAGGTTATTGATGTTTCTCCCAGCTATCTTGATTCCAGCTTGTGCTTCATCCAGCCCAGCATTTCTCATGATGTACTCTGCATATAAGTTAAACAAGCAGGGTGACAATATACAGCCTTGACGTACTCCTTTTCCTCTTTGGAACCAGTCTGTTGTTCCATGTTCAGTTCTGACTGTTACTTCCTGACCTGCATATAGGTTTCTCAAGAGGCAGGTCAGGTGGTCTGGTATTCCCATCTCTTTCAGAATTTTCCACAGTTTGTTGTGATCCACACAGTCAAAGGCTTTGGCATAGTCAATAAAGAAGAAATAGATGTTTTTCTGGTACTCTCTTGCTTTTTCAACGATCCATTGGATGTTGGCAATTTGATCTCTGGTTCCTCTGCCTTTTCTAAAACCAGCTTGAACATCTGGAAGTTCATGGTTCACCTACTGCTGAAGCCTGGCTTGGAGAATTTTAAGTACTACTTTACTAGCATGTGCTGCCGCTGCTGCTGCTAAGTCGCTTCAGTAGTGTCTGACTCTGTGTGACCCCAGAGATTGCAGCCCACCAGGCTCCCCTGTCCCTGGGATTCTCCAGGCAAGAACACTGGAGTGGGTTGCCATTTCCTTCTTCAATGCATTAAAGTGAAAAGTGAAAGTGAAGTTTCTCAGTTGTGTCCGACTCCTACCGAGCGCATGGACTGCAGCTTACCAGGCTCCTTTGTCCATGGGATTTTCTAGGCAAGAGTACTGGAATGGGGTGCTGTTGCCTTCTCTGTACTAGCATGTGAGATGAGTGCAATTGTGCGATACTTTGAGCATTCTTTGGCACAGCCTTTCTTTGGGATTGGGCTTCCCTGGTGGCTCAAAGGTTAAAGTGTCTGCCTCCAATGCGGGAGACCAGGGTTCAATCCCTGGGTTGGGAAGATCCCCTGGAGAAGGAAATGGTAACCCACTCCAGTATTCTTGCCTGGAGAATCCCATGGACAGAGAAGCCTGGTAGGCTACAGTCCACGGGGTTGCAAAGAGTTGGACACGACTGAGCAACTTCACCTTCACCTTCTTTGGGATTGGAATGAAAACTGACCTTTTCCAGTCCTGTGGCTACTGCTGAGTTTTCCAAATTTGCTGAGATATTGAGTGCAGCACTTTCAAAGCACCTTTGAGGATTTGGAATAGCTCAACTGGAATTCCATCACCTCCACTAGCTTTGTTTGTAGTGATGCTTCCTAAGGCCCATTTGACTTCACATTCCAAGATGTCTGGCTCTAGGTGAGTGATCACACCTTCGTGATTATCTGGGTCATGAAGATCTTTTTTGTACAGTTCTTCTGTGTATTCTTGCCACCTCATCTAAATATCTTCTGCTTCTGTTAGGTCCATACCATTTCTGTCCTTTATTGAGCCCATCTTTGCATGCAATGTTCCCTTGGTATCTCTAATTTTCTTGAAGAGATCTCTAGTCTTTCCTATTTTATTGTTTTCCTCTATTTCTTTGCATTGATGGCTGAGGAAGGCTTTCTTATCTCTCCTTGCTATTTTTTGGAACTCTGCATTCGAACAGGTATATCTTTCCTTTTCTCCTTTTCTTTTCACTTCCATTCTTTTCACAGCTATTCGTAAGGCCTCCTCAGACAGCCATCTGGTTTTTTGCATTTCTTTTTCTTGGGGATGGTCTTGATTCCTGTCTCCTGTACAATGTCAGGAACCTCTGTCCATAGTTCATCAGGCACTCTGTCTATCAGATCTAGTCCCTTAAATCTATTTCTCACTTCCACTGTATAGTCATAAGGAATTTGATTTAGGTCATACCTGAATGGTCTAGTGGTTTTCTCCACTTTCTTCAATTGAAATCTGAATTTGGCAATAAGGAGTTCATGATCTAAGCCACAGTCAGCTCCCAGTCTTGTTTGTGCTGACTGTATAGAGCTTCTCCATCTTTGGCTGCAAAGAATATAAACAATCTGATTTCAGTATTGACCATCTGGTGGTGTCCTTGTGTAGAGTCTTCTCTTGTGTTGTTGGAAGAGAGTGTTTGCTATGATCAGTGTGTTCTCTTGGCAGAAATCTATTAGCCTTTGCCCTGCTTCTTTCTGTACTCCAAGGCCAAATTTTCCTGTTACTACAGGTGTTTCTTGACTTCCTACTTTTGCATTCCAGTCCCCTATAATGAAAAGGACATCTTTTTTGGGTCTTCATAGAACTGTTCAACTTCAGCATCTTCAGCATTACTGGTCAGGGCACAGACTTCGATTACTGTGATATTGAATGGTTTGCCTTGGAAACAAACAGAAATCATTCTGTCATTTTTGAGATTGCATCCAAGTACTGCATTTCAGACTCTTTTGTTGACTATGATGGCTGCTCCATTTCTTCTAAGGGATTCCTTCCCACAGTAGTAGATACAACGGTCATCTGAGTTAAATTCACCCATTCCAGTCCATCTTAGTTCGCTGATTCCTAGAATGTCAATGTTCACTCTTGCCATCTCCTGTTTGACCACTTCCAATTTGCCTTGATTCATGGACCTAACATTGCAGGTTCCTATGCAATATTTCTCTTCACAGCATCCAACCTTGCTTCTATCACCAGTCCCATCCATAACTGGGTGTTGTTTGTGCTTTGGCTACATCCCTTCATTTTTTCTGGAGTTATTTCTCCACTGATCTCCAGTAGCATATTGGGCACCTACTGACCTGGGGAGTTCATCTTTTTGCCTTTTCATACTGTTCATGGGGTTCTCAAGGCAAGAATACAAGGGGCAAAGGTAAGAACAGATAAATAATCGTTCAGAGAATTAAGAAAAAAATTCTGAAATCATTTGCAAACTTTCTCATGAAAAGTAAAATGTATATTAAAACCATGATGGGATCCCACAAATAACAAGTGTTGGGAAAAAGGTGGAGAAAAGGAAACACTTTTTCACCCCTAGTAGAAGTGTAAAATGATGCAGCCACCATGGAAAGCAATATGGAGTCTCCTCAAAATATTAAATATAGAACTACTACATGGTCCAGAAGTTCCTCTTCTTGGTATTTATAAAAAAAAACAAAAACAAAAAACAAAAAAACAAAAACCTCACACTATTTCATAAATACGTATTCACCATCATGCTATTGCAGCCTGATTTATAATAGCCAAGACATGGAAACAGCCTATTTGTCTATTAACAGATGAACAAACAAAGAAAATATTATATACATAGTGGAACATCATTCAGCCACAGGGAGGGAGGAAATCATGCCATTTGCAACAACATGGATGAAACTGGAGGTTTTAAAGCCTCTTGTCCTTACAGCCAGAAATTTACTTAGATTTTTATTTCTTAGAAATACACATGTGCAAACATATATGCACATAGATATTCATTATAGTATAATTTGGAAGAGCCAAAATAAGCAATACAGAAGAAGGAAGCATTCTAAATGACAGTCAACATTAACAATTTTTGACACAAACATAAGAAAAATTTTATGTAAATAATAAAAATTGTCAAGTTGAGCTTTCTATGTACAGTTACAGGATACTTAAAAAGTGCTAAAAAGCAAAGTCCAAAATAGCATTCATAATACTATATTTAAGGAGATTCATAAGATGTTTATATTATAATATTTCTGGAAGATTATAGAAAAAGTATTTTAAAAATCTGTTATAGTAATTGCCTCTAGGAATGAAACTAATTTCTAGGATGAGATCTTACTTTTCAATGTACACAGTTTTATGCTCTTTGAAAATCTGGCCATTTGCCTGTATTCAGTAAAATCAACTACTTAAAATTATGCAACAAAAAATGAGAGGAGATTCAGGCAAACATATACCATCTCTTAAAATTAATCTTTTCCCCATAAGTAGTTCAACTGAATTCTGGAGGATTCAGATGCTCTTCCAGGTAAAAATAGTTGTTAATGGTTTGTTTTTATTTGTTTTGTTTTGTAAGCAGAGTCAGTTTTCAAAAGAGCTTCTTTCAGGCAACCAAATGCTCATACCTGTAATATACAGAGCAGAGCTTTTCAAACTTTATATGCATATGAATCACTTGGGGTTCTTGTTGAAATTCTTTTTCTGCTTCAGAATGTTTTTTTTTTTTTTGGTCTGAAAACCTGCATTTCTAAGTGGCACTTGGGCCAGGAAAGCATATATAAATCCCTTTTTTTTCCACAGGATGCACTCATTCTACTTTGTTCTTTCTTCACTCTAAAGACTGGGTTATAATCTCAAAGGAGAAAACTTTCTGCTAATAACAATTATTGAATTAGAAGTTTTCTGCCTTGACTTTGGCCTCTACTCTGTCATCTGGCAAAATGGTTTCCAGATAAATTTTTATCTCATTGCCTTGATCAGAGGGGTTGTGCAGTTAACCATTCTTTCTAAGCCCTGATGATAACATGCAAAAAGTCGTCTGTCATTTACATTGCCAAAGACAGGAATGAAGAATGGAGGTCTCTCTATGGAGGAGGGGGGCCAGAAACAATAAGAAAAGTTTGATTGGAATGCAGCCAATAGATTCGGGGAAGGAGAAGACCACCTCCTGCTTCTTGATTGGGTCTAAATGATGGGAGTTTGAAGAGGAGATAAAACAACATGACTTCTAATTGCCCTGATTGATTGGGGGACAGCAACTGAAAGAAGCATCATCTATACACCACAGACTGTCTGCCCCCAACGTTGGGTAGCTTGCCACACACCCAGTTGCTGGCTGGTTATAGTAGATCAATGTGGGGTGAAGTCTAAGATTTTCCTAATAGGTCTTTCCAGCTCTTATGAGAGTCAGAGATGGTGAAATTACATCTGATTCTGTCAGGAGCCAGAGAACCACCTCAGGTAGACCTTTCCCATGTGTATATGTAGGGAAATGAGTGAACACAGCCCAAGAATAGTGAAGCAAAATGCCAGGGTCCAGCCCCAGCAGGATCCAGGGGTACCCTCAGGATGACGGCATAGGCAAAAAGATAGCAAAGCAGAGAGAGAGGCTTGATCTTCCTTGATTAACACAGAAAGCCAGTAAAGCTCCTGTGTTCCAAGGAGTCATCCTAAAAGAAGAACAGAGAGAGAAAAAGAGAGAAAAGGAAAAAAAGAATGACACAGGGAGACCAAGCTTCGGTAAGCAAGGCCCATAACTTTATTTTCAAAAGGAACTTTTATACCTTGACTTGTACATAGAGGGAAATGAAAGATGCAAAGTCATACAGAGTCAGCCCAAACATTACCTCTGTTTTGTCTTTATCAAAACCAGGATTTTTTTCTGCATACCTTTCCCATAAACAATGTTGTGTACATTATCTTCTGGCCTTGGAGGCCTGTGGACATTTTGTGACCCCTTTTTGATAAAGGCTGCTCAACCAGAAAACTTATTTTCCCTTGAAGTGTTTTTTCTTTAGATTTCTAATCTATGTCAACCTCAGAAAGTGCTAAACAGAGTTACATTCTCACGGAGCAAAGGTGCAGTGAGTTACAACAAGGAAAAAACCAATTAGCTCAAAGGTCTGATGTGGTTAATTCCAAGGCTGCTGCTTGTTTTTCTTGCATTCCAACCATGTTAACCAATGCACTCCCAGGTGCACAATGGATAAGGGATACGGGCACTTGGCAGCAAGCATTGGCCCAATAATGAAGCCCTTTACCAGCACTATCTATTCTAATAATTTTTCATCCCTTAATGGAATCTATGCTTATTAGGACTTTTAGAATGTTTTGGCTTCCCGTGCCTTTCAAGGTTGGGGAGTTGTGAACAATCTTGTGTGTTAATTGCAAGAGTATGGATAAACCTGTCAGGCAAGCTAGAATGCCAACAGAGGGGTTAAAATAGAAATATTCCTTTCATGCCCAGGAGACTTACTAACTAAAGCCCTATGTTGACTTTTTCCAGAGAAAGGTGGTCGGGGATAGCCCCCTGTTAATGTCAGAAGAGTTGGTGAAAGGCACAAAATAGTAAGACAGACAGATTCTGGTTTGGGGGTAGGTGCTCGAGCAGATCCAGGGGGTCCCTTGAGGCCTGATCTGCCTTTACCTGTCAGGTTCTCTCCACATGATCTTTGTCATGGGTGGGATCTCCCGTGGTGGCTCCCGGCAGCAAAACCTGCTGCCATTTTTCACCCTCTCATCACTCACCCCATGTATGGACCCTCATAAAAGAATAGGTGAGAAAACAGCAAAATTCTATAAAGCAATTATCCTTCAATTAACAAAAAAATAAATTAAAAAAAAAAAAGAACAGGTCAAAGCTTCTGGGACCTAGATGGCAAAATTTGAGAAATGGAGAGCTGAATGAAATGAAGATGTTTATTTGGAGTTTGTTAGGACTGCAGCCTTTGAGACAGATTTAAAAAGTACTAGAACTGTGTTCCACTAGATTACAAAATGGAAGAGGCTTATCAAGGCAAAAACTGCTGTATTACAGTTAGTTACATGAATTATTTACCAAGATTTATAATTGGAGCTGACAAGAAGTAAAGGAATTTGTTAAGCAGGGATTGGTTGGGGTCAGAAATGGTTGCATAGTTACCAGGGGAGACCTTGAGAACATCAGGTTGCTGTTGGTGGGTATTGTTCTGAGTACAGCTGGTGGTGTCCTTGGGTCTGCTACAGTTCAAGGAAAGCTCATGTTCTCAGTGATGCTGAGATGTGTCTGAGACCAGATTCTCAATGGCCACCCAACTCTATTTTTGTATGCCTGAGTTGTGATTGTGTTAGTCATTCAGTCACGTCTGACTCTTTGGGACCCCATGGACTGTAGCCCTCAGGTTTTTCTGTCTATGGAATTCTCCAGGCAAGAGCACTGGAGTGGGTTTTCATTCCCTTCTCCAGGGGATCTTCCTGACCCAGGGATCAAACCAGGGTTTCCTTCATTGAAGGTGGATTCTTTACCATTTTTTACCATTCTTTCCTGCATTGAAGGTGGATTCTTTAAACAGGAGAATAAGATGGTAAAGAATCCACCTTCCACACCAGGGAAGACTTGAATTGTGATTCAGTTCAGTTCAATTCAGCTGCTCAGAAGTGTCTGGCTCTCTGCGACCCCATGGACTGCAGCACGCCAGGCCTCCCTGTCCATCACCAACTCCCAGAGTTTACTCAAACCCATGTCCATTGAGTCGGTGATGCCATCTAAGCATCTCAACTCCATTATAATTTCAATTTGTCATCAAAGGTTGCCACAGTTCCATATCCAAAAATGTATATATTTTGGCTACTAGGCTTTAAAAATTTGGAGTTAAAGGTACAAAATTAAAATTAATGCTACAGTGCACATGACAATTTGGGTACAAAGATGGTGATTATGGCAATTTTTATTATTTATTTTTGAGTTTGGAAAATATATTTTTATAGCAAACAGGAGAATAAGATACACATTGATATGTTATGATATACATATTATCTCATCTGTATAGAAAATTAACTATGTATGGGAATCCATAGAAAAGAAAGGCTGTGGTATATACAAGCATTCATAATGTTTATCTCTTAATGTGATGAATATGAATACTTTTTTGCTTTCTTTTTTTAAATTTTATGTTTGGAGTATAATGTTTAATTTTAGTTTGCGTATAATTGCTTTAAAATGTCTTGTTAGTTTCTACTGTACAACAACATGAGTTAGCCATAAGTATACACATGTCCCCTCCCTCCAAAGCCTCTTCCCACCCTCTGTTTAGGTCATCACAGAGCACCAAGCTGAGCTCCCTTTTCCAAATAGCAGCTTCACCCAGGTTTTCTATTTTGCAGGTGATAGTGCATGTAGGTCAACGCCACTCTCTCCATTGGTCCCACCATCTCCACGCCCTGAGCCCACAAGTCCATTCTCTGTCTGTGCTTCCATCCCTGCCCTACAGATAGGTTCACCAGTACCATTCTTCTAGATTCCACACACAGGCACTGAACGTGTTAGTCACTTAGTCGTGTCCGACTCTCTGCGTCCCTGTAGCCCACCAGGCTCCTTCATCCACAGAATTCTCCAAGCAAGAATATTGGGGTGGATAGTCATTCCCTTCTCCAGGGGGTCTTCCCAATCCAGGGATCAAATCTGGCTCTCTTATATTGCAGACAGATTCTTTACTGCCTGAACCACCACGGAATTCCACATATATGCAATAATAAACACTATTTGTTTTTTTCTTTCTGACTTACTTCACTCTGTATGACAGACTCTAGGTCCATCCACATCACTACAAATACTCCAAGTTTGTTCTTTTTTATGGCTGAGTACCCTTCCATTGTATACATGTACCACATCTTCTTTGTCTATTTATCCACTGATGGATATTTAGGCTGCTTCAGTGTCCTTGGCAACAACATAAATGGACAATGATAGGAGCATTGTCTAAAATAATTATGGTAATCAGACAATGGAGTACTAGAAAGTCATTAAAAATTTTGGTTTTAAGAAATAGATAACAGATGTTTTAAAAGCAATGAGCTCATAAGGCATTTTAATTATTTATTTCCTATATGTAAAATGGCAATGTACTCCTTTTCTAATCAGAGAAGATGGATAAACTATAAAGGATAATGCTAGAGCTGAAGGACCAGATGAGAAGATAATTATTGTAGAGAGCAAGTAAACGGCTTCACTTTAGGTACAGGTCAGATCAAATCTGCCTCCGAAGGCCTATCAGGGCCACAATTGTAGCTGTCTGTATCTCCGTGCAAATACAGATACTGGAACATTGAGTGTCAATTCCTGCCATAAGCTTTAAAAAATAATGCATTCCACAAGACAATAGCCACTTCAATTAATGGTGTGCTCAGCACTAGTTTTGGAAAGGGGAGGATAATTTTGCTCTGGGAGGAAAGCCAGTGAACCCAATGCAACTTCATCTGTGTTTCACTGTGTTTAGGATGGTTCATTCTGCCCCCAATATTCCAGGGGCTCTTTGATATTTGTGAACTTTAAGTCTCTTTCTCCAAGCTGTTTGCCTTTTAGGACCTGGCAATGTCAGGCTCTCTTGTTCTTTCTGAAAGCTTTAGGAATTTGCTGCTCTTGCAGTTTTCTCTGAATCAGAAAGATCATTCCTTCCCTTGCTGAGAAGGCACTGCAGTGGCAACAAGTTGGTAAGTTGAAAAGAGTTAGAGCATATGTATCAAGCCTACTCTCCCAATTCCTCTCACCCTCTGCTTTCCGCTGTGTCCACAGTCTGCTCTCTAAGTCTGCATCTCATTCCTGCCCTGCAAACAGGCTCATCTGTACCATATTTCTGGATTCCATACATATGCATTAATATACAATATTTGTTTTTCTCTTTCTGACTTACTTCACTCTGTATGGTAGACTCTAGGCTCATCTGCATCACTACAAATGATCCAATTCCATTCCTTTTTTATGGCTGAGTAATATTCCACATATTTACAACCATATATAAAATAGAGAGTTGGCAGGAAGCTGCTGTCCAGCACAGGGAGCTCAGCTTGGCACTCTGTGATGCCCTAGAGGGGTGGAACGTGAGGGTGAGAGAGAGGTTCAGTTATGAATTATGCTCCCCAAAGGGTATATTGATCCCTAACCCCTGGTTCTGTACATGTGACCTTATTGGAAATAGGGTTTTGCAGATGTAATTAAGTTAAGACGAGGTCATCAAACTGGGCCCTTAATCCAATATGACTGGTGTCCTTAGAAGAAGACAGACATGTGAAGACAGACTCCCACAGAAAACACTGTGAGAAGACAGAGCAGAGACTGAGATGATACAACTGCAGACCAAGGATTGACACTAGGGCTGGGGCCAGGAAGCAGCAGGGAAGCACCTCCCCTGCAGGAATCAGAGGGTACGTGGCCAGCCCTGCTGACACTTGGCTTTTGGACTTCTAGTCACCAGAACTGCGAGATAAGAAATTTCTGTTGTTTTAAGCCACCCAGCTATGGTACTCTGTTATTGTAGCCCTGAAAATTAAACAGAGTTCATGAAATGTGCTGATACTATGATACAGTAGTGACCATTTATTGTCTGCTGCATTTTGTTTCTTTTATATTTTACTTCTAATATTTACTATCACTTTTATTCATAAATGAGTAAGTGGTAACTCAGTCTAAGATAATTTTCCAGGTAGCCCAGGTAACATGCTTAGAGATTTCAACCTGATAACACCAAATACTGGAGAAAGAGCAAAACTATACGAATGAGGAAGTGTCTACAGTTCTGTCCATGAATTCTCTGTATAACTTCATTTCTCTATAATTATGAGTAATACCATAGAACATTTGCTTTTGGGGGGCAAGTTAGAGTTTCTGCTGCCGTTAAATGTCATTCACCCGTAAAACTTACATCATCTTTTTGGTCTCAAACTTGCCAAGTACCCTGATGGAAAAATACCCTGAAATTTCCTAATCATTAAATTACAACTTGCTAAGAGTTTTAAGACCTTAATGGAGAAAAGGGGACATAAAATCATGAGTATAACCTCAACTTCTTTGCCAAATACAGTCACTCATCTGGTTATGTGAAAGACTAGATTAGGTAGGTGAGTTCTTGGAATAAAACCAGTAGGATCATGGGCTGATAATGTTTGTGCTCATAAATTCAAGAAATATTAATATTTTTGGCAGCATTACTGTGTGTCATGAACACACCCAGTCTAGGCTCTCATGCAGCTTCCATTCTTTTGTGCAGAAGGGAAGATGGACCACAAAGAAATACATTTACATGACTGAACAATTGTGATAATGTGATGAAGAAATGTGCAGCAGGAAAGAGGGATTTAGAGTAATGGAGTGAGGCAGAGGCTTCAATTTGATGTGGGTAATAAAAGAAAAGCTATCCGACTCAGGGATTTGGGGGTTTTAAGGTATGTCACCTTATAATACCATCTATTAGAAAAAATAAATTACTATAACTCATTTAAAAAAAAAGCACTATGGGGATACTGCTGAATGCTCCAGTTCTACGAATGTACAGATCTTTTCCTTGATAAACCTAATATTCAATTCTAAAATAACATCAATTCTCTACCATTACAAATATAAAATGCAACTTTCACATTTAGTATATTATAATTTCTATGTTTAAAGTAAATACTGTAACTCTGGGCTGTGTGATTTAATCACCTTCACCTAGAAACACATACACACATCACCAACAGTCACTCTAGTCCAAATGTGGGGCTTTGCTTAAACATCTGAGTTGCTCAGGCAACATGTTGAGAGGGTAATAGGCAGGAAGGCCAAGGGTCTCCAAAGGAGGAAATAGGCTGCAAGTGTCAGATGTTTTTTTTTTTTTTTAAATCTCTCCCTTAGGCAGCAGGAGGAAACAAACTCTCCATGGAAATGTTTTTCTTAAGCTATGTTAATGAATCTTTGTACTGGCTTTTGAATTTGCCTTTCTTCAAACTGGTTCCACCTAAGACTAACTTTTGGCTGATAAATAGCTCAACAAACCAGTATTCATACCAATGGCTTCATGGCTGGGGGATAACACACCTCATGGCATCCTATCTCAAACATGCACATGGCGGGAGTGGGGCCTGGGGAAACGCCCTCAGCCTTGATGTGCCTCTCTTATCTGATTCCCAGCTTTCTGACTGACACAAAACAGCTTGGTAAAACTAGCAAGGGGGGCATTCTCTGTCCCCTTCTGATGTCTGTGTCAGAAGCTTTCTCTGTCTGTTTTCATTTTAATAAAACTCTGCTACACAAAAGCTCTTGAGTGATCAAGCCTGGCCCCTGGTCACTAAGCTAAATCTTCTTCTTCAGAGATCAAGAATCCAGCATCATTCACTGCAAGCTATCAAGTTATGAAAAATATTACATCTGCCACATCCAAATGCTACTGCAGTGTCAGACATGATGGCTCAAATTCTGATTCTATTGATTACCACAGAAATGACCTTTTTACTCAGCCACAAAAAAAGAATGAAATCATGTCATCTGGCAACCTGGATGGACTTGGAGATGATCATACTAAGTATAGTAAGTCAGAGAGAAAAAGACAAATATCGTATGACATCAATTGTCCGTGGAATCTAAAATGTGACACGAACGTATCTATGAAACAGAAATAGATGCAGACATAGAGAATGAACTTTTGGTTGCCAAGGGGAAGAGGAGTGGAGGGATGGATTGGGAGTTTGAGATTAGCAGATGCAAACTAGGACATATAGGATGGATAAACAACAATCCCTTCTTTATGACACAGGGAGCTATATTCAGTATCCTGTGATAAACCATAATGGAGAGGAATATGACAAAAAATATATATGCATAATTGAATCACTTTGGTGAACAGCAGAAATGTAACACAAATTGTAAATCAACTATACTTCAATAAAACAAGCTATATTTCAATAACTATAATCAACTATACTTAAATGGTTTTTCCAGTAGTCATGTATGGATGTGAGAGTTGGACTGTAAAGAAAGCTGAGCAACAAAGAATTGATGCTTTTGAACTGTGGTGTTGGAGAAGACTCTTCAGAGTCCCTTGGACTGCTAGGAGATCCAACCAGTCCATCCTAAAGGAAATCAGTCCTGAATATTCATTGGAAGGACTAATGCTGAAGCTGAAGCTCCAATACTTTGGCCACTTGATGCAAAGAACTGACTCACTGGAAAATACCTTGTTGCTGGGAAAGATTGAAGGCAGGAAGAGAAGGGGATGACAGAGGATGAGATGCTTGCATGGCATCGCCAACTAAATGGACTTGAGTTTGAGCAAGTTCCAGGAGTTGGTGATGGAAAAGGGAAGCCTTGCATATTACGGTCCACAGGGTCCCAAAGAGTTGGACACTACTCTACTGAGCAACTGAACTGAATTGAACTGATCCTTCAATAAAATAAAGAAAAAGAACTGATTCTTTTATTTTCAGCACTCCTTGCCTTCAGGGAAATAATAATAGTAGCCATACCAAGGGGGAGAGCAGGAGTCTTAGACAGTCCTGGAAGCCAGACCATGTGCAGGTAGGCGAAGTCTTGACTTCCACAAGGATGTCTAAGATGCATCCTTCTGCTCTCAATAAGGGATTCCCAGGTAGCACTAGTGGGAAGAATCCACCTGTCAATGCAGGAGAAATAAGAGACATGGGTTTGATCCCTGGATTGGGAAGATCCCCTGGAGGAAGGCATGGCAATCCACTCCAGGATTCTTGCCAGGAGAATCCCATGGACAAAGAGGCCTGGCAGACTACAGTCCATAGTATCTCAAAGAGTTGGACAAGACTGAAGCAACTTAGTATGCATGCTGTCTGTAACAGTTACACAACTTCCCACATTTAGTGTCACTTTTAGTTTAGGCTTGAATTTCTAGAAGTGTAGGCAGTGGCCTTTGAGATGTTGACAGTTTCACCTTCAAAGAACTACAAAAACAGGAACAACAACAAAACTCCAACAGACCTAGAATCAACTAAGTTAGGAAAAATCCAGATTACTTAGAGTTAATATTTTCTCAGCCAAATTATCTCAGAGCATTTAACAAGTTAGTGCTTACTGTGGTGCCCTGAAATGAAAGGCAGTATGCAGCATTTCCAAAGATTAGGTGGATGTGCTTCTCAGGAAAGAAAACTTCCTTGGAATGCATTTCTATAAAACCTTTGGGTAATGTTTTATAGAAAGGGGTGATAATGAAATTATTTCCTGGCTGAAGGAAGACTCAGCATGTAATGTCTATTCTTCAGTTCAGTTCAGTTCATTTGCTCAGTTGTATCTGACTCTTTGTGACCCCATGAATTGCAGCACGCCAGGCCTCCCTGTCCATCATCTACTCCTGGAGTTCACTCAAACTCACATCCAGTGAGCCAGTCCTGCCACTTTTACTTGTGGTTTAATAACTAGAGTGGCATCTGCCCAACAGTCAGCTTTAGCCAAGTTCTGTCCTCAAGAGATGGGATGCAGGAGAGGAAAACTTTAGAGCCTCAGAGCTTAGTTAAGAAATGAAAGATTAAGAGGCATCATACAGTGAGTGGGAAGTTTGGAATGCACAATTCTAGGTGAGCTGGGGAGATGGCAGCACTGGGAATTTGAAGAAGGTGTTTTAAGATTACTTAAGATTGAGGCTACCAATGCAGCTTTAGTTTCTTAAACTTGTGTGTGTGTGTGTGTGTGTGTGTGTGTGTGTGTGTGAGAGAGAGAGAGAGAGAGAGTGGGCGGGTGTATGTTAACTGCTCAGTCATGTCTGACTCCTTGCAACCCCATGGACTGTAGCCTGCAAGGTTCCTGTGTCCATAGAATTCTCTAGGTAAGAGTACTGGAGTGGGTTGCCATCCCCTTTTGCAGGGGATCTTCCCAACCTGGGTCTCCTGCATTGCAGGTGGATTCTTTACTGTCTGAACCACCAGTGAACTTACTTTTAGCCAAATCCATGTCTCAGATTAACGTAGGATACATATTCCCCTTCTTGTTTAGTCTATCTGCTGCAGGAGTGGAGTCTGTCATGGTCTGGGAGTGGGTTGGAAAATAATTTCCAGACATGAGACAGAATGAGAGGGAAATAAAGTTTATTAGAGTGGGAGGTGCTGTTAGTACAGTGGGCCAACTCAAGGGAGAACCAACGTTGAACAGGGGTCCTTAGTCACTTTTATAGTCAGAGTACAAGGAGTGGGATGGGGTCTCAAGGGTCATTTGTTGATTGGATGAGGCATGTATACTGGGTGGGGGGGGGTGGGGAGAGTAAGGAAAATACCTTCTCCCTGTGGGGTAGGAGGGGAGACAGGTTATACAGGTCAGGAGGAACCAAAATCCATTAATAGTTACAACATGGGGGAGGGAAAGACCATAAGGGTCTGGTTTTTCTATTCCCGCATTCCAAGACCCTCCTTAGTTTTATCTGCTCTTTAGCCCTTGGGTCACCACAGAGTCCACGGGTGATGTGTTCCCACCCAATCCACACTGCACAAGGTACTTTAGCTCTGATTCATATTCTGATTGAGTCACAATTCAATATTGTTTATTTGTGAATTAACTAGCTTTTAGAGGAAATATGTTGCTTTTCCTACTCATCATCCTTTACTCCTCTTTGATAAAACAAAACCCCAGGGTTAGTCTAGAGAAACACTTCCCTCAGTGTCAATCCACATGATGTAGGGCAGGCTATAATTTGGATTTTCCCAAAAGTAGTACATGAGGCAAAGACTGGGGAGATGGTTCCAGGAGCAGGGTGAAAAGCAAGGAGCCAGAGACAGAAAAAGAGGAAAATTCCATAGTCTAGCATATTGCTGGTTTCCACAAAGGCAACGGGGACAAAACACCATGGCAAGCTTCTAAAAAAATGTTATAGAATACATGTAATAACTGTCTGGAAACTGGAGGTGGGGCTGCTGTCCGTGAGCTCTGTCCCCCATTGATTGGGGAATGCAAGTGCATCAATGCCTATGCATGTCTAGACTGTAATTAAGTTCAAACTGGGAGAGTCTCTGTGGCTTCAGAAAAACCCCTGGTGCAGAAACACAGATATGGCGGGTACCTGAAAACTTAAACCCAGGGTAGGTCCAAATTAACCCAAACTAATTGCATATCACGTCCCTAGAGTTACAGCGAAAACGAGGTGAGGGCATGACTCAATTAGAACCAATAATAGTGAGAACATTTTTTAACAGTTGGTGAAAGAAAAAAAAAAAGTCTCTTTTCTCCAGTGGAATTGGAAACAAGCAAATGTAGGTCGAGAGCACCAGGATCCATTTGCAACCATGAATGTTGCAAACCATGATGTCTACAGAGGAAATGGATTCTGGCGAGAAAGAGAAAAACTAGATCCTCAGGATATTACTTGAACAGATGGAGTTGGTAGTGTCTAAGACAGACTGCCTGGATTTTTAATTTCTTTGAGTCAATGCAGTTTCTATTCTAAGCCAGTTTGAGTTGGGTTTCCAATAGAAAGACCCTGGAGTTGATGTCAATCATTGAGGGGTATCAGACCACCGACATCAGTCAGCTTAGAGCTTGTGAGAAATGAAGAATCCCAGGCTCCTTCTGAGCTTTTGCTGATTCAGAGTCTCTGAAAGTGAGGCTTGGAGCCTGCTAACCTTCCAGGTGATTCTTTTGCATGCTAAACTTCCCAAACTACTGCCTTCAAGGATACATTAGGTTAATCTCCCAGAAACTGCATCTAAAAACACAAAGCACAACAACTAAGGCAACTCTAATTGTGATTTGATATTTGGAGCAAGCTACTTTCAAAGTATATGAAATACACCCAGAGTCTAGAGCAATCACAATAACTTTAAGAATTCCAGGGTGACCTAGAAGGGCACTGCAGAAGGAACTGCCATATATTTTTCACTTTTTCTTATTAAAATTTTAGATTTATCTGCACAGCTCTGCTTCATTAGAAGACTTGAAGGGTGAAAAATGAAGTCAAGAGCTTTAGATTTATTTCTTCAGTTTTTACTTATTCTGACCCAAAGCAGACACCAGAGCAATTACAATGGATTTTTTTTTTTCCTTTTCCTCATGGCAAGAGTGTCTGATGAAAATTTTATTTATATTCTTTTAGTCCCTTAGGTTTGGTAATGCTACTAAATATGGTCACCATTCAGATCTTGAATGGTAAAAAAGTAACTATTTTCTATGATTGGATTCCATGAAAATAACCACTCTGGTGAATGATTGGAGAGAAATAAACCCTGAATTTGATAATATTCTCCTCTCATGTTACATAAGAAAACAAAACTTGTTTTATTAGCTAAGCTCATGACTGCTGTCAAATCTCTTAAATTTCATAAAATTTGGGGAAAGAGTAATGTCCATTAAAGGAATAAAATATGAACTTTTAAGAAGAAACACAGATTCATTACTCCCTTTAACGAATTGCTTACAAGCAGAAGAAGTCCCAGTAGGATCTTTTTTAATGCTTAGTTAAGATTCGCAGAATTCATCCATATGGAAATTACTCAGTGTTTCCATACGGATGAATTCTGCAAATTCCATGGACAGAGGAACCTGGTGGGCTACAGTCCATAGGGGTCGCAAAGAGTCAGACACAACCAGAGCAACTTAGTATGCACACACTCAAAGTACAAGACAGTAGTTGATATTCTGACATTGTTTAAATAAAATTTCTTTCAAACATAACATAATTTGCAAGCAAAATTCCTTCATCATAGAGTCAGAAAGTTTCCAATTTCCAAAGCAATTGTGTTTCTGGGATTTTTAAAACCAGTTATTTACAATCTCAGCATATCCTTTCCAGAGATACTATATCACAAAATATGATTAGTTCTCAGTTTGTATAGAAGGATGTTAGCTCACAAAATCCTGTTTCTTCTTATGTGGACACAGCTAAACTACATTTCCCAAACTCCCTTGCAGCTGAGTGAGGTCATGTGATCTGAACAAGGGGCCAGGGTTAAAGTGATAGGAGTTGGTCCTCTTAAAAATATTTACCAAATGATCCAGATCCTCCACTGTGTCTTTTCCGGTCTGCTGATAAGAGCCAGTGGGGGACTCCAAGGCAGGAATCTGAATACCATATCCTATTTTTGTAATAAGGTTTTATTGCAGCACAGCTACTCTATTTATTCATGCAGTGTTTATGGAAGTTTTGTCCTACAATGGCAGTAGTTAACACAGAGACTGAACACAGAGACTCAGGAAGCTGAAAATAATTTGTATGCGGCCCTTTACCATAAAATGTTTGTCAATTGCCAAACATGTGGAAACAACCAAGACACCGTTCAGGAAATGAATGATTAAATAAACCTGGATACCTAGAGATCATCATACTAAGTGACGTAAATCTGACAAAGACAAATGTTATATGGTATCATTTATATGTGGAATCTAAAAAATGATACAAAATAATTTACTCACAAAACAGAAACAGACTCACAGACTTAAAAAAACAAACTTAAGGATATCAGAAGGGAAAGGTAGTGGAGAAGGGTAAATTAGGAGTTTGGGATGGCATATACACACTACTCTGCATGAAATAACCAACAAGGACCTACTGTATAGCACAGGGAACTCTACTCAATATTCTGTAACAACCTATAGGGAAAAAAATATGAAAAAGAGTAATATATGTATTTGTATAACTAAGTCACTTTACTGTATACCTGTGAAACTAACACAACATTATAAATACACTATACTCCAACATAAAATTTTAAAAAACTGTGTAATATCCAGACAATGGCATATTATTTACAGCTAAAAAGAAACAAGCTATCAAACCATGAAAAGACATGGAGAAAACTTTAATGCAGGTTGCTAAGTGATAGAAGTCAATCTGAAAATGTTGTGAACTACACAATTGCATCTGTATAACATTCTGAAAAAAGAAAACTATGACAACAATAAAAAGATCTTATTTGAAAAACAGAAATAGAAACACAAACACAGAGAAAAACTATGGACAGCAAGGGGGGAAGGAGGGGATGAACTGGAAGATCGGGACTGACATATATATATATACACACATACTGTTGATATTACATATAAAATACATAAGTAATGAGAACATACTGTATAGCTCAGTGAACTCTACTCAGTCCTCTGTGGTGACCTAAATGTGATGGAAATCCAAAAAAGAGGGGGTATATGTATATACATAGATGATTCACTTTGCTGCACAGCAGAAACCAACACAACATTGTAAAGCGATTGTACTCTAATAGAAATTAATTTTAAAAAGATAAAAAAAAAAGATCAATGGTGGCCAGAGGTTATGGAGAAGGGAAAGATGAATAGGTGAGGCATGAGAATTTTTAGAGCAGTGAAAACTGTGACACCATGAAGGTGGATACACATCAGCAAACGTTCATCCATACCCACAGAATGTACAGCATCAACTCTAATGTAAACAGTGGATTCTGGGTGATTATGATTTGCTGACGCAAGTTCATGGCTTGTAAGAACGTACTCCTCTGGTGGGGGATGTTAACAGTGGAAGAGATGGTGCAGGGGTGTGGATGGGGGAATGCGGGAAATCTCTATACCTTCTGCTCAGTTTTTCTGTGACTCTAAGATTGTTTCATAAAGTAAAGCCAATCGGTCATTTTACAACTGGTGTCTAAGGAATTGTGTAATGAATAGATGGAAGGAAGCTGGGTTTCTGAATGACCCTGTGAACACATCCCCCTGTCCCTCCACTGACGTGTTTGTCACCCAAGCAAGAAATCAATTTTTATTTTGTGAAATAGCAAGGTATGAGGGGATAAGACCAGTTAGAGATGCTGGTCTTTGCCTCAGCACTTGGGCTATCCAAACTAATGAATCAGGATATCCTACCAAAAAAATTTACTCTTTAGCGCTGTTAATATAGTAAAGCTGATCCCTACATCATTTGCAGCTCTTCACAACCTGTGAGTGATGCAGAGCCCCATTGAGCTGAACTAAAGTGGAGAGTGTGGAGTGGATGATGACCCTGGAACCCTGGCTGGTACCGCAGAGGCTGGCTCTAAAGGAGGTGACGTCACGACTGAAGGAAATGATGGGAGATGGGAGCAGGTACAGGGGGACGTCGGGTTATTTGTGTGCAGGGGTTGTTCTCCAACTGCGTTCCTGTGTTGGCGTGTGTCCACATTGAAAAAGGAAATCTTTATAGACAGAGTCCTGGTTACAAATACTAAAGCCACAGATCCTCGTTAAATATTTCTTTTGTATGGTTGGAAACGATTTCAGCAGTAGTTTTGAGTCCAGGAAAACTGGACAATGAAATGGAGTGTTTCTCCATTTCATAAAATGGAGAAATATGTTATTTTCCTGTCCTCTGTAAAAAGAGTCCATTTTTTCCCCAAGTCTTTATTTTTCAATTCCCGTGGATTCAACTTGCCCCAAGAACTCTGAAGTGCTTAGATTTTACTTTATGATCTTTCCTGCAACACACATTTGCTACATCTTTCTTGTATTTCACTGGTATTATAACTCCTTTAGAATGAATCCTAGCATCTTCAATGCTACACTCTGAGATTTGGGAAGCAGGCTAGCGGTTTTCTCTACATTAATAGGCAGAAAGTTCTGTCCTCAGGGTAGCTTTCTGACTGCTGACTCTAACAACCAGTGTCACTTACACAATAAGAAGTTTTATGTGAATTTTTTTATTGTCTCCCTCCTGGAAAATTATAGTCGTTGCCATAGAAATGTGAGGCCACAGGCTGAGTGCATCTGCTTCCCCTTTACATGGTCACCCTGTTTGGTGCCCCAACAGGGAGGTACATTTCTCAAATTGTCTTGATAAATCAAATCTCGATAACAGGACCATTTTACAGACATATTGGTGGGATTCTGAGCCCTTTTGAGTAAACTGACCTCTCTCTATTGTTTGTCATTTACACTTGCAGGGGATTTCCTTCTTTTCTTGTGTCTTAGGTCAAGTCCCCCAGAGGCTGATCCTGAGTAAAAATTTCAATGTGAATAGTTTATCTTAGATTGATCCCAGAAAACATTGGTAGGATTATGGGAAAAGGAGACAGAAAAAGAAAAACAAAAACAAAAAACAAAAAACAGCCAAAAGAGGGTGCATTATAAAACCAGTCACTACAGTAGGCTCCATCCCTATAGAGAATTCTAGAAGCCCAGGGTAGATGTTAGTCAGGTCTGACTCTTTGCAATCCCATGGACTATGGCCAGTGAGACTCCTCTGTCCATGGAATTCTCCAGACAAGAATACTGAAGTGGGTTGCCATTCCCTTCTCCAGGGGATCTTCCCAACCCAGGGATGGAATCCAGGTCTCCTGCACTGCCGGCAGATTCTTTGCCATCTGAGTCACCTGGGAAGCCCGAAATTATCCCACTCAAAGGTCAAGGCGCCAGTTCCCACCAGCGATAGGTGGAACATTCCTTTTTGGTGGTGTCAGGTCCTTAGACCTTCCAGTTTGCTTCAGGGGTGGGCAAAGTGGGCTTTCTAGTCTAGAGAAAATGCTTAGGCAAAAAAAAAAAAGCAGACTAAAAAAAAAAAAAGAAATGCTGATGGTGGGCTTTGAAACATGAGCAACTGTGTACCAGCCAGGTCAGGGCACAGGAAGTGGGAAGGCACGGATTGCATCTGCCACCTCTGGAGGAGAAACCAGCATCCCCTCAGGGCTTTCCTCAGCTCTGAATTCACCAGCAGTGCCTTAGACAAAACCTCCCACCTGGCAAAGGGCTTTGGAGGTCAGTCTCCTCCTGTGTTTCTCCCTCTCTCAGCAATGGCTTTGTGACTGAATGGGGTCTATTGGCACCCAAATAGAGTAACGTCAGGGGAACTGGAAAGGACACTTATCTTCCAGGGTCCTTTCTTCTCAGGACCATGAGACTTGAAATTCCACAGCTTATCAGTTAAATCACAAAGAAGCTAGAGGCCTAGAAAGTAAATCAAGAGCCCAACTTTCTCTCTTCTGTTGTGTGAGTAAGTCCCCTGAGACTCATTTTTTGAGAGGGTTGACGTGAGAGGGGTCGTAAATGAAAGGCGGGACTCTGCATTATGAGAGCCTGTGCATTGTCTATTAGTGTAAATGTGAGTGGCCTGTGTGTTGAATGTGTATGTGTGTTGAGTGCTCGTGTGTGGCGTGTGTGAAAGTATTTACCTGGAGATTCTAGCCTTTAAAGTGGTACCTGCATGTGTGGGTTTCACTGAGGGAGGCAAATATTTGGGTTCCAGGAATGCCTCTACCTTTTTGCTAAGTACCTGGGCACTGTGACCCCAAATCCCTTAAAACTGTCTTTCTTTCTTTCCTTTTTGACTACACTGTGTGGAGACGTGGGATCTTAGTTCCCCGACAAGGGATTGAACCTGGGTCCCTTTCACTAGAAGTGTGGAATCTTAGTCACTGGACTGCCAGAGAAGTCCCCAAACTTTCTGTCTTTCTTTCCTTTTTTGACTATGCTGTGTGGCACGTGGGATCTTAGTTCCCCGACAAGGAATCAAACCAGGGTCCCTTTCCCTGGAAGCATGGAATCTTAGCCATTCGACTGCCAGAGAAGTCTCCACACTGTCTTTCTTTGTAGCTTTCTCAAACCCACCTGCTCAAGGGCTGTGGGATTTCTACTGTTTTCAGATTATTTTCCATGGTACATGGTGCTGGCCAGGTGGTGAGGGGGGCTCTGAAATGCTCTTCTATTCTCAGATAACTCTGCAATGAATCACACATCTCTAGAGACCAGCAGAAAAGGCTCAGGCCCTGAGTCTGAATACTCTAGGCACCATCAGTGCTGCCTAATTTAAGTGAAGACCATGTCAAATGAGCTACCTAAGCTAGAAGTCCTTCCTTGAAACTTGGAGAAAGAAAAGAGAGCGTGCAGGAAGAGGCAGAGAGAATCTGGAAAGTGTCTGTTTCCCAGCAATGTGGCACACCTTGTCTCCAGTTTCCTGACATCTGGGAAGCATGGCCATCCTGCCACTACATCTAATGGAATGCGCCATGATCATCTCAAGCCCACAGACTGCTGGGGCCACTGATCCCGTGGTTCTCTACCCTCACTATGCATTTGCATCCCCTGGAGGGTGTTGAGCATGCCCATGCCTTGGTCTACCCCAGAGATGTTTAAGTAATTAGTTTGGCAGCATCCTAGACCAGGGAACTTTTAAATCTCTGCAGGCAGTTCTACTGAATAGCCCGAGTGGAGAGCCCTCTGCTTTGCACTAAATGAAGTCAAATTCAGAGAGTGGATCCCAGAGAACATCTTGGCTATTGTTGAACATCTAACTGTCATCATAAAATTGGCAGCTCCAAAACTACACTCCTGATTTATCCCCAAGTGCCCCAATGTGCTCCTCCCACAGTCTGCCAATTCCTCAGGGCAGATAGCTTGAAATCATCCTTGACTTTTCTCTCTGATATCATATATCCCACCTGCCAGAAAATATCAAAAGCTCTGCCTTCCAAATGCATCTGGAAAGTGATGCTTTCTCATCATCTAGACCTTTGTTGTCTGGTTCAACTTAATGTTGTTGGCTCACCTGCTTTATTGCAAAAGCCTCCCAGTTCACTTTCTGGCATTTGTTTTCCCATATTCCCTTCAGCCACATCTCACAAAGACCCAGGGGAGCCTAATGAATCATAAAATATCAGGTCCCTCCTCTGCTCAAAGCCTTCCAATAGTTTCTCATCCTGTCACAAAAGCTTGAATCTTACTCATTCCTGTATGCTCCTCCTCCAGCTCCTACATGGAAGGAATCCCTTGGTCAGGAAAGTGTGAGAGCTTCAGGATACAAGGAATTAAATAGGGATTATAGGGCTTATCTAAACCTAGAGTATTCTATGTATCATTATGAAGCTTCCAAGAAGATATCGTAGGTAGCATTTTTCAAACTTGGCCAAGAAAACCTTTTTGGAAAAGAATAACACTGTACCTATTTTCCATTGACAATAATATTTACCAGCTCTGCCTGCTTGTGGGAAAGGAAATTGGGCAAACTTGACCAACTCCATCACCTTGGCAAAAGTGAAAAAAGCCTTGAAAAAAGTGGCCAAATTCCTTACCTTCATAGCCAGATCAGGGATATGGGCTGAACAGCTGGGTTGTGTTTTTCTTTTTTCTAGTTTCTGAATTTGGTAATAAAAAACACAGCCAGTGGATTAATTGATGTTTATTAATTTAAAAAGAGAGTATCAGCATGTTTTTAAGTATGGTGGTTAATATGGAGGGTTGAGTAGTCAAGATGAAACAATGACACCCTATGTATCTAAATTGGTATACACAGTTGTTGTTGTTGTTTTTAATCTGAAAGGACATATGTATTTTTAAACAGTTAATAAATGCATTTCACTTTTTAGCTGGACTCAAGAAATAGTATTTGAACACAGTAAAAGCCTTTAAAGAGGTAGCACTTAAGTAAATTGATATCAATCAAAAGTGTTAACCATGCTGAGCTGACATACACTTCATTCAGGGGGCAGAAATCAGGTGATTAAAGGCCCACATAGCTTTTGTGCCTGCTTGTAACTGGTGCACAGCAAGGACTCACTGTTTGGTGAGGTGAGTGTTGAGAGAATATTTTCTGTCCCTGTATGTCTTGAAGCACTCTGACAGTGGTGGCATTTGGAACCCCAGAAATAGATTAAAAAACCTGCCTTCTGAACTTGTGGAAAGTAACAGGTTTCAGCGAAGCATGGGCATGCTATGAATTTAACAACCGACACAATCAGAGCCAGCCCCACACTGCCCCATCTCACAGGCCCTTCCTCTTTATTTCTAGGCCTCCATGTGAGGCCAGAAAAGCTCAGAGTCTGAGGCATAACCTGGTCCAGCTGTCCTCTTCAGAGATTCATGCCTGCAGCTGTCCAAATGGTGCTGTTGTTCTTTCTTCAAAATCTGATTTCTCTTCCTATTCCCCTGCTGAGCTTCAACAGATGACATATTTCTACAAACAGAGCATGTTTGTGTTGTCGGTGTCTACAGAGATCAAGAAAGATAAGCCAAACTTTGCAAAGCCAGAGGTTTTACCCAAAGAAAGCCACTACAGACACCTGACGGAAAAACGAGATGATGTTTGCCAAAGACAATAAAGAGAGAGCTCACATTTGCCCCCTTGACATAATGCAATACAGTGATGGATTCTAAGTGTCCTAGGAAGATGAGGCATCCCATTAGATGCCTATTGAGGCAATTAGGGTTGCCTTATGGGTCATTATAAATCAATTGAAACAACCATTATATTTATTATTTTTAAAGCTCAACATTCAGAAAACTAAGATTATGGCACCTGGTCCCATCACTTCATGGCAAATAGATGGGGAAACAATGGAAACAGTGACAGACTTTATTTTTGGGGGGCTCCAAAATCACTGCAGATGGTGACTGCAGCCATGAAATTAAAAGACACTTACTGCTTGGGAGAAAAGTTATGACTAACTTAGACAGCATAATAAAAAGCAGAGACATTACTTTGCCAACAAAGGTCTGTCTAATCAAAGCTATGGTTTTTTCAGTAGTCATATATGGATGTGAGAGTTGGACTATAAAGAAATCTGAGCACTGAAGAATTGATGCTTTTGAACTGTGGTGTTGGAGAAGACTCTTCAGAGTCCCTTGGACTGCAAGGAGATCCAACCAGTCCATTCTAAAGGAAATCAGTCCTGAATATTCATTGGAAGGACTGATGCTGAAGTGGAAACTCCAATACTTTGGCCACCTGATGTGAAGAACTGACTCATTTGAAAAGACCCTGATACTGGGAAAGATTGAAGGCAGGAGAAGGGGACAACAGAGGATGAGATGGTTGGATGGCATCACTGACTCAATGGTCATGGGTTTGAGTGGACTCTGGGAGTTGGTGATGGACAGGGAGGCCTGGCATGTTGCAGTTCATGGGGTTCCAAAGAGTCGGACATGACTGAGCAACGCTGACCTGAACTATTGAATTATTTGGCTATGTCAGGTCTTACTTGTAGCACCCAGGCTCAGCAGCTGTGTTGTGCAGGCTTAGATGCTCTGTGACACGTGCGATCTTAGTTCCCCAAATTGGGATCAAACCAAGTCTCCTGCATTAGGAGGTGGATTCTTAACGACTGAACCACCAGGGAAAACCCTTTTGTATTTACTAGGGACTGGGATTACTTTGCCATTTTGAAACCATCCTCAAGTACCATTTTGTTTATATTTCCCATTGTCTTTGGAGAGTTTCACTCTCAGAAATAGATGCATGTACCTGGTGTTAAAAATGGAAAAGTTTCCATTTTCACTGTTTATTGATATAATATTTATATAGTAGAAGTCTCATCCAATTAATCATGCTATATGAGTGTTTGACCTAGAGATCCCCTTTGGGAAATAGAGGAGAAAAATATAAGAGTGAGGTCAATGGGTATATGTGGCAGATAGGAAAGATGTATTTGACAGAGCAGAAGAAAGCATATTCAGGCACAACTGGAACACCAGAGGAAAAGAGAACTTTTGCTTAATGGAGGAAAATGACTCAGAGAGATAAGTGGTATATTCTTTATATCAAAAAGGTCTATGACTATAGTATAGAATTTGAATGCTTGCTATGTAGCAGATAACACTCTAGGTCCTGGGGAAACAAAAAGTACATATTTATGTGTGTGTGTGTGTGTGTGTATATATATATATATATATACATATTTATGTGTATAATTACATATTTATGTCACTACAGATGGTGATTGCAGTCATGAAATTAAAATATGCTTACTCCTTGGAAGGAAAGTTATGACCAACCTAGATAGCATATTGAAAAGCAGAGACATTACTTTGCCAACAAAGGTCTGTCTAGTCAAGGCTATGGTTTTTCCAGTAGTCATGTATGGAGTGAGAATTGGACTGTGAAGAAAGCTGAGCACCGAAGAATTGATGGTTTTGAACTGTGGTGTTGGAGAAGACTCTTGAGAGTCCCTTGGACGGAAAGGAGATCCAACCAGTCCATCCTAAAGGAAATCAGTCCTGAATATTCATTGGAAGGACTGATGTTGAAGCTGAAACTCCAGTACTTGGGCCACCTCATGTGAAGAGTTGACTTATTGGAAAAGACTCTGATGCTGGGAGGGATTGGGGGCAGGAGGAGACGGGGACGACAGAGGATGGCATCACTGACTCGATGGACATGAGTTTGAGTGGTGATGGACAGGGAGGCCTGGTGTGCTGTGATTCATGGGGTCGCAAAGAGTTGGACATGACTGAGCAACTGAATGGAACTGAAATGATATATACACATAAATTACATATTTATGTACATATATATATACACATATATAAATATATATATACTTCTGTCTTCATGGGGAATATCTTTAGTAAAAACTATAGTCAAATTGGAAGAAATGGAGTAGCCCACATAGTCAACGATAGAGTCCAAAATGCACTACTTGGTTGCAATCTCAAAAATGGCAGAATGATCTCAGTTCGTTTCCAAGGCAAACCATTCAATATCACAGCAATCCAAGTCTATGCCCGAACCACTAATGCTGAAGAAGCTGAAGTTGAATGGTTCTATGAAGATCTACAAGACCTTCTAGAACTAACACCTAAAAAAGATGTCCTTTTCACCATAGGGGACTGGAAGGCAAAAATAGGAAGTCAAGAGATACTTGGAATTACAGGCAAATTTAACCTTGGAGTACAAAATGAAGCAGGGCAAGGCTAACAGAGTTCTGCCAAGAGAATGCACAGATTATAGCAAACACCCTCTTCAACAACACAACAGGTGACTACATGTGAACATCGCCAGATGGTCAATACCTAAATCAGACTGATTATATTCTTTGCAGTCAAAGATGGAGAAGCTCCATACAGTCAGCAAAAACAAGACTGGGAGCTGACTGTGGCTCAGATTATGAACTCTTTATTGCAAAATCCAGACTTAAATTGAAGAAAGTAGGGAAAACCACTAGGTATGAGCAAAATCAAATGCTTTACAATTATACAGTGGAAGTGACGAATAGATTCAAGGGATTAGATCTCATAGACAGAGTGCCTGAAGAACTACAGATGGAGGTTCATGATGCTGTACACAAGCAGTGATCAAAACATGCCCAAGAAAAAGAAGTGCAAAAATGCAAAATGGTTCTCTGAAGAGGCGTTACAAATAGCTGAGAAAAGAAAAGAAGTGAAAGGCAAAGGAGAAAAGGAAAGACATACCTATCTTAATACAGAGTTCCAAAGAAGAGCAGGGAGAGATAAAACCTTCCTAAATGAACAATGCAAAGAAATAGAGGTAGACAGTAAAATGGGAAAGAATAGAGATCTCTTCAAGAAAATTAGAGATACCAAGGGAACATTTCATGCAAAGATGGGCACAATAAAGGACAGAAATTGTATGGACCTAACAGAAGCAGAAGATATTAAGAAGAGGTGGCAAGAATACACAGAAGAACAATTAAAAAAAAGATCTTCATGACCCAGATAACCATGATGGTGTAATCACTCACCTTGAGCCAGACATCCTGGAATGTGATGTCAAGGGGGCCTTAGGAAGCATCACTATGAACAAAGCTAGTGGAGCTTATTGAA
Source organism: Bos taurus (assembly GCF_002263795.3). Lineage (NCBI taxonomy): Eukaryota > Metazoa > Chordata > Mammalia > Artiodactyla > Bovidae > Bos > Bos taurus. The sequence continues at coordinate 6,192,820 of NC_037340.1, read as the reverse complement.
TTTCAGTTGAGCTATTTTAAATCCTCAAAGATGATGCTGTGAAAGTGCTGAACTAATATGCCAGCAAATTTGGAAAACTCAGCAGTGGCCACAGGACTGGAAAAGGTCAGGTTTCATTCCAATTCCAAAGAAAGGCACCACACAATTGCACTCATCTCACACACTAGCAAAGTAATGCTCAAAACCCTCCAAGCCAGGCTTCAACAGTACGTGAACCATGAACTTCCTGATGTTCAAGCTGGATTTAGAAAAGGCAGAGGAATCAGAGATCAAATTGCTAACATCTGTTGGATCATAGAAAAAGCAATAGAGTTTCAGAAAACATCTACTTTTGCTTTATTGACTATGCCAAAGCTTTTGACTGTGTGGATCACAACAAACTATGGGAAATTGTTCAAGAGATGGAAATACCAGACCACCTGACCTGCCTCTTGAGAAATTTGTGTGCAGGTCAAGAAGCAACAGTTAGAACCATACATGGAACAACAGACTGGTTCCAAATAGGGAAAGGAATATGTCAAGGCTGTATATTGTCACCCTGTTTATTGAACTTCTATGCAGAGTACATCATGAGAAATGTTGGACTGGAAGAAGCACAAGCTGGAATCAAGATTGCCGGGAGAAATATCAATGACCTCAGATATGTGGATGACATCACCCTTATGGCAGAAAGTGAAGAAGAACTAAAGAGCCTCTTGATGAAAAGTGAAAGAGGAGAGTGAAAAGGCTGGCTTAAAACTCAGCATTTAGAAAACTAAGATCATGGCATCTGGTCTCATCACTTCACAGCAAATAGATGGGGAAAGAGTGGAAACAATGGCAGACTTTATTTTTGGGGGCTCCAAAATCACTGAGGATGGTGACTGCAGCCATGAAATTAAGATGCTTACTCCTTGGAAGAAAACTTATGCCCAACCTAGACAGCATATTGAACAGCAGAGACATTACTTTGCCAACAAAGGTCCATCTAGTCAAAGCTAGTTTTTCCAGTGGTCATGTATGGATGTGAGTTTGGACTATAAAGAAAGCTGAATGCCAAAGAATTGATGCTTTTGAACTGTGGTGTTGGAGAAGACTCTTGAGAGTCCCTTGGACTGAAAGGAGATCCAACCAGTCCATTCTAAAGGAGATCAGTCCTGAATACTCATTGGAAGGACTGATGTTGAAGCTGAAACTCCAATACTTTGGCCACCTGATGCGAAGAACCGACTCATTGGAAAAGACCCTGATACTGGGAAAGATTGAAGGCAGGAGAAGGGGACAGTAGAGGACTAGACAGCGGGATGGCATCACTGGCTCAATGGACATGAGTTTGAGTGAGCTCCAGGAGATGGTGAAGGACAGGGAAGCCTGGCGTGCTGCAGTCCATGGGTAATGAAGAATCGGACATGACTGAGTGACTGAACTGAGTTGAACTAAAGACCTCACCAAAGAGTTTATATTGATCATAGTCTTGAAGCAGCGAGGGAGTAATTATATATATATATATATATATATATATATATATATATATATATGTATTATATGGAGAAAGAAGAAAGTTATTGTGGTAGTGAAAAAAAAAAAATGCCAGAGGCAGGAGTATGCTTGTCAGGTCCGTGAACAAGGAGGCCATGTGGCTGTGCAGATTAAATTCAGAAGAGAGTGGTAGGAAGTTAGTGCACAGCGGTAATGGCAGGATGCTGGATAGAACTGGCAGAGTGGTGCAGTGTGCACACTGCACAGTGGCACCAGCCGTGTCTGCCATCCAGCCCACTATCAGCTTCCCAAGTGTGAACTCGGGTACAGGGCTGCATCCGCCTAAGGGGTAAGAGCAGTTTTATTCTTACAAAGGCACCGACCACTTAAACAGGCCTTAGATATGCACAGTTGGGAAGGCCCAGAGCTGAAATTTTAATAAAACATTTTGATCAAAGACATTTTATAGGCTCGTAGATCATTGTGATGACATTGATGTTAACTTTGGAGAGATGGACCCTCTGGAATGTTTTGAGCATAGGTTTGATGTGATTAGACTTATCAACAGGAGAAAGTTGTTGTGTCTCTAGAGGTAAGACAAAAAGGGGCATCGTTAGATGCTTGGAAATCAGCTACTAAGCAATGAAACCGGTTCAGCTAAGAGATGATGATGACTTGGACTAGTGTGGTTTTAGATGATATGATAGATATAATAAGAAATGGTGGGATTTGGCGGTGTTTTGGAGGCAGAGTAACAGAATTTGCTAATGGCATGAGCCTGAAGTGTGAGCAAAATAGAAACGTGCATTGATGTCAAGCATTTAGACTAAGCAACTGGCAGGATGGGGTTCATTATTGAGAGGGAAAGTCTCTGGGAGAACAGAGCTAGGGATGAGAGGACTATCAGGAGTACATTTTAGATTTGTGATGTTTATTAGCCATCCAGATACAGTCAAGTAGGCAGTTGATGTATGAGTCTCAAGTTCAGGGTGGAAGTACAAAGTGTGGATATAAATTTGGGGTCTCTATTATACAGATGTGTTTAAAACAAAGAGATTGAATGAGGTCACACAGAGAGTAAATGTAGGTAGATAGAGAAGAAGTGTATATTCTGAGCCTTGGGATTCTCCAGTATGAAGGGATTGGAAAGATACCAGAAAACAAGTATGAGAGGCTGAGAAGGAGCTGCCAATAAGGTAGGAAGAAAACCTTTACTGTGTGAAATGCTAAAAGCCAAATGAAGAAAGAATTTAAAGGAAGGGGGAATCAAATGTACAAAATATATGCTAAGAATCCACCACAGGGTTTACAAACACCAGAGGTCACTAGTGATACTTACCTTGATTTGACCTTGATGGAGCAGTAGATGAAACGTTTCCTTGGAGTGGGTTTAAGAGAGAATAAAAAGTGATCAATTGGAGAGATAGATTATTGGGCACTTTTTAAAGGAGTGTAACTAAAAAGGGAAGGGGAAAATGGGGTAGGAACTGCTGGAGGGAGAAGTGGAATAAGTTTTGTTTCTCAGTTGGAGGAAATAACAGCATCCTGATAACACTGATGGTGAGGATCCAGTGGAGAGGAAGAAGCTGATGAAGCAGGAGAGGTAGAAAATAATCCCCTTCTACTTTTAAAGAAAGGATGTGGCACCTAAAAGTACAATTTAACCTCAGTATTGAGTATTCCACAATAACAGGGGAGAAAATAGGATTAATGGGTGTAGATGCAGTGAGAAGGTAAATATAATGATGGAAACGTATGCAAATTCTCTTCTGAATGCTTCTATTTTTTGCCTTGAAACAAGGAGATGTATTATCAGCTGAAAGTGAGGGTAAGGAGAGCCATGCTGGAGGCTTGAGAAGAGAGGAGAAAGCATGAAACTGTTGTCAAAGAGCAGGAAAGTAACCTTGGTTGGAAAGTGCGGCCTGATTGCCAGGCAGCATCACAGGCCAGCTGTGCTCAGTTAAATGGGTACCTAAGATGTATTGATGGAGCATCTAATTAAGTTATGGCTGGAGTTTGGCCAAGAGAATAGGTCAAAGCACAAGAGAAACAAAAGAATTGAGAGTATATCTTTGGGAGTGATTATGATGATTGATTTCAGAATGGAGGCCAGGTAAAGAGTGATACATGGTCCCGAGGAGGTTTGCTGCTGCTGCTAAGTCACTTCAGTCGTGTCCGACTCTGTGCGACCCCATAGACAGCAGCCTACCAGGCTCCCATTCCTGGGATTCTCCAGGCAAGAATATGGAGTGGGTTGCCATTTCCTTCTCCAGTGCATGAAAGTGAAAAGTGAAAATGAAGTCACTCAGTCGTGCCCGACTTTTCACGACCCCATGGACTGCAGCCCACCAGGCTCCTCCATCCATGGGATTTCCCAGGCAAGAGTACTGGAGTGGGTTTCCATTGCCTTCTCCAAAGAGGTTTGAGGACAGGGCAAAAGTGGCAGGAGCAAAGGTTCTGACCCAGGGGGTGAAGAAATATTGGAGCTGAGGATCACTGGAGATGTGAGAGAGATGCTTGAGTCTGAGGCCTTTCTTTAATGGGGATGAACATGCCTGGGATGTGACCATCTGTGGCTGAGGTGGGAACTGGGGCTAGAAACAAGCTCCCTGGCAGAAAAGAGCCCAAGGATGTGACAAAGATATGAACATCAGGATCTTTCAAACAAGAATGCAGTCACTTAAGCAGGGTGTTGAAAATGTTAGGTTATTAGGAATTTGGATTAACATATAAATCATATGTTAACCATATATTAACCATAATATGGTTAACCAAATATTAACCATATTTAAAATAGATAACCAAGAAGGACCTACTGTATAGCACAGGGAACTACACTCAACACTGGCACCCCACTCCAGTACTCTTGCCTGGAAAATCCCACGGACAGAGGAGCCTGGTGGGCTGCAGTCCATGGGGTCGCTAGAGTCAGACACGACTGAGGGACTTCCCTTTCACTTTTCACTTTCACGCACTGGAGAAGGAACTGGCAACCCACTTCAGTGTTCTTGCCTGGAGAATCCCAGGGACAGGGAAGCCTGGTGGGCTGCAGTCTCTGGGGTCGCACAGAGTCGGACACGACTGAAGCGACTTAGCAGCAGCAGCAGCATAAGGAAAAAAGGGGCTTCCCGGTGGCACTAGTGATAAAGGAATCACCTGCCGATGCAGGAGACATAATAGACTCGGGTTCGATCCCTGGGTCCGGAAGATCCCCTAGAGGATGGCAAGGCAGCCTATTCCAGTATTCTTGCCTGGAGAATCCCATGGACAGGGGTGCCTGGCAGGCTACAGTCCATAGCGTCACAAAGAGAGTTGAGCATGACTAAAGTGACTTAGTGTGCCTGCATGCATATGGAAAAAGAATCTGAAAAAGAAGCTAACACAACAAATTATAGGTCAAGCTTTCTTCAATTAAAAAAAGGAATTCCAAACCCCCAAAGAAGAAAAGAAAATGTTTAGGGCATTATTAAAATTAACTTTCTAATTTGAGTATTTTTTTATTTTACTAAAAATTTTGAAACTAGTATAGAGAATTTCTATTCACTCCACACCTGGTTTCCCCTAATAGAATCTCATATGAGGGTGGTGCATTTGTCACAATTCACAAACCAGTATGGACAGACCATTGTTAACTGAAGTGCCCATTTAGAGCTATTGCCTAGTTTTGACCTAACCTTCCTTTTCTGTTCCAAGATCCTGTCCACGATGCCTGCCGCATTGCCCTTAGCCATCATGTTTCCTTAGGCTCCCCTTGGCTGTGACAGTGTCCCACTTTCCCAGTTGTTGCTGAAATTTACAATCATGGGGAATACTCAACACACATCTTTAGAATGTCCCTTAATGGAGTTTTTTTCTCATGGTTGGAATGGGATTAATATTGGTTTTGTGGGAAACCCACTTTACAGAGATGTACGCCCTTCTCATCACCTGGCATCAAGGGAGCATGCTGTCCACCTTGATGACATGATAGAGATTATGTCTACCATGCTTCTCCACTACAAATTGTTTCTTCCTTTCCACACTTTACTCTTGGGAGTCTTAGTAGTAGTGTTAGTCACTCAGTCATGTCTGACTCTTTGTCAGACTGTAACCCACCAGATTCCTTCATCCATGGGATTTCCCAGGCAAGAATACTGGAGTGGGGTGCCATTTCCTCCTCCAGGGGATCTTTTGGACCCAAAGACAGAAACTGGGTCTCCAACAGATTCTTTACCTTCTGAGCTTCTTGGGAAGAAGTCATTATTTGCAGACCACACTTAAGGAGTGAGGAGTTATACTGGACCACAGGGTAACATAAATTATTTGGAATTCTGCATGAGAGATTTGTCTGTTTTCCTCCATTTGTTTATTGATCCAGTTATTTATACCAGTATGGGTTGGATATTTATTTTATATTTTGTGTTATCCAATCCTACTTTGCTTATTTTGTTACCCAAATTGTTCCAGTCTTACGAACTCTTTTGTTTGACTCCTGTGTTCTTTTGATATATCCCCACCATTGTGGAAGATTTTGGTTTGTTTTTAGCACTTACTTTCTATGCTCCAGGTTTATCATGTATATTTTCTGTTCCAGGTCTAGAATCAGCCATTTATCAAATGAGTTCTGGTTCCTTTTACTGCAGAACAGTATTAGAAATCAAGATCTGAGTACTAGATTTGCTCGTTGCTACTACAATGCTGTTGCTTCTAGGGCCTCTTAGCTGACAGTGCAAGAAAAATATACATAGCCCATCAGCAGATGAATGGATAAGAAAGCTGTGGTACATATACACAATGGAGTATTACTCAGCCATTAAAAAGAATACATTTGAATCAGTTCTAATGAGATGGATGAAACTGGAACCTATTATACAGAGTGAAGTAAACCAGAAAGAAAAACACCAATACAGTATACTAACGCATATATATGGAATTTAGAAAGATGGTAACAATAACCCTGTGTACGAGACTGCAAAAGAGACACTGATGTATAGATCAGTCTTATGGACTATGTGGGAGAGGGAGAGGGTGGGGAGATTTGGGAGAATAGCATTGAAACATGTATAATATCATGTATGAAACGAGTCGCCAGTCCAGGTTCGATGCACGGTACTGGATGCTTGGGGCTGGTGCACTGGGACGACCCAGAGGGAGGGGAGGGGTGGGAGGAGGGAGGAGGGTTCAGGATGGGGAACGTGGGTATACCTGTGGTGGATTCATTTCGATATTTGGCAAAACTAATACAATATTGTAAAGTTTAAAAATAAAATAAAATTTAAAAAAAAAGAAAAGAAAAATACTACAAGGAAATCAAAAAAAGAAAAGAAAAATATACATATATATTTATACAAACATACACACATATGCATACAGGTATACATGTATGCGTATACATCACACATACATGTATATATCTCAATACATATGCAGACATATAGACATATGCTGCTGCTGCTGCTGCTGCTAAGTCGCTTCAGTCATGTCCGACTCTGTGTGACCCCATAGACGGCAGCCCACCAGAATCCCCCGTTCCTGGGATTCTCCAGGCAAGAACATTGGAGTGGGTTGCCATTTCCTTCTCCAATGCATGAAAGTGAAAAGTGAAAGCGAAGTCACTCAGTCTTCTCTGACTCTTAGCGACCCCATGGACTGCAGCCTACCAGGCTCCTCCATCCATGGGATTTTCCAAGCAAGAGTACTGGAGTGGGGTGCCATTGCCTTCTCCATATAGACATATACACACATATAAATATATATGTACATCCATATGTATAAACATTTTTCTATGCAGCCTTCTGTATCTATTGATATATTAAGCTAAAAGTGAATTCATATTGATGTCTTTGACTCCAATTCAGTAACTTGGGGATTATTCTAGTCTCTTCCACTTGCTTATCTGTGACATTTCTCTCTGTTGGAGCATTTTCAAATCTGGAAGGATTATTGGCACTTAGATTGCAAGATTCATGGCAGTCAAATGTCCTGCACCCAAGGAATAGTTTTATATAAGTGAAGAATTTTCTCCCCTAAAATGACATTAGTTGCCACATTGGAAAGATTAATTAAGTGGGCGTTGACATCCACAGGAACCTCAAGAGGAGCAGCATTGTATAGAGTGAGGATGAATGACAAAAACTTGAAGAAAGAAGGGGAGTACCCCTTGTGTGGGTGAATGATGACTTCAAGGATATCAGGTGAGATGCTCTCATCTTCACTCATTGCATCTGGGCCAGTCTTATGAACTGTCTGGCCAATAGAATGCACCAAAGGAAATGGTGTAGCAGTTCTGAGCCAGAGCCTCAAGAGTCTTTGGGTGTTTCTTCCTGTTTTCCTATGCTTTTGCCATGACCAGGAGAGTGTGTCCAGCTAATTTTCTAGAGTATAAAAAAAAAAACAACAACAAAAAAAACAGGCTCAGAGTAAAGTCACTACAACCAAAAAAGCTTTGATCAACTAATAGCAGCTGATCCCTAGATATACAAGGAATATAGTCAAAACCAGAGGAAACTAACCAGCTGAGCATGGGTATAGTAGCCAGCACCTTGGGTGGCTTCCCATTATTCTGGTATCCATGCCCCTGTGAAGCTCCATTCCCTTGAGTGTGGGCTGGACCTGGTGATGTTTCTAATGAGTGGAATATAGGAATATGGTGAAATGTCAGTTTGAAGATCAGGTTGCAGAAGATTGACTTTTGTCCTGCTCATTCTTTTGCTTTCTCTCTTGTGGCCCTTGCTCTGGGGGAAGTGAACTGTTGTGTTGTGAGTGGCTGTGTGGAGAAATTTGCATGGTGAGGAAGTGATGTTACCCATAAGAATATGAAGGCTGCTGGCCCTCCCATGAGGAAGTGTGGATGTGGACTGAGCCAGAGGTAAGCCTTGAAATGATGGCGATCCTAGCTGAGGTGGGAATTGCATCCTGTGAGAGACCCAAGGTCAGATGACCCAGTTAAACCATACCAGATTGTATTTTTATTAATTTTTATTGGAGTATAGTTGATTTACAATGCTGTGTTGGCTTCAGGTATATAGCAAAGTGATTCAATTATACATCCACTCTTTTTTAAAGATTCTTTTTCCATATAGGCCACTGCAGAGTGTTAAGTAGTGTTCCCTACGCTATACAGTAGGTCCTTATTAGTTATCTATTTTATATTCAGTAGTGTGCATGTGTCAATCCCAATCACCCAATTTCATCCTTCCCCCAGCCCCACCTCCCACACCAGATTCTTGACTCAGAGAAACTGTGAGATGATAAATGTGTATTTCTTTAAGGTGCTAAATTTTGGGGAAATACGTTATGTAGAAATAAATAACTAATACATCAGCCTAAACCAGAATCCTGAAAACCTGATAACTTGAAAAATGCTCATCACTTTAAGACTCTGGTCTTTGAGATCCTTGTTATGCAGCATTATTGTGGCAAGAGGCAACTGATGTAACCTGAAATTCACACCTGGTGTTTTAGGGAGCAGGGAGAGGGGATGGGCTGGAAAGAGCAGTGAGGAGAATGGCTGATGACTTCCTCAATTCCAGAAAGTGGAGGCCTGCAGAAAGAATATTAAATTTTCAAGGCTGATTTCTATATACAGGTTTTGAAAATCAATTGCTTTGATTAATGGCTATATTTTATATATAGAAATAGTCCTTTTAGATTATAACATCTTGCAAACCAAATGCTGAGGGTACTAATTATGATAGTCCAAAAAAGGATCAATTTTCTTCTCATGGCTGAGATGCAATTCTGTCCTATTAGCAACATTCCAGTCTTTTTTTTTTTTTCTTTCTTTCTTTGGCTTAGCATAACAGAAGACCAAAAAGCATGTGTACAACTGGATAATACAGCTATGCTACATTTTAATTTGCTTTTAAAATGTCATTTAGAGGGGTAGTTACAGGTAAATGGAAATAATCTATAGGGACACCAACATTAAAGACAGTCTGAAATTGGTCACAGGTAAGTCAGCAAATACATTAGATGATAGATAGATAAATACTCTCCATCCACAGGTACACAAATCAGAAAGGGTAAAGTTACTGCAAGTGTAGGGCCTGCTGCCCAAGTTCCCTTTATGCAGATAGTGTACCAATCTCCTGGCTGCAGTGTTGTCTGCTAAGCAGCTCCAGGCTGCACACTCTTTTGGAGTCCAGTCTGTCATAACAGTGCTATCACTAAAGAGGATCTCTATCACTACCCTCAGAATGGCCTGCAAAGATGCAAAATGCTCAGCCCCCTACCTCAGGTGGGACCAACTCTGAGGTTGAATTCTTACTCCAGAGCTCTCTAGGTGATCAGGCTGAGGTTCATCTTCATAGAAGACCAAGTCCTCGTTCAGCTCTTCCTCTGGCCCCCTGACCCCTCTTCTCCTGAGAACCCTCAGTAAACCACATGCATCTCAGCCTCTGCTTCCAGGGAAACCAACCTAAAGCCTCACATATTTTCTTATCTTTTCACAAACTTAATTTGGAAATCTATTTGCAGAGTCTCCAATTAATCGTGCGGCCATGTGCATTTGTTTTGCCCAGGACAAAAATATCTGACACCCTCTTCATGAGTCATGTTGGCTGGTTATACCACCATTCTGAAGCAACCTTCTGTCCCAAAGCATCTTGGGCTTGTCACGACTGAAGGAGCCCAGTCAGCAGGAAAAGGAAGATTCCCCAATTTATCTTGCAACACAGCTCTGCTAGACTTGGAAGTACCTCTAGAGCATCATGAGAGATAAATGTCTGGGGTCTGAACCTGGTGTTAAGGGTACCAAGAGACAGTTCACAGATTATTTACTGTGACATTTGCCTCCGCAACCTGCATCCTCCTGAGACAGTGCCTCCTTAAGATCAAAATCATCATCCCAAAAGGCACTGGCAAGGAGATTTTTCTTAAAAGTACAATGATCCATTATGTGCATTTCCTCCCTTCCCTGGTGCTTTGGTAATTAACTAGGTGAAATAAGGAGATGATGGTGAATCTGGAGTAACTGGAGCCTCTAGTAAAGTTGACTCACTTCCTGTGTGAAGTAACATAATTCTAAACGTCAGCATAGAGACACTTACTGGAGGGTGTAAATTTTTTTTTTCTCTTTTCACCACAAGGGTCTTAGGAGAACAAAGGAATTCGTTTCTATTCAGAAAGAGAGAGAAAAGAAAATCTTGAATATTTTTAAATGTCATATGATGATGGTATGTAGTCAAATACATATGACACATGTACCAATATGGATAACCAGTGGGCATTTTGTTAATTTAAGAATTTGGGGCTCTTAAATGGTGAACTGTGTGGATGTGATCACAGAGGCAAAGTTCCTAAAAAAGACAAAATAGTCTAAATCTGAGAAAGTTTAGAACAAAGTTGAGGTTGAAAAAGTCCATGAAGAGAATGTAAAATGCATTGCTGGCTGAACTATGCCAGGCACTGTGCTTACTCTTCTCCTAAGTAAGTTCTTAGAATTGTAATTACAACCCACGAAATAGGAACCCATTCAGGTTCTGTGTAACAGATTAGGAGCAGAGTCCTCGGGAGACTGAAGTAATAGTTCCAAGACCACAGACTGTGAGGGGCAAAGCCTCTCTAACCCCTAAGATCCTGATCTTATTAAGTTATGTTAGAAGCTATAGAAAAAGGCACAAAGGCTGGCCAAATGTGAGGAAGATCTCTTATGCGGGGTGAGGGGGAGAAGAGCTAACACTGTTCCTAAAACCTATGGTGAAATGCAGACCTCAAGTGTTTATAGCAGTTAAAAGCAGTCTCAGTTCAGTCCAGTTACTCAGTCATGTCCGACTCTTTGCGACCCCATGAATCGCAGCACGCCAGGCCTCCCTGTCCATCACCAACTCCTGGAGTTCACTCAGACTCACATTCATCGAGTCGGTGATGCCATCCAGCCATCTCATCCTCTGTCGTCCATTTCTCCTCCTGCCACCAATCCCTCCCAGCATGAGTCTTTTACAATGAGTCAACTCTTTGCATGAGGTGGCCAAAGTACTGGAGTTTCAGCTTTAGCATCATTTCTTCCAAAGAACAACCAGGACTGATCTCCTTTAGAATGGACTGGTTGGATCTTGCAGTCCAAGGGACTCTCAAGAGTCTTCTCCAACACCACAGTTCAAAAGCATCAATTCTTTGGTGCTCAGCTTTCTTCACAGTCCAACTCTCACATCCATACATGACCACTGGAAAAACCATAGCCTTGACTAGATGGACCTTTGTTGGCAAAGTAATGTCTCTGCTTTTCAATATGCTATCTAGGTTGGTCAAAACTTTCCTTCCAAGGAGTAAGTGCCTTTTAATTTCATGGCTGCAGTCACCATCTGCAGTGATTTTGCCCCCCCACCCCCAAAGTCTGACACTGTGTCCACTGTTTCCCCATCTATTTCCCAGGAAGTGATGGGACCAGATGCCATGATCTTAGTGTTCTGAATGTTGAGCTTTAAGCCAACTTTTCACTCTCCTCTTTCACTTTCATCAAGAGGCTTTTTAGTTCCTCTTCACTTTCTGCCATAAAGGTGGTGTCATCTGCATATCTGAGGTTATTGATATTTCTCCTGGCAATCTTGATTCCAGCTTGTGCTTCTTCCAGCCCAGCATTTCTCATGATGTACTCTGCATGTAAGTTTAATAAGCAGGGTGACAATATACAGCCTTGACATACTCCTTTCCCTATTTGGAACCAGACTGTTGTTCCATGTCCAGTTCTAACTGTTGCTTCCTGACCTGCATATAGGTTTCTCAAGAGGCAGGTAAGGTGCTCTGATATTCCCATCTCTTTCAAAATTTTCCACAGTTTATTGTGATCCATGCAGTCAAAGGCTTTGGCATAGTCAGTAAAGCAGAAATAGCTGTTTTTCTGGAATTCTCTTGCTTTTTGATGATCCAACAGATGTTGGCAATTTGATCTCTGGTTCCTCTGCCTTTTCTAAAACCAGCTTGAACATCTGGAAGTTCATGGTTCACATATTGCTGAAGCCTGGCTTGGAGAATTTTGAGCATTACTCTACTAGTGTGTGAGATGAGTGCAATTGTGTGGTAGTTTGAGCATTCTTTGGCATTGCCTTTCTTTAGGATTGGAATGAAAACTGACTTTTTCCAGTCCTGTGGCCACTGCTGAGTTTTCCAAATTTGCTGGCATATTGAGTGCAGCCCTTTCACAGCATCATCTTTCAGGATTTGAAATAGCTCAACTGGAATTCCATCACTTCCACTAGCTTTGTTCCTAGTGATGCTTTCTAAGGCCCACTTGACTTCACATTGAAGAAGCTGAAGTTGAACAGTTCTATGAAGACCTCCAAGACCTTTTAGAACTAACACCCAAAAAAGATGTCCTTTTCATTATAGGGGACTGGAATGCAAAAGTAGGAAGTCAAGAAACATCTGGGGTAACAGGCAAATTTGGCCTTGGAATACAGAGTGAAGCAGGGCAAAGGCTAACATAGTTTTGCCAAGAGAACACACTGGTCATAGCAAACACCCTCTTCCAACAACACAAGAGAAGACTCTACACATGGACATCACCAGATGGTCAACACCTAAATCAGACTGATTATATTATTTGCAGCCAAAGATGGAGAAGCTCTATACAGTCGGCAAAAGCAAGACCAGGAGCTGACTGTGGCTCAAATCATGAAAAGCAGTCCAGTATCATGAAAATCAGTGTAGCTTCTGTTTCCATTTTGATGTGTAATCTTTTGCAAATCAGTGACATCTAAGCCTTGGTTTACTCATTTCTTAAGTAAAACAAATATCACCTTACCTTTTAGGGTTATTGTAAGGACTGGAGATGATAGATATGAGGGTCTAGTACATAGAAGGTGACAGCTAAGTAATTTGATTATTTGCTGAGCTACTCCATGAGCCAAAGTATTGGCCACCTGATGAGAAGAGCCAACTTATTAGAAAAGACCCTAGAAATGGGAAAGATTCAAAGCAAAAGAAGAGGATGGCAGAGGATGAGATGGTTGGATGGTATCACTGTCTCAATGGACATGAGTTGAGCAAAGTCTAGGATATAGTGAAGGACAGGGAAGCCTGGTGTGCTGCAGTCCTTGGGGTTGCAAAGAATCATACACAGTTGAGCGACTGAACAACCCCATGGACAGGATAGTCTTGAGACCTAGAGGTAAAACTAAGCAAAGTGGAAGTTAAATTGCAATCTCATTAATGCAATTCAAAACTATAATGAGATACCACCTCACACTGATCAGAATGGCCATAATAATAATAATAATAAAAACTATGAACAATAAATGCTGGAGAGAGTATGGAGAAAAGGGAACCCTCCTACCCTATTGGTAGGAATATAAATTTGTGTAGCCATTATGGGGCTTCCCTGGTAACTCAGCTGTTGAAGAATCTACCAGCAATGCAGGAGACACTGGTTTGATTCCTGGGTGGGAAAGATCCACTGGAGAAGGGATAGGCTATCCACTCCAGTATTCTTGGGCTTCCTTGGTGTCACAGCTAGTAGAGAATTTGCCTGCAATGTGAGAGACCTGGGTTTGATCCTGGGTTGGGAAGATTCCTTAGAGAAGTGAAAGGCTACCCCCTCCAGTATTCTTGCTTAGAGAATTCCATGGGCTATGTAGTTCATGGGGTTGTAAAGAGTTGGACATGACTGAGTGACTCTCACTTATGGAAAACAGTATGAGTGTTCCTCAAAAAACAAAAAAAATTGAGTTGTTGTATGATCCAGCAATGCCACTCCTGGGCGTATACCCAGACAAAAATTTAATTCACCTCTCTGTTCACAGTGATAAACCTGGACAGCATATTTAAAAGTAGAGACATCACTCTGCCAAGAAAGTTTCATATAGTCAAAGATATGGTTTTTCCAGTAGTCATATATGGATGTTAGAGTTGGACCATAAAGAAGGCCGAGTACCAAAAAACTAATGCTTTCAAATTGTGGTTCTGGGAGGGGCAGTCCTAAGATGGCGGAGGAATAGGACGGGGAGACCACTTTCTCCCCTACAAATTCGTCAAAAGAACATTTGAACGCTGAGTAAATTCCACAAAACAACTTCTGAATGCCGGCAGGGGACATCAGGCACCCAAAAAAGCAGCCCATTGTCTTCAAAAGGAGGTAGGAAAAAATAAAAAAGACAAAAAGAGAGACAAAAGAGGTAGGGACAGACCTCCGTCCCAGGAAGGGAGTCTTAAAAAAGAGAGAAATTTCCAAACACCAGGAAATACTCACTGCCGAGTCTGTGGCAAGACTTGGAACCACAGAGGGCAACATAACTGGGAAAATAAATAAATAATTAAAACCCAGAGATTACGTGCCCAGTGGTAACTCCCCCAGTGGAGAAGCAGCGCAGACACCTGCACCCGCCACTAGCAAGCGGCGACTGGGCAGGGTGGCGCAGGCTGCATTGCTTAGAGTAAGGACCGGGCCTGAATGCCCCAAGGGCAATCTGAGAGAACTAACTTGGGATAGCAAGCTAGATTGTGGGATAGCTACCACGTGAAAAGCCCTAACCTAAGACACCGCCAGGCCCGCTCACAGAACAAAGAACTGAGCAGAGCTAGCCGGCTGCAGACCGGCCCATCCCCCTCCAGTGACAGGCAGGCGAGTGCAGCCAGAGCCGGAAGCGGGCAATTGCTGCCCCAGAGAGGCATTATCTACCAAACTGCAAGCAGGCTTCTTTGCTAACTAAGACTTCTTGGGATTCTGGACAGTCAACATCTGCCTGAGAAGGTGCGCCGGTTGTACACCCAGAAAACCGAGCAGTAGGGATGGGGGAGGCGTTAAATCTCAGCGACCACGCTCGCCAAACACCTGGTCACCTGAGCTGCTTGGGCATGGGAAGGGCACAAAACGCAGGCTCAATCGAGTCCGTGCCTCTGAGGACTACCCAAGTGCTTAAACCTGAGCAGCTTAGACCTTGGAGGTGCATGCAGCCCAGGGCCAGCCTCGGACGGTTCCCAGCAGAGCAACCTAGAGCCTAAGCAGTGTAGACATGGAAAGCACACATGCCATGAGTGGGGACAAACCCGGTGTGGCTGAGACACTGTGAGCACATGCCAGTGTTATTTGTTTGCAATGTCCCTCCCTCCCCACAGCATGACTGAACAAGTGAGCCTAAAAAAGTGTCCACCACCACCGCCTTTGTGTCAGGGAGGAAGTTAGACACTGAAGAGATGAGCAAACAGAAGAAGCTAAAACACAAGGAACCTCCTTGGAAGTGACAGGTGCTAGATTAAAACCCTGTAGTTAGTACCGACTACCTAAGAAGGGGCCTATAGATCTTGAGAAATAAAAGCCGGATCAAGGAACTATCTGAAAATGAACTGACACCACACTGCCCACAAAATCACCAGAGAAAGTCCTAGATATATTTTTATTATCATTCTTTAATTTTTTTATTTTTTATTTTTAAGTCCTCTATTACTGCTTTAATTTTACTTTTTATAACCTACTATTACTTTGCAAAAAAAAAGAGACCCTATTTTTTAAAGCAAACTTCATATATATACATATAATAATTTTTGTGACTTTTTTTAATATTGTATTTTTGAAAATCCAACCTCTACTCTAGATTTTTAATCTTTGATTTTTGGTATTTGTTATCAATTTTGTACCTTTAAGAACCCAATCTTCAGTATCCATTTTTACTTGGGAGTGAGATTACTGGCTTGACTGCTCTCTCCCCCTTTGGACTCTCCTTTTTCTCCACCAGGTCGCCTCTATCTCCTCCTTCCCACTTCTCTTCTCTACCCAACTCTGTGAATCTCTTTGTGTGTTCCAGACAGTGGAGAACACTTAGGGAACTGATTACTGGCTGGATCTATCTCTCTCCTTTCGGTTCCCCCTTTATTCTCCTGGCCACCTCTGTCTCCTTCCTTCTTCTTCTCTTCTCTATATAACTCTGTGAACATCTCTGAGCTGTCCAGACTGTGGAGCACACATAAGGAAGTGATTAATGGCTAGCTTGCTCTCTCCTCTTTTGATTCCACCTCATCTCATCCTGGTCACCTCTATCTCCCTTCCTCCCTCTTCTCTTCTCCATGTAACTCTGTGAACCTCTCTGGGTGTCCCTCACTGTGGAGAAACTTTTCATCTTTAAACCTAAATGTTTTATCAATGGTGCTGTATAGATGGAGAAGTCTTGAGGCTACTGCAAAAATACGACTGAAAGCCAGAAGCAGGAGGCTTAAGTCCAAATCCTGAGGACACCAGAGAACTCCTAACTCCAGGGACCATTAATTGACAGGAGCTCATCAAACACCTCCATACCTACACTGAAACCAAGCACCACCCAGGGGCCAACAAGTTCCAGAGCAAGACATACCATGCAAATTCTCCAGCAACACAGGAACATAGCCCTGAGCTTCAATATACAGGTCGCCCAAAGTCAGTCCAAACCCATTGACATCTCGTAACTCATTACTAGACACTTCATTGCACTCCAGAGAGAAGAAATCCAGCTCCACACACAAGAACACCGACACAAGCTTCCCTAACCAGGAAACCTTGACAAGCCACCCATACAACCCCACCGATAGCAAGGAAACTCCACAATAAAGAGAACTCCACAAACTGCCAGAATACAGAAAGGCCACCCCAAACAGCAATATAAACAAGATGAAGAGACAGAGGAATATGCAGCAGGTAAAGGAACAGAATAAATGCCCACCAACCCAATCAAAAGAGGAAGAGATAGGGAATCTACCTGTTAAAGAATTCCAAAAAATGATAGTGAAAATGATCCAAAATCTTGAAAACAAAATGGAATCACAGATAAATAGCCTGGAGACAAGGATTGAGAAGATGCAAGAAAGGTTTAACAAGGACCTAGAAGAAATAAAAGAGTCAATATATAATGAATAATGCAATAAATGATATCAAAAACATTCTGGAGGGAACAAATAGTAGAAAAATGGAGGCAGAAGATAGTATTAGTGAGGCAGAAGATAGAATGGTAGAAATAAATGAATCCAAGAGGAAAAAAGAAAAATGAATTAAAAGAAATGAGGACAATCTCAGAGATCTCTGGGACAATGTTAAACATCCCAACATTCGAATCATAGGAGTCCCAGAAGAAGAAGACAAAAAGAAAGACCATGAGAAAATACTTGAGGAGATAATAGTTGAAAACTTCCCTAAAATGGGGAAGGAAATAATCACCCAAGTCTAAGAAACCCAGAGAGTCCCAAACAGGATAAACCCAAGGTGAAACACCCCAAGACACATATTAATCAAATTAACAAAGATCAAACACAAAGAACAAATATTAAAAGCAGCAAGGGAAAAATAACAAATAACACACAAGGGGATTCCCATAAGGATAACAGCTGGTCTTTCAATAGAAACTCTTCAGGCCAGGAGGGAATGGCAGGACATACTTAAAGTGATGAAAGAAAATAAGCTACAGACCAGATTACTGTACCCAGCAAGGATCTCATTCAAATATGAAGGAGAAATCAAAAGCTTTACAGAAAAGCAAAAGCTGAGAGAATTCATCACCACCAAACCAGCTGTCCAACAAATGCTAAAGGATCTTCTCTAGACAGGAAACACAAAAATGGTGTATAAACTCGAACCCAAAACATAAAGTAAATGGCAACGGGATCATACTTATCAATAATTACCTTAAATGCAAATGGGTTGAATGCCTCAACCAAAAGACAAAGACTGGCTGAATGGATATAAAAACAAGACCCCTATATATGTTGTCTACAAGAGACCCACCTTGAAACAAGGGACACATACAGACTGAAAGTGAAGGGCTGGAAAAAGATATCTCATGCAAATAGAGACCAAAAGAAAGCAGGAGTAACAATATTCATATCAGATGAAATAGACATTAAAACAAAGGCTGTGAAAAGAGACAAAGAAGGAGACCACATAATGACCAAAGGATAAATCCAAGAAGAAGATATAACAATTATAAATATATATGCACCCAACATAGGAGCACCACATTATGTAAGACAAATGCTAACAAGTATGAAAGGGGAAATTAACAATAACACAATAATAGTGGGAGACTTTAATACCCCATTCACACCTATGGATAGATTAACTAAACAGAAAATTAACAAGAAAACACAAACTTTAAATGATACAATAGACCAGTTGGACCTAATTGATATCTATAGGAAATGTCACCCTAAAACAACGAATATCACCTTTTTCTCAAGGGCACACGGAACCTTCTCCAGAATAGATCACATCCTGGGCCATAAATCTAGCCTTGGTAAATTCAAAAAAATTTAAATCATTCCAAACATCTTTTCTGACCACAATGCAGTAAGATTAGATGTAAATTACAGATGAAAAACTATTAAAAATGGCCAACATATGGAGGCTGAACAACACACTGCTGAATAACCAACAAATCACAGAAGAAATCAAAAAAGAAATCAAAATTTGCTTAGAAACGAATGAAAATGAAAACACAACAACCCAAAACCTGTGGGACACTGTAAAAGCAGTGCTAAGGGTAAGGTTCTTAGCAATACAGGCATACCTCAATAAACAAGGAAAAAGTCAAATAAATAACCTAACTCTACACCAAAAGCAACCAGAAAAGGAAGAAATGAAGAACCCCAGGGTTAGTAGAAGGAAAGAAATCTTAAAAATTAGGGCAGAAATAAATGCAAAAGAAACAAAAGAGACCGTAGCAAAAATTGACAAAGCCAAAAGCTGGTTCTTTGAGAGGATAAATAAAATTGACAAACCATTAGCCAGACTCTTTAAGAAACAAAGGGAGAAAAATCAAATCAACAAAATTAGAAATGAAAATGGAGAGATCACAACAGACAACACAGAAATACAGAGGAGAATAAGAGACTACTATCAGCAATTATATGCCAATAAATTGGACAACATGGAAGAAATGGACAAATTCTTAGAAAAGTACAACTTTCCAAAACTGGACCAGGAAGAAATAGAAAATCTTAACAGACCCACCACAGGCACGGAAATTGAAACTGTAATCAGAAATCTTGCAGCAAACAAAAGCCCAGGTCCAGATGGCTTCACAGCTGAATTCTACCAAAAATTTAGAGAAGAGCTAACACCTATTCTACTTAAACTCTTCCAGAAAATTGCAGAGGAAGGTAAACTTCCAAACTCATTCTTGAGGCCACCATTACCCTAATACCAAAACCTGACAAAGATGCCACAAAAAAAGAAAACTACAGGCCAATATCACTGATGAACATAGATGCAAAAATCCTTAACAAATTTCTAGCAATCAGAATCCAACAACACATTAAAAAGATCCTACACCATGACCAAGTGGGCTTTATCCCAGGGATGCAAGGATTCTTCAATATCTGCAAATCAATCAATGTAATACACCACATTAACAAATTGAAAAATAAAAACCATATGATTATCTCAACAGATGCAGAGAAAGCCTTTGACAAAATTCAACATCCATTTATGACAAAAACTCTCCAGAAAGCAGGAATAGAAGGAACATACCTCAACATAATAAAAGCTATATATGACAAACCCACAGCAAACATTATCCTCAATGGTGAAAAATTGAAAGCATTCCCTCTAAAGTCAGGAACAAGACAAGGGTGCCCACTTTCACCATTACTATTCAACATAGTTTTGGACGTTTTGGCCACAGCAATCAGAGCAGAAAAAGAAATAAAAGGAATCCAGATTGGAAAAGAAGTAAAACTCTCACTATTTGCAGATGACATGATCTTCTACATAGAAAACCCTAAAGACTCCACTAGAAAATTACTAGAGCTAATAAATGAATATAGTAAAGTTGCAGGATATAAAATCACCACACAGAAATCCCTTGCATTCCTATACACTAATAATGAGAAAATAGAAAGAGAAATTAAGGAAACATTTCCATTCACCATTGCAACGAAAAGAATAAAATACTTAGGAATATATCTACCTAAAGAAACAAAAGACCTATATATAGAAAACTATAAAACACTGGTGAAAGAAATCAAACAGGACACTAATAGATGGAGAAATATACCCTGTTCATGGATCAGAAGAATCAGTATAGTGAAAATGAGTATACTACCCAAAGCAATTTATAGATTCAATGCAATCCCTATCAAGCTACCAACGGTATTTTTCATAGAGCTAGAACAAATAATTTCACAATTTTTATGAAAATACAAAAAACCTCAAATAGCCAAAGCAATCTTGAGAAAAAAGAATGGAACTGGAGAAATCAACATGCCTGACTTCAGGCTCTACTACAAAGCCACAGTCATCAAGACAGTATGGTACTGGCACAAAAACAGAAATATAGATCAATGGAACAAAATAGAAATCCCAGAGATAAATCCACACACCTATGGACACCTTATCTTTGACAAAGGAGGCAAGAATATACAATGGAGAAAAAACAATCTCTTTAACAACTGGTGCTGGGAAAACTGGTCAACTACTTGTAAAAGAATGAAACTGGAACACTTTCTAACACCATACACAAAAATAAACTCAAAATGGACTAAAGATCTCAACGTAAGACCAGAAACTATAAAACTCCTAGAGGAGAACATAGGCAAAACACTCTCCTACATAAATCACAACAGGATCCTCTATGACCCACCTCCCAGAATATTGGAAATAAAAGCAAAAATAAACAAATTGGACCTAGTTAAAATTAAAAGCTTCTGCACAACAAAGGAAACTATAAGCAAGGTGAAAAGATAGCCTTCAGAATGGGAGAAAATAATAGCAAACGGAGCAACGGATAAAGAATTAATCTCAAAAATATACTCAAAAATATACTCCTGCAGCTCAATTCCAGAAAAATAAAAGACCCAATCAAAAAATGGGCTAAAGAACTAAACAGACATCTCTCCAAAGAAGACATTCAGATGGCTAACAAACACATTAAAAGATGCTCAACATCACTCATTATCAGAGAAATGCAAATCAAAGCCACAATGAGGTACCATTTCACGCCAGTCAGAATTGCTACTATCCAAAAGTCTACAAGCAATAAATGCTGGAGAGGACGTGGAGAAAAGGGAACCCTCTTACACTGTTGGTGGGAATGCAAACTAGTACAGCCACTATGGAGAACAGAACTGCCACACGAATAGAACTGCCATACAGCCCAGCAATCCCATTGCTGGGCATACACACTGAGGAAACCAGAATTGAAAGAGACATGTGTACCCCAATGTTCATCGTAGCATTGTTTATACTAGCCAGGACATAGAAGCAACCTAGATGTCCATCAGCAGATGAATGGATAAGAAAGCTGTTGTACATATACACAATGGAGTATTACTTGGCCATTAAAAAGAATACATTTGAATCAGTTCTAATGAGGTGGATGAAACTGGAGCCTATTATACAGAGTGAAGTAAGCCAGAAAGAAAAACACCAATACAGTATACTAACGCATATATATGGAATTTAGAAAGATGGGAATGATAACCCTGTATGCAAGACAGCAAAAGAGACACAGATGTATAGAACAGTCTTTTGGACTCTGTGGGAGAGGGCGAGGGTGGGATGACTTGAGAGAATGGCCTTGAAACACGTATAATATCATATGTGAAACGAATCACCAATCCAGGTTCGATGCATGATACAGGATGCTCGGGGCTGGTGCACTGGGATGACCCAGAGGGATTTTATGGGGAGGACGGTGGGAGGGGGGTTCAGGATGGGGAACACGAGTACACCCGTAGTGGATACATGCTGATGTATGGCAAAACCAATACAATATTGTAAAGTAATTAGCCTCCAATTAAAAGAAATAAATTTTTATATATTAAAAAAAGATCCAAACTAAAAACACAAAAATAAAAAGAAAGAAAACAAAACAAATTGTGGTTCTGAAGAAGACTCTTGAGAGTCCCTTGGACTGAAAGAGATAAAACCAGTCAATCCTAAAAGAAATCAATCTTGAATATTCAATACTTTGGTCACCTGATGTGAAGAGCCAACTCGTTGGAAGAAACCCTGATTCCAGGAAAGATTAAAGGCAAAATGAGAAGGGGACGGCAGAGGATGAGACGGTTAGATAACATCACTGACACAATGGACATGAATTTGAGCAAACTTTGGGAGATAGTGGAGGACAGAGGAGCCTGCTGTCGTATTCCATGGGGTCACCAAGAGTTGGACACAACTTAGAGACTGAACAACAATATTAATAGAAGCACTATTAACAAGTCAGACATAGAAACTACCAAAATGCCCAAGACAGATGAATGGGTTAAGTAGCTGTGGTACATATATAGAATAGAATACTACTCAGCCATCAAAAAGAACGAAGTAATGCCATTTGCAGCAACGTGGATGAACCTAGATATCATACTTGGTAAAGAAAGCCAGAAAGAGAAACACAAATGCCATATGATATCACTAGTATGTGGAATCTACAATACACACAAATGAGCTTATCTACAAAATAATCTGACTCATGGACACAGAGAACAGACTTGCAGTCGTCAAGGGGGAGAGTTGGGGAGGGATGGATTTGGAGTTTGGATTAGGAGATGCAAACTAGTAATATGTATATATAAACAACAAGGTCCTATTATATAGGACAGGGAAATATATTCAATATCCTGTAATAACTCTCACTTTGCTATACAGCAGAAATTTACACAACACTGTATATAAACTATACTACAATAAAAATTTTTAATTGCATGGGGAGATACATATTACACAGATGAAAGGAGAACTTATTAAAGAAAACCCCAGGCTACATTCTGGACTTTATAAGATACTATCTAAAGAAAATGCCATTCCTAAGGTTATGTTTCCCTTTACTTCCATACACACTTTATTCCAGCCATTATGAATAATTCTTTGCGATCCTACTGCTCCTGACTCCATTGTCGATCCTCTCTCCCAAGCCCAGGTTTGTCTGGATATCTGGCTTCAGATCTCAGCTAGATATCATTCCTCTTTTAATCTGCCCTTACTGCTTAGACACCTTCAGTATGTTTCCCTGATTAAAGTGCTCATACCACTGCATTGTAATTGCTTATTTACCTATGTAACTGGAATGTAACTGGAGTTCCATATGGCCCAGCCTCTGAGCAGTATTCCTTTTTCAAAGATAACTGCTGCGAGCAATTCAAAATATTGCTCTCTTGCAAAAATACCAAGAGTACCAGTGGGTGTGCTTAAAATTAAAAAAAAAAAACTTTAAAAACATTTATATGAGCTGTATCTCTTATTTTTAATATCTTTCTCATACCTGAGAGATGCTTATAACTACATGAACAACAAAAGCAAAACCAAATTAGCCTCTTTGCTATGTCTTTCTCTCTTGTCACCAAAATTCTCTCCCAAACTTAGTCCACCTGATTTGTGTGTTTCCTTCCTTCATTTGTAAGAGATGGAGATGCCTATCAAGCAAGAATCTTCAGTTGGGAAGATGCAGTGGAGAGAAGGACCTGACAGGTGGTGGATATCTACATAGGTACATGTTTGCTTCCTTCTTCTCTACCTGCTAAGTTGCTAAGTCGCTTCAGTCGTGTCTGACTCTGTGTGACCCCATAGATGGCAGCCCACCAGGCTCCCCCATTCCTGGGATTCTCCAGGCAAGAACACTGGAGTGGGTTGCCATTTCCTTCTCCAATGTATGAAAGTGAAAAGTGAAAGTGAAGTCTCTCAGTCATGTCTGACTCTTCGCAACCCCATGGACTGCAGCCCATCAGGCTCCTCCATCCATGGGATTTTTCCAGGCAAGAGTCCTAGAGTGGGTTGCTGTTACCTTCTCCGTTAAACTATGAATAGAAAAAAATTACCTCAATACAATAAAGGCCATATATGAAAATCAACAACTAACATCATACTCAATATGAAAGACTGTGAGTTTTTCTTTCATGATCAGGATGCACATTCTCTACCTAGGGTCCCTTAATATGCTCTGAGCAGTTTGATGACTAGAGTTAAGCTATGATAAATACTATATTATGAACATGTATCATGGGGTCTTGTAAAGAATGGACATTTAAATACATGAACAAGTAAATAGATGAACATGCATGGGGGAAAATAGACTTATAAATATCACCGATTAGGCAAGTTAGTCTGATTTTAAAGCCTGTAAATAGTAGCCTCTGTGATTTCCTCTGAGCAAAGAAGATTCCCCAGGTAAGCCCCTTTACACATTTAACAGAGTTAAACATATGGTGTGTTTAGGATTGGCTTAGAGTAGTTCAAGTTCCAAGATAATTCTTAAGAGATTTATCAGGTCTGAGGCAAATCACCATGAACAGCCCTCGGCTTCATTTTACTTGAGAGTGAGTGCAGTGGTCCCTCATCCACTGGCGATGGGTTCCAGGAACCCAGAGGATTCCAAAATTCATGGATGCTGAAGTCCTTTCTATAAAATCACACAATACAGTCTACAGCCCCTATTGTGAATTCCAAGATTGGTCAAGTAAGAGATGCAGAACCCATAGACATAGAAGTACCACTGTACTTAGTAGTAAAGAATCTGCCTGCCAATGCAGGAGCCACCAGAGATGCAGTTTTGATCCCTGGGTCAGGAAGCTCCCCTGGAGGAGGGCATGACAACCCACTCCAGTATTCTTGCCTGGAGAATCCCATGGACAGAGGAGCCTGGCGGACTACAGTCCATGGGGTCACAAAGGGTCAGACAAAACTGAGCAACTGAGCATGTGCGTGTGCACATACACACACACACACACACACACACACACACACACACACACACACTGTACCTAAAGGAAAAAAAATGACTCCAGAGCTAAGACATTAAGGTTTTCTGTTTAAAAGTTTATTTGTAATCATAGTATTTCCATCTGTTAATAGGGCTTTAGGTTTCCTTACATTTGGTGGCTCAGATGGTAAAGCGTCTGCCTGCAATACGGGAGACCCAGGATCGATCCCTGGGTTGGGAAGATCTCCTGGAGAAGGAAATGGCAACCCACTCCAGTATTCCTGCCTGGAGAATCCCAGGGATGGAGGAGCCTGGTAGGCTACAGTCCATGGGGTCGCAAAGAGTCAGACACGACTCAGTGACTTCACTTAACTTCACATTTTACTGGAAGCTGGAGGCCAATCAACATATTAATGTTCACCGGTTACTTTTACTTGGCCTAGATTGATAGATGTTTGCAAGGCTGGGCAAAACCCATCAAAGTATAAATAAAATATTGCCCCCAAAGGAAGATAAAGTAAGCCCAGTATAAACCTTACGAATAATTTTGACTTTACACATGCAAATTTTGATGATGATGCTACTGATAACTCTAATAGTAACTACTGCATGATCAGGCAGCATACACAGTGCTTCCTGACTACACATGGACTCTACCAGGTAACAGTGTGAAAAGGAAACTGACATTCGTCTCATTCTTGGGAGTTACCACCAGTTACAGCAGCCATATTGTAGATATTGAGGGTCCATATTGGAGAGAAGTGGTGGAAACCACCCCCAACTGGGCAGCTGATAAAGGTCTGTGTCAGTGAAAAGCCTGGATCTGCTTGTGTATTGAAAGTAGAAATGGCTGGTCTTTCATTATTCTCCTCATTGAGAAGAAAAAAAACAACAGTTTCCCATCAGGAGTTGGAGGCCCCGGATTTGATAATAAATAAGGGGTGGAGAATTTGGAAGCAAAAGAGGACCATCCAAAAGAGCATGAGCAAAAGCTGCTTACTCAGAGTTTTCTGTAGCAACAGAGCCTTGTATTTTGCAGAGACTCAATGGCAAACAGGAGCCTGGGGAACAAAGAGAGGCTTTGGGTGTGCTCTGAGTGGAGGTTGTTGGCATGGAGGATCTGAAGTCAGGCTATCCAGAAGAGGACATCTTTTGTGCTTGGTTTAGGGAACATATTTGTTCTACCTGGTCTTGAGTTGAAATTATTGTTATTCAGTCGTTCAGTCATGTCCGACTCTGCAATCCCATGGACCGCAGCACGTCAGGCTTCCCTGTCCTTTGCTATCTCCCAAAGTTTGTTCAAACTCATGACCATTGAATCAGTGATGCCATCCGACCATCTCATCCTCTGTCATCCCCTTCTCCTCCTGCCCTCAATCTTTCCCAGCATCAGGGTCTTTTCCAATGAGTCGGCTCTTCGTATCAGGTGGGCCAACTTCAGCTTCAGCATCAGTACTTCCAATGAATATTCAGGGTTGATTTCCTTTAGGATTGGCTGGTTTTATCTTTCTTGCAGTCCAAGGGACACTCAAGAGTCCAAAAGCATCGACAGTTCAAAAGCATCAATTCTTTGGCACTCAGCCTTCATTATGGTCCAACTCTCATCTGTACGTGTCTACTGGAAAAACCATAGCTTTGACTATTGAGCACTCTGTAAGTTCTGGTTTCAAAGATATCATTCTCTAAGTGTGCTCCTCATTTTGCCTGGCACTGTACCATAGAAACAGGCAAAAGAGTAGAAGACACAGGGCCTATTCTCAAGGAGTTATTCTCACAAGCAATCCAAGAAGGGGAAAATAATTGTTTCCCCAATTGTGTGGCTGGGAAATTGAAGTGAATAGCAAACGATTATCATCCTGAGGCCTGATTAGAAATGTCTTCCTATGCCGTAAGGATGCTCTACTTTGTAAAGAATTTTCCTATTTTACATACATAAGGTTTTAGGTATTGTGTTGGTCAAAAAGTTTGATTGGGGTTTCATGTACCATCTTATGGAAAAACTTGTGTGAACTTTCCGGCCAACTCAAAATATTAAATATAATATTTTTTATTAAATATAATAAATTAAATATAATAAAATTCAACAAACATGTATTGAATAGTGTGCTAGGTGTTCCATGGAAACACAGAAAATTGGCATTTTTTTCTAACTTGAAAGCTACCTTAGCGAGATCTAGTCAGAGATCTCTACCTTAGTCAGAGAGATAGAGGAACAATTAAGTACCAGTAGAATCTGGAAGTGAGTGGTAGTGCTATTTTCCTTTACTGAGTAAGATATCTCTGACTATCCTAATACATTCTATTTCTGAGCTTTGATTAGTGAGTAATGAGGTTAACCAGAGGGGCAACTGAATTTGAAATATGATTGTCAAGAAGCATATATTCAATGGAGGCAGAGATGATACTTTTTAGTTCAATCCCTGTAACTTTTAGGTGCTTTTTAAAGGTTTTAATAAATGAGATCTACCTCCTCAATCAAAAAGATGGAGACTTTCTCTAAACCAACTCCCAAACCAACTGCCATTTAAAATTTCTTCCCGGTGGCCCCAGTAGCTGTCTTCTTTTCTCATTGATTTTTTTTTTCTCATAAAATGAAATAAACAGCTGTAGTTTGTGGTAAAGAAATAATTTCTCTCTCCTCTCCAGAAACCCATATTAAATAAGATCATTGCATATTATGCAATCCATCCTTACATCTACCTTTCAGAATGGCCCAACTAAGGAAAAATAAAACCAGAATCTATATGAATTTTTTTTTTCCACTCAGAAGGGACAGTTAGATATTTACCTGGAAATTTTTCACATGTCCACATTTCTAAAAGCTGATTTTTAGACAAGATTGCAAGTCTTAAAAATTCACATAGAAAATGAATATAGGGTACTAACATTTATGTAACACTTTAAAAAACATAAAACACTTTCACATACAATTCTCAAAGCTCATTTCCCCTTCAGAGCAATCCAGTGATGAGTACATTTTTTTTTTTTTCCTATTTCATCCATGAGGAAATGAGGACTCAGAGAGATTTAGAAACTGAAGGTCACATACATCTAGAAGGGAGTAACTTCAGATTTCAAACACCATGATCTTTTCTGATGCACCTTATTTATATCCTGTGCCAGGGTTTGGTCTCCTGAGCTGCAAAAGAAACCTGTTTAAATGTGGCTAAATGAAAAAGGATCAAAATTATCTGAGTGACACAGTTTAAGCCATCTGAAGACACTGTGCTCCAATCACTCTCTTTCATGTTTTGCCTGAACCCTGCCTGCCACCTGAATAAAAAATGATTAGAGCAGATTGCCACTAAAGAGAGCGTTGCTTTCCACCCAGCCAGCAGGGCATGATAAAAGAGATCTTAAGGATTCTGGCAAATTAGAGCTGCAAGTCTGCATTTTTTAATTTTGTGAGCTGATACAAATCACAGGGACCTGTCAGGGAGCATTCCAAGGTACCAGGCCATCCAACTTGAGAGATAAGTGAAGAGTAAAAGAAGCTGACTGCACATCATAATTAAAGAGCTAGTTGTCTTCAGCAATTTCAGCTCTCATGGGATTTTCAATGGATTTTTTATTTTTTTAAACTTGGAATAAAAGAGAGAGAGCGAAGGAGAGAGAATCCCAAACAGTCTTCCCTGAAGCTCTGTAATGGAATAATTTCTTGTGGCTATGACAAGTCACTCAGTTTGTAATTAAATCATTTGGGTCCCAGACTTTGTCCTTCACTCTAGAGATCTGGTAGGTCACCCAATCGCTGAGGTGCCTCCATTTCCACACTTAAAAGAAGAAATAAGTGACTTAATTGAACTCTGAATCCTAACATTCTAGGGTTCCATGAAATTTCTCATTATTAAATGACCATCCATGGACAGACAGCCTTCAAGTTTAAATGGCGATTTTTATTTCCTGTTGCTTAGCCAGGTAGTCCCTGGAGATGACTGGAATATGCCTGGGTTATATATCAAATCAGCTCAGTGAAGCTAGTCCATAGAAAGAAAGAGATGGATGCAGTTGTTAACAGAGCAATTCTGTTGTATCTCACTTCTGACACCTTCTCTGTAATGATTCAAGGTTGATATCCCCCTGGTATCCTTGGATGGCTCCTTTTGGCATCCCTGGCTTTGTGTATGATGAAGGCTGACACTGCACTGTAATCATTTGTGAGCCAAGTGCTGGTCACCCAGTGGTCCCAGACTGAGAACCACCGAATCTCACAGGGATCATTCCAGGTGCGGCAGTTAGCTGCAGCGTTCACGGAATGTGAGGACCTTCCTGGCTCCCTCAGGTTATGACAGTCCCTTTGGGGGCCTCTGCATGTCACTGTCATCCAATACTGAATAAACCAGTCATGTCTACAGAGCATCTTACCCTCATCATAGCTGTAAGATTTGGGGGCCAGAGATAGGATTTTCACCCCAAATATCTTATTTCAAACATATGGTAAAACTAGGAAGACAATAAAACCAACAACCATGCTCTCTCTAATCAGATCTAAAATGATTCACTGCACATCTTTATTTTCATAAAGAAATGAAGTGTTACTAAAATAACTGAAGCCCTACACTCCCTTTCTATCCCACCGTCTCTTCCAAGAGTGCCACAAGGAAGAATTTGGTGTCTTTTTCATCCATGTTTTCATATTTTACCACATATATGTGACTGTTCATAAGTCACATTGCATTGTTTTCAAATTTTACACACCTGCTATCACATTGCAATTTTATTTGTTCACTTAAAGTCATGTTTTAAATTTATCTACATAGTTATTAACTTATTCATTTTAACCGCCATGCCTTTATGGAAATATAATGTTTTTATTATGCTTCTGTTTAGATCACTTAGATGATTTGATTTAGATTTAGATTATTAATTTTCCTTTTAAAATTAATGCTCCTTGTTCCTATAAACTAGATTTTCTCAGTGGTATACATTTCAAATTATACCTCAAGGTTTTGAGCAATTCTAATTGTGCACATCTCTCTTTTACTCTGTTCCCTAACATCACCTTCCATTGGGACCTCGAGATTAGACAATACTTCAAGTGCGGCTTTTGTGTGTCTTTTTTTTTTTCCCCCCTTGGAAAGCCAGTTTTTAAGCATCTTCCATCATATTCCTGATCAGATAAGCAGGATGAAATCTCCAATTTTCTTATAGCCTAGTTGACACTGAAAGTCACATGAACACATTCATACACACACAAACACACAATTTAAAATTCCCCCAAATTGATGAGTATGAAATGCTAGCTCATTTCTGTTTTAATTTCTTTTTCCTGATCATTAGTAAGGCTGAACTGTCTTTTTGCATGCTTATTGGTCAGATGGCTTTCATATTCTTATATTGTCTATTCTTCAATTGTGCTGTTTTTTTCTCACTCATTTGTAGTAATTCTGATATAATCTCAATAGTAATTCTTTCTCTGTTTCATGTATCATTAATATACCCTCCCATTATGTATGTAGATTTTCTTTTTAGCTACTTATAGTGCTTTTTATCTTAATATAAATGTCAATGTTATCTAAATTTAATATAATCTAATTTTAAATTTTAATGTAGTAAATTTACAAATCTTTTCCTCATAATTTTAGAATTCTTATTTCAGCATCTTTTTGTTTCAGGATGTTTTAACAACTCTAATTTTATAACAAATCTTGATCAGGAAAAGCAAGTTCCTATAACTTACTTTCCTTCAAAACTATCATGGCTATTCTCTAAACTCTTCTATATTAATTTTAGTAATCCAACTTTCCATAAAATAATTTCTATTAATGGGTATAAAATCAAACATTTTTATTTTATTGTATTTTTAATCAATTACCAAAATCTCTTAATGTATTTACCTTTATTTTTCTTATAAAGTTATATACTTCCTCTATTATATTTCTTTCAGGCTTCTCATAACATATTTTTACTAAAATAACTGGGATGTTATTTTAGTACATAGCTTTTGTAATGTTAAACAATTATTGCTTTCCTGTGATAATCTCAATTCATTTATAGTGATTTTAAATATTTATTGTTGAATTCATTTTTGAGTATTGGATTTAGCATGTTTGCATTCATTTTCATAAATAATATTAAACTGCAATTTGTATTTCTAATACTATTTTGAGCTATTTCTTCTCTCATTAAATAAATGAAAAGGTTTCTCTGCTTTTGAAATTTTGTAGGACAATTTTTTTTCATAGTAGCAAGTGAATAGGATCTATTAAAGAGAAGGAAAGTACAAAGCTCTCAGCATAAACACTGAGAGTGGGTAAAGAGTCCCCCAAAAGGCAGGACTTGCAGCAATGTATATCCTTACTATTATTGATCTGTACATTTTTGGTTGGCTCCTGTCCTTAAAATATGTCATTTATAACCAATCAGTTTAAAGGTCACACTGTTTAAGTTAACATCTTTTTTTTTTTTTAATTTGTTTTAAAATTATTAAATTAAAAATTTAAAAAATAAATAAATAAATAAATAAAACTGTGAAAAAAAAAAAAGTTAACATCTTTATGGCTTCTCTTGATCCTCACATTAAGTCAGCACCCCTTTTCATGTCCTCTGGCTATTTTTCACAATGAACCAGATGAATGGGCTAAAGATTAATGACCACCAGTTGTTTCTTGTAGGACAAACTTTTTTTTTTTTTAACAGTTTTTTCATGCTATTGAGCATATTTGTTTCCTGAAATTTCAGCAAAATTTAAATAAAATAAAGCCTGGTCCTGAAAAAAAGAGTATAGGTCTACCAAGATTTTCTATTTCTTAAAGAGGTAGCTGTGGTAAATTCTCTTTCTAGAATGCTTTCAAATGTTTTGGCATGAAATGTTTCTGACTCTTTTCAACTCCATGGACTATACAGTCCATGGAATTCTCCAGGCCAGAATACTGGATTGGGTAGCCTTTCTCTTCTCTAGGGGACCTTTCCAACCCAGGGATTGAACTCAGGTCTCCTGCATTGCATGCAGATTTTTTACCAGTTGAGCCACAAGGGAAGCCCTTTATAATATTACCTTCATTTAAAATATCTTTTTGAAGTGCATTTGTTAGTGTCTTCACATCTATTTTTTCTTCTTAGATCTTGCCAGAGTCTCCATAGTACTTTTAAAGAATCAGCTCTTGGTTTTACAGATTTAATTGATATTTTATCAGTTTCTAGTCTTCATTATTTATTTCCAGCTGTTTGTTTGGTCATTGGTTTGGTTCAGTTCAGCTCAGCCGCTCAGTCGTGTCTGACTCTCTGCGACCGCATGGACTGCAGCACGCCAGGCCTCCCTGTCCATCACCAACTCCCAGAGCCTGCTCAGACTCAGCTTGTGCTTGTGCTTGAGCTTGCGCTTCACCCAGCCCAGCATTTTGCATGATGTACTCTGCATATAAGTTAAATAAGCACGGTGGCAATATGCAGCCTTGACATACTCTTTTCCTAATTTTGAACCAGTATGTTGATCCATGTCCAGTTCTAACTGTTGCTTCTTTTTTCACGGTTCTTCTGTGTATTCTTGCCACCTCTTCTTAATATCTTCTGCTTCTGTTAGGTCCCTACCATTTCTGCCCATTTCTGTCTAGTCTTTGGTGGTGATGACCAATTTCTTCTACTCTTTGACTAATTTCTTGAGAATAATGTTCAGCTCATTTGTTGTTAATCTTTTTTAATATATGAATTTTCCCTTAAGTACTAGTCTGTGTCCTATGAGTGTTGAATCATCCTCAATTTTTCATTAACTATTGTATTATTTCCATTAAGATTTCTTAAATAACTAGTTATTTTATAAATTGTTGAAAACCTCCTTAAAAGTTTCTTTATTATGGAATATATTTATTATGAAAATATTTTATAATGGTAAATGTAGAGAAAATTACCATCACTCAATCACAAAAATTATGAAGCTATGACCATTTTGATTTGAACAGTGCCTTACTTACTTTCCACTCTTTCCTACTAAATTATTTTTGTAACAAATGTGATCTATTATATTTCATTTGAAACTGTTTGAGTATATCTCTCTAAAATGATTTGTCACATTCCATGGGGAAAAAATTAATGTTATTTTTATTATCATTGCATTGATATTACAGACTAAGTAGTCTATAATTAAAATCTTAATTATAGTAAATCTTCCAATTTATAACAAAGTGTATCTTCCAATCTTTAAAGTAACTTAGTGGTAGCATTATCACCTTAAGAAATTAAAAAAGAAAAACAAAACATGCCCTTAATATCACAAAGTATCTAGTTATTTTCAAGTTTCTTATTTCCACATAAATGTTTATTTTTTCAGTGTGTTTACTTAAATCTGAATTGAAATAATGTTCATATACTGAGTAGCATGATTCTTAAGGTTTTTCTCTTTTTCTATCAGTAGATTTCTTTTCACTCTCTGTTTTACACCCAGTATTCTGTATATTAAAGGAATCAAGAATTTGTACTATAGAGTTTCCTACAATCTAATTTTTTCTGAATACTGCACTGCGTTGCCTATTAATATATTCATCTGTTTCCCAAATTTCCTATAAAATAAAAGAGCCAGAGGCCTAATCAACTTAAAAATTTTACAATAAAACCTCAAAGGTTGTAAAAATAGCAAAAGAATGTAAAAATCATCTCTGCATATATAAACTCAGCAACTTAGATAAAATTAAGTTCCTCAAAAGAAAGCAACAAAACTCATTCATAATGAAACAGATAACTTGTGTAATCCTGCAATTAAAACCATGTGAAAAAAGAACTCCTCAGGTTCTAAACATATATTTTAAAAATAAATTAAAACAAATCACACAATATCTTCTGTAAAGAAAAGAAGGGGAACAATTTTCAACTCATTTTAGGAGGACAGCATTACTCTAATTCCAAAATTAGACAAAAATATTACACGAAAAAGAATACAGATAAATATCCCTAACGGCAAAAAGGCAAAATGATTGTCTGAGGAGAGCTTACAAATAGCTGAGAAAAGAGAAGCAAAAGGCAAAAGGAGAAAAGGAAAGATATACACATCTGAATGCAGAGTTCCAAAGAATAGCAAGAAGACCGAAGAAAGCCTTCCTAAGTGATCAGTGCAAAGAAATACAGGAAAACAAAAAAAAAAATGGGAAAGACTAGAGAGCTCTTCAGGAAAATTAGAGCTACTAAAGGAACATTTCATACAAAGACAGGCACAATAAAAGGACAGAAATGGTATGGACCTGATAGAAGCAGAAGATATTTAGAAGAGGTGGCAAGAATACACAGAAGAGCTATACAAAAAGGATCTTAATGACCCAGATAACCATGATGGTGTGATCACTCACCTAGAGCCAGACATCCTGGAGTGTAAAGTCAAGTGGGCCTTAGGAAGCATCACTACAAACACAGCTAGAGGAGGTGATGGACTTCCAACTGAGCCATTTCAAAGCCTAGAAGATGATGCTGTTGAAGTGCTGCACTCAATATGCCAACAAATTTGGAAAACTCAGCAGTGGCCACAGGACTGGAAAAGGTCAGTTTTCATTCCAATCCCAAAGAAAGGCAATGCCAAAGAATGTTCAAACTACCACACAATTGCACTCATCTCACACGATAGCAAAGTAATGCTCAAAATTCTCCAAGCTTGTCTTCAATAGTGTGTGAACTGAGAACTTCCAGAAGTTCAAGCTGAATTTAAAAAAGGCAGAGGAACAAGAGATCAAATCACTAACATCCGTTGGATCATAGAAAAAGCAAGAGAGTTCCAGAAAAATATCAACTTCTGCTTTATTGACTATGCCAAAGCCTTTAACTGTGTGGATCACAACAAACTGTGGAAAATTCATAAAGAGATGGGAATAGCAGACCACCTTACCTGCCTCCTGAGAAAACTGTATGCATGTCAAGAAGCAACAGTTAGAACTGGACATGGAACAACAGACTGGTTCCAAGTCGGGAAAACAGTGCATCAGGCTGTATATTGTCACCCTGCTTATTTAACTTATATGCAGACTATATCATGAGAAATGCCAGGCTGGGTGAAGAACAAGCTGGAATCAAGATTGCCAGGAAAAATATCAATAAGCTCAGATATGCAGATGGCAAAAAGTGAAAAGGAACTAAAGAGCCTCTTGATCAAAGTCAAAGAGGAGAAGGAAAAGGCTGGCTTAAAACTCAACATTGGAAAAACTAGGATCATGACATCTGGTCCCATCACTTCATGGCAAATCATGGGGAAATAATGAAAACAGTCACAGACTTTATTTTCTTGGGCTCCGAAATCACTGCAGCTGGTGACTGCAACCATGAAATGAAAAGATCCTTGCTCTTGAAAGAAAAGCTATGACTAACCTAGATAGCATATTAAAAAGCAGAGACATTACTTTGTCAACAAAGGTCCATCTGGTCAAAGCTATGATTTTTCCAGTAGTTATGTATAGATGTGAGAGTTGGACCATTATAATTGAGCACTGAAGAATTGATGATTTTGAACTGTGGTGTTGGAGAAGACTCTTGACAGTGCCTTGGACAGCAAGGATATAAAATCTTTCAATCCTAAAGGAAATCAGTCCTGAATACACATTGGAAAAACTGATGCTGAAACTGAAGCTCCCATACTTTGGCCACCTTATAGGAAGAACTGACTCATTGGAAAGGACCCTGATGCTGGGAAACATTGAAGATGGGAGGAGGAGACGACAGAGGATGAGATGGCTGGATGACATCACTGACTCGATGGACATGAGTTTGAGCAAGCTCTGGTAGTTGGTGATGGACACAGAAGCCTGTCATGCTGCAGTCCATGGTGTCACAAAGAGTTGGACCCAACTGAGTGACTGAACTGAACTGATCCCTTATAGACATCAATATGAAATTCCTCAAAAATTATTATCAAATAAATTATAATAATGTATAAAGTATAATATACATGATCAATTTGGCTTTATGCTGGAAACACATGTCTGGTTCACATGTTTTTAAACAATTAGCAACTTAATCTATGATATTAATAGACTAAAGAATAAAAACCATATGATCATATGAATCGAAACATAGATTGCATTTGACAAATTTCAGTACCCATTCATAATAAAAACACTTGGCATACTAGGAATAGAAGGCAATTTCTTCAAAATGATTGTGTCTCAACAAACCATCCACAGGAAGCATCATACTCAGGGGTAAAAGATCCTTTCCACCCTAAGACCACAAACTGAGCAAGGATATTCACTCTCAACATTGCTATTCAACATCCTACTGAAAGTCCTAACCAATTCAATAAAACAGGAAAAAGAAATAAAAGACATACAGACTACAATGAAAGAAATAAAATTGTCACTATTTACAGAAGACATAACTGTCCATGTAGAAAATCTCAAGATTATACAAAACAACAAACACATACATGACACATGCAACTGATACAAGTTTAGAAAGATCACAAGATACAAGATCAATATCCAAAAATCAAAAGAATTTTATATACTATCATCAACAACTGCAAAATTTAAAAAAGCAATACCATTTGCATAGTTATAGAAATTGAAATACTTAGGTATAAATATTTTTTAAAAATCATATACATGATATGTGTGCTGAAAACTATAAAATACTGGCAAAAGAAATTGAAGATGATTGAAATAGATGAAGAGACATACCACATTTATGAACTGCAAAGCCTAGTATGGTGCAGTTATAATCAAGGGCAATAGAGGAATAAGATTGAGGGAATCATAATAGTCAACATCAGATTATTGTAAAGCTACAGTAATTAACTGTGTGGTATTGAAAACGGATCCATGTGACAACATACAGTCCAGACATAGACCCACACAAATATGGTCAATTGATATTTGACAGAGATGCAAAAAGAATTTAATGGAGAAAAAATAGTTTTTCAAAAAATGTAAATCTAGATACCAAAAGCATAAACAAAAAACTTCTGACCTAAACTTTAAAACTAATACAAACATTTACACTAAAATAGATTTAACACTAAAATATGAACCTATAAAATTTTTAGGCGAAAATAACAAAAAGTACTTGTGATCTGGTATTAGGCAAAGAGTTCTTAGATATGACACATGAACTATAATTCATGAAAACAAAGGTAAGTTGAAATTTATTGACATTTAAAAACTGCTCTGAAAAAGCTGCTGTTGAAGAGAATGAAAAGACAGACTATAGAACTGGGAGAGAATATTTTCAAGGTACATAAAAATTTTTTTATAAAATATGTTCAAATAAAACCCAAACCTCTTGAATCTCAACATACAGAAAACAATTTTTTTTTTAAAAGAGTAAAAGACTTGAACAGACACTTAACCAGAGAGGATATACAAAAGGCATGCAAATACATGAAAAGATGCTCCTCATTATTTGCCTTCGGGAAAACGCAACATAAAAGCTTTGCAAGATACACATCTATTAGGAAAATAAAATTATAAGTAAATATTGAAGAGACTAAGACTAGGTGACAATGTAGAGCAGTTGAAACTCATAGATTGCTGGTGCTAGTGCAAAATAGTACAGTGACTTTGGAGAGGGTTTGACAGTTTCTTATAAAGTCAAACCTATGTTTACCACATAACCAAACTAGAGATTTATTCTAGAGAAATGTACATCAGTGTTCATAGAACTTTATTTATTGTCAAACAAATACTGGAAAAAAAGATGCCCTTCAATGAATCAACAGATAAACAAGTTGTGGCACATTCATACAACAGAATGTTACTCAACACTGTAAAGAAAGGAATTACTGATGCACAGGATTGCTCTCAAAGGCATTATGACCAGAGAAAGAAGCCAGTGTCAGGTTATACACTATATGGTTCCACCTATATGACTTTCTGGTAGCATAAGGGGTTTTGTAGGGGAGAGGGTAGGGGATAGTGAGGCTTGTCTATATCCTGGTTATTAACATGCACTAAAATTGTCACCCAGACTGTCAAGCCAGAGATAAGCTTCCTTCCCATTTCCCTGGGCTGGTGGGCTGAGCAGGAAGACTTCCAGGGCCTGGCTTTATGCAGAAGTGTTGGCGTCAGCCTCTACTTGGCAGGGTTGTGGTCCCTGTGTCATGTCCCAGGTGGGTATCCCAACTCCAGCCCCGGACACGAGGACCTGGCCAATAGCTACAGCATCGATTTGTATATTTACTTACATGGTTTTGTGTTACTATTCATTTCTGGAAATTGTGGTTTCTTCTTTCTTTTTTGAAAGTCTTTTCATATTAAAAGCCAACTTTGGGACTTGGATGTTTTCATTTGTGTATTTTTCACATTATTGTGTTTTTGCTGTTGTAGAGATCCACTTGACTCATTTCACTACGCTGATAGAGTAGCAACTTGTACATTTCTTCATGCATAGTAAAGCAACAATTTGTGCATAGTAGCTACTCAATAAATTCAGATTGATTCATTTTCCAGATTTTATGGATATAGAAGAAGGAAGTGGCAACCCACTCCAGTATTCTTGCCTAGAGAATCCTGTGGACAGAGGGGCCTGGTGGGCTGCCGTCTATGGGGTCGCACAGAGTCGGACACAACTGAAGTGACTTAGCATGCATGCATGCATTGGAGAAGGAATAGTAACCCACTCCAGTATTCTTGCCTGGAGAATCCCAGGGAGAGAGGATCATGGTGGGCTGCCGTTCTTGGGGTTGCACAGAGTCAGACACGACTGAAGTGACTTAGCAGCAGCAGTAGCATCAGGATATTGGAGAATCAACACTTTTTTTGGAATATGGTCAGACTAGAGAGTTTTTTTATTAATAAATTGCCAGATTGGATGTGAGCTGGGGTGCTCAGGAGGGCCTGAATCACCGGTAGAGGAATCTTTCCTGTGAGGAACAGTATT
Organism: Bos taurus; assembly: GCF_002263795.3. Taxonomy (NCBI): domain Eukaryota; kingdom Metazoa; phylum Chordata; class Mammalia; order Artiodactyla; family Bovidae; genus Bos; species Bos taurus. The sequence continues at coordinate 6,154,007 of NC_037340.1, read as the reverse complement.
CACAAAGCTCCATCAGGCAGTCATGTTGGATCACAGGATCAGCATGGGCCAGCAGTCACCCTGGATCACATTCAGATCATTTGCTATTACATCCATTCATTCAAACCACAAATATATATTAAGGATTTACTGTGTAAGAGATATTGTGCTATTCTCAATTTTTTCCAGTAACAATAGTCCACTGAATCTAAAATGCATATTATCTAAATCATTTACTGATACATTCTAGAAAGTGCATGAAGTTAGACATCTGGTAAAGGACTTCCTTGAATAGTCCTGAAGAATCTTCTCCATGTGGAAGAGGGGATAGTATTATCAAAACTCATTATATCTGTCTGATATGCAAGTTCCAAGAGCCCTTAAAATGTGTTAATAAGAATTACTGTTTGAACCAGAGGGATGTGAGATATATATATATATATATATATATATATATATACACACACACACACACACAATTATGGTTGATTTGCATTGTTGTATGGCAGAAACCAACACAACATTGTAAAGCATTTTTCCTTCAATTAAAAAATAAATTAAAAAAAAGAATTGCTGTGTTAAGAAGTAGAACTGAAAGAAAGTGGAGATGGATAATATCTCAGCTTGATATGGGATTTTGTCATTTTCTAAAGCACAATTACATCCATCATTTTGTTTGATGTTCACAATCACCCAAGAAGAGGCAAGAAGCTAATATTTTCACCATTTAAAAAATGAGAGTATTGATATTCATAAAGGTTAAATAATTTACCTCCAAGTCACCCTAGAGATAGTAAGTGATGGCACAAAAACAAGACATATATCTTCTAAAAGTTTATCTGGTGAACTTTGTGTTATTATATTGTACATTCAACTTGAATTGGAACAGCTTTTAGGAAAACTTGTCTTTTGTGACTCTTATATTTTTATTAAACATGGTAAAAGGAAGACATGCAGAATACCTGAGGTTATCTATATAACTGGTGGCTTCCCAGGTAGCTTAGCTGGTAAAGAATCTGTCTGCAATGCAGGAGACCCTGGTTTGATTCCTGGGTCGAGAAGTTCCCCTGGAGAAGGAACAGACTACCCACTCCAGTATTCTTGGGCTTCCCTTGTGGCTCAGATGGTAAAGAATCAGCCTGCAATGTGGGAAACCTGAATTTGATCACTGGGTTGGGAAGATCCTCTGGAGGAGGACACGGCAACCAACTCCAGTGTTCTTGCCCGAGAATCCCCATGGGCAGAGGAGCCTGATGGGCTACACTCCATGGGGTCACGAAGAGTCGGACACGACTGAATGAGTAATTACAACACATATCTATATAATTACAAAATTTACTTTCATATTTATTCTGATTCATCCTTATTATTAGTAATCTGCCTTTATATCAAACATATATAAATTTGGGCCATGAAACTCATTCTGAAACAATTTCCATCCTGTAAATGTGAATTAAATTCTATTCACTACCTTCCATTGCCTATTTTCAAGCCATCAGAGTTTCATTTTAACTATTCAAAGGAAGACACATCCCAGTTTTATTATTTTAATGCACAGTTTAGGGAAAATGACTATGTGAAAAGTCCCAAAAGAATAAAAAGAAAATAGAATATATCACATTCACCTTTATTCAACATTTCTTATCCTGAAGGCATGGAGAAATATCTCACTGTCAAGATTCTTTGATTTAACATATCAAAAGCCAAAAACCTTTACCTCTCAACATACTCTGCATTCACATAGTTCCCTTCAATGCTGTTTGCAATCTAATTCATTTGTTTTTATTTCCTATTTCTCCTTTTATCAAACACGGATTTTATGATTAATGCCCTGGAAAAGGCCGGAAGATATATTTAAGAGATAGAGAAAAGTGATTATTTCTTCACTGAAAAAAAAAGCGTTATAGGGTAACAACCCTGAAAGTGCCAGAATTTCAGAACTCAGGGCAAAATTACTGTAATCTCACATTAACTCTCTGGCTGGGGATGATTTATGTATTTGTTATGGCATATTACACACAGGGTGGATGAGACCTGCAGAAAGGAGTGTCTCAATGAAAATAAAGCATTTTTAAATGTGAGGTCTGACAATCAAAATCAAGATAAGCAATCCTAAAGAGAGTCATTCAACACAACACTAAATATAGCCATGAATCTGTCTTACCCCTGGACTCCATAAATCAGATGATCATCATTGCCTTCTACTTGAGGAGACTTAGACATACCAAAAGGAACAATGGTGATCATCTCCTCTGGGAATTCCTCAATAGCCTATGTGTGCTTCTTGTCCAGTTTTTTGTATATCCTTAATTACAAATAAGCATCATTTACCTCAGAGAGAATAATTCTGTATGAGTGGAAGAGAAGAAAAGGTATAACAATGTTTTTCAACATCCAGACTAAATGCTAAAATGCTACGTTGTATAGTCACCTCAGTTCCTATTTCCATTCTTCCACCTGTGGTAACTTTCCCTAGTGGTGCTAGTGATAAAGAACCTACCTGTCAAAGAAAGAGACATAGAGACATGGGTTTGATCCCTAGGTCGAGAATACCCCCTGGAGGCAGGCATGAGAACCCACTCCAGAATTATTGCCTGGAGAATTCCGTGGATAGAGGAGCCTGGCAGCCTATAGTCCATAGTTTCACACAAAGTCAGACACGACTGAAGCTACTTAGCACACACACAAATTCACTGTATCAAGTTGGGTTTTCATCCCCAAAGACTAGCGTATTCCTTGCTCTTTATCATTTATTTTTATTTTTTAAAAGATTTTTAAAATGTGGACCATTTTAGAAGTCTTTTATTGAATTTGTTACAATATTGCTTCTGTTTTATGTTTGGTTTTTTGGCTATAAGGCATAGGGGATCTTAGCTTCCTAAGCAGGGATTGAACCCACACTCCCTGCATTAGAAGGTGAAGTCTTAACCACTGGACCACCACAGAAGTCCCTTCCTTTGCTTTTTATATGTCCCCATTCTACCCAGCGTCAAAGCTGTATATTGTCACCCTGCTTATTTAACTGATATGCAGTGTACATCATGTGAAATGCCAGGCTGGATAAAGCGCAAGCTGGAATCAAGATTGCCGGGAGAAATATCAATAACCTCAAATATGCAGATGACACCACGCTTATGGCAGAACGTGAAGAGGAACTAAAGATCCTCTTTATGAAAGTGAAAGAGGAGATTGAAAAAGTTTGCTTAAAACTCAGAATTCAAAAAACTAAGGTCATGGTATCAAGTGCCATCACTTTATGGCAAACAGATGGTCAAACAATGGAAACAGTGACAGATTTTATTTTCTTGGGCTCCAAAATCCCTGGGGATGGTGACTGTAGCCATGAAAGTAAAAGACACCTGCTCTTTGGAAGAAAAGCTGTGACAAACTAGAGAGCATATTAAAAAACAGAGACATCACTTTGCTGACAAAGGTCTGTATAATAAAAGCTATGGCTTTTCTGGTAGTCATGTATGGATGTGAGAGTTGGACCATAAAGAAGGCTGAGCACTGAAGAATTTATGCTTTCAAATTGTAGTGCTGGAGAAGACTCTTGAGAATCCCTTAGACAGCAAGGAGATCAAACCAGTCAATCCTAAAGGAAATGAAGCCTTAATATTCATTATACGGACTGATGCTGAACCTGAAGTTCCAATAATTTCACCACCTGATGTGATGAGCTGTCTCATTGGAAAAGACTCCGATGCTGGGAAAGACTGAGGCCAGTTGGAGAAGGTGGCTACATCTGGATGGCATCATTGACTCAATGGACATGAGTCTGAGCAAACTTCAGGAGATGGTGAAAGACAGGGAAGCCTGGCGTGTTTCAGTCCATGGGGTCACAATGAGTCAGACATCACTGAGTGACTGAACAACAAATTCTACCCAACACATTTAGTTCAGTTTAGTCACTCAGTTGTGTCCGACTCTTTGCGACTCCATGGACTGCAGCACGCCAGGCTTCCCTGTCTATCACCAACTCTCAGAGCTTGTTCAAACTCATGTTCATCAAGTAGGTGATGCCAGCCAACCATCTCATCTTCTGTCATTCCCTTCTTCTCCTGCCTTCAATCTTTTCCAGCATCAGGGTCTTTTCAAATGAGTCAATTCTTCTCACCAGGTGGCCAAGGTATTGCAGTTTCAGCTTCAGCATCGGGCTTTCCAATGAGTATTCAGGACTGATTTCCTTTAGGATTGACTGGTAGGTCTCCTTGATGTCCAAGGGGCTCTCAAGAGTCTTGTCCAACACCACAGTTCAAAGCATCAATTCTTTGGCGGTCAGCTTTCTTTATGGTCCAACTCTCACACCCACACATGACTACTGGAGAAACAATGAATAGATGGACTTTTGTTGGTAAAGTAATATCTCTGCTTTTTAATATGCTGTCTAGGTTGGTCGTAGCCTTTCTTCCAAGGAGTAAGCGTTTTTTAATTTCATGGCTGCAGTCACCATCCCCAGTGATTTTGGAGACCAAGAATATAAAGTCTGTCTTTATGTCCATTGTTTCCCCACCTATTTGCCCTGAAGTGATGGGACGAAATGCCATGATCTTAGTTATCTGAATGTTGAGTTTTAAGCCAGTTTTTTTTTAATTAATTTTATTTTATTTTTAAACGTTACATAATTGTATTAGTTTTGCCAAATATCAAAATGAATCCGCCACAGGTATACATGTGTTCCCCATCCTGAACCCTCCTCCCTCCTCCCTCCCCATACCATCCCTCTGGGTCGTCCCAGTGCACCAGCCCCAAGCATCCAGTATCAGGCATCGAACCTGGACTGGCATCTCGTTTCATACATGACATTTTACATGTTTCAATGCTATTCTCCCAAATCTTCCCACCCTCTCCCTCTCCCACAGAGTCCATAAGACTGTTCTAGACATGAGTGTCTCTTTTGCTATCTCGTATACAGGGTTATTGTTACCATCTTTCTAAATTCCATATATATGCGTTAGTATACTGTATTGGTTAAGCCAGTTTTTTCACTCTCCTCTTTCACTTTCATCAAGAGGCTCTTTAGTTCTTTGCTTTCTGCCATAAGTGTGGTGTAAGCTGCATATCTGAGGTTGTTGATATTTCTCCTGGCAATCTTGATTCCAGCTTGTGCTTCATATAGCCTGGTATTTCTTATGAAGTACTCTGCATATAAGTTAAATAAGCGGGTGACAAAATACAGCCTTGACGTACTCCTTTCCCAATTTGGAACCAGATCGTTTTTCCATGTCTGGTTCTAACTGTTGCTTCTTTACCTGCATAGATTTCTAAGGAGGCAGGTAAGATGGTCTGGTATTCCCATCACTTTAAAAATTTTCCACAATTTGCTGTGATCCACACCGTCAAAGGCTTTGGTGTAGTTAATAAAGCAGAAGTTGATATTTTTCTGGAACTCTCTTGCTTTTTTGATAATCCAACGGATGTGGGAATTTAACCTCTGATTCCTCTACTTTTTTCCTAAGTCCAGCTTTAATATTTGGAAGTTTTTCGGTCACGTACTGCTTACACCTGGCTTGGATAATTTTGAGCATTACTTTGCTAGTGTGTGAGATGAGTGCAATTGTGCGGTAGTTTGAGCATTCTTTGGCATTGCCTTTCTTTGGGTTTTGGATGAAAACTGACCTTTTCCAGTGCTGTGGCCACTGCCTAGTGATCACTGGTGAGTGATCACACCATCGTGGTTATCCAGGTCATTAAGATCTTTTTTGTACCCAACACATTACAAATTAAATTGACCTAACATCTAAGAAATTACTGAGAACCAAAGGGAGGTGGGATGACGCAGGTTGAAGAGGTGAAGGGATGCAGCTACTGGGGCGTTTCTACACGCATTCAGCCTGATCTGCTTTTACAGACCACAAGCAGGCTAAGATGTACCTACATTAAGGTAAGGTAAATGCCTACCTTAGGTCAGTTTTCCACCTAGCATAAGATACAGATCTACAACCAGAGTCTTAAACCACTAGTGATCTTTCTTTTGTGCCCACTTCAACTTTATTGAACGATCAATAAATATTTGCCCATACTAAAACCATCTATATGCAAGGTTAAGTCCCCAGGGAAGTACAAAGATGCATTCAAGTATTTCTCTGTTATTAGTATCTTCAAAATGGCAGAGAAGTATAAAGAAACCAACACACACCTGTGAAGCTGATACAAGATAAAAAAGACGTGCTCAATAAGAAACCCCATCTGGCTAAACAGTACTTGTTGCCAAGGAAATAATGCAAACAATGCTAGATGATGTCCTTTTAAACTTTGCTGCTACTGCTAAGTTACTTCAGTCGTGTCCGACTCTGTGTGACCCCATAGATGGCAGCCCACCAGGCTCCCCCGTCCCTGGGATTCTCCAGGCAAGAACACTGGAGTGGGTTGCCATTTCCTGCTCCAATGCATGAAAGTGAAAAGTGAAAGTGAAGTAGCTCAGTCGTGTCCGACAGTCATGTCCGACTCTTCACAACCCCATGGACTGTAGCCTACCAGGCTCTTCCGTCCATGGGATTTGCCAGGCAAGAGTACTGGAGTGGGGTACCATCGCCTTCTCTGTTTTAAACTTTACAAAAGGTCAAAAGAAAAAGTGTCATTTCAATAATTATGTTTTAAGGAAAGAGCATTGTAGATATTGTCCCCTTCCTATATCTCTTTTTATTTATAGTCCTTAACATCATACCCAAAAAGAGGAGGAATTTCATATAAACCCCATAATTTCTCTGGATCTCAATCAGTTCATGAATTAAATCTGGATGGTCACTCTTTGCCTCCCTGAAACAAATAGTTCTTTGAAATTCCTACTGATTAATTTGATCATAGAGGTATTGTAGACATTCTCTGATTTGGACAGTGATAACAAATGTCCAGGAAGTCTGTGGCTATGACATTGAGTTTTAGATCATAGACATTATCTCCAAATGGGCAGGAGTAATGGCACCCAGGGGTTTTGCTTCCCTTTGATTTAACAGTTCAAGGACAACAACCAGACCATCTGAGTTGCAAACTATTTACACTTCCCAAGTTATCATTGATTTGGATACCATACTATTTTGGAAGAAGTTTAGAACTCTGTAGTTGGAGAAGACAATGGCACCCCCACTCCAGTACTCTTGCCTGGAAAATCACATGGACGAAGGAGCCTGGTAGGCTGCAGTCCATGGGGTCGCTAAGAGTCAGACACCACTGAGCGACTTCACTTTCACTTTTCACTTTCATGCATTGGAGCAGGAAATGGCAACCCACTCCAGTGTTCTTGCCTGGAGAATCCCAGGGATGGTGGGGCCTGGTGGGCTGCCGTCTCTGGGGTTGCACAGAGTCAGACACGACTGAAGCGACCTAGCAGCAGTAGAAGAGTAGAGTAGAAGAGTAGAAAATCTGATACTATTCTGGCATTTTCGAATGGAAGCCTCTCATCTGCCACTCACTTACTGTTCTTTTTCTAGGAAAAAAAGAGTACTTTTTGTTTCTTTGTAATTGTTTCCAAACTCTTCCTACCCATGAATTCATATCCATCTCTTTTCTACATGACTGTTTAGAACAACCTGAATATCTCAAGTAGGAAGATAGTGTTGAAATAAAGAAATAAAGAATATGCCCTCCAAATAAATGGGCAGGTTAAGTCAAGTATATAAACTAAGCTTCTTTTATTCCTAAAACAGGGGGAAAAATTGAGACTAGCCTTCTCTCCATCAAGATAAATCTTAACCAAAAAAAAAAAAAAAAGCTTTTCAACTAGTCTTATTAAATTGCAACTGTTAAATGTAATAAGAGAAAATTAAAAGGACAAAGCTCATAAATTAAAGAGATACAAATTTCCCTTTGTTTAAAAAAAACTGAAGTGAATTGGAAAGAAGTCCCTCATTTTAGTTTCCAAAATGCCATCATAGTGAATAGTCAGTGGGTTGGAATGTTATTTCTGTTACACTGTGTTACTTTTTCAGTTTTAGAAAACATACCCTTGGCAAATCATAAATGTTTTAGATTCATTATTAAAAAGAATAAAAATGGAAAGGGAAAGAAAATCCATACTCACACCCACCAAGTATGATAGCCCACTACTAGGCTTCTGATTCTACTCATTTTATTAGATTCTCCAGGGTTTGAAAAGTGCCTTCGAGTCTAAATAAGGGCTGAAATCCTAGATGGACATTATCTCTGTGTGTGTGTGTGTGTGTGTGTGTGTGTGTGTGTTAGTCACTCAATCGTGTCCGACTCTTTGCCACCCTATGGAGTGTAGCCCACCAGGCTTCTGCATCCATAGCATTTTCTAGGAAGAATACTGGAGTGGGTTGCATTTCCTTCTTTCAAGGATCTTTGGGATCTAACCCAAGTGTCCTGCATTGCAGGCAGATTCTTTACCACTAAGCCACTGGGGAAGCTCCCAAAATAAGGTAACTCAAGTTCCACTGGGGACTTCCCTGGTAGCTCAGTTGGTTAAAAAGCTGCCTGCAGTGCAGGAGATCAGGGATCAATCCCTGGGTTAGGAAGGTCCCCTGGAGAAGGAAATGACAGCCCACTCCAGTATTCTTGCCTGGAGAACCCCATGGACAGAGGAGACTGGCAGGCTACAGTCTATGGGGTTGCAAGAGTCGGATACAACTTAGTGACCAAACCACCACCACCAAATTCCATTTATTGATTATGTAGAATCATAATCAACCAGACTGGATGAAGTTTTTCTTGTTTGTTTGTTTTCAATACTCTTTGAATTTCCTGACAGGGATGTCATTTCCAAGAGCCTTCAGACAGGGTAATTTGGAGCAAGGATATATTTCATTCAGACATCCTTTATTCACAAGAGCCTAGGAAATAGGCCAAGTAAATTAATATATCTTAGATAAAAAGTGTCTAGGACTTAATTTAAATAAAGCCCAAATGATTAATTAATTAAATCATTAAACAGAGCTCATTTGATCTATTTTGCATGATAACATGCTTTGGAAATAGTCATTAGAAAATCATGTAAATGATGTTCAACCCAAGGGTGAAGTGGGATGGGGGTAATTAACGGATAGAGATAATAAACTAGCATTTACCGAGTGCTTATTATAAGCCAAGTACTCTTCCACGTCTTACTCTTACATGTATCCTATTTATTCCAAATAACAATGCTGTGATGTAGGTATTACTATTGTCAGTAGTTTATATAAGGAAAGTGAGAGCAAAGAGAAGTGAGAAAATTTGCTCAAGCTCTCATAATTGGTAATTAGTGTAGTCTGCATTCAGGTTTGTAGTCTGCCAGGCAATCTGGTTTCAGGGGCCCATGTTCTTAATCACCACCCCGAGCAAAGAAAGGAGGCAAAATTAAATCAATGCATACTGGCAGTTTAGTACTTATGGATTTGATATTTGTCTCCCACTGAAGAACTTCCCTGAAGATCTCTTCCTAAGGGTAATTTGCAATTTTACTGGGTTGGAAATATGAATGATGCTTCTTATCAGGTTGGCAGATATGACCCTTCACTGAGCAACTTAGTGAACTTAACCGAATACCCTCCTCCATGACTGAATGGATATTCCACTGCCCCTCATGCTTCAGATGTGTAAGCACTCATGAAGGGATAAAAATGGATAGTTTGGGTTTTACAAGAATATTCATTTCTTTGGTTGTACTGGGTTTACCTGGCATGCAGGATCTTTGTTGCTTCGTGTGGCATCCTTCCTTGCAGGGCACAGACGTGGGCTCAGTAGTTGCAGCACATGGGGTCTTAGTTCCCCAACCAGGTATCAAACATGCATCCCCTGCACTGCAAGGTGGATTCTTAACCACTGAACCACCAGGGAAGTCCCTGGATGATTTGTTTTTTAAAAAATAGACATAAGACTATATATCCAAGTCCAAGCTTAGACCAGGCCTAAAATGTTTGCTCAGTGTTATCAAGACAGAAATTGAGGTGGAATCTTCAGTTTAATTTGAGGTGTCTTTGAAAACTCTGGATCACATCATGAAAGCAGAATCTACAACAGTTAGAGTCTGGAGACACGGTACACTTCTTTGTAAAATGATGACAAAGAGAGTCAGGTGTCCCAGTCTCAGAATGAAACCTAAAAGCTCGGTTCAAGAATAATTCTTGAAAAACCATAGAAAAGTTGAGAAGATGAAAAAGAAGTGTTAAGAAGACTCATCCCAAGGTCAAATTGGACTCTGATTTCAGTAAAGTTGGGGCACAGCTCCATTATATTAAAAACATACTTCCCCCTTCTCTTTTGTGATGGTTATTGTTAAAAATGAAATTTTTTTCTTTTTGGCCAAGTAATTTTCCAAGTATCTAGTTGGACTGGAACTTTGTTCACTAACTTTTGCTTTTCCTGGTTGGGGGAGGTCAAAAACCTGATTCTGAACAAATTTCATGGCCACATTCGGGAAAGCTATTGAATTGTGTGTTCTACAGGTAGGTGTTTAAAAGAAAGCTGGGGATAAAACAATGAAAATTGCAGAAATGATAAATAAGAATAATCTTTCAAGCGGATGGCCTGGAGTTTATGCAACTGCCCTGAATGGTCACTGGCTAGTGATGCTTGGGTGAAAATGCTGCCTAGCTTATCGCTAGAGATTTTAAAAGACTAGGGGATGGGTGGCCAGCAGCGGCATCAGGAAGGAGGGTCCTAAGACACCTGTCCCTCTTCCGCACGCTCACCTCTTTCCTGTGGCTGCGGTTCTACCCGACCCAGCCTTCATCTGCCATACTCTCCCTTTGACTTGCCACTGGCCTAATTCTTTCATCTTCAAGGTCAAGGCCCCCTCCCAGAGTGCATGTGAAATCTGATTGCTGCTGCCAACACAGCCATCTCCTCTCTTTTTCTCCTTAGTGATACTGGCTGCATAATTATCACCTTATTATATGTTCTACTGCTCTCTAATCATTTAACGTGCCTCTCTAGCTAGATTATAAATGTATAATCTGAAACATTTTAGGGAAAATTCAGAGTTTTAACAAAGAAGAAACCAAGAGAAAGGAAGGAAAGAAGAGAGGAAGGGAGAGATGGAAGGGGGATGTGGGTGGCAAAATAAGAGAGAGAAAGAAGAAGGAAAAGAAGGAAGGAGAGAAGAAGCACGGGATTATAACAACTTCGATGTCACAACTTATCTTACAGTCCACAAAAGCATAAAGCTAGTGTTGGTTGTATCAGGAGACAACCAATTACTGATGACTGATGTTTTGCTTTTGCATCCTCCTTTAAACAACTTGTCTTGAATACCCCCATTCCCCCTCCCCACCTTCTTGCATTTCTACTGTAGCTTATATTAAAAAAAAAAAAAAGCCAATTATTTCAACGTGCCCAGGGGAATGGGAGGAGGGGCTAAACCCTGCATAGGTCTGACAAGTAATTAATGCATTGAAAGAAAAAGCGGGAGAGAAGTGATCGCCATGGGAACAAGACAGCATCCAGGAACGGGAACACACTTTTATCCAAAATACAAAGTAGATCAAACCACCAAGACCTAAAGATGTGAATGTGCTTACAGTTATTAGAAAGCTGCATCTGAGAAAGATTAAGAATCATTTTCACTTGAAGCTACAGTATGAATTTCAGGTAATAGATATTTCTTCACTTTAACTCACTGATGTTACCAAGCCAGAATTTCAAACTATATATATATATATATATACACACACACACACATATATATATATATGAATTCTGTATATATATGTATATGTATATATATATATATATATACATACAGAATTCCAAACTATATATATATATATATATATATATATATGTATATAGAAAGGCTTTTCTGGATTGTATTTTTTCAGGAGAGGAGTGGGTTTTTTTTGCAGAGAAAATCTAGATGTGAACTTGAGCTCTCATGCCGGTCGTGGGCTGGGGTGCCTTCCATCACTTCCTTATCTGGCCCCTGACTCAGTCCCTGGGCCGGAGGGGCTGCCCCTCATAGGCTGTGTTTCCCAGGCTTCTACTGCCACCATGTCTCACTGGGTTGACCCAAGGACAGATGGGACGATGGGAAGGAGGGAAAAAAGGGGTGCCTTTTACCTTCTGCTGGCACGGGCCTCAAGGCTAGTCTCCACTGCTGGAGGCTGCTGCCAGCCCCTGCTGCAGCCAGAGGGGACATCCACCTTCCTCTTAGACCTCTCTGTCCTCCAGGACCTGTGCAACAAGCTCTCTGCCCATGAATCAAACATCCCCATTCTGTCTTTCTGGCTAAATTTTGCCTGATCCAAATTTCACAAAGTTGGTTCTAATGTTACACCATTTCTAAGAAAAGAGTCTTTTAATGATAACAAAAGAATGAATGCTAAACTATATATGTCTTTATTTTAATTTTTATTTTATATTTTCAGCCATGGCTTTTCTCTCTTTTCAAAAATACATTCCAAGGTATAATTGACTGTTCATGTGAAATTATCTTGTTAAAAATTTCCATTTCAGGGTTAAGTTGGGTGCATGCAGACAGCAGGGTGCTAATTCCTCAATTATGACATTTTCCATAATTTACATTACAGTTTACAGGATCCTGTAAAATCAGGATCTGGGTTCGATCCCTGGGTTGGGAAGATCCCTTGGAGAAGGGAAAGTCTACCTACTCCAGCATTCTGGCCTAGAGAATTCCATGGACTGTATAGTCCACGGGATCGCCAAGAGTCAGACACAACTGAGCGACTTTCACTTTCAGATTACAGTTTAATTTTTATTATCTTCTTTCATGCCTGACTCTCAACTGGATTATAAGTAGAGGACAGGAGGAACCAGGTCTCAATCTAATGATAAATCTCAAAAAATAGAATAGTATTGTTCACATAGTAAAGTTTTACTAAATGTTTGTAGAATTAATAGTGGTATAGAGGAAATAGATGGTCAGATTCTATAGATACGTGGTTCTGTTTTCTTCAAAACTTCAGGTTTACATAAGAATTTATCCCCCAATTCCTTCAGCTGGATGTGTATTTCCTTTCTCAGTGATGCAAATTTAACTTGAAATTCATTGCTTGATAAGGCATATGATGTGTTCTGTAAAGATGGAAACTTCTGCTTTTTATACAGACACTAAGCACAGATAAAAAGCTCCAAGCCAGATACCAAGTCAAACAGTGGTTGCCTCAAGGCTTTTTGATTTGGGTTTGATGTTTCCATCTCAAATATGTTTCAACATCATCATTTTGAGTTATTTCAGTCTCTTTAATGATCTTAGTTGGGAATACCCAGAAGCAAACCCCAAAACAAGGATCCAAGTAACAAGTAGCAATTAATTTATTCAAGAAGTGATCTCATGAAGCACACTGGTAAGGACTGGAGAAAAGAGACAGGGAAAAGAAGACAGTCAAAGAGGCTGTGTTAATGAACCAGGTTCCACCATGAGTAGAACGCCGTTCTGCCAGGGAACTTGTAGTGAGCCTCGGGGCAAGGAGTTGAGGTATGTTTCCATCAGCTCTGGTCCATCCATGACTAAGAGCAGTTCCCAGGGCTTTAAATCCATCACCTTCTGGCCAATCCCATGTACAGGCTATACATTGACCCAGGGGCAGACAAAGCCTGAAGACCAAGGATGACAGGCTCTTGAGATGTAAAACCATCAGTAAATATAGGGAAGTAAATGTCAGGCAAGGAGGAATTGATAGGGTAAATTGACAGAATCTTCTAATATAGAACATTATATAATACATGTTCAACATCCAGCAAGAGGTATCCCATATGCATGGGTTTGTGTCTGTAGGCTATGTATGGAAATGCTAGGGAGTATGTGTACGTTTTTTTTTTCCAGCGTGAAAAGATCTTCTATATTGAAAAGACAAGGTAAGATGAGGAATGTCTTTAATTTCATCCTTCTTTTAATGCCCAAAACCTTTTTTATCTAATTCTTTGAAAATACACTTCTCACTTGCCATCTTGTGCTGCTGACTCAAGTAAGCATACGTAAGTGAGTTTCCTTGCTCATAAAAGTGCTTCTATCCTATGGTTCTATATCCCACAGGGCGTAACAGTGTTGCACGCACTAGAGGCTCTATATATAGTTGGTGAGTGAAAGATGTGGTAGACTAGGCCTTCGTGTGACAAACGTTTTCTTTCTCCCTTTAACTGCAAGGGAGATGTTACTGTGCCCCACTGATGCTGAGCTTGGCAATGAGATGCCTTAGGCCACATCGTGGGCAGGGTGTTGCCCCATCACTTGACTTGGGGCTCGGCCAGGTGACTTGCTTTGCTAAATGGGATGTTAGTACACGTGACACAGGCAGATGCCTGAAGTGTGCCTCATGTTTAGAGTCAGTCTCCTGTGATTCGCATTTCTACCTGAAACGCTGCTGTTTAGTCACTGAGTCGTGTCCGACTCTTTGGCAACCCCACGGACTGTAGGATCCCATCCTCTGTCCATGGGATCTCCCAGGCTACCTGAAATGTAGCTCCTGCTTTAATGAGGATGAAAAACACTCAGGGAGGACCTCTATCTACCATACAGTTTTGAGACAAGCCCATTTAAGTCAGTTCTTGTTGAGTCATGAACTGGAGATAACATGAACTAGAATAAATGATTTTTTAAGCACTGAGTTTTGGGGTGATTTGTCACACAGCATTATTATGACAATAACTAAGTGACACAAAAACTAAGCAAGCAGATCCTTTAACTATTGGAATAGGACAATATTGGATATAATAGAGCTAGTTTTTGTAAAGTATTAGACATACAAATGTAGAAATTGTTTTAGTATGCTAATATTTTCTCAATGATAATAATTGATTTAAACCTTTTTAGAAAAGCATAGTGAAAAACAATGCAAACTAGAATTCATTCTTTAATTGTAGTAAAAAAGGGTTATACAACACACACATGTGACATGCAAAAACACAACATGAAACATTTCATCCAAGCCTAGTCTTCCAATTCTCATCAAATATTACAGTTTTACAAAGATCTTTACTAATCACCTTAAGCTGAATTTGCCCAACTCCATTCTTCCTATCATTATGTCTAACCTCCTCTTTTCTATGTAGAATGCATGACATTTCAAAGTTTTCTTATTTATTTGTTTACTATCTGTGTCCTCCACTGGAATGTCTCATTAAGAAAAAGGTTTTGTCCAACATAGACCTACTGTCTAGCACATGGAACTCTGCTCAATGTTATGTGGCAGCCTGGATGGGAGGGGAGTTTGGGTGAGAATGAATAATCTATATCTATGGCTGAGTCACTTTGCTGTTTATCTGAAACTATCACAACTTTGCTTGTTAATTGGCTATGCCCCAATAAAAAATAAAAAGTTTAAAATAAATAAGAATTATTAGTAGAAGTGCAAAACAAAGCTTTTGTCTCTTTTTCTCATTTTTGTGTCCTAGAATCTACAGAAGGCATTTGGTACAGGATATTCAATAAATAGTTGTTTAAAAAGTGGGCATCTAATGACCACTAATAACAGATACTACTTTTCATAATATAGTTATTCTTGAGGCATTTTTGCTAACTTCAGTTTTGAATTTATGCTCTTCATCAATTTCATAAAAATACCAGCCTTCATAATAAGGTGTTGTTGAGTGCTTGGTTGAATAGTTTTAGATGTATTAGATTGGATTTTTGAACAGAGAGCTTTTTTCCCCTTAGATTACAGTGAAATGTGCACAGTGGTTTCAGGTATCTGCCCTTCATCTAAGTGGAACAACACCCAAATGATGGGGAAATTACCCATAAGCACACTTAGCCTTTATTGGATTTTTCTGATCTTGTTATTCATTTCCTCTGGCAGCCAGTTCAGAACAAGCAAGGGAACACTATATTCCAAACTGCATTTTTAAAATGTGAATATTCTGCCTGTTACTTTATGTTTTATGCATTGTTTGCAAATAGGAAACATGGCCACTTCATATTTTATGAATTTTCTTTGAAAAATGATTTGAAAGAAAGTTCAATATCAGGAGCATAGACCTTGGCTCTGACTTTGCCGAATGTCTGATTTTTCCCATGCTATCTATTTTCTTAAAAAAAGGATAATTTAAAGCAATACCTTGCCCTTTGGCCTCATTACTGTAATCTGATGAGAACCAGCCTTAAAATGTATATATTTAATAAATATGTACTTACCCAATAAGCTGTAAAAAGCACTGCATGGGCCTTGAAGTCAAGAGTACAACATGTTTTTCAAAATATATCAAGGTCAAATTTGCTTACCTGATAACATGTAAAAGGAATTCTTGGTATAAGTTATATACTGTCATATACTTGCAGATTTAGGACCAAGTTGACCAAAAATTCTACCAGAAATGTCATTAAGGTAAAAGGGAATCTTTTGGCTATGGGATATATTTTATGTCCAAATGCAGTTTTCCTTTTTGCCTGTGTTACTGAAATCTTAGTAAATCTTTTCAATTGTAGCTTATCTCCCATGATAGGTTCTTTCTATTGCTGTACATTTCAACTCAAAGTATGTCTTTCCCTCTCCACATTTCTTATATTGTTCCTATGGTTCCTGTCACAGTTATATTCCCCATTTTCTTTCCTTTATAACATTTACTGCTCTCAGATGCCTTTATTGTTCATTTACTTGCTTGCTGTTTTGGTTATCTATACCTTCTCTAGAAGGGAAGTTAACAGAAGCAGAACTTGGTCTATATTTTCATCTTTGTGTCTGCAGCTTCTGGAATGTTATATGATCCATAAAATAATACCCAATAAAAATCAAGGAATTCTTAACAATCCAACAATAAAAAGACAAATAAATCCAATTAAAGATGTGCAAAGGAATTGAACAGACAATTCAGTGAAGAATGTTCACACTGCCAATAAGAACACAGAAAGATGTTCAGGATCACCAATCATTTAAGAAAGGCAAATCAAAATAACGTGATACCATTTCACACTCTCTAGAATGGCTATAATCAAAAGAACACATAATAATTAGTGTTGAAGATGTGAATAAATGGGGACATTTTACCTTGTGGTAAAAATGTAAAATGGTGCATTTTGGAAAAGTTTGTTAATTCATCAAAACTTTGAACATGGAGTTAGTACATGAGCCAATATTTCTCTTCTAAACTCAAGAGAACTGAAACTATATATTCACACAAAATTTATTCATGAATGTTCATAGCAGCATATTTATAACAACCAAAAAGGGAAATAATCGAAATGCCCATCAATTGAAGGATGGATGAATAAAATGTGATATGCCTGTAAAATGGACTGTCATTTGGCCATAACAAAGGAATAAAATACCGACACATAGTACAACATGGATGAAGCTTGAGAATATAACATTAAGTAAAAGAAGTCAGACCCAAATGATCGCATATTGTGTAATTCCATTAATGTGAAATGTCCAGAATAAGCAAACACATAAATACAGAAACTAAGCTAATGGTTACCAGGGATTGGAGGGATGAGAGAATGCGAATGACTGTTAAAGGATATGGAGATTCTTTTAGGGATGATGAAAAATTTCTGGAATTAGAGAGTGATGATGACTGTAAAACTTTGTGAATCTATCAGAAAATACTGACCTGTGCCTCTTAAAATGAATTTTATAGTATATAAATTATATCTTAATTGTGGGGTAAAATCATTGAAAATAACTACCGTTTGTGGATGCTTATATAGCAGGTGTTGTGCTGGAGGCGTTACATGCAGCATGGATTTTTTATCCATTCACAACTCTGTATGGAAGAGTCTGTTAGTACGCTCATTTTACAGATGAGGAAACTGGAAGTTAGAAAGATTAGATAATTTCTCCAGGGCCACAGAACTAAGCAGCAGTGGAATTGGGAATATCAGGGAATACCTAGGCAGTGCATCTGGTTCCTGAGCTGGGTGATTGGACATACAGAAATAATATAGCCAGAAAGATGTATTTTCTTTTATAATTGGTGTATATGCTTAAATTTTGCCTCAACTATCTTCAAAAGAGTAATTCTTTGACCTCTTTTGAATTCATGAGAATATTCAATATTTATAAACTGATGACTATAAATAGTACAGTTAGATATATTTAGACAATAGTTTCTGAAGCAAACAGAAATCACTTAAAGAAGCTTTAATGGTTTTCACAAAAAGCATGAAGATTGGAGGTAGAAAGTTAGTAAATGATAATATTATGATAAAAATATAATTTATTTTGATATTTATCATTCATTTGAAATTTATCATTATAATAAAATGATAAAATTTGGTCACTAAAATCTAGAGAATTTTAATGGCCATTTTTATCTTCAAATTTAGAAAAGTATTTACCTTGATAGAAATCATAAGACCTTGATTCTAGCACTGCCTTTGCAACCAATTAACCAGGTGACCTAGGGCATGTCACCTAGCTTTTCTGGGCTTGTAACAGGAAGGATATAATCAGATGATCACATAGTTCTGATTTAGCTCTATTGATCTATAATTGTAGGAAATGTGTGTCACAGGACAACAAATATGCCTGTGCTTTCTTTATATCTTTAGTTTCAGGAGAGGATCTGGGTTGAAGGTCCTCTCTGAAGTTCACTCCTAACTTTTCAAGCTCCTCACAAAGCCCAAGAGTATCTCCCAACCTGTCAATTTCTTGTCCTTTAAGTTGTATGAACTAGGGAAATTGCCTGCAAGGAGCTCAGACTCCCAAGCCTGCTCTTTGGTTGCAGGAATTCCCAGAGAAGCCAGGGCACAGGGGCTCAGGGGATGCAGTGAGCATCCTGGGTATCATTCCAGACTCTTCCTTCATCCTCAAATTTGGTGGTAACAGAGTTTCTGATGAGCTGGGAACTTCAATGTTGGATGTACGTGAGAGAGACAATATTGAAATGTAGAGGTTGATAGTTATGGGGGGATTTACATAAAGAACTCAGGGCTTTGGGGAGGGGAAAGCCAAGAGTCCCTTCCTCCTCCCTTTAAGCTCAAAAATTTGAGAATATGATTGGATAGGAAAACAACCTGACATGACAAAATCCCCAGAGCCTACTAATTCAATGAGGGACTTATGAAAAGAGCATCAGGGAATTAAAAAATATGGTTGAGCAACTTCATGCACAAAAAGAGGCAAACTTTGAGCATTTCTAGGGTTTTGCTAAGGTTCCTTGAGGTCCCTCTTACCCTCTCTGCTTCCGCACCCCTCAGTTTTGTGTGCCTTAAAACTCATACCTGCAAGCATCATTGCAGGACTGCCCTTAGGATTCTGAAACTTCTTTGCCCACATCACTAGCAGAGATCAGGAAGTGCCTGGTAGTTTACAGCCCCTGGACTGGCACTTGGCCAATAAGTAGGAAAAACCAGCTAGGAAAACTCCAATGTGGAACTTACACAACTTAGCTTCCTGTAGGATCAGGCTGAGACTGGGGCTTTGCCTGAAACCATATCCTTGCTTGGCTTCCTCCCTCTTCCCTACTTTACTCCACTGCAGCTTTTCCCTAGAAGAACTTTCTTAAAGAATCACTTGCTCGTGAATCATCACCTCAAGGTCAGCTTCTGTGAATCTTACTCAAGACATAACCATTGTACAGAAATGGTGGCTGTGGCTTTCTGAGACAGCAGAGAGTGGAAACTCTTCTATCTTACATTCTAGGACATTCCTACATCTCCAGGAAGAAACAATGTGATTGGATCTGAATACTTAATGTTGGGAGCCTCCAACAATTCTGTCAGTTACACCCCTTGCTGAGCAAATTACTCTTGGGATTGGTGGAAGACTTAGGAACAATCACTGTAACCAGTGATACAAACCAGCAAAAGTTTGCATTGACAGTTGAGGTAGACACAACAAATGCTCACATGTGCTTTGGATATAATAGTGGTCACAGAAAGGCGACATGTGCTGCAGCCATGGGGGCAGGATAATCTTGACTGTTTCTTGACTTGATTTTGTCTGCAATATCCAAGTGCCTAGCTCTAGAGCTCAATAGTGTAATATATCCTCCTAGACAATACTAGGTGATCCAGCTTCTCATAATGGTACCACAGTCTTTCAAATTCAAGGGGACATGAGTGAGGATGCTCCCAAAAATATCTGGACCTATCAGTAAATGGACAATTTAGAAAGAAGCATTAGACCTCCCATGAGAGAAACCAAGGTGAGGCTGAGATATTGCTCTGTCAAGTTTCAAATAGCAAAACAGGAAAACACTGTAACCAATCAGTGAATCACACTAATCCATGCCATTTCTGCTTTCTGGACTCCATCTAATTTCTTTTCCCCATTTCTCCACCTCTGTCTGTTCAGAAAGTCAATTAATCATCATTCCTATCTGGACCAGTGTAGCTATCTTCACTAGTTTCCCTGTCCTCAGTTTTGGTCCCCTCCAATCCATTCTTTATACTCTAAGTATAATCATCTCTTTAGAAGGCCCTTAAGATCTTCGCAAAGTGTCAGACTTGACTCAGCAACTGAGCAACAACAATAAGATCTTCCAATGCCCTAAGACTCATGTCTCCCCACTATCTTCAGCATAAAGTTGCGACTCCCTAGCATGGATGTGAAGCCTTTTCATGATCTGGCCTCTGCCCACGCTTTCAGGTTCGTCTCACATCCTTTCCTCCTTGTATTTTATGCTTCATCCATTCCTCACCCACACTTCTCAATTTGGCTCATTCTCCCTATAAACTTGGTTTGGACAGCTCTCTGCACCTAGCTTTGTCCCATTCCCTGCAACATCATATAGTTTTCAGCTGTCTTCATCTTCCCTCCTGGTTCACAGACCAGAGCCTGGTATTCATCCACACTCGCCCTCCGGGAGGCATCCTGAAGACATTCTTCCATCTTTGCTCCCTTTTGGTTGGTGTTGACATCCATATCACAGAGCTGATCAAAGAGCATGGATGTGAGATGATGGCTTCTCCTAATTCAGAGAATTCAGAAGACTATGCAAGACGAGATCAGTTTCCTGGTACACTTTTCTTTAGCTTTTGTGATAGGTACCTATACATTTGACTGCACCTCTTCTACCCATTGCTTCTTTCCATGGACTGCAGACATACATTTATAGAACAGCAGGGCTGTAACAATGCCAAAACTCAACATTAAATTTTTTACTTCCTGCCCCAGCCCACCCTTGCAAACACTCCTCCAATTCCTTAGATTCTTACACAGTTTCTATTACTTCATTGGTTGTTGATGATGATTATGGGGTTGATGAGAATGATTTGGCTGCAGCTAGTGAGGCTCATATATATAGAAACAGGAAAATCCTTGTAAATTAATCCCCAGAAAAGACCTGTTTTTCTTCTTTCTTTTCCCCCAACCCTTTCTCTGCAGTATTGGTCCTGCTTGTATCCTTTTCACAAAGCCCCGCAATAATCTGGCTCCTTTCACTTTTGGCTCAGGCTTTGTAGGGGGATTTATTATGAACTCTGGTTTAGAGACTTTTAACAGTCTGTAATCTTGGCCAGGCTCAAGCTAAGTCAGTCCTGAAAGCCTGCTAAATGAAGTGTGACAAACGCACGCTCATTTAGTGGTGACCGGTGGCAGCTGGGATGATGATGTATCTATCTCAACAGCAGAAGCAGGACATTTATTTAACATCTTTCATCTTCTCTCTCCTCTCAACCTCATAATCTAACATCTAAAGGTCTCACTTCTCTGAGGCAATTATTCGAGCATATTCGAGCATAAATCCCCACGTTCCCAGAACTGCCTACATAAAAGCATCTTCAGGTGTGAATGTGACAAACCCAGGGATGCAAGTTGGTGTCATTTTGTTTCCCTGCTAAGAGTGAGGCAGCACCACTGAGGCAAGACCCAGGGGAGCCCATTATCCCAGCCTGAAATGACACAGAAAACTAAGCATCCTGTACCTCCCGCATTCATTATGGCAAAGATGAAAAACAGCATCTTTAGAATTACCATTTTTTCAATTGCCCTAATGAAATCATGTACGCCCCTGTCCCTTCGGGGTTGGCTCGTTAACAATTCCTGCTTACATTTGCCCTTGAAAATTGAAAAGACCTGCTGTTAAAATACAGGAAAAAACCGTCCTAAAGTTAAATCAGGACCCTCTGGCTCCCCTTTGCCCAGCAGTCTGTACTGGTATCTCTTTGTGGTTTTAGTTTGCATTTCCCTGATGACTAATGATATTGAGCATCTTTTCATGTGCTTATTGGCCATTTGCATATCTTCTTTAGTGAAGTCTCTGTTCAAATTTTTGCCCATAATTTATTAGCTTGTGTGTCTTCTTATTGTGTTATAGTGTTCTTTTTAAAAATATATTCTGAATACAAGTCCTTTGTCTGATATACATGTTCTGCAAGTATTTTGTCACTGTCACTTCCTTTTTTTTTGCTTTCTTAATAATGCCTTTTAAAGAGCTTTAAGAAAAAAATAGATACAATTTAATTTACCCTGTCTTTCTCTAATGGTTCTTGCTTTTGTGTTGTAAGCAATCTTTGTTTAGCCAAAAATCACAAAGATATTTTCTGGTTTTATTCTGAAAGTTTTATAGTTTTAAGTTTACTTTTATGGCCATAATCTATTTGGAGTTACTTTTTGTGCAGTGTCAATAATGACCAGTGGGTTTTTTCTTGGCCCATGAATATCCAGTTTAGCATCATTTGTTGGCTTTCTTTTAACTGTTCCATTGTATTGAGCTGGTAATTTTGCCGTAAAACAATTGACCAGAAAGGTGTGATTTATATTTTATTCTAGCAGTATACAAGAGTCGACTCATTGGAAACGACTCTGATGGAAACGATCCCATCCCTCTGGGAGGGATTGGGGGCAGGAGGAGAAGGGGACCACAGAGAATGACATGGCTGGATGGCATCACTGACTCGATGGACGTGAGTCTGGGTGAACTCCGGGAGCTGGTGATGGACAGGGAGGCCTGGCGTGCTATGATTCATGGGGTTGCAAAGAGTCGGACACGACTGAGCGACTGAACTGAACTGAACTGAACAAGTCCATATTTTCACTAATACCAGAGTGTTTTAATCACTGAAATGTAGCTAGGCTGGATTTTGATACTTTCCTTGGCATCCTGATCACTTCTCCTCAACTTTCTTTTATATATTTATCCCAATATTTTCATCCTCTCCTCCTCTAACTCTGCTGGGCAGGATCTATGATCTCCCCACCTCAAATATCAAAATTTACCTATCTAATTGGAGTTTTCTCTGGATATATATTCAGGATTGAGATTGCAGCATCCTATAGTAACTGAAAATGCTAATTCAAAGGGATACACGCACCTCAGTGTTCATAGCAGCACTATTTACAAGAACCAAGACATTGAAGCAACTTAAGTTTCCATTGACAGATAAACAGATAAAGAAAATATGGTACATATGCAAATGGAATATTACTCAGCCATAAAAAATGAAATAATGCCATTTGTAGCAACAGGGATGGATCCAAAGATTGTCATATTAAGTGGGAAGTAAGTCAGTCAAAGAAAGACAAGTATCATATGATATCACTTATTGGTGGAATCTAAAAAATTATACAAATGAACTTATTTAGAAAACAGAAATAGATTCACAGACATAGAAAACAAACATGGTTACCAAAGAAGATGAAGGGGAGAGGTAAATTAGGAGTTTTGGATTAATGCATGTGTACTACTATGTATAAAATTGATAAACAGCAATTGCCTACTCTATGGACTTCCCAGGTAGCACTAGTGGTAAAGAACTTGCCTGCCAATGCAGGAGACATAAAAGACATGGGTTTAATCCCTGGGTTGGGAAGATCCCTTGAAGGAGGGCATGGCAACCCACTCCAGTATTATTGCCTGGAGAATTTCATGGAGAGAGAAGCCTGGCAGGTTACAGTCCATTGGGTCATAAAGAGTTGGCTATGACTGAAACAACTTAGCACACACACCTGCACCTACTGTACAGCACAGGGAACCATACACAATATTTTGTAATAACCTATAATGGAAGAGAATGTGAATAAAAAGAATATATATATGTATATGTGTGTGTGTAACTGAATCACTTTGCTGTATACTTGAAACTAACACAGCATTTTAAATTAACTGTAGCTAATTTTTAAAAAATTACCTCTCATATTCTATTCTGTGGGTGTCCTGTTGTATACAAGGGGTAAGATTAACTGTGATAATGTTTGGTAATGATTTTTACTTGTCAACTGACATATTTGCATTTTCAATCTTAATGCAAAGATTTTTCTGGATGGTAATTTTGGACACCATGTTTCCTATGACAAAGGCCATATTTTGAGATCAAGTGTGCTTTTGGACATCTCCTTAAACCACTGCTCTTCAAAGGATGATCCTTGGACTACAGGTGTCATGAGAGAGGCTTTCAGATCATACCTACACATTGTGCTTAAATAATAACAGCTGTGCATGTTTCTGGCTATATATTAAGATTAAAGTAACTCAAACATACAATAATTTCACAGTGTTACTGAATCAAAGTGTAATTATTTATCAAAAAAAATGGTGAGTCTATTTAAAGAAAGTGTTAAATGGGTGATTTGATCATAATGATACATCATTTTTGTAAGTTGCCCAAGTTTGAGTATCAGAGATACCAAAGGAACATTT
This sequence comes from Bos taurus, assembly GCF_002263795.3. Taxonomy (NCBI): domain Eukaryota; kingdom Metazoa; phylum Chordata; class Mammalia; order Artiodactyla; family Bovidae; genus Bos; species Bos taurus. The sequence goes on along the minus strand of NC_037340.1, from coordinate 6,129,617 downwards.
CATGCAAAGATGGGCTCGATAAAGGACAGAAATGGTATGGACCTAACAGAAGCAGAAGATATTAAGAAGAGGTGGCAAGAATACACAGAAGAACTGTACAAAAAAGATCTTCACGACCAAGATAATCACGATGGTGTGATCACTGACCTAGAGCCAGACATCCTGGAATGTGAAGTCAAGTGGGCCTTAGAAAGCATCACTATGAACAAAGCTAGTGGAGGTGATGGAATTCCAGTTGAGCTATTCCAAATCCTGAAAGATGATGCTGTGAAAGGGCTGCACTCAATATGCCAGCAAATTTGGAAAACTCAGCAGTGGCCATAGGACTGGAAAAAGTCAGTTTTCATTCCAATCCCAAAGAAAGGCAATGCCAAAGAATGCTCAAACTACCGCACAATTGCACTCATCTCACACGCTAGTAAAGTAATGCTCAAAATTCTCCAAGCCAGGCTTCAGCAATATGTGAACCATGAACTTCCAGATGTTCAAGCTGGTTTTAGAAAAGGCAGAGGAACCAGAGATCAAATTGTCAACATCCGCTGGATCATGGAAAAAGCTAGAGAGTTCCAGAAAAACATCTATTTCTGCTTTATTGACTATGCCAAAGCCTTTGACTGTGTGGATCACAATCAACTGTGGAAAATTCTGAAAGAGATGGGAATACCAGACCACCTGATCTGCCTCTTGAGAAATTTGTATGCAGGTCAGGAAGCAACAGTTAGAACTGGACATGGAACAACCGACTGGTTCCAAATAGGAAAAGGAGTATGTCAACGCTGTATATTGCCACCCTGTTTATTTAACTTCTATGCAGAGTACATCATGAGAAACTTTGGACTGGAAGAAACACAATCTGGAATCAATATTGCCAGGAGAAATATCAATAACCTCAGATATGCAGATGACACCACCCTTATGGCAGAAAGTGAAGAGGAACTAAAAAGGCTCTTGATGAAGGTGAAAGTGGAGAGTGAAAAAGTTGGCTTAAAGCTCCACATTCAGTAAACGAAGATCATGGCATCTGGTCCCATCACTTCATGGGAAATAGATGGGGAAACAGTGGAAACAGTGTCAGACTTTATTTTTCTGGGCTCCAAAATCACTACAGATGGTGACTGCAGCCATGAAATTAAAAGACTCTTACTCCTTGGAAGGAAAGTTATGACCAACCTAGATAGCATATTCAAAAGCAGAGACATTACTTTGCCAGCAAAGGTTCGTCTAGTCAAGGCTATGGTTTTTCCTGTGGTCATGTATGGATGTGAGAGTTGGACTGTGAAGAAAGCTGAGTGCAGAAGAATTCATGCTTTTCCAACACCACAGTGTTGGAGAAGACTCTTGAGAGTCCCTTGGACTGCAAGGAGATCCAACCAGTCCATTCTGAAGGAGATCAGCCCTGAGATTTCTTTGGAAGGAATGATGCTAAAGCTGAAACTCCAGTACTTTGGCCACCTCATGCGACGAGTTGACTCATTGGAAAAGACTCTGATTCTGGGAGGGATTAGGGGCAAGAGGAGAAGGGGACGATAGAGGATGAGATGGCTGGATGGCATCACTGACTCGATGGACGTGAGTCTCACTGAACTCCTGGAGTTGGTGATGGATAGGGAGGCCTGGCATGCTGCGATTCATGGGTCGCAAAGAGTTGGACACGACTGAGTGACTGATCTGATATGATCTGATCTGAGCCTAATGTGAAGCAGGTAGACACCTGCCCAATTGCCACGGGTAAGCAAGAAAGGGTGAGGCTAAGACGCCCTCCTTCCACATTTCTGGAAAGTGCGTGTGAGCTGCGGGCACCCCTCCCCCTTCCCCTCATCTGGCTGGTGCACCCGTTCTCCAACTACTGCTCAGAGCTCACTGCTGCTCCTTCTCCTGCAAATTGCCACCCTTGCCCTTCTCCCACGCCAGGCCTACAAGATGAAACCATGTAATAGCTCACAAACACATGCCTCTTGCTTCTGGTTAGGGCAGCCCTGTGGCTGATGCCCAATCCAGAGCCCCCTTGGGATCAGACTGAGCCTTGTCCCAACTCTACAGGACCCAGACCTATGCCTGACTTCTCTCTCTGCTTCCCTTTGTCTCTTACAGATTCCACTGGAGACGACTCCCCCAAGAAATCACAAGCAAAGGAATCCCTGTTTCAAGTTCTCCTTCTAGGGAATTTGTTCTGAGACACAAAGCTTAAATAATTGCTTCTGAGAATACAGAGAAACAGATCAGATACTTGCCTGGGTCTTTGTAAACTTCCTGATGTATTCCATTTTCATTCTTCCCTGTCTGGCCATGTGTCAGAGTCAGTGGATCCTTTAAAGCAGGGGTCCCCAGCCCCTGCCTGAACCATGGCTCACATTACCACCTGTACTATCCCCCCTCCCAGTCCATGGAAGAATTGTCTTTCATGAAACTGGTCCCTGGTGCCAAAGTTTAGGGACCATCACTTTACAGAGTAGCTGTCCAGAATGAAGGACTGATTGTACCCATGTATCACACCTAATGTGTGTTCCTTTGCCTCCGTTTTATCTTTCTGTAGTCCAGTTTTTTTCTTTTTGGTCCTATCCTACAGCACTTAGGATTTTGGTTGCCTGACCAGGAATTGAACCTGTGCCCCCTGACTTGGGAACACAGACTCAACCACTGGCCCACCAGGGAAGTCTCTCTAGCCCAGTTCTGACAGGATAAATGCTACTGGGTCTTTTAGGGCATAAGCCACCCCACTTACTTTTTCTGCTTCCTTCCTACCCTACAGACAGCACACTAGATTGCTATTCATGAATACTCTTCCTGGATCATTAAATAATATGGAAAGAGGTTTCCCCCATGCAGGATGCTTTTAAAGTTAAACGAAAAGCTCCATTAAATACCCTCTTATCTTTGCAAGCTCGAGGCAGAAAGGCTTCTTTTTCACTCATTATAGCAATTATTTTCTTCCTTCCCTTAAATATATCTGGAGATTTCAAATCATGGAAGCAATTTAGTTATCAAAACTGCCATAATATAAAGATAATTTAAATTCAAACCAAATTGACTAAAAAATGATGGATAAAACAGCTTAGAAAGGTCTGTATCATGCTCTAGTCCAAGCAATCTTTATTTCCTTGAAAAGACTTATCTTCTACATCATTAAATTTTTATTCCTATCACTCCTGAGTTGTTTGACCTACAGGAATCTTTCATTGCCTCATATTATACTTTTTAAGTTTTCAAAAATTGTATTGAAGTGTAACGGGCATGCAATAAAATGCACAAATCTTAGGTGTATCAGCTGATAAAATTCTCCATATGCTTATCCAGGTGCAATTATCTCACATTTAAGGTATCGAATATTTCTAGCAATGTGAAAGCCTGTCTTGTCCTCTCTCACTCAGTAACCTCCACAAAATACCCATTATTCTGGTGGCAGTTACCCCAGATTCACTTGCTTTTCCTTCTGATTTATATAAATGAGTTGACAGCATAGGTGAACTTACACATCTGGCTTGTTTTCCTGAATGTTGCATCTGTGAGTGCTATACATATTGTGTGTTCTTTTCCATTGTTTAATATAGTCTATTGGTGAATATATCATTATATGATTATCCATGGTATTGTTGATGAGTGTTGGGGGTTTTGTCATTTGGGGAAGCTATAAATTGTTCTTAAATAAGCATTTTTTAACATATATTTTGTTGGATACATGTACTCATTTTTGTTTGGCATATACTTAGAAGTCCCATAAAGGAACAAATGCTAAGTGTTAAAGGACATTGTCAAACAGTTTTTCCGTAATGGTCATACAGATATACACTCCCTACAAGCAAAGTGTGAATTCCAGTAGTTTTAAAATTGTCTTAGTATTGTCATTTTTTCCCATTCTAGTAGTTGGATAGTAGTGTTTTCTTGCATTATAATTATCATTTCCATGATAACTAAATTACATACAGCAAACAGTCATAAAGTTATGTGAAATCCTCAATCAAAACTTTGACTCTTTACAAGACAATAGAGTCATCTGTTTAAATATTTTGGATATGAGCCCTTGGTTGAATGTACATACTGAATTATCCTCCCAATCTATAATGGGCTTGAATAATCATTCACTTAGGAGTTCATTTGAACAGAAATACTTCATTTTATTGGTTAAGTTTATAATTTGTTTCATTTATGATTAGTGCTCGATATTTTTTACTGCTTTAAAAAAAATCACTGCCTACCACAAGGTTATGAAAATATGCTCGTATGTTTTCTCCTAGGGAAGTGCTGATATGGTAACCACTAGCACATATGGAGATCGAGAACTAGAAATGTGGAAGTCCGAACTGTGCTATACATATAGAACATGGAATTTAAAGGTTAATTTAAAAAATAATGTAAGGACTTCCATGGCTGTCCAGTGGTTAAGACTTTGCCTTCCAGCCTTGCAGGGGGTGCAGGTTCCATCTTTGGTCTAGGAGTTAAGATCCTGCATGCCTTGTGGCCAAAAAAACAAAACATAAAACAGAAATAATATTGCAACAAATTAAACAAAGACTTTAAAATGGTCCATATCAAAAAATACTTAAAAAAGCAAAATAGCTCATTAAGAATTTATATTGGCTACATACTAAAATGATAATATTTTAAATGTATCAGGTTAAAAATACATAGTTGAAATTAATTTCACTTGTTTCTTTTTAATATTTGTGCCATGTGCAAAGCTACAGTAATCAAGACAGTGTGGTACTGTCATATGGATAGACATATAGATCAATTGAATAATATTGAGAGTCCAGAAATAAGCACTCAATTTGTTTTCAACAAGATGCCATAGCAATTCAAAGGAGAAAAAATAGTTTTCTCAATAAATAGTGTTGGACAACTGGATATCAACATGAAAAATGATGAAATTGGACCCTTTCATCATATTATATATAAAAATTAACTGAAAGTGAATCATAGACATAAATAGAAGAGCTAAAACTATAAAACCCTTACCAGATTAGGTTTTCCTGAGGGAAGGTCTTGCCAAGATCAGAGGGCTCTGGTACATTTTAAAATAACTCCTTTTTCTCTGCCCCTGCCAGAAGCACAAGGGCATTTTTCTCCAGTATTTACTTTGAGATCCTGGCAGAGGTCCCAGAGGCAAATCTCACAAAATTTCATTGCACCCCCTACTCACAAAACTCGGGCTTCCCTGGTGGCTCAGCTGGTAAAGAATCCGCCTGTAATGCTGGAGACCTGGGTTCGATCCTGGGGTTGGGAGGATCCCCTGGAGCAGGGAAAGGCTACCCACTCCAGTATTCTGGCCTGGAAAGTTCCATGGACTGTATAGTCCACGGGGTCACAAAGAGTCTGACATGAGTGAGCAAATTTTTTTCACTTTTTCACCCCCAAGACTGGGTCACCCTGGAATGTTTAACTCTTGGAATTGCCCACACCAAGCCTCCGGCAATTATTGACTAATTCAGGTTTCCCCATCCAGCGCTCATTGCTATGGAGGTTTCTACTCACAGGTCATTGCTCAGATTAGCCATGACTCCCTGTACTGGTCTGTCTCTTCAGTCTTAGGGACAGCAAACTGCCCAGAGTCATCCCTTCTCTTATGGATCCAAAAAGTTCAGTCTGTCCAACTTTTTACATGTTGTTAGGACAGAGTAGCAACTGCCATGCTCCTAATATGAGGGACTGGAAACCTCAAGCTGGCATTTGTTTTTAACATCTTTAGATATGGATAACCAAACTTGAGGAAATAACATTTACCCTCTACCAGCATCACTTCTAAGCCAATTCAGTGATGATTCAACATAATGAACATCTCATTTAAAACAGATACACAGAATTACTGTAGAGGAAAGAAGTATACAATATTGAACAACATTCACTTTTCAGTAATATGAATACAAACCTTACTTCACACACTTGTGAATCTGGTCATCGCTACTATGTTCCTAATCTCTTAGAGCAGCCATGTAAAATGTGAAGAGTCTCTACTTCCCTGTGTCATTATCAAGATAAAATGAGATCACATCTGTGAAGCCATTAATGAAATTGGACATATAACATACAACGAAAGCTCAAGAAATAGAAACAATTAATTATTGTAGACTCTAATATTCCTTCTATGATTAGATTTTTAGATTGTTTCTTATTTTTTCTAGAAATAACAGTGAACATACATCTATTTTCATAAGTGTATGTTTACATTATGTTAGCATGTTTAAAGGCTCAACAGAGGCTCAATACAGGCTCCTGAAGTCAAAATAGATGATAAAGATTTTTAAAACCCAGACATATGTTGACAAATTGGATTCTAGATAAGTTGTATTAAATTATATTTTTGAAAGTGTTGGTCACTCAGTCGTGTCCGACTCTTTGTGACACCATGGATGGTAGCCCTCCAGGCTCCTCCATCCAAGGAATCCTCCAGGCAAGAATACTGGAGTGGGTTGCCATTTCCTTCTCCAGTGGATCTTCCAAACCCCAGGACTGAACCCCAGTCTCCTGCATTGCAGGCAGATTCTTTACCATCTGAGCTACCAACCAGGATACGAAAAGGCCTATCTTAATAAGTCTTTAAAACTGGACTTTTAAAAAAAAAGGCTGATTTGAATTTTAACTTAAATTTCTTTGATTACTAGATATCTGCATTATTTATTTTTACTGTATTGGTCAATGGCATTTCAGCTTTTGTTTTGGTCCTTTTCCCCCCCAAGGTTTTAAAATTTATTCATCTTTAATTGGAGGTTAATTGCTTTATATTATTGGATTGGTTTATGCCATATATCATGTATATATATTTATATATATATATACATGTATATATATGCCATATATATATATATTTATGCTTTATATTATTGGATTGGTTTATGCCATATATCAACATGAATATATGCAATATATATGCCATATATATGTATGTATATATATGGCATATATATGTATGTATATATGCCATATATACATATATCCATATATATATATGGATATATGTATATATGTGTGTGTATATATATGTATATATATATATGGCATATATATGTATGTATATATGCCATATATCAGTCATAGATAGACATATGTCCCCTCTCTCTTGCACCTCCCTCCCATCTTCCAACCCACCCCACCCCTCTAGGTTGTCACAGAACACCAGATTTGAACTCTCTGCATCATACAGCAAATTTCCACTGGCTATTTAGTTTTACAAAAAGATGTCCTTTTCATTATAGGGGACTGGAATGCAAAAGTAGGTAGTCAAGAAACACCTGAAGTAACAGGCAAATTTGGCCTTGGAATATGGAATGAAGCAGGGCAAAGACTAATAGAGTTTTGCCAAGAAAATGCACTGGTCATAACAAACACCCTCTTCCAACAACACAAGAGAAGACTCTATACATGGACATCACCAGATGGTCAACACCAAAATCAGATTGATTATATTCTTTGCAGCCAAAGATGGAGAAGCTCTATACAGTCAGCAAAAACAAGACCAGGAGCTGACTGTGGCTCAGACCATGAACTCCTTATTGCCAAATTCAGACTGAAATTGAAGAAAGTAGGGAAAACCACTAGACCATTCAGGTATGACCTAAATCAAATCCCTTATGATTATACAGTCGAAGTGAGAAATAGATTTAAGGGCCTAGATCGGATAGATAGAGTGCCTGATGAACCATGGAATGAGGTTTGTGACATTGTACAGGAGACAGAGATCAAGACCATTCCCATGGAAAAGAAATGCAAAAAAGCAAAATGGCTGTCTGAGGAGGCCTTACAAACAGTTGTGAAAAGAAGAGAAGTGAAAAGCAAAGGAGAAAAGGAAAGATATAAACATCTGAATGCAGAGTTCCAAAGAATAGCAAGAAGAGATAAGAAAGCCTTCTTCAGTGATCAATGCAAAGAAATAGAGGAAAACAACAGAATGGGAAAGACTAGAGATCTCTTCAAGAAAATCAGAGATACCAAAGGAACATTTCATGCAAAGATGGGCTCGATAAAGGACAGAAATGGTATGGACCTAACAGAAGCAGAAGATATTAAGAAGAGATGGCAAGAATACACAGAAGAACTGTACAAAAAAGATCTTCACGACCCAGATAATCACGATGGTGTAATCACTGACCTAGAGCCAGACATCCTGGAATGTGAAGTCAAGTGGGCCTTAGAAAGCATCACTACGAACAAAGCTAGTGGAGGTGATGGAATTCCAGTTGAGCTATCCCAAATCCTGAAAGATGATGCTGTGAAAGGGCTGCACTCAATATGCCAGCAAATTTGGAAAACTCAGCAGTGGCCACAGGACTGGAAAAGGTCAGTTTTCATTCCAATCCCAAAGAAAGGCAATGCCAAAGAATGTTCAAACTACCACACAATTGCACTCATCTTACATGCTAGTAAAGTAATGCTCAAAATTCTCCAAGCCAGGCTTCAGCAATATGTGAACTGTGAACTTCCTGATGTTCAAGCTGGTTTTAGGAAAGGCAGAGGAACCAGAGATCAAATTGCCAACATCTGCTGGATCATGGAAAAGCAAGAGAGTTCCAGAAAAACATCTATTTCTGCTTTATTGACTATGCCAAAGCCTTTGACTGTGTGGATCACAAAAAACTGTGGAAAATTCTGAAAGAGATGGGAATACCAGACCACCTGATCTGCCTCTTGAGAAATTTGTATGCAGGTCAGGAAGCAACAGTTAGAACTGGACATGGAACAACCGACTGGTTCCAAATAGGAAAAGGAGTATGTCAATGCTGTATATTGCCACCCTGTTTATTTAACTTATATGCATAGTACATCATGAGAAACGCTGGACTGGAAGAAATACAAGCTGGAATCAATATTGCCGGGAGAAATATAAATAACCTCAGATATGCAGATGACACCACTCTTATGGCAGAAAGTGAAGAGGAACTCAAAAGCCTCTTGATGAAGGTGAAAGTGGAGAGTGAAAAAGTTGGCTTAAAGCTCCACATTCAGAAAACGAAGATCATGGCATCCGGTCCCATCACTTCATGGGAAATAGATGGGGGAAACAGTGGAAACAGTGTCAGACTTTATTTTTCTGGGCTCCAAAATCACTACAGATGGTGACTGCAGCCATGAAATTAAAAGACGCTTACTCCTTGGAAGGAAAGTTATGACCAACCTAGATAGCATATTCAAAAGCAGAGACATTACTTTGCCAACAAAGGTTCGTCTAGTCAAGGCTATGGTTTTTCCTGTGGTCATGTGTGGATGTGAGAGTTGGACTGTGAAGAAGGCTGAGCGCTGAAGAATTGATGCTTTTGAACTGTGGTGTTGGAGAAGACACTTGAGAGTCCTTTGGACTGCAAGGAGATGCAACCAGTCTATTCTGAAGGAGATCAACCCTGAGATTTCTTTGAAAGGAACGATGCTAAAGCTGAAACTCCAGTACTTTGGCCACCTCATGCGAAGAGTTGACTCATTAGAAAAGACTCTGATGCTGGGAGGGATTGGGGGCAAGAGGAGAAGGGGACAACAGAGGATGAGATGGTTGGATGGCATCACTGACTCGATGGACATGAGTCTGAGTGAACTCCAGGAGTTGGCGTTGGACAGGGAGGCCTGGAGTGCTGCGCTTCATGGGGTCGCAAAGAGTCAGACACAACTGAGTGACTGAACTGAACCGAAACAGAATATGGTATAAAAACTGCCCTGAAATTAAGGAATATTGAGCTTCAGATAAATGTTTCTTCACCATCTGATATTAATTACCAAAAGAGCAATCTGAAGTCAATAAATTAAATTAGAGGTACTTTAAGGTCTTAGAGTATTTTTTAACCTTATGATTCAAATTTTGGCAAGCTGTATTAACCGCCACCCCCTCTGAAAAATAAGGAAATTAGTATATCCTCTTTAAATTCCCCTTGAAATCTTTGGTATTTACATAAGTATTTTGTTGCTGTTGTTCAGTCACTAAGTTGTGTTCAACTCTGCAAGCCCGTGAACTGTAGCATGCCAGATTTTCCTGTTTTACACTATCTCTCGGAGTTTGCTCAAACTCATGTCCATTAAGTCAGTGATGCTATAAAACCATCTCACCCTCTGTTACCCTGTTCTCCTTCAGACCTCAACCTTTCACAGAATTAGGATCTGTTCCAGTGAGTCAACTCATGACATCAAGTGGCCAAATCACTGGAATTTCAGCATCAGTCCTTACAATGAATAGTTAGGGCTGATTTCCTTTAGGATTGACTGGTTTGATCTCCTTGCAGTCCAAGGGACTCTCAAGAGTCTTCTCCAGGACCATACTTTGAAAGCATCAGTTCTTCAACACTCAGCCTTCTTTATGTTCCAACTCTCACATCTGTACATGACTATAGGAAAAATTGTATTTTTGACTATATGGACCTTTGTTGGCAAAGTGATGTCTCTGCTTTTTAATATGCTGTATAGGTTTGTCACAGCTTTCCTTCCAAGGAGCAAGAGTCTTTTAGTTTCATGACGGCAGTCACCATCTGAAGTGATTTTGGAGGCTAAGAAAGTAAAGTCTATCACTGTTTCCATTTTTTCCCCATCTATTTGCTCTGAAGTCATGGGACCAGATTCTGTGATCTTAGTTTTTTGAATGTTGAGATTTAAGCCAGTTCTTTCACTCTCTTCTTTCAACCTCATCAAGAGGCTCTTTAGTTCCTCTTTGCTTTCTGCTACTAGAGTGGTATCCTCTGTATATCTGAGGTTGTTGATTATTTCTCCTGACAATCTTGATACCTGGTTGTAAGTCATCCAGCCCAGCATTTTGTGTGATGTACTCTGCATAGAATTTAAATAAGTAGGTGACAATATATAGCCTTGGCACACTCCTTTCCCAATTTTGAGCCAATCTTTTGTTTCATGTCTAGTTCTAACTGTTGCTTCTTGATATGCATACAGGTTTCTCAGGAGACAGCTAAGGTGGTCTGATATTCCCATCTCTTTAAGAACTTTCCGTAGTTTGTTGTGATCCACACAGTTGAATGGTTTAGTGTAGTCAATGAAGCAGAAGTTTTTCTGCAATTCCCTTGCTTTCTCTATGACCCAAAGAATGTTGGCAATTTGATCTCTGGTTCCTCTACCTTTTCAAAACCCAGCTTATACATCTGGAAGTGCTTAGTTCACATACTGCTACAGCCTAGCTTGAAGGATTTTGAGTATTACCTTGCTAGCATGTGAAATGAGTGCAATTGTGTGGCAGTTTGAACATTCTTTGGCATTGCTCTTATTTGGGATTGAAATGGAAACTGACCTTTCCCAGACTTGTGGCCACTGCTGAGTGGCATATTGAGTGCAGCACTTTAACAGCATCATCTTTTAGGATTTGAAATAGCTCAGCTGGAATTACATCACCACCAATAGCTCTGTTTGTAATACTGATTCCTAAGGTCCATTTGACTTTACACTCCAGAATGTCTGGCTCTAGGTAAGTGATAACAGCATTGTGATTATCTGGGTCATTAATACCTTTTTTGTAAAGTTCTTCTGTATATTCTTACCACTTCTTCTTAATATCTTCTGGTTCTGTTAAGTCCTTACTGTTTCTGTTCTATATCATGCCCATTCTTTCATTAAATATTCCCTAGATATCTCCAAATTTCTTTAAAAGATCTCAAGTCCTTCCTATTCTACTGTTTTCCTCTATTTTTTTTCATTGTTCACCTCCTTGCTATTCTCTGGAGCTCTGCATTCTGTTGGGAATATCTTTCTCTTTTTCCTTGCCTTTTGCTTCTCTTCTTTTCTCACACCTATTTGTAAAGCTTTGTCAGACAAGATCCACTGGAGGAAGAAATGGCAACCCACTCCAGTATTCTTTCTGAGAAAATCCCCTGGACAGAGGAGCCTGGCAGGCTTCAGTCTGTGGGTTTACAGAGTCAGACATGGCTGAGCACACACACACAGACACACAGTATATATTTAACATTTTTATATTTACTTTGTCAAAAAGTTTTATGATCAATATAACTGTTACTGTTTGATCTTGGTTTTAAAGTTTAGTGGATTCAATGTCTATAACTCTTTCTCGATGATTATTTTCCCTCCACTCCTGATTTTAAACTTAGTAAGGTAGAACGCTTATTAAATGTTTGTATCACAAGAAATAACATTTTTAAAAAGTTTCATCCAAATTTTTTTCTTGACAGATCAGTGCAATATTAAAATGAGTTTGTAATATTTATATGCATTCCACAAAATGAAATATAAATTGTCCACTAATTTATGGAAAGCTGTACAACTTCATTTATTTTTAAAGAAATGCAAATTAGGTAACCATGTTCTAAAATTAGCAATAGTTGAGTGATAAAAATTTAAATATTTGCTAATATATACTGTCTATGATCCTGTGGGAAAAAATCCATTTTTATACACTACAGGATTCCAAAATTGTTAAATTTGGCACATCCTGATTGTAGTTAAGCTTATCAATAGCTTTCAAATTTTTTAACTTAAAAATTCTACTTCTTAAGTTTTTTCAAGATACTCTCTCATAAATGAAACCAAAGCAATTTGCAAAAGAATTTACTCCCCAGCACTGTGTGCTCAGTCATGTTCAACTCTGTGACTCCACAGACAATAGCCTGCTAGGCTCCTCTGTCCATGAGATTCTCCAGGCAAGAATACTGGAATGGGTTGCTATTTCCTTCCCCAGGGGATCTTCCCAATCCAGGAATCAAACCTAGGACTACCGCATTGCAGGCGGATTCTTTACCAGCTGAGCCACAAGGAAAGCATTATCTGTGCGAGCAGAAAATTTGGAAGTAATAAAACTTAAGCATCTAATAAATTATCTATCTAAATTATCCTCCTGTCTTCAGAGGGACTAGTATGCCATTTTTAAAAATGAGCTAAAACTACTTGTGCTAATAGGGAAATATTTTCAAGATCCAGTTCTAGGTTAATAAAAGCAAAGCAGAAGACAGTATATATAGCACATGTCTACTCAGAGAAACGATGTCTGGAAATATCAATACATTTAGGCATATTTTGGCACTGGTCCCTCTTGGGAATAATAATGATGAGGATGGTTGGATGGGAAACCCAAATTTCATTGTACAATGTCTTAATCTACTTTAACCTTGCTTCAAATAGAGTTTTATTATAGGACTGCGTAGCAGCTAATGAAATTTTTTTGGGGGGTGTAGAGGAATTAGCATTAAGAAGCAAGCTCCTTGTTTCAGATGTTTACATCCATTTTTAAAACCAATTAATAGCACGGATTTGGCCTCTAAGTATCTATTATTATTTCTTTTGGTTCATTTGGGTCATTTTGGTTCATTTAGCCAACACAAAATGGGGACCTCTAATATGTCAAGCATTGGGTAAGTTTTTATGGTGCCACATCTACCCTCAAAGTGTTGATAATCTAGTAGGTATCTCATAGCCAAGTGGCCACAAACAAGGAATCTGGAATCAGACTACCTAGACTCTTAGAGGCTTCTGTTGTGTACTTTGGCCAAATTTCTTAAGCTTTTAGTTCAGCAGTTTTTTCATCAATAAAAAAATAAATAACAATAGCACTTACATTCCTGAGTTGTCATTAGGATTAAATGAGCTAAAAATGACTTTGTATCTGAAATAGCAAGTGATAATTAAAGAGGTTAATATCTAAAATTGAAAGACTTTCTTTCTTTGCCTTAGAATAACCAGGGTGTCCCAGGTGGCTCTAGTGGTAAAGAACCTGCCTGCCAATTAAAAAGACATAAAACACCCAGTTTGAGCCCCGGGTCAGGGAGATCCCCTGGAGAAGAGCATGGCAACCCATTCCAGTTGCCTGAAGAATCCCATGGACAGAGGAGACCGGCAGGATCCAGTCCGCAGTATCGCACAGAGTCAGACACGACTGAAGCAACTTAGCACAGAATAAAACCAGCCAGATTTCCAATCTAGATAAAGCAACTATGCCTAATAAATATTAGAAGTTGATTTTTGCCTGTGATAAACCCACCCGTCACCCAGCTGCAGTGAGTGTTGATTGCTTGCAGCTCACTGCTGTTCCGTAATCCTGAGAACTGCTCATAGTTGCCTCTGCAAATTTCTGTGGACACTTAACAGCTGACTGATAAGAAGGCAGTAGTGACCAGCTTCTTTGCCTCAAGGTGAAATCTCGTCTCTGGGCCCCTGCATCTCGCACAGTTCCCTGTGGCATTAGCTTCAGCCGAACCCACATCTTTGCATGGCTCCTTCCTTACCCTACTCTGCTTTCCTCACTCCCCTCCTCCTTAGAACCCTCCTCAATTAATTACATGTATTCGAATCCCCATCTCAAGCTTTGCTTCTAGGAGAACTACCCTAAGTATGAAATATTATTTTTTGACCTTGTATCACCACCCTGTCAGGGAAGTTCAGAAGGCTTTAGCAAACCAAATTTGAATAATGACAAGATAATAATATACTAATTATGGCAGCTACCAGGAGGGGAGATGATCTTTGCAAGACAGCTTGAGAGAGGAACGGGATACAATGTAAAAGCAAGGATATGACCCCCTCTTGCCAATCTGAATGTCAAGCTCTGTTGCATAGGCACCTGTCTTCTCGACCACTCCAGTGGGAAGGCTGAGCCTGTTGCTCTTGTTTTGTCTTAAACTGGCAGCCAACTTCTTGACAGGGGGACCGTGATCTTGTGGATGATAGTTTTGCCCTTGCAGACTCTCCTGGGCAGGGTCTTTCCATGTCAAAAATTGAACGACAGCAGGGTACCTGATCTTAGTTTCTATGATGCAAGTCACTTCTCTCATTTATCAGCCATTTATAAGTTGCCGGTCTGGAAAGCAGATAACACTGAAAGACTCTCAGTGTCAATTACCTGGTTAGCTGTGATCTTGTCCAAATGGGACAGTGTCTCATTGAGGAAAGAGAGAGGTACATTTGGCGGTCCTCACAATGCTTTTCACTCAATTGTGCATTTGTTAATCTGGAATCCTGTTAGCATTCAGATCTCTGAGCCTTACCCATTTCAATATTGTAGTGCAATCCTTGTCCAGAGGACACAGAAGATACACACAGTCTTCCCAATACCCAGAAATGGAACCAAGAACACCACTAGGGTCTGGAAAAATTAAAATGATCTCTTGCTTTGAATTAACTAACTTAACTAAAAAGTCTGTTCTCATAGGCTTGAGTGTGTGTGTGTGTGTGTGTTAAGTTGCTTCAGTCATGTCCAACTGCTTGCAATCCTACAGACTGTGGCCCACCAGGCTCCTCTGACATGGGGATTCTCCAGGCAAGAATACTGGAGTGAGTATCCATTCCCTTCTCCAGGGGACCTTCCCAACCCAGAGATCGAACCTGGGTCTGCTGCATGGCAGGCAGATTGTTTACCATCTGAGCCAGCAGGGAAGAAAATGTATACCAGATGGAAATAAGGCTACTGCAGTAAAATGAGATAGGGAAAGGGTGGAGATGTTGGGGTAGGGATTCAACCTTAGACGGGTTAATCAGAGAAGCTGTCTCAGATAAGGGGACGTTTGCGCAGTGACTTATGTGGCCTGAAGGAACAAGACATGTTCCTGGAGGGAGAAATTTCAGGGAGTACAAACAAGATGTGCAATGGCCCTGAGGCAGGGCCATGGTAAAGGAACAGTTGGGAGATGAGCTGGGCTGCACTGGAGTAAGTGATGAGGAAGGTGATAGGGGTTGAACCCGGGAAGGTAACAGGTTTCACAGGACCATAGGATTCTTTTCGGATTCTGTTTATTTGTTTATTTATGGCAGCGCTGAGTCTTCATTGCTCTGCATGGGCCTTTTCTAGTTGTGCTGCACGGGCTACTTATTGCAATGGCTTCTCTTGTTGCAGAGCACAGGCTCCAGAGAGCAGGTTTCAGAAGTTGTGGTGCACAAGCTTAGTTGCCCCAAAGCATGTGGGATCTTCTTGGATCAGGGATGGAACCCATGTCTCCTGCATTGGCAAGCAGATTCTTAACCACAGGACCACCAGGGAAGTCCAGACCATAAGATTTTATTTCAATAAATTGAGATGTTAGTGGAGGGTTTGAGATAACATGGGACAGAACATGATAGGATTCACATCTTAAAAGAATTGCTCTGGCTTTGCTGGACAGACTGTAAGGGCAAAGTTGAGGTTGGCAAAGGAAAGAGAGTTATGGATATATTGCTGTTGATGGTGCAGGCTCAGATCATGACAGCAAAGGGCAAAAGTGTTGAGCATCTAGATAAATCCTGCTGCTAAGGCTACATGTTGTTCTGATGGATTCCATGTAAGGAGTCAGAAAAGTCAAGGATAAGTCTGAAAATTTGACCCAAGCAAATGGAAACAGAGACTGGACATTTACTGATATGGACAAGACCACAAGAGAAGCAGATTTGGGAGGGAATTCAATCATATACTTTTGGCTTGAGCTGCCTTTTCAGCTCTCAAAGTGGATACACTGAACAGATAGTTGGAAAACTGAGCTTAAGATGGGGGTAGGGGGATTTGGGACTGGGGATATAATTGTGGAAAATGGTCACAAAGCAAAGGGACCAGAGGAGATTGAATAAGTAAGGAGGGCCTTTCCTGGTGGCTCTCCTGATGGTAAAGAGCCTGCCTGCATTGTGGGAGACCCCAGTTCAATGCCTGGGTTGGGCAGATCTTCTGGAGAAGGAAATGGCAACCCACTCCAGTATTCTTGCCTGGAGAATCCCATGGATGGAGAAGCCTGGTAGGCTACAGTCCATGGGGTCACCAAGAATCAGAAAAGACAGTGACAAACAAAAATATTAATAGCAACCATTCATGAGAGTGAGCCCTGGAAGTCTCCTACATTGACAGGTCAGGGAGATGAGGGAACAGAGCAAAGGGGATTGACAAAGAGCATGCAGAGCGGGAGAAGGAGAGCTAACCAAGAGCGACACCCGTAAGCAAAGTGATGAGAAGGAGCTGGTAGGAAAAGTACATCAAAGTGACACAACACAATCAAACTTTACTTAGCAAAAAATCAAGCTCTCTCCACCAAAATTTGTTGTTCTCTATTTTAGAAAAATCTATCCTGAAAAATTCAGTAGTAGAACAAACCCATATAAAGCACTTCGTACAAAAACCAAAGGAATTGCTATACCTGAGCAGGCATGTACTTGCATCTTAAATATTGCACTTATTTTATTTATTTATGACCCTGGGATTATATAAGAATGACGTTCAGAATGATTGATTCTGGGCCTCCATGTGTATATAAATGATCAAAGATTTCATTATTTGCCCAAAATAGAGTCATGTATTTTAGAAAAGATGTTAAATAATAAATGCTGCCATTTTAAGAAGACTTCCAAGGCATTCTGCTGCTGCAATGTGGTAGAATTGGGACAGGAACACAAGAGTGAATGAAAACCAGATGTTTCTGGAATTCTTGTCTCACTTTTCTCCATTCATTTTCTAAAGTAAGCACTTTCTTTTATCACTCCATGGTTAAAGGAAGAAAAGAAGATTCTGAGGTCTGTAATCCATATCACTGAAGAGAGACAAAAGCTTTTTCTCTTTTTTGAAATTAATTTTTATTGGCATATATTTGCTTTACAGCCTTGTGTTAGAAAGTTTTTTCTATTACATACTTTGTCCACTCTGTTTGTCTAAAGGGTAGTGTGAGCTAGAAATTAGAGAGCCACACACAGAGGCTGTGTGAGTCCTTCAGGACAGAACTTGGGCCAATACAAGGGCTGATGAAAACCTCTGGAACAGCAGCCAACATCTGCAGGAATTTACTGAGACCCCACTGCTCTAGACTGAGCCCCTGGCTCCCCTCAGCACTGTGAGCCTCCTCTTCCCTCCTCAGGAGAAAATGGTTTTGCACCTGGGCTGTTCCCCTTTCTCTACGGCCCAGTCTGAGGCCCAGCTCGGTCGATCCTGGCCTCTGGACCACAGCCCGGGATGAAACCTCCTCGTACCCTCACACACCCCTGTTGTCACCCCCTTCCTTCCATCCACTCCCTCCCCATGGTGCCTGGATCCGTTTCCACCAAGTGTCACTGCATGCCCAGTGATCCTGTCTTGCCTTCAGCTCTCTTTATTTTCATGAATAAAGAAGAAGGTCAATACCCAAACCCAGAGAGCTTTGAAACTCTTGCATTTACCCCTTAGCTGACCAAGGGGTCCTTGCTTCATTCCAGGAGGGCTTCTGGGGTTGTCACAAGGTAACACCCCCTTCTGGGCTATTTCAGATTGAAAAAGTCTGGTAGAGCTTTTGGAAGAGGAATTGGAATTCATTAAGCTGAGATAGAAAGGAAGGGGTGTCAGGAAGGGGAAAGTAATGCTTGTATCAGCATCTTTGAGATGAAATATTCAGGAATATCATCTGTGGGTCATGTTTTTGTCTTCCAATGTTGTTATAGACTGCATAATCGTGCCCCACCCCCCCAATTCATATGTTGAGCACTGAACCCCACATGTAACTGTATTTGAATATAGGGCCTCCAAGTAAGGAATCAAGGTTAAATAAGATCATAAGTGTGGGACCCTGAACTTATAGAACTGATGTTCTTAAAAGATGAGGAAAAGACACCAGAGATCTTGCCCTCTCCACAGAGGAAAGGACCTATGAGAACACAGCCAGAAAGGAAGGAGGTTCTCTGCAAGCCAGGAAGAGGAGTCTTGCCAGAAACCAACCCTGGTGACCCTTTGATCTCGGACTACAAGTTTTCAGGACTGTGAGAAAATTAATTTCTGGTATTTAAGCTAAAGCCATTCAGTCTTCAGCATTTTGTTACAGCAGCTTGAGCAGACTAAGACAGACCTGATTACATAAAATAATTCTACCATAAAGATCTGCAGGCTGGGGCCCCATCTCTCCTTAGTTTATCTTATAACCATAGGACAGAAGAGAACAGAGGTGAAGGAAGGATGCAGAGGGATGAGACATGCACCATTGTTAAGCATTCTGGGTGAGAAATACGAGCTTAAAGATAAGCCATGAAGACCAATGCAAAGACCATGAATGGGTGATAAGTTATTATGTACCTGATTCAGGTCATCTTTAGGCAGCACTTTCCTTGAATCCAGTTGCCCTTGTTGTTTACAGAAGGATGATTAGTGTTTTAAAATTTTCAGAGCTATCAGAAGAACTCAAGAAACGAGTCCACATGGACAGGCATAGTGTCGTTAAGGACTAAAGTACACATCACAACAGATTTGTTCACAGAAAGTGCCTTTGTTAAGCAGCAATAGATTTATTATTTGACCAGTTCTTGACAGTATTTCTTTCTTTCTTTTTTTTTTTTTTGCTCCCATTGCCATTCCTTGCCTTTGTTCTTTTTCTGCAGTCAAATGTCTTTCTGATGCACCATCATATCCCCCTACCCTCTTACACCCAAGAATATAAATTGCTGAAGCTGGATCTTGCTTAGGTAAGGGGATAAGATCCCATGGATGGTGGGACAGGCAGGTGGCAGGATGCAGGACCCGTGACTGCTATTTTCTAGCCACCTTAGAGTGATGGACCCTTTGAACTCTGTGATTGTCAAGGAAGAAGGTACAAAACTCAAGCTTAGACCCTACCACACACCTCATGGTTAAGGATACACAGCCTGTCAGCGAACTATCTGACGTCTCATGGTCTTCTTCACTCCCAGGAGCCTCCCCTGCTCTGTACACTTTTGGTTTATATTCCTTCTCTTCTCTAATTTCCCCTATCTCCACTAAACCTCTTCCTCATTTGTAAAGTGAAAACAACAATGCCAATCTTCCATGGTTCTTAGGGGACTCAAGTGAAGCATTAAGTAAACATCTGTAAACTGCAAAATAATGTGCCTTGGCTGGTAGATGTTGTTATTGTTATTATCAGCTGGTGAGGAAAAGCATGAACCAGGTTCAGAAGTCATTTAGAAGGCAGAAGGAGAACTGAATCCCGGGAGCTGGCAAATAATAGCATCCTGAGTGAAACAGGAAGCCCAGACAGATGCACACATTTTTCTGATGGTGCATAATGGGAACTCTCTAAGAGGAGGACAATCCAGGAGCCCTCTGCCTCTTATCCTAGAAATTTTATCATCCTTTAACAACACCCTTCCTCCCCCACTCACCCGCATTCACAGCTGGGATCTCTGTGTAGATTTCCACCAGGCTAAGTGGAAATTTGGCAGTTGTTTGCTTACTTTTCTCAATATCTCCAGCCAAAATGAACTGGTCCAAAAATAAAAATAACAAGGGCTGTATTATCTGATTCAGTTCTCTACATTGAGCAGCTTAACTATTCCAATGGAAGGTAAACACACTGTGTTGAAACAGGCCAAGAATGACTGTGAGGATTGTTTGGCTTTCTGATTATCTGTCCTACAGAACTTCTGGAGGCGGGTAGTGTCATTGACTCAACATTGTCAAAACCAATTCAACCAAATGCTTCAGCCAAACCTGTCAATTTCTCACTGTGCCTTTGTTTTCATGCCCAGATGTAAGCTTCATTTCATGTATTAGAGCAGATTAAGATTTGCTTTCTACCCTGTGTGTTGAAAAAGGGGCTTCTTGCTTCATATGTTACCATATTGGTTTATTTGAAGATCCCTCTAAGATGAAACCTGTAAACCTATTCTGTAGATTGGAAAACATGTTTGTAGATTAGACTCAAGTGTGTGGTATGTGGCAGAGCTGGGGTTCCAATGTACTTCTTTAAACTCGAAAACTAGTGCCCCTTTAATCTACCTAAACAGCTACCATGCCTGTTCATCACTGTGAATGACATCTCTGTAAATGTCATCTCTGGGTGACCCCTGACCCTTTCCACATCATGATTCTTTGACTAATTTGACCTCACAATCTCCATATATGTTCTACCTTAACTTTGATTTTTTTATTATACTTTTCTTTTTTTTTTTTCTGGGGACACGGCGCCGGTAGCCTCGCGCTCATGACGGCTGTCTCGGGGAAAAGGCGGCCGAGCCGCAGGGCGGAAAAGAGGGAAGGAGGGACGGGGGCGAGGCTCGGAGATGACGAGCAGGCCGCCCGAGCTGAAGGAGGCCGTCCCCACGACGGAGAGTTCCGGTGGCTCTTTTATTATACTTTTCAGTTCAGTTCAGTTCAGTCTCTCAGTTGTGTCTGACTCTTTGCGACCCCATGAACAGCAGCATGCCAGGCCTCTCTGTCCATCACCAACTCCCAGAGTCCACCCAAACCCATGTCCATTGAGTCAGTGATGCCATCCAACCATCTCATCCTCCGTCATCCCCTTCTCCTCCTGCCTTCAATCTTTCCCAGCATCAGGGTCACTTTTCCAATGAGTCAGCTCTTCGCATCAGGTGGCCAAAGTATTGGAGTTTCAACTTCAACACCCAGGACTTATCTCCTTTAGGATAGACTGGTTGCATCTCCTTGCA
Organism: Bos taurus; assembly: GCF_002263795.3. NCBI lineage: Eukaryota > Metazoa > Chordata > Mammalia > Artiodactyla > Bovidae > Bos > Bos taurus. The sequence continues at coordinate 6,108,371 of NC_037340.1, read as the reverse complement.
GTCCAGGGGACTCTCAAGAGTCTTCTCCAACACCACAGTTCAAAAGCATCAATTCTTCAGCACTCAGCTTTCTTTATAGTCCAACTCTCACATCCACACATGACCACTGGAAAAACCATAGCCTTGACTAGACGAACCTTTGTTGGCAAAGTAATGTCTCTGCTTTTGAATATGCTATCTAGGTTGGTCATAACTTTCCTTCCAAGGAGTAAGCATCTTTTAATTTCATGGCTGCAATCACCATCTTCAGTGATTTTGGAGCCCAGAAAAATAAAGTCTGACACTGTTTCCCCCATTTGCCATGAAGTGATGGGACCAGATGCCACGATCTTAGTTTTCTGAATGTTGAGCTTTAAGCCAACTTTTTCACTCTTCTCTTTTACTTTCATCAATTATACTTTGGTTCATCATTATACTATTACACCTCCCCAATCTTTCATGTCCGTCACTCTAGCTCTTTATTTTTTATCTGCACATTTCAGAAAGCTTTAATATCAGCCCTCTCTCTACCTAGGATGGACACCATCAGACCCTCCATGTGTAGATTTGTGTGCATTTGTCTACATCTCCAACTGACTGCAGTTCTTATCGGAAGAATCTGTCCTATGCATTCTCTATCACCACACTATTTAGCATAATATCATGTACATAACTTGCACTCAGAGTATATTTTAAAGGCAAAGTGACTGAATTAGTACATTTTAAAAGATCATTTTGAATAAAATGTGGCAATAGGTGTGACTTCATGTGGATTCCATGACAGCCTTCAGTTGATCATGATGGAAAAACACGTCTCATGTTCTGTGACTTTAAATGCTTTGCCTCTATTTTTCATCAGTCATCGGTACAGCTACTAATTTTCCATTTCAATCTTTCCAAAATGAAATATGTGTGATAATACACCTTGGGTAAGTATGAATGCTATATCTTATTTCCACAAGGAGACATGAGTGATTATTGTAATTCTCTTTCAGCACTGGCAGAAATTGGGGCTATGTCTGAGTAGAATCTGGTAAGGTGGAAATTTTCACCGTTTGATTTGTGTAAACTCTCAGGGACAGCTTTCTTGAGGCTGGATTGCCTCAACTGTTTGCCATTCATCCATTTTCCTCAGCCAGGCTACAAATAATGAGTTTTAATAACACAGCAGGCTCTGAGCCAATAGTGGGGAGATAGCACCGACCAGGCAGATAAAGCCTTAGTTTCATGACATTAATATAGTAGAGATCCAACCTCCAGAGAGGATCTAGGGACCACCCTCCTGCTAATGTCCTGCTGTGAGCAGAGAAGCCTCAGAATGAGGTAATTTTAGAGATCTTCAGCAACATTCTGTCTTCAGAGTTGCTGCCTACAGCTATAAAGATCAGCACCTTAATGTCAAAGCTTTTATTTCCCCTAGATTTTGTCTTTGGAATGCTTCACTGGATGGAGATACTTAGCATGTGAAATATGGCCTTGATGACGATGGTGATGCGTGTGTGTTAGGAGGAGGTTAAATGACTTTCCCAAGGTCACAAGGCTGGCTAGGGGCAGAGCAGAAATTAAAATCAAGCCCCAGATCCACTATCTTTCTGTATCCTGCATTCTGCCAGACTCATATATACATATATATGAATGATTATATACATAATCACTCAATTATGTATATTTTGAATCTAAACATTGGTTTTAGATGCTGGTACAGTCCACTGTGGAGAAGGCAATGGCACCCCACTCCAGTACTCTTGCCTAGAAAATCCCATGGATGGAGGAGCCTGGTGGGCTGCAGTCCATGGGGTCTCGAAGAGTCGGACACGACTGAACGACGTCACTTTCACTTTTCACTTTCATGCATTGGAGGAGGAAATGGCAACCCGCTCCAGTGCTCTTGCTTGGAGAATCCCCGGGATGGGGGAGCCTTGGTGGGCTGCCGTCTATGGGGTCGCCCAGAGTCGGACACGACTGAAGCGACTTAGCATAGTCCACTCTCAATTACTATAGGCTTTGTATGAATATTTACCATCTATATTCCACCTGTTATCTTTAAAACCCAAGATATCTCTTTTACTTTGAGAACATGATGCCATTTTATAGATTTTCTGTCACCGATAGTTGTTAGATTTCTAAGCCAGTTCTTGGAGTTCCACTAACCTTTAAAAAATAGAATAAATCTAATTCAGCTTATGCCAGGAGACCAACCATTTTGCTATTTCTAAAAACCTAATATTTATTTTCTTCCTTCAGTCTCCATATTCTTCCAACTTTATAGGCAGGAGACACAAGAAAAACAAGAAAAGAAAAGTGTTAATTGAGCATTACTATGCTCCAGATGCCATGTTCTTGCTCAGTCACTAAGCTGTGTCTGGCTCTTTTCAACCCCATGGACTGTAGCCTGCCAGGCTCCTCTGTCCATGGGATTTCCCAGGCAAGGAAACCTGGAAAATACCTGAGAAGGTTGCCATTTCCTTCTCCAGGGGATCTTCCCATATCAGGGATTAAACCAATGTCTCCTGCATTGGCAGGTGGATTCTTTACCACTGAGCTACCAGACAAGCTATCTAGGTGTTGCATTGACTCCTTTTAGACATGCTTACCTGCCATCCTTCCTAGAACTCTGTGAGCTAAATATCACTGACTTTGCTATTTTTAGATAAGGAAACAGAGAACCTGAAGTATTTATGCAGAATTTATCTGACCTCCATGCCCATCTCCCCTTATCTTGCCCCATCTTTCCATAAAAACAAATATTTCTATATAAATACTTACAAATACTTAAATACTTAGCAACCTACCAGAGCCAGGCCAGAATGGAGCTGTGAATCAGTTAGGGTGTGATTGAATTTCCAGCCAGATCTGAAAGATGTCCTTACCTTCTGAAGCTTTAATTTACCCAGTGTGCATGACTAACCTTGTAAACCAGAAAGAAATTATATTGGATGAGACCAAGCGGGCCTGTCATTTGATGCCTTGTGCTCCTTGCAAAACACATCCAACCACTTTCAGGATTTAGTTGACACACCTCGTTTCTCTCCTACTCCCAGAGGTGTTGAGTGAACCTGTTCAGAGTTCCCAAGGGTGCCTGCCTTTCAGGTCACATTGACTTTGGACTCTAAGAATAGCAGCCATCTAAAGACTGCCAGAGGGTCTTACCAGGGCCAAGAGGGCTTCGATGTGATGTGCGATTTTCTTAGTCTCTCTGCTCAAGCAATACAGTGTAACTGAGACTGGAATCTCCCAGAACAAGACGAAGTTGAAAATTGCACAGTGCAGTAACACTTTATGACAGTGTTACTCAAGGTTGTGTCCAAAGACCTGCAACATCAACATTATATGGGAACGCATTAAAAATACAGTACTGTGAGAATTCTCTGGTGGTTCAGTGGTTAGGACTCTGCAATGCCACTGTTGAGGACATGGGTTTAACTCTTGCTTGGGAACTTAAGATCCTATAAGCTGCACAGCACAGCCAATTTTTAAAAATGTTTTTAAATGCAAAATCATAAGCATCATCCTAGATGTACCATATCACCTTCTCTAGGAGGGGAACCCAGGAATCAGTTTCAACAAGCTTTTGGGGGGATTCTGATGTTTGAAAATCCTGCTCTAAAGTTTCAACGATCCATGAAACATAATGCTAGTCTCTATGGTTGTACTGAAAAGGTATGATCCCTGCTACCATATGGCTAGGCTGGCAGAAGAATGAATGGCTTCAGGGTTCACTTCTCCTTTTTACAGCACCAAATTATACCAGTGAAAATAAAAACAGATTTATATCTCAAACACAAAATAGAAAGGACACAGCAGTTTTCAAATGTTATATTTTGAGAGTCTGCCTGGGTGCAAGCTATTACATATAGAATGAATAAACAACCAGGTCCTACTGTAGAGCACAGGGAACCATATTCAGTATCCTGTGATCGAGGGAGGGATGAATTGGAAGGCTGAGACTGACACACACAGTACTATATAGAAAGTGGGTAGCTAACCAGGACCTACTGTATAGCACAGGAGACACTGTTTAGTACTCTGTAGTGGCCTATATGGGAATAGAACCTAAAAAAGTGGATATACGTATATGTGCAACACATTCACTTTGCTGTACACCTGAAACTAACACAGCATAGCACACCAACTATACCCCACTAAAAAGTGAAAACAAAAATACTGTGAGAAACCACAATGGAAAAGAAGATAGAAAATACTGCATCTATCTATATGTATATATGTGTGTATATATATATATGTATATATGCATACATATGTATCTATGAAATTGGAGTGATAGTCGCTCAGTCATATCTGACTCTTTTTGACTCTTTTTGATGGACTATAGCCTGCCAGGCTCCTCCATCCGCATTTCTCTAAGCAAGAAACCCTGGAGTGAGTAGACATTCCCTTCTCCAGGGGTCTTCCCAGGTCTCCTGCATTGCAGGCAGATTCTTCATGATCTGAGCCACCATGTATACGTGTGTATATAAGGATAAATATAAATTACTTTGTTGTACAGTGGAAATTAGCATACTGTAAACCAACTATACTTCAATAATAATTAAAAAAAAAATCCTGCCCATAAGTTTGCTGTTTGCAAATCCACACCTTTTTTTTGCAGACAACCATTCACTAGACCTGGGATTTCTAAGTAAACCATAATATCCCTGGGGTATTAACCACATCAATGAGCTGAGCTTTTCATCTTCCCGCTCCAATCATTGTGATTAAATCATCTAGTGTTTCAGCTTCAAGTTCTTCTCTGCCACATGACAGACCTAGGGACACTCCAAGTTGTCTGCATGACTGTGATGACTTGTCACAATGCAGAAGGAACAGCTGAGGGCAAGAAAGGGCATTGGGTCCAGAGCAGTGTCTGGGCTTTGCTCAGGCTGGTTGGGTTCTAGTTGTTGTTTCTCTCCTTCTGAAGATCATGATTTGCCTACCTCCCTCCATAGTCACCACCCATTGCTCTGATCAGTTATGCCTTTTTATGAACCAATAGAAAATTTCCAGATTTTCCTTGATATGCTTGTCCTCCTGAGCTCAACCTCAGTTTTCTTATGTCAATAATAGAAGTGATAATGGTGAAGGCAAAAGAAAACCACCAAAGAAGGAGGTTTTCAGCACACTGCCTCCCAGGGGGAGCTGGAACCACCATTCAGCTTCACTTTTATGTGAAGTGCTGGGTATATTTTCTGACACAAAGTGCTCACAAAACTCTAAAACTAGTAGCATCAATATCAGCAAATGTAATAGTATTATTAATAGTATTATTTACTGGTAGTATGGGCCTCCCTAGTGGCTAAGATAATAAAGAATCCATCTACAGTGCAGGAGACCTGGGTTAAATCCTTGGACTGGGAAGATCCCCTGGAGAAGGGAATGGCTACTGACTCCTGTATTCTGCTTGGAGAATTCCATGGACAGAACCTAGCAGGCTACAGTCCAAGGGGTCCAAAGAGTTGGACACAACTGAGGAGCTAACACTTTCACTTTCACTGTTAGTGTAGTAATTGAAACAAATGGCAATTTCTAATGTGTAAAAACATTAGTTTTACCCACTGGAAATATAAACAGGAAGTGATGAGTTTCTCCCATTTCCCCACTACCTTACCTTCATTTTGTCCCCCTTAAGAGCTACTAAAGCTGAAGAAGCTGAAGTTAAATGGTTCTATGATGATCTATAAGATCTTCTAGATCTAACACCAAAAAAAGCTGCCCTTTTCATCATAGGGGACTGGAATGCGAAATTAGGAAGTCAAGAGGTATCTGGAGTAACAGGCAAGTTTGGCCTTGGAGGACAGAATGAAGCAGGGCAAAGTCCAACAGAGTTTTGCCAGGAGAACGCACTAGTCAGAGCAAACACCTTCTTCCAACAACACAAAGACAACTCTACACATGGACATCACCAGATGGTCAACACTGAAATCAGATTGATTACATTCTTTGCAGCTGAAGATGGAGAAGTTACACGCAGGCAGCAAAAACAAGATCAGGAGTTGACTGTGGCTCAGATCATGAACTCCTTACTGTCAAATTCAGACTTAAATTGGAGAAAGTAGGGAAAACCACTAGAGCATTCAGGTATGACCTAAATCAAATCCCTTATGATTATACACTGGAAGAGACAAACAGATTCAAGGGATTAGATCTGATAGACAGAGTTCCTGAAGAACACAAATGGAGGTTCATGACACTGTATAAGGGCAGTGATAAAAACCATCCCCAAGGAAAAGAAAGGCAAAATGGTTGTCTGAGGAGGCCTTACAAATAGCTGAGAAAAGAAGAGAAGCAAAAGGTAAAGGAGAAAAGGAAAGATATACCCATTTGAGTGCAGAGTTCTAAAGAATAGCAAGGAGAGATAAGAAGGCCTTCCTCAGTGACCTATGTAAAGAAATAAAGGAAAACAATAGAATGGGAAAGACTAGATATTTCTTCAAGAAAATTAGAGATAACAAGGGAGTATACCATGCAAAGATGGGCTCAAAAAAGAACAGAAATGGTATGGACTTAACAGAAGCAGAAGCTATTAAGAAGAGGAGCCAAGAATATATAGAAGAACTGTACAAAAAAGATCTTCATGACCCAGATAAAAATAAAGGTGTGATTACTCACCTAGAGCCAGACATCCTGGAATGCAAAGTCAAGTGGGCCTTAGGAAGCATCACTATGAACAAAGCTAGTGGAGGTGATGGAATTCCAGTTGAGCTATTTCAAATCCTGAAAGATGATGCTGTGAAAGTGCTGCACTCAATATGCCAGCAAATTTGGAAAACTCAGCAGTGGCCATAGGATGGGAAAAGGTCAGTTTTCATTCCAATCCCAAAGAAAAGCAATGCCAAAGAACATTTAAATGACTGCACAATTGCATTCATCTCACATGCTAGCAAAGTAATATTCAAAATTCTCCAAGATAGGTTTCAACTGAGAAGTTCCAACTGTTCAAGCTGGATTTAGAAAAGACAGAGGAAACAGAGATCAAATTGCCAACATCCATTGTATCATCAAAAAAGCAAGAGCAGTCCAGACTAACATTTACTTCTGCTTTATTGACTATACAAAAGCCTTTGACTGCATGGATCACAACAAACTGTGGAAAATTCTTAAAGAGATGAGAATACCAGACCACCTTACCTGCATCCTGAGAAATCTGTATGCAAGTCAAGAAGCAACAGTTAGAATGAGACATGTAATGGACTGGTTCCAAATTGGGAAAGGAGTACGTCAAGGCTGTATATTACCCTCCTGCTTATTTAACTTATATGCAGAGTACATCATGCAAAATGCTGGACTGGATAAAGCACAAGCTGGAATCAAGATTTGCCAGGAGAAATATCAATAACACCATATATGCAGAAGATACCACCCTTATGGCAAAAAGTGAAGAGGAACTAAAGAGCCTCTTGATGAAAGTGAAACAGGAGAGTTAAACAGCTGACTTCAACTCAACATTAAAAAACAAAAATCATGCCATCAGGTCCCATAACTTCATGGCAAATAAATGTGGAAACAATGGAAACAGTAATAGATTTTATTTTCTTGGGCTCCAAAATCACTCCAGATGGTGACAGGAGCCATGAAATTAAAAGATGCTTGCTCCTTGTAAGAGAAGCTATGACCAAACTAGACAGCATATTAAAAAGCAGAGACATTACTTTGGTGACGAAAGTCCATCTAGTCAAAGCTGTAGTTTTTCCAGTAGTCATGTTCAGATGTCAGTTTTGGACAATAAAAAAAGCTGAGTACCAAAGAATTGGTGCTTTTGAACTGTGGTGTTCGAGAAGACTCTTGAGAGTCCCTTGGACTGCAAGGAGTTAAAACAAGTCTACCCTAAAGGAAATAAGTCCTGAATATTCATTGGAAGGACTGATGCTGAATCTGAAGCTCTGATACTTTGCCCACCCGATGCAAACAACTGACTCATTGGAAAAGACCCAATGCTGGGAAAGATTGCAGGCAGGCAGAGAAGGGGATGACAGAGGATGAGACAGTTGGATAGCATCACTGACTTGATGGACTTGAGTTTGAAAAAGCTCCAATCCATGGGGTTGCAAAGATCAGACAGGACTGAGTGACTGAACTGAACTGAACTGAAGCTGCTGTTGCTGCTAAGTCGCTTCAGTCGTGTCCAACTCTGTGTGACACCATAGATGGCAGCCCACCAGGCTCCTCCATTCCTGGGATTCTTCAGGCAAGAATACTGGAGTGGGTTGCCATTCCCTTCTCCAATGCATGCATGCATGCTAAATCACTTCAGTCGTGTCCGACTCTATGTGACCCCATGGACAGCAGCCCATCAGTTTCCTCTGTCCACGGGATTCTCTAGGCAAGAATACTGGAGCGGGTGGCTGCTGAGAAAACAGATTATGAGAGAGATGAAAATGCTAAGGGCATATGTAATGAAGGGTGACACATTTTCTGAGCTAAGCAGGAAATTTCATGTTATTTCTTAAATCTAGTTCTAGGATTGAAGACAGGAATGACATAAGGCAGGGGAAGCATGAAAGGGAAAAAGTGGAGATCCATTAAGTGTACTCACTAAGACAAATATTGACTGCTCTGAGTTCTCATAGTCCTCATCTCCTTTGGAGTTATAGCGAGGAAGGCATTTTATTCTCAGATTCTTATGAAAGGTAATTCCTATGATACCCCTGCTGATCAAGCCAGTAGCCCCCCAGGTCACACTGGTAGTAAGCCTAGTGCTACAATTTGAACCAATTCTGTGAACTAATCTATACAGTGCTTCTCACTATAACCTCCTTTCCTCAGACCTCACCAGGGCTGAAATTCTAAATTCCTAATGGAGCCACTTGAGAAACAGGACTTTAAATGAAAGGGATATTATATATACAAATGGAGAAGGCAATGGCACCCCACTCCAGTACTCTTGCCTGGGAAATCCCATGGATGGAGGAGCCTGGTATGCTGCAGTCCATGGGGTTGCTAAAAGTCAGACACGACTGAGCAACTTCACTTTCACTTTTCACTTTCATGCATTGGAGAAGGAAATGGCAACCCACTCCAGCGTTCTTGCCTGGAGAATCCCAGGGACAGGGGAGCCTGGTGGGCTGCCGTCTCTGGAGTCGCACAGAGTCGGACACAACTGAAGTGACTTAGCAGAAGTAGCAGCATATATACAAAATGGATCCATGCAGCCAAGAGGAGGAAAAGCCTAACTAAAGAAAGAGAAAGAATATGGTAGACAAAAGTGTTAGACCATAAGTGGGTAATGAAGTTTCGTTTGGCATGCACCTAGGCAATCCTATATACATTGTCCTTATCAGAGAACAGGAAAATGGAATTATGGTGCTGCCCACACAACAAGAGCATAAACTCTTTGCTGAAGGAAGAGGTAGAAAGTGCCATCACACATACATCCTACTGCAAGATCCTATGCAAAGCCATGAGTGTTCATTCTTCCAAGGCTTCAAAGAATCATGGTCACGTTCATGCTGATACAGCTACCTGCCCCTACCATCGTGAATCAATCTTTGTTGAAGGGTAGTATCATGAGTGCCATGTATATTTCACAGAAGAACCTGTCCCCAGACAAGATCTATGGGGGCAAATCCAACTTAACAACGTGTCTCCAGGGGTGGCTGGTACTTCCTGATTACCCACAGCCCTGGAGACCTTGCAAAAATTGAAACAATGAACTTTGCAATCCTGCTTGATGCAACCTATAAAGGAAAGAGAGACATTACCCAGAAGGGGCTGAAATCATTGTGCCTGCTCATTTTGCACCAAGGACTCATATATTTAAGGACTCACATATTCATCTTTCTCCTTCAGTAGATATGAGAGTGGGTGTACATGTTATGGTTCTTTTGTAGCACTCAAAACCAATACATTTCCAACTACCTTCAATTTGCAGAGTTGCAATAGATACAGAGGATTACTTTGCCCTTTATGTTGACCTTGACCTCTACAAGATGATGTCAAAACAGGAGAAAATTGAGAGGAAAAAAAATGGGTCAGATTCCTGCATCTGGAATAAATGAACAAATAGCTTTCCAAACACTACTGAAAAATGTTATCAAACTTTCTCAAAACATTTGAACTTTTACTTTAAATAGAAGTTGCAAGAGTCATTTAAATCCAAAACTATTTTCTTTCTTTAAGAGCTAAAGATGCTTAGGATATAATAAATGTACAGTAGTTACCTGTTTCCAAAAGTTTTCTTGATCCAATATGTATGTTTGAAGTCACCAAAGAACCACTTTCTGGTTGAAGCCATAATTGCAATGTACATATAAAGCAGAAGTATTTTCCCCTGGTATTTTCCCCTGGAGGCATATGTACTAATATGTTGTCATCCTTCTTGAGCTTAATTTCCAAATAATTGACCCTGGAGCTCAGTGTTTCTAAATAATGTTCTGCTGCTGCTGCTAAGTCGACTGAAGTGATTTAGCATGCATGCCTGCTTTGGAGAAGAAAATGGCAACCCACTGCAGTATTCTTGCCTGGGATTCCATGGACAGAAGAGCCTGGTGGGCTGCCATCTTAGTGAAGTCGCTTCAGTTGTGCTCGACTCTGTGCGACCCCATGGACAGCAGCCCACCAGGCCCCTCTGTCCACAGGATTCTCTAGGCAAGGATGCTGGAGTGGTTCCTATTTATTTAAAATATCTCTACCAGGGCTTCCCTGGTGGTCCAGGGATTAAGAATCCACATTGCATTGTAGGGTCTGAACCCTGGTCTGGGAGAATACCACATGCCCATGTGCAAAGAAGCCCATGTGCTGCAACTGCTGAAGCCCTCTCAACTAGTGTCTGTGCTCCACAACAAAAGAAGCGCCACAATGAGAGGCACGCGTGCCACAGCGGAGAGCAGTGCCCGCTCGCGGCAACCAGAGAAAGCCTGCACAGCAATGAAGATCCACCACAGCCAAATAATACAAATACATAAATCTAAAAAATCGATACCGTAATGTATTTTATTGAACCAGTTGAAGTTCAATTTTCTATGCATGATTTTTTCTTACATGTTGCTAAATGTCCATTTATTTTCTTCAGCTTTAATTAATTAATATTTAGCATGTTTTTCAGAGCAGCGTACAATCTGAAACTATGTGACTAACAAAGAATGACTTTCACATTGTCAAAAATCATGATAAAGACCATTCTTCGGGGCTCAACTATTTTTTCCATTAGAAATCATGAGTTCATCTTCAGTTTTGTTGTGGACAACACCACCAATCCCTCTCTCAAGCTTGCTCCCCTCGTTCTTACAGCAACAGTTTATTACCAGCTACTCTGAGATGCGAAGGTTTTCTTGCAGGGGAGGAGAGTGAGCATGGCTGCTTTTGCAAACTGTCAGTAGTGACAGTCTTGTGATGACTTGGTGGCCTCAAACACCAGGGGTTTACCGTGTGAGACTACAGAGTCTCACAGCCTGGAGACGTAAGAGCTGACAGAGGCCACTTGGTCCACACTGAGCTTCATGCGGCTTTCTGGGGTGGAAGGGTGTGAAAGAGAGACTGTATAATCAGCTAAAAACGTGTTCCAGACTGTGTTCTCCTCATGAAATAAAACACCTGTTTTTTATTAGCTATACTCCCCGCCCTACTAATCAAAGATAGCAATAGGACCGTGTACATAAATTCCTCTGTCTTGTCACTGCCCATAAATTTGACTCCCAAAAGCTGGAGATCGACACCACAGAGAGCTGAAGGCCGCCTGCAGAATCCTGGTTCTGTAGGAACAGTTAAGAAAGCATGCAAAGTGGCGATGTACGCTTTTCATTTTCAGAAGAAATTAACACATGTAGTCACAATTCTCAACCCTTCATCTGTTCTTGACAAGCCTTCATAATAGATCAAAACAGTACATATTTCCCCCACAAAATTAGAGGATGCAGGATTGAAATTTGTAAGCAAATATGTTAATTCAATTTAAGGTAGCTGCCGCATTCAAATAGTATGTACTGCCCTAAAGAAAAGCTGAAAAGCAAGTTAGCTCACATCAAATAAGAGGTCCTCTCAGGGAAAAGTGGTGAGAGACCCTCTCTGATCATCTTTAAAATACTATTGCTGGGACTTTCCTGGTGGCCCAGAGGCTAAGACTCTGTGCTCCCAATGCAGGGGGTCTGGGTCAGGGATGGAAATAAGCATTTGTGCTTATTCAGGAAATAAGCATTTGTGCTACAACTAGAGAAGTTCAAGCCCCCAGTAAAGATCCAGCACAGCCAAAACAAACAAAAAAGTAAATAGATAGTACAAAAATTAAAATAAAATACTTATCTTAAATACCCATGTTTGTTTTCACTTCTGTGTCCATGATTTAATTTTAAAATGAAATGAATATGAGATGACGTTCATCTCAGTTGAGTCTATTTGCACCTGAATCAGGTGTAGCTTTGATCAAAACTAGTATAAGGAATAGTATTAACACTGATAGTAATAACAGCCATAACAACTACTACCATTTTTTGACTGTTCTGTGTTACAGATACATCAGACATCACAGGAATAGTTTGTATTGTTCCCCAAAATAACTCACACATCAAGCCTGAGAAGAAAGGATTTCTTCTTGACAATATTCCTATTTTAGAGATAAGGAAACTGAGGTTCAGTCACACAGCAATTAGAACAAAGAAAGAATCTTGGCACACAACTTATAAACCATAGAGTCTCTCCAAGAAGGCTCAGGGGCCGGTGTGCTCTCCAACTCCATTTCACAAAGAAAATGCAGGAACTCCTTCAGCAGGTATTTGCTCTTCGTTTTTAGGCATAATTAAGAAATTATATGCCACTGATAACTCTGGTAATGTAATGCCTAACCTCTCACATTCTTCCTTGATTGCCATGCAAAGGATTTGAAAAGAGATATTTTAGAATAATTACCCATCAGTAATCATCCGCACACAACACAAATCACATTTGATTCCCCATTAAGACCGACCATGAGAATGAGAGGTTTTCACTCCAGAATGCTTTCTGCTGCAATCAGGTTAATTCTATGTTTCCATTCCATTGGCCTTCTGAATTTAAACATGGGAACACAGAACAAACTCTATATAGAGGAAAATAATATCCTCAATCATGGGTCTTGATCCACTGGTGAAAAAAATACTTAACTATTATCTTTCCAAATAGAATACCACCCCACTCAGAAATGTCAGCTTCCAGAAAGAATTCATTTAGCAAATAGGGGTGGACATTTTATCACTGTAGGACAGCTCTTTACCTTGGTTTGTTCCAGAGTGCAGATCTGCACAATCACAGCCGTAACATAAAATAATTCATACAGAAGAACAAAAAGACAAATGTCAAGCCACTGCAGTTCACTAATACCATTTTGTAATACCAGTTAGCATCCTCTGATTCAGGTTTGATTTATAAATGTAGTAACCTTTATTGGCATCCCACTCCAGTACTCTTGCCTGGAAAATCCCATGGACGGAGGAGCCTGGTAGGCTGCAGTCCATGGGGTCACAAAGAGTCAGACACGACTGAGCAACTTGACTTTCACTTTTCACTTTCATGCATTGGAGAAGGAAATGGCAAGCCATGCCAGTGTTCTTGCCTGGAGAATCCCAGGGACGGGGGAGCCTGGTTGGCTGCCGTCTCTGGGGTCGCACAGAGTTGGACACGACTGAAGTGACTTAGCAGCAGCAGCAGCAACGTTTATAGGTGATAGATACATCAATAATACATCAACAAGTCTTGTGTGAAATGTGTCAAGATTTCACTTCCTATTGTTTCTTTTATTTCAATAGTACTATGAGATGCAGATCTAGAAAATGGACATGTAGGCACAGGAAGGCAGGGTGAGGATGGGGTGAACTGGGAGACTTGGGCTGATACATGCAAACTCCCGTGTGCAAAATAGATAGCAGGTGGGAAGTTGTTGTTTAACACAGAGAGTCAGCTTGGTGCTCTGTGATGACCTGGAAGAGTGGGGTGGAGGGTAGTAGGAGAGAAGCCCAAAAGGGAGGGGATATATGTATATGTACAGTTGATTCACTTCATACTACAGCAGAAACCAGCACAACATTTTAAAGCAATCATATTCTAATAATTTTTTTAAAGTAGTACTATAGCTGCATCTGGGCATCATAGTGTTAAATCTGGGAGATCTATGACTTTGCACTATAATCAACAGATCTACCAACAATGCCCTCATCCAGCATCACCTCCCCTCCCCCTCAAACTTGACTTCCATTCTCTTTTCCATATGGATGTGAGAGTTGGACCATAAAGAAGGTTGAGAGCCAAAGAATCAATGCTTTCAAACTGTGGTGCTGGAGAAGACTCTTGAGGGTCCCTTGGACAGCAAAGAAATCCAACCAGTCCATCCTCAGGGAAATCAACCTTGAATATTCATTGGAAGGACTGATGCTGAAGCTGAAGCTCCAAGACTTTGGTCATGGCCATCTTATGAGAGGAACTGACTCACTGGAAAAGACCCTGATGCTAGGAAAGATGGAGGGCAGTAGGAGAAGGGGGCAACAGAGGATGAGATGGTTGGATGGCATCACCGACTCAATGGACATGAGTTTGAGCAGACTTCAGAAGATGGTGAAAGACAGGGAAAACTGGTGTGTTGCAGTCCATGGGGTCTCAAGGAGCTGGACACGATTTAGTGACTAAACAACAGCAATAAACTCCTTTTTCCACTATGAGGAGAGAGCAGCTATCCTGCTGAGTGGGAGACAGATCTTTCCATGTGTCATGTGAACTGAATAGTGAAACAGAGCAAGACTCTATGGGCCTTCCCAGGACAGAAACCACCTCCTGCAATGTCCTCTGCCTGCCTTTTGTCTGTACAAAAACTTTACCTAAGGAATATATTTAATCAAAGAAGAGAGAAACTGCAGAAGCAAAGGAAAGCAACCAGACAAGACCAAATAAGAATAGGTTCACCATTAAACAAAGTCAAGAACTTTTAGTTCCTCTTCCAAGGGCTACAGATAATATCCCGAGCCATGTCCTCTGAGCTGTCTTGTAGATACTGAAACCCTCACCATGTGGAAGAAGAATTGTGTGATGACCAGACTGTAGAGATGACATAAATAGCCATGATCATAAGAACTGTCTTCAAATAAGTGAGAACAAACCAATCCTGGAACTGAAGATTAACTGTGTTTAAAACAAGATGATGCTCACTGTTTAAACCACTGAGGACCAATTTTCAGATGACAGAGCTGACTGTACTGTCTCTGCATGTAGCCCTCCTCCCACTTATTCCCCTCTCCACTCCCCCTTTGAAAGCTTTTGCCTACTGATGGGCAGCAGGGAGTTGAATTTTGGAAATGAGTCCACTTCCCCCTGGTTGCTAGTATCCAGAACAAACAAAACTTTCCTGTCCACCAAACTTGTCTCTTGAGAATTGGCTTTCAAAGTGGTGATGTTATGGAAAATCCCAAAGGAGCATTTTGGCCAGCCCAACATCATGTACATTGACACAGAAATTTAAGGCACGTTTTTGCTTTACCAAGGTGTATTTTAATTTGAGTCTTTTTTTCTAAAATGTGCAAGCACTTTTCTGTTTCATTACTTTTATACACATATGTTTCATACGGTTCATAAAGCATACAGAAAAATGTCTGCAAAAAGCTAAGGAATAATAGCACTTAAACATTTGTGTATCTACTACACAATTCACGAAATAAAATGTTACTGGTACTTCAAAACTCCCTCGTGTGCCCCTTGCCCATGGGAGTTCTCTCCTCCATTTAAAGGTAACATGAACCCTAAATTTTGTGATAATCATTTCCTCTAAGCCTTATCTTTCACTGTAAAATGAAAGTCCTTGCCCCATGTTAAATAATTTTAAGCACTCAAATCAGGTAGAAGTTTTATACATTCAAGTTCATTTCACCAGATATTTATGGTACATACAGTATATGCCAGACTTTCAACTAGGAGCTAGTGGAATGCAAATTAATAAGACACAGTTTCTACCCCAAGAAAACTCATAGAGTGTTGGAATTCATGAAAGCATAAGAGGAAGAAGTTTGGTCAAAAATAACTGTAATAACCTAGGGTTATTGGAACCACAGAGAAGCAAAATATGGCAAGATTTCTCATTGCTTTGTCTCTCCAAGTCAACACATAGGCTGGCCACTATTTAACTGGTGGAGGGCTATGCTCAAGTTTTTATTTTTTGGAAAATGAAGTGTGGAGGGGAGAATGGGAACAGTCTTCTATATGAATCTGAAACTGGGTGTGTTCTTTCTCTCTGGCACCATGAATAGGGTTTTGCCAGCTGATTTCCGAGACAAGGTTCACATGTGCTTAATCTTCTAAGGACTTAGCAGGTGTTCCATTTTCCCCCCTCTAATTTGGAAAATAAAGATAATGGACCACTGAGAAAATTCACTGGGGTGGTGTTTTGGAGGGATTTGGCACAACACTTGGCACCCAGAAGAGCTTAATAAACGTTAGCTCAGCCTTTGAGAGTGATGCACTCCATTGTCCAGTATATTCCTTTATCCAACAAAAAATAAGAAGGAAGTGGGACTAAAGAGGTCAACTGCCAGGTTTAGCACAGGACATGGCACTAAAACAGGTAGACACTGCTGCTTCTCTAAAGAACAATTACAATTTAATTCATGACAAAAAAACATTGCCTGAAAGTTATAGTGTGAAAAGTGCTGAATAGTAAATTACAATTTCAGTTAAACAGAGGAACTCCTCTCAATACCCTCCTGGTAGAATCTACTAGAAGGATGTTTGCTCATTAGTTGCTATGGACCCAATGCCAAGATGTATGCCAATCCTGTCCGCAGCCCCAGCAGGCTGCTGCTGTCTATGCCAAAACTCCCTAATTGAGAGTGAGCTGCTCAAAGACAGTGTAATAACCCACAGATGAGGGAAATGAGTGACCGGCTTAGTGACAGTGCTTGTCTTTCCAGTGGTCACGAGGCAATGCCATGCTGCTCACTAAATAAATAGATCTGGCTGACAAAGTGGCTGTCCCTGACTTTGACAAAAATGACTGATGAAATTCATTTCCTACAGGGAAACGTTCCAGTGAAAGGCAAAGCCTAATCCTCGTATTGTTTGGATGACAGAGTTCTTTGTGTCAATTAAAGATACTTCATACAGATCCACCTGCATACTTCCCCAGTAATGTGATCTGTTAACACAGAGCATGATTTCTAAACCTAAATATTGTGGTCAGAGAAGCCATTGTAGGGGGCGGGCTGAACGGGTGCTAGTGTTGACAATGCTATTAAAGCTCAAAGGAACACACTGCCTGTTTGAAGATGCTGTGCTTTTGCTAGAAAATTCTGATTTACAACAAAAGGGGTTTTCAGGGTAGTGTCACTTTGGGGGAAGGCTTTGGCCATCACACAAGTCAAATCACTAATCTGACAATCAAGGGTTTGAAGTGCTTTAGAGTTTGTGCAGTACTTGGATGCAATCTGAAAACAACAGAATGATCTTTGTTCATTTCCAAGGCAAATCATTCAATATCACAGTAATCCAAGTCTATGCCCTGACCAGTAATGCTGAAGAAGCCAAGTTGAATAGTTCTATGAAGACTTACAAGACCTTCTAGAACTAACACCCAAAAAAGATGTCCTTTTCATTACAGGGGACTGGAATCCAAAAGCAGGAAGTCAAGAAACATCTGGAGTAACAGGCAAATTTGGCCTTGGAATACAGAATGAAGCAGGGCAAAGGCTAACAGACCTTTGCAAAGAGAACACACTGGTCATAGCAAACACCCTCTTCCAACAACACATGGACATCACCAGATGATTGACACTGAAGTCAGATTGATTATATTCTTTGAAGCCAAAGATGGAGAAGCTCTATACACTCAGCAAAAACAAGTCTGGGAGATGACTGTGGATCATGAACTTCTTATGGCCAAATTCAGACTGAAATTGAAGAAAGTAGGGAAAACCACTAGACCATTCAGGTATGACCTAAATCAAATCCCTTATTATTATACAGTGAAAGTGACAAATAGATTCAATGGATTAGATCTGATAGAGTGCCTGGAGAACTATGGACAGAGGTTCGTGATACTGTACAGAAGGCAGGGATCAAGACCATCCCCAAGAAAAAGAAATGCAAAAAGGCAAAATGGTTGCCGAGGAGGCCTTACAAATAGCTGTGAAAAGAAGAGAAGCAAAAGGCAAAGGAGAAAGGAAAGATATACATATTTGAATGCAGAGTTCCAAAGAATAGCAAGGAGAGATAAGAAAGCTTTCCTCAGTAATCAATGCAAAGATAGAGGAAAACAATAGAATGGGAAAGACTAGAGATCTCTTCAAGAAACTTAGAGACACCAAGGGAACATTCCATGCAAAGACGGACTCAATAAAGGACCAAAATGGTATGGACCTAACAGAAACAGAAGATATAAATAAGAGGTGGAAAGAATATACAGAAGAACTGTACAAAAAAGATCTTCATGACCCAGATAACCATGACGGTGTGATCACTCACCTAGAGCCAGACACCCTGGAATGTGCATGCGTGCATACTGTTGCTTCAGTTGTGTTAGACTCTTTCCGACCCAATGGACTGTAGCCCACCAGTCTTCTCTGTCCATAGGGATTCTCCAGGCAAGAATACCAGTGTTATGTTAGTTTCCCCTTAATCTGGAGATGACTTTTGATTAAACTGATCCAGTTAGAAGTCCATTTCATTGTCTTCTGAGCTTCCCTGGTGGCTTAAGTGGTAAAGAATTTGCCTGCGATGCAGGAGACCTGGGTTCCATCCCTGAGGGGGGAAGATCCCCTGGAGAAGAGAATAGCAACCCATTCCAGTATTCTTGCCTGGAAAATCCCATGGACCGAGGAACCTGGTGGGCTACAGTCCATGTGGTCACAGAGTCAGATATGACTGAGTGACTATTATCATTCATTGATTGTATTCTAATCATGAACTTTTTTGGATACAGCTTCAGGCACACTGTAGGCACTCAATAAATGTTTATTGAAAGACCAGGCCACAGATGGGTATTGTACTCTGAAATTAAAATTTTCAAGGTGTCTAGTTCTCCAAGAGAACTATGCTTTGTATAGTAAACTTCCAGTGTAAATGTAGGTTTGTCACTTTCGTTTTTAGTCATGCTTTGTCTATAAAACCTTTCCTGTGATTCAAGAAAGTCTTAATTTCTCACACTTAAGGCAGGCTCCACCACAGAATGAAAAATAAAATGTGAGACTCTAGAATTGCACAGAGGTAAACTAGGGAGCCCTAACAGCAAAAGGAAAAGCTTCTAATGTTATTCAAGGTTCAATGTGAGAACAGAAATACTTTCACGTATAACACATCTATCTCATTTATTTTAGCCTTTCTAATAAAATATAAATAACAACATTTTATCCCTACTTTTACAGAAGTGGAAATAAGGCTCAGTGAAGTAAAAACTCTCAGGTTATAAAAAGAAGTGGTTGACCTAGGTCTTCTAGTCTAAATTCTCCATTGTTTCCACTTGACAATTCTCTTATTTCTAGTTGGTCAAAGACTAGCCCTTCCATCTCCCCATACTTTGTTGATAACAACTTTTCATTGTGTTGATTTATTTATTTTCCTGATTGGTAATACACACACACACATACATTTATATAATATTCAAATCTATACACCCAGCCATGGGAAGTTTTATCTCATCAAAATCACCTACATCTTTTTTTAATTGGAGTATAATTGTTTTTTACTGCTGTGTTAGTTTCTGCTGTACAACAATGTGAATCAGCCATGCATATACATAAACCCCCTCCCTCTTGAACCTCCCTTCCACCCCCAATCCCAGCCCTCTATGTCATCACAGAGCACCTAGCTGAGCTCCCTGTGCTATGCAGCAAATTTTCACTAGCTAATTTACACATGCATGCATGAACGCTAAGTCACTTCAGTCGCGTCTGACTCTGCAAACCTAAAAGGACTGTAGCCCTCCACGCTCCTCTGCTCATGGGGATTCTCCAGGCAAGAATACTAGAGTTGGTTGCCATGACGTCCTCCAGGGATCTTCCCAGCCCAGGGGTCACACTTACACATCTCTTAAACCTGCCTGCATTGGCAGGAGAATTCTCTGCCACTCGTGTCACCGGGAAAGCCATTTGACACATGGTAGTGCATATATGTAAATGCTATTTCCTCCGTTCATCCCACCCTCCCTTCCTCTGTTATATCCACAAGGACACTCTTTTACATATTTACATTGTGACTTTTCACTGTATGAGCAGCTAGAAGATATGATAAGATCCCCACCTCCCAGCTCCTGGACTGAAAGCAGAGGGCTTTTTTCATTTCCTGTTTCAAAGGGTTTCAGTTTTTCAGGCGAAGGACATAAATGAAGTGTGGTATCTTGGAAAAATGTTAACATAATTTAAAATGAGGGGTGCTTCTCCTTGGAAAGGTTATCCTGATTTCAAAGTTTTAAAAGTATTGAAGAGCGCAGATTTGCTTGGGGTCTCATCGGTTGTCTGTGACTCTACTTTTTGTCATTCTGTGTCTGGAAGACAGATGAGGCAGGACATTCCTGATGGATTAACTCTTGGGGAGACTTAGACCAAAGTGGAAATTGCTATTCTATTTGCATGGAAATAAGGTCAGACAGAGTCTGTTTTTAAGTAACATCAAAACATACCTTGATAAGGGAAAACACATTAGCCTTATTATTGGGCTCAGACAGACCAAAAATGCAGGTCTTTTAATATAATTCACTTTTATTTTCTATTTGAACACAAATTTCAATTAAAATAAAGTGTGTGCTGTTTCCATTTTCCATAAGGGCTCATAATTGGAGTATAATACCTCTGAGTATAATACCCTTTATGTATCAAATCACAAATAACAATCCTCTGTGAGACACATCATTTGCCCTTGTCTATTTAACCAATGGTAGATTTCCTTCTAAACTCTGATTACTCTGAACATAGATAATGAGTTCTCTTTCCAATTTTTTATTTCCTCCTTGTTCTATAGAAAACTATTGATTTCCATTTTCGTGTTCAGTTACTAGTTGATTTTTACCCACCATATGACTTTACTTATAGCAAAATATTTTCTTTATGAATTATGGATTTTTCTGGGTATATATGCCCAGGAGTGGGATTACAGGATCATATGGTAACTATATTTTTAGTTTTTTAAGGAACCTCAATACTTTCTCCATAGTGGCTGCACCAATTTACATTCCCACCAACAATGTAGGAGAGTTCCCTTTTATCCACCCCTCTTCAGTACTTGTTTATAGATTATATTTATGATAGCCATTCTTATTGATGAGAGGTGATCCTTCACTGTAGTTTTGATTTGCACTTTTCCAACAATGGGTAAATATTCCCTGTTGGCTCAGCAATAAAGAATTTGCCTGCCAATGCAGGAGATTCAGATTCAGTCCCTGAGTAAGGAAGATCCCCTGGAGAAGGAAATGGCAACCCACTCCAGTGTTTTTGCCTGGAATTCCCATGGACAGAGGAATCTAGCTGCCTGCAGTCCATGGAGTCAAAGAGTCAGGCATGACTTAGCAAGTAAACACAGCAATAGTTAGTGTTGTTGAGCATCTTTTCATGTAATCTTTGACCATCTCTATTTTTTTCTTTGGAAAAATGTTTATTTAGATTTTCCACCTTTTTTTTTTTTTTGATTGGGTTATTTGCTTTTTTTATTTTTATATTGAGTTGGATGTGCTGTTTGTATATTTTGGAGATTAATCCCTTATCTGTTGCTTCATTTGCAAGTATTTTCTCTCACTCTGAAGAGTTTTGTTTTGTTTATGATTTCCTTTGCTGTGCAAAAGCTTTAAAGTTTAATTAGATCCCATTTGTTTATTTTTATTTTCATTACTCTGGGAGATGGATCAAAAAAGATCTTTCTGTAATTTATGTCAAAGAGTGTACTGTTTATGTTTTCCTTATAGCGTTCAATCTTACATGTAGGTCTTTAATCCATTTTGAGTTTATTTTTGCATACAGTTCTAGGGAGTGTTTTAATTTCATCCTTTTACATACAGCTGTCCAGTTTTCCCAGCACCACTTATTGAAGAGACTATCTTTTCTCCGTTGTATAATCTTGCCTCCTTTGCCATGGATTAAATGACCATAGATGCATGGATTTATCTCTGACCATTCTATCCTGTTCCATTGATCTATATTTCTGTTTTTGTGCCCAGTGTTCATTGCAGCGCTATTTACAATAGCCAGGACATAGTTCCCAGGTAGCTCAGTGGGTAAAGAACCCACCTGCAATGCAGGAGACTCAGGAAACTAGGTTTTGATCCCTGGGTCAGGAAGATCCCCGGGAGGAGGGCATGGCAACCCACTCCAGTATTCTTGCCTGGAGAATCCCATGGGCAGAGGAGTCTGGTGGGCGATAGTCCATGGGGTTGCAGAGTCGAACACAATGGAAGCAGCTTAGCAGACGGGCACAGAAGCAACCTGAACATCCATCAGCAGAGGAATGGATAAAGAAGAAGTGGCACACATACCCTATGGAGTATTACTTGGCCATAAAAAGAGCAAAATAATGCCATTTGCAGTAAAACAGATGGACCTAAAGATTGTCATAGTGAGTGAAGTAAGTTGGACACAGAAGGAGAAATAATCATATAATATCGCTGCTTATATGTCAAATCTATAAAATAGGGTACAAATGAAATTATTTACAAAACAGAAGTAGAATCACGGGTGTAGAAAACAAACTTATGGTCATCAGAGGATGGGGGGAGAGGGATAAATTGGAAGATTTGGATTGACATAACATACTACTACAGATAAAATAGACAACTATTAAGAATCTGTTATATAGCACCGAAAACTCTACTCAGTACTCTGTAGTGGCCTATACAGAAAAAGAATCTTTAAAAAAAAACAACAGAACAATAAACATAGGTATCAATATAACTAATTCACTTTGCTGTATACCTGAAATTACCACTACATTGTAAATCAACTATATGACAATATTTTTTTTTTTTTTTAAGCAAAACATTTTCTGAATGTAACACAACAAAACCCTAGGGAAGAAAGGGAGACTGGGCCACTTAAATGTATAAATGTTTTGGTGAAAACTCAGTGATCCTCTCTCTGGAGTTATCTTTGGTGAATAGGACAGTGAAATAGTGAACCTCTCACTCCCTGCCCTCCAACCCAGCCCTCGTCCTTACACATATTGGAACCATCTGTGTTATAATCACAGAATTTAACTAATGGTGAGAAAATCAAGTTTGCTTCCACAAAATAAAAGAAACCTAAAAATGCAAAACACAAGCCACCCATAGTTGCATATACACACATACAATATATTCTCCAGTGAGATGTATGATAAATGGAATTACTTATATTCCATGAGAATGTTTGCATGAAGAAAGATGATCCAGGGTGGGAGAATGCCCATACTCCCCAAGGATTACATGTAGTGATGCAGATGTGACTGCAGTGTGGAGGGAGGTGCCCTGGTGTTCATCAGGCCCTTGGGTATCCTGTGTGCACAGCCCTTTGAAATGTGACTGAGCCACTGAGGAGGGTCTTTTTTCTACAGGTGAAGTCTATTTTCCTATCCTTTGAACCTGGTCTTCACTCAGGACTTGCTTGACCTGCAGTATAAGATAGAATTGGTGTACAATGCCAAGGGTAGGAAATTGGAGGCTTATAGCTTAAGCCTTTGGCAACTTGAAAGTATTTCCTGAGACCTCGATATTAAGAAGCAGCCCTGGATGAAATGTCCCATGATGAGAAATTCTCAGTGGTCCCCTGTTCCAGATGAGCTAGCATCCAGCCAAGCCACCAGATCAATGCCACCACATCTGTGAGCCCAGGTGAGACAAAGGAATCACCCAGGACAACAACCACAGGGTGAAATGCAATACATCACTTCATGTCTTTAACTTTTAATTTTGAAATAATTTTATATTTGTACAAAAGTTGCCAAAATAGTAAAGAAAGTGTCCACAGACTCCTTACTGAGCTTCCCCTAATCATCATTGTATGTCACCATGCTGCAGTGAGCAGAGCCAGGAAACTGACACTATCAGCTGGAGACCTACCACATTCCACCCATTTTTTTCACTTGTGTCTTTTTTATGTTTCAGTATCCAGTCCCACATTCCACGTTGCATTTGGTTTATGTATTCTCAGTCTCCTCTAATCTATAGCAGTTCCTCAGTCATTCCTTTTCTTTCATGACTTGGACAGTTTTGAAGAGGACTGGTCAGTTATTTGTCCTTCAATTTGAATTTGGCTAAGATTTTGCACTTTATGAATGGTGTGAAACCCTTTTCCCTTCAATATATCAGAAAGTGCAGCATTTGAAGTTGGCTGCTCACCCTAATCTACTGATCAAGGTGGTTTCTTTCTGATTTCTCCATTTTAAAGTTACTATTTTTTATTTATAGCTAATAAATATCTTGGAACAGATATTTTGGACTAGAAAATGATTGTTTTAAACTACTAAGTGGTTTGTAACTAATAGATAATAGATAGATGGAAGGATGGATAGATGGATGGATGGATAGATAAATTTTCATTGTTATTCAGTTGCACTCATTTCACATGCTGATAAGGTTATGCTCAAAATCCTTCAAGCTAGGCTTCAGCAGTACATGAAACAAGAACTTCCAGATGTACAAGCTGGGTTTAGAAAAGGCAAAGGAACCAGAGACCAAATTGCCAACATTTGTTGGATCATAAGAAAGCAAAGGAATTCCAGGAAACATCCACTTCTGCTTCTTTGATTATGCTAAAAGCCTTTGACTATGTGGATCACAACAAGCTGTGGAAAATTCTTAAAGAGATGGGAATACCAGGACTACCTTAGCTGACTCCTGAGAAATCTGTATGCAGATCAAGAAACAATAGTTAGAACTGGACATGTAACAACAGACTGTTTCAAAATTGGCAAAGAAGTACATCTGGGCTATATATTGTCACCCTGCTTATTTAACATCGATGCAGAGTACATCATGTGATATGCCAGGCAGGATGAATCATAAGCTGGAATCAAGATTGTGGGGAGAAATATCAACAACCTCAGATATGCAGATGTACCACTCTAAAGGCAGAAAGCAAAGAGGAACTAAACAGCCTCTTGATGAAGGTGAAAGAGGATAGTGAAAAAGCTGACTTCAAACTCAACATTCAAAAAACAAAGATCACGGCATCTTGTCCCATCACTTCATGACCAACTGAAGGGAAAAAGTGGAAGCAGTGATAGATTTTATTTCCTTGGGCTCCAAAATCACTGTAGATGGTGACTGCAGCCCTGAAATTAAAAGATGCTTGCTTCTTGGAAGGAAAGCTATGACAGCATATTGAAAAGCAGGGACATCACTTTGTAGACAAAGGTCTGTACAGTCAAAGCTATGGTTTTTCCAGTAGTCATGTTCAGATAGATGATAGAGAGATAGGTAGGTAGGTAGGTAGGTAGATGATAGATAAAATAAGTAATTGATAGGTGTAAGTCAGGCTGGGATTCTACTTGGGAGGTGAGTCAGAGTGATTTAGGGAATGGAAGAAAGAGAAGCTTCCATGTAACTTGAGTGTCTGTGGAGTTTTGTGGATAAAGAATTTAGAGGCATTTTGGTGAAGTGATGCAATTTTAGAACAAGAAAGAAAAGACATTTTTCTTTCTAAAATAGGAGCTTAAAGTGGGTTTTGACTTGACACGAGTAAGAAATTGAAATATTTTAAAATTATTTTTGGGCAATTTAAGTACAATGCTCTAGGAGACTGGGGCACAGTAGAGACCCAGGATTTCAGATTGGAGGGGTCTTTTCTCCCCTTAATTGGTAACTGTAGGATGCTAAGGTGGTGAACAGAACCAGACATTCTTTTAACAATGTAACAAAGTTCCTGTTTTCATCACTCTGTTTGCATAAGGTGAATGGGAGTCTACTTATTGAACAGAGCCCCACTATCCATGATAAAAAGCAAGGCAGGAGAGAGTGTGTGTCAGAATTTCCTTTTCTTTAGGGAAAGGAAGGAGGGAAGGAGGCTGAACTCCCCATGGCTTTGTAATCTCTACAAGAAGGATCTAGCATGACATGGAGCATGAATAACCCGCACTGTGGCCAATGAGAGAACAAACAATCTAGGAAGTTGTGAAGTAGGATCACAGGTTTTCTGTATATGACTAAGAGCCCTTGAATGGTCTGGCACTGAGGATACAGCTGAAAGACATACGCTTTCTTTGCATTGGTGGGGTTTCTATTCTAGGGCAAGAGAGTCTCAACAAACAAGTGCATCATTTAATACACATTTTAGAGAGTTCAATGCAGTTGTAAAGACAAGTAAAGTTGGGTAGAAGGAAAGAGAGTGATCGGATGGGGGGAGTTACTACTTAGATAAAGGAGTCAGGGGAGACTTGTTGAGGATATGACATCTGACTCCACAGGTAGTAGAAGGCCATCAGGAGAGGACCACGGGGACCATGCTGTGACATTGACCCAACAGGTAGATGAAGCCCTGGAAGAAACAGCCCAAAGGCATGAAACATGGCATCATGTAGAATTACAGGGCAGGTAACATGAACTGTGGTATTGGAGAAGACTCTTGAGAGTCCCTTGGACTGCAAGGAGATCCAACCAGTCCATTCCAAAGGAGATCAACCCCGGGTATTCTTTGGAAGGAACCATGCTAAAGCTGAAACTCCAGTACTTTGGCCACCTCACGCGAAAAGTTGACTCACTGGAAGACTCTGATGCTGGGAGGGGTTGGGGGCAGGAGGAGAAGGGGATGACAGAGGCTGAGATGGTTGGATGGCATCACTGACTCAATGGACATGAGTTTGAGTAAGCTCCGGGAGTTGGTGATGGACAGGGAGGCCTGGTGTGCTGTGATTCATGGGGTCGCAAAGAGTCGGACATGACTGAACGACTGAACTGAACTAACATGAACTGAGGAAGATTCTCGGCAGGTAACAGTCAGCTGTGGATCTAAGACAGGGGGCTCAGCCTGGAATCTGTGAACCACCTAGGTCTGCACACAGACTTGATGGTGTCCATGAATTTGGATAGGAAAAAGCTTAAATGGAATTGGATGTTAATTTACTATAGTATGGAAACAGACTGGTAGCTTCTAAATATTTTATCAAGAACCCTTTGGCCTTTTATTAAAAACAAAACTTTCTTCATTAACACTACTGTGTTAGAATAAAAATACTGCACTTCTTTGGTGGAAGTAACTCTCACGGTCTAAGACATGCTCACACATGGTTTCTGCTTGAAAGACCAGTTCTTCATGGAACATAATTTGAAATCATCTGTATCAGCGCTTCTCCCATTCCCCTACTAGAAAAGGAAATGGCAACCCACTGCAGTATTCTTACCTGGAGAACTCCCTGGAGTCTGGTGGGCTACAGTCCACGGGGTTGCAAAGAGTCAATCAGGACTTACTGACTGAAGGGCAGTAGCCATTCCCCCCAGGCAAATAATGCCCTGGCCACAAGTCTCTGAGTAAAAACACAAAGAGGTCTGGCTACGGCAGATGGGTGACGCACATTAAGGACGTGGGCAGGTCATGCAAATTGGTGTCCTCCTTGGAGTATGTGAAGAGTAAAATGGTGATTCTGCTTGTCCCTCCCCAGATTTCCTTCTGATCAGCTTCACTGTGGCCACTCTTGACGATGACCCAGAGTGGCCAGACATTGGTCAAGTCCAGATTAGCTAAGCAGTTTTAAAAAGTGAGTGTGACTTAGAAATGCAGATACAGAATTTTACGAGATATATATATATATATATATATATTACCACAGTAAAAGAAAAAAGAAATGCAGACACTATCGATCAAAGGCATAATTCAATTTACCTAGCTTGAGAAAAACAATTTACTCACCATCCCATAAGCCCACATCATTATTCACTGACATAAAAAACCACCTCCCAAACTCTCTGTGCGGTGTCTTTGGAAAGAGGTGACAGGAGAAAAAGTAAGTGGAGACATGGGACAGATTTTCCCAGTCACCGACTGTAGCTTGCAGTTTTTTAAAATGGCTGTCACTAGAATTTAGATATTTGGTAATAAATCTCATCACTAAACATTTCCTTAGATTTTTGTTAAAAGTGTTTTGTTGTCAAATTGAGGCCTTTAAGGAACCATCTGTATTTTTTTTTAATATATGAGAATGAATGGTTGTAAGTTCCCATCCTCTTTAAGTTTCTCAAGTGAAGAATTATCGCAATTGTGTTTCCGGAAAGTGCACATAAAAAAGCACAAATCAGATTTTTTTTCACAAGCCTGTCATGAGCTTTTCAGAGGTTAATGTACAAAGGAGATGGAATTTAGCTGAAATAAGAGAGAACTTTGTGATTAATTTGTCTAAGGAGGAAAATAACAAAAAATGATCTTAGAAAGTTTTCTGTTACTAGAGATGATTTAAGTATAAATATTTTTTAATGCAAGAGCTATGTTAGATTCTACAATGTAAACTATATTAAAAACTCCCCAAAGTAGTGCATTCAGTTTCTTTTTCAGCCCCTTTTGCCAACTATCTTTTCCCCAAAAGATGATAAGAAGAACTTACCAATCAGAGGAAGCTAAGATTATTAGACATGTTGCACGAAAGTAGAATACTAACTTTACAGGACTTAGTGTCTCAATTGAGAAAAAGAAAGGGATGATATGAGTGGGGTCTTAGGGTTCAGTGGGTCAGTTTTAAAGTGATTTGGAAGATGAAGGCTTCCCTAGTAGCTCAGATGTAAAGATCTGCCTGCAATGCAAGAGACCTGGGTTCAAACCCTGGGTTGGGAAGATCCCTTGGAGGAGGGAACAGCTACCCACTCCAGTATTCTGGCCTGGAGGATTCCATAGACTGCATAGTCCATGGGATTACAAAGAGTCAGACATGACTGAGCAACTTTCACTTTCACTAGGAAGATGCAGAACTGATTGGGTCTGGACAGAGTGTATGACGTAATAGCTTTGGCTGGCTCAGCAAAACCGGTGAGGGTTTAGAGGAGACACTTGACAAGCACTCTGTTGGTCAGGACATTTAAGTAACTTCTGTTGCTTACACTCTTATCTTCCTGGAAGAAGTCTTTCTGGAACAAGGAGCTAAGTTGTATTGCTTATTTTCAGTACTTCTTACGGTAGAGAGAAAAATACCCCATCTCAATACTGCTTTATAGGGAGACAGGAAATGATGTTGATCTAAGTTCTCATTTCCCAATTCGGCCATTGGGTATTTCTTTTCTTTGCCACAGCAACATTTTCACAAAAGTGGTAATAATGATCAATCTCACTTTTGACTTTCAAAATCATCTGTTCAACAAGCAAAGTACAAAATCAATTAATATACAGAACCAAAAGTTTTTGCCCTCACCTTGTATATGATTTGAGGCATTGTGCAGTCACTAAAGACATTTGTTCATTTAGTAAGTATGTTTTGAGAATACATTATTTTTCAGTTGAGTAGTTAAAGAGAACAACCAAAAGCAATTTTGTGTCCAAGATACAAAAAGGAAAATACATTTCTTGTAATATATAGGGCTGTTCTAAAATACAATGCTTATTTTTTAAATACCAAAATCTCCAAGAATAATTTTAGGTCAAGCATAGAGTGAATCACTGGGTGAGATACAAGGTAGTAACATAAAAGATGTCTGCTACATCTAAGAAGACTGCGCACATCTCCGTGTATGGTCGTATGGCTCTTCTCCAAGACTAGTGACTGTCTGGAGGAGGCATACAGATGGAACTAATATCTGATTCTCATATCTGCACACTTGCCCTACAGATATGAAAAGGTGTGGTCACTTGGTCATAGAGAAAAGCCTCACAGATGTTCAGTCCTGAGCCTTTAGGCAAAAGATGGGGATGGACATCACATAACCTTGAAATAGGACTGCTTGGCTCATTTAGAGGGACTGTCTATTAACACTGACATTTTCTGTTGAAAGCCTTTTGTATGGCTTCAGGCAATAGGTTGTGGGGAAAGAAAAAAAGGCAGCTTGAGATTTGTGACCTTATTGTGACTATGAAATTACAAAAAGGAGCCAGCTTGTCCACACTGGCCACAGACAAGTGTAGCTATAACTAAAATTTACAGGATGCGTAAAAAGAATCACATCAGTAGAGTGCTGTAAATCCTGGTTACCCGGTCACCCCAGCAAATTCCTCATGGATCATCATGCCGTCAAGTGTAAATGGTTTTTCTTAAGAAGTAAAAGTACCCGACAGGTGAGATACATAAGCAAACAGTGAAATGATTTCACTTCACGAATTTAGAAAGGGTGATATGGGAGGAATAACCCACAAAGAGGAATTGAATAGATGCCCACAGGAAACTTTCAGTCAAGGGCCTACAAGATTTCACACCTTGAACAAGGCTGCAGGGATACTGGAATAGAAAAACACAACCTTGGCATCAAAGAGGGCACTTCAATAAATGGAGAGAATCTGACAACCTGCAGCAGCACAATGAAACAACTCCTCCGAGAGGTAAGCTTGGTGTGGAATGAACCGAGCAGGAGTCACAGGGTGTCTTTAGATGTTTGGATTTTATACTGAGGGGATGGGAAGCTACTGAAGAATTATAAATGATACCATCATTAAAAAAAAAAAAATCTAGAAACAGTATCATGGTTTCAGTGAGGAATTAAGCTATAAGGCTGTTGCAATTATCCAGATAACAGATGGAAAGCTTTTAGAAGGGCAAGAGTCACAAGGATGGAAGGAGGAATCACTGCAATGGTGACATCCTAGTATGTGGCCTGAAATGGAGGGAAGAGTCAAAAATCACTCCCAGTTGCCCAGTTTAAGCAGCCAGATGGATACTGATGGACTGAGTACCACGGGGAGGGGTGAGGGAGCAGTAGAGTCATGGGTTGGGCTCCCTGGACACAGGCTCTGAACTGGGAAGCTCTCTAGGGAGATAGACCTGTGGGGGAGAGGATGGCAGTACTGGGAGGAGGGGAAGTCTGATCCACAGTACGGCTGCAGTTGAGTCCTCAGCTGGTCCTACGAGAGCCAGAAGGAGCCCTCAGGGTCGTTCTAGATTGAGATGAGAGGACTGGACTTCGGTATCTCTTTGTCATCTCGTCACTGGCCACAGGCCACTTCCTGTGAGGGGGCACACCTTTGAGGAAATCAGCCTCCTACTTCAGCCTAGGACAATTTCCAATAACGTGTGTGGCTACAAATATCCCCAGCAGCAGGGGCATAGCTTCACTGGCCCTGAAGAGGAAATTTCCTCCAACCTTATATAAGGTTGCTGTTGTTGTGATGTTGTTGTTGCTGTTGCTGTTTTGAAAGGACTAGATGTGAGTTAAGAAACTCATTTATTTTTTAAAAATAAAAAGTTCCTAGGCTCTGAATTCAAGGAAAGAAGAAATGATTCCTTTTTTCCCCACAGCAACAAATGATCATCTGAACTAGTTTGAAATTGGTCCCGACTGATATCAGCATGTAGGTTAGCCCTAGACAGCCTAGATACTGGCTAGGCTAACCCCCTGCACCAGCCTCACTGGGGTGTCTATACTTCTGTATCTTGCGTTGGGCTCCCTGTGAGACACCTGGATGTGGATGCTCAGTGGGCGATTGAAGAGCTGCTCAAATGAAAATGAGCTGGGAAGAGAGCTGGAAAGAGGCTGCTGTAGTCCTCAGTTCCTAGACAGTAGCAGCTGCTGAGAAAGACATATCCTGAGAGTGCGGAAACCAGGAACTAGAAACAGCTTTGGAAACCGAGGAAACTGCCAACCCTTGCAGTATAGATCAAATTTTAATGTCCATATGAATCACCCAAAGGGCTTTGAAAATTGCAAATTTTGGGATCCGGTGGGACAGAGAGTCTTCATTTCTAGAAGACTCCCAAGTGTTACGTATGTTACTGGTCACTGGATCGTACAGAGAGTGACAGTGAGTTGAAGAGTAGGAAGATGAGGAGATCCAAAAGATGAAGGAGGAAGATCTAAGGAATTCAAAGAACAATGTGATGGTGATGTTTCAAACCTTGAGATAAATAAGCCTCAAGAAGGCAGGAGCATTTCTGGCATCTACATCTGCTCAGATTTACACATGGTTTGAGAAAAAATGGAAAGATCCCAAGTTCCTAGAGTTCAGTTCAGTCACTCAGTCATGTTGAACTATTTGTGATCCCATGGAGTGCAGCATGCCAGGCCTCCCTGTCCATCACCAACTCCCAGAGCTCTCTCAGACTCATGTCCATCGAGGCAGTGATGCCATCCAACCATCTCATCCTCTGTCATCCCCTTCTCCTCCTGCCTTCAATCTTTCTCAGCATCAGGGTCTTTTCTAGTGAGTCAGTTCTTTGCATCAGGTGGCCAAAGTATTGAAACCGCACACTTCTAGCCTCAGAATAACATAAAAAGAAGTGAGTCCTTTTGACAGGGATCCATCTACTATATTAGTTCATAAAGATTGTGTTAATAACAGACAGTGTGGAGTGTTAGCTGCTCAGTTATATCCAACTCTTTGTGACCCCATGGACTGTAGCCTGCCAGGCTCCTCGGTCCATGGAATTTTCCAGGCAAGAATACTGGATTGGTAGCCATTCCCTTCTCCAGGAGATCTTCCCAACTCAGGGACCAAACCTGGGTTTTCTTTCCCCTAATTTTATTTTATTTTTAAACTTTACATAATTGTATTAGTTTTGCCAAATATCAAAATGAATCCGCCACAGGTATACATGTGCTCCCCATCCCGAACCCTCCTCCCTCCTCCCTCCCCATACCATCCCTCTGGGCCGTCCCAGTGCACCAGCCCCCAGCATCCAGCATCATGCATCGAACCTGGACTGGCAACTCGTTTCCTACATGATATTTTACATGTTTCATTGCCATTCTCCCAAATCTTCCCACCCTCTCCCTCTCCCACAGAGTCCATAAGACTGTTCTATACATCAGTGTCTCTTTTGCTGTCTCGTACACCGGGTTAGCAAATGAAGCAACGGACAAACAACTAATCTCAAAAATATACAAGCAACTCCTACAGCTCAACTCCAGAAAAATAAACGACCCAATCAAAAAATGGGCCAAAGAACTAAATAGACATTTCTCCAAAAAAGACATACAGGTGGCTAACAAACACATGAAAAGATGCTCAACATCACTCATTATCAGAGAAATGCAAATCAAAACCACTATGAGGTACCATTTCACACCAGTCAGAATGGCTGCGATCCAAAAGTCTACAAATAATAAATGCTGGAGAGGGTGTGGAGAAAAGGGAACCCTTTTACACTGTTGGTGGGAATGCAAACTAGTACAGCCACTATGGAGAACAGTGTGGAGATTCCTTAAAAAACTGGAAATAGAACTGCCTTATGATCCAGCAACCCCACTGCTGGGCATACACACTGAGGAAACCAGAAGGGAAAGAGACACGTGTACCCCAATGTTCATCGCAGCACTGTTTATAATAGCCAAGACATGGAAGCAACCTAGATGTCCATCAGCAGATGAATGGATAAGAAAGCTGTGGTACATATACACAATGGAGTATTACTCAGCCATTAAAAAGAATACATTTGAATCAGTTCTAATGAGGTGGATGAAACTGGAGCCTATTATACAGAGTGAAGTAAGCCAGAAGGAAAAACATAAATACAGTATACTAACGCATATATATGGAATTTAGAAAGATGGTAACAATAACCCGGGATCCTCTATGACCCACCTCCCAGAATATTGGAAATAAAAGCAAAAATAAACAAATGGGACCTAATTAACCTTAAAAGCTTCTGCACATCAAAGGAAACTATTAGCAAGGTGAAAAGACAGCCTTCAGAATGGGAGAAAATAATAGCAAACCTGGGTTTTCTGCAATGCAGGAATCTTTACTGTCTGAGCATGTTCACTTTCACTAAGAAACAGAACACTGGAAAGAGGGTAAAGTCGAAGGGGGTAATTTAAGCTGATACTGGAGAAAAGGAGGAGGCAGACAATAGATGAGAACTGGCTAGAGGACTGAGGAGGGGACTGTGGGAACCCAAGCAAAGGGCAGTAGGGAGAAAGGAAGGAGTGCGTTAAATGCAGAAAAGGAAAAAGAAGTTCAACATTACTCTTTTGATATAATTACCAAAAAACAGTCCTAAACCCATGAGTTGATCACTGAGGAAGGCTTTCTTATCTGTCCTTGCTATTCTTTGGAACTCTGCATTCAAATGGGTATACAGTTCCTTTTTTCCTTTGCCTTTTGCTTCTCTTCTTTTTTCAGCTACTTGTAAGGCCTCCACAGACAACCATTTTGCCATTTTGCATTTCTTTTTCTTGGGGATGTTCTTGATCCCCGCCTCCTGTGCAATGTCACAAACCTCTGTCCATAGTTCATCAGGCACTCTGTCTATCAGATCTAATCCCTTGAATCTATTTGTCACTTTCACTGTATAATCATAAGGGATTTGATTTAGGTCATACCTGAATGGTCTAGTGGTTTTCCATACTTTCTTCAATTTAAGTCTGAATTTGACAGTAAGGAGTTCATGATCTGAGCCATAGTCAGCTCCTGGTCTTGTTTTTGCTGAGTGTATAGAGCTTCTCCATCTTTGGCTGGAAAGAATATAATCCATCTGATTTCGGTGTTGACCATCTGGTGATGTCCATGTGTAGAGTCTTCTCTTGTGTTGTTGGAAGAGGGTGTTTGCTATGACCAGTGCGTTCTCTTGGCAAAACTCTGTTAACCTTGGCTCTGCTTCATTCCATACTCCAAGGCTAAATTTGCCTGTTATGCCAGGTATTTCTTGACTTCCTACTTTTGCATTCCAGTCCCCTATAATGAAAAGGATACCTTTTTTAGGTGTTAGTTCTAGTAGGTCTTGTAGGTCTTCACAGATCCATTCAACTTCAGCTTCTTCAGAATTACTGGTTGGGGGATAGACTTGTTTTACTATGATATTGAATGATTTGCCTTGGAAACTAGCAAAGATCATTCTGTCGTTTTTGAGATTGCATCCAAGTACTGCATTTTGGACTCTTGTTGACCATGATGGCTTCTCCATTTCTTCTAAGGGATTCTTGCCCACAATAATAGCTATAATGGTCATCTGAGTTAAATTCACCCATTCCAGTCCATTTTAGTTCTCCAATTCCTAAAATGCCAATGTTCACTCTTGCCATCACCTGTTTGACCACTTCCAATTTTCCTTGATTCATGGACCTAACATACAAGGTTCCTATGCAACATTGCTCTTCACAACATCAGACTTTACTTCCAGCACCAGTCACATCCACAACTGGGTGTTGATTTTGCTTTGGCTCCACCTCTTCATTCTTTCTGGAGTTATTTCTCCACTGATCTCCGGTAGCATATTAGGCACCTACCAACCTGGGGAGTTCATCTTTTGCCTTTTCATCTGTTGAGGGGTTCTCAAGGCAAGAATACTGAAGTGGTTTTCCATTCCCTTCTCCAGTGGACCACGTTTTGTCAGAACTCTCTGACATTATCCATCCATCTTGGGTGGCCCTACCTGGCATGGCTCATAGTTTTATTGAATCAGACAATGTTGTGATCCATGTAATCAGATTGGTTAATTTCCTGTGATTGTAGTTTTCAGTCTGTCTGGCCTCTGATGGAGAAAGATAAGAGGCTTATGTAAGCTTCCTGATGGGAGAGACTGACTGAGGGGGAAACTGGGTCTTGTTCTGATGGGCGGAGCCATGCTCAGTAAACTTAATCCAATTTTCTGTTGATGGGCAGGGCTGTGTTCCCTCCATGTTGTTTACCTGGGCCAAACTATGGTGAAGGTAATGAAGATAATGGCACCTCCTTCAATAGGTCCCATGCACACACTGCTACACTCAGTGTCCCCAACCCTGTAACAGTCCATCACTGACCCACATCTCCACTGGAGACTCCTGGACACTCATGGGCAAGTATGGGTCAATCTCTTTTGGGGTCACTGCTCCCATTTGAATGTAAAGTTCCAAGGACTAGCAAGGAGAGATAAGAAAGCCTTCCTCAATGATCAATGCAAATAAATAGAGGAAAACAATAGAATGGGAAAAACTAGACTTCTCTTCAAGAAAATTAGAGATACTAAAGGAATATATCATGAAAAGATGAGCTCAATAAAGGACCAAAATGGTATGGACCTAACAGAAGCAGAAGATATTAAGAAGAGGTGCCAAGAATATACAGAACTATACAAAAAACATCTTCACGACCCAGATAATCATGATGGTGTGATTACTCATGTAGAGCCTGACATCCTGGAATATGAAGTCAAGTGGGCCTTAGGAAGCATCACTATGAACAAAGCTAGTGGAGATGATGGAATTCTAGTTGAGCTGTTTCAAATTCTAAAAGATAATACTGTGAAAGTGCTTCACTCAATATACCAGCAAATTTGGAAATCTCAGCAGTGACCACAAGACTGGAAAAAGTCAGTTCTAATTCCAATTCCAAAGAAAGGCAATGCCAAAGAATGCTTAAAATACTGCACAGTTGCACTCATCCCACATGCTAGTAAAGTGAAGTGACGTAAAGTCACTCAGTCATGTCCGACGCTTTGTGACCCCATGGACTATAGCCTACCAGGCTCCTCCATCCATGGGATTTTCCAGGCAAAAGTACTGGAGTGGGTTGTCTTCTCCAGAGGATCTTCCCGACCCAGGGATTGAACCCGGGTATTCCGCACTGTAGGCAGATGCCTTAACCTCTGAGCCACCAGGGAAGTCCCATGCTAGTAAAGTAATACTCAAAATTCTCCAAGCCAGGCTTCAGCAGTATGTGAACCCTGAACCTACAGTTGTTCAAGCTGGATTTAGAAAAGGCAGAGGAACCAAAGATCAAATTGCCAACATCTGCTGGATCATCAAAAAAGCAAGAGAGTTCCAGAAAAACATCTATTTCTTCTTTATTGACTATGCCAAAGCCTTTGACTGTGTGAATCACCACAAACTCTGGAAAATTCTTAAAGAGGTGGAATACCAAACCACCTGACCTGCCTCTTGAGAAACCTGTATGCAGGTCGGGAAGCAACAGTTAGAACTGGATATGGAACAACAGACTGGTTCCAAATAGGGAAATGAATATGTCAAGGCTGTATATTGTCACCCTGCTTATTTAACTTATATGCAGAGAACATCATGAGAAACACTGGGCTAGATGAAGCACAAGCTGGAATCAAGATTGCCAGGAAAAATATCCTCAGATATGCAGATGACACCACCCTTATAGCAGAAAGTGAAGAACTAAAGGGCTTCTTGATGGAAGTGAAAGAGGAGAATGAAAAAGTTGGCTTAAAACTCAACATTCAGAAAACTAAGATCATGGCATCTGGTCCCATCATTTCATGGGAAATAGATAGGGAAACAGTGGAAACAGTGACAGATTTATTTTTGGGGGCTCCAATTCACCACAGATGGTGACTGAAGCCATGAAATTAAAAGATGCTTGCTCCTTGGGAGAAAAGTTATAACCAACCTAGACAGCATATTAAAAAGCAGAGACATTACTTTGCCAACAAAGGTCCATCTAGTCAAGGCCATGCTTTTTCCTGTAGTCATGTATGAATGTGAGTTGGACCATAAAGAAAGCTGAGTGCCAAAGAATTGATGCTTTTGAACTGTGGTGTTGGAGAAGACTCTTGAGAGTCCCTTGGACTGCAAGGAGATCCAACCAGTCCATCCTAAAGGAGATCAGTCCTGGGTGTTCATTCCAAGGACTGATGCTGAAGCTGAAACTCCAATACTTTGGCCACCTGATGCGAAGAGCTGACTCATTTGAAAAGACCCTGATGCTGGGAAAGATTGAAGGCAGGAGGAGAAGGGGACGACAGAGGATGAGATGGTTGGATGGCATCACTGACTCAATGGACATGAGTTTGAGTAAGCTCCTGGAGTTGGTGGTGGACAGGGAAGCCTGGTGTGCTGCGCAGTCCATGGGGTCGCAAAGGGTAGGACGTGACTTTGTGACTGAACTAAACTAAACTGAAACCCATGAAGCACAGGAGAGGAATGCATTTAGCAAGGAAAGAGCAAGCATCTCAAATACATAGCTTCATACATAATTTTGAAGAAGAGGATGCCTTAGTTTAAGTTTCCCCCAAAGGTGACTGGAGCCAGGTAGTTTATTTGAAAAGTGATGATATGAAGAAGGGGAGTTAGACAGGCCAACATAAACACAATGATCAAGGTTCCAGCTGTCGGCCAGAGGGACTCACTCCTGCCAGGACTTCTGAGAAGCTTAAGAAGGGCTCCCCAAGTGTCCAACAATAGATCCAGCACCTCCACTGGTGGAGCATCACCCCCACAGGTATTAACATCCTAACCTTCTGTCCTGCCTTTCCTAAGGGTTCAGAGGAGGCCCTGAGCAAAAAGGGGAGGGACCATGCACACCTCTTGCTGGAGAGTGGATACTGCCTGTGGAGCTGGGTTAGTTCCACGTGGATGTGTCCACTGCAGTTGCAGCTGAAATCAGGCAGGATGGAGGATGTGATATGGTATACCAAACACATCAACTCAATTCAGGTCAGTTGTGCCCCACTCTTTGCAACCCCATGGACTGCAGCATGCCAGGCTTCTCTGTCCATCACCAACTCCTGGAGCTTACTCAAACTCATGTCCATCAAGTCAGTGATGCCATCCAACCATCTCATCCTCTGTTTTTCCCTTCTCCTCTCACCTTCAATCTTTCCTAGCATCAGGGTCTTTTCAAATAAGTCAGCTCTTCACATCAGGTGGCCAAAATATTCAGGACTGATTTCCTTTAGGATGGACTGGTTGGATCTCCCTGCAGTCCAAGGGACACTCAAGGGTCTTCTCCAACACCATAGTTCAAAAGCATCAATTCTTTGGCGCTCAGCTTTCTTTATAATTCAACTCTCACATCCATACATGACCACTGGAAAGGCATCAGCTACAAGGCAATAAAATTAGTGGATCTGTATATATTTTTTGAGGCAGTGTACTTTGCAGTTTTTGAGGCCAGAATGCTAATACAAAATAGTGGTTAACTGGGGTTGCCTAGTTGGAATTTAGCAATCTGGAAGCTACAATCAGCCTGTTATCTCCGTGCAAATAGATACTTCTAAATACTTTGCTGGCAATTCTGTTCTTCTCAGTTAATTGGCCAGACCAAACCTTTGTAAGCAGCAATAGCAGAGGTAAACTTTAGTTCAGCCCCTGCCAAAATAATCACAAATCCTGAGTTAGTCAGATGTGAATTAATGAGCTTTTAGCTGAGCTCCCTTTTTGTCAGACATATTGATCCTGGAATGAAGCAGCCCTTTAAAGGCTATAATTAAGATGCAGTTTCTAAGATGAAGGGCCTGGGCAGGGACAGACAAGCAGGATGCTTGTTCCCGTGAGGCTGATAGGTGATGGGGGGATGAACTCGCAGGGGGAGTTTCTCTCCTTTTCCTCCTGATAGAAAATGACAGCCATGTTCCAAATGAAACAAATGAAGTTTACACAGTTATTTAGACCCTAAAAGCAAGAGGAGCTCCAGATCACAAATTACTGGTAGAAAGAGTTTTCCTCCCTAGCCAAGGAAGCTGTTTTGTATTAAATTCACCTGCCCCTCCGCTTGCCTTCTTACCAATAATAGGGGTTTCTTTCTCTCTCTTTTTTTTTTTTAATTAGAACCCCTCTCACCAGAAAATTACATTTGTTGGAAAGAAACACTTTAATAAGTGTTCGGAGTGTTAGTTAAAACACACACACACACACACAGGAAGGAGCACAATAGAAGCCAGACAGAGACCCTGTGGCGGTGGCCGGAGCTGTCGCCTGCAGCCAGGACTGCTCAGAACAGCCGCAAGGGGAGGGTGTGGACACTGCCACCTTTTCTTTTGGGAAGACTCAGGAAGTGTTATAGTTCTCTCTAATACAGTTGCCGTGGGGGTAATTTCTTTCTTTTTTTTTTTCTTTTTTGGAGACACTGAGAGGGTCCTGAGGACTTGGAGCAGGTGAAGACAGACTGCAAACAGATATCACAGGAAGATAACCTGGCACCAGCCTTAGCTCAGATGAGATCCTTTGAAGGACAATAGAGGAAAAAAAAAAAAAGCACCAACCCACTTTCTGAATGGGAGAGGAGGAACAACAGGGATTCAAGGATTCCTTGCCAGATACGGTGCAAGTTTTTTTTCTCTGTTTTATCATGTGAGGCAATGTCCATCCTTGGGGGTGGGGTGTGGATTAGTTTTATTCACATTTTTCAAGATAAGAAAATTGAATCCTGATGAAGTTAAATGACTTGGCCAAATTTAGCTACAAAGCATCAAGACCAAAATCTGCACACAAGTTTGCCTCAACTCCTAAAATTGCCCTGCAACATATACTTATGTTTATTAAAAGTATGCAGTTATGTACACATGCCAAATTTTATAGGCATGTTTAAAGGCATGAATATAAAGCGTCGAGTCTGCTTGTATGGATATCTCAAGGAGGCAGTTGTAGTGATTATTGTCAGTCACCAACAAAACGAAAATATTTTATCTTGTCTGGAAAGAACAGATGCATGAAATTTAGATACAAGTGTCAAGTACAGAGTCAGTGTCATTTACTGTGAACATCACCTAAGTGCCTTGATCAGTGATGCTCAGTAGACTGGAACTTTCTTTATAGCAGGCAGCTGTGAAGGTGTTTCTGAATCTCAGCCCCCAGGAATTCTCTGTGGGCAGCTCCTGCCAGCACCAGTAGAGGTGAATATTGATCCTGATCAGCTTGCCTGGATGCTAATAATAAGATGATCATGGGAAAATTGACAATGGATCAAAATACTAACTTTTCAGGCAAATCATGTTTTTAGAATGTTTTAGTTCCTTTCACTGATGCTCCAGTGGCTATCAATAACACCTGTGCTTACCTTGAACCTGCACCATCCTTCCTAGGAGCAACTGGAGGTACCTAGGCAGCAAGTTGGAGAAGGCACTGGCACCCCACTCCAGTACTCTTGCCTGGAAAATCCCATTGACGGAGGAGTCTGGTAGGCTGCAGTCCATGGGGTCCCTAAGAGTCGGGCACAACTGAGCGACTTCACTTTCACTTTTCACTTGGAGAAGGAAATGGCAGCCCACTCCAGTGTTTTTGCCTGGAGAATCCCAGGGACGGGGGAGTCTGGTGGGCTGCTGTCTCTGGGGTTGCACAGAGTCGGACATGACTGAAGCGACTTAGCAGCATCAGCAGCAGATGGCAAGTACTGAGACCACCATAGTGAATGCTGCTACTACCCCATCCTGAACCTTTCCTGGGATGACTCATCCACTTCCAGCCACTGCTAACAACTCCCAGATGCCCCCTTCCCTGAGAACTGGCCAGAACTTCCTTGGCTGGGAAGTGACTTCTTTATGGCCAATCTGCAGCCTTGCTTCACTGAGGGAAAGCTACAGACAACACCTGGCTAGCACGTGGTACAAAAGTCCAGCCCCCTCATCTCACAGAGACACAGCTCAGGTGTCTCTGAGTGGCATGTGGAATCTGGAGGAGGTTAATTACCAGTTAAGTCTGTGTTTTTGATGGCTTCTTCCCCTGTTTTATCCTGCTTCTCTCAGTCCCTTACAGGTTTCTCCTGACAGCTCCTTCCTTAGTAAATCACAGACACAGGAATCTGTCTCAGGTTCTTCCTCTTGGGAACTTGGTCTAAGGTAGTTACCTTTTCGACCCAGTCTTACGTGATGAGCCAATGAAATGTTCATTGTTGGAGTTGGCTTAGTTCAAGGTCTGATGTTGGGATCATTCAGTAGGAAGAATCTTCTTGACTTCCAAACTATTTCTACACTATAGCTTGTTAGTAGTTGAACTTAAAGAGAAACAAGCTTTACATTCTAAACTTAGATTTAAGGTTTAAAACACAAAGACTTCAAGGAAAGAAAGCATTTTAAAAGGGATGCATCTGTGTTCTAAGTGTTTGCAAAGGAGATTAGGAAAAACAGATATGAAAGAGTTACATTTACATGACATTTTGATGTAGCAATTTTGATGGAACTAAAATGAAATGGTGGCTTTAGTGCAGTTGTTTTGTAACACAGATCATTTTGAGTTTGGTCTAAACAAAATCCTGACCTCCTCATTAAATGTTACTTTATGGTTAATATATATATATATATATATATATTTTACTGTATTAGTTGTCATGTTTATTTTTTTCCTTTTTTTAATTTTATTTTTTAACTTTACAATATTGTATTGGTTTTGCCATGCAAGGAGGGATGCTGGGAGGGATTGGGGGCAGGAGGAGAAGGGGACAACAGAGGATGAGATGGCTGGATGGCATCACCGACTCGATGGACATGAGTTTGAGTGAACTCTGGGAGTTGGTGATGCACAGGGAGGCCTGGCGTGCTGCAATTCATGAGGTTGCAAAGAATTGGACATGACTGAGTGACCAAATTGAACTGAACTGAACTGAGGGAATATAGGTTAAGGGAAATGTTTGGTAGGTTTTTGGCTTTACTTGTGGCTCAGCTGGCAAAGAATCCACCCGCAATGAGGGAGACTTGGGTTCAATCCCTGGGTTGGGAAGATCCCCTGGAAAATGGAAAGGATACCCAGTCCTGTATTCTGGCCTAGAGAATTCCATGGGCTATAAATGTCCATGTGGTGGCAAAGAGTCGGACATGACTGAGCAACTTTCACTTTTGGTAGGGCTTTGCTGGATCATTCACATCACATAAAGATATCCTATTATTTCTCCAATTAAAAAAATCCTAGACCTTAAAAGTCTTAAACACAATAAAAAATTATTTTTTGGTAAGTTTGTGTGGTTCTGACTGTTAGCTAAGCTTATTATGTTAATCATTTTGCTGTATATACATATGTATATGTAAAGTATATAGACATATATACAGTATATACATATGTCAATATGATACACCTAAAACTAATATAACATTATATATCAATTACGTCTCAATGAAAAAGTATTTGCCCCAAATCCTCACAAATTCAGGGTTCTAAATCACTAAATATAGGAAAGCTGTCCACTGGAAAGGACCACACACGTTGGACAGTTATGTAAATGACAAATAAACCTTCATTGGTTTAAATTGATGGTATTTTAGTTTATCCAGCAGCCAGTACTTTCCCACTACTCCATTTTTTTTTGTTTTACTTCTGCTGCTGCTAAGTCACTTCAGTTGTGTCCAACTCTGTGCGACCCCATAGACGGCAGCCCACCAGGCTCCCCCGTCCCTGGGATCCTCCAGGAAAGAATACTGGAGTGGGTTGCCATCTCATTCTCCAATGCATGAAAGTGAAAAGTAAAAGTGAAGTCTTGTTTTACTGCTATTCATTCTTAAATATTTGACCTCACGTATTTACAGAAAGAAAAAGAAACACCTATTTCTTGTTCATCCATTCAGCAAAACTT
This sequence comes from Bos taurus, assembly GCF_002263795.3. Taxonomy (NCBI): domain Eukaryota; kingdom Metazoa; phylum Chordata; class Mammalia; order Artiodactyla; family Bovidae; genus Bos; species Bos taurus. The sequence continues at coordinate 6,065,223 of NC_037340.1, read as the reverse complement.
GTCCATCTTTGCTAACCCAAAGTATGTCCTTCCAAATCTCTTCAACACATACCAATCTGGTTTTTCCCTCACCATTTTGTGAAAAATGGCTTGTCAAGAACACCCTTGACTTCTGTGTTGTTAAAGTTAAACCTAGTGGTCAAGGCTCCGTTGGCTTGTCAGCTTATCACTCTATTTCCTGACATATTCCCTCCACGTAACCTCCAGGACACCATTCCTGCCTGGACGTCTCCTACCTTCCTGGCTTCTCTTGCTCAGTCTCCTCTCCTGGTTCTTGTTTCCCTCCCCTGCTCCTACATACGACAATAGCTCAGAATTCAGTCCTTGGACCTGTTCCCTTTTCTGTCCTGAGTCATCTCCTGAGGGCTCCCACCAGGATTCAGGCTTTACACATGCCGTTTACAGCAGAAGAATCCTGATTAATATAAGCAGCCTGCTCCTCCCTGTCCACACCCTCACTGTAGATGTTGATTCAAATTTCTGAGTGGTGCTAGTGCTAAAGAACCTGCCTGCCAATGCAGGAGACATGAGAGACACAGGTTTGATGCCTGAGTTGGGAAGATCCCCTGGAGGAGGGCAATGGCAAACCACTCTGGTATTCTTGCCTAGAGAATCCTATGGACAGACGCGCCTGGGGAGCCATGGTCCATAGTGTCACAAAGAGTCGGACATGACTGAAGTGACTTAGCAGCAGCAGCAGCAGCAGCAGCAGCACACATTCAAATTCTTACTTAATGCCTCTCCTTGGATAGCAAACTTATGCTTTAAAAGAGTTCCTGGTATTCTCCACTCTAAACACAATTATGATGGAGAAGGCAATGGCAACCCACTCCAGTGTTCTTGCCTGGAGAATCCCAGGGACTGGGGAGCCTGGTGGGCTGCCGTCTATGGGGTCGCACAGAGTTGGACATGACTGAAGTGACTTAGCAGCAGCAGCAAGCACAACTATAATTGCCCCTTCTGCTGTGTTAATGGCACCACTGTACTTACAGTGTTGTAGACCAAAACCTTTTGTCTCCACTGGATTCTTCTCATTGTCTGGTAACTCATATCCAATTCATCACCAAATCCTGAAGACTTAACAAATGAAATAGACATTCAGATTTTGACCACTTTAACTCCTTTTGCTGCCATCAGCTGGTTCAAACCATCACTATTTCTCAGCTGGATTAGCTAGGCATTGATCTCCCTGCTCACAGCGGTCATGGTGATCTGGGGAAACATCAAGTCAGACCACATCACAATTCTGCTCAAAATCATCCAGAGGAATTCGTGGTTTACTCAGAACAAAATAGAAGTCCTTGCTAACCTCTAAGACTTTGTATGAACTGCCCTATCCCGTTACTTATCTGACCTTATCCCTCTTCTTTCATTTACATTCAAGCCGTATTGACCTTCTCACTGTTCCTTGAGCACATCACAAATGTTCCCAACTCACAGGCTTTGCCTCTGCTCTTTCTTCTGCCCAGCATGCTTCTTCTCTAGATAGAGCTATGCCTTGCAGCCTTCGTTGTTTCTGTTTTCTTTAGAAGTTACCTTCTCAAAAAGGGTTTTTTGGGTATCTCTGATGCTTCATAACCCCTCTCCTGCTTTATTAACTAGTCACAATACGTTTAACACAACTGAACATATATAACCATAGCACTGTGCTTTTAATTATGAAGCTTTTTTTTTTTTTTTTTAAAGAATAAGAACATTGGTGTATTGTGTTTGATGTCTATGCCATACCTAAAACAGTGTCTGGGATATACTAGGTGCTCAATTAATGTTTTGTGTACAGCTAAGTGGGTGGATGAATGTATTTGAGCTAAAGGAATGTCAAGGCAGGATGATGTGAACAGCATCTGGAATATAAAGGCATTATCAGGCACTCATGTGTCCATCACACTAACTTAAATCAGTAAGGGTGATCATTCATGTTAAACATCTTACACATCTTCTCATTCTTTAAAAATTTACCTGTATCTTCTAGTCTGCAATTTGAATTCTCTGATTTTTTAAGTCATAAAAGGTTATATCACTACAATTAATAGAGTTGAATACCTAAAATAAAATATATTTGGTTTTCAATTTTTAAATTTGACAGTATAATTTGTGAATCTGACTGTTAAATTGTTTCATGTTTATCTTGAGTGATGGGGTAATTTTTATAATAGTGTTGTCAATTTTTTTTACTTTAGTAGACCATTTAATGGTTATTTGGAATTTTATATGGGCCATCAATTTTAGGCAAGTTGAAAAAAGTCCTCAAAATTTTAAATACAAAAGAAACTCATGTTATGTAAATAATTTTAAATTTAATAACTATTTCATATTGTTGAGAACAACAAAATTGTAAACTTTTTACCAATGTTTTTATATTTAGGTGAATGATGAATAACCTGATAAGTAATCATTATTCAGTCACTTCTTTTTTTACTATTATATTTACTTCAGACATAGTTAGAAAACCCTAACCCACAATTATGTGTCAGGAGGGACGGTCACCCCTGTTTGGCTTGACAGATAACTGGCAATTTAATTTGAACAAAGCACATGATGAACATATAATTGCGGTTGACAATGGTTACTTTCAGTGCTTTTGGTGCTGAATCAATATTCACATAAACCATCAAATCCTGAAAGGTTACATATTTCATCTTGCAAATGGATTCCTTGTTCTTATGCTTGTTGAATTCAGATCTGAAGAGTATTGCTTGTTGCTCATTTGTTTTCATCTTCTCTCGCATCACCAGGGCCATGAAATTCTTTCACAAAAAGTAAATATACTTACAATATTGGAGGAGAGAGAAAATTTTCAGAAATCAAGTTGTTATGTTAACAAAATTCAGACATCAATTTTCTTCTTAGCAAAGCAATCAATAAAATTATTAATTGTTGGAGAAAAGTTAAATTTTTAGTAATTGAACCATAGTACCAATATTTGAATTTCCTTAAAAAATCCTGATGTATTCTAATCTTTGATTTTAAAATTGTGGGCTTTTGACCCTGGGTGACATGTTTATGCTTCTAAAGACCCTAACTATGTGATAGTATACTGGGAGGAAGAAAATGGAAACATAGTCATGTTTTCTCAGTCTTGGTCCAGGTGGTGAGGAAATGCTTTTATCTCAAACTTCATCTCAAAGACTCATATTCACCATTTCTCTCTAAAGCCAACAGACTTCAGTGTGGAAAAGTGAAGTCTTGTTTTGTCAGTGTTTACTTGTTTGCTGATTATCATTTAGTTAATTAACAATTTTTACTGTGTCCTTCCAATCTGAATTGTGATTAGGAGGCAAATTGTTGGCTGCTAACTGTTCTGTGTGAATAAATCACCTCATGGCCAGGAAACCAGGCACAGACTCTCATTGTCACAGCAACACTGTTTATTCATTGTTCATTCTAGTGGGTCCCATATTAACATTTATGTCAACGCATGCTTTCTAGTCTACATCAGTGCTCACAAAACAACCAGAAATTATCTTCTTTACTTTGAATTTTTAGCATAAAACAAAAATTTTTCATCCATTTCTCCATCTGTTGGGAATATCTCCCGTGCAATATGATTCACTTCTAGTTTTGTCCAGCTGTAAATTGGAACACTTGTTAGCACACATACAGTAATTAGAGAGTAAATACAATGGTGCAGAGTGCAGTGAGCAATAAAACACACTAGGACATACAAGTTCAAATAATACTCTAAAGTAAATAGACACAACCGAATGAAGAAAATTGGCTTTTGCCTTAAATCAAATATACAAGGACAGGGAAAAGACTTATCAGTTTAGTACAACTGGTGTCTATAAAATCAACTGGAAAAAAAAAAAAAAGAAACAGGTGATTTTTGTACAGTGTGGGTCACAAAGGCATAATATAATTTTTACTCACTTGGAAGAAACCTAAATAACATGATGGTTATGTCTAGGAAAAGACTAAGCAGTTCAAACAAATTTACCAAAGATACTCAATTGATCCCTGTAATCTGATGACTTCGTGATACTAGCAGGAAGATATCAAACAAAATATGCACATAGAAATATGCTAGATATGAAACTACTCAGGGAATGGGACAGATTATCCTGAGAGTGGGGCTATAGGGGCTTTTTTGATGATGCCTCTGAGTCAGATTGAGATTGCATTAATCATAGCAGCTAATGCTGTAATGAATTACCCAGGTATATTGATGTATGAAGAAATTTTGATAATGGCTTTTTTTGGCCATGACTTGTTCAATTTTCTTTCCCTGCATTATAATTGTCATTAGTTTTATGGTTGGTTTTACAGCATTTTGGCAATAATAAGATTAATATTAGTTTTTGTTATAAAGAGAAAAACTGAATCTATGCATCTCTCGTTTTAAGAGAGATAGATTTATCCATTTTGATCTGCATTTGCTTACATTTGTTCTGAAAAATATGTACAAGTTTCTTGTATTTATTTTAGAATGACATGAAAACAGATGGCTTCAAAACATAACCTTCAAAAACTTCTTAGGAGGCATGTTGGAAATGGAAGCTTCACTTAGTCCAGTGAAATTTTAGTTTTTTTACATTAACCATTGTATTTCTCCTTTGTATTTTTAATTTATAGCTACATGTATGGAATTATCAGTATATATAGATTCATATCCTGCATTCACACTAAAGACTTGTTTACTATTTATGTCATGATTTTATTGACTATAATCTCTTTTGTTGTTAATAGAACTTTTATCTTTAATGAAGTATTTCTGAGTCATCTAGGCTTCCTAGGTGGTGCTAGTAGTGTACAATCTTCCTGCCAATGCAGGAGACACAGAGTAGCAGGTTTGATCTCTGGGTCAGGAGGATCTCCTGGAGTAGGAAATGGCAACCTTTTCCAATTTTCTTGCCTGGAAAATCCCATGGACAAAGGAGCCTGGCAGCCTACAGTCCATGGGGCCACAAAGAGTCAGACACGACAGAGCAACTGAGCGCTTCTGAGCCATCCATCTATTTTTAGCCACTGGAGATACAACAGTACACACTAACAAGAATGACACAATTTAAAAAACAAAAACAGTACATAAGCAACTGATTTCATTACTTGCATATTGAAAATACCATTGCAGAAAGAAATCAGTCCCACTTAATTTCTGGGAGAGGGAGTGGGGTTAGAGGTTGAATCAGTTACCAGTGGCCAATGAGTTATGCAATCGTGTCTACATGATGAAGCCTCCATAAAAACCCAGAAGGAGAGGGTTCAGAGAGACTGGACCTTGGAGAACCAGAATGCTTCCATGTGACTCTGTGCTGCGTCCCAAACCCCAGGAGGACAGAAGCTCCTTTGGTAGGGACTCTGCCCTGTGTATCTCTTCACCTCCTTTTGATCTGTATCCTTTGATATCCTTTGTAATAAATTAGTAACCTAGTGAATAAATGGTTTTTCCTGAATTCTGAGAGCAGCTTAGCAAAGTAATCAAACCAAGGGAAGAGGTAGTGGGGATGTCTGATTTATAACCAGTTAGTCAGAAGCACATGAACAACCAGGGCGTCAGAAGTAGGAGGCAATCTTGCAGGACTGAGCTCCTTTACCTGTGACATTTGATTCTATCTTTGGGTAGATTCTATCTTTGGTTAGATTCTGTCTTTGGGATAATGTCAAAATTGAGCTGTAATCTTGGATGACCAGATGGTGTCCAAGAACTGTTTGTTGTGGGGAAGGCACATTTTGGAACTGGGTCCTGGAACCCTATTTATATCTGCCATTACAAAGCTCAGATATTCCAAGAAGCAACATATATTATTGTTGTCAACTTGTCTCAATATTTATATACATCATTTGGATGGATAGATAACTTAGAAGATTTTTCCCCCAGAATTTTAGAATAAAATAAACTTCCTATAAGAATGCTGCTTTCTCATACCTTTATCTTCTCCCTTTTTCCTTTCTTTCTCTTCTTTCTGATAGGATAGAATAATTCCTTTTCTTGAATCATGACTTGTGCCTTAATATATTAAATCTATGTATTTCATTAATCTGTCTTCAATGAAAGTTGTTTTTAAATTATCTTTTTGTATTTTCAACAGTACGTGAAGGTATTTCAACAGTACGTGAACCATGAACTTCTAGATATGCAAGCTGGATTTAGAAAAGGCAGAGGAACCAGAGATCAAATTGCCAAATCTGCTGGATCATTGAAAAAGCAAGAGAGTTCCAGAAAAACATCTACTTTTCCTTTATTGACTAGGCCAAAGCCTTTGACTGTGTAGATCACAACAAACTGTGGAAAATTCTGAAAGAGATGGGAATACCAGACCACCTGACCTGCCTCCTGGGAAATCTGTATGCAGGTCAAGAAGCAATAGTTAGAACTGGACATGGAACAACAGACTGATTCCAAATCAGGAAAGGAGTACTTCAAGGCTGTATATTGTCACCCTGCTTATTTAACTTATATGCAGAGTACATCATGTGAAATGCTGGGCTGGATGAAACACAAGCTGGAATCAAGATTGCTGGGAGAAATATCAATAATCTCAGATATGCAGATGACACAACCCTTATGGCAGAAAGTGAAGAAGAAGTAAAGGGCTTCTTGATGAAAGTGAAAGAGGAGAGTGAAAAAGTTGGCTTAAAACTCAACATTCAGAAAACTAAGTTCATAGCATCCAGTTCCATCACTTCATGGCAAATAGGTGGGGAACCAGTGGAAACAGTGACAAACTCTATTTTAGGGTACTCCAAAATCACTGCAGATGGTGACTGCAGCCATGAAATTAAAAAAAAAAAAATGCTTGCTCCTTGGAAGAAAAGTTATAACCAACCCAGACAGCATATTAAAAAGCAGAGATATTACTTTGCCAACAAAGGTCCATCTAGTCAAGGCTATGGTTTTTCCAGCAGTCATGTATGGTTGTGAGAGTTGGACTATAAAGAGAGCTGAGTGCCAAAGAATTGATGCTTTTGAACTGTGGGATTGGAGAAGACTCTTAAGAGTCCCTTGGATAGCAAGGAGATCCAACCAGTCCATCCTAAAGGAAATCAGTCCTGAATATTCATTGGAAGGACTGACGCGAAGAACTGACTTAAAGAAAGACCCTCATGCTGGGAAAGATTGATGGTGGGAGCAGAAGGGGACGACAGAGGATGCGATGGTTGGATGGCATACTGACGTGATAGACGTGAGTTTGAGTAGGCTCTGGGAGTTGGTAATGGACCGGGAAGCCTCGCATGCTGCAGTCCATGGGGTCACAAAGGATCAGACGCCACTGAGCGACTGAACTGAACTGATTTGTATTTTCTTTTTTGAGCAGCATAAATTCCCTATTCAAGCCTATGGGAATCAGTCTCATCCTGGCCTCCTGTGAACCCAGCTACAAGTACATTTCAGGAGGCCCCAAATTTATGTCTCTGGTCTTCTCCCTTTTTACATCATCCTAAATAAACCTCTTTAAGCGTTGTTGGAGGGAGTCGCCCACAGCACCATCATTTTGATGGACCTTTTACCTTTCATCTAACAGTTCTTATTCCTCTGAATTAGAGAAACCAGGACGATGTAATTCACTTTTATAATACTGAAAAATAAATTAAGCTGCTCTGCAATGCACTCTTACCATAATTCAGCTTGGGACCTTTCCTCTTGCTCCTCTGAATTAGATGTTCTCCATATTTTTCCTGAGGACACTGGGCTTGTCATAAAAGGATCTGAAGGAAATTAGCATGGGTTTTCATTCCAAATACACTGCAGTAGTCAAATCAAGGCTATTTCATAAGAAAATGGCTCAAGTGGAGGGCTTCCTGCATCAGGAGGGCCATCTGTGAAGTATCCAGTCCTAAAGCCTCCTACCCCTACAGCCTGAACTGAGTGGGCTCCACCATCTGCTCCAAACTGCTTCCCCTACAGGGTGCAGGCAGGCACAGCCCACCCCCACCCCCAAGAGCTGCAGGATCTGAGTATGGGAGGCTCCCCTGCTGGAATCAAGGGCTCTGACAAGGGCTTCCAATCCTTTCTCTTTGCACAGAGAAGCCATTTACATACAGTGCCTTGTTTTGCATCAGGCAGTTCTAAATTGCGGACATAACTGATCTTAATATCATCCCAGTGGAGGCACTTCCTGGAAGTCTGGTGGTTCAGACTGTGCTTCCAATTCAGGGGACTAGGTCCAACCCCTGCTCAGGGAATTAGATCCCGCATGCTGCAACTCAGAGGCCTCATGCTGCAACTAAGAGCTCGCACATGCAGCAACTAAGAAAAAAATACATATATACTGCCTTCCACAACTGAGACCTGGACCAGCCAAATAAATAAATAAAAAAGTAAAAATAAAAAACATCCCAATGGGTATTGGAATCCTTTTTTATGGAGGGGTCAGGGAAAGAGCAGAGAGGCAGAACCAATGCTCGGAGCAGTGAAATAACTTCCCCAAAATCACACTAAGAGCAGAGACAGAATTTGACTATGTGTCTTCTGATGCCTAACCCAGATCTCTTTGCCCTATAATACATTGCTTTAGAACAATAGAAATAGTCTAACACAAAACATTTATTATTTTAAAAAATATATTTCAAAACAACATTTCTTAAAAGAGATTATAATTAGATTGCCTCAATCTATTATTATTTAATTCCTTAACATTGTGGATAGTCTTTGAGCACTCAAGATAATCTGATAAAGATAATTTCTTTGAGATTGATATTTTATGTTACAAAAGTTTTTCACTCAGAGGGCACATATATTCTTAATAAAATATATGCTTCATGAAAATAAAGATTTTTGTCTACTTTGTTCACCAAAATATCCCCAGTGCTTAGAAGGGTACCGGGCTTGTTAAGTAAGTGAATAGTTAATAGAAAACAAGATCTGAAAAGATGCCATCTGTTTTGGTTGAGTTTGCTTATAATAGAAAGGTACCATAAACAAAGGGTTTTACTTCTTAGTGTTGCCAATGGTATGAATAAGTCCTTATGAATAAGTCCTTCAGTGATAAGGTGGAGAAACCTCCTAAAGATTCTAATGAAGAAAACAGAGGAGAACAGAAAGGAGCAGGATAGGGGTTTGTGTCAGACTTAGTAAAGCCTTGGGCTGTGGAAGCTGGCAGGGCAAGTAGAAGGCAAGGATGTGAAGACAGTCATGGGTCTGAAATCCTCGCAGAACTTTAGTGACAATTAGCTGTTGGCAGCACCCACAGCTCATCCTCTCTGGGGATCCCTTGGATGAGTGCAGAATCTCAGGGGCAGCCACCCTGTGTCTTTCGCCCATGGCCTCTGTTCCTGGCAGTATCTGCTTAAGGAAACTGGTGTGTGGAAGGCTGGGCTCAGCCAGGTCTGCCCCAAAGTGCCTCAAACACAGCAGCCAGGAGCTTGGCACAAGCTGTCTAACCTGGATACAGAAGTCACCTTGCTTTGTTGTGTTCTCCTTTGGGAGTGATGGCTCAGGCCCCCAGTTCATGCTTGTCAAGAAAACAGTTAAGGCTTACACAAGAAAAGAGGTCATTTGTGAAAGCCCAATAATCAAAGTGGAACTACCAAATAAGGATAACTGAAAGATTTACCCTTTAGACTGCTGCTTGACCAGTTGAAGGGACCCAAGACTGCAAGACTCAAGTACCAAACTACAGATGAATAAAAGCTCATATTAAGGTCCTTCATCAAAGTCTCTCTCTGTAATAGATAATACAAGGATGGACAGGCACACTGGTTAGGAGAACTCATTACAGGGACACTAAATTATTCATTGAAGAACTGCTATAGAATGCAGAGGGACATTAAGTTGTCTGATGAAACCCGAATTTTTGTCTGGGCCTATGGTGATTTTAAGGATAGTCCTTTTCTTGAGCTGCATGAATATGATAATGTATTGGTTAAAAGTTAAGGTGCTTATCTAATGACTTTTCTTCTTTATTCTCCTCTTCCTCATCATTATTGCTATTAATATCATTATAAAAATAACATATAAGGCAGTCAAATAATACCAATGGATATAAAATGAAAAATTAAAGACTCTTTCACTCCTTCATTTCTATATACAATAGGATTACCCCATTATCAGTTTCTGGCTGTTTCTAAAAAAATTATAAAATGAGTGATAAAAATCCTTAAAAATTCTATGTTTCATACATGCAGATAGATAAGGGAAAACGTGGCATTTAGGAGATAGGAATAGAATGCTGTATAACAAAAGAAAAATCAGAAAACAACATAGAGTCCTTGAAAATTAAAAATAAATATCAGAAAGTTCATTCAAAGGCTAGAGGGGAATCTTCAAGTGCAATCCCAGAAAGTAGAACCATAAGAAAAAGATGAAAAACGTGTTTTTAAAAGATAAGAAACTTAGGAGAGCAATCCAGGAGAAGCAATATATAAATATAGTGGTTCCAAAAAAGAAAGAAGAAAGCTGAAGAAATAAAAATTTAAGGAAGTAATCAAGCCATTAATTCAATAAATGTGCTTAGTCACTCAATCGTGTCTGACTCTTTGCAGCCCTATGGACTGTAGCCCACCAGGCTCCTCTGTGCGTGGGGATTCTCCAGGCAAGAATACTGGTGTGGGTTGCCATGCCCTCCTCCAGGGGATCTTCCCATCCCAGGGATCAAACCCAGGTCTCCCACATTCATGTGGATTCTTTACCATCCGAGCCACCAGGGAAGCCCGATTCAGTAAATATATACTGAGTATATTATATATCATAATGTGATAGCCGTTGGTAAATGCGATCAGAAGAAAAGAAAAAGAAACAACCACAGAAGAGGGAATCCAGAGTAGATGTGGGAGGTGGTTGCTGATTTAAATAGAAAGACTACCAGTGATTAAGGTAGGCCTCAGTTATAAAAGGGGAGGTTTGACAAACACTTGAAGGAGGGCCTTAGCTATGAGGCTGTCTGGGGAAAGGGTCTTGCAGAGGGAGCAGCAAAAGGAAAAAGTCCTAACATGTGAGGCACACGACATGGCTAGAGATGGTGTGAGCAGTAAGGCCCCTGTTAAGGACTCTGGATTTCTCAGGGATCTATTGGAGAAATCTGGATTTTGGTCTGCCATTGTGTGATTCTGTGTGGTATCCTTTACCTTTTTTTGGAGGTATGGCATAAAAGTTATCCTAACTAAAGAAAAAAGAAAAAATTGGAAGCCTCTCTTCTTTCTGTAGTCTATGAAAGTTTAAATAAGATTGCATTTATATACATTTATACATATATATATACATATATGTATATATATATATATATATATGTATATATTACTTGAACTATTCACATAACTGCATCTGTGAAAGGATCTGGGTCTGGCATTTTTTTTCAGGTGTATATCATGAAACACTTTCACTTTGTCGTATGGCCACTAGTCTACTTAAGGTTTTCTATCTCTCTCAGATCAATTTAGAATTATTCTTGTTTTCATCTTTGACCAGGATTTTGAACTTATTTGTATAGTTGAACAAATTCTTCTATTTTGATTCCCTTAATGTCTTCTGAATTTGGCTGGTTACTTTTTCTTATTTGAAGTACCTTTTTTTTTTTGCTTTTTCCATGATTTATATGAACTAGTATTTTATAGATCTAATTGAAGTATTCAAAGAAACAGTACTTAAATATGCATATATATATATATACAATACATTTCTATCAAGAAATAGAATATATACATTTTTATCTCTTAATTTTACTTTTATTTCTTAATTTTTATTTTTTTCCTTTATTTAATTTAATTTAATTTTTTTGTTTTCAATTTTATGTATCACATGATGGTTAAAAACACAGACTTTGAAGTCAGACATACTGGAGTCTAATATTGATTTTTCCACTAGTAATCTTGTTGCTTCTTCAACAGTATGAATATAAATGAATGTACTTCAGCTAATCAGATTAATTCCTCTTTTGATGCATATTCTTGTAACAGCTCCTTGATTTTATCTTTCTTCCCTTCATTTCCAATTTATTTTTTCATTTATTTTGTTTACTGTGGTTTCATTTTTCATAGTTGCCCTCTTGGAATGTTTCTATTTGGAGTCTACTTCATGAGAATGCCATTTGTTACAACATAATTTTTTTCTGACTTAATGAAGTAAAATTGACAAATAAAAATTGTATTTACATAAGGTTGTACAGGGCTTCCCAAGCGGTACTAGTGGTAAAGAACCTGCCTGCCAATGCAGGAGACATAAGATACGTGGGTTTGATCCCTGGGTCAGGAAGATCCCCTGGAATAGGAAATGGCAATTTGCTCCAGTAATTTTGTCATGGGCAGAGGAGCCTGGCTGGCTACAGTCCATGGAGTCTCAAAGGGTTGGACATGACTGAGCACACACACACACACACAAGGTTGTACAGCTTGATGATTTGATATACATGTACACTGTGAAACAATCACCATAACCATGCTAATTAACACACCATCACCTCACATAGATACCATCTTCTTTTTGTTTCTTTGTGTGTGTGTGTGTGTGTGTAGTGTTAAGGGTGAGGACACTTAGGATTTACCCTCTCAGCAGATTTCAAATTTTTGATATAATATTTTAACTAAAGCCACACTGGTATACCTTATATCTCATGAATTTATTTATCTTGTATAATTAAAACATTGTACCCCTAATTGACACAATTTTGAGAGTGTATGGGAAACAGAAGTGGGAAATCCAACAGTATTACCTTGTATGCATTTTCCCTTGGCATTCAGCAATTAATTATTCCTTTTGGGTAAGAAAATCACAAATACTAAGTCTCATAATAAAAGTCCATACCTCATAGGCTTTTATTTGGGTGAATTAATATTTACTTAATTTTTCTTCATTTGCCTCTGTTTAATAGCAGCTAAAGTGTTTGAAGTTTTCCTGTCATTTCCACTCTCCTTGTGCCCAAGCTGTTCTTTCAAGATTTTTTAGAGAAATCAACAACCTGCTAGAAATTTTCCCTTCAGTGTCCTTCATTGAAGCTATTCAGTTTCATTGTACATGTACATTTTTATCCCTGTTTTTCATGGTGTTGTAGATTGTGACATACTTGATTATAGTTACAGCAGTTAAGAGAGGACAAAAACTCTCCTGAATTATTTACTTTTTAATTTTTATTTTAAATTTAAATTTATTTATTTTAATTGGAAGCTAATTACTTTACAGTATTGTATTGGTTTTGCCATACATCAACATGAATCCTCCATGGGTGTACACGTGTTCCCCATCCTGAACCACTCCCCCCCCGCCACCTCCCTCCCCGTACCATCCCTCTGAGTCATCCCAGTGCACCAGCCCCAAGCATCCTATATCCTGCATCAAACCTGGATTGGTGATTAGTTTCTTATATGATATTATACATGTCTCAATGCCGTTCTCCCAAATCATCCCACCCTCTCCCTCTCCCACAGAGTCCATAAGACTGTTCTATACATCTGTTTCTCATTTGCTGTCTCACATACAGGGTTATTGTTACCATCTTTCTAAATTCCATTTATATGCATTAGTATACTGTATTGGTGTTTTTCTTTCTGGCTTACTTCACTCTGTATAATAGGCTCCAGTTTCATCCACCTCATTAGAACTGATTCAATGTATTCTTTTTAATGGCTGAGTAATACTCCATTGTGTATATGTACCACAGCTTTCTTATCCATTTGTCTGCTGATGGGCATCTAGGTTGCTTCCATGTCCTGGCTATTATAAACAGTACTGCAATGAACATTGGGGTACACATGTCTCTTTCAATTCTGGTTTCCTTGGTGTGTATGCTCAGCAGTGGGATTGCTGGGTCATAAGGCAGTTCTATTTCCAGTTTTTTAAGGAATCTCCACACTGTTCTCCACAGTGGCTGTACTAGTTTGCATTCCCATCAACAGTGTAAGAGCTCCAGCATTTATTGCTTGTAGACTTTTGATCGCAGCCATTCTGACTGGTGTGAAATGGTACCTCATTGTGGTTTTGATTTGCATTTCTCTGATAATGAGTGATGTTGAGCATCTTTTCATGTGTTTGTTAGCCATCTGTATGCCTTCTTTGGAGAAATGTCTATTTAGTTCTTTGGCCCATTTTTTGATTGGGTCGTTTATTTTTCTGGAATTGAGTTGCAGGAGTTGCTTGTATATTTTTGAAATGAGTTGTTTGTCAGTTGCTTCATATGCTATTATTTTCTTCCATTCTGAAGGCTGTCTTTTCACCTTGCTTAGAGTTTCCTTTGCTGTGCAGAAACTTTTAAGTTTAATTAGGTCCCATTTGTTTATTTTTGCTTTTATTTCCAATATTCTGGGAGGTGGGTCATAGAGGATCCTGCTGTGATGTATGTCAGAGAGTGTTTTGCCTATGTTCTCCTCTAGGAGTTTTATAGTTTCTGGTCTTACGTTTAGATCTTTAATCCATTTTGAGTTTATTTTTGTGTATGGTGTTAGAAAGTGTTCCAGTTTCATTCTTTTACAAGTGGTTGACCAGTTTTCCCAGCACCATTTGTTAAAGAGATTGTCTTTAATCCATTGTATATTCTTGCCTCCTTTGTCAAAGATAAGGTGTCCATAGGTGTGTGGATTTATCTCTGGGGTTTCTATTTTTTTTAAATTTTATTTTATTTTTAAACTTTACAATATTGTATTAGTTTTGCCAAATATCGAAATGAATCCGCCACAGGTATACCTGTGTTCCCCATCCTGAACCGTCCTCCCTCCTCCCTCCCCATATCATCCCTCTGGGTCGTCCCAGTGCACCAGGCCCAAGCATCCAGTATCGTGCATCGAACCTGGACTGGCATCTCATTTCATACATGATATTATACATGTTTCAATGCCATTCTCCCAAATCTCCCCACCCTCTCCCTCTCCCACAGAGTCCATAAGACTGTTCCATACATCAGTGTCTCTTTTGCTGTCTCGTACACAGGGTTATTATTACCATCTTTCTAAATTCCATATATATGCGTTAGTATACTGTATTGGTGTTTTTCTTTCTGGCTTACTTCATTCTGTATAATAGGTTCCAGTTTCATCCATCTCATTAGAACTGATTCAAATGTATTCTTTTTAATGGCTGAGTAATACTCCATTGTGTATATGTACCACTGCTTTCTTATCCATTCATCTGCTGATGGACATCTAGGTTGCTTCCATGTCTTGGCTATTATAAACAGTGCTGTAATGAACATTGGGGTACACGTGTCTCTTTCCCTTCTGGTTTCCTTGGTGTGTATGCCCAGCAGTGGGATTGCTGGGTCATAAGGCAGTTCTATTTCCAGTTTTTTAAGGAATCTCCACACTGTTCTCCATAGTGGCTGTACTAATTTGCATTCCCACCAACAGTGTAAGAGGGTTCCCTTTTCTCCACACCCTCTCCAGCATTTATTGCTTGTAGACTTTTGGATCACAGCCATTCTGACTGGTGTGAAATGGTACCTCATTGTGGTTTTGATTTGCGTTTCTCTGATAATGAGTGATGTTGAGCATCTTTTCATGTGTTTGTTAGCCATCTGTATGTCTTCTTTGGAGAAATGTCTATTTAGTTCTTTGGCCCAGTTTTTGATGGGGTCATTTATTTTTCTGGAGTTGAGCTGTAGGAGTTGCTTGTATATTTTTGAGATTAGTTGTTTGTCAGTTGCTTCATTTGCTATTATTTTCTCCCATTCTGAAGGCTGTCTTTTCACCTTGCTAATAGTTTCCTTTGTTGTGCAGAAGCTTTTAAGTTTAATTAGGTCCCATTTGTTTATTTTTGCTTTTATTTCCAATATTGTGGGAGGTGGGTCATAGAGGATCCTGCTGTGATGTATGTCGGAGAGTGTTTTGCCTATGTTCTCCTCTAGGAGTTTTACAGTTTCTGGTCTTACGTTTAGATCTTTAATCCATTTTGAGTTTATTTTTGTGTATGGTGTTAGAAAGTGTTCTAGTTTCATTCTTTTACAAGTTTTCCCAGCACCACTTGTTAAAGAGATTGTCTTTATTTTATTTTTTTTTTTTTGGTAGACTTTTTTTTTTAATTTTTTAATTTTATTTTATTTTTAAACTTTACATAATTGTATTAGTTTTGCCAAATATCAAAATGAATCCACCACAGGTATACATGTGTTCCCCATCCTGAATCCTCCTCCCTCCTCCCTCCCCATACCATCCCTCTGGGTCGTCCCAGTGCACTAGCCCCAAGCATCCAGTATCATGCATCGAACCTGGACTGGCAACTCGTTTCTTACATGATATTTTACATGTTTCAATGTCATTCTCCCAAATCTTCCCACCCTCTCCCTCTCCCACAGAGTCCATAAGACTGTTCTATACATCAGTGTCTCTTTTGCTGTCTCGTACACCAGGTTATTGTTACCATCTTTCTAAATTCCATATATATGCGTTAGTATACTGTATTGATGTTTTTCCTTCTGGCTTACTTCCCTCTGTATAATAGGCTCCAGTTTCATCCACCTCATTAGAACTGATTCAAATGTATTCTTTTTAATCCATTGTATATTCTTGCCTCCTTTGTCAAAGATAAGGTGTCCATATGTGCGTGGATTTATCTCTGGGCTTTCTATTTTGTTCCATTGATCAATATTTCTGTCTTTGTGCCAGTACCATACTGTCTTGATAACTGTGGCTTTGTAATAGAGCCTGAAGTCAGGTAGGTTGATTCCTCCAGTTCCATTCTTCTTTCTCAAGATAGCTTTGGCTATTCGAGGTTTTTTGTATTTCCGTACAAATTGTGAAATTATTTGTTCTAGCTCTTGATAGAGCTAGATTGATAGCTTGATCAATCTAGCTACCGATGGTAGCTTGATAGGGATTGCATTGAATCTATAGATTGCTTTGGGTAGTATACTCATTTTCACTATATTGATTCTTCCAATCCATGAACATGGTATATTTCTCCATCTATTAGTGTCCTCTTTGATTTCTTTCACCAGTGTTTTATAGTTTTCTATATATAGGTCTTTAGTTTCTTTAGGTAGATATATTCCTAAGTATTTTATTCTTTCCGTTGCAATGGTGAATGGAATTGTTTCCTTAATTTCTCTTTCTGTTTTCTCATTATTAGTGTATAGGAATGCAAGGGATTTCGGTGTGTTGATTTTATATCCTGCAACTTTATTATAATCATTGATTAGCTCTAGTAATTTTCTGGTGGAGTCTTTAGGGTTTTCTATGTAGAGGATCATGTCATCTGCAAATAGTGAGAGTTTTATTACTTCTTTTCCAATTTGGATTCCTTTTATTTCTTTTTCTGCTCTGATTGCTGTGGCCAAAACTTCCAAAACTATGTTGAATAGTAATGGTGAAAGTGGGCACCCTTGTCTTGTTCCTGACTTTAGAGGAAATGCTTTCAATTTTTTTAAAAAAGCACTGTGTGTGTGCTAAACTGCCTCAGTCATGTCCGACTCTTTGCGACCCTATGGACTGTAGCCCACCAGGCTCCTCTGTCCATGGGATTCTCCAGGTAAGAATACTGGAGTGGGTTGCCATGCCCTCCTCCAGGGGATCTTCCCTACCCAGGGACTGAACCCAGGTCTCTTGTCTCCTGTATTGGCAGGCAGATTCTTTTCCACCAGCACCACACTAGTTGTTTTCATAATTTTATTTTCCTCAGTTAAGGCTTCTTTTTCCTTTTTCTCTGTCCTGGTTTTGTTACATATTCCTTCTCTTCATTCTCTCAACTCCATTTCTGTTCTTAGCTGGGATCCTAGCTGGTATTTGGTTCAAAAAATGATTTATTCATCTTTGTCACCTTTCAAGACAAATTTCTATGCTACTTTCCCCTCAGTTCTAAGTGGTCTCTGTTGTTCCCAGGAGGTGCATGTAATGGGCAGCCAATCAGCCTGCAGTTTTTCCATCTTTATAACCAAATCTTTGTAACCAAATCTTTGTAATCTCCATCTAGTGGCTGATTCTCACCACCAATAGGACTGAATTCTGTTCCTAGACAGGATTATCAATTGCTAAACAAACCCATAGCTCTCCTAATAGACATACCATTTTCCCAGGCTATAAAGCACTGCTTATCTGGTTCATCATCCTGCCATTGACTTCTTACCCTGATCTTTAAATTCTAGATGCTGAATCACCCTCCCTTTTCATCAGGTGCAATTTATCCAAAATCAAAGGCCCCTGCAGTAGCTATTTATTGCTACATGCACTATTGAGACTGTGTATAAAATAGGGAACTAATGAGAACCTACTGTATAACACAGGAAACCTTACTCAGGGCTCTGTGGTGACCTAAATGGGAAGGAAATCCCCAAAAGAGAGGCTATATGTGTACATATAGCTGATTCACTGTGCTATACAGTAGAAACTAATGCAATGTTGTAACTCAACTATACTCCAGTAAAAACCAAAAACAAATAAATAAGATCAATATACCCATAGAAGCTGCCATTTCCATTGTCATAGGAAAGTCTGGAAACTACCTACATGATAAACAAAAGGAAAATGGTTGAGTTATTTTGTGAGAACCTAGTGAAGTGCACTGCAGCCCTTAAAATAACACATAAGGTGGTTACATAGGAAAACAAATCTAAGTAGCAATAGTAACGCCATATTTTGTACCTATTTTTCTTTATTTTAAACTTGAACTGGTTGGGCTTTTTTTCCATCTCATAAACTGTAATGTTATAAGAATAATGCTTTCCTCCTCATGAATAATAAAACACTAAACGCTTTATTAAAATATTTTTTTAAAAATATTCTTTATAGATGAATTCAGATATAACCTTGGCTGGTTGTAATAGGTGGTCAAAATTGTCTTACATTCACCCAGAATTCAACCAGTTGAATACCTCAATTCATTCTGTCATGAAAACCATCCCAAATTTAGGCATATCATCCAGGCTATGTCCTTGGCCTTATCCCAGTCTCTGCAGTTCCATTGCTTTCCATATCTGACCCTTTCATGAAGATTTTTATTCATTTATTGGCTGTGCTGGGTCTTCATTGCTGCAGGGGGTCTTCTGTAGTAGTGGCGAGTGGGGACTACTCTACAGTTGCCCAACACAGGCTCCTCATTGAGGCGGCTTCTCTTCTGCAGAGCATGGCCTCTCGGGCACGAGGGCTTCAGTAGTTGTGGCTCCCAGGCTCTAGAGCGCAGGCTCAGTACTTGCGGTGCACAGGCTTTGCTGCCCTGCAGCATGTGGGATCTTCCCAGATCGGAGATTGCACCCATGTCTCCTGCATTGGCAGGTGGATTCTTGACCACTGAGCCACCAGGGAAGCCCAAGGTTTTTTTAATAGAAATCACTCTGGATGGCTTCCCTTACCCTGTCCCTCTCCATTCTCCATTTGTCTCACCCATGCTGAAGCTGTTTACATACATTCCCATTCCCAGGTACACCCATCTCTGTCTTCCCAGGTTTTCTCCTGAGTCATACTGCCCTAAAGGCCATATCCACCAGGTGTGCATTTTCTACTCTACCCCTAACCACTGGCAGCCACACTTGTGAGCCAAGGAGATAAAGCACATTTTTAATGCCATACAAGTGTATCCTCATTCCTTTACCACCACACCTTTTCTATGTCAGAATTGAATCTTCAGAGACACTTCACATGTCCTTTTTATTAGTCAAAGAAAATTATATAATCTGCTGTATTTTCGTTGTTCTCCTGGGTACAAAGAAGCTTAGAGCTAAGTTAATGCTCAAATATAATTAATGAAACAAAGGGGGTGGGATCAGGATTTGGGGAAGAGAGTTTTCCACACAAGATGCTTTGTTTGCTTTTAGTCACTAAATCATGTCTGTCCATGTTTTTTTTAGTCACTGTGTTTGTATTTAGTCATTAAGTCATGTCCAATACTTTGGCCTCTTAATATGAAGAGCTGACTCATTGGAAAAGACCCTGATGCTGGGAAAGATTGAAGGTGGGAGGAGAAGGGGATGACAGAGGATGAGATGGTTGGATGGCATCACCGACTCAATGGACATGAGTTTGAGTAAACTCTGGGAGTTGGTGATGGACAGGGAGGCCTGGAGTGCTGCAGCCCATGGGGTTGCAAAGAGTTGGACATGACTGAGCGACTGAACTGAACTGATGTTGTGTCTGATTCTTTGTGACCCTGTGACCCTGTAGTGTGCTGGCTCCTGTGTCTTTGGGATTTTCCAGGTATGCATCTTAAGAGTGAAGAAGCAGTGATCAGAAGCAACAACACTTTAATGAATGCCTTTTGCAAATGCCATTAAAAAATAGTTTTATTTTGTATCGCGGTATAGCCAATTAACAATGTTGTATTGTTTCAGGTAGACAGCAAAGGGACTCAGCCATGCATTATATGTATCCATTCTCTCCCCAACTCCCCTCCCATCCAGGCTGCCACATAACATTGAGCAGAGTTCCCTGTGCTGTACAGTAGGTCCTAGTTGGTTATCAACTTTAAATATAGCAGTGTGTACATGTTCAGGAAGGATGGGGAGGAGGGGACAGTTAGGGAGTTTGGTTTACAAATGCCTTTTTATGTGTGAAGTGTTTCATACACATCGTTCCTTATATGCCAAACACCTTAAGAGTCTGGCACAAACATCCTGACTAAGTTGAGCCTCATGGAGTTTATTAACCTCCTGCAGGTTAATAAATAATTAAACTTTATTGTAGGTTAATTATTAAATAATTTAATATTATTAATTAATTAACCTTTATTAACCTTCCCAGTGCCTTAGCAAGGAAGAGGCAAAAAAGGAAAGTCTGAATTCAGGTTGCCTGAAACAAGGTCCTTGTTCTTTTCATTTTACCTACAGAGTCACTTCTTTCTCACCTATAAATGCAGAATGTATTATGTGTTTCATTCACTAGACAATTAACCAGATACTGCTTTGTGATCGCTCTTGTATTTTTTTTAACTTTTCAAGAAAGTATGTTCATTATTCTTTAGTAGATTGGTGTAAAAGTTGAAAATTTTTAATGTTTTTCTGTATCTTTCCTAACGCATAAGTACTTCTGGTTATATGGTGGGTGCACTATTCAAAAGAATGAATGAATTAATTGTTTTAAATGCTATTGAGTGTGAGGGCAAGACTTTCTCTCCAAAATTACTGTACTTCCTAGGCTAGTTATGCACAGGGAGAATACAATGTGCATTCAATCCTGAAATATCTCTGAGTCATTTTGCTGGTTACACTCTAGTTCCACTAGCTTTCAGGAGGCTTTCTTTCCAATAAGACCAAAAATCAGGATGTGCAAATTTATTCATCTGTGCTGTCATGCTCATCAATGTATTCTAAGGGGATGGATAAGCATTTGAAATAAATCATATTAAGGGAGGCTTTCCTGGAGTCTATTTAGAAGTATCCTTTTACTGCTGCCCTCCACCAGAGCCTGATGAACAAAAGAGGGCTAGATTATCTGCCTCCAAAGGTAACTCTTGAGCTGTGTCGTATGTGTGATCTCATAGCCCGCTGCCTTCCTAAATCCCAGAGGAAGCTTGGGGTTCTGTAAGAGCCTGAAGTAGGATTGAATCATGCTCCAGAAAGAATGACAGAAGAAACAAAACCTCTCCTTTTATTGCATATGACTGTTGACAGTTGTTGGCAGGATGCAGACTCGCGCTGAGAACATTGCCCATTCTGGACACGGCACCCCAAGTGAGGAGAGCAAAATCAAATAGTTCCTTAGAATGTAGAGTCACTGACTGTGCATATTTTGTTTCCAGGAAATAGAATCTACACCTTGATGAATGTTTCTTTCGGTGTCTTTGCATTTTCCCAGCCACCCTGTTTTATTACCAAGGAGTTAGAAGAAATCTTTTGTTTTTCTGGCAAATTTGCAGCTAAATTACCACAAGACAACAGCTTTTCATCAGTTTTAGAGAAGTAAACCGCCACTCTCTGCAGCTGGCCCGTGCTGTTCTCTGGCATCAGGAGAAAAATTTATGGTGGCTCAAGTGCCAGCGAGTTCCAAGGTCGCTTGCCTTTCAGCGTGAAGGGACCAGTGTTTCTGTTCAGCATCCTGGTGCTGATTAAACAGTCTGACAGGAACTAAGCACCAGGGTGAGAAATTGCGTTTTATATATAAGAACATCTCTAAGAAGGCAGGGAGGAACATCTGTAGGAAAAATGTAGGTGTAAACTGACCTTATTACTTTAATTTTTTCAGGCTTTAGGTTATTTTTGTTATTTTTACACTTCTTTTTCTTTCAGTTTTATTGAGATAGAATTGACAGTCAGCACAGGATAAATTTGAGGTGTGATGCAGTGATTTGTCTTACATGTATCATAAAATGATTATCTCGGTAAGTTTAGTGAACATCCACCATCTCATATAGATAAAAAATTAAAGAATTTTTTTTTAAAGTTTGTCTTGTGATGAGAACCCTTAAGATTTATTCTTTCAACTTTCATAGATAACACACAGCACTGTTTATTCTATTAATCATGTTGTACATGACATTCCTAGTATAAATTGGCCTCGTTTGATTTCTTGATTTGCTGGCAGATCCTCATGACTGTTGTCATCTCCCCGAGTAGCTACCAATAAACATCAGCTCTCCATTTCTAATAGAGAGAGATGGCTGCCCCTGTTTTGCTTGAGATGCCACATGAATACGAGAAATAGAAATATTTCTGTATTAGGCACTTTTATAACTGAACTCCATCCTCAAACTGAGTTGATCAGATCACATCAACGTGGTCCTTTCTTGGTATAGGACATGCCTCCCAGGACCTCACTTAAGTCCCGTTTTTATGGAACTTACAACCTATAATGACTGTCAGTTTCCTAGTGCTGCTGTAGCAGATTGCCACAGCCTTGGTGATATAAACAGAAATCTATTCTCCCACAGTTCTGGAGGCCAGAATTTCAGAATCAAGATGTCAGCAGAGGCCCCCAGGGGAGATGCTATTTCTTGCGTCTTCTGCCTGCTAATGGCTCTTGGCACTCCTGGCTTGTGGCCACGTGATTCTAGTCTCTGCTTCCTTAGTCACATGGCCTCTTCCTCTTCTATGTCTCTTATAAGGATATTTTTCACTGGATTTAGGGCCCGAGATTGTTTCATCCTGAGATACTGTGCTTATTTACACCTGTGGGGCTTCCTCCATGGCTCAGCAGGAAAGAAACTGACTGCCAACACAAGAGACTCCAGGAAGATCCCCTGGAGGAGGAAATGGCAACCCACTCCAGAGCTCTTGCCTGAAGAATCCCAATCCATGGAGTCACAAAAGAGTTGAACATGACTGGCGACTAAACAACAAAAACAACTGCAAAGACTTTTTTTTAAAATAAGGTCCCAGCCAGGTGTTCTGTGGGTTAGGACCTGGGTCTATCTTTGTTGGCACCAACCAGTTCACTACAGTGACTAACATGAGAATCGGATCAAGTGAAATGTGATCATGACTGTTCCCCTAATTAACAGCTTTTCTGTTTATTGCTTTGGGTGGGAATTAAAGAGGAGAGCTTCTATAATGTAAATCAACACAAGGTACAAAATGCAGGAAAAGAACTGGCTTGAGGATATGCCTGCAGAACATGTATAAGCAAGAAAAATATATGGAGAGAAGAGCAAAGGAAATGTTGGGTCATTGCTTCCCTCAGTTGTCTCTGGGAGGGTAAAGGTCTATCGTATCAGGGGCATACTAGCAAGGGGTGGATAAAAGAGTTGTTGTTTCAGGATTGGATCAGCCCACTTATAAATGCCTCAAAAATGACTTTTTTCTAGCTCTTGAGCTAAAAGCCTTTGATGATTAGAAAAGGTAACTCATCCAATTTCCACATTTTCTGAAGGAAAGTCTTTTCAAGTCATTTTTCACCTAGTTAGAACATAGTTGTACAGTGAAGTTTTATGCATTTGGCTACTAAGGTTCAATAGTTCCCTTCCGAAATACCACTGACCCAGTGTCCTTCAGAATCTACTCAGCTGCCAGGTTAGGGGGAAGACGTGGAGAGGCAGGGTTAGGTGCCAAGAAAATGGTGGAAATTCTTTTCAAAGGGAATTAGACCATGTCTTGCATTATTCCTCTTTGACGTTTCTTCCAGGCTTTTGCTAACAGAACATATTTTCCTTCTCTTCTGTACGTATTTCCCATGGAATGCTTGATTCAACTTGGGGCTTTCTCTGAAAAGCTGTTTTTAAAGTCTGGACTCTTCACAGCATTTAAATTGATTTGATATTCTCTTGAAAAGATGCTCAACATCACTAATAATTAAAGAAATGAAAATCAAAATTGCAATGAGGTGTCACCTCACACTGGTCAGAATGGCCATTATCAAAAATCTACAAATAGTAAATGCTGGAGAGGGCATGGAGAAAAAGGAACCTTCCTACCTTGTTGGTGAGAATGTAAATTGCTACAACCACTATGGAGAACAGTATGGAAGTTCATTAAAAAACTAAAAATAGAATTACCATAGGATCCTGCAATCCCACATCTAGACATATACCTGGAGAAAAACATAATTTGAAAAGACACATGCACCTCAATGTTCATAGCAGCACTATTTACAATAGTCAAGACATGGAAGCAAATTGTGTCCATTGACAGATATATATACTACCTATATGTATATATACACACTCAACGGAGTACTACTTGGCCACAAATGGAATGAAATATTGTCATTTGCAGTGACATGAATGCACTTAGAGATTATAATACTAAGTGAAGTGAGTCAAAGGCAAATATCATATGATATTGCTTATATGTGGAATCTAAAAAAAATGACACAAATAAATTTATTTATAAAACAGAAATAGACTCACAGACATAAAAAACAAACTTAAGGTTACCAAAGGGGAAAGGAAGAGGGGAATAAATTAGGAATCTGAGATTAAAATATACACTCTACCATATATAAAATAGATAACCAATAAAGACCTACTATATAGCACAGGAATTATACTCAATATCTTGTAATCATGTATAATGGAAGAGAATGTAAAAAAAGAATATATATATATGTGTATATATATGTGTGTGTGTGTATATAAATATATGAATCATTTTTCTGTGCACTTGAAACTAACAACATTGTAAATCAAGTATATTCCTCTGTCCACGGAATTCTCTGGGCAAGAATATTGGGGTGGGTAGACATTGCCTTCTCCAGAGGATCTTCCTGACCCAGGGATCAAACCTGGGTCTTCCTCATTGCAGGTGGATCCTTTACCATCTGAGCCACTGGGTAAGCCAAATATTTCAACTCTAGAATCTTCATGACATTTAAACCTATCTGAAACTCTCTCATTGGATTTATTGGATTCTGTGTTTATCATCTGTTCGACCACATGCACGAGGAGGGAACCGCATTTGTATTGTTCACTTCTGAATTTCCCAGCAGCCAGGACAGTGTGACACTCAAATATGCATTGCATAAATAAACAAGGGTCCTAGTGTCTTAAGTAGCAATGTTTGGGGCTGTATGGCTGTATACTGATACTCTTTGGCGATCACTGCTTACTGCTTACTGCTTACAGCTAAAAGCTAAAGTGAGAGGACTACATTAACTCAAAATTAATTTATAAATGCTACTTTAAAAATAGTTTGAATATATACTCTTTTTGGAATTTTATTAGCCTATAAATATCGTCTACATAAAATATAAGAAAAGATGTGGGAAAATGTCTTCCTTTCACTAATTTGGCCGTGAATCTTCTTTTTGTGATTGCTGTAGTTTTTGAATACCAATCTGGATAACCAGAGAGTTGTGCAAGCCCACAAGATGTAAAGAACCAGGAGAAAGAACTTGAATGTGAAGTTATGGAGGCAGGTCTACCTTTCCCAGTGGGTATTAGCAGTGTGGGGGTTGTGTAGGAGGATGGAACACCAGCTGGTGGCATGAATCAGAAATAAGTGGGTGACAGCCTACTTCTGAAGGGTGTCTCATAATGTACTTCTTCTCTTATAATCAGAAAATTGGAAAAAAAAAAAAAAAAAAGACTTGCCTAAAAGGGATTTGGTTTTGTTAAAATATGCATCAGCCTCCCATTCAATTATCAAATTGGCAGGACCCCATATCTGATGACACGTGCCATATTAAAATATTTTTAGGTACTTCAAAAAAATATTTGATGGGATGGCAAAAGCCCAAGTGACTGCCTAGCTAAGTCTCCCTGGTACAAGTAGATAACTCACTTGCTAACTCGGATTATACCAAACACCCTTCAATATTATAGACTTCCCTGGTGGCTCAGACAGTAAAGCATCTGTCTACAATGAGGGAGACCTGGGTTCTATCCCTGGGATGGGAAGATCCCCTGGAGAAGGCAATGGCAATCCACTCCAGTACTATTGCCAGGAAAATCCCATGGATAGAGGAGCCTGGTAGGCTACAGTCCATGGGGTCGCAAAGAGTTGGACACGACTGAGCGACTTTTCTTTCCTTTCCTTCAATATTATAATGTTCCACCAGGGAAAAGAAAGACAGAGATATGTCTCTGCCACTGACATTCCAACAAATTTTGGTTACAGCCGGCAGGTCTGGGGCCTCTGTTATCCTCTCTTGCCTACTTCCTGTTGAAATGGTCTAGGCTGGACTGAAGTTGGTCATCTGGAATTGCCGTGTGAATTTAGGCAAAACCACTGCAGATTCTACTTACAGGCAGTCACTGAGTCGTATATAGTCCATTTGGCTCCTTGGAAAATACAAGGGGGAAGCTCTCCCACTTCAGACACCAACAGACACTGTCTGGTGGGGGTGTTGACATGGGGCAATGGGCTGAAGTTGGGAGCAGAGGAGGGGAAAGAGGGCACAGCAGAGTCTCAGAGACAGATGGAACGGTCCAGACCCTAAGGGGATTTTTGCTAGGAGTGGTGAGATAGTCGTTACCTGGACCCCAAAAGAGAAACCTGGCACCTGTGAGAACCCAGGGGAGGCTGTGGATACAAGAACAGCTTTAATAAACTCTGTGAAACATTGAGCTCCAAGCAGAAGAACTGAATCTTAAAGGCAGAGAATGTTTTCCTGAAACCGCTCACAGGACAAACAGGGCTGTAAACCCAGAAGCATGTCATTGGTAGATAATGATTAGCAACTGGTGGTTCATTACAGAGCAGTCAGGGGATGGGGAATGTGAGAGCAGTTCGGGTGAATAAGCACTATGAGCCAAGGCCCATTTTATGAGCATTTTTGAAGTATTATGTGGGCCCCCTTAATACCTGTGAAAACGGGCATAACACCCTGTAGTAATCTAAGCAAAAACACACCAGCTAGCAAAGTTTGGCTGTTTAATATTACCTCATATATACCCATAGTTTAGTAATCTTCAAATTTCTTGTTAAATCCATTTAATAGACATTTTAAAATAACTCCCTAAAGTTTGAGCAGATAAACACATATCAACATCTTTAATGGAAACTGGCCTGGATGCAAATATGACAACAAAAAACTATAAACTTTGAACTAAAGAGTTTAAGGCAATACTATTATTTGGAAAACCATGAAAACACATTGAAAAATAATGAGAAGAAAGACAAATTAAGCTTTTCTTAGATCTAATAAAATTTTGCTCCTACATTCATAGTTTTTAAATTTGCTTACTTCAGAGAAGAGTTTTTAATTAACTTAATTTCAACTCAATTACTGTGTTATTAAAAATAAGCTTCATAGCTTTTAAGTTCCAAATAAAATTTTATCAGTATATTTAGCTTGATATCATTTATCAATTTAGCTGCAAAAGAACCAACATAAATCATGGAAAAGTTTACTCCTGGGGAAATTTACACCCTTGCTGTTCTGGATTTCTTATCACAGGACAGTCTTTAAATGTGTGTGAAGACATACATGGGCTTCCCAGGTGGCCCCAGTAGCAAAGAATCCACCCACTGGTACAGGAGACTCAGGTTTGATTCCTGGGTGGGGAAGATCCCCTGGAGGAGGGCATGGCAACCCACTCCAGTATTCTTGCCTGGAGAATCCCATGGGCAGAAGAGCCTGGAGGGCTATGGTCCACAGGGTTGCAAAGAGTGCATGACTGAAGCAACTCAGCATACATGAACACAGAGACATACATACTCTGAAATAAAGATGAATAACCATGCATCTCAAAATAATAAATCCTTGCTGTTTGAAAAGTAAATAGAAAAATTAGAAAGTGTTATATTTACAGCTCTGCAACCATACTAAAACCATTGACTTGTACTCTTTAATAGATGAATTTTATGGTATGTGAATTATATTTCAATAAAGTTGTTTTATTAAAAAGGGATATTGCAATTCTATTTTAAAACTTGGCAATGTTATTCAACAACTATAATGTATAAAGTCATAAAAATACAGTTGCTTTGAATAGCCACTAGTCATTCCAGTTTTTTTAAAAATAATATCAATTTAGTGGAAGTTTATGTAGTTTATCAGAAGGACATTTATAGGAGGGATCAACTTTATATTTGCTTGTTAATTTTACTGTGAACTCTTATCATTTGAGTTATTAGTTCTATAATCTCAAATTATTTTTAAAGTTTTATGAGAATAGAGGATTTCAAAAGATAATATTTGGCCAAATATTATCCCTAGAATCAAAGTACTTCATATATTTATTTCATGTAAAGTTCTGTGCTCACAAGTTGAGACTTTTAGTTTGTTGATATGTTTTTAGTAGTTTAGTTACTCTATCTATTGCTTTTATAGGGGGTTTGTCCATCTAAGCTATTTTAATAATTCTTATTTAGTGACTTAAAAAAAAACATAGAAAACGAAAACCTCAAAAACACAAACTTATAAGCATATACTTATTAGGATAGGCTTGGGGAGAGTGACAATACTACAGTGCAAGCAAGGAACTTAAGCAACTGAAATTCCCATCTATTGATAGTGAGATGCAAAACAGTAGAGCTAGTTGCCAACAATAGTTGGCAATTTCTTATGGAGGCAAAGACACATTTGCCACATGACCCAGCAACCCAAGTTAAATGAAAATCTAAGTTTGACTCATACACACACTCAAACACATACACTCAATGTATGTGAATATTCTTATTACCTTTATTTGTAATTGTCACAACCTGGAAACATCCCAAAGGTCCTTCCATTGGGAGTGATTAGACCACATGGAATATCCATTCAATGGAATATTTTCTTAGCAAGAAAAATTAACCCAGTACTGGCATATCCCCCAATGAAGGGTGAATCTAAAGTCAATTATGCTGCTTGAAAGAAGCCAAACTCAAAAGCCTCTAATTCCATTAATATTACATTCTATAAAAGATAACAGAAAAAAATTCAATGGTGTTCAAGGCTCCAGGTGGGGGCAAAAGTTAGCCATAGGGCATCAGTGGGTCTTGGTGCTGGGGCTGCTCTATGTCTTGAGTGTGCCAGTGGTTACACAACTCTAGCATTTGTCAGAACCCTTCACCAAAAATAGTGACTTTTACTGTATGCAAATTATACCTAGATTTTTTTTACCAATGGGAGAAAAATGGAGTATTAGAGACATACTGGTTATTTCTTAAAAACATTGCCAAAGTCAAGGAAGAACTCAAACAAAAAGGAATAACAATAAATCAGGAATCACCTTTTATAAAATATCTTATAGGGCACTTTCACACTATAAACTCTGAGGACTCCTATGGACAATGGCAAGGAGATGCTGATGGCACAGGGGTGGAAGTCCTTCAGGGTTTTCCCCATGGTTCTAAGAGAGAGTTAAGCACCGGTGCTTAATGATGATATTGTGTTTGTCTACTAATTTCTCTGCTCTGGGTCTAGAATGGTATTTTATATGAACTATACTTTGGAGAATTGAAAACAATTACCACTCAAATAATTTTCTGGGTTCTGGGATTGAGATTAAAGATGTTGTCCAAGGTATTCTCTTCTTCTAGGCTTTTCCCCATTTCTGAAGAAAGGACTTCATGGAAAATTGCCTTTATTTTGCCCTGGTGATGCTTGATATTTTGTTTCTTGGACTGAGTCATGAATCACCAGGTCAGGGAGGAAGGGCATCCATAACAATGAGAGATGTTGGGCATTGCCCATCATTGGTACCATATTGGTTAGACCAATAAAATGCATCCTTCCCAATGGGGGGAAAAATGGAAGTTAAGAGGTGTGGGGCAAGAGAATGTTGTTAAAATAATTTGCAAATTGGTGTTGCTATTCTGATCAAATGAAGGTCAAAGGAATTCAAAGCTTTCTTTATGTGCATGTAGGTGTGCTCCCACTCGCTTGTTAGATGTACCTATATTCACTGTGATATATATGATTTTGGAACACATTTCTTAGACAGAGATATATATCAATAGATGCGATGAAGTTTGGAGGTAACATTTTCTCACACAATTTAGTGAGCATCTGCCTGCTCTGTATCCTGGCATGGGAGTAAATCCTTTGTATTTAATTCACTCATTTTAATCCTTAGAGCAGCTGTTCTAAAGTAGAGTGCCAGAACACTCAGAGGTCACCTTTCAGGCAGCCCCTGACTTCCTCACTTTTCCAACTGCAAATCTGTTTGAAGCTGGGTTTTCTATACACACTTCAATCAAAACAATGTATCACCACAGATTGAATGCAGAAGCAGATATGAGAATCTGGCTGTTTTATATTGTCAGACATTAAAGCAATGTACCAAGTTGTTAAAGCATGTCACTCCTCTCAGTAAGTTTTATGTTTTCAGAATGTATAGTTATTGTACTTAAAAAACATATATGTTTGATGTTAACACATAATGGAAGCATTCTAATTTTAAATAAATTAATAAGTTTTTTTGTTGTCTTGGTTTTAATTTATAATATGGTTAATATCAATAGATCAAATTCCTGCCTAACTAAGCAAAAGCTCTTTGGGGATCCCAACAATTTTTTCAGTGTGAAAGAGGCCCTGAGAGCAAAATAGACAAAAGAGAGAGAAAGAGAGAGAGAGATGCTGAATCAGAGCAATCTTACAAAGCAGGTGTGATCATCCCATTTTCAGATGTCCAGTATCTCACAAATATTAAATGGCATAGCTGACTGATCCCTAAAATGATGTTCTTCCCTTTAACCTTTGGAGTTAAATTTAACATTCTAGGGGCATCAGCAGATGGTGTCTCTCTCAAACGGGCATCTCTACCTTTTAGGTTCTCTTCCCATATGACCTGCTCATTACATTGGGGCAGGACAGCTGTAAGGCATTACACAAGTTGTGGAGAGGTGAGCCCCCATCACCACTTTAGCACCCTATATTTTCCTTGTGTCCATCAAAGCCACTGCCTGCCTGCATCCGAGGGGGCAGCTGTGTATCACTTTGGAAGACCATATCTTTGGAGTTAGCCACCTTGGCTTTGAGTCTATTCCTCTGCCTTTTGACAAACCCTTCCACTTAGGACAAGCTCCATTTCTTCTGTCAACCTTAGTCTCCTCTCCCGTCAAATGGAATAACAGTAGAAGGGCTAGGAGGATTTCATACGCTTGCATGATTAAAGTGTTTGCAGCCAAGTAAGCAAGGAAGAAAAGCAAACATCCTCCTTTCTCATTCCCTTTCATGTGTTCTCTCCTAAAGACTCTCTCCCTTCTCTTGGATTGTGGTCAAAGGAGACCTACAGACCCTTGAGGTTTGGTAATTGGTTTTTTATTTTCTACCTGTTTTTGTTCAGGAGGGTGGTTTAGAGTGAATCCACAAATGTCTTTACAGATGTGTAAGATGTGTCCTGCTTCTTTGATGTGCAGAGTATAAAATACTCCCATGCTATCCTATTTTCTACAGAGAAAACTCTTTAAAGGAGCGAGAATTAGTTCTCATTTCATTATTGGGAGGCAGCAGCCCATCAGAACAAAGGTCTCGCCTGAGGCTGCCTGGATCTCAAGTGTCAACCATCATCTCTTCCTTTCCTTTGCTCTTCATTCTCACCACCCCTTGAAAGTGAAAGTGAAGTTGCTCAGTCATGTCCGACTCTTTGCGACCCCATGGACCATAACCTGCCAGGCTCCTCCATCCATGGGATTTTCCAAGCAAGAGCATTGGAGAGGTTGCCATTTCCTTCTCTAGGGGATCTTCCCACCACCCCTTGGCCTGGAGCAAAACCTGGATGCGGTCAGTGGTGCATGATGGCCAGGAAGCTTGAGTCACATGTGTAGATGCTCCTACTGCTATTCTTTGTATCTCTTGTCTGCTTCCTTTGTAGAAGAACAAACAAACAAACAAACAAAAAAGAGTGTTGCTTACACACATCAGGCAGTTCTGTTTATTTTCCCTAAACCTGTGCATGCATGCTCAGTCATTCAGTCATGTCTGACACTTTGAGACTCTATGGACTGTAGCTGACCAGGTTATTCTGTCCATGGGGTTTTCCAGGCAAGAATACTGGAGTGGGTTGCCATTTCCTCCCCCAGAGGGTCATCTTGATCCAGGGATCAAACCCGTGTCTCTTGTGTTTCCTGCATTAGCAGGTGGATTCTTTACCTTTGAGCCACCTGGGAAGCCTTGCCACAGCAAAGGAAGTTTGAACCATATGAAATGTCCAATATTCCACTATTTTTGACCTGTTACACAAAGGACAGTTTCAACATCATGATCATCGGGCACCAGAATCTTTAATGGGTTAAGGACAGACCAGCCACCAGAAAGACAGCTTCATTACAAGTGAGGAGAAATGCACATCAAATGATCTCTGTGAAAATCACTCAGTAGAATTTAAGGAGCAAACCTATTGGAAGAATGACATTTCAGTCAGAAGTAATATCTAAAACACAGCACTGACTGAGTAGACTGACACATTTCAATTGTTTAAAACAAGGGAACATTAAGGGGACTGCACCTTCCTTGGATTTGTAATTTTTTTCCCAAAGGAGTTGGACCCAAGCAGAAGGACACAAATGAAGGAGTGCATATGTATGCCCACCCCTCTGTAAGGACTTCATAAATATCAGGGAGTTGAGAGACCCCCCTCCAGCCAGACATATTCCCATGCATCAGCAGTAAAGATGCTGATGGAAGCTTCATCACTGTTCCCTGAGATTCCACGAGGCATTAGCAAAATACTTCAGTTTTATCCTTCTTCCTTCTTCTCAATCCAATAGCTACTTAATTAAAAAACATTATGCTTTAGGGAGCTGAATCTACTTCAAAGGAAAGAGTTTCTTGCTATAGGAGAAAAAACACAAAATCAGTATTATATTTATTATTAATGGAATTTCCATGATACAGGATAGGATGAAATATGGGGACTGCGTTGGAAAGGTCCGTTATTCTACCAAGTAATTTATGAAGCACCAAGCAAAGCACATCCCATTACTCAACCCTTCAAATTTGAAAAGGGTTTCTGGAAATTTGGTCTTTTAAATACTAAATGTTCACACCTATTACACAGGGTAGTATGTTTTAGTTAACATATTCCTACTTTTTTCAAGAAATTTAAAGCATAAGTATTGTTAAAAGAATTCACCTGTTTTGGTGAACTTAAGATATAGGCAATTTGCAGCCACATGGATGGACTTATGACCAACCTGGACAGCATATTAAAAAGCATAGACATTACTTTGTCAACAAAGGTCCATCTAGTCAAGGCTATGGTTTTTCCAGCAGTCATGTATGAATGTGAGTTGGACTATAAAGAAAGCTGAGTGCCAAAGAATTGATGCTTTTGAACTGTGGTGTTGGAGAAGACTCTTGAGAGTCCCTTGGACTGCAAAGAGATCCAACCAGTCCATCCTAAAGGAGATCAGTCCTGGGTGTTCGTTGGAAGGACTGATGTTGAAGCTGAAACTCCAATACTTTGGCCACCTGATGCGAAGAGCTGACTCATTTGAAAAGACCCCGATGCTGGGAAAGACTGAGGGCAGGAGGAGAAGGGGACGACAGAGGATGAGATGGTTGGATGGCATCACTGACTCAATGGACATGGGTTTGGGTGGACTCTGGGAGTTGGTGATGGACAGGGAGGCCTGGCATGCTGTGGTTCATGGAGTTGCAGAGTCGGACATGACTGAGCAACTGAACTGAACTGGATGGACTTAGAGATGATCACACTAAGTGAAGTAAGCCAGTCAGAGAAAGAAAAGCATCAGATGATATCACTTATATGTGGAATCTAAAACATGATACAAATGAACTTATTTGTAAAACAGATGTAGATCCACAGACACTGAAAACAAACTTATGGTAAAGGGTGTGAGGGTTAAATTAGGAGTTTGGGAATAAGAGATACACATGACTATCTATAAAATAGATAAACAAGGATCTACTGTATACCACTGGGAACTATACTTAAAACTTTGTAATAAGGAAAAGAATCTGAAAATGAATATATATATATATATATATATACTGTGTTAAGTCACTTCAGTTGTGACTCTTTGCAATCCTATTGATCATAGTCCACCAGGCTCCTGTCTCCATGTGATTCTCCTAGCAAGAGAACTGGAGCAGGTTGCTATGCCTTCCTCCACGAGATCTTCCTGACCCAGGGATTGAACCTGTGTGTCTCATGTCTCCTGCAATGGCAGGCAGGTTCTTTATCACTAGCTCCACCTGAGAAGCCCACTGTATAAATGTTGTAGCTTACATAACATTGTAAATCAAATATACTTCAACTTAAAAAAAGGGGGAAAAAATTAGGCAAGACTCAAGCCTGAGCCATAGCAGAGTAGTGGTAATTTCACCCCACTCAAAGAAATGGGTACTCATTTAGACTTATAGAAAACTGGACTTGAAAATCACCTTTGGAAACCTCAGTATTTCTAAGAGAACATCTGTATTCCAGGAACTGATATCACACTGAGACCTTTTTGAATTAACTACTCATATCAAGATTATCCCTCTAAGCCATTACCAACATGAAGATGAGTTAATATGAGTAGCCAAGAGCAATTAATAATGACAGTTAAACAAGGTCTTCTTTCCTTTTGACAGTCACAAGCAGAGCTCCCAAGAGAGCCTGGTGTTAAGCCTGGTTTTGTTTATATCATCTGACTCCTCTCCATTAATTAGAGGAGCTCATGAGGCATACACTTGTCGGTCGCTGGCAAGTCAACAACTGGACCCTCCAGTTTAAAACTTTCCAAGTGATGGTCCATTTCACAAGATAGCTAAGACAGTCCATGAAGAATACTTCTCTGGAAATAATGAGACAGTGACTCTAAAGGGCTTCATTCAAGCAAGTTTGAACATGGAGCATGTTTCAGTAAGGATGGGCTAGGTTGTGTTGCAATAAAAATAACTCCAAACTTTTAGTGTCTCAGCAACACCAAAGTTACTTCTCACTCATCCTAACTCAGCCATGAGTCAGGACCACTGTCCTTTCAGGCTGCATCAATCCTGAGGCTCCTCCATGCATGCCAACTTCTACTTCCAGTGTCACAGGCACAGGGGAAGAGAGAACTCAAGGGTGAAGCATCAGTGATTAAGGGCTATGTCTTGAAAGTGACACATAGCATTTCCTCTCACATTTCATTCATCAAACAAGTTTCATGGTGCTATCTAACTTGAATGGAGCAAGAAAGTGAGATCATTGCATGTACCCAGGCAGGGAGAGGAACTTAAAAATTTGGTGAGTCCCAGTAATAACCAAAGCAAAGTCTGTATTAAATGAACAAAGACTCCACCTAAATTTAAAGCCATTAGATGCAAAACTTCTAGAACAAATCCATCACCAGAGAAGGGAAGCTCAGAGATGATTTATTTCAATCAAATTTAATCCCTTCTTGAATAAAGCAGTCTTTATGCAGGACTTCCCTGGTGGTCCAGAATCTACCTTCCAATGCAAGGGACAAGGGTTTTAGATATCTGGTCAGGGAACTAAGATTCCATATGCTTCGGGGCAGCTAAGCCCATGAGCCACACTGGGGAAGGCCTGCACATGCCACAACAAAGACCGAGTAGTCACAAAAAATAAAAAAGTCTTTCTGTTACTCCTTATGTAACTTCTGGATAAGAATTTGAGTTATTAAGTCTCTTGGTTTGCTAGTACTATAGAGGGCAAATTCCAATGAAAAGAGGTCCTCTGCGAAGGAGCTAGGCATCCCCAGACTTCTGGGATAAGCACCAACTCTTGTGTGTGTTCAGTCGCTAATTCATGTCTGACTCTTTGTGACCTTATGGACTGTAGCACGCCAGGCTTCCCTGTCCTTCACTAACAAATTCATGTCTGTTGAATCAGTAAGGCTGTTAACCTCAGTCATTTCACAAGAATAAAGCTGGGTTGAAAATATTCTCAAATTTTCAAACTTTCTGAAACTTTTCAGCAAGGGCACACTGTTAACAGTGAACACACTACTTGACTGGAGCAATGGTAGTTCCCTTCCCCAGTCCTACCCAAATAAAGTTCTGTGAAACCTGGCCTTGGAGCACTCAGCGAATTTTGTCACCCTCATAATTCCTTCTTTGAGTGATAACTGAATGTCCAATGTTATCTTAGTTCAAGGACAAGCAGATAATAGGCAGAAGTTGATTCAATTTATTTAAAATGAGCTGCATGAGTGACCTGAATGGGATGTCCTATTTACTGAAGGAGAAACTTGCTGCATTTTTCCTGCCCACAGCACCATGCAGAGAGCTGTTGTCAGCAGGCAGGGGACAGAAGAGGAGACGGTGTGGATAAAATGAGTTAATGCCATATCCAGTGGTTCTAAAAAAGCCTCCTGGTCTGAAACTGATAACATGGGGTAAGATGGGCTGAAGGAAAGCACTGTAAAAAAAAAAAAAAAAAAAGGTCAGGTCAAAGCAATCAGTGACATTTTCTCAAACATCTGTAGCTTCTTAGGGCTTTTAATGAGAATTTCCATATTAACACTTGGTTTTACTGGGGAAATGCATAATTTTCTACTCAATTTACCCCTGACAGGTTACAGACATAACAACATTCTTATCAAATTGACTTTCCATAATGTGGAAAGATGTGGAAGTTTTATGATATTCTTTGTAGAGTAAGGGAGAGAGGATGAGAGAGAGAATAACTTTAAGGCATGTAAACCCAAACCAGACTCCTTTGAATATTTATCCTACTTTTTATTTTTTTCATGAATTTTTAATATTCATCAAAAATACATTAACAGTTCTGTTTCACTTCAGCCTGGGGATCATTTACAAACTAGGCAGCAGCGTTCAGATCCTAATAGTAAGTCTCTACCTCAGCAACAGAAAGGCACCGGCATTAGGAAATAACCCCATTAGCTCACTTATGAGCTAAAAGTATAGATTCAGTTTCTAGAAGTTTTCTTACCAAAAGGAATTCAGGGAAAAAAATCAGGAATTAACAGAAGAATGGAGCATTGCAGTATTTTATCAAACCAGAGGGCCCTGAGTGTGTAGATTTTGTAGATTGAACAGGACTGCTTTTTGGTTACCTAGTAACAATTTTTTTTTTTTTTTTTTAATTATTATGACTCCTTTGCAGTGGGATCAGGAATTGCCATTTATACCAGGCTCTTAAGGAAGTTGGAGCTATGGTGACAGGTGAGGACTGAGTCACATGCCCTGGGCTATTCCTGTATGCAGAGCTCCACCCACAATTGCTTGCTTGCTTGCTTGCTAAGTCGCTTCTACTGCTGCTGCTGCTGCTAAGTCGCTTCAGTCGTGTCCGACTCTGTGCGACCCCAGAGACGGCAGCCCATCAGGCTCCCCTGTCCCTGGGATTCTCCAGGCAAGAACACTGAAGTGGGTTGCCATTTCCTTCTCCAATGCAGGAAAGTGAAAAGTGAAAGTGAAGCCGCTCAGTCGTGTCCGACCCTCAGCGACCCCATGGACTGCAGCCTTCCAGGCTCCTCCGTCCATGGGATTTTCCAGGCAAGAGTACTGGAGTGGGGTGCCATTGCCTTCTCCGGCTAAGTCACTTCAGTTGTGTCCAACTCTGTGCGACCCCAGAGACGGCAACCCACCAGGCTCCCCTGTCCCTGGGATTCTCCAGGAAAGAACACTGGAGTGGGTTGCCATTTCCTTCTCCAATGCATGAAAGTGAAAAGTGAAAGTGAAGTCGCTCAGTCGTGTCCGACTCCTAGCGACCCCATGGACTGCAGCCCACCAGGCCCCTCCATCCATGGGACTTTCCAGGCAAGAGTCCTGGAATGGGTGCCATCGTCTTCTCCGCCACCCACAGCATCTGTATGGAAATGTTTAGATGCACTTCCCCAAGGGGCCAGTCCACAGGACTCCTTATTCCTAGAGCTGGAGGTAGGTGCTATAGTTGCAATGATTGCCCTTCCTTTCTTAAGTAGATCTGATTCAACTTTGTCTTTGTTCAGGAATGCACTCAGTCACTTCTGGCTCTTTGTGGCCCCATGGACTATAACCCGCCAGGTTCCTCCGTCCACGGAATTTTGCAGGCAAGAATACTGGAATGGGTTGCCACTTTCTATTCCAGGAAGTCTTCCCAACCCAGAGATCAAACCTGTGTCTCTTGCATCTCCTGCAGTGGCAGGTGATTCTTTACCACTAGCAACACCCGGGAAGCCCTTGTTTAGGAATACTTTGATTTAAAATAAGCTTATGCAAGAGTTCCATCCACAGAAATTCTGATTTAATTGGTATGGGGAAGGTCTTCAAAATTGGGGGCTGAAGTCATGTTATTCTTTGTTAAGAAGACCCCCTAAAAATAAAAGTAATTGACAACTCAAAGAGAAATGAGAGGGAAAAAATCCTCCCCATAAAATGTTTATCAAATCGTTACACAAAAATTAAACATGAGGTTAATCCCTTGGTGGTATAAACAATATGAGAATCATTTGACCTTGATGACTGGCACTTTCACAGACCTGTGTTCTTATAAATCATTTGGCCCCACAAAGAATAACATTTTGATAGTCAAAGTTATATAATAGCACTTTGCTAATTTCCTAATTTTAAAATTAATCTATAGAGAAACTATAGAAAATATAATTTTGATTTAAGAAGAAAAATAACATTATGCTTGACAATGTGCGAGCAAATATATATCTGAAAGAAAATGAAACTGAAAAAGAAAAGAAGGAAGAGTATGCAGAGATGCCAAAGTTGATATAAACAGAGATATGATCAAATCAAGTCATAGAGCTAAGACAGTAAAATTACCATCCATAGGAAATGGGGTGCAAAGTGAAGGAAACCCCCCCTTTTTAACAGTGAATCAACAGAATTCATGTAAAATTAATAAATCAAAAAACAATAGGAATATTATATAAAGCTAAGGAAGTAACTAACAGAGGGAAAGAAAATATAGACACAAGTTTGGGACAAGAGAAGGAAGGAATAATCAGCTCTGAGGACTTTTAAAATTTTAAAACTACATGTTTATAATTTTTTGAAAAATTAGAGTAACGAGAGTAAAGGAATAATTGGGAAACACACATTAGAGTGATTTACAGCTCAGCCAAGAGCAGAGAGCATCAATTTATAACTCTGATAGTGGAGAGAGAGCAGTGGGCAGAAAGCAGATTTCCCCAAGCACCCACTCTGGTCCACATCGTGTGTGTATGCTTAGTCACTCAGTCGTGTCCGACTCTTGCTAGGCTATGGACTGTAGCCTGCCAGGCTCCTCTGTCCATGAGATTCTCCAGGCAAGAATACCGGAGTGGGTTGCCATTTCCTTCTCCAGGGGATCTTCCTGACCCAGGAATCAAACCCGGGTCTCCTGCATTGCAAGCAGACTCTTTACCAATGGAGCTACAAGGGAAGCCCCTGGTCCACATTAAGACCGAGGAATAGAGAAGGGAGCAGAGGTGGGCAAGTGTAGACCAAAGGAGGGTCACAGGCCCAAACCCTGGCTCTGTCATTTGAGCTATCAGCTCTGGTCTCCCCCAGGAAGGTGTTTGCAACACCAACATTTGGAAATCCAGACAGATACACCCAGATACACACAGTGCAGCTGTGTTCCATTAAAGTTAATTCTGCATAATCAAAAAGACATTAATCACATATACAAATTGAGTAATCCATGTAATTAAAGAAAAATCAGCTAGGGATAAACAGAGGGTGGCCCTTCTGAGGATGGGAACCAGGGACCAGTGCCCTTGATGGAGACTGCCATCTTGGAAAATACAGAGATTGCTCAGAAAAATGAAGCCAACTTATAACACTGAGTTTGGAAGAAGCCCAAGAACTTTCTCATCTGGGGCTTTAACCTAAATAGAACACAGAAGTCCATGTGCTAGGATGGAAAAACAAACAAAAAAATATCTCTAAGTTCATTGCTAATTGCTAAGTTGCTTCAGTTGTGTCTGACTCTGTGTGACCCCATGGACTGCAGCCCACCAGGCTCCCCCGTTCCTGGGATTCTCCAGGCAAGAACACTGGAGTGGGTTGCCATTTCCTTCTCCAATGCATGAAAGTGAAAAGTGAAAGGGAAGTCGCTCAGTCATGTCCGACTCTAGCGACCCCATGTACTGCTGCCTACCAGGCTCCTCCATCCATGGGATTTTCCAGGCAAAAGTACTGGAGTGGGGTGCCATTGCCTTCTCTAATTTCATTAACTATCTGAAATTTGGCATCTGCTTCGACTGTGAATGAAAGCAACCAACCACAAGAGAACTAGCAGTCTTGATTCCTTGACACCCACAAAATGACAGGTGATTTTATATTGCATTTCTGTCACTGTGGGTATCTCAAAAGATGACTTGCACTCATCATTTCTTCAAAGTTAAGTGGTTCTTAGATCTACCACAAGATCCTACCACTTAATATATGAAGAAGTGAGTGTATATATTACTCTGACCCAGATACATTTTTAATATTTTTATTAGCCTATTTCAGCCTTTCCTTTGTAACCTTATATATTTTATTATAGGCATTTAAAAATTAACTCTGAGCAGAAGTTTATAGGCTCCCCAGACTTCCCACAGGGTCCATGACACACAGAAGTTAAGACTCTCTGGAGCCCCGTTAGTTTTCTATTTCTGTGTAAAGAAATTACAGACTTAGAAGCTCAAATGCCACAAACTCTCTTTCAGTTTCTGTGGGTCAGAAATAAGGGCCCAGGTTAGCCAGACACTCTACTCAGGCACTCTGAAGACTGAGATCAAGATTTGGGCCAGGCTGGGTTCTTACCTGGAGTTCAGTTCCTCTTCCAGGTTCATTCAGGTGGCTGGCAGAGTTCAGTTCCTTGCCACTGTGGTGAGTCTGCATCTCAGGGCAGCATGCTGGTCCCCACCAGGCATGGTTCTCTCCACAGTGTGTAAGTTTGCCTCCTTCTAGACCAGAAGGAGCTGTCTTTGCTCTACTACCACTACTACTACTACTACTAAGTCGCTTCAGTCGTGTGTGTGACCCCAGAGACGGCAGCAGCCCACCAGGCTCCGCCGTCCCTGGGATTCTCCAGGCAATAACACTGGAGTGGGTTGCCATTTCCTTCTCCAATGCATGAAAGTGAAAAGTGAAAGTGAAGTCGCTCAGTCGTGTCCGACTCTTTGCGACCCCATGGACTGCAGCCCACCAGGCTCCTCCGTCCATGGGATTTTCCAGGCAAGAGTACTGGAGTGGGTTGCCATTGCCTTCTCCGGCCTTTGCTCTAAGGTCTTCCACTTCTGATCTAGAAAGCTTCTTGTAAGACCTCATCTGATCAGATCAGGCGCAACTGACACACTTTCCCTCCTGATTCACTCAAAGTCAATGAAGGGCAAGCACCTTGTTGGGAGAGCTCCCAGGTTTCTCTTCCTACCACTAGTAGCTCACTAAGAATCCCATCCCTTTAAAATACTTGCCTCTTCCAGCTGACAGCTCTCCCCTGATAAAGGGCATGTTGCCATGCTAATACTCTGCCCTGCTAATATTCCATGGGTAGGAGGGTGGCTAGGGTGTG
Source organism: Bos taurus (assembly GCF_002263795.3). Lineage (NCBI taxonomy): Eukaryota > Metazoa > Chordata > Mammalia > Artiodactyla > Bovidae > Bos > Bos taurus. The sequence goes on along the minus strand of NC_037340.1, from coordinate 6,023,747 downwards.
GCTACCGCAACATGCAGGCACAGGATGCTTGAAGACAGGGTTGCTAAGGGGTTAGAAAAACCTTGAGAAACAGAAGCAGGCTTTACAGTCCCAGATGGTGCTACTGCACGGGGGTGCCCAAGGCCCATACTCAGCTTTGGGTTGTCTCCCAAAATATGCTGGGTAAATAGCAAAGAGCCTGAGGCTGATTTTCACTGGATGCAGCTCCTGTGCACTGTGATGACTCAGCAGCTGAGGGCATTGGTTTCATAGGATACAGGCAGAGCTGCAAGGGAGCAGAACCCGGTCTGACAGCCACTGGGCTTGAGCGTGGTGACAGCATCCATATTCTCACAGCAAAGGAAGCCCATCACTCCACGCTGTTTGAGTGTCAAGAAAAGCATTTCGATTTGTCCCTTCTCAACAAATCTTTTGACCAAAATTTTTTTTGAAGATTTTTTTAAACGTGGACCATTTTTTTAAAGTCTTTATTGAATTTGTTACAATACTGCTTCTGTTTTATGTTTTCATATGTTTCGTCATGAGGGATGTTAGCTCCCGACCAAGGATCAAACCTGCACCCCCTGCATTGTACGGCAAAGTCTTCACCACAGGACCACCAGGGAAGTCCCTTGACTAAAATTTGATATGTTATTTTCCTACATACAGTAGGAAAAACTGACTTCAAACTGGAGGAGTTGAGTACAATCACACTTAACTGCACTAATGACTTGAACCCTCATGTTTATAAGAGACCCACCCTAAGTAGGACCAAGCTACCCCTAAACTCTGCAGTGCCCTGGATACTTCCCAGCCTCATCTCTGTCCCAGCAGGAAGCAAATACAATATATTCAGATAATCACCAGTAGGTGACATATCATTTAAACTGGCATCTGTCCTCCTAATGGAAGTGAAAAGGTGATTCTATACTTAGAGTCTGTCCTAAAGATGTGGGATTGATAGGAGCCCAATGAGAGGGCTGCTGTTTTTAGAAGCTGACAGTTTGATCAGACTTCAGCTTATATGTGTGAGTGTGTGTTAAGTTGCTTCAGTCATGTCTGACTCTTTTTGACCTCATGGACTGTAGCCCTCCAGGCTCCTCTGTTCATGGGATTCTCCAGGCAAGAGTGGGTTGCCATGCTCTTCTCCAGGGCATCTTCCCAGCCCAGGAATTGAACATGAATCTCCTGAGGTCCCTGCATTGGAGGTGGATTCCTTACTGCTCAGCCACTGGGGAAGCCCAACTTATATATATATATATTTAAAATATCACCCTTATTCTAATAGACAATGACTTTTGCAGGATATCAAACCATGCTCTCTCCTCTTCAGAAATAGTTTGCTGAGTTTCATGTATCACTAGGTAAAAGGACTCTTAAATACCTGAAGACCCCAGGAGGGTTCTGGTGGAGAGAGAGATGTCAGATGTCTTAGGCTGTGGTTGAGCAAGAGAAATGTAGATGCAAAAAAAGTGGGGGTATGAATAAATAAATGAGTGGATCTCATGTTCTTAGCTTTTTCTGTGCCTTGCATCCTGTTAGCTATCTGATTAGCTGATAGACTCTTCTGGGGTTAATATTTTAAAGGCACAAAGTGATATGCACAGGAATATAAAGCCACAACTGAATTATATTGAAATTTAGTGGCTTAAATATAAATGAATAAATCTGTGTACAGCAATGTCTGTGCTTCTTTAGTAGCATATTTAAAAAACAAAACAAGAACTAGTGGAAAGTCTTACAGTATAATTTAAAAATAGTGATTAGAGTAACTGGCATTTTAAGATGTGGAACAACTACATTGTGATATTAAAATAACAGTCATTTCTATTGAAGCCAAAGAGCCAGGTAATCAGTTACCTATGTACATAATTGAAGATAATACAAAATCTCAGTGAAAGAAAGGTATTTCATTTATTTTTTCTTAGAAGTTTATGGACCCTCTTAATCACCCAATTTGGGTCAGTGGACTTCAGATCAAGCAACAATGAAAATTACCTGGTTAGTGTAGATGAAATAATTCATTCAAGAAAGACCAATCTTCTTTTACATTGATTAGAGTAAGACGATAATTATTAAATTCCATTATCATTTCTGCAATTTCAAAGAGCTTGAGAACAATGAAGCAAAATGGAGGTTTTTTGTTTTTTTTTTTGTAGAATTTAAAAATCATTCTAGACTAGTGAAAAGACAGAACCTTATTAATTTTATCTCCCCTCTATGGAGTTAAGAGTATGCACAATATTCAAATGTATGCAGTGAGTTTTCAAATTAGCATGTTGACCCAGGAGCACTGGCACCGGAAACAAAAATGAAAACCAGATCATGATTTTTAACCATCAGGAGGCATGATAGTGTTGGCTTGACTCCTGGAGCTCAGAACGTACCGCCTACAATTTTGTCTGTGATACAAGAACAGGTTTTTTGCCCTAACCTACTGCTGTTTCCCAAGTAAAACCTCTTTCTCCAGAGAGAAAGTCACGGCCAACCTCCATATAGAAAAGATTCAGGTTATCTTTCCCACTGAGTAATCAAGTCCATTTCATCTAGTCATACTTAAGAAAATCCCCAAACACAAAAACACACATGTATCATCACATTTGAAAAATAATTTTTTTCATTCCCATTAAAGAGGACATTTTGCCTTATAAAATAATTCTCTATAGGCTTATTAATTCAATGAACCCAAAGAATGGCCACGTTATAGAAGGAAATCTTATAGGTTGTAAAGGTATAAGCATGAATAAGAAAGATACTTTGTGTTAGGGAAGCTCAATATTTATTGGAAATTCCTTGAAATATGAGTTCTCCTGTGCTCATTATTGCCTGCAAACTTTTAAATTTGATCGAGACACTCTTTGTGGGCCAGGAGATCTTGAAGTTCAAGGTTAATTGGAGGCGATGACCAGATATGAAGTCTCATAGAGCCCCAAGGCAGATAAGGAAGAAGGCAAGTTATGTTCTCCCAAGGTACCAAAGATAGCAGACAGCTAAGACCATTCTCATGTGGTCACCTCTGAGGGACAGGGGTTTCTGGAAGGGACACAAAGCCACAATGAAACTCTAACAGAAAAAAACAGGAACAAGAATGAAGCCAGGGAGGGGGGGGGGGGGCTGCTGTCCTGCCCCAGGGGACAGTGTATCTATACCTTACATGTATTTGGGGTGACTATATCTCTCCTAGAAGCTGGAGAAAGAATGGAACATTGCACCCAGACAAAGAAAGAAAAAACAGACCAGCCCAAACAGCCACAGTGTGAGAGACACAGGGGCCACACCAATGTGAGAAATTAACTGCAACCCATGGGCCAACTGGTTCATAAATTCATTTCCCAAACTCTCTGGCAGGCAGAGAAGTTTCAGGGAACATCAGAATCATAGGAGAAGAAGCTGTTCAGGAACACCACTCCTGTGGAACGTGAAATGGACCTTGAATGGAGACGTTAAATACATGATTCCAGAAGTAGACTCTTAACAAAAGGATTGAAACCATAGGAGTGACAACTGTGCAACAGACTGTACAAGACCGGAAACGGTGTGTGAATGTGCGTCTTGTATCTTCACACCGTGAGGCATTGGGCTCATCGTGTGCTGGAAGTCAGCGACTGTCTTTTCCAACAATGTGAATCATGCTCCCAGGTTCTATCTCCAGTAAAATGGCTTGGTTGGAAGAATCTCCCCAGGGAAGGGCAGCATGTGGATTTTGTGCTCATTGTAATCTGTGGGAGAAAATGGGGTCTCTGTTTGTGGGCGGCATCCCAAGCCCCTAGAACCTTAAAAAACCATGCAGTCTCAAACTCTCTAACATGTTTAGGATGGACATGTACACACTGGTCTATTAAAAATGGATAATCAACAAGGGATCTACTGTAGAACACAGGGAACTGCTCAATATTGTGTAACAACTTAATCAGGAAAAGAATTTGAAAAAAAGGATACATGCATAATTGAATCACATTGTTGTATGCCTTCAACTAACACAACACTGATAATCAACTACATACACTCCAATATAAATGAAAAAATTAAGAAATAAAAATAAAAGAAAAAGTAATGCAGAGTTTGAGATAAGATGTTCATGGATTCAGAGTGTCAAAGGCATAGCCAGGTGACACACAAGACACAGAAGTATCTGGATCATTCATAAAGTGGAGATAGGAAGGCCCACCATGTCACACTTTTGTCTCCCTGATGGTCTGAGTTCTAAATGCCTAAAAGACTACAGATTTGCTGTATAATACACACACACACACACACACACACACACACACACAATACACACACACTTCTGAGTTTTCTTGTAAACATAAGAAAAACCAGTTAGTCAGCGGAATTTTTATTTTTTTATTTTTAAATTGTGAGAGGCAGTCCTAAGATGGCAGAGGAATAGGATGGGGAGATGACTTTCTCCCCCACAAATTCATTGAAAGAACATTTGAACGCTGAGGAAACTCCACAAAACAACTTCTGAACTCTGGCAGAGGACATCAGGCACCCAGAAAAGCAGCCCATTGTTTTCGAAAGGAGGTAGGACAAAATATAAAAGATAAAAAGAGAGACAAAAGAGTTAGGGATGGAGATCCGTTCCGGGAAGGGAGTCTTAATAGAGAAGAAGTTTATAAACACAAGGAAACCCTCTCACCTGTGGGGGGGAAGTTTCAAATCTCGGAAGGCAACATAACCAGGAGGAAAAATAAATAAGTAAAACCCACAGATTACATGCCTAAAGGCAACTTCCAGCAGAGAAGTACCCCAGACACTCGCATCCACCACCAACAAGCAGGGGGTGAACGGAGAAAAGCAGACTGCATTGCTTAGGGGAAGGGCTGGGCCTGAATGCCCTGAGGGTAATCTGAGGGAGCTAATGTGAGATAGCAACCTAATCTGTGGGATAGCTAGAGAGAGAGAGACAGAAAGAGAGAGAGAGAAAACTATCCTGCAAAAAGCCCTAACCTAAGGCACTGCTGGGCCACACACAGAACAGGACTGAGCCAATACCAGAGGAGAGCTAACCAGCTGCGGACTGCGCCATCCCCCACTGGAGGCAGGGGCCAGGCAGGCACCAGACAGAGCCGGAAAGGGGGCAAACCCAGCCCCAGAGAGGATATCCTCTACCAAACTGTGAACAGGCTTCCAGTTTCTAACCAAATACTTCCTGAGATTCTGGATGGTTGACATCCACTGGGAGGGTTGCAGCCAGAGATCAGCTCCCCAGAAGAGATACAGGGCACACCAGAGATGGGTGCACCCGGAAACCCAAGAGACTGGGACCAGGGAGGTGATAAGACGCACCGCACCGGGGGAGAGTGTGCTCGCCACGCACCTGGTCGCCTGATCTGCTCAGACCTGGGAACAGCACAAAACGCAAGCCCAACCAAGTCTGTGCCTTTGTGGAGTACCAGAGAACCTGAACCTGAGTGGTTTAGAGCTGGGAAATGCACGCAACCCAGGGCCCACTCCCTGCAGAGCAACCTGAAGCCTGAGCAGTGTAGTCTGGGAAAGCACACACATCGTGAGCAGGGGCAAACCCAGTGTGGCTGAGACACTGCGAGCACTCCCCACACACACCAGTGATGTTTGTTTGCAGTGTTCGTCCCTCCCTACAGCACGACTGAACAAGTGAGCCTAAACAAGAGACCACCTTTGCCCCCTTGTGTCAGGGTGGAAATTAGACACTGGAGACACCAGCAAACAGAAGAAGCCAAATAAACAGAGGGAACCGCTTTGGAAGTGACAGGTGCAACAGATTAAAATCCCTGTAGTTAACACTACATTGGAAAGGGCCTATAGATCTTGAGAAGTATAAGCTGGAACAAGGAACTATCTGAAACTGAACTGACCCCACACTGCCTGCAACAGCACCAGAGAAATTCCTAGATATATTTTTACTATTATAATTTTTTTTAATTAAAATTTTTTTCTTTTTTAAAATCCTCTATTACTCCTTTAATTTTCATTTTTATAACCTACTATTACAAAAAACAAAACAAAACAAAAACAAAAACTTACTATTCCAAAAAAAAGACCCTATTTATTTTTTTATTTTTTATTTTTTAAACTTTATTTTATTTTTAAACTTTACAATATTGTATTAGTTTTGCCAAATATCGAAATTAATCCACCACAGGTATACCCGTGTTCCCCATCCTGAACCCTCCTCCCTCCTCCCTCCCCTACCCTCCCTCTGGGTCATCCCAGTGCACCAGCCCCAAGCATCCAGTACCATGCATCGAACCTGGACTGGTGACTCGTTTCATACATGATATTATACAGGTTTCAATGCTATTCTCCCAAATCTCCCCACCCTCTGCCTCTCCCACAGAGTCCATAAGACTGATCTATACATCAGTGTCTCTAAAAGACCCTATTTTTAAAGCAAACTTCATATATATTCTTATACTTTTTGTGATTTTTTTTTTAATATTGTATTTTTGAGAGTCTAACCTCTCCTCTAGATTTTTAATCTTTGCTTTATAGTATTTTTTATCAATTTTGTACATTTAAGAATCCAATCTTCAGTACCCATTTTTACTTAGGAATGTGATTACTAACTTGATTATTCTTTCCCCCTTTTGACTCTCCTTTTTCTCCCCCAGGTCACCTCTATCTCCTCCCTCCCCCTTCTCTTCTCAACTCAACTCTGTGAATCTGTGTGTTCTGGGCTGTGGAGAACACTTAGGGAACAGAGTACTGCCTAGATCTAGCTCTCTTCTTTTGATTCCCCCTTTCTCCTCCTGCTCACCTCTGTCTCCTTCCTCCTTCTTCTCTTCTCTGTGTAATTCTGTGAACTTCTCTGAGGGTTCCAAACTGTGGAGAGCACATAGGGAATTGATTACTGGCTAGCTTGCTCTCTCCCCTTTTGATTCCCCCTCTTCTCCTCCTGGTCACCTCTATCACCATCTTCCCTTTTCTCTTATCCATGTAACTGTGTGAACCTCTCTGGGTATCCCTCACTGTGGAGAATTTTTTCACCATTAACCTAGAAGTTTTATTATCAGTGCTGTATGGATGGAGAAGTCTTGAGGCTACTGTAAGAATAAGATTGAAAACCAGAGGCAGGAAGCTTAAGCCCAGAACCTGAGAACGCCAGAGAACTCCTGACTTCAGGGAACATTAATTGATAAGAGATCATCCAAAAGCCTTCATACCTACACTGAAACCAAGCACCACCCAAGAGCCAATAAGTTCCAGAGCAAGACATACCATGCAAATTCTCCCGCAACATAGGAACACAGCCCTGAGCTTCAATATACAGGCTGCCCAAATCACACCAAACCCATAGACATCTCAAAACTCACTACTGGACACTTCATTGCACTCCAGAGAGAAGAAATCCAGCTCCACCCACCAGAATACCAATGCAAGCTTCCCTAACCAGGAAACCTTGACAAGCCACTCATCAAACGCCACCCACAGGGAGGAACTGCCACAATAAAGAAGAACCACAAACTGCCAGAATACAGAAAGGCCACCCCAAACACAGCAATCTAAACAAGATGAAAAGGCAGAGAAATACTCAGCAGGTAAAGGAACATGATAAATGCCCACTAAACCAAACAAAAGAGGAGGAGATAGGGAGTCTACCTGAAAAAGACTTTAGAATAATGATAATAAAAATGATCCAAAATCTTGAAAACAAAATGGAGTTACAGATAAATAGCCTGGAGACAAGGATTGAGAAGATGCAAGAAATGTTTAACAAGGACCTAGAAGAAATAAAAAAGAGCCAATTAATAATGAATAATGCAATAAATGAGATCAAAAACACTCTGGAGGGAACCAACAGTAGAATAACAGAGGCAGAAGATAGGATAAGTGAGGTAGAAAATAGAATGTTAGAAATAAATGAAGTAGAGAGGAAAAAAAAGAAAAAAGAATTAAAAGAAATGAGGACAACCTCAGGGACCTCTGGGGGCAATGTGAAACATCCCAACATTAGAATCATAGGAGTCTGAGAAGAAGGAAACAAAAAGAAACTACTCAATGAGATAATAGTGGAAAACTTCCCTAAAATGGGGAAGGAAATAGTCACACAAGTCCCAAACAGGAAAAACCCAAGGTGAAACACCCCACGACACATATTAATCAAATTAACAAAGATCAAACACAAAGAACAAATAAATATTAAAAGCAGCAAGGGAAAAGCAACAAGTAATACACAAGGGGATTTCCATAAGGATAACAGCTGATCTTTCAATAGAAACTCTTCAGGCCAAAAGGGAATGGCAGGACATACTTAAAGTGATGAAAGAGAAAAACCTACAACCCACATTACTATACCCAGCAAGGATCTCATTCAGATATGAAGGAGAATTCAAAAGCTTTATAGACAAGCAAAAGCTGAGAGAATTCAGCACCACCAAACCAGCTCTTCAACAAATGCTAAAGGATCTTCTCTAGACAGGAAACACAGAAAGGGTGTATAAACTCAAGCCCAAAACAACAAAGTAAATGGCAATGGGACCATGCTTATCCATAATTACCTTAAATGTAAATGGGTTGAATGCCCCAACCAAAAGACAAAGACTGGCTGAATGGATACAAAAACAAGACCCCTATATATGCTGTCTACAAGAGAGCCACCTCAAAACAAGGGACACATACAGACTGAAAGTGAAGGGCTGGAAAAAGATATTTCATGCAAATGGAGACCAAAACACACATACACACAGGAACAGCAATATTCATATCAGATAAATTAGACTTTAAAATAAAGGATGTGAAAAGAGACAAATAAGGACACTGCATAATGATCAAAGGATCAATCCAAGAAGAAGATAACAATTATAAATATATATGCACCCAACATAGGAGCACCACAATATGTAAGGCAAATGCTAACAAGTATGAAAGGGGACATTAACAATTACACAATAATAGCGTGAGACTTTAATACCCTACTCACACCTATGGATAGATCAACTAAACAGAAAATTAACAAGGAAACACAAACTTTAAATGACACAAAGGATCAGCTAGACCTAATTGATATCTATAGGACATTTCACCCCAAAACAATGAATTTTACCTTTTTCTCAAGTGCACATAGAACCTTCTCCAGGATAGATCACATCCTGGACCATAAATCTAACCTTGGTAAATTCAAAAAAATTGAAATCATTCCAAGCATCTTTTCTGACCCCAATGAAGTAAGATTAGATCTCAATTACAGGAAAAAAAAAAAAACTATTAAAAATTCCAAAATATGGAGGCTAAACAACAGGCTTCTGAATAACCAACAAATCATAGAAGAAATCGAAAAAGAAATCAAAATATGCATAGAGATGAATGAAAATGAAAACACAACAATCCAAAACCTATGGGACACTGTAAAAGTGGTGCTAAGGGGAAGGTTGAGAGCAATACAGGCTTACCTCAAGAAACAAGAAAATAGCCAAATAAATAACCTAACTCTACACCAAAAGCAACCAGAAAAGGAAGAAATGAAGAACCTCAGGGTTAGTAGAAGGAAAGAAACCTTAAAAATTAGGGCAAAAATAAGTGCAAAAAACCCCCAAAGAGACCATAGCAAAAATCAACAAAGCCAAAAGCTGATTCTTGGAGAAGACAAATAAAATTGATAAACCATTAGCCAGACTCATCAAGAAAGAAATGGAAAAGAATCAAATCAACAAAATTAGAAATGAAAATAGAGAAATCGCAATAAATAACACAGAAATACAAAGCATCATAAGAGACTACTATCAGCAACTATACACCAATAAAATGGACAACTTGGAAGAAGTGGACAAATTCTTGGAAAAGTACAACTTTCCAAATTTGAACCAGGAAGAAATAGGAAATCTTAACAGACCCATCACAAGCATGGAAATTGAAACTGTAACCAGAAATCTTCCAGCAAACAAAAGCCCAGGACCAGATGGATTCACAGCTGAATTCTACCAAAAATTTAGAGAAGAGCTAACACCTATCCTACACAAACTCTTCCAGAAAATTGCAGAGGAAGGTAAACTTCCAAATACATTCTATGAGGCCACCATCACCCTAATACCAAACCCAGACAAAGATGCCACAAAAGAAGAAAACTACAGGCCAATATCACTGATGAAGATAGATACAAAAGTCCTTAACAAAATTCCAGCAAACAGAATCCAACAACATATTGAAAAGATTATACATCATGACCAAGTGGGCTTTATCCCAGGGATGCAAGGATTCTTCAATACCTGCAAGCCAACCAGTGTAACACACCACCTTGACAAGCTGAAAAATAAAAACCGTATGATTATCTCCATAGATGCAGAGAAAACCTTTGACAAACTTCAACATCCATTTATGATAAAAAAAACCCTCCAGAAAGCAGGAATAAAAGGAACATATCTAAACATAATAAAAGCTATATATGACAAACCCTCAGCAAACAATATCCTCAATGGTGAAAAATTGAAAGCATTTCCCCTAAAGTCAGGAACAAGACAAGGGTGCCCACTCTCACCACTACTATTCCACATAGTTTTGGCCACAGTAATCAGAGCAGAAAAAGAAATAAAAGGAATCCAAATTGGAAAAGAAGTAAAACTCTCACTGTTTGCAGATGATATGATCTTCTACATAGAAAACCCTAAAGACTCCACCAGAAAAATACTAGAGCTAATCAATAAATATAGTAAATTTGCGGGATATAAAATTAACACACAGAAATCCCTTGTATTTCTATACGCTAACAATGAAAAAACAGAAAGAGAAATTAAGGGAACAATTCCATTCACCATTGCAATGAAAAGAATAAAATACTTAGGAATATATCTACCTAAGGAAACAAAAGACCTATATATACAAAACTATAAAACACTGATGAAAGAAATCAAAGAGGACACAAATAGATGGAGAAATATATCATGTTCATGAATCAGAAGAATCAATAATTTCACAATTTGTATGGAAATACCAAAAACTTCAAACAGCGAAGGCAATCTTGAGAAAGGAGAATGGAATTGGTGGAATCAACCTGCCTGACTTCAGGCTCTACTACAAAGCCACAGTCATCAAGACGGTATGGTACTGGCACAAAGACAGAAATATAGATCAATGGAACAAAACAGAAAGCCCATAGGTAAATCCACACACCTATGAACACCTTATCTTTGACAAAGGAGGGAAGAATATACAATGGAGAAAAAAACAATCTTTTTAACAAGTGGTGCTGGGAAAACTGGTCAAACACTTGTAAAAGAATGAAACAAGAACACTTTCTAACACAATACACAAAAATAAACTCAAAATGGATTAAAGATCTAAATGTAAGACCAGAAACTATAAAACTCCTAGAGGAAAACATAGGCAAAACACTCTCTGATGTAAATCAAAGCAGGATCCTCTGTGACCCACCTCCCAGTGTATTGGAAATAAAAGCAAAATAAACAAATGGGACCTAATTAAACTTAAAAGCTTTTGCACAACAAAGGAAACTATAAGCAAGGTGAAAAGACACCCTTCAGAATGGGAGAAAATAATAGCAAACAAAGCAACGGACAAAGAATTAATCTCAAAAATATACAAGCAACTCCTGCAGTTCAATTCCAGAAAAATAAACGACCCAATCAAAAAATGGGCCAAAGAGCTAAACAGATAGTTCTCCAAAGAAGACATACAGATAGCTAATACATGAAAAGATGCTCAACATCACTCATTATCAAAGAAATGGAAATCAAGACCACAATGAGGTACCATCTCACGCCAGTCAGAATGGCTGGTATCCAAAAATCTGTAAACAATAAAAGCTGGAGAGGGTGTGGAGAAAAGGGAACCCTCTCACACTGTTGGTGGGAATGCAAATTAGTACAGCCACTATGGAGAACAGCATGGAGATTCCTTAAAAAACTGGAAATAGAACTGCCATATGACCCAAAAATCCCACTGCTGGGCATATACACCAAGGAAACCAGAATTGAAGGAGACACGTGTACCCCAATGTCCATCACAGCACTGTTTATAATAACCAGGACATGGAAGCAACCTAGATGTCTATCAGCAGATGAATGGATAAGAAAGCTGTGGTACATATACACAATGGAGTATTACTCAGCCATTAAAAAGAATACATTTGAATCAGTTCTAATAAGGTGGATAAAACTGGAACCTATTATACAGAGTGAAGTCAACCAGAAAGAAAAACACCAATACAGTATAGTAATGCATATATACGGAATTTAGAAAGATGGTAATGATAACCCTATATGCGAGACAGCAAAAGAGACACAGATGTATAGAACAGTCTTTTGGACTCTGTGGGAGAAGGCGAGGGTGGGAAGATCTGAGAGAATAGCATTGAAACATGTATAATTTGCCTTGAAATTTTGTGTTCCCAGCATGAGGGTTCTATTTAGATAAATAGAAAGTTTCAGAGTGTCTTCAATCTCATTCCCTGGAATAGGTTCTGAGTTGGGGAGATAGACTCACCAGAGAGACCTATAAGGAAGTGAGAAAGGGGGACTCAACAGACGGCTGACCCCTGCAGTTACAGGGGAGCCTCACTGTACCTCTGGGGAGCTCTGGAACTGAGGTAGTCTTCTCAGTTGACCAAATTAAGGTGAAGGTGTGAGGCCCTGGTACCCACACTTGGCAGTTGCCGGGAGCCACCACGGGAGATCCCACCCATGACAAAGGTCATGCAGAGAGAACCTGACAGGCAAAGGTGGATCAGGCCTCAAGGGACCCCCCTGGATCTGCTCGAGCATCTACCCCAAAACCAGAATCTGTCTGTCTTACTATTTTGTGCCTTTCACCAACTCTTCTGACATTCAGATCAGATCAGTCTCTCAGTCGTGTCTGAATCTTTGCGACCCCATGAATCACAGCATGCCAGGCCTCCCTGTCCATCACCAACTCCCAGAGTTCACTCAGACTCACGTCCATCGAGTCAGTGATGCCATCCAGCCATCTCATCCTCTGTCGTCCCCTTCTCCTCCTGCCCCCAATCCCTCCCAGCATCAGAGTCTTTTCCAATGAGTCAACTCTTCACATGAGGTGGCCAAAGTACTGGAGTTTCAGCTTTATCATCATTCCTTCCAAAGAAATCCCAGGGCTGATCTCCTTCAGAATGGACTGGTTGGATCTCCTTGCAGTCCAAGGGGCTCTTAAGAGTCTTCTCCAACACCACAGTTCAAAAGCATCAATTCTTCGGCACTCAGCCTTCTTCACAGTCCAACTCTCACATCCATACATGACCACAGGAAAAACCACAGCCTTGACTAGATGAACCTTTGTTGGCAAAGTAATGTCTCTGGTTTTGAATATGCTATCTAGGTTGGTCATAACTTTCCTTCCAAGGAGTAAGCGTCTTTTAATTTCATGGCTGCAGTCACCATCTGTAGTGATTTTGGAGCCCAGAAAAATAAAGTCTGACACTGTTTCCACTGTTTCCCCATCCATTTGCCATGAAGTGATGGGACCGGATGCCATGATCTTCGTTTTCTGAATGTGGAGCTTTAAGCCAACTTATTCACTCTCCACTTTCACTTTCATCAAGAGGCTTTTTAGTTCCTCTTCACTTTCTGCCCTAAGGGTGTTGTCATCTGCATATCTGAGGTTATTGATATTTCTCCTGGCAATCTTGATTCCAGCTTGTGTTTCTTCCAGTCCAGCGTTTCTCATGATGTACTCTGCATATAAGTTAAATAAACAGGGTGACAATGGAGGCTATCCCCAACTACCTTTCTCTGGAAAAAATCAACTTAGGGCTTTAGTTAATAAGTCTCCTGGGCATGAAAGGAATATTTCTATTTTAACCCCTCTGTTGGCATTCTAGCTTGCCTGATGGGTTTATCCATACTCTTGCAATTAACACACATGATTGTTCACAACTCCCCAAACTTGAAAGGCATGGGAAGCCAAAACATTCTAAAAGTCCTAATGAGCATAGAGTCCTTTAAGGGATGAAAAATTATTAGAATAGATAGTACTGGTAAAGGGCTTCATTATTGGGCCAATGCTTGCTGCCAGGTGCCCATATCCCTTATCCATTGTGCACCTGGGAGTGCATTGGTTAACATGGTTGGAATGCAAGAAAAGCAAGTAGTAGCCTTGGAATTAACCACATCAGACCTTTGAGCTAATTGGTTCTTTCTTTGTTGTGACCCACTGCACCTTTGCTCCGTGAGAATGTAACTCTGTTTAGTACTTTCTGAGGCTGGGAGAAATAACGAAAAAACACTTTAAGGGAAAACAAGTTTTCTGGCTGATCAGCCTTTATCACAAAAGGGTCATAAAATGTCCACAGGCCTCCAAGGCCAGAAGATATTGTACACAACATTGTTTATGGGAAAGGTATGCAGGAAAAATCCTGGTTTTGATAAAGACAAAACAGATGTAATGTTTGGGCTGACTCTGTATGACTTTGCATCTTTCATTTCTCTCTATGTACAAGTCAAGGTATAAAAGTTCCTTTTGAAAATAAAGTCATGGGCCTTGCTCACCAAAGCTTGGTCTCCCTGTGTCATTCTTTTTTTCCTTTCTCTCCTTTTCTCTCTCTGTTCTTCTTTCAAGATGACTCCTTGGAACACAGGAGCTTTATTGGCTTTCTGTGTAAACCAAGGAAGATCAAGCCTCTTTCTCTTCCCTTTTCACTTTTCTTATCGCCTATGCCGTCATCCTGAGGGTACCCCTGGATCCTGCTGGGGCTTGACCCCATCAGGCAGTGATTACAACAGCCACCTAGCCTTGGGCAACGTAGTGCCCTGAGGATGAGGGCAAATTTCCAGCTTCCCTGCCCCCCATTATGAGCAGTCAACAGCTGACACTTCTGACAACTGAGAGTGGGAGCATTGCCCTGAGGAGGGGGTGGGATCTGAATGGTGGTACCTCTGATCTCTACCGTACATTGCATACACGTGGAAACATGCTGATAGAGAGTCAGGCAGCCTGCAGACCATTCCTACCATGCTCCTCACCCTCTTCCTTGTCCTCCTCCTCCTCCAGTTCTTGAGCTGGGTTCTCAGGTGAGCCAAGCTGGAGTCTCCTCAGCTCCCTACGGCCGTGAGAAGGCACACAACCCAGCCTGGATCTCCCACAGCTCCTTCCCACAGCTGTATCCCCAACTCTTCCCAGCATGGACAGATTCTGTCTTGTCCCCACCAAGCCTCGTGTTAGGGGAAACATTGACTGAAATCACCTACCTTAGCCAGGCACTACATCAATCATCTGAGTTATTTTACAATAGGAGGTCCTGAAAAGGAACACGGAACTAAGATGCCACCACCAACCAGAAGAATTCGGGAAAAGTAAAAAGTGTCCTGCCACCTCCCAGAATCCTCCTCATTGTAATCTATCCTGGCTGAGTGTGAGCGATGTGTGCACCACCAGGAAGACCCTGAGTCTGGGGGATTGGCCTGAGGCAACCGGGAAACTCAGCCATCACTATAAACCCAAGACTGCGAGCCACATGTTCCCTCACCCTCCTTCCTCCACCCAGGCACCACTTCTCAATAAAGTCTCTTGCTTTGTCAGCATCTGTGTCTCCTCAGATAATTCACTTCTGAATGTCAGACAAGAGCCCCCTTTCAGGCCCTGGAAAGGGTCCCCCTTCCTGCAACACTCTCAGTCTTGTAGAATCGGAAGATGTTTATGCTAGAAGCACCAGTCTCCTAGTTCTTCAGATGAAAGAGCTAGGGGAATGGGCAGAGGCCACCGAGCAGGTATTAATGCCAGCTTTCTATTGCTGTGGGAAACGAGCAGAGAAGAGAAAGCCAGAAAGGGCCTGAAGCGGGAGGAGACCTTGTGCCCTTTAGACACAATATTCTGAGGTGCTGGGGAGGGATGTGCCTCAATTACTTTCTGGGAAGGTCACAAACTCTGCTTTCTAACTCACTTTCCCTTTAACCCAACTGTACTGTTTTGCTTCCCAGTAGAAAGAAATTTAAACCACTTTTTTTTTTTTTTCATCACCCACATGCTATGAATCAGCCATTTCTTGATGTCTTGTGAGTCAGCTACAGATCTGATGACCCTACATTCCTGAAATAGCCCCATTTTACCCATGGGAACTTGGCTTCATTATTAAAATTACATCTTTTCGCTCCCCCAAACAGGCCCTGTTTTGTCAATTTGGTGACCTGAGCTACAGCTAGGTGGTGTTTGAAAGTACTACAGCTTCCTAGCTCTGCTTCTGTTAGCAAAATTGTTAGTGCAAGTTCATGTGCCTGATGCACAGTAAGGCCAAACAGACTGAAAGGCCAGAGTTTGTAGCAGAGAAAGGTTTATTGCAGGGTCATGCAAGTAGACTGGTGGCTTATGCTCTACAAAGTCCCAAGCTCCTCAAAGAGTTTCCATGAAGCATTTTTAAAAGCCAGGTGAGAGAGGGGGTTCAGGGTATGTGATCTCCCCAAAGGGTTTCCACAAAGCATTTTTAAAAGCCAGGTGAGAAAGGGAGATTGCAGGGTATGTGATCTGCTTGTGCATAGTTCTCCAACTGGCTGGTGGTAAGGGAACAGGGTGGTGTCATAGGGGTAAACATTATCAGTCCTTAGATTCCAGGAGGCCTGGGGCTATGTGCTCATGGCCATCAAGTAGTTAACATCTTTCATTTGGTGGAGGGTTTTCACCTCTGCAAAACAACTCAGGAAATGTGCATCAAAGACTGTTGTCTAGGGACTTGGGAAGGAGCTAAAGCAGAGGATATGGGGGGACAACCTGCCCTAGGAAGGCCCTATAGGGTCCTGCTCAGTTGCACTTCCCCACATGTCTCTCCTGCATTCAGCTCCCAGAGACCTCCCCCATGCTTCTCTCTCTCGTTTGAGCCCAGAGCCTCACCATGTTTCCCTTGCAGATGTATTTAAGTTGTGCTTAATGAAATGTGAGTGAAAATGAGGTCAGTACTCCCAGAATAGGGGAGACAATCCTCCCTGCCTTCCCCCAAGCAGGAGGATGCTGAGGATCTGGAGATGGGGTAAACCACAAGAGAGAAGGACCTGGGTCTTGGAATGACTGCCTAGTGCTACAAACCCCGATGGAGCTGAAGTGAGCATGAAATTATCTCGTGTTATTTTAGACTCTGATAGTGCTCGGTGGCTCAGTGATGTCTTATTCTTTGTGACCCCATGGATTGTAGCCTGCCAGTCTCCTCTGTCTATGGGATTCTCCAGGCAAGAATACTTACTATAGTGGATTGAGGCTCCTCTGTCTATGGGATTCTCCAAACAAGAATACCAGAGTGGATTGCCAGTTCTTCCTCAAGGGGATCTTCCCAACCCACGGATAGAATCTGAATCTCTTGTCTCCTGCATTGGCAGGCATATTCTTTACCACTGCACCACCTGGTTAGACACTAACATTTGAGGTTAACTGCTATACAGCAATTAGATTCCACAACTGTTTCTCCCCCAGCTCTCAGTCTGCAGTCAGCCTGGCTCTCCTTGAAGCAGAGTGAAAGCCAGGGATTCAGGTGAATGTGGCTCCCTGAGAAAGAGGTCTCAGGAGAAGAGGGCAGGGATGGAGTTAAGCAGAGACTTGGTTTCAGCTGGAGTCTGGCCTTGGCCTGATGCCTCAGGGTTTCTGAAGCTCTACTGAGCTGGGCCCCCTGAGACAAGGGCATTGGCCTTTCTACCCTCATATCCATTCATCCTTGACTATGAGGTACTGGGGACGAGGGTGGGGAAGACATAAGTTGTTCTGAGAGCTGAGGATAATTCTTCACCTGGGGCATGAGGAGTGGGGAGGGGAGCTATGAACTTATGGCCATCAACACATATGGCATCTGGAGAAGGTGAAATCTGCCTAGAAGTGGGAATCTGAGCAGGGCACCACTGCTTTTCACTTATTTGCACTGAAAAATCATTATGAACCTATTCCAGTGTGGCTTTAAGCCCTAGCTTGCCACCTCATCCCCAAAATAAACACTTTGATTAGTAATTAAGAGAGGCCCAAGGGGATTGAAGGAAAATATTTAAAAATCAATCAATAGAGTTTTTAGTTGCAAGCAACTAAAAGTGATTCTGCTTAATTTAGCATAAGTAGGATTTATTACCCAGGAGGATTGTCAGCAAGAAGGATTTTTATTATTAAGAAGTTCTAAGAATTGCCAGGAAGTATGGCACATAGAGTTTGCAGAAATGGCAGGACTCAAGGAAGGCAGGACAGAAAGAAGCAGCCTACGGTCAAAACATCTAAACAAGATCCTACTGGGGCACAGTTAGCACCAGATGCCATGCTGCCATCATCTCCAACATTACCCTCTATTTAATGTATGTGGAAAATGCCTTTCAGAGCATTTTACCCATCAGAATTCAGAATTGACAATAAGAGACGTGCAATACTTAGGATAAAAGGAGAAGATGCATTGTCTAGGAGCTGGGTGGAGCACTCAGCTGTTCAAATGCCTCAGCACTTACAGCTGTCCTTCCACCACAATAGCTTTATGACTTTGCCTTCTGAAGCCTTTGGAATGTCAATAGACCCTTCTAGAAATGGAAATACATTTATATTTTTTAGCACTTTAGTTATTAGGTATCATCACAGATATAACTATGTTCAATTTAGGTGAAGACAGGGCAGAGATGGAGTATCATATGTCCAGAGGGAAAAAGAAATGATGAAGGAAGATATACTTGACTCTACTCAGAATTTGGGGAACCATTCAACTATCATTTTGGTTTTCCTTACTGGAGCCCCACTATTGCCTCCAAACTGGTAACTAATATCCGCATAAAAAGCTCTCATTTCAGAAGTCATAGTCTATTATCCATCTCAAGAACAATACATTCTGCAAAGAAAAACCAGGCCCTACTTCTGACTCCAATACAAAATCTACAGAAATTTAGAGTTCTTAGAACCAGGAGATTTAAATAAAGGGCTTACCTTACTCATGTAGATTTTTAAATAAATTATATTTCAGCTGCTATGGAAGATCACAAAAATGATGTCCCTGTATCCAAGCTTCTTTCATGGATATGATTTTCCAGCTCCTTGAATCAAGATGTGGAATCTATTTCCCCTCCCTCTAAGTCTTACTGACTTTGAGATTTGTTTTGGTCAATAATAACAGCATGCCTATTCTAAGTCTTGAACTTGGAAAGATCTATGTGTTTCTACTCTTTCTTGGAATTCTGCCCTTGCTCACCATAGGGTAAGAGACATGTGGAGTCAAAATAAGCTATCACAATGGAAGTCATTTTGAAATGGTCAGCCCCAGACAATATGATTGATCTAAATGATCCCAGGCAAGGCCAGAAGAACCACCCAGCTAAGCCCAGGCCAGATTATCAACCTACAGAATCATGTGCAAACAAAGTGGTTGCTGTTTAAGACACTAAGCAAAACGGTGCTTTGCTGAGTCACCAAAAACTACTACAGAGAATAGATTAGCTTTTGTCATACGGACAGGGACAGAAAATAAAGAGATTCAAAGCCTAGGCATCACCTCATGTGTGTCTACCAGAGGCTTTCTCCCCTGTTTGATATGCCTTAGACACCAAGGCTGCAGGGAGTCACATGAGTCTCTATCACTTAGCAGGCACTAATTATCTGGCCATGTATCACTGCCATTTCCAGGAAAACTTGATGATTCCCAATGGCTGCTCACTTACAATTCCAAGAGAGCAAAGAGAACACAAATAAATAAATAATGGGCCTCAACACATTTATAGTAATCATTGGCTGCCTAATTAAAACAGAAATCTGTCATCAACAGCCAGGGGTGAAGCAGGTAAAATTAAATGCAAACTGTCATAAAATAATTTTAAAAACAGAGTTTCAAATTAAAAGATGTCTTCTAATAATTAGTTAACATTTGCCATTGTTCTAAACAGACTCGCTGTTAACCTTTAACTCTTGCTCATGCACCCTTTTCTTAACCAAAATTTAATTATGCTTGAGGGGAAGTAAAAACAAGTTATCCTTTCATTAATTTATGAAGTTCTTTTTCTGTGTAAGGTGGGGCTTCATGGGATGCCTCAAAGAATGGGACAGTCTCTGCTCTCAAATATGATAGCATAGAAGGACAGATATGTGTTCTAAAATATCAATTATTGACTTTTAATTTAGTGGCATAAGGAAAAGTTATTTTCAGAGAGGTAGCATCTGAATTAACTGGAAGATATGAGACAAGAGATTGGTATTTAGAACACACGAAGGCCATACAAAGCTATAAGCAAAGCAGTTGATGGGGGAACCTTCAAAGCTATATTTTCAACAGTGGACTGAGTTCTAACAACTCTTGGGAAGAGGGTTGTCAGTATCTTGGATTGGAAAGCAATCCACATTTATCCCCTAGAGTCCAGTGGAGTTCCTTAAACAAACTAACTTCCTTCGGAGACCCTCAAATAGCAGAGAAATGAAAGTCTAAGTATGAATATACATAGCAGAGGTAGTCTTTGTGACTTGGGACAGTAACTCTGGTATGAAAGAGCTTCTCCTGAAAGAAGACTGGGAATCTGATCCCTCAGCATCCCTGCTATCCCAAGTCACAAAATTACCTGCAGGCCACCTCTGTTACAGATATTCCACAGTTACTTCTATGTGGGCTCAATATCCCTCTCTGGGTTGAGATTTCCAATCCACTGTTCAGAACGACAACATTATTATGACTTTAAGATAAGTTTGATTAGGGTTACCCTAGAATGAGGTAAAAGAGCTGACCTTGGACAATGGGTAGATGTTTCCCTCCTCACTGAGAGACTAGAAGCCCCTGGCTCCCGTTGAAATATCTCTCACCTACCTGCCTTTGTCCCCAGATACTCTGTCCTCCCTCTAACCATGTGGATGAAGAATCCATGCTTCCAGATACAGCACACACCTTTCATTCTGCATAGAGTCTATACTTCTCAATGTTCAAGGCCATCAGTTCAGCAATTTTCTCCCTTTCTTCTGTATTGTTATTTTTCCTTGCTTTAATTGGCCTCATAATTATGTTTATCCCATTTACAAAGAAAATGATTCTTAATCCCCCATCAACCTCCAGCAAACAAGCAAACAAAATTTTACTTTCTCCTTATATATGTAGGAAATATATTTATATATCCTTATATAGTGACTTTATTCACTGTCATCAATGTATTCTACCCCATTCTTTATTAATTTCATTTTGACAGTGTTTTTGTTCCATTATACCAGTGAATCTTTTTCTCACAAGATCATGAATGGTCTGCATGTCACTCAACCCAACAATTATCCACCCTTATCCTTGACATTTCAGCCACATTGGACAAGGTTGAAAATACACTCCTCCTTGATGACATTTCTTCATTTAATTTCCATAATATGTGATATCAATTGTCACATGATACTATAATATCAAAAGAAAGCTCTCAATTGTCATTTTATTTTGTGAAGTTAACTTTGCTGGCCAGTCTTCTAAAATGCTGACCACTATAATCTCTTCTATTTTTTAACCCCCTTCCTGGCTTTACTTTCTTCTCCTTAGCAGTTACATCTGTCTAGCTTTACATACTTTATCAATCTTTTTCCTATAGAATGTAAACTACATGAAATTAAGATTCATTCTGGTCACTGCTGCATTGATTACATTAATATTACCAGTTAACTGTCTTTTTAAGAATCTTTGCTCTGCAGTTTATCCCAGGAGAGGTTGATTATTTCTCTCTGTCCCATGGCTGTTCAGTATGGCCATGTTGAGTTCAGTTCAGTCATTCAGTTGTGTCCAACTGTTTGCAACCCCATGGACTGCAGGACACCAGGATTCCCTGTCCCTCTCAAACTCCCAGAGCTTACTCAAACTAATGTCCATTGACTTGGTGATGCCATCCAACCATCTTGTCCTCTGACGTCCCCTTCTCCTCCTGCCTTCAATCTTTCTCAGCATCAGGGTCTTTTCCGATGAGTCAGTTCTTCTCACCAGGTGGCCAAAATATTGGCATTTCAGCTTCAACATCAGTCCTTCCAATGAATATTCAGGACTGATTTCCTTTAGGATGGACTGGTTGGATCCCCTTGCTGTCCAAGGGACTCTCAAGAGTCTTCTCCAACACCACAGTTCAAAAGCATCAATTCTTTGGCACTCAGTTTTCTTTATACTCCAACTCTCACATCCATACATGACTACTGGAAAAACCATAGCCTTGACTAGACGGACCTTTGTTGGCAAAGTAATGTCTCTGCTTTTTAACATGCTGTCTAGGTTGGTCATAACTTTTATTCCAAGGAGTAGGACTGTTTTAATTTCATGGTTGAAGTCACTATCTGCACTGATTTTGGAGCCCCCCAAAGTAAAGTCTGTTACTCTTTCCACTGTTTCCCCATCTATTTGCCTTGAAGTGATAGAAACAGATGCCATGATCTTAGTTTTCTGAATATTGAACTTTAAGCCAACTTTTTCACTCTCCTCTTTCAATTTATTCAAGAGGCTCTTTAGTTCTTCTTCGCTTTTTGCCATAAGGGTGGTGTCATCTGCATATCTGAGGTTATTGATATTTCTCCCAGCAATCTTGATTCTAGCTTCTGCTTCATCCAGTCCAGCATTTATCATGATATACTCTGCATATAAATTAAATAAACAGAGTGACAATGTACAGCCTTGAAATATTCCTTTCCCACTTTGGAACCAGTCTGTTTTTACAAGTCCAGTTCTAACTGTTGGTTCTTGACCTGCACACAGAGTTCTCAGGAGGCAGATCAGGTGGTCTGGTATTCCCATATCTTGAAGAATTTTCCACAGTTTGTTGTGATCCACACTGTCAAAGGCTTTGGCATAGTCAACAAAGCAGAAGTAGATGCTTTTCTGGAATTCTCTTGCTTTTTAAATGGTCCAACAGATGTTGGCAATTTGATCTCTGGTTCATCTGCCTTTTCTAAATCCAGCTTGAACATCTGGAATCTCATGGTTCATGTACTGTTCAAGCCTGGCTTGAAGAATTTTGAGCATTACTTTGCTAGCGTATGTGATGAGTGCAATTGTGCGGTGCCTTTCTTCGGGATTGGAATGAAAACACATTTTCCAATCCTGTGGCCACTGCTGAGTTTTCCAAATTTGCTGGTATATTGAGTGAAGCACTTTTACAGCATTATCTTTCAGGATTTGAAATAGCTCAACTGGAATTACATCACCTCCACTAGCTTTGTTCATAGTGATGCTTCCTAAGGCTCACTTTACTTCATATTCCAGGATGTCTGGCTCTAGGTCAGTGATCACACCATAGTGGTTATCTGAGTCATGAAGATATTTTTGTATAGCTCTTCTGTGTATTCTTGCCACCACTTTGTAATATCTTCTGCTTCTGTTAGGTCCATACCATTTCTGTCCTTTATCGAGCCCATCTTTGCATGAAATGTTTCCTTGGTATCTCTAATTTTCTTAAAGAAATCTCTAGTCTTTCCCATTATATTGTTTTCCTCTATTTCTTTGCATTGATCACTGAGGAAGCCTTCCTTATCTCTCCTTGCTATTGTTTGGGACTCTGCATTCAAATTGGTATATAGTTCCTTTTCTCCTTTGCATTTTGCTTCTCATCTTTTCACAGCTATTTGTAAGGCCTCCTCAGAGGCCATTTTGATTTTTTCAATTTTTTTTTTTTGTCTTGGGGATGGTCTTCATCACTGCCTTCTTTACAATGCCATGAACCTCTGTCTATAGTTCTTCAGGCACTCTATCAGATCTAATCCCTTGAATCTATTTGTCACTTCCATTGTATAATCATAAGGGATTTGACGTAGGTCATACCTGAATGGTCTAGTGGTTTCCATATATTCTTTAATTTAAGTTTGAATTTTGCAATAAGGAGTTCATGATCTAAGCCACAGTCAGCTCCTGGTCTTGCTTTTGCCGACTGTATAGAACTTCTCCATTGTTGGCTGAAAATAATGTAATCAATCTGATTTCGGTGTTGACCATCTGGTGATGTCCGTGTGTACAATCTTCTCTTGTGTTGTTATATGGTGTTTGCTGTGACCAGTGTGTTTTCTTGTCAAAAGTCTATTAGCCTTTGCCCTGCTTAATTCTGTAATCCAAGGCCAAATTTGTCTGTTATTCCAGGTATTTCTTGACTTTCTACTTTTTCATTTCAGTCCCCTATAATGAAAGAACACCTTTTTTGGGGATGTTTGTTCTATAAGTTCTTGTAGGGCTTCATAGAACCGTTCAACTTCTGCTTCTTCAGCATTATTAGTCAGGGCTCAGACTTGGATTACTGTGAAATTGAATCGTTTTCCTTGGAAACGAACAGAGATCATTCTGCCATTTTTGCGACTGCACCCAAGTTCTGCATTTTGGACTCTATTGTTGAGTATGATGGCTATTCCGTTTCTTCTAAGGGATTCTTGCCCACAGTAGTAAATATAATGGTCTTCTGAGCTAAATTCACCCATTCCAGTCCATTTTAGTTCACTGATTCCTAGAATGTCGACGTTCACTCTTGCCATCTCCTGTTTGACCACTTCCAATTTGCCTAGATTCAGGGATCTAACATTCCAGTTTCCTATGCAATATTGCTCTTTACAGCATTGGACTTTACTTCCATCACCAGTCACATCCACAAATGGGTGTAGTTTTTGCTTTGGCTCTGTCTCTTCATTCTTTCTGGAATTATTTCTCCACTGATCTACAGTAGCATATTGAGCACCTACTGACCTGGGGAGTTAATCTTTCAGTGTCCTATCTTTTTGCCTTTTCATATTGTTAATGGGGTTCTCAAGGGGAGAATACTGAAGTGGTTTGCCATTCCCTACTCCGGTGGACCACATTTTGTCAGAACTCTCCACCATGATCCATCCATCTTGGGTGGCCCTATTTGGCATGACTCACAGTTTCATTGAGTTGGATAAGGCTGTGGTCCATGTAAGCAGATTGGTTAGTTTTCTGTGACTGTGCTTTTCATTGTGTCTGCCCTCTGATGGAGAAGGATAAGAGGCTTATGGAATCTTCCTGATGGGTGAGACTGAGGGGGAAACTCAGTCTTTAATCCCATTTTCTGTTGTTGGGTGGGGCTGTGTTGCCTCCCTGTTATTTACCTGGGGCCAAACTATGGTGGAGGTAATGAAGATAATGCCAACATCCTTCAAAAGGTCCCATGCATGTACTGCTGCGCTCAGTGGCCCAAACCCTGCAGCAGGCCACAACCAACCCATGCCTCTACTGGAGACTCCTGGACACTCTTGGGCAAGTCTGGGTCAGTCTCATGTGGAGTCAGTGCTCTTTTCTCCTTTGTCTTAGTGCACACAAGGTTTTGTTTGTGCCTTCCAAGAGTCTGTTTTCCCAGTCCTGTGTAAGTTCTGGCGGCTCTCTTGTGGGGTTAATGGCGACCTCCTCCAAGAGGGCTTATGCCATACCCAGGTCTACTGCACCCAGATCCCCTGCCCCTGCAGCAGTCCACTGCTGACCCATACCTCCACAGGAGACACTCAAACACAGTTCTGTCTCTGTCTTTGTCCGGTCTCTGGGCCCTGGGGTGCACAAGGTTTGTTTGAACCCTCTGATCATCTCTGGTAGGTATGGGGTTTGATTCTAAACCTGATTTTTCCCCTCCTACCATCCTGCTGGGGCTTCTCCTTTGCCCTTGGATGTGGGGTACCTCCTTAAAGTCACTCCAGCTCCAGGCAGCCACTGCTCCAGTGTATGGCCATGAGACTTGCTTTGATCAATGGAATGTGGCAGAAGTGATAGTCTGGCAGCTCTAAGCACAGGCTTTAAGAGGCACTATATGATTCTACTTTCCCTTTATGGTTCTGCCATTGCTATGAGAAGCACAGGCCTCAGGGAACTGGTCCCAGGAGGATGTAGGTAATATGTAGAAGACTCAAACAACTTGTGCTACCTGTAAGTTGAAGTACTGCTCAACTGAACTCAAGCTAGATCAGCCAGATCCTAGCCATACAACATGCTCACAAAACAGAAAATAAATGCTTATACTGTATGTGACTGAGATGCTGTGATTTTTATGCACCAATAACTGAGTAATAAACTGTTATAGCCACTGGCCCTGGCACATAAGTATCTGATAAATAATTGATGAGTAAATGGCCACATAAAAGGAATACACATCATTTTCTCTGTGGGAATCATCAGCTTTCTAAATGCCCTGCCTTTGAATATTCTAGACATAACTAGTTTTGATCAATGAGTTATGAACTGCAGTGACATTGTGTCACTTCCAGCCTGGAATATTTAACTGCCATGCATTGTAGAGCTCTGTTTTTCTCTTAGACATGGTGAGAAATAATGCTTGCAATGAAGACTGCTCCATCAGTTAATGGCAATGTGCAGAATCTACTGCTGATCTGCAATTCACATACAGTCTGCATGAGAAATCTACTGTTGATACTGCAAACTAGTGAGATTTGAGGTATTTTTGTTACTTTAGCATAACCTAACCTAATAGAGTTTTGCCAAGAAAATGCACTGGTCATAGCAAACATCCTCTTCCAACAACATAAGAGAAGACTCTACAGATGGACATCACCAGATGGTCAACACCGAAATCAGATTGATTATATTCTTTGCAGCCAAAGATGGAGAAGCTCTATACAGTCAACAAAAACAAGACCAGGAGCTGACTGTGGCTCAGATCATGAACTCCTTATTGCCAAATTCAGACTTAAATTGAAGAAAGTAGGGAAAACCACTAGACCATTCAGGTATGACCTAAATCAAATCCCTTATGATTATACAGTGGAAGTGAGAAATAGATTTAAGGGACTAGATCTGATAGACAGAGTGCCTGATGAACTATGGTTCATACATTGTACAGGAGACAGGGATCAAGACCATTCCCATAGAAAAGAAATGCAAAAAAGCAAAATGGCTGTCTGGGGAGGCCTTACAAATAGCTGTGAAAAGAAGAGAAGCGAAAAGCAAAGGAGAAAAGGAAAGATATAAACATCTGAATGCAGAGTTCCAAAGAATAGCAAGAAGAGATAAGAAAGCCTTCCTCAGAGATCAATGCAAAGAAATAGAGGAAAACAACAGAATGGGAAAGACTAGAGATCTCTTCAAGAAAATTAGAGATATCAAGGGGACATTTCATGCAAAGATGGGCTCGATAAAGGACAGAAATGGTATGGACCTAACAGAAACAGAAGATATTAAGAAGAGGTGGCAAGAATACACAGAAGAACTGTACAAAAAAGATCTTCACGACCCAGATAATCACAATGGTGTGATCACTCACCTAGAGCCAGATATCCTGGAATGTGAAGTCAACTGGGCCTTAGAAAGCATCACTACGAACAAAGCTAGTGGAGGTGATAGAATTCCAGTGGAGCTATTCCAAATCCTGAAAGATGATGCTCTGAAAGTGCTGCACTCAATATGCCAGCAAATTTGGAAAACTCAGCAGTGGCCACAGGACTGGAAAAGGTCAGTTTTCATTCCAATCCCAAAGAAAGGCAATGCTAAAGAATGCTCAAACTACTACACAATTGCACTCATCTCAAAAGCTAGTAAAGTAATGCTCAAAATTCTCCAAGCCAGGCTTCAGCAATACATGAACCATGAACTTCCAGATGTTCAAGCTGGTTTTAGAAAAGGCAGAGGAACCAGAGACCAAATTGCTAACATCTGCTGGATCATCGAAAAAGCAAGAGAGTTCCAGAAAAACATCTATTTCTGCTTTATTGACTATGCCAAAGCCTTTGACTGTGTGGATCACAAAAAACTGTGGAAAATTCTTCAAGAGATGGGAATACCAGACCACCTGACCTTCCTCTTGAGAAATTTGTATGCAGGTCAGGAAACAAGAGTTAGAACTGGACATGAAACAACAGACTGGTTCCAAATAGGAAAAGGAGTATGTCAAGGCTGTATATTGTCACCCTGCTTATTTAACTTCTATGCAGAGTACATCATGAGAAACGCTGGGCTGGAAGAAGCACAAGCTGGAATCAAGATTGCCGGGAGAAATATCAATAACCTCAGATATGCAGATGACACCACCCTTATGGCAGAAAGTGAAGAGGAACTTAAAAGCCTCTTGATGAAGGTGAAAGAGGAGAGTGAA
This sequence comes from Bos taurus, assembly GCF_002263795.3. NCBI lineage: Eukaryota > Metazoa > Chordata > Mammalia > Artiodactyla > Bovidae > Bos > Bos taurus. The sequence goes on along the minus strand of NC_037340.1, from coordinate 5,995,872 downwards.
AAAGTTGGCTTAAAGCTCAACATTCAGAAAACGAAGATCATGGCATCTGGTCCCATCACTTCATTGCAAATAGATGGGGAAACAGTGGAAACAGTGTCAGAATTTATTTTTCTGGGTCCAAAATCACTTCAGATGGTGACTGCAGCCATGAAATTAAAAGACACTTACTCCTTGGAAGAAAAATTATGACAACCTAGATAGCATATTGAAAAGCAGAGGCATTATTTTGCCAACAAAGGTCCATCTAGTCAAGGTTATGGTTTTTCCAGTGGTCATGTATGGATGTGAGAGTTGGACTGTGAAGAAAGCTGAGCACTGAAGAATTGATGCTTTTGAACTGTGGTGTTGGAGAAGACTCTTGAGAGTCCCTTGGACTGCAAGGAGATCAGTCAATCCATTCTGAAGGAGATCAGCCGTGGGATTCCTTTGGAAGGAATGGTGTTAAAGCTGAAACTCCAGTACTTTGGCCACTTCACGCGAAGAGTTGACTCATTGGAAAAGTCTCTGATGCTGGGAGGGATTGGGGGCAGGAGGAGAAGGGGACGACACAGGATGAGATGGCTGGATGCATCACTGACTCGATGGATATGAGTCTGAGTGAACTCCGGGAGTTGGTTATCAACAGGGAGGCCTGGTGTGCTGCGATTCATGGGGTCGCAAAGAGTCGGACACGACTGAGTGACTGAACTGAACTGAACCTAACCTATATCTTATCTCTGCTTTGCATACATGCAAACAAAAATGTAAACAAGACATAAGTTTTTCTAACATAAGTTTTTGCTCTAAAGGAACTTGAGATCTGGAAATAGCCACATATCATATGGGTAATATATAAATCGTTAAACCACTCTCACCTTGTTTCCTTATTTGACAAATAGGACTAGCAATATTCTTAAAGGTCATTGCTGTCATTCATTCATGTATATCCAGCATTTACTGAGGATGTGCTGTTGATCTCAAGAAGCTTGATGTCCAGGAAGGGACAAGCCATACATTCATGCTGCTATATAATCAAACAGTGCATACAAGAAAGGCCAGGAGAGCCTCAGAACAAGAATATGAGAGAGCTGAAGGAAGAAGATATCTGATAAGAAGCAGGAAGATACCATGCATGACTCAGCAGCAATGATCTAGGCCAGAGAAATATAAAACTTGGAGCCTGTTTTCCAAGTAAGCTGCATTCTCAGTACTCAGCTTTCTGGCCCATGAAGCTGCTCTATGTTACTTCTTCACAAGAGCTTCTACTTCTTATTCAAGAATACCTACTCTTTTTGAACATGAGCTGGCTGTCCTGGATAGTGCTGTGGCCCATAAAAGTTGACTTTTGTGACCTTCCTTTTCCTGCAGAATATTCTCAAGCTGTCACAGCTCCTTGCTCTCTTTCACTGAAGCGACTGCAACCTTCAGTTATTAGTTCTGTGATTATGTAAACACCAATCACCTCAATGAATTGTATGTTCCGTGAGGACAAAGCTTCTATTATACAGCCAGCACATAGCACAGTGTTTGACATATAGTAAGAGCTCAGTAAAAAAATTGGTGAATGAATGAATGAGTGTCTCCACTATGTCACTCCACCCAACCCACCAGTGAAATTAGGTTCAATAATGCTTGTTGAATCTGAAAATGATCCAAATAAAATGTACATTAGTCTCAAATACTGGGCTAGCCAAAAAATTCATTCAGATATTTCTGTAAAATCTTACAGAAAACCCAACCAAACTTTTTGGCCAATTCATATAACCCAAACTACTCAGAAGTTTTCACATTTTAATAGAGGACCTGTGAAGGAGGGCTATTTAAGCCAAATGAAAGACTATCAAATGGTGGAGTTTCTGACAAGAGAAATACTAAATAGAAAAGACTCAAAGGGTTTTGAAGTATTTTCACATGCCTCACCATGATACTGAAAGTTGCTCAGTCATGTCCAACTCTGTGATCCCATGGACTATAGAGTCCATGGACTTCTCAAGGCCAGAATACTGGAGTGGGTAGGCGTTCCCTTCTCCAAGGCATCTTCTCAACCCAGGGATCAAACCCAGGTCTCCTGCATTGCAGGCGGATTCTTTACCAGCTGAGCCTTATCATGGTGCTCTTTAAATTACATCACCTGTGTACTTGTTTACTCATATGGTTGAGCAGGAAAAGAGGATGGAGAAATAAAGAATCATTTGGGGAAAAAAAATACATAATTTTTTTTTTTTTTTACTAAATCAGGATGATTTTATTTATTCTACCCTTATTAAAGGTGAGGAACTAACTGAATTAAGTGTGTGCTAGAATTATAATAACTGTCCTTTGAAATGTAAGTGCTTGGGTGTATACAGAACAATTTGAAAAGCAGGCCAGAGAGAATCCTTAATGCATTCTGATGTAGCCAAACATTGTAGGTTGTGCTTTTCATGTCATTTCATTTGGAATTTCTTCACCATAATGTGACATACCAAAATAACTTAGGCATGAAAAGCTTTTTTTTTTCTCTTTAGCAAGAATGAACTGTGAAACATTATGTGCTTGGATATAAACTGAAATTACAGGACTCAAGAAGTAATTCCTCATCATAAATGCTAACTGTGAAGAGTAAAAATGAATATCAAGTCTGCAAAGAGTGTGAGTTTCCATCTGAATGTTGAGATGCTAAACCAAATTATACACATACTGGGTTTGGATTGAAAATCAACTCATTTAGCACAGTGTCAATGGCTCTAAAAATGGCATGTTTCTTATTTTATACATATCATCTGCTCAATTTGCCTTTAATTTACTGTATAAGTAGTGTGACCTCATTTCAAGGAGATGAAGACAACCTCAGATTCATTCAGAAGCAATAATTATGGATTGCAGAAGGCGATATGATGAGAAGACCCTGTTTGCATAAAATTGCTATTCGAATGTTGGCTGCCAGTATAGGCTTTATCAGGATTTGACGCATCTGCCAGCCTCAGCAAGGGCTCCAATGGGAAACAGGAATTTAGTGTGAGTGCTGGAAATGTCGAGGCCTATGAGGTTCATGGGGATGGGCTTTTCGGCTGATGGAACAACTTGTCTTTTTGCAAATAGTATTATCACAGGCCTGTCAACTTGCATTTATGAAGTTTATTTCTGTTCAGACTATAACATGACCCTCTGAGGTCAGTACTATTAGTAGTATTCCCATTTGACAGATAAAGTAACTTGCCCCAAATCATACAGTTAGGCAGTGGCAGAACTAAAACAATTAAATCTGAAAACAGAGCCCAAATTCACATTGTATTACCTCTCCTCTCTCTTTAATTATCTATCTTCTATTCATGTATTAACCCATCCATCTATCTTTTTTTCCTCATTCCTCAGCCTTCTCTCCATCTGTCCATTCACCCATGTTCTTCCTCTTTCTCTGGATCATCATGTACCTCTCTGTCTCTATCTTGCTATACTTTCTCTTTCTGACTGGGTCTCAGCCCCTGTGAGCCTTTGTCTTTCTGTTATTTCCTTACATTTTCAATCTATTCATATAATCATGTATGTATTATGCATCCATTTATATACCTATGCATACATGTTTTGTCTTTATTTCTTCATCCATCCATTCATCCATACATCCATTCATGATTTTGATATCCCAATACCTTTTTATGAACCTGCCAAATATTTTTCATTTTTCTCTCTGCATCTCTCTGCCTTTCTCTTGCTCTCACTTTTTCTGTCGTCCACTGTCATCTCTCTCTCTCTCTCTTTCCTCTCTCTTTCTTCATTCAACATGCTTCTCATCCTAGTATTTTAGGCATATCTTTAACCCTTGTCCAAGGTCAAGAAATGAGTCCCATGTGTCAAAATGCATGCCTTGCTAAAACAGTAAAACTTCTACATATGGTTTGACTAAAGGTTAACTGTCCTCAGTTTTCATTTCAATCCCTAAGAAAGGCAATGCCAAAAATGCTCAAACTACCACACAATTGCACTCATCTTACATGCTAACAAAGTAATGCTCAAAATTCTCCAAGCCAGGCTTCAAAAATACATGAACCATGAACTTTCAGATGTTTAAGCTGGTTTTAGAAAAGGCAAAAGAACCAGAGATCAAATGCCAACATCTGCTGGATCATCAAAAAAGCAATAGAGTTCCAGAAAAACATCTATTTCTGCTTTATTAACTATGCCAAAGACTGACTATGTGGATCACAATAAAGTGTGGAAAATTCTTAAAGAGAGAGGAATATTAGACCACCCGACCTGCCTCTTGAGAAATCTGTATGCAGGTCAGGATGTAATAGTCAGAATTGGACATGGAACAACAGACTGCTTCCAAATAGGAAAAGGAATATGTCAAAGCTATATATTGTCACTATGCTTATTTAACTTATTTGCAGAGTACATCATGAGAAATGCTGGGCAGAATGAAGCACAAGCTGGGATCAAGATTGTCGGGAGGGATATCAACAACCTCAGATATGCAGTTGACACCACCCTTAGGACAGAAAGCCAAGAGGAACTAAAGAGCCTTTTGATGAAAGTGAAAGAGGAGAGTGAAAAAGTTGGCTTAAAGCTCAACATTCAGAAAAATCAGATCATGGAATCCGGTCCCATCACTTTATGGCAAATAGATGGAGAAACAGTGGAAACAGTGGCAGGCTTTATTTTGGGGGGCTCCAAAATCACTGCAGATGGTGACTTCAGCCATGAAATTAAAAAACACTTACTCCTTGGCAGGAAAGTTATGACCAACCTAGACAGCATAATAAAAAGCAGAGACATTACTTTGTCAACAAAGGTCCATTTAGTCAAAGCTATGGTTTTTTCCAGTAGTCATATATGGATAAGAGAGTTGGACTATAAAGCAAGCCGAGAGCCTAAGAATTGATGCTTTTGAACGGTGATGTTGGAGAAGACTCTTGAGAGTCCCTAGGACTACAAGGATATCCAATCAGTCCATCCTAAAGGGAATCAGTCCTGAACATTCATTGGAAGGACTGATGTTGAAGCTGAAACTCCAATACTTTGGCCACCTGATGTGAAGAGCTGACTCATATGAAAAGATCCTGATGCTGGGAAAGATTGAAGGCAGGAGAAGGGGACGACAGAGGATGAGATGGTTGGATGGCATCACTGATTCAATGGGCAAGAGTTTGAGTAAACTCTGGGAGTTGGTGATGGACAGGGAGGCCTGGCATGTTGGAGTCCATGGGGTCGCAAAGAGTCAGACCCAACTGAGTGACTGAACTGAACTGAACTGAAAGGTTAACCCTGTTGCTACTTGATGAAAGAGAAAAGTATTGAAATAAAATTATCCATAGGAGTCTTCCATTTCTACTCATTTTCTGCCCTTTGTTCCAGAATATATTGTCAAGGACATTGGCATACTGAACAGCTTTAGAAGACAAAGATAGGTCTGCATACATTACTGGAAAATAGAGGTAATACAATATATTCCCTACATGTGAACCTTCAAGTTATGAACTTTCAAAGATGTGAACAGGCATTCGCATGTCCCATCACATAAGTTAGTTCATGTGTCTGGAATACCCTGTCACATTTGTGCACCCTGTACAAGTGGTTGCACTTTTCTGTACTTTACTGTACAGCACTGTATAGAGTACAGTAGTTCTCTTTATTTCAAACCCATGATGTCGACAAGTAAGCTTAAAAGCAGTGGTGATACAGCTGGCTCTGGTATGATGAGAAAAAAAGAGCTACTACCCAGATATCACTGGATCATTTTTTCAAGAGGGTAGATAGAATTGAGTCCAGCAAGGAACCAGAACCTGTACCATCAACATCAGATGTGGACGAAAAACTTGCTCTTGCCCTCCATCTCCTATTGCTGACCGTCCTTCAGTTCTACCATCTCCCATGTCTCTCCCTTCTCCAATTAGTAATTCTTCTTGCCTGTTCACTTATGGCAGACCCTGTATGCCAGATGTTGTACTGTACTATGGTATTTTACAAGGTAGTGTACTATAAGATTAAAAATGTTTATTTTTGTATTTGTTTTTATGTATTTATGTGAAAAGTATTACAAACCTATTACAGTACAGTGTTATATAGCCAATTATGTTAGTTGGTTACCTAGGCTAACTTTGTTGGATTTATGAGCAAATTGAACTTAGGGACACACTTTCTGAATGGAACTAATTTGTATGTAGAAAACATACTATATCTACTTCCAGAGGAGAAGGCAAGCATCCTTACAATCCAGGATAAATGAGATCATGTCTCCTTGAGCAAAGAGAGACCATACCTACCCAACAGGTAACTCAGGTTCCTTAAAGCTTAATGTTCCTTTCCTACAATGCAACCTATTGCTTGATCAGGCATCACTAGGGGTCCATCTGTATAGACTCTGTGGGACTGGAGGGTAAGGAGAATACACACAAATATGTTGATGCTCATGCTGCCTGTGGTACCCTAAGTAGCAAAGTCCACTGTGTCTGCACAGGAGCCTCCTGTACTCTGCAGGCTTCCAGGAGACTGTGATGGGCTAATGTGTCAGCTTACAAATGGCTAAAATCTTAGCCCTTCACAGCCTTGCCTCAATGCTGTATGTTTCTTCACCCTGTCTCAGCACCATACTTGTCCTCAAAAGTTTATCTATATATCGACATATTTATATATAGATAAATATACATATTAAATACAAAAATTTAAAAATTTGATATCTTGAAAAGGAGAAAGTTTTAGCCCAATTATCCAGCTTCCTATTTTCCATTAGGAAATGGCACCTATGTCAGCAGCAAACTCAGATATCCCTTGTTCTATCTGCGATTTTAATGAGGAAAGAAATAATTTCTATCCAGGCCCTTCACCATGCTTTCCCTTCCACTCTTAATTTGGTGGGAACGACTGAGCACATTCAAGCTTTGCTGTCTTGGCTAAGCCAATGCAACTGAAGGATCACGTGTCAGTGTCACCTGGAGGGGTTGGACTTGGAGAAGCAGGACTGGATCAGATGCCTCTGGTGGCCCAGTTCACATTCTTTCAGCCTCACTTCTGATCCCAGGTGTCTGCTACAAGCAGGTGCTTACAGATTTGGAATTACTTCATACTTACTGTGTTTCATAAATTATGCCCCATGAGTCTTTCTAGTCTGGGAATTCTCTGATGCCCCTAAAGCAAGCAACTGTCCACTCCCAGGCATCAGTGTGCTTCCTAGAAGCACAGAGCTGGTAGTGCCAGAGGGACGGCTCTCAAATGTGGGGTCTAGTGGGTAATGGATGAATATTTTTCCCCATTGATTCTTAGGTGGAAAATTCTGAGTGACATCTATAAGCTGCTTAGCGCTTGAAAGCACCAAATCCAAGTGGCCCGCAGCAGTGACCTCAACAGAATGCACCTCACATGGCCTTCCTTCCTTCCTTCATTCTCCCGTTCCTCTCTCCTCATCTCTGGGATCATCTCTCAAGTGAACTGCCTGTAGACACATCCTTTGCTCAGGTTCTACTTCTGAAGGAAACACACCTAATCTAAAGGTGAACTAGAGAGACCAAGGCCTCTGGAACCAGAAAGGCTCGAGTCTGTGTATTAGCTCTGCCGCTTTCTTCTGGGAGATTGAACTAGCTATTTAAACTCTCTGAGTTACAACTTTTTCATGTGTAAGATGGGAAAAAAATAATACTTACCTTGCATGGGTGAGGAATATTGATTATGAATAAAAAAAACCATGTAGTCCTTTAGCACAGGGTCTGGCAGGGCCTCCATGTTCAACAAATAGCAGCAATTATTGTTATTATAGCTGAACAAATCCCAAGAGTGCTCTGGAAACTAGAGGTGTAGAGATCGTGATGTTCTGACTGCAGTGACTATCTGGGGACTGCTAAGCCGAAGGACTTTATCACTTTAAGGACCCTGAATCACATGAATTATTTATCAATTACTGTTTATAGAGATGATTGCATCCTAAGTAGCTTTTGGATTCTATAAACTTTTTAACGCACATGTCGAGAGAGGACCCATTTGGAGAATTAAGCCATGTTGCTTTCTTCTTCATCTTCTCCTTAATTCTTTCTACCCTTGCCTCTTTCCTTGGTCCAATCAGTTAATCACTGTGCATTTGTGGGCTCACAGAGGGATGGCACAGCAAAAAATGTATAAGTTTAAAAGATTTGGGGATGGGGGGATGAACTGGGAGACTGGGATTGACATCTATACACTATTGACACTACACATAAAACAGATGGCTAATGAGAACCCACCGTACCTCACAGGGAACTCTATTCAATGCTCTGTTGTTACCTAGGTGGGAACGAGATACAGACCAAGAGGAAGTATATGTATATACATAACTGATTCACTGTGCTGCACAGCAGAAACAAACACAACATTGTAAAGCAATTATACTTCAATCATTTTGTTAAAAAAAACTGGCACAAGAAGAAGTGAATAAACAGAACAGAAAGTCTAAAAAAAAAGATTCAATTCTTTTTTGTGTATTTATTTAATGCAATAAACCTGGAGAAGAGGCCACAGCTTTGCAGAAAGTCTTCTCTCCCTTTTTGAACAGTAAGGAATTCTCAGAGTATAAGGAAAGTTAGGACTTCCCAGGTGATACTACTGGTAAGAACCCACCTGCCAGTGCATGGGTCAGGAAGATCCACAGGAGGAGGGCACAGAAACCTGCTCCAGTATTCTTGCCTGGAGAATCCCATGGACAGAGGAGCCTGGCAGGTTGCAGTCCATCAGGTCACACAGAGTCAGACATGACTGAAGCAACTTAGCACACATGCATGCAAGGAAAGTTAGAAAGAGTGGAGGTTCAGATGGAGAGTACAGTGAACTCACAGGTAAGAAGGGAGACTGGATCAGAATGCCTCACCCTGCCCTCCAGAGTGCCCCTGGGTGAGCCCATCTCTCTCCTCCCTAACTGCTGTATGAAATGTGAGTGAAATTCCACAAAGAGCCCAGAGCACTGCAGTGAGAACTGAGTGCTTCCTGTGATGGGGAAATGTGTTAGTTGTTCTTCCTGTTGTCACCCACTGAGGACACTTCAATAGCAGCTGGATTTCCAAATGGGTCCTTGAAACTTTGCTGAGTTAACATTAAATTTACATCATGTGTAATGTTCCCTTTTCAGAATTCCAAGATTCCTAGAAGACCTGAAATGAAGGGTGGTTGCACATGTGGAGTGCTCTACAAGCAGGCATCATATGATCCTGCAATCCCACTCCTGTGCATATATCCAGAGAAAACTATAATTTGAAAAGATACCTGCAGCCCAGTGTTTAGTACAGCACTATTTACAACAGCCAGGATATGGAAGCAACAGAAATATCCATTGACAGACAAATGGATAAAGATGTGATATGTATATATATCTACTCATGTTGCTGCAAATAGCATTATTTCATTCTTTTTACAGCTGAGTAATATTCCACTGTGCATATGTGTGTGTATATATATATATATATATACACGCATACATATATACCCATTGTGTGTGTGTGTGTAATATTACTCAGATATAAAAAGAATGGAATAATGCTATTTGCAGCAACATGAGTGGATCTAGAAATTATCATATTAAGTGAATTAAGTCAGAGAAAGATGAGTATCATATGACATTGCTTATATAGAGAATCTAGAAAAATTATAAAAATGAATTTGATAAAGCAGAGAGACTCACAGACATAGAAAACAAACACATGGTTACCAAAGGGGAAGTGAGGGAGGGATAAATTAGGAGTTGCTGCTAAGTCACTTCAGTCGTGTCCAATTCTGTTCGACCCCATAGAGAGCAGCCCACCAGGCTCTGCCGTCCCTGGGATTCTCCTGGCAAGAATAGTGGAGTGGGTTGCCATTTCCTTCTCCAATGCATGAAAGTGAAAAGTGAAAGTGAAGTCGCTCAGTTGTATCCAACTCTCAGTGACCCCATGGACTGCAGCCTACCAGGCTCCTCCACCCATGGGATTTTCCAGGCAAGAGTACTGGAGTGGGGTGCCACTGCCTTCTCTGACATATACACACTACTATAGACAAAATATATAAACAGGACTTACTGTGTAGCACAGAGAATTATACTCGATATTTGTAATAACCTATAAAAGAAAATAATCTGAATAACAACAGTGATCTGAATCACTGTGCTGTACACCTGAAAGTAACACAACACTGTAGCCAACTATACTTCAATTTAAAAAAAATTAAAAAGAATTCTCTCTCAGAGACCTTGTTAAAATAACTCCTATGTAACTTCAGCCACTTCACATAATTTTGTTACTTTTCCACAATTTCTTCTCCTTGGTCAAGCTCATATAAAGGCATGTAGTTTAGTCGCTAAGTTGTTTCCGACTCTTGCAATCCCATGGACTGTAGCCCACCAGGCTCCTTTGTCCATGGGATTTTTTAGGCCAGAATACTGGAGTGGGTTGCCATTTCCTTTCCCAGGGGATATTCCTGACTCAGGGATCAAATCCAGATCTCCTGCATTGCCAGTGGATTCTTTACCGACTGAGCCACCAGGGAAGCATTTGGTTTCACCATATCTCCAGGTTGTCATTCATTAGGAAGGCTCCCAGTATTATGTAAGGCCCATATTAACCAAAATCTGTATGCTTTTCTCCTGTCAGTTGAATTCTATCTATCTCATGTCAGTTGAATTCTCAGGTCTGTCTGGGAAAAAGCCTAAGAGGGAAAAGGTAAAATTTTGTCTCCCCTGCCATTTCATGTATGTTTTTCTGGCTTATGCTGTGTACACTCTATGCTCTCTGGGAATCCTGGAATGTAAATGTCCACATTTGTGGGTCCAAACTCCAGAGAAGACCATGTCTGTAAGATGGGAGTTACAGACTGATCTTCACATACACCCTCCCACTCATCCTCAGTATGTCGTCTCCAGAAGATCTTTATGTCACAGCCACCAATGAATCAGACCAATGAGGATCTGGAGCCAGGAGGCACATCTGATGGAAACACCCCACCAGTGGGTGAAGAATAAGATGCCCTGACCATGGCAGCTGCCTCAGAACTTCTGTGATTAGTACACTTAGAAGGCAAGGGCGATTTGCCAAGGGACAGTAGAAGCTGACAGCAGCAATCTTTTCTAATTTCAGTGAGGACCATTGCCCTCTAATTACATAAATATCCCTTTACCACAAAAGAGGTGGTGAGTTACACAGGAAAGATTACTATACTTCCAAATGACATTGGGAAAATTGTCTTTTCTTTGACCAAGCCACCTGAACTCCAACCCTAGACAAGCCTTTTTGTAAAGAAACTCTCCTTTAACCTATTAATCGACAGTGAATGTATTCATTGTCTTGAGCTCAGTGACAAATTACCTTAAAATCTAACAGCTTAAAGCAATGACAAATGTTTTTTCACAGTTTCTGTGGGTCAGGGATCTGAGTGCAGCTTTACTGAGTGACTCTGGCTCCAAGTTTCTTGTAAGGTTGCTGTAAGGGGGCAAATTGAATTTCTATGTAAAGACCAAAGCTAAGTCATCTAACCCTTGTTCTCTCTAGTTTCTCTATTCATTGCAGAATTTACCTGCTGACTCCAATCACCTGAAAGATATTCTCACTTGAATGTCACACCAGCACGATAACCCAATATTTCTAAAGGCCAAAAGCCAACATGAGGCATCTTACACTCATAAACTGTAGCCACCATCCTTACTCACCTCAACCCCCACAGCAGTCTCCTCCCTAATCCTGCTTCTTCTCTGCCTCTGCCTCCATGTCTCCTGGTAGCCAACAGTAAACTCTTAATTGCAGAAAGCACAGCACTTCTTCACTCTACACGATCCTGTGGCCCTCAACTGCACTTAGGAGAAGACACAAAGCTCCTTCAGGACTATGCATGTCCTCCTGTAGCTTCTTTCCTATTACACTCAGAGTTTTTACTCCCAGGGGCTTCATCTGCTCCACAGCAGCATTTCCAGTGCCTAGGACAGTGTTTGGAATACAGCAAGTGCTCAGCATTTGTGAGTGCTTAGTCGCTCAGTCATGTCTGACTCTGTGAGACCCTATGAACTGTAGCCGGCAAGACTCCTCAGTCCATGGGATTTTTCAACTGCTTGGCAGACTGCTGCAAGAAGTAATTAACTCTAGCAAGCCAAATGATGCTCATTTAATTGCCCCCATATTCATTTTGCAGACCCTCCTTGGAGATGTCTTTTTCACCATCCTGGTCATTTTGTTTGCAACATTTTGTCCACCAACAGTTCAGATGTAGCACAGGTACACTTTTCTTCTGGTTTTATACCATCCTGTGGCTGAGATGGCCAATGCCCTCTCTGAATACCCAGTTGCCAGAAGATCATCTTCAGGGATGTCCTCCAATACCACCTCTCAGAAGCCAAGATGCCCTGCATCTCTCAGGCCTTTCGGTTGCAAGGATATTTCTCCCTGACTGTGCTGTGCTTTGTCTTCAAAACCTCAAACAGCATTTCCTGCACCTCATCTTTTTTAGAATTCCTCTTTAGAGCTCTTCTCCATAAGTCAAGGGCTGGGCATTTACTGTGCTGTTTCTTATCAATGCATCTCAATTACATTAGATGTGGGACCAGGAATTTGTTTTTGTTTGCCTTCTCTTTTCATTTTTAATTCCAATCAATCACTACCTGATATTATCATAAAACACAACAAAAAATGAAACGTCTCTTGGATTCTGCAGCAGCATCAAGTTGCCAGGACAGCTCCCACATGTTTTGTCCGTGGTATGCATTTTAATTTACCGGTCAGCACCAGCGCACAGAGCAATAGAGAAGCTTGGATCAACTCTCTTCCTCCTTCTACACGCCTCTGTCCATCAAGCCTTCCCCTCAAAGACTCTTTTCTTCCATGAACATCAATACAGGCAAAAAGAGTCCTGCAATTTCCTTCAAGTCATCATCTGTGTTCCTGGATATGTGAGGCCACCCTGGGTCTCTGTCCTCCACACATGTTCAAACCCAAATCTCTCTCCTCACCAAGTCTGATCTTTCTCTCAAGCTGAAATAAAGCAGGACCCCATGGTCTCCCTGCCCACCCTCTATGTCCTCTGCCTGCCTTCTGTCTGTGGAAAAATTTGGCCAAAGAATAAGTATAATCAGAGAAGTGAGAACATGAAGAAACAAAGGAAAGCATTCAAATGAGACCTAATAATAATAGTCAGTAGGCAAAATCAAGGACCTTTAGTTCCTCTTCAAGAGTTACAGATAACATTCTGAGCCATGTCCTGTGAGCTGTCTTGTAGATACTGAAACTCCCACCAGGTGGAGAAGTTAACTACGTGATGACCAGACTGTAGCCATGACATAAACTGCTACAGTTCTGAGAACTGGCCTCAAAGAAATGGGAACAAATTCACCCTGGAACTGAATATTAACTGTATTAAAAATAATCAAGATGACCGTCAGAGCTGACTGTGCTCTTTTTGCACGTAACCCGCTCTTTCAGTCTGTAACAGCTCTAGCCCACTGACTGGGGGGAAGGAGTCAGCCTTTGGACAGGTGTCCACCCCTTACTTTCTGCATCAGAAACAGTGCCTCCCTCAGTTAGTTCTGTCCTGGCCCCGGGGGGACCTGCTCACTCTTTACCTCATCTCTCCCGCATTCCTCCTTTCCCTGACTCACTCTCCACTCCCCTCACCACATTTCCTGGGATTCTCTCCCAAATAGACTAGCTAAAGCTTTATTTCAGGATCCACTCTTGGAAGAATCCAAATTAAGAAAACATTTGTGGTCTAGAAACAGTTAACTGTCACAAAAACACTCCTACCACTGTCCTTCACACAGTTAAGTTCAGTTCACTCACTCAGTTGTGTCGACTTTTTGCAACCCCATGGAATGCAGCACACCAGGCCACCCTGTCCATCCAACTCCTGAAGTTTACTCAAACTCATGTCCATTGAGTCAGTGATGCCATCCAAACATCTCATCCTCTGTCGTCCCCTTCTCCTCCTGCCTTCAATCCTTCTCAGCATCAGGATCTTTTCAAATGAGTTAGCTCTTCGCATTAGGCGGCCAAAGTAATGGAGTTTCAGCTTCAGCATCAGTCATTCCAATGAATATTCAGGACTAATCTCCTTTAGGATGGACTGGTTGAATCTCCTTGCAGTCCAAGGGACTCTCAAGAGTCTTCTCCAACACCACAGTTCAAATTGGAGAAGGCAATGGCACCCCGCTCCAGTACTCTTGCCTGGAGAATCCCATGGACGGAGGAGCCTGGTGGGCTACAGTCCATGGGGTCACAAAGAGTCGGACACTACTGAGCGAGTTCACTTTCACTTTTCACTTTCATGCACTGGGGAAGGAAATGGCATCAATTCTTTGGCATTCAGCTTTCTTCACAGTCCAACTCTCACATCCATACATGACCACTGGAAAAACCATATCCTTGACTAGACGGACATTTGTTGACAAAGTAATGTCTCTGCTTTTTAATATGCTGTCTAGGTTGGTCATAACTTTCCTTCCAAGGAGTAAGAATCTTGTAATTTCATGGCTGCAGTCACCATCTGCAGTGATTTTGGAGCCCCCCCCCCAAGTAAAGTCTGTCACTGTTTCCACTGTTTCCCCATCTATTTCCCATGAAGTGATGGGACCAGGTGCCACAATCTTAGTTTTCTCAATGTTGAGCTTTAAACCAACTTTTTCACTTTCCTCTTTCACTTTCATCTAGAGGCTCTTTAGTTCTTCTTCACTTTCTGCCATAAGGGTTGTTTCATCTGCATATCTGAGATTATTGATATTTCTCCCAGCAATCTTGATTCCAGCTTGTGCTTCTTCCAGCCCAGCGTTTCTCATGATGTACTCTGCATTTATGTTAAATAAGCACAGTGACAATACTTGAGATACTCCTTTTCCTATTTGGAACCAGTCTGTTGTTCCATGTCCAGTTCTAACTGTTGCTTCCTGACCTTCATACAGATTTTTCAAGAGGCAGGTCAGGTGGTCTGGTATTCCCATCTCTTGAAGAATTTTCCACAGTTTATTGTGATCCACACAATCAAAGGCTTTGACATAGTCAATAAAGCAGAAATAGATGGTTTTCTGGAACTGTCTTGCTTTTTCAAGGGTCCAGCAGATGTTGGCAATTTGATCTCTGGTTCCTCTGCCTTTTCTAAAACCAGCTTGAACATCTGAAAGTTCATGGTTCATGTATTGTTGAAGCCTGGCTTGGAGAATTTTGAGCATTACTTTATTAGCATGTGAGATGAGTGCAATGTGCAGTAGCTTGACCCTTGAGCAATTCAGGGTGTTTTGTGGAATAAATAATAAATAACAAAAATATGGGGAAACCCTTGATCAGAAAGCACTAAGTAGTCATAGAAAACAATTATTAGCTTCTTTTGTGTCTATGAGAGTCCCTCTACCTAGATTCCTCAAGTCTATACTTACCACTTGAAAAACTATGATGCCTCCACTTCCAAGAAGTCACTGTTCCCACCTCTCGTCACTCAAATGTATAACTTTTTTCTGTGTCCCCATAGCTTAGTGCTCATTCATAAGAAAGCCCCTATCCCATGCAACTTACATCCTGGGTATTTTAATACCCCTTATCTCAGAACTTCCCTGAATCTAGTAGTTCTGACCTCTCCTTCCAATGCAGGAGTGTGAGTTTGATCCCTGGTCAGGGAGCTAAGATCACACATGCCTTATGGCCAAAATAAGCAAAAAGTAAAACATAAAACAGAAACAATATTGCAACAAATGCAATAAAGACTTTAAAAAGTACGCATATAAAAAATATCCTTTATCTTTCTACTAGGCCATCAGCACAGAAAAAATGGAGACAACCAATGTATCCTGCCTCCCAGTGGCCCACTGCATGTTAAATGTCTGGTGAATTGAATTAAATGAAGAATTCAATACATTCAGAACCAAACACATTCAACCACAGGAACTTGGGTGAACAGAGCAGGTGGAGATATACACAAATAGATTCAAAGCAGAGTTATCAGGGAACACAACATACCAGATTAGTTGGCTTGACTTGTGCCCGGGTGGTAGGTTCAGAAACACACCCACCCAGCAAGCTGGAGGTAGATTTGGCAAACAAGGACACACAGAAATTCTTGGCCTCACCCGACAACTAAAGGCTCTGTCTTCACTGTTAGCAAACTCTCCCTGATGGTGTCGATTCCTTCCATGTGCCTGAGGTGCCAAATATTCCTGTCAGGTGTCCTCAGTCAGGTCCAGAATTGGGGCATAAGAAAAAAAAAAATAGCTGGCACCTGCTCTGATCCTGATGATCGGGTTGATTTAAGCCCTGGCAAGCTCTTTTCAAAACCACCTGGCAGCAAATCTCAACACATCCACATATGCCATTCGGTTGGCATTTTATAGAACTTGCATAAATCACTAGGTTCTCCAAATTGCTCTATGGACAGCTGAATTTTCCTTGGCCATGATTAAATTACTCATGTCATAGTCCCCACCTTGCCAACAATTCAAGAAGGTGCAGGGTACAAACAAAATAACACCCTATATTTCTGCCCCACAGCCTTTCTCCACCATCTAGGTTATATCAAGCTGTTCACTGCAGTATTATTTATCATAGTGGAGAACTGAGAACAAACCTAAAGCAGAGAGTAATGATTATGAAAATTATCCCCTTTTCACAAGACTGTATATATAAAAACTATGATAGTAATATACTATCTCCAGGGCTTCTCTGGTAGCTCAGATGGTAAATAATTCATCTGCAACATGGGAGACCTGGGTCCAATCCCTGGCTTGGGAAGATTCCCTGGAGAAGGAAATGGCAACTCACTCCAGTATTCTGGCCTGAAGAATTCCACGGACAGAGGAGCATCCCAGGCTACAATCCACAGGGTCACAAAGAGTCAGACTCGACTGAGCAACTTTTACTCGCTCACTCATTACTGGGCTTCCCTGGTGGCTCAGTGGTATAGATTCTGGATGCCATGTAGGAGACTCAGGAGATGTGGGTTCTATCCCTGGGTCAGGAAGATCCCCTGGAGGAGGGCATGGCAGTCCACTCCAGTATTCTTGCCTGGAGAATCCAATGGAAAGATGAGCCTGGCAGGCTATGGTCCATGGTGTGACAAAGAGTCGGACATGACTGGAGTGACTGAACACAAGCACAGCACAATGGTATTACTAATTGTAATAATTTTTATCATGCAAACATGAATGTTTTCTCCCTTCCATTTTAATGCATTATGAATACGTATTTCTTTAATAAATACATGAAATGATTATATATTGTACACATTTTTGAAAATTAACTGCATGGGCATCCTAAATTGGAGAGAAATCACAAAAGAACATTTAGGAAAGAGAAGTTATAATCTGATTCTTTGCCTTGACAAAGACTGACAAATTCCCAACATGAGTGGTGTTGGTATGTGTTTGTGTGTGCTTGTGTATATATATAATATCCAGTTCTAATGGTCATATATATTTAACAACTGGTTCTAATAAACACCATAATTCATAGCATGTGCTGATTTCCATGATGTAAATATTTTCCTTGGAGCCAAGGGTTGGGCAGAGATGTATACAATTGATCTCACAAGGCTTTAGGAGCAGAGCCAGCCCCAAGGGACCTCTGGACTTCGTTTTCCATTGAGGACATTCTGAGCTAACCACCTACAAGTTGCTCCAGGAAGACAATAATTGTGGTCAATGCAAAGCTCCTCTCCAAAGTTCATATCTCCCTAAAGAGACAACCTCACTGAGACACAAGATAGAAGGAGAAGAGGCACGTTGCCTCCATCCATCTGCCCATTCTCCTGGGGTCCTCTTCATCTCCTGGACCACTAGAGCCTTAATAGTCTAAAGCCCACACATCAGATAGGAAACTCAATGTGGGTCTTTTAAAGGAAAATTGCCAAGTTATGAAAAATGTTAAATGTGAAAGACAAGTGTGAAGAAGGGCAGTAAGCATCATTTGGGATTCATAAGTAAACATGAAGAACTCAAAATATCAATTAAGAAACTGATTAAGAAGTTACAATGGTAGTGAGGGTGTTAGTGAATATCTAACAGTTCATTTTATAGAAAACAGGCTCAGAGAGTTCAGGTGAGTGATTCAAAGTCAGATTTCAAATCAAGGAATTCTGATTCCAAATAAATTACTTTTGCCATTAATTTGGTACCATATAAAAATTCAAGTGAGCTTAAATTTTGGAGGAATATAATGACATATTTTTAAGATAGCAGAGATGCTAAGAATTTTTTAAAATATATTTTGCCCAGTGAGTTTAGGAATGAAGTAAAGTTGTTTTCTTTTTAATATCTTCAGTAAGTTTATATTCTCAGCAGAAACTTTTCCCACTCCCACACCTAACAGGAAGGCATTGATGTTCATTGTAAATTAAACTCTCTCTTTGGTATTAATATTTTACTGTTCCCTGTTCTTATATAACAGAAGGTAGGTTGCACTTGTTCCCCTCTTTCTATTTCACCAAAGTGAGTGCGTCCCACACACACATGGCAAGGGGTGCACACACCACATCTTTGACTTCACTGCCGATGTTAGTCTTCAGGGAATGAAATCTGGAAATGCCTTCCTTAGGAGAGTTAGCAGCTTGCGTTTGCTGTTACTACTGGTAGGCTGCATCTTGTCACAGGTGCCTACCTTCCCGAGCAAAAACCTGAAACTCTGAAACCTCATAAAATGATCCAGTTAAAGATAAAACAATGAAAAGCCAAACTCATATCTGTGTTTATATTCCTGTCATCATAATTATTAATTTCATGAACCTGTCTTGGGATGTGTAAATCAACCCATGCAATCAGAAACACTAGGAAGTTTTCTTGATTCGTCTACATAACTCAGGTTAGAATTTCATCTGAGCATTTCTCATTAGTAGTATGCAAATATATGTTAATATTATGTGTCACTGACTGGAATACAGATTCAATCTCAGGACAAAAATTAGAAACTCATATTACAATACAAGAGGTTTAAAAGAAAATAACTGATCTGGCAATTAACAGGTCAATGTAATCCATTGTTTAGGGACCATCGATTTAGCAAAAACTTAAAAAGCACAATTCCCTGACTGACAGAGCAAATCAGGAGGTTTCCAATACTTACTCAAGTTTCTTTTGGAGGTTCTTTTGGAGGGGAATTAAAAGGTATTGAATAGGCAGAGAATAGTATTTTAGGGAAAGGTGGAAGACCATTACTTCAAAAACTCTTACTTCTGGTTTCTGCAACAAGGGCATGAAATTGTAGAAAATCCATCTAGGTACCACACCACATTCACACGAAGATGCTTTCCAGGTGGCTCATGGGTAAAGAATCCACCTACCAATTCAGGAGACACAAGTTCCATCCATAGGTCAGGAAGATCCCCTGGAGAAGGAAATGGTAAGCTACTCCAGTATTCTTGCCTGGGAAATCCCATGGACAGAGGAGCCTGGCCACACTACAGTCCATGGGGTCACAAAGAGTTTGACACAACTTAGTTACTAAACACACACACACACACTACACTTAATAGAGTTCTTCAAAATGACTCAAAAGTTATCTATCATATATCTATCGATCATATACGTATTTATGTGCTTCCAGAACTAGAATGTAACTTGTGGAGAAGCATCTGTCCACCTGCTACTCAGAGTGTGTGATTTCAGATTTCACAGCATCAGTATCACTTTGGAGACACTAGAAATACAGGCTCTTGAACCCCAATCCAGAGTCCACATTCTACCAACTTCTCCTGGCATTCAAATGCACATTAATGTTCCAGAAGCACTGGTCTTGGTCCATTTCACACCTGGAACAACTGAGAAATTGTTCCAAGCTAATTAACTGATGATCAAAACTCAAGCCCAGTGTTCTTGAATTCAAGAACTAGAACTTTTCCCTGCTTTCCCTTCTTCCCTTGACACATTTTTTAGGCAAAATGGACAACTCTTTCTCCATAACCACTTGTTACTAATTTGGTTGATACCAATGCCCATCATTAATGCCAGACTTGCACGATGTATCCTCAGCAATGATTTTAAGTCTTGACGTCCTTTTATTTTAATACAGTTCCAACTTTGACATGGGTACAATGGTTGGCAAAGTCAAGAAGAATGTATTTGTATCTGTTGGCAAAGATGAGTCTACTCAGGAGACCTGAAGAAGGGTCTTTGTAGGTATTTGTCAGTTTACTAGCAAATTAGAGAAACTTAATTCCTCCTACTTCATTCTAATTCTTGCAATAGCTTGTTTTCCTAGAACCAAAAAAGTAAATGGACCTTTATTTCAAAAAGATGGCAAAGTACAAACTAACAGAGGAAAAAAGTTTCAACTGATAACTCTCTACGAATGGGAAATTCACAGTTGGTGAGAATGATTTGGAAGCAGATCACAGGAAAAATCCTTTATTTTCTATCACCCTAAGAGGAATGAATTGGAGAATATAGCTTACTTTTTCCAGTTATTTAAATTATATCAATGAAAAACAAGAGCCATTCCACAGCAGGAAAGGAAAAGCGGGGAGTCAGTACCAAAGCAGTGTCATTCCAAACAGGTAAAGTTTCATTTAGTGTTGTAGTTGAAAGTTTGAAAACTAACACAACAGATTTGCCATTGACTGTGATCACATCTGAAATAGGAAATGGCAACCCACTCCAGTTCTTGGCTGGAAAATTCCATGGATGGTGGAGCCTGGTGGGCTACAGTCTATGGGGTCGCAAAGAGTCAGTCACAACTGAACATGTACACACACACATATACACACACACACACACACACAATCACATAGAATTCTCCAGATGACCATTTTTTTTTCTTTTTTACTAAGATGTACACTATTAACGTTAAAAGAGAACATGAGAATTCATTGTCATTTGACAGTAAAGGAAATTGAGGTTCAGAACAGTCTCAGAGTCAAATGAAACAGAGCATGTGAGGAGTCTGTGTTTCTGATTCTTCGTCAGCACTCTGACTTGACATAATACCCACAATGACTGTCTGAATATTTAAGCTGGATTTTGCAAATGGAAAGAATCCCGTTTTTTGTTTAACAATTCAATAAGAAACTGTTTCACAAAAACAGAAAAAGTCTTAAGATCTTGGGGAAATAACAAAAGGATGTGGGTTAGCGTTAGAGGACTCTATTCTCCAGAATTTAAAATTTTGACGTCCTTTTGTGTTAATAATCCAGACTTGGAGATCTGGTTCAAATGTGATGAAGGTCAAGAGAGGTCTGCTTGCATGATCTGGCAAAGAATAATGCATTCAGGAGGACTGGACAGGGGTCCTTGAGGTCTTTGGGGCTTAATTAATATCTCAGTAGTGCATGTGGCTTTTGGTAGCACTCCTACTTCTGTTTCCTAACTTTAGGGAAGGAGAATTTGGCCTCAAAGCTACAGACAGCTGTGAAATTGAATGCTCTATTGGAGCATTTTTAAATAGCACATTTGGCCCATTGGAGGCAACTAAATGGGTTTCACTTCTACAGATTTATAGAATTTGCTCTTTTGCCCAAATTTCCACCTTTTCCAACTGACTCATTCCCAAGTCTTTTGAATCAAGCCCTTCATTACTCACATGCCCTACAGTCTGTAAGGTAAGCTGGGATTGACTTCACACAAGATCAGCAAAGCTTATTTCCTTTCAGATGCTAGATTTCTCATCCATCTCTTTTCCTTCCCTATCAACACACTGACAAATACAAATTGCAGATACTCTAGTCTTGTGCCATCTAGAAACGAAGATATGGTCAAGAAATGGTTCTCAGCCTTGGTTGCACATTTGAAAGTCTAGGCAACTTCAACTAATCCCTATGTCAGACTGTTTTTCAGTCCAATTTCAATAGAACTGGCTAGGGGCTAGATAAAACCCAGGCATTGTAATTATATAGTAATGTCTAGCTAAGGTTGAGAATAAGTGGCTTAAAACAATTCTTTTTAGATTTTGGTATGCTTCAAGTATCAGCAAGAGGCTTGTTAAAACACAGACTCCTGGACCTAACCATTCAGCCACTGGTTAGTATACAATGCCTTGTGTGTTGTTGCTTAGTCACTAAATCCAACTCTTTTGTGATCCTGTGGGCTGCAGCCCACCAGGCTCCTCTGTCCATGGGATTTCCCAGGCAAGAATACTAGAGTGGGTTGCCATTTCCTTCTCCAGAGGATCTTCCCAACCCAGGGATCAAACCTGCATCTCCTGAATTGGCAGGCAGATTCTTTATCACTGAGTCGCCAGGAAAGCCAGAGACAACTGCCTCAGTGGTACTCAAAACTGTGGCCCTCAGCACAACAGTGTTACCCAAGACCTTCTTACAAATGCAGATTATCAGCTTCCACCCAAGACCCAGTCCCTGGAGGTGAAGTTCCTGAATCTTCATGATTACTAGCTTTCTAAGTACTATTGGTCTTCACTAGAGTTTGAATAACAACTCTCTAACAATGAAAAGAGCTGAAAATATCTCACCAATAATAATTCAGATGATTCTAATATTCTAATCACCCATTAACTGCCTGATTTATTATTTGATTCTACAACACACTGACAACTGTAGAAGGCCTGGTTGAATCCATTTGTTTTGCTCATTTGTTTTTTATTGAAGTATAATTGATTTACAATGTTATGTTGGTTTTAGGAGTACAGCCAAGTGATTGCAACATATCTAAACTCATACACACACACACACACACACACACACACACACACACACAGACACATGTGTTCTTTCAGACTATTTTCCTATGTAGGCTATTACAAACCATAAGTCCTAACATAGGTCCTTGTTGGGCATCTGCTTTATAGCATATTAATGTGTGTGTGTGTGTGTGTGTGTGTGTGTGTGTGCGTGTGAATCCCAAACTCCTGATTTATCCATTGTGACTCTTCACTTCACCTTATCTCCCCAGATGAACCTTCCTGATTCATGCAGTACCCACAAATGCTGAGGTCACCTCAGAAGAAGAGAACCTCTTATGACTAAGCCAATTCTCTGAAAATTAATGCAATGGTATGTCTGCCAAAGATCCAGATTCTCATTTTTCATGGAGGCTGAAGGAAGGGAGTATAATTTAAAAGTAAACCAGGTGACATCATAGGAGGAAGTGTCCCGGATAAAAATGTATGCAGGAGCTTAGCATATTTGCTCCAGCTTCAGTCAGCCATGGTGTCCTCCCACAAACCTCTAGCTGCTTCCAGGGTCCAAACAGAGCTCCAGACACAGAGGCTATAGATGAAACGACTGCTCCCTGGACCCATTCTCCCGCTCCTCTTCCTCCAACTCACTTCCCTGTGTTTACACCCAGGGTTCCCCTGCTTCTCCTCCCTGGACGCCTCCTCTATTACCTGACAGGTTCTCAGACGTACTTGAGCCCCCACATTTTTTTTTTTTGTTCAGTTACTGTCTTCCTCAAGTAAAAACTGTCCCAGAGCTGACCCAGAACATCAAACTCACTAACAATTCCAGGGTTATCTTTCAGTATCATCATTGGCCTTAAACAGTGTTATGATGATCCTGTGAACTGGCGTTTCTAACCAGAGAAACACCAAAAACAGAAAAAGCCTGGATGCCCTGATGGCTGATACACAAATCACAACTTCCCTCCTGGCCTCTGTTCATTGTGAGCTCAGTGACAGAAACTGTGACTATCAATTATGAGCACAAGTCATTATTTTTCTTTCCTAATTAAAATGCTGCCTCACGTCACAAGACAAGGTGAAAACAATCACTAGTGTTTCAGACACTTGATTGACATCAGGGAAATTCACTTTAAATTAGTCTAAATATTTTCACTTTGAGATTTTGAGTGGCAGGACCAGAAATTTGCCTTACTCTAACAAAAAGAAGAAAGATAAATCTAGGAAAAGTAGGGTGAAGCTGACCCGTGTTAAAATTCCCCATAGAGAGCAGCAGGTTTCTTAGGTTGGCTGTGGGTTAGGTATAATATTTTATTATTCCCCACCCGCTTTGGCTTATAGAAGTGCAAATGGAACAGAGTGCTTGGGATCAGGAAATACATGCAGATTCCATAATTGCATAAAAGCCTTAAACTATTGCTAATCTCCATCTTGGGTTGTCCTCTTTGTTATGAGTTTTAATATAACTGCCTCCTCCCTTAAAACTATATTTTAAAAACTGGGATCATGTTTCACATTGATGTTCATCCTCCTTTGGAAGGTGCTTTGTAACCAGGAAGCTGCATGTTAATGCAGGGGTTGCTATGGTAAGCAATCTTCTCTATTGAGCAGGAGAATAAATAGTTCTATGAATTCCTAAATCAATAGCTAAGACTGAAAAGGATCCAACCAGGTATTTTAGCCCCTAAATGTAGGTTTGGAACCAGCAGAGAGTGTCTTCTTTGTAAATTCCTAATATAATTATACATGCTTCAGGAAGTCTTGTGTTCCCCTCTTGTAGCTGATTGTTGATACTTTTTTCAGAGTTTTCACATAACCCTTTAACGTTTGTTTAAACATTTTTTTTCCTTTCAACAAGATAAAGGCAGCTGAGGAAAAACTGCTGATTTTCATAGCTAGGAAAAGGAGCTTGCAGAATTAGGCCCTAATTTGTGAATGCTTAATGAGCTAGAAGTGTTTAATAAACATTAAATAATAACAGTACAATAGGTGTGCATTTTTTACAAAAAGAACACAATCTAAACAAAGAGCTTTGTTCTACGTTTATGAGAAATTTAACTATTCACCTGCTGTTGGATATTCTCCCCTTGGCCGCTGGCCATTTTCTACTTGAGGGCAAGAGAAACTTACCTTCATGGGCCAATCAACAGGCTCCTTGCCCCCTCGCCCAACTTCTAGCAGGATTCATCCAATGGGAGATACCAGTGGGGGATGGGAGGAGGACAGGAAGTGGGATTTGGCTCCTCCTCCAAGTTGCTGCTGGTTGGCTAAGACTCTCCACCTACAGCCACAGCTCCTGGGAGCTGGTTGATGTTTCTTTTTCAGTCTATAACCCCTAGGAGTGATACAGCCCTTCACTATTGCTAGCCCCAGGGGCTTCACAATTGCTTGTCGATTCCCCTTCATCTGGCACAGAATTTTGTAAACATATTGTGTGCGTGTATGCTTGTGTGTGCTCAGGCACTCAGTTGTGTCTGACTCTTTGTGGCCCCATGGACTGTAGCCAGCCAGATTCCTCTGGCCATGGGATTCTCCAGGCAAAAATACTGCAGTGGGTTGTCATTTCCTCCTCCAAGTGATCTTCCCAACCCAGGGTTCAAATCCCCATCTCCTGCTTTGGCAGGAAGATTCTTTACCACTGAGCTACCTCATTTGAATATGCATGTGATTCTCCTGGGGGCCCTGACCCCTACTCCTTGGAAGTCTACTTTTCATCAGAAAAAGAAAATAAATATATTAAAAAGCATAACCAAATTTTTTATTTAAATAGATTTTTAAGCATATGTTTTAGGCTATAATTCTGCCATGGGGCAAATTCAAGGCCACATTAGCCACCTTCCTGTTGATATAGTTGATAAGCTCAAAAATATTCTCTCATATTCTTATGAATCACTTTGACCCATAATTTGTGTCTGATTTGGGTGTTGTTTCCTGTATGTTTCCATGTCTTCTCCACCAAAGGGAAATGTCTGTGAAGGAAGTGATCTAGACAGCTGGTGTACCAACCAAGGGGAGAGGATAGACAAGAAAGAACATACAAATCCCACCTGTTATAAAGAAAGACGCTGTAATGAGGTTTCCTCTGTGCATTCTGTCTTTTGCTCCCATTAGTCACATCCATCTGCCAGGTACGCCTTTTGGAAGGAGGCTACCCACTCCGCATTTTTTCCCTTTACTCTAGATTCTCTTGAGTAAATTTACTGGTGTGACTGACAAGCAGACAATGAGTGAACAACTCTCTTTGACCCTCACAGTGGGCAGGTGTTTTACCTCAGAGCCATAAGGATGATAAGGTATGCATTGTAAATAGAAGTAAGGGTGTTTTTCTTTCTCTTTTTCTGTGTGTGTGTGTGTGTTTGACTGCACTAGGTCTTCACTGTGGTGCATCGGGCCTCAATAATTGCAGTACACAGGCTTAGGTGCTCTGGAGCATGCTGGATCTTAGCTCCCTGACCAGGGATTGAACCCATGTCCCCAGCGTGGGCAGGCAGATCCTCAACCACTGGACCACCAACGAAGCACCTCTTTCTCTTTGTGTCTCTGTCTTTCTTCCCCCCGCCCCCACCCCCAGGCATGTCCTCCTTCAAATCCCAAGACTCTGCCTACCTCCACAAAGAGACGGCCACAGAAGAAGCATCAGGAGGGAGGCAGAAACCCCTCTTGTCCTGAGAGAGCTTGCATCTCCTTAGCGTGGCCCTTAAACAAGCTGCTCCCTCTCTGTGGGACTTCACATGATAAATGATGCTGTTACTGGGGCTTATTCGGCACACTCTAATTTTCAGACCCATCATCCTTCCCAAGAGAATATTGGATGATGGTGTGTTAGGACATTTTCCCTGTGCAAGACAGTATTGATGGCAAGAACTCCCATCTCCTACCAATCTATGAATAACACAGGCTGTAGCCCCAGGGAGATAAGAAGTTAGTGCCGCTTTCCAAATTGCCTAATTCGCAACAAAAAAACCCAGCTTCAGCCCAGAAACATATAGGCTTGTTAAGTTTTAAGCGGAAAATCACAAGGTTATAAATGAAATGTAGCCACATGCTCCTATGACTAAGTCTATACCACCCTCCCATCAAACTCTTGAAATAGAAGCTGAAAGTGCCCACTAAAAATGAATATATATAAATCCTATAACCCAGCGTTTCCACCATACGGGTTTTTCTATTTCCCCATATATTTACCCCTACTATAAAACTTTTTATTTTCATATAGCTTTGAGGTTACTCTCTACTGTCTTTTTGTTCCAACTTGAAAGACTCCTTTCAGCATTTCGTATAGAGCAAATCTACAACAAAAGACAGGCTTTGCTTTTGTTTTAATCTGAGAATGTCTTAATTTCTGATTGTAGACTCTATATTGACAGCTTTTGTTTGTTTGTTTCATCCAGCACTTTAAATATATCTCCTTTGTGTTATGGCCTGCAGAGTTTCCACTGAGAAGTCAGCCATTCTTCTTCTTGAGGAGCCTTTGTATATGAGAATCCCTTGCTGCTTTCAAGACTTTATCTTTGTCTTCCAACGTTTGATTTTAGTGTGTCTTTGTGCATATCTCTTTGCTCAGGATCATGGAACCTTTTTGGATGTGTAGGTTCCTGTGTTTTACTGAATTTGGGAAATTTGGGGCTGTTATTTCTTCAGAAATTGTTTCCACCCCTTTCTTTCTTCTCCTTTTGGAAATCCCATAATATTTATGTCAGTATGCTTAGGCTCTGATCAGTTTTCTTCATTCTTTTTCTTTCTTCTCCTAAGGCTGGTTAATTTAAATTGCCCTACCTTTGTATTCAATGGTTCCTTTTCACCTACCTGTTAAAATCTCTCGTTTAACTTTTGTAGTAAGTTTTTCATTTCAGTTACTTTATTTTTTAATCCAGAATTTCTATTTGGTTCCATTTTTAATTTCTATTTCCTACTTGTTCATGCACTGTTTTCCTGGTCGCCTTTTACTATTCTTTGTCCATGATTTCCTTCAACTCTTTGAGCGTATTTAAAATTGTCTATTTCAAGTCTTTGTCTAGTAAGTTCAATGCCTGGCCTTCCTGAATGGATGATGTTTTCTTTCTGAGACTGGGCCATACTTCTGTATGTGTGTAAGTGTGTGTGTGTGAGTGTGCGTGCGTGCACTTTGTAGTTTTTTGTTGAGAACTAGACATTTTGAATGTGGTATTCTGGTAACTCTGAAATCAGATTCCGTTTCCTCCCCTGGGATTATTGTTGTTTCTTCTTGAGGGCTACAGTTATATATTTGTTTAGTAACTTTTCCAAATGATTTTTTCAAAGGCTCTATTTCCCATCTGTGAGGACACTGAAGTATTTGTTCTGTTGTCTCATGGTGAGCCAGTAACCTGACAGAATTTCCTTGAGTGTCTAGATCCAATGAGAGAAACAGAGAGTTTGTTCTGTCTCTCTTAGTTTCTTCTGCAGATGATGCCTGGGAAGCCAGTTTAGCAAATGATTTTTAAACAATGGATAGCCTCTCTGCTTGTCCCAATGACGCACCAGGCAGGTAAATTACACTGCTTCTTTTTTTAGAGAACAAGCTCCTTATTCCACATTCTGGAACCAGCAAGCAGTACCAGTCTGGAGACACTTTGGTTGCTTGCCACAGGGCTAGGAGATGGAGGAGGGTGGTTATTGTGCAAAACCCACTGAAATTTATCAGCCTTTTTCTTCAAAGACCCCCATAGATACTACAAGTATATGACTACTGCTGCTGCTGCTAAGTCGCTTCAGTCGTGTCCGACTCTGTGCGACCCCATAGACGGCAGCCCACCAGGCTCCCCTGTCCCCAGGATTCTCTAGGCAAGAACACTGGAGTGGGTTGCCATTTCCTTCTCCAATGCATGAAAGTGAAAAGTGAAAGTGAAGTCTTTCAGTCGTATCCGACTCTTCGCAACCCCATGGACCGCAGCCCACCAGGCTCCTCCATCCATGGGATTTTCCAGGCAAGAGTACCGGAGTGGGGTGCCATTGCCTTTTCTGAAGTATGTGACTAGATGCTAGAATTCCAAAATACTTGATTCTAATTGTTCTTGCCAGTTCAATAGCTGTTTTGATGGGGAGACAAATTCCCAAAGCTTTCTACTCTGCCATCTTTAATGATGTCACTCAACATACTTTACTGTTTGGTAAACCAAATTCTTTATGCATCTTCTATTTCAGTTTTCTTTTTTTCTAGCCACTTTTGTATATTTATTGTCCCAGGTAAGCATTAGAATACTTATCGTCAAGAAAGAAAGAAAAGCAAAATCATACTTGTTTTATTCATAAACTGTATTGAATGTATTGGTTAATTTTAGGGAAATTGACTTATTTCCAGTATTATAGCTATATACACATAAACTATAGTTCCCCATTTATTCAAGTCTTTTTCTAAGTCCTTGTATAGATTTTACTATTTTTATATAATACCTGTCCATTTATTTGATATCTTTCTTTATTATATTTGTGAAATAATATCAGTGTTTAAAATATTACAATTGTAAGTGCAATAATTTTCTGTATTACAAATTCTAAAGGGTTATTATTATACAAGAAAACTATATTTGATTATTTTTGTGTGATTGACTGCATTACTGAATTCTTCTATTAATTCTAATTGTCATTTTCTTAGCATTTCTTGAATATATAATCACATAATTTGCAAATAATTATTATTATTTTCTTCCTAGTTCCAGTATTTATATTGCTTTTATTTTCAAGACAATTATAAAAAATAGTGATGATTGTAATTGTCCTTCTTTTGTTCCTAGTTTAAATGAGAAAGTGCCTAGTGTTCCAGTATTAATCATGATGCTGGCTATTACTGTGTGCTATAAATACATTAACTTGCATATATATATATATATACACACACAAACTGGTATAAAGAAATTACATTTTAATAAAATATTTTGTGTAGATAGGTATTTAAGTATTTACTGCATTTTCTACATGATTATTGTTATTTTGGAGTAAGAAATGGCAACTCACTCCAGTATTCTTGCCTAGAAAACTTCATGGACAGAGGAGCCTTGTGGGCTACAATCCATGGAGTCACAAAGAGTTGGATACAACTGAGCAACTGTGTACACATGCATGCACTGTGTTATTTAGACTTTAAATTTGGTAATTTCAATTTTCATTGAAAATCATCCATTTCAATCATGCTTTCAAATTTATTAGCATAAGGCTTTGTAAATAAATACTCTTATAATTTTATAAATTTCTTGTTACAAGTTAATATCTTCTTTGGGGCATGATTTATTTGGTAGATTTATTTTGTGGCTATATATGTGTATATATATACAAGCATATAAATGTACATATATTTATATATTATACAAATATATATTTGCATTATATATGTTTCATTTACCTCTCAAAAAATACATTTCATTACATTTCTGTCTCATATTTATCTACTACTATTTTTAATCTATAAAAAATATAAAGTGATGAGTTCTCAGGTATGTCACCAAAATTATGATCTATTAAAATATCAATAACTTAAGATTTATTAAAAATTTAAAATTTTGCTTTGCAAAGGACCCAGTTAAGATGATCCATAAATTGGGAGAAATTATTTGCAAATCATATATTTGACAAAGCTTTGAATATAGAATACGTTGAGAATTTTGTAAACTGAATAATAAGAGAACAAACAATTCAATTAGAAAATGGACAAAATCTTGGACATTTCATGAAAGAGAATAAAAGGATGACAAATATTCATATAAAAATAGGTTCAACATCACTGGCATTATTGAAATGCAAATGTAGGTTATATGCTGTGCTTAGTTGCTCAGTCGTCTCCAACTCTTTGCGACGCTATGGACAGGTTCCTCTGTCCATGGAATTCTCCAGGCAAGAATACTGGAGTGGGTTGCCATTCCCTGCTCCAGGGGATCTTCCCAGCCTACGTCTCCTGCATTGCAGACAGATTCTGTACTGTCTGAGCCACCAGGGAAGTCCAAGAATACTGGAGTGGATAGCCTGTTCCTTCCTGAGGGGAACTTCCAGACCCAGGAACTGAACCAAGGTCTCCTGCATTGCAGGCAGATTCTTTACCAGCTGTGCTACCCAGGAAGCTCAAATTTAGGCTATAATTAGACACAATTATACAATGATTAGAAGAACTAAAAATGTTAAAAGTAGTGTCAACTTTAAGTGCTAGCAAGGCTGGGGAGTCACTGTTGCATGCATTGTTAGTGGGGATGTGAAATGGTACCAGCACTCTGGGAAACAGGCTCACCTTCTTATAAAGTTAAACATATCAGCATGGTTTGACCCAACAATCACAGTCCTGGATATCTATCCTAGAATGATGAAAATCTATGCATGAATGTTCATAGCAGTTATTTGTAATTGCCAAAAATTGGAGATAATTCAAATGTCCTCTAACAGTTAAATGGACAAACAGAGTTATATCCATACAATGGAATACTTCTCAGTAATAAATGGTAATGAACTACTGATGTATAAAACAACTTCAGTGGATCTCAGTGGTATTATTCTGAGAAGTTAATCTCAATAGTATGCTGTGTGAATATGAATATATAGATAGATAGATAGATCAATTGATATGCCCTTAAAGTAATAAAATTATAGTAATGGAATATATCAGTTCTTGGTAATGGGTAACAACTTTCTGAAGAATACTGAGGAAATTTCCAAGTCAACAGGGGAGAACAGAACAAAACAAAAGCACACAGGAGGAACTTGAGATCTTTTGTACCTATAGCCAGGATAAATATTAAACATAGCCCAGGACATTCCTGATGGTCCAGTGGCTAAGACTCTGCTCCCAATGCAGGTGCCCAGGTTTAATTTCCGATCAGGGAACCACATCCCACACGCCATGATGCAACTGAAGATCCTGCAGGTCGCATCAATCCCGCATGCCACAGCTAAGACCCACTGCAGCCAAAGAAATAGTTTTTAAAAAACAAACATAGCCCAATTCTTAGCCAGGTTAACCTAAAGCTTCACACTAAATGCCTACTTACTCAGTTTCTAGTATCTAAGTTTCTTTCACATGTGCATTTTTCAACACAGATATTACAAGGCAGGCCAATAAGCAGTACACAGATGTGGGGGGTGGTTTGTTATACAGCATCTTGTAGTATGTACTTGCTACTCATATAGTAGCAAGTTGAATAATAAAGAAGTTATATTCTATACATATTACCTAAATTATTCTCCATCTTGTTTATGGCATGTGAAACATTTATGGCATGAGGTTGAAATCCCAGGGACCCAGGCAATGTGCTCACCATTCATCACTGAGTCTGGGCTGAGGCCACATCTCCCAGGGCTGCTACCAGCCAATCATGGCTCAGGCTAAGAGGGTATTTCTGGGAGACATAGGACTCTGATGATGACTAGCTTTGGCTCAGAAATACCCAGAAAGCCTTGCTGGAACTTAGACTGCAAAGTGGTACAGTATGTTTTCATCCCACTTCATTCACTCTCACTTTCTCTCCAGGTCAGGTGTGCAGTTGTCTGCCAGCTCTCCCAAATATTCCAATCTCCCTCTTCATTTCTTCTCACAACCCTTTCCTGCCTAAAAAATCCTTTGTATTTAATCTGTTCTTGGCATCTGTTTCTCAGAGAATCTGGACAACTAATCTCTTATCCCCTTCAGTCAGTTCAGTTCAGTTCAGTCACTCAGTCGTGTTTGACTCTTTGTGACCCCATGAACTGCAGCACGCCAGGCCTCCCTATCCATCACCAACTCCCGGAGTTCACTCAGACTCACGTCCATCGAGTCAGTGATGCCATCCAGCCATCTCATCCTCTGTTGTCCCCTTCTCCTCCTTCCTCCAATCCCTCCCAGCATCAGAGTCTTTTCAAATGAGTCAACTCTTCGCATGAGGTGGCCAAAGTACTGGAGTTTCAGCTTTAGCATCAGTCCTTCCAAAGAAATCCCAGGGCTGATCTCCTTCAGAATGGACTGGTTGGATCTCCTTGCAGTCCAAGGGACTCTCAAGAGTCTTGTCCAACACCACAGTTCAAAAGCATCAATTCTTCGGTGCTCTGCTTTCTTTGTAGTCCAACTCTCACGTCCATACATGACCACTGGAAAAACCATAGCCTTGACTAGACGGACCTTTGTTGGCAAAGTAATGTCTCTGCTTTTCAATATGCTATCTAGGTTGGTCATAACTTTTCTTCCAAGGAGTAAGCATCTTTTAATTTCATGGCTGCAGTCACCATCTGCAGTGATTTTGGAACCCAAAAAAATAAAGTCTGACACCGTTTCCCCATCTATTTCCCATGAAGTGATGGGACCAGATGCCATGATCTTTGTTGTCTGAATGTTGAGTTTTAAGCCAACTTTTTCATTCTCCACTTTCACTTTCATCAAGAGGCTTTTTAGTTCCTCTTCACTTTCTGCCGTAAGGGTGGTGTCATCTGCATATCTGAGGTTATTGATATTTCTCCTGGCAATCTTGATTCCAGCTTGTGCTTCTTCCAGCCCAGCATTTCTCATGATGTACTCTGCACATAAGTTTAATAAGCAGGGTGACAATATACAGCCTTGACATACTCCTTTTCCTATTTGGAACCAGTCTGTTGCTCCATGTCCAGTTCTAACTGTTGCTTCCTGACCTGCATATAGGTTCCTCAAGAGGCAGGTCAGGTGGTCTGGTATTCCCATCTCTTTTAGAATTTTCCACAGTTTATTGTGATCCACACCATCAAAGGCTTTGGCATAGTCGATAAAGCAGAAATAGATGTTTTTCTGGAACTCTCTTGCTTTTTCCATGATTCAGTGGATGTTGGCAATTTGATCTCTGGTTCCTCTGCCTTTTCTAAAACCAGCTTGAACATCTGGAAGTTCACAGTTCACGTATTGCTGAAGCCTGGCTTGGAGAATTTTGAGCATTACTTTACTAGAGTGTGAGATGAGTGCAATTGTGTGGTAGTTTGAGCATTCTTTGGCATTGCCTTTCTTTGGGATTGGAATGAAAACTGACCTTTTCCAGTCCTGTGGCCACTGCTGAGTTTTCCAAATTTGCTGGCATATTGAGTGCAGCACTTTCACAGCATCCCCTTATCCCCTTACTACTCCAGAATGAAGAACAGTATACCCTGGTGAGCATTTTTAAATCACAGATGTTTATAGATAGAAACTGTCTGTGTTTTTAAATTTGGTTTCTCAAGGAACACAGAAAAATTCAGGTAACTTTCTCAAATGGATACTCAGGGTTCATTTTTTAATCTCTCAAGTTTCAAGATTGGATGTCTTCTTAGAAGGCAGTGGACATCCTTTATTGTAAACTGGCATCATAATAAAAAGAAAAGCCTAGATTCCAGAAAGGTAGAGCCTGTCCACAGGATTCTGTATGATAGCCACACACTTCACAGATACTTATGCAATGCTGGTAGGATGAGCTTTCAGTTTTCAAATTTAATTATGAATCTTAAACACACTGAGGTTTGGTAGACACAGGACCTCTGAATTAGCTCATGAAGTGATTGGTTAAATAGGACACAGCTGGATCTTTGCAATTATATAGCTATGACCTTGGTTTTATTTCCCTAAGGTCTGAGGAATTTAGAGGTTAGGGACAGATTTTAAGTAGATTAAGTATCGTGTATCTCTGTGTTGCATGTATGTGTAAACTCGGCCAGATATATTTTCTTAACTGTCACAACAGCATGTACACGTGGTTCAATAACTGCCTTTTTTGTGTATTCAATTGTGAAAACTGCACCCCAGCTAAAATCCACAAAGGAGATGGAACCTTAATTTCCTTGAAGCTATTAAATTCTTATATAAAATTACTGTTGCACTGAAGCCAGCTTTCAGTGTGAGATTCACTGGGACTTTGGCGTTCTTAGGGGAAGTTAAGATCCTTTTTAGTATCATATGCCCAAAATACCCTTGAGGATACTGCTCTTTGACACTGGACTTGGCAACAAAACAAAAGCACATGAAACATAGGCGAAAGAAAACAAGTGAGACTATGCAAAAGTAAAAAGCTCCTACATAGCAAAGGAGACAATCCACAAAATGGAAAAAACAGCTTACAGAATGGACAAAACATTTGCAAACTACATATCAGATAAGGGGTTAATTTCTAAAATATATAAGCAAGTCACTCAACTCGATAGCAAACATCCAAATAAGCTAATTAAAGAGTAGGCAGAGAACACAAGCAGACATCTTCCCAAAGAGACATGCAAATGGCCAACAGGTATATGAAAAAGTGCTCGACATCAGAAGCGATTGCTGCTGCTGCTGCTGCTAAGTCACTTCAGTCGTGTCCGACTCTGTGCGACCCCAAAGACGGCAGCCCACCAGGCTCCCCCGTCCCTGGGATTCTCCAGGCAAGAACACTGGAGTGGGTTGCCATTTCCTTCTCCAATGCATGACAGTGAAAAGTGAAAGTGAAGTCACTCAGTCATGTCCGAGTCCTCGCGACCCCATGGACTGCAGCCTACCAGGCTCCTCCGCCCATGGGATTTTCCAGGCAAGAGTACTGGAGTGGGGTGCCATTGCCTTCTCCATCATAAGTGATTAGTAAGATGCAAATCAAAACCACCGTGAGACATCACCTCACTTTTATTAAGATGGCAATTATTTAAAAACAAAGGATAGTAAGTGTTGTCTAGGATGTAAAGAAAGGGAACCATAATACATGGTTAGTGGAAATGTAAAGTGGTTCAGCCATTGTGTAAAACAGAATGGAAATTCCTCAAAAAATTAAAAATATAACTCTTTATGTCTATGGCTGATTTATGTTGATGTGATACAGAAACCAATACAATATCATAAAGGAATTATCCTTCAATTAAAAATAAATAAAATTTAAAAACTAGAGCTCATATTACACCTGCAATCCCATTTCTTTATATATGTATATATCCAAAGAAAATTCAAAATCTAGAAGTATCTTCAGAATTACTCACGATAGGACATGGAAGCAACCTAGTGTCTATTGATGAAAGAGTTAATTTTAAAAATGTGGTATATACAAAAAAATATTATTCGGCCTTTTAAAAAAAGGACATTCTACCATTTACAACAACATGCATAGACCTAGAGGGCACTGTGCTAATTGAAGTAAGCCATACACAGAAAGACAAAACACATGATCTCACTTACATGTGGAATTTAAACTAGTCGATCTCATAGAAACAGAAAGTAGAATGGTAGATATGAGAAGCTGGAGGAATTGGGAAATGGGGAGATGGTTAAGTTTCAGTTTTGCAAGATAAACAACTTCTGGAAATGTGATGCATAGCATGGTGACTCCAGGTAACAATGCTGCACTGTGCAATTGAAATTTGCAAAGAGGGTTAATTTTAAGTGTTTTCACCACTACCCACACCAAAAAAGCTAACCATGAACTATGTGAGGGGATAGATATATTAATCAGCTTGATTGTGGTGATTAGTTCACCACATGTACATGTGTATCAAATCATCAAGTTATACACTTTGCATATGTTAAAAAAATCTTGAAACCAAACTTGCTTGGGTCAAGACAGAGGTGGGTTAAAAAGGACATGATATTTCTAAACAAGTAAATTACCCAAGAGTCATTTGAATTTTCTGTGGCCAAGTGAATTCAAGCAGTTCTGTGCATCAACACTCAGGTACCCACATACCTGAAAAATGTGCTGAAAACCCATCAGTCCAATTAATTATTCACATGGGCACAACTGAGCTCCTGTAGATCTAGTAAGCCTAACTTTGGACAACTGTCCGTTCATCAAGATTGCTGGAAAGAAAAAAGAAATTCCATTGGAAAAGTTAATTCATTGTTTCTGAATAAGAAAAACAAAAACCTAGTTACAAAGATGGAAAACAATTCTACAAAGTAGATACATGAACTGCCAATATCTTAGAAGAAGAATAAGTAAAAGACCCTCA
Source organism: Bos taurus (assembly GCF_002263795.3). Lineage (NCBI taxonomy): Eukaryota > Metazoa > Chordata > Mammalia > Artiodactyla > Bovidae > Bos > Bos taurus. Next base: position 5,959,540 of record NC_037340.1, on the reverse strand, counting down.
TAAAAACGGGTCTTTGCACCACACCAGAGAACTGGGAATCCATGGTTTTCTCATAACAAAGGAGAGTGCCTCTTTCAGTTGGAGTTCAGTCACTCAGTCATGTCTGACTCTTTGCGACCCCATGAACCGCAGTACACCAGGCCTCTCTGTCCATCATCAACTCCTGGAGTTGACTCAAACTCACATCCATTGTGTCAGTGATGCCATCCAACCATCTCATCCTCTGTCGTCCCCTTCCCCTCCTGCCCTCAATCTTTCCCAGCATCAGGGTCTTTTCAAATGAGTCAGCTCTTCACATCAGGTGAAGTATTGGAGTTTCAGCTTCAACATCAGTCCTTCCAATGAACACCCAGGACTGATCTCCTTTAGGATGGACTGGTTGGATCTCCTTGCAGTCCAAGGGACTCTCAAGAGTCTTCTCCAACACCACAGTTCAAAAGCATCAATTCTTCTGTGCTCAGCTTTCTTTATAGTCCAACTCTCACATCCATACATGACCACTGGAAAAACCATAGCCTTGACTAGATGGACCTTTGTTGGCAAAGTAATGTCTCTGCTTTTTAATATGCTGTCTAGGTTGCTCATAACTTTCAGAGGCTAAATTTTATGTTTCCTTGATTTAAAGAGGGAAAGGATCCTAATTTTCTATTTATTTTGTAATACCTGGTATGTGAACTTCCAGCTAGCTTAAGTATTTCTGATGAAATGTGGGACAATGACACCTTGAAAGGTGGTGACAGAGTCTCTACTTGAAAAGTAATTGCTCCTGGCTTTGTGCACAGTAACGCCAGGATGGAAAATACATTCAGAATAGCAAATGTCAAGAATGCTTCTAATCCAACTTGAGTCCCTACTTTACCATTTTGGGGAGGCAGGTAGGATAAAAAAACATGCTGAAAAGCATTATTTATTATATCAAAATTTAGTGTTTGTTAAATATATATAATCTCTACTGTTTCTTCTCCCTTTGTGTCTCTCCCCATCTTCCCTCCTTCTCTCTCTCTTTCATTCTATTTCTCTCTCCATTTTTTAAAGCTTTAATCCTCTTCTGTAAGATTTCTACTCAAAACTATTAACTGAATTCATCTTCAAAAGATTAATTAGCTTTTAAAAATGTAAAGTTCAGGAGATATGTTATCTTTATTATTGTTTTGGATTTTATTTAATTAACTTTTTATGGTGTGCAAAGAACTGACAACTGGATTGATTTTATTTTTTTAATATATAAAGTGTGATGCATATGAAAGAATATATGTAAATCTATGTAAAACATGTGGCATACCATTAATAAACCATGAAACATCTTTCAGTCTGTTTTAAACTATTTTAAATGCTGATGCATTCACTTTTTGTCTCCTTTCCTACACTTTACTCCTCCTTCTCCCTCTCAACTCCTGAAGTGACTATTATTCTAGATTTTGTTTTTATCATTCCTCACTATGCTCATGATTTGTTTTCCTCCTGTGTATATAATATACGTATATAACTAGCATAATATACATATATAACTAATATACATATATAACATATGTAACTATATAATAAGTAGTTCTTAATTTAATTTAGTCAAATGTATCTATCTGGTTTTATTTTAGCACTTTGTGATTTGTTTAAGATAGCCTTCCTTCCCCAAAGTTATGCATATATTCTTCCAAATGTTTTAGTTTACCTTTTAAATTTAAGTCCTCAATCTATAAGAAATATATGTAGTAGGAGCTATTTTATTAGGTGCATACAAATTTAGAATTTTATATTTTTCTAGTTGAATTTTTTTATTATTACACAAAGACCCTTTCTACCCCGAATCTTGTTTTATGTCTTAAATTCTTTTTTGATTTATTTAAATAGAATTATGTTATTGTTGTTTAGTCACTAAGTCATGTCTGACTCTTTTGTGACCCCATGGACTGTAGCTCACCAGGCTCCACTGTTCATGGTATTTCCCAGGCAAGAATACTGAAATGGGTTGCTATTTCCTACTCCAGGGGACTTACTAACCCAGAGATCGAACACATGTCTCCTGCATTAGGGGGTGGGTTCTTTACCACTGAGTGACCTGGGGAGGCCCAAATATAATTATACTAGACTTCTTTTGGTTCATATTTACTTTGTATGTTTTCTTCATTAGTTTTACACTCAAATTTTCCATACCCTTGCATTTTAGTTGTATCTCTTATAAAAAGCATGTTGGTGGGGTTTTTTTTTTTAATACAATCTGACCATATTTCAAGGATTATAAATTATCAATGAAATTTAACCTTCCAGGTAGAAGATTTTTTCATACAACTAAATGCACAGAGAGCTCTATCTTCTAAAAGTATCAGATTGGATTTTATTACACAACCGATTATTACCATAAAGATGAATCAGCAGCTTTAAGAGAAGTTAATTTTGTCTCCAGCCTGATTCTTTTAGAACAACTTATGTGGACACAGACCTAAGTATGCTTTATGTTTCTTAGATCATCTCAACCCTTAGAAGAGGAATCTTCCAAGGAGAAATGAAAATGGCCCTACCAAATCTTGCATTAAAACATTTAACAATATGTCCTATTGCAGACTAACCTAAGAGGGTGAATACTTAATTATGCGACCCCATTCATTCTTTGTGTTTGGCTGCAGCAGGACTCTGGGTCTTCACTGTGTCCTGAGGGCTCTTTCAGCAGCATAAGGACTCTAGTTGTGGCGCACAGGCGCAGTAGTTGTGGTGCAGGCTTAGTCGCCCTGCAACATATGGTGTGTTAGTTCCACGATCAGGAATGGAACCCTCATCCTCTGCGTACCAAGCTGAATTCTCAACCGCTGGACCACGAGGGAAGTCCCAGTGACATTTATTCTTTATTACATTTAGCAATTTATCACAGAAAATGTCCAGACATGGAACTGACTCGTTCGAAATTGGGAAAGGATTATGACAAAGCTGTATGTTATCACCTTGTTTGTTTAAATTATATGCAGAGTACATCATGTGAAATGCTGGGTTGGATGAATCAAAAGCTGGAATCAAGATCTCCAGGAGAAATATCAACAACCTCATATATTCAGATGATACCAGTCTAAAAGCAGAAAGCAAAGAGGAACTAAAGAGCGTCCTGATGAGGGTGAAAGAGGAGAATGAAAAGACTGGCTTAACACTCAGCATTCAAAACACTAAGATCACAGCATCTGGTCCCAGCACTTCATGGCAAATAGAAGGGGGGAGAGTGGAAGCAGTACAGATTTTCTTTTCTAGGGCTCCAAAATCACTGTGGATGGTGACTGCAGCTATGAAATTTAAAAAAGCTTGCTTCCTGGAAGGAAAACTATAACAGACCTAGACAGCGTATTAAAAAGTAGAGATATCACTTTGCCAAAAACAGTTTGTATTGTCAAAGCTATAGTTTTTTCCAGTAGTCATATACAGATGTGAGAGTTGGACCATAAGGAAGGTTGGGCACTGAAGAATTGGTGTTTTCAAACTGTAGTGCTGGTGAAAACTCTTGAGAGTCCCTTGCACTTCAAGGATAGCAAATCAGTCAGTCCTAAAGGAAATCAACTCTGAATATACATTGGAAGGACTGATACTGAAGCTGAAGTTCCAGTATTTTGGCCACCTGATGTGAAGAGTCAACTCACTGGAAAAGACCCTGAAAGACTGAGGACATGAAGAGAAGGGGATGGCAGAGGATGAGCCAATTGGATGGCATCGATGAATATGAGTTTGGGAAACTCCAAGAGATAGTGAAGGACAGGGAAGCCTGGTGTGCTGCAGTCGATGGGGTGGTAGAGTCTGACATGACTGAGAGACTGAACAACAACGAACTAAAGAAGACTTCTTAAGATGCCCCCCATTCCTCCTTAGGAGTGTTATTTTTTCCTATTGGGAAGATTATTCAAGCCATAGTTCTGGTTCTGGAGGTCTGGGCTCATGAAAGAAAGTAAGAGACTATCCACAGGAGAACAGAGGCTTCATGCTTGTGGGCTGTAAATGATGTCTCCTGGTCTTGGTCGGGCTCACCTTGTAGGTGGATGTCACTGGCCATTGATTGACTTAGGATGGGCTTGGCTAGGTTGCCTTGGCTTTGCTCTGTCATCCTCCAGCAAGCTTGCCTAGACCTGTTCACATCGACATTACAGATAGCAAGAGAAACACCCTCAAAAGGCAAGCACTTTGTGAATCTCTTCTTGCATGAAGCTTGCTAACATCCTGTTGGCCAAAATAAGTCACATAATCTAATTGAGCTTAGATTCAGACACGAGGAATGAGTGGAGCATTTAATGAAATTAATCTACCACAGAGACCAATTTCCTTCCTAGACTCTGAGAAATACAAGACGTGAGCAAAACAAGACTGCAGAGAGGATTGATAGGGAACAATCATCCCCAAGGAAGGGCAAATTTCAACAGAGGTATGACCTCTTGGAAGGACAGCTTGTCCTTCAGCCTGGACCCTCACCAATCTCTCCTTTCTTTTTGATAGCTAGAACATCTAATTGCCTTATATCAATTTTTACAAGGAGAAAGAAGCAACTACAAGCAAGCAAGTTCCTTTGTCTAACATTGTATTTATGGCAGGAAGCAAGATGATTATGTGACAGATCCATAAAGGAAAAGTATATTTCTTCTCAGGGATAGGGAGAGCTTTGGAGAAAAAAGACAAGTCTCTGATTACTGCTGGTTGGGAAGTGTTGATCTTTGATTTGCATAAGCTGTGGGCATCTCCTTTGAATTTTTGAAAAATTGCAAATTGAGAACCATATATTGAGAGGGAGCAGCTAGATTTCTGAGACACAACAACATGGGACTAAAGAGCCTTGATTTGGGATAATAAAAGGCACTCATGATTTCCATATTTTATATTCTGGAACATCCCTTTTATTGTTTTACTGTGTTTGTGTGTGTGCATGTGTGATAGTCACACTAGAGACTTGACATATAATTTTATTTGGGTTGGTGCCACAGTGTTATATTTATGCATGTTTTCTCCATTCACTGCTAGAAAGCAGGGCAGTAAATCTTAGGAGATTCAGGCCTAATCTGTGTTGCCATATGAGAATGAAAAGCAGGAATTTCTGCACATATTTTAAGCTGTCTCTTTCCTTAATGCATTGTGTCATGTTCTTAGCAGTTTCTCCCATATAAGATAGGCTTTCAGTGTGCACATCGGCTTGGGGGAAATCTTGCTCCTATGTATTAACTGCTGACTGCTTTAATCCTGTTAGAATTTAATTTCCCTTGATTGAAGGCAGTGTTATCACCAGGTGCTGAGTGGCCCTTTCCTATCAGTACACATAAATCCTGTTAGTCCTCCCCAGACTCCACATGTCCCAGAGTCTTCTGAGGTCAGACTCTTCTGAAGGAGAGATTACTCTCAGGTTCATCCAATACACAGAGTGAAAGTCAAACTTTTGGACACAAATGTGTTGCTTATTTGTGTTTGGCTGAGTTGTGGAATGGAAGCTTCTCTGCTGACAGGCTGTGAGAGTCCCAGCAATTTTTAATCACTTCTGCATTAAATAGCAAGTTCAAGGACATTTTTTTTTAGAAAGACTTAAATTAAATTGAAAGGTGTTATTGATTAGCAAGATACTGACTCATAAAACTCTATATGGTTTTTAATTCTTCCAGTTTTCCTAAATAAAGAATTTCATTTTTATGTGCGTGATCTGTTTTAACTACTTGTCTCAGGAAACTCACTGGGGTTTGTAATGAAATCAATTCGCCATGATCCCAGTGTCTTTGGTTCTCACTGAAGAGTCTTCCTGCTCCCAGCTTTTTCTTTCTGCATCTCATCTGTTGTCCATTTTCTGCTAATTATCTCCCTTCACCAGACCAAAATAAAAAAGCCAAGTCTTTTCACAGTCAGTTTTGCTACTTGTTAGCACCTCTAATTATTTTTCTCAAAAGTTTGATTTATGAAAAAATTATTGGATAAATTGAAGTGTCTGAGTATCTGTGGAGTTCAGGCATTAATTAAAATAAATCCACTGTACTGGCAATCATTTGGTATTTATACTGATCAGTTTTTAAAAGAATCTAATTTAACTATTTCATTGACATTGATTTGGTCATCAAACATCGTCTAAATGATGCTGTAGCATAATGTAGCATGCTGTGATCTAAAGATAATTCATAGAAAGTCCTTGTCCTCAAAGCAATGAGAGATTATGGTAAGACTTCTTTCAGGATCATAAACCCAACCATTACAAAAGAATTGGACCAAGTGGCAGTGTGAAGGTCCCAGGCCCCATCTAAAAGGGAGAAACCAGCTGTATTAAGCCACTGCTTTTATACAGGAATGCTGGTCCACCGACATTAGGATTTCTTTTTTTTTTCAAGAAGAACTAGAATTTTGGATTTTACTATGTCATAATTTACTTAAATTTTAACCTTCATACCAGCTTCATAAGTGATTAACCTACTACCTTTACTATATATTTACCTTTCCAATGAGATTTATTCTTTTAAATATGTCCTTATCACTAATTAGTGCTCTTTCTTTTCAGCTTGAAAAACTTTGACTCTTTTTGTAAAGCTGGTTTACTGGTAATAAACTCGTTTAGATTTTGCTTTTCTGGAGAACTCTTTATCTAGCCCTTACTTCTGAATGATAACTTTGCCAAGTAGAGGATACTTGGTCAAACGTATTTTTCTTTCAGCAGTTTGAATATATCAAATATATTTGAATATATCTAGCCTGAAAAATCTGCTGCTAGTTTTATGAGAGTTTCCTTGTACTGAACGAATTGCTTTCCTCTTACTGCTTTTTAATATTCTCTCTTGTCTTTAACTTTCGGCAGTTTAACTATAGCGTGTCTTGCTGTTGGTCTCTTTAGTTTCTCCTTATTTGAAATTCTCTGGACTTCTTGGATCTGGATGTCTGCTTCCTTCCCCAGGTTAGGAAAGTTTTCAGCCCTTATTTCTTCAAATAAGTTTCTTCCCTGTTCTTTCTTTCTTCTCCTTCTAGAAGCCCTACCATGTGAATGTTACTCTGCTTGATATTGTCACACAAGTCCCTTAAGCTATCTTCATTCATTTTCAGTTTTTAAAAACATTTACTGCTTTGATGTGTTGACTTCAAAAGTCTCCAAGTTGACTGATCCTTTCTTCTGTTCCGTCCAGTGTGCTGATGAAATTTCCTAATGTAGTTTTCAATTGAGCTACTGTATTCCTCAGCTCTGTGACTTCTATTTAGTACTTTCTTAGTTTTCTATCTTTGTTGAAACTCTCGTCATGTTCATCCATGATTCTCCCTAGTTCAGTGAGCATTTTATCACAATGACTTTAAGCCTTTATCAGGTAAATTATTTACCTTTGTTTCATTAGGTTTTATCTTGTTCTTTCATCTGGGACATATTCCTCTTTCCTCATGTTGGTCAACTTTTACCTGGATTTTTATACAGTAGATTAAACAATCACCTCTCACAGTCTTGACGGAGTGACCACATGTAGGAAGTGAATGTTGTCCATCAATGACCCCTCAACTCCTTGTCTCTCAGACTTCTGTGCTTATCCAAGCAGCCTCTTGTATTTTTTAATAACTTCCATAGTTGACGATCTGATAAGATTGTCAGTATCCTAAAGGGAGAATCTCAGAACCTAGACTTAGGCTGACTAGAAATCAAACCTTCAGGCATCAACTTTTAAAAGTATGTGAATTAATGATAAAATGAACTTATCTGGTGTCTCAGTGGTAAAGAATCCACCTCCCAATGCAGGAGACATGGGTTTGATCCCTGGGCCAGGAAAATCCCCTGGAGAAGGAAATGGCAACCCATTCCAGTGTTCTTGCCTGGAAAATCACAATGTCAGAGGAGCTTGGCAGGCTACAGTCCATAGGGTCACAAGAGAGTCAGACATGACTTAGCAACTAAACAACAATATATGATAAATACAATAACAAAAGTATGCAAAAACTTCCAGACAAACAAAGGTACAGGACCAGACCACTTCAATGGTGAATTTTAGAAAGCACTCAAAAAAAATATATATATAAAATTTAAAATAAAATAGAAAGACATTTAGAAGTTATAGACCATGTTTAGCCTTCTGCTGTACCCTTTTGCAAAGAACATTTCCTGCACTAGGGTTTTATTATGTTCCATGTTCTTTAATAACTTCCCTCTTTTACACAACAAATAATAGGACAAATGTACATAAGAAAAATGTGAACCAAAAAAAGTCTGGTCTAGTTATATTAAATTGAGTGCAAAAAATCTTTAAGACAAAAACAAAAGCTAAAATTAGAAAGGATCTTTGAATTTTAAAATGTAAATGGAAAAATATAAAAATTCTAAGTACTAAACTCTAAATTAAAATATAGATTGAAGCTGGAGTCTTTTCATGATCCAGATGATAATAGATCACATATCTGTCAGTTAATGAAAAAAAGAAGGAGATTCAAGATTCAGAGAGATTGACTTTGGTCCCCATTTACTTGTAAATATTTGTTATGATGTGATATATTATAGTTTTATGTTCCTGGTCACACTGATTTATGGATTATATCCTCTGAAAAAATCAAAACTTTATAATACTTATAAAACTTTGAAATGAATGGAATGGTATCAGGTGCCTAATAATAAAGCTTCAAAATATATAAACAAAATTTAGCAGAAGTAGAGAGAATATAGACTAACATATTAATAATAATATTTTGATACAACTCAGTATATGATAGAACAAGTAGATAAAAATTAGTAAGAATATAGAAAATATAAACACTTTGTTTAATGCATCTGACAAATTTTTATGTTTAGAATACTATATCCGACATCTTAGTTAATTTTATCTCAAGTGCACACAGGACATGTACCAAAATGAACCATAGGCTTAGCTGTAAAACAAATTTAAATAAATTTCATGGTGTTGGAATCACAGTTGTTTGTTCTCTAGTCCAAGTAGAATTCAGTTGGAACTCAAAAACCCAATCAAACAAACAAGGAAATAAACAGCAAACCAATAAAACTAACCGATTCCTTTACTAGTGGAAATTAAATGATGATTCCTAAGTTATGAATGGGTAAATAAAAAACACAAGATTTTAAAATGAATGATAATAAAAATAAAATAAATCAAAACTTGTGAAAAATACCTCAAACTATGATTTGATGAAACTGTATAGCCATGTACACACAGAAGAGAATAAAAACTTAAAATCTATTATTTAAACATTTATGTCAAGAAATTAGAAAATTATAGCAAATTAAATTTGAAAATAAAGGAATAAAGGAAAAGGAATAAAGATTGAAAAGGAAACTTAAAAAATGAAAAGTAACTATAGAAAGGACAACCAAACCAAAAGCTGCTTTTTGGCAAAACAGATCAAGAAACTAAGAAAAGGCACAAAGTACCAACATACAGAATGAAGACTGAGACAATGCTGCTGCTGCTGCTAAATCGCTTCAGTCATGTCTGACCCTGTGCGACCCCACAGACGGCAGCCCACGAGGCTCCCCCATCCCTGGGATTCTCCAGGCAAGAACACTGGAGTGGATTGCCATTTCCTTCTCCAGTAAAAGATAATAGAAGAATATTATAAGGAACTTTATGGCAAAATCTTTTTTGCTTTGTTTTATTCTCTTCTTCTTTTTTTTTTTTTCTTTTTGATTGAGGTGACTTTGCTTTATAACATTATGTGTTCCATGAGTGCAACATAATATTTGACTTCTGTACCCCATGGGCAGAGAAGCCTGGCAGACTACTAGTAGTCCATGGGGTCACCAAAGAGTCAGAAAGAACTTAGTAACTAAACAACAACAACAATACATTTCTGGGGCTTTCCCCCAGTGGCTCAGCAGTAAAGAACTTGCCTTCAGCACAGGAGATATGGGTTCCATCCCTGAGTTGGCAAGATCACCTGGAGAAGGAAATCCTATGAACAGTGGAGCCTGGCAACTAAACAACAATATCAAATATACTACAGAGTTCTTACCATGAAAAATTTAGTTTCCATTTCACACCATGAAGTTGATCTCCTTTATCCATTTCACCGTACTCCCCTACCTCCTCCCATATGGTAACCACCACTCTGTTCTCTGTATCTATATGGGTTTTTGTGTGTGTGTGTGTTCTTAATTTTTAATTTTTAAAAGTTACTTTCCACTTACAGTATTATAAAATATTGGCTATATTCCCAATGTTGTACAATACATCCATAAGTCTATCATCTTACACCCGAGAGTTTGTACCTTCCACTCCTCAACTCCCCACTGGTAACCACTAGTTTGCTCTCTATATCTGTGAGTCTGCTTTTCTTTGGTTATATTCATTAGTTTGTTCTATTTTTTAGATTCCACTTGTAAGTAATAACATACAGTACTTGTCTTTTCTGTCTGATTTATTTCACTTAGCATAATACCCTCCAAGCCATCCATGTTGCTGCAAATATGTGGAAAACTTTTGAAAATTTAAACACAGTAGGTAAACTCCAGGAAACATAAATAAAAAATAAATCTTACCAACTCTGAGCTCAATTTTTTTTAAATTTTATTATGCAATTAAATTTTTTTCAGCATGTGCCCTCTGTGACAGCCCACTCTCATATCTGTGGAATGTGTTTCTCCCAAGGGGACACTTGTCTTCTGAGATGGCCTACATTCTGTCTTTATAGTGTGTCTGTCTCTAATAAATCCACTTTTTACCTAAAAACACATGAAAAAAATTTTCCACCCAAACAAGAATAATAACTTTGGACTCCAAATTACTTTTCCTGTGATTTGTGTTGTTGTTAGTCATTACTGCTGCTGCTAAGTCGCTTCAGTCCTGTCCGACTCTGTGTGACCCCATAGATGGCAGCCAACCAGGCTTTGCCATCCCTGGGATTCTTCAGGCAAGAACACTGGAGTGGGTTGCCATTTCCTTCTCCAGTGCATGACAGTGAAAAGTGAAAGTGAAGTCACTCAGTCCTGTCCGACTCTTCGCGACCCATGGACTGCAGCCTACCAGGCTCCTCCGCCCATGGGATTTTCCAGGCAAGAGTACGGAGTGGGGTGCCATTGCATTCTCCGCGTTAGTCACTAAGTCGTGTTCAACTCTTTTGTGACCCCATGGACTGTAACCAGCCAGGCTCCTCTGTCTATGGGATTTCATAGGCAATAATACTAGAGTGGGTTACCATTTCCTTCTCCAGGGGATCTTCCCCACCCAGGGATGGAACCCATGTCTCCTGTATTGCAGGCGGATTCATTACTGCTGAGCCGCTAGGGAAGCATTCATATGCAATCATAGTTCCCTGATCAAGGATCAAACCCACATTCTCTGCATTTCAGGGTGGATTCTTAACCACTGGACCACCAGGGAAGTCCCAACAGTGAAAGTGTTAGTCACTCAGTCGTGTCCTCTTTGTTACCCCATGGACTGTATGTAGCTGACTAGGCTGCTCTGTCCATGGAATTCTGGAGTGGGTAGCCTTTCCATTCTCCAGGGAATCGTCCAGAACCCAGGACTGAACCCTGGTTTCCCACATTGTGGGGAGATTTGTTACCAACGGAGCCACCAGGGAAACTAAACCAAATGTTTAAAGAAGAAATAAGACCATTATTATACTAATTATTCCAGATAATGGGAAGAAAGGGAAGTCATCTGGCTTCTTTTAATGTAGCCAGTATAACATTAATATAAAAATCAAATGAGGATATTTCAAGAAAGAAAAATTATAGGACAGTTTTCCTCATGAACACTGATGCAAACCTAATAATATATATATATTAACAATCAAAACCTACCAAAATATAGCTTGAGTAATAATATATCATGGCAAGGTAGAGGTTGTTCCAAGAATGTGTGGATTGTATACATTCAAAGCTAAATCAATATCATTCACCACATGGAGAGAATAAAGCATAAAGCATTTGCTAGAACTCAATATTCACACACAAAAAAATCATTGGCACTGGGGATAGAATTGAAGTTTCTTAATCTGGTAAGTGGAGTGTAAACAGGCCAATTTCCTGTGCTATTGGGAAGGATATACACATATCTCGTATGTGGGAGATAGGGCTTTGCCACCCCAAAATAGGTTTCTCTAGCATACTCATTGTCTTAAACTGGTTATTTCCTAAGAAACAGCAGACATGGCAAAAACTTTGGAAACTAGTGGAAGTCATTCTTTTACAAGAAACGTTTGCATCTGTAAGAAATATCTCCATTTGTAATGGTGTCTCTCTGGATGTACCAGGGAGAGGAGTATCGTCAAAATCTCCTAAATGGAGAAGGCAGAGACTTTAACCTGCATAACAACCTCAGTGTTGTTTACTGTGCTCTTCCGGCTCACCACCCAGAATTGAATTTTCCCCACCCTCAAGACCCTTTTTTTTTTTTTTTCTTTAAAGGTGATATTTAAAAAGGTGATATAAAAAAAGGTGATATTAAAAGGGTGATATTTAAAGTGAAGGCTTGGGGGCAGTCCCAAGATAGCAGAGGAATAGGAAGGGGAGACCACTTTCTCCCTCCACAAATTCATCAAAATATCATTTGAATGCTGAGAAACTGCCACAAAACAACTTCTGAACACTGGCGGAGGACACCAGGCACCCAAAAGGTAGCCCATTCTCTTCAAAATGAGGTAGGACAAAATACAAAAGACAGAAACAGAGATAAAAGAGTTAGGGATGGAGACCTGTCCTGGGGAGGGAGCTGTGAAGGAGAAGTTTCCAAACAGTAGGAAATCTTCTCACAGGCATGTCTGTGGGGAGTTTTGGAATCTCAGAGGGCAACATAACCAGGAAGAAAAAACAAAAAAAAATCCCACAAAATATGCGCGTAACCACAACTGCCAGCATAGAAGTAGCCCTGATGCTTGTTTCTGCCACCAGCGAGTGAGGCTGGACAGGGAGGCAGCAAGCCGGGCTGGACAGGGATGTGTGGGCTGCATAATTGGTGCTTAGGGTAAGGACCAGGCCTGAATGCCCTAATGACAATCTGAGGGAGCTAACGTGAGATAGCAACCCAATCTATGGATCTCCAGAGAGAGAAAAAAAAAGAGAACTTTCCCATGAAAGGCTCTAACGCTCAGCCTGGCCTGCTCACAGAACAAAGGATTGAGCAAATACCAAAGGAGAGCTAGCCAGCTGCATACGTGCCTCTCCCCTACACTGGAGGCAGAGAGGCAGGTGTGTGACAGCCAGAGCTGGAAGGCAAGAGGCTGCTGCAATCTCAGTCCCAGAGAATGGCATCCTCCACCACACTGTGAGCAGGCTCCTAGTTGCTAACCACGTCTTTCTGGGATCCCGGATGGTTGACATCCACCAGGAGGGTCGCAGCCTGAGATCATCTCCTCAGAGGAGACACACAGCACACCTGAGATGGTGCTCTTGCCAAGCACCTGGTCGCCAGGTGCTCAGAACTGGGAAGGGCACAAAATGCAGTGACCACTTTGAACAATGCCCCTGCAGAACACCCTGGAGCCTGAGCAGTGTAGACCCAGGAAGCACATGCCACTTTTAGCTGGGGAAAACCCAGTGTGGTCCATACACTGTAAGTACTCCCCACACATGCCAATGATAATTGTTGGCAGTGTTCCTCCCTCCCCACAACAAAATTGAACAAGTGAGCTTAAATAAGTGACCATCTTCGCCTATTTGTGTCAGGGCAGAAATTGGACATTGAAGATATTTGCAAACAGAGGGATCACATAAACAAAGAAGATGGATCCACTCTGGAAGTGACAGGTGCAACAGATTAAAACCCTATAGTTACCATTGACTAAGCATTGGAGGGGACCTATAGACTTTGAGAACAAGTACAAGCTGGAACAAGGAAGTATCTGAAACTGAACTAACCCCACACTGCCCACAACAGCTCCAGAGAAATTCCTAGATATATTTATACTCATCACTTTTTAATGTTTTTTTTTTTAATTTAAGTTCTTTATTACTCCTTTAACTTTCATTTTTATGACCTACTATTACCTTGCAAAAAAGGACTCTATTTTTAAAACAAATTTCATATATATATATATAATTTTTCTGATTGGTTTTGTTTTTTATTTTTAATATTTTATTTGTGAATGTCTTAGCTCTACTCTAGAGTTTTAATCTTTGCTTTTTGGTATTTGTTATCAATTTTGTACCTTTAAGAATCTAATCTTCAGTATCCATTTTCACTTAGGGGTGTGTTTATTGGCTTGATTGCTTTCTCCCCTTTTGACTCCCCCTCTTCTCCTCCTGATCACCTCTATCACCCTCCTCCCTCTTCTCTTCTCTACATAACTCTGTGAATCTCTATGAGTATTCTGGGCTGTGGAGAACACTTAGGTAATTGATTACTGCCTAGATTGGTCTCACTCCTTTTGACTCCCCCTCTTTTCCTCCTGGTCACCTCTATCTCCCTCCTCCCTCTTCTCTTCTCTGTGTAACTCTGTGAACCTATCTGGGTGTCTCTCACTGTGGAGAATTGTTTCACCATTAACCTAGATGTTTTATCATCTGTGCTATATGGGTGGAATAATCTTGAAGCTACTGTAAGAATAAGATGGAAAGCCAGAGGCAGGAGGCTTAACTCCAAAACTTGAGAATATCAGAGAACTCCTGATTCCAGGGAACATTAATAGACAAAAGCTCACCCAAAAGCCTCCATACCTACACTCAAACCAAGCTCCACCCAAGAGCCAACAAGTTCCAGAGCAAGGCACACCATGCTATTTCTCCAGCAAAGCAGACACAGCCCTGAGCATTAAAACACAGGGTAACCAAAACCATGCCAAACCCATCAGATCAGATCAGATCAGTCGCTCAGTCATGTCTGACTCTTTGCGACCCCATGAATTGCAGCACGCCAGGCCTCCCTATCACCAACTCTCGGAGTTCACTCAGACTCACATCCATCAAGTCGGTGATGCCATCCAGCCATCTCATCTTCTGTCGTCCCCTTCTCCTCTTGCCCCCAATCCCTCCCAGCATCAGAGTCTTTTCCAATGACTCAACTCTTCGCATGAGGTGGCCAAAGTACTGGAGTTTCACCTTCAGCATCATTCCTTCCAAAGAAATTCTAGGGCTGATCTCCTTCAGAATGGACTGGTCGGATCTCCTTGCCGTCCAAGGGACTCTCAAGAGTCTTCTCCAACACCACAGTTCAAAAGCATCAATTCTTCAGCACTCAGCCTTCTTCACAGTCCAACTCTCACATCCAAACATGACCACAGGAAAAACCACAGCCTTGACTAGACGAACCTTTGTTGGCAAAACCCCTAGACACCTCAAAATTCACTACTGGACACTTCATTGCACTCCAGAGAGAAGAGATCCAGCTCCACCCACCAGAACACAGACATAAGCTCCACAAACCAGGAAACCTTGACAAGCCACTAGTCCAACCCCACCCACAGGCAGCAGGCTCCACAATAAAGAGGAACCATAAACATCCAGCCTACAGAAAGGGCACCCCAAACACAGCAATCTAAACAAAATGAAAAGACAGAAATATTCAGCAGGTAAAGGAATAAAACATGATAAATGCCCCCAAACCAAACAAAAGAGGAGACAGGGAGCCCACCTGAAAAAGAATTCAGAATAATGATAGTAAAGATGATCCAAAATCTTGAAAACTAAATGGAATTACAGATAAATAGACTAGACACAAGGATTGAGAAGATGCAAGAAATGTTTAACAAGGACCTGGAAGAAATAGAGTCAATCAATAATGAATAATGCAATAACTGAGATCAAAACACTCCAGAGGGAACCAACAGTGGAATAACTGAGGCAGAAGATAGCATAAGTGAGATAGAAGATAGAATGGTGGAAATAAATGAAGCAGAGAGGAAAAAGGAAAAAAAGAATTAAAAGAAATGAGGACAACCTCAGAGACTGGGATAATGTTAAATGCCCCAACATTCGAATCATAAGAGTCCCAGAAGAAGAAGACAAAAAGAAAGGGCATGAGAAAATACTTGAGGAGATAATAGTTTAAAACTTCCCTAAAATGAGGAAGGAAATAGCCACCCAAGTCCAAGAAACCCAGAGAGTCCCAAGCAGGATAAACCCAAGGTGAAACACACCAAGTCACATATGAATCAAACTAATGAAGATCAAACACAAAGAGTAAATATTAAAAACAGCAAGGGAAAAACAACAAATAACACACAAGTGGATTCCCATGAGGATAACAGCCGATCTTTCAATAGAAACTCCTCAGGCCAGAAGGGAATGGCAGGACTTACTTAAAATGATGAAAGAGAAAAACCTACAGCTCAGATTAGGATCTCTTTCAAATATGAAAGAGAAATCAAAACATTTACAGACAAGCAAAAGCTGAGAGAATTCAACACTACCAAACCAGTTCTTCAGTGAACGCTGAAGGATCATCTCTAGACAGGAAACACAGAAAAGGTTTATAAACAAACCCAAAACAACAAAGTAAATGGCAACAGGCTCATACTTAGCAATAATTACCTTAAATATAAATGGTGGAATGCCCCAACAAAGACAAAGACTGGCTGAATGGATACAAAAACAAAACTGCTATATATGCTGTCTGCAAGAGACCCAGCTCAACCAAGGGATACATACAGACTAAAAGTGAGGAGCTGCAAAAATATATTTTATGCAAATGGAGACCAAAAGAGAGCAGGAGTAGCAATACTCATATCGGATAAAATAGACTTTGAAATAAAGACTGAAAAGAGACAAAGAAGGGCATTACATAATGATCAAAGGATCAACCCAAGAAGAAGATATAACAATTTTAAATATATATGCACCCAACATCAGAGCACCTCAATATGTAAGGCAAATGTTAACAAGTATGAAAGGGGAAATTAACAGTAACACAATAATAGTAGGAGACTTTAATACCCCACTCACACCTATGGAGAGATCAACCAAACAGAAAAGTAGCAAGGAAACACAAACTTTAAATGATACAATGGACTAGTTAGACCTAATTGATATCTATAGGACATTTCACCTCAAAACAATGAATTTTGCCTTTTTCTCAAATGCACACAGAACATTCTCCAGGATAGATTACATACTGGGCCATAAATCTAGCCTTGGTAAATTTTAAAAAATTGAAATCATTCCAAGCATCTTTTCTGATCACAATGCAGTAAGATTAGATGTCAACTACAGGGAAAAAAAAAAAAAAAACTATTAAAAATACTAACATATGGAGGCTAAACAACACAATGCTGAATAACCAACAAATCAAAGAAATCAAAAAGGAAATTAAAATATGCATAGAAACGAATAAAAATGAAAACACGATAACCCAAAACTTACGGGGTTCAGTAAAAGCAGTGCTAAAGGGAAAGTTCACGTCAAGAAACAAGATAAAAATCAAATAAATAACCTACCTTTACACATAAAGCAACTAGAAAAAGAAGAAATGAAGAACCCCAGGGTTAGTAGAAGGAAAGAAATCATAAAAATTAGAGCAGAAATAAATTAAAAAGAAACAAAGTAGACTATAGCAAAAATCAACAAAACTAAAAGCTGGTTCTTTGAGAAGATAAATAAAATAGACAAACCATCAGCTAGACTCATCAAGGGAAAAAGGGAGAAGAATCAAATCAGCAAAATTAGAAAAATTAGAAATCACAAAAGAACACAGAAATACAAAGGATCATAAGAGACTACTATTAGCAACTACACGTCAATAAAATGGACAACTTGGAAGAATTGGATAAATTCTTAGAAAAGTATAATCTTCCAAAACTGAATCAGGAAGATATATAAAATTTAACAGACCATCATATACATGGAAATATAAACTGTAATCAAAAATCTTCCAACAAACAAAAGCCTGGGACCAGATGGCATCACAGGTGAATTCTACCAAAAATTTAGAGAAGAGCTAACACCTATCCTACTAAAACTCTCCCAGAAAATTGAAGGGGAAGGTAAACACCCAAACTCAGTCTATGAGGCCACCATCACCCTAATACCAATACCAGACAAATGTGCCACAGAAAAAGAAAACTACATGCCAACATCACTGATGAACATAGATGCAAAAATTCTCAACAAAATTCTAGCAAACAGAATCCAACAACATATTAAAAAGATCATACATCATGACCAAGTGGGCTTTATCCCAGGGATACAAGGATTCTTCAATATTCAGAAATCAATCAATGTGATATACCACATTAACAAATTTAAAAATAAAAACCATATGATTTTCTCAATAGATGCAGAGAAAGCCTTTGACAAAATTCAATATCCATTGATGATAAAAACCCTCCAGGAAGCAGGCATAGAAGGAACATATCTCAATATAATAAAAGCCATGTATGATGGCACAGCAAACATTATCCTCAATGGCAAAAATTTGAAATCATTTCCCCTAAAGTCAGGAACAAGACAAGGGTGCACACTCTCATCACTACTATTAACATAGTTTTGGAAGTTTTAGCCACAGCAATCAGAGAAGAAAAAGAAATAAAAGGAATCCAAATTAGAAAAGGAGTAAAACTCTCACAGTTTGCAGATGACATGATCCTCTACATAGAAAACCCTAAAAACACCACCAGAAAATTACTAGAGCTAATCAATGAATATAGTAAAGTTGCAGGATATAAAATTAATATACATAAATCCCTTGCATTCCTATACACTAATAATGAGAAAACAGAAAGAGAAATTAAGAAAACAATCCCATTCACCATTGCAATGAAAAGAATAAAGTACTTAAGGTATCTACCTAAAGAAACAAAAGACCTGTATATAGAAAATTATAAAACACTGGTGAACGAAATCAAAGATGACACAAAGAGATGGAGAAATATACCATGTTCATAGACCAGAAGAATCAATATAGTAAAAATGAGTATACTACCCAAAGCAATCTATAGATTCAATGCAATCTCTATCAAGCTACCAATGGTATTTTTCAGAGAACTAGAACAAATAATTTCAAAATTTGTATGGAAATACAAAAAAACCTTGAATAGCCAAAGCAATCTTGAAAAAGAATAATGGAACTGGATGAATCATCCTGCCTGACTTCAGACTATACTACAAAGCTATAGTTATCAAGGCAGTATGGTACTGGCACAAAGACAGAAATATTGGTCAATAGGACAAAACAGAAAGCCCAAAGATAAATCCACACAGCTATGGACACCTTATCTTTCACAAAGGAGGCAAAAATATACAATGGAGAAAAGACAATCTCTTTAACAAGTTGTGCTTGGAAAAGTAGTCAGCCACCTGTAAAAGAAGGAAACTAGAACACTTTATAACACCATACACAAAAATAAACTAAAAATGGATTAAAGATCTAAATGTAAGACCAGAAACTATGAAACTCCTAGAGGATAGCATAGGCAAAACACTCTCTGACATAAATCACAGGAAGATCCTCTATGACCCACCTCCCAGCATAAAGTAAATTAAGGCAAAAAGAAACAAATGGGACCTAATTAAACTGAAAAGCTTTTGCACAATGAAGGAAACTATAAGCAAGGTGAAAAGAAAGCCTTTAGAATGGGAGAAAATAATAGCAAGCAAAGCAACTGATAAAGAATTAATCTCAAAAATATAAAAGCAGCTTATGCAGCTCAATACCAGAAAAATAAATGACCCAATCAAAGAATGGGTGAACAAACACATGAACAGGTGCTCAACATCACTCATTATCAGAGAAATACAAATCAAAACCACAATGAGATACCGTCTCACACCAGTCAGAATGGCTGCTATCAAAAAGTTTACAAACAATAAATGCTGGAGTGGGTGTGGAGAAAGGGAACCCTCTTACACTGTTTTTGGGAATGCAAATTAGTACAGCCACTGTGGAGAACAGTGTGGAGATTTCTTTTAAAAAAATGGAAATAGAACTGCCATATGAACCAGCAATCCCACTGCTGAGCATTCACACTGAGGAAACCAGAATGAAAGAGACACGTTTACCCCAATGTTCATTACATCACTGTTCACAATAGCCAGGACATGGAAGCAACCTAGATGTCCATTGACAGACAAATGGATAAGAAAGTTGTAGTATATACACAATGGAATATTACTCAGCTATTGAAAAGAACACATCTAAATCAGCTCTAATGAAGTGGATGAAACTGGAGCCTATTATACAGAGTGAAATACGATGGAAAGAAAAACACCAATGCAGTATATTAATGCATATATATGGAATTTAGAATGATGGTAACAATGACCCTATATGCGAGACAGCAAAAGAGACACAGATATAAATAACAGACTTTTGGACTCTGTGGGAGAAGGCCACGGTGGGTTGGTTTGAGAGAATAGCATTGAAACATACATATTACCATATGTGAAATAAATCGCCAGTCCAAGTTCTATGCGTGAAACAGGGCACTCAAAGCTGGTAAAATGGAACAACCCAGAGGGATGGGATGGGGAAGGAGGTGCGGGGGGAGGTTCGGGATAGCGGACATATGTACACCCATGGCTGATTCATGTAAATGTATGGAAAAAACCATCACAATATTGTAAAGTAATTAGCCTCCAATTAAAATAAATTAATTAATTAAAAAAATAAAGTGAAGGCTTCATAAAAAAATGTCCTACTGCATAGCACAGAAAACTATGCTCAATATCCTATGATAAACAGTAATAGAAAAGAATATTTTAAAAAGAATATATAGATACACATACATTCAGTTATATACACATAACTGAATCACTTTGTTATACAAAAGTAATTAATTCAACATTGTAAATCAACTATACTCCAACAAAAAAACAATAATAAAGTGAAGACTTCAGCCATTTTCACCTGAGATGAGCTACTCAATTTTCCTAGGTTACTCCCATGTATACATGTTATTAAAACTTTATTTGATTTTATTTTTACCTGTCTCATGCCAATTATATTCATAGATCAGCTAGAAGAACACAGAAGAGTATAGAACAATTTCTTTCTCTCTGATGCTGCTATTATAACTTCTAATCATTATTGTAGTGGAGGCCTAGTCAGTGCAGTAAAGAAAGAATAAAAAATAAAAGGTAAAATAATATGATATAAAAAAAAGTTGTCATTATTTGTATATGAAGTGATTGTGTATGGATAAAATCCAAAATAAAGGTTATTTGTATTAAAAGTAAGAATAACAAGATCACTGTGTACAATATTAGAGGATCATTTAAATTCTATATTCCATCAAGAAACAATTAAAAAGCATTTTTAATTTATATCTTTCACTTAGACATTGGAAATCCTGTAGAATTCCTGCTAGATTATCTTCCTCTCCGTAATTCAGATCATAAGGCTAATTCCGTGAGCCTCTGTTCACATTCCTTGATGTATTTAAGGTTTTATTCATGTGGCACATACTATTTTGTTGCTCAAAAGCACAGATATTTTTACTAAAGTGCTAATAAATGCTCAAATTTAATCAGTTAAGAAAAGGACACTGCTTTATAAAGCATTAAAAAGATCAAATACCTAGTAAAATTTAATGAAGGATATTTTTAAACCTCTACAGAGAAAAAATTCCAAATAAATCAAACAAATCCTTCAAAAATTGGAAGACTGACTATTCTTTTATGTTGAAAAACTCAACATATTTTAGATGTTAACACTCCTCAAGTTAAACTATCAGTTCAGTTCAGTTCAGTCACTCAGTGGTGTCTGACTCTTTGTGACTCCATGGACTGCAGCACACCAGGCCTCCCTGTCCATCACCAAGTCCTGGAGTTTACTCAAACTCATGTCCATTGAGTCGGTGATGCCATCCAACCATCTCATCCTCTGTCATCCCCTTCTTCTTCTGCCTTCAATCTTTCCCAGTTAACCTATAGGTCCAATGAAATTAAGAAGCTGATACTAAGATTTATATGTGAGTAGGGACAAGAGAGCCCAATAATCTGAAAGATCAAACTCCTGGGAATGAAAACTTGTACTACCTGTTATCATGATAAAATCTCAGTAAATAAGTCAAAGCAGGATTCTCTGAAGGAGAGATAACTAGATGGAACAGAATTTAGAGTTCAAAACAGACCCTTGCCATTTAAAAATTTTTTTTAATTGAAAGACTATTGCTTTACAGAATGTTGTGGTTTTCTGTCATACATCAAAAAGAATCAGCCATAGGTACACCCATGTCCCCTGCCATGGACCTCCCTCCCATCTCCCTCCCCACCCCACCCTTCAGCCTGTCAAAGTCAGACCCTTGCCATTTTGATTGATGACAAAATGGCACACTAGAGTCACAGATAAAGGATTGTTTTTCAATTAGTGGCTCTGGGTCAGTTGAATATTTATATATAGAAAAGTACAAAATTTCCCTATTATAATTTACAGAAAATCAATTCCAGGATGATCATGATAGTAGGACAAAATATAAATGTTAACTAATAAAGCTTCTGAGATGTAATACAGGAAAATACCTTCATGTGACTAGGATAGGCAAAGATTTCTTAAGCTTTTAGCACTAACTGTTGAAAAAGAGATAGGTAAACAGTAGTTAATTATCACTAACCATAAAGAAATAGATGGATAAAATGGGAATTAAATAAAGCTGGAAACTTCTTTTCATCAAAACACACAATTAAGAGAATAAAAAGGCAAGCCAGAGGATGGGTAAAGATTTTCACAAAAATAAGTAACTTGTATCCACAAAGGATCTTACATTTAAAAAATATAAACCTTCTTACAAATCAATTAAACAAACAAATAACCCAATGGAAAAATGGACATAATTTCAGCATGGTTATTTCTCAAAGAGAGACTAGGCAAAGGGCCGTTAAGCATATGGAAAAGTGCACAACTTCATTAGTCACTATAGAAATACAAATTAAAACCATATAAAAATATTTACTATTACATACACATACCAGATTGCTTAAAATTATTCAGAATGATAATGTCAAGTGTTGGTATATACATGGAAGAACTAGATCTTTAACATATTGCTGGTGGAAATATAAAATGATAAAACCACTTGGGAAACCTGTTTGGTAATTTCTTATAAAATTCAACCTATATTTATCAACCTATATTTACTGTATAACTCAATGATCATACTCCTAGAACTCAATAAAAATGTAGGTGTGTGTGTCATAAGTTAAAAAATGGTAGCAGCATTGTTTGCAACTATCCCATATTCGAAGTGAGCCAAATGCCTATTGATATTAAAATGAATTATATCCATTTAGGGCCCCAATGGCTCAGAAAGAATCGACCTGCCTTACAGGAGACACAGGAGACACGGGTTTGATTCCTAGGTTGGGAAGATCTCCTGGAAGAGGATAATAGCAACCCACTCCACTATTCTTGCCTGAAAAATCCCATGGACAGAGGAGTCTGGCGGGCTACAATCCAAAGAGTCACTAAGAGTTGGACACAACTGAGCAACTAAGCATGTCATGGCATATCCATATAAGCAAACATTGCCTATCAAAGAAGACAAATGAGCTATCATTTCTTGCAACAAATTGTAGGAATCAGATAAATTTAAAGCTGAATGAAAGAAACCACTCACTAGTGAGAATGCATTGTAATACCTCTATATAAAGGTTGAAAACACTATTAGATACTCCTTTGGGAGAGACTGAAGGCGTAGTTACTCAAATGGCCAGAAAAGTAGTGTATAGGACGTGGGATTGTTTTGTCTTGCATTCTGGGTAAGTTTATTTTGTGATAATTCAGTGAAGCATAATATAAAGTTTGTTCACTTATTGTGGATATGGATAGCATACTTCAAAAAGGATTCAAAGATGTAATTGTATAAATAAAGTGATATATAGAATTGAGGTTAAAACTTTATAATTGTGGTATTACAAGTTTTAAGCCAAGGCTTTAAAAAATAATTAATAATATTCAATCTCACTGTTACTAGAAATATTTTAATGTGTGCACTATTCATAAAGAAAGCAAATAATACATAATGATAATAACAGCAATACATAATAAAAGAACATAGCAAATATAAAATAGTGGCTTAAAATATTTATATCATCTTTTTTCAGTTTTTATATGTCTGGTTTGTTTGAGCTTTGGAATGTAGCAGGTCATACATTTAATTTATAAATATATAAGTATACTTATAGTATACACATATAAGTTTAAGTATTGGGTGGGCCAAAAGTTCATTTGGGTTTTTTTGTAAGATGTTATAGTTTGAGCCAACCCAATACACGATGACAAACTTTTACTGCTAGGGTTGCATAATTAATAACATAGATACCAGTCATTTAACTGATTAACAATGACACAAAGAGTGATACGCTAGCAGCCAGCTAAGAGTAAGGAAGTCCTTGTATGTCTATCACCTTAAGGAGTTTGTAGGAGAGCAGTTTAAGACTATTTGTAAGTAACCAGTCATATCAAATTAAAACCTTATTCACTTACTCAACTAGCAAGTGTCCTATTGGTTTCAGAGGTAATAAGTATCATGGTATTGAAAGGATCCATAAAGCCAGAAAGACTCAAATTTATTTATTGATTCTCTGACCTCATTCAAGTTTTTCTTCTCTCTTCTCCTTATATTTTGATCAAGTAAAATATGCTGTCAGTTCAGGTCAGTTCAGTGGCTCAGTCGTGTCCAACTCTTTGTGACCCCATGAACTGCAGGATGCCAGGCCTCTGTGTCCATAACCAACTCCTGGAGTTTACCCAAACTCATATCCATTGAGATGGTGATGCCATCCAACCATCTCATCCTCTGTCATCCCCTTTTCCTCCTGCCTTCAATCTTCCCCAACATGAGGGCCTTTTCAAATGAGTCCACTCTTCACATCAGGTAGCCAAACTCCTGGAGTTTCAGCTTCAACATCAGTCCTTCCAATGAACACCCAAGGCTGATTTCCTTTAGATGGACTGGTTGGATCCCCTTGCAGTCCAAGGGACTCTCAAGAGTCTTCTCCAACACCACAGTTCAAAAGCATTAATTCTTTGGCACTCAGCTTTCTTTATAGTCCAACTCTCACATCCATACATGACTACTGGAAAAACCATAGCCTTGACTAGATGAACCTTTATTGACAAAGTAATGTCTCTGATTTTAATATGCTGCCTAGGTTGGTCATAACTTTGCTTCCAAGGAGTAAGCGCCTTTTAATTTCATGGTGGCAATCACCATCTGCAGTGATTTTGGAGCACCAAAAATAAAGTCAGCCACTGTTTCCACTGTTTCCCCATCTATTTGCCATAAAGTGATGGGACTGGATGCCATGATCTTAGTGTTCTGAATGTTGACTTTTAAGCCAACTTTTTCACTCTCCTCTTTCACTTTCGTCAACAGGCTTTTTAGTTCCTCTTCACTTTCTGCCATAAGGGTGGTGTCATCTGCATATCTGAGGTTATTGATATTTCTCACAGCAATCTTGATTCCAGCTTGTGCTTCTTCCAGCCCAGTGTTTCTCATTATGTACTCTGCATAGAAGTTAAATATGCAAGGTGAAAGTGTACAGCCTTGATATACTCCTTTTCCTATTTGGAACCAGTCTGTTGTTCCATGTCCAGTTCTAACTCTTGCTTCCTGACTTGCATATAGGTTTCTCAAGAAACAGGTCCCATCTCTTTCAGAATTTTCCACATTTTATTATGATCCACACAGTCAAAGGCTTTGGCATAGTCAATAAAGCATAAATAGATGTTTTTCTGGAACTCTGTTTCTTTTTCGATGATCCAGCAGATGTTGGCAATTTGATCTCTGGTTCCTCTGCCTTTTCTAAAACCAGCTTGAACATCTGGATGTTCACAGTTCACATATTGCTGAAGCCTGGCTTGGAAAATTTTGAGCATTACTTTACTAGTGTGTGAGATGAGTGCAATTGTGCGGTAGTTTGAGCATTCTTTGGCATTTCATTTCTTTGCAATTGGAATTAAAACTGACCTTTTCCAGTCCTGTGGCCACTGCTGAGTTTTCCAAATTTGCTGGCATATTGAGTGCAGCACTTTCACAGCATCATCTTTCAGGATTTGAAATAGCTCAACTGGAATTCCATTACCTCCACTAGCTTTGTTCTTAGTGATACTTCCTAAGGCCCACTTGACTTCACATTCCAGGATGTCTGTCTCTAGGTGAGTGATCACACCATCATGGTTATCTGGGTTATGAAGATCTTTTTTGTATAGTTCTTCTGTGTATTCTTGCCACCTCTTCTTAATATCTTCTGCTTCTGTCAGGTCCATACCATTTCTGTCCTTTATTGAGCCCATCTTTGCATGAAATGCTCCCTTGGTATCTCTAATTTTCTTGAAGAAATCCCTAGTCTTTCTCATTCTGTTGTTTTCCTCTATTTCTTTGCATGGATCACTGAGGTAGGCTTTCTTATCTCTCCTTGCTATTCTTTGGAACTCTGCATTCAGATGCTTATATCTTTCCTTTTCTCCTTTGCTTTTAGCTTCTCTTCCTTTCACAGCTATTTGTAAGGCCTCCTCAGACAGCCATTTTGCTTTTTTGCATTTCTTTTTCTTGGGGATGGTCTTGATCCCTGTCTCCTGTACAGTGTCACGAACCTCCATCCACAGTTCATCAGGTACTCTGTCTATCAGATCTAGTCCCTTACATCTATTTCTCACTTCCACTGTATAATCATAAGAGATTTGACTTAGGTCATACCTGAATGGTCTAGTGGTTTTCCACACTTTCTTCAATTTAAGTCTGAATTTGGCAATAAGGAGTTCATGATCTGAGCCACAGTCAGCTCCTGGTCTTGTTTTTGCTGACTGTACAGAGCTTCTCCGTCTTTGGCTGCAAAGAATATAATCAATTTGATTTTCAGTGTTGCTGTGACTACCCCTAATTATTAATATTGAGAAAAGTAAGTTAAATATTATACCTGAAAGTTCTTTGCACATGTTTGCTATAATAGTTAATCAATAAATGTTAATTCTTTTATCCAACCTTTCCCTTGTTATTCTGAATTCCTGTCACCTAGGTTGATAAGGAATGCTTCCGTGAATTCTGCCAAGGGTGGGTGAAGTGAACTGCAAGTGTCAGTTGCTCAGTCGTGTCAGACACTTTGCAACCCCATGGGCTTTAGCCAGCCAGGCTCTTCTGTCCATGGAAATCTCCAGACAATAATACTGGAATGGGTTGCCATTCCCTTCTCCAGGGGATCTTCCTGACCCAAGGATCAAATCAGATCTACTGCATTGCAGGTGGATTCTTTACAATCTGAGCCACACCCAAGTTGAGAAAGCATACTTGCATAAACTGTTCCAAGGGTGGCTCAGTCAGTTCAGTTCAGTTGCTCAGTCATGTCTGACTCTTTGCAACCCCATGGACTGCAGCACTCCAGGCCTCCCTGTCCATCATCAACTCCCGGAGTTCACTCAAACTCATGTCCATTGAGTCAGTGATGCCATCCAACCATCTCATCCTCTGTCATTCCCTTCTCCTCCTGCCTTCAATCTTTCCCAGCATCAGGGTCTTTTCATATGAGTCAGCTCTTCACATCAGGTGGCCAAAGTATTGGAGTTTCACTTTCAGCAGCAGTCCTTCCAAAGGATATTCAGGACTAAATTCCTTTAGGATAGACTAGTTGGATCTCCTTGCGTCCAAGGGACTCTCAAGAGTCTTCTCCAACACCACAGTTCAAAAGCATCAATTCTTTCATGCTCAGCTTTCTTTACAGTCCAACTCTCACATCCATAGATGACTAATGGAAAAACCATAGCTTTGACAGATAGACCTTTGTTGGCAAAATAATGTCTCTGCTTTTTAATATGCTATCTAGGTTGGTCATAACTTTTCTTCCAAGGAGTAAGGGTGGCTATGGGAGTATAATTCTCACATCCAGAACATGCAGTGAATTCCCCGATTATCACCCACTCCAAGCACAAACAACATTCCCTGGCTATTTACATACAATGACACACATTGGCTTGTATACTTTTTAATATAAGTACCAATTTTATTTTATTTTTAAAAGATTTTTTTGATGTAGACATTTTTTAAATCGTTATTGCATTTATTACTACATTGCCAGTGTTTTATGTTTTGATTTTTTGGCCACAAGGCATGTGGGATCTCAGTTCCCTGATCAGGAATCGAATGTACACCTGCCCCCTGCATCGGAAGAAGTGTTAACCACTGGACTATCAGGGAAGTCCCTGTAAGTACCAATTTTAGGATTCTTATACTCTTTGGTTAATTCAGCAGCATAGATTTACAGTACACAATATATTTTCAAATTTCCTTCTATTTACCATATAAATAGCATTCATGGGATCTGTGACTGAATTGCTGTTTCCTAACTCTTATTGACATTTTGGAGAAGGATAATATTGGCATATTCTATTGCCAACTTGCATCACTTTTTCTTCCATTATGACATGTAAACATAAAAAATAATGCTGTTAGTTCAACAAAAGACCCCATTGTCTTATGCTTTGCATCTGCTTCCTCCCCATTTCCTGTCTGTTGCATTTAATCTGCCTGCAAACTTCACGCCTGGAAGAAGCCAATACATCTTGTCAAATTATTTGCCAGGGTCAATTCTGTATTCAAACTGCCTTTTCATCTGCCTTAAATTTTACAAAAAGAGTGGCTTCTTTCTGTTTCAATTTCCCTAAAGCATTACCACTCAGTTTTTGCATTTGACAATCCTGGATTAATAACTACACGAGGTGCCTGTGTTCTCCAAGCCTACCGCTTTCAAATGTAAAATTACATTTTTTTTTCAAAACGGATGTGTATAGTTGATCCAGTGACACATAACAAATTACATAGATAAATGAAAAATTAAGGTACATTATTTCAAAGAATATATGCCTTTCTCTGATAATAGTAACAGTTTTATGTATTCAACATATTTTAGCTGAACCGAAGGTGAAATGTGCATTGCATGGAAATCATCCTCTGTCCCCAGTCAGCAATATTTCTTTGGCATACTTCATGAATTGTAACTCACTGGCTTATGAGTAAGGCCATGAGGACTATTATGGCCTGAGCCCATCCACCTGCTGGGATGTTTTGGGGAAGAGACTCTTCTCACTTCAAAAGGTGCCCTGGCTACTTCTGGGAGTTTTTCATGGCACTGTGAGATGGGCACTCAAAGCCTTTATGTTCCTGCTCCTCACCTTTCTCATGTACCATCTTGTGGTTTTCTCTTTTCCCAGACATCCCTTAGAATAACCTACTCTAATATCAGCCCCCACTGCTGGCTGAGGCTACCCCTGGAAGTCTGAGAAACAGTCACTCCCTTATCTGTTTGGCCCAAGTGTGGGCACAGGCCCTACTCTGATTCCTTGCAACTCACCAGAGGCCAAGCTTAACTTTTAACAAGATGTCCCTGAAGCCTGTGCATGCCTGCAGTGAACTGACGGCAACAACACAAGCACAGCTCCATCTAAAATCTCAGTGCCACAGGCTTCTTACAGTCTATGCCCAACAAGCCCACTTCAAGATTCTCTAAGTTCCAAAGTCACAGCCACACAAATGAATTTTTATGTTTAGAGCAAGGAAGATTCTCTCATATCCTTCTTCTAAATCTGCATGATAGGCTGAATGGTGATCTGCCAAGAGGGAGATCTATGTGCTAATTCCCTAGAACCTGATTATAAGGCAGAAGATGTGACTATACTCAGGCTCTTGAGAGGGGGAGCTTATCTTTCATTACCTGGGTGGATGAGATGGCTGGATGGCATCACTGACTCGATGGACGTGGGTCTGAGTGAACTCCGGGAGTTGGTGATGGACAGGGAGGCCTGGCGTGCTGCGATTCATGGGGTCGCAAAGAGTCGGACACAACTGAGCGACTGAACTGAACTGAATAAGGGTGCTAAAATCAAGCAAGCTGCTTTGAAAGTTGAAAAATACAGTTTTAGTAAGAAATGAAAGAATGTATTAAATGATAAAATCCAAACTGGTTATATTTAGATAGTAGCAGGAAATATATAAGAGCTAAAATAATGAGTAAGTTCATCTTCATAGGGAATCATGAAGGAGAATTTGGGATTCAGGAATTATTGCTTAATGTTTGAGGTTGACACCATATAGGACACTTATGTTTTCCAGCTAAATACTCCCTTTTTCCATGATCAGAGGGAGTCTATACAAAGGGCCAGCCAAGTATGTCCTAAAGACCAAACTCAGGATGCATTTCTGTCCATTCTAAATTCTTTCATTGAATCCTAACCCTCAAAAGTAATGATATTGAGATGGATCTTTGGGAGGCAATGAGGTCATCAAGCAGAGACCTCATGAATGAGGTTAGTGCTTTAATAAACAAATCTCCAGAGATAGCCCTTGTCCCCTCCATCACAGGTGTACATAGCTAGGAACCAGGAAGGCAGATGCAACCATGCTGGCACCTTGATCTCAGACTTACAGGCTGCAGAACTGTGAGAAATATTTTTATTTTTTTTATCTGTCTAAACATTTTTCTCATTTTTCATAAAAATTTGCCATTAAGTTCCTGCCTTCCAGCTGAAGTTTCTTTGCTTTAAAAATTTTTACATTCAGGTTTTGTTATAAATACTTCACTTTAAGAAGATAAAAAATTTAATATGCACAAACTGCTCAGAAAGGTATCTATTCACAAGCTGCAGTGGTTCCAGGGCAAAACTGGAAACTCTTGCCAAAGCCGTGATGACCTTAAGT
Source organism: Bos taurus (assembly GCF_002263795.3). Taxonomy (NCBI): domain Eukaryota; kingdom Metazoa; phylum Chordata; class Mammalia; order Artiodactyla; family Bovidae; genus Bos; species Bos taurus. The sequence goes on along the minus strand of NC_037340.1, from coordinate 5,929,084 downwards.
CTCAATTGATTTATACACATGCATGCACTTTTGCAACCACCATTCCCAGATCAAGGTCTACAACACTTCCAGCCTCCAGAACTATGAGGAACATTTGTCTGTTATTTGTAAGCTACTCAGTCTGTGATATTTCGTTATGCTGGCCCAAAGGGACTGAGACCCCACTTGTCCTTTCATGCGTGTATACTCAGGCGTGTCCAGCTCTTTGTGACCCTATGGACTATAGCTCACCACTCAACTCTGTCCACGGGCTTCTCCAGGCAAGAATACCCAAGTGGGTTGCCACCTGCCTCCTGCAGGGGATCCTCCTGAGCCAGGGACTGAACCTACATCTCCTGCATTGGCAGGTAGATTCTTTACCACCGAGTCACCTGGGAAGACCTAAAATAGTTACTCTGGTCTTTTATTTCAAAATTTTGCTGAGCTCTGTCTATAAAAAGAATCACTTATAATTACCACCTTCTATAATTTTTATTGTTCATAGATAGTAAAATGCTCACATTGTGATGTAGGCACTTACATGGGATGAAAATGCCCTCATCAATATCTTCCTTTGTATTTCTGACAGCAATTCTGTGATGTAAATGTCAGTTTCCTGTCTTGGCATATTAAACAAATGTGTATTAGAAAAGGTAAATAGCTAATAACTTTCTCAAGCTCTTCTGCCTAGTGAAAGTTATTCAGTCGTGTCCAACTCTTTGCGACCCCATGAATAGCAGCACGCCAGGCCTCCCTGTCCATCACCAACTCCCGGAGTTCACTCAGACCCACGTCCATCGAGTCAGTGATGCCATCCAGCCATCTCATCCTCTGTCGTCCCCTTCTCCTCCTGCCCTCAATCCCTCCCAGCATCAGAGTCTTCCACAGCTGGGTATTGTTTTGGCTTTGGCTCCAGCACCCTTACTAACTACACACTTAATAGTCGTTGACGTTATCTTTCTAAACAACAACCTTTTTAAAAGCACACAATGTGGGACTTCCCTGGTGGTCCAGTGGCTAAGACTCCACGCTCCAAATGCAGGGGGCGGGGGTTCCATCCCTGGTGGGGGAACTAGATCCCACATGCTGTAATGAAGTTCCTGCATGCCACAACCAAAAAAGGTCCCGTGTGTAGGAACAAAGGTCAAAGACCACACATGCCAAAATTAAGACCAATGAGGTCAAATAAATGAATAATCTTTAAACCACACAAAATGTGGTAGGTACCCTGTGAATATTCAGATACAATTCCAGAATCAACACACCCTATTGTCTTGAACTCACCCCTTTAAAAAAATGTTTCTTTGGGAATAACAGGCAGATAGTAAAGATCTTAAGTCTCAGTTGATTTACACTCATGTAACCACCTTCATAACCACCATCCCAAGATCAAGATCTGTAATATTTCCAGCATTCCAGACAAACACCTCCCTCATTCCTTCCTAGGCCACACCATCTAAAGGGTAACTCTTATCTTTTTATAGGTTTTAAAAAATGCCAAGAAAATCCTATTAGCAAATTCTTTCTTGCTCTTTTATTTTCTAAAAATAGTAGATCAATTGATGAGGCATAGTTTTCTGTTAAAAAAAAAAAAAATTGGTCTCATCCCAAATGTTCTGTTCAATTAAACATTTGATGAAGCAACCTTTTTGCATAAAACCCACCAGCTTACCAGGTGTGCAAACAAGGTTCATTCTCTGTGGTTGCCAAGGTCATTCTCCTTGGAAAAGATTTTCATGGATGGAAGACATGTTGGCAGGACCCCAGTCCACGATCCAGTACATACCATCAACCCAGTGATTTCACATTTTTGCCAAGCATTTTTCAGTTTTGCCCTTGAACTACTACAGCTTCTGAACAGATATGTTTCTGAGCAATTTGTGCACATTAAATTTTACATCTTACTAAAGCAAAGTATTTATAACAAAACCAGAATGTAAAAAATTTTAAAGCAAAGAAACTGCAGCCGGAAGGCAGAAGTTAATGGAAAATTTTTATGAAAAATGAGAAAAATTTAAAGAAACTCTTTAGCTATCACTATCCTCATATATCAAATTTATTTTTAGGCAAACTGCACCTATAAGGTGGATGGTAAAAAAATAAAAATAAAAAACATGTTCAGAATTCTTACACATCACTTTAAAAGGACATTAGTTTGTGTTAGAGAAAGCACTTAAAATTTTATTCAAGGTGGTGAAAATTCATCACTGTATTAAAGATATGGCATTAAACCAAAATAGTGTGGCTATGCTATACTAATTACCTGGACAGAGGCTCTTAATGACGAAAGTTGATTGGAATCCAGTAATGTAAAAATCTATTTATAAATACACTGTATCACTTAGCCATTGATGTATAATGAACCACTCCAAAATATTGTTGTTCAGTCACTCAGTCATGTCTGACTCCTTGCACCCCATGGACTGCAGCACACCAGGCTTCACTGTCTTTCATCATTTCCCAGAGCTTGCTCAAACTCGTGCTGGTGAGTTTGAGTCAGTGATGCCATCCAACCATCTCATCCTCTGCCGTCCCCTTCTCCTCCTGCCTTGAAACTTCCCCAGCATCAGAGTCTTTTCTAAGGAGTCAGTTCTTCACATCAGGTGGCCAGAGTATTGGAGCTTCAGCTTCAGCATGAGTCCTTCCAATGAATGTTCAGGACTGATTTCCTTTAGGATGAACTGGTTGGATCTCTTTGCAGTCCAGGGGACTCTCAAAACTCTTCTCCAACACCACAGTTCAAAAGCATCAGTTCTTCAGCGTTCAGCCATTTTTATGGTCCAACTCTCACATCCATACATAACTACTGGAAAAACCGTAGCTTTGACTAGACGGACCATTGTTGGTAAAGTAATGTCTCTGCTTTTTAATATGCTGTCTAGGTTGGTCATAGCTTTTCTTCCAAGGAGCAAGCATCGTTTAATTTCATGGCTGCATTCACCATCTGCAGCAATTTTGGAGCCCAAGAAAAAAAGTCTGTCACTGTTTGCACTGTTTCCCATCTATACGCCATGAAGTGATGGGACTGGATGCCATATCTTTGGTCTTTAAATGTTGAGTTTTAAGCCAGCTTTTACACTCTCCTCTTTCACTTTCATCAAGAGGCTCTTTAGTTCCTCTTTGCTTTCTTTCATAAGGGTTGTGTTATTTGTATGACAGGTTATTGATATTTCTCCTGGCAATCTTGATTCCAGCTTGTGCTTCATCCAGTCCAGTATTTTGCATGATGTAGTCTGCATATAAGTTAAATAAGCTGGGTGAAAATATATAGCCTTGAAATACTCCTTTTCCAATTTTGAACCAGTCCATTGTTCCCTGTCTGGTTTTAATTCCAAACTATAGTAGCTTAAATAGTTATCATCAATTAGCTCACAGTCTCTGGGTCAGTCAGTCTCTCAGTAATTCTGCTGATTTTGCAGGGGTTCGCTGATCACATGGGCTCAGTTGTGCAAGTACACTCCGTTCGAGTCTGAGGACCCCCTGGTCTAGCCAGCCTCAGCCTCATGGCTGATTTCTGCTTCACATGGTCTCTGACCTTCCACCAAGCCAATCAGGCCTCTCGCTCATGCAGGGTTCCTCGAGAGAGCAGAATCACACAAGGTCTCTCAAAGCCTAGGTGCAGAGTTTGCTTCATTGTCCCTGTGCCACATTCTATTGTCCAAACAAATAAGAAATCTGACTCTAATCCAAAAAGTGGGGACACAGACTCCTGCTGGTTGTAGGAGCTATAAAGTCATCTTGTAAAGTAGTGGAAGGGTAAAGAATGGTAGGTTCTCTGTTAATGATTCTCCCAAACATGTCCATATGCATGCATATATGTGTTGTATGTTGAAATATTTATATAAGTATTTTAAATAATAAAAGTTTTTCACACATGGTGCCACTGTCTATAATCATTCTCTCCAACGAGAAGGTTTCAAAGACACAAATTTCACTATCTCACAAGTTGAAGTTAGGGCCACATATCCAAAACTGGCTTCCCTGAAAGGAAATTAAAACTAAATGATTTTTACTTCCATTGCTAGCCAAGATGGAGTAATGAGAGCCAGATTTATGCTGCCACATGAAACCACCAGAAAACAGACAAAATATATGAAACATATGTCAAGAGCCTGAGTATTAGAAAATAAAGGACAGGGATCCACAAAAAATGAACTTCCCTGGTGGCTCAGCAGGTAAAGAATCCACCTGCAATGCAGGATACCTGGGTTTGATCCCTGGGTTGGGAAGATCTCCTGGAGAAAGGAACGGCTACCCACTCCAGTATTCTGGCCTGGAGAATTCTGTGTACAGAGGAGCCTGGCATGGGGTCACAAAGAGTTGGACATGACTAAGCAATTTTCACTTTCTTTCACTTTCTACAAAAAATAGGAAACAAATGTGTCCAGCGCTACAATTTTCCTAGATAGCTACCTGGAGAATTTCCACTCCATGCTGTATGGAGGGGTATACAGGATGAGATTAGTAGACTCTCTGAGTTGTGATAGCAGAGATGGGAGCCTTGGGCAACAAATGTAATCAAATTTCATTGGACAGAGGACCAGAGAGGAGAGAACTGAATATAGAGAGAACTCAAGAAATAAGTAGAAGGTTGAGTTTTTAGCTGAGTCTGGTCAATGCATATGTGTGAAGAAACATCTAGGGATGAAAGCTACAATTTCTCAGGAGAAGATTGATTACACTGGATGGAATTAAAGGCAAATCAGATATGTAGAACAGAATTAGTAAACTTAAACATGTAGACATAGAAGTGATGCAAAATGAAACATAATAAAAGAGAACAGTAATAAAGCAGACCATCAAGGAATGAGCCATAGGGCCTAATACACATGCAAGGAACATGCCCAGAGAGAGGAGAAAGGAAGAGACAGAAAGAAATAGTTAAGCAGAAATAGCTGAAAAGTGTCCAAATTTAATAAAAACCTGCAGATGCAAGTAGTTTAAAGAACCCAAGCCCAATAAACAAGACATAAATGACTTTAAAGTGTATTATAATCAAAGTACACAAAATCAGTGATTAAAAGAAAATGTTAAAAGCATCTAGGAAGAAAAAGATTTATTGTGTATAGTGGAACAAAGATAAAGATGATATGAATACACAAAAAGGACTATACACCATAACATGTCAAAACATCAAATTTCAATAGGTATGGTTTATTGCATGTCAATCATACCTCAATAAAGCTATTTTTAGAAAAAGGAAATGATGTCCTCTTGACATAATTTCCATCTTCTCTTTGGGAATTTTGCCTTTAGACACATTGCCAAACAATGTCTATATGAATGAATGATTATACTGTGAATGGCAAAATATTGACCAAAATCTTTAATATTTTTATAATTCAGGGATGTACCAATGGCAATTTTCTATAAGGGAAATAATTGCTTGAGCATACTAAATGAAGAAGTCTTATTCTCTCATTGTGATTCCTAAGATGACTTTTCCTAAGATACCCTATGCAGAGTCATCCAATTCTACAGGTGTAGTATGTTCCCTAAAATGTTCATGTCACTACATCCAGCTACAGAGGGTGGGGACTGACCCAACATGGACTTCTACTCTGGGTGATGCTTGAGTTTGGCGTAGGTCAACCATAGACCTAGCATTTTATGAGACTGAATAGAAAAGCAAATTTTAAAATACAGATTCAAAGTGTCAGAGAACTGGATGTGTCCTCCAGGTCAACAGTTTTCTACTTACTTCTCTAAATATCTGAGAACCTGTAGAGGCATTTCTGGGCTTCCCAATTTTCTACTTCAAATCCTCCTTTTTAAATATTTGAATTCATTTTAAAATGGTTAAAGAAAACCACATATATTAAGATACACTAAATATACTAAGGATTATTGATATTATAATTTATGCTTATGGAAACACAGTTTTATGCAAGACATCAAACAAAAGCCCTCCTTTTGTCTCAGTTTAATTAAAGTGTAGCCTGAATATGCAAAGGCTCCCTATATATTTGGCTTTGGTATAGAAGAGTTATGGATCTGAAAGCTTGCTGTTCTGCACTGACCTTTTGTAACTTCAGGCCTGTTCATGTCCATCTACTTAAAACTGAACAAGTAAGTTCAAATTCACAGAACGCGGACACCAGCTCCATTAAATACAAGTAAGACCCAGGGATGTCGGTTTAGCATAATGTGATCCATCAGAGTAGAAATATATTAATGCAGAATTTCATATTCATTATGTACTTAATGTAGTTCTTGCTGTGCTGTGTGTTCTTAGTCACTCAATCATGTCCGACTCTTTGCGACTGTAGCCTGCCAGGCTCCTCTGTCCATGGGGATTCTCCAGGCAACAATACTGGAGGTGGTGCCATGCCCCTTTTCAGGGGATCTTCCCAACCCAGGGATCAAAACCAGGTCTCCCACATAGCAAGCAGATTCTTTCCCATCTCAGCCACCAGGGAAACCCAATGTGGTTCTTATCTATTTTATTTTTAATACATTTTTTGTTGATGGGATTAAACAATTAAGCCATAAAGGGATCAATGATGAAAAACAAAATTTGAAATGAAAATTTGATGATGCAAGTGGCAAGATAAAAAATGCTTAAGATGCAGGTACAAATCATGCTCTATTAGCACCAGGTGGATTCTTGAGCTGGCGCTAATCACACTGAACTGCTACTGCTGCTAAGTCACTTCAGTCGTGTCCGATTCTGTGCGACCCCATAGACGGCAGCCCAGCAGGATCCCTGTCTGTGGGATTCTCCAGGCAAGAACACTGGAGTGGGACTGCCATTTCCTTCTCCAATGCATGAAAGTGAAAAGTGAAAGTGAAGTCGCTCAGTCATGTCCAACCCTCAGCAACCCCATGGACTGCAGCCTTCTAGGCTCCTCCATCCATGGGATTTTCCAGGCAAGAGTACTGGAGTGGGGTGCCATTGCCTTCTCCGAATCACACTGAAAACAGTATAAAAGCAAATGTGCAGGGGAAAAAAAAAAAAACCCTTACTCAGTCACTTTTAACTAAAAATAATAATAATAATAATTGAAATTATAATTAGAGTATGAATTCACTGTCATTTTTTAAAATTACATTGAATCTGACTGTGAGCTGTGTCGGTGAGTTTCACCATATTTCCTACAGCTTCCTTAGCTTCACTCTGCTGCCTCAGTGCTGGTCTCCATCCTGCCGAGGCATTCATGCCAAGGAGGAGAAGGGCTGTGTCCAGGCTCATCTGTATACACCCTTGACCATGGGGGACCCCTGGATTCCGCCCCCCAGAGAGGGAGTCTTCGCAGTAATGATCTAAGCACATTTGTGGCAGTCTGAGAAGGCTCCAGCCTCAACCATCCAGCTCCTCTATCTTGGAATCTCTCATCTTTTAAGACAGTCTAGCTCTATGATCCATAAGCACCAAACTTCCCCAAACAGAGACTGTCCTTTCTCCCCTGGAGCCAGAGGAACTCAGACAACAGGAATCAAGGTCACCCTCGCTACTTTCAGAGTCTATGTTTCAGAGTTCTCCGTGTGAAATGTGGGCTTGGTCAGGGGGCTGGTGGGCGGTGGTGGTGGAAGGGGGCCTCCAGTGACCTGGATGCAAAGGGGGACTGTCTGGACCCCCCTGCTCCCCGCAAAGAGAGGGACTTTGCAGACATGCCTCTGGAAACCTGGCAAGTTTTCCTTCAAGTGTGAAAAGTTATTTCCTATTGTAAAATGACCTTATAGTCATTTTTGCAAACTAATTCTATAGCTAGTCCTATGAAGTAACAGTGCAATTTTTAATCAAAATAAGTTCAGCCTAAAAGTATTTCAGCTTCATTTTTTTCATAAATCAAACCAGTGTGCTGTGCTGTGCTAAGTCGCTAAAGTTGTGCCCGATTCTTTGCGACCCCATTGACTGTGGCCCGCCAGGCTCCTCTGTCCATGGGATTCTCTGGGCAAGAATTCTGGAGTGGGTTGCTGTGCCCTCCTCCTCTGCATCTGGATCTTCCTGACCCAGAGATTGAATCTGTATCTCTTATCTCTCCTGCATTGGCAGACAGGTTCTTTACCAATAGTGCCACCTGGGGAAGCCCAATCAAACCAATAAATGATGTTAAAAATTTTATGAAAAACAGTAAAATAAGCTTATAGCTTCATTCAGTGTAAGTTAATGCTTTCAATTCTCATACATTTATATATTTTAAAATATGTACAAATATTTTTAATATGTTAAAATAGAAAGGCAGTAACTTACATATGTATAAAATTTGCTTTATTACCTAGTGAATCTAAGTGTAAGACTGGTGTTTTCTTCACACATTGTACCTTTTACCTATTGCATACTATCTCTTTTTGTTCTCTTTCACCCCTTTATCTCTAATTTTATTTGCTAGTAATGCTTCTGCTCCCATTTTTTAATATCCTATAAGTAAAGACTATATTTTTTAAACAAATTTAATCATCTGTGTTTCAAAGAATTCACCCCATTATCACCTAAGGTAACAACTGAAATACTAATTTTATTCTGTTCATCTTTCTTTATATACATATATTTTTGTTTGTTTAACCAATGTATTGAAATATTTAAAAAGACACAGGCACCCCAATGTTCATTGTACCACTATATATAATAGCCAGGACATGGAAGCAACCTAAATGTCCATTGACAGATTAATGGATAAAGAAAATATAGTATATATATGTGTATATGTGTATATATATATATATGTATATGTATATATATATACATACACACAATGGAATATTACTCAGTCATAAAAACGAGTGAAATTGGGTCATTTCTAGGGATGTGGATGAACCTAGAGGCTGTCATACAGAGTAAAGTAAGTCAGAAAGAGAAAAACAAATATCAATATTAATACATATATATGGAATCTAGAAAAATGGTAGAAATGAACCTATGTGTGAGGCAGGAATAGAGACCCAGAAGTAGAGAACAGACTTGTGAAACTGTCTTTATTTTTGCCAATTTTTTTTTTTTTTTTTTTGCCTTCTGATTTTTCTGTCCTGTTTCTTTGGAGGAGACTACATTAAAGCATAGTTTCTGATTCCTATGATGATTATTTTAAAAATGCAGCACTCATTATCAAACACTAATTTCTCTAATATATGAAGGCAAGTTGCCATTTATTTCCCCTCATAAAGAAATTCTTTTCCCCTACAAGTCACATTTAAATAAAATGAGAGCTTTAGATATTTTGTTATTTTAAAATTTATATTATTAAGGAATGATTCATATATAGCAAAAGACAAATCCTAAGCAATTACAGGAATTTGACTTATTCATGCAACCTGGTAACCACCACTCAGGTTGAGATACAGAATATTTCCAGCAGCCATGAAAGCTCCCTAAGGCCTTTGCTTATTCAACACTCTCCACACTCCAACATAGTCACTGTCTTGATGATTCTTAAACTTTTAATAAAAGGAATCATACATTATATGTTCCTCTGTACCTGCCTTCTTTTATTCAGCATTATGTTCCTGAGATTCATAAAAATACATGTCAGTAAATTATTCCTTTTACTATGACTGTATTTTATTACATAAGTAAACCCCAATTGAGTTATCCATCTCCCACTGATGGACATTTGGGTTGTTTTAGGTTTGGAGCTGTTATTAATCACCTGTCATGAACATTTGTGTATATAGTTTAGACACATGCCCTTATTCTTCTTGGGCATAAATCTAGGAGTAGAATTGCTAGATCAATGGGTAAGTGCATGTTTTACTTTAATTAAAATTTTCAAATGATTGTCCAAAGTAGTTTTATCAATTTGCATTCTGATTAGAGATATATGAGAATTTCTGTGGTTCTTAATGTGTTCCAACACTTGATATTGGTAGTCTTTTTAATTTTAGGTATCCTCATAGGTTTATAGTTGTCTCCATGTGCTCTAACTTCCCTGATGACTAATGATGATGAACTATGCATTGTAGTTCTACATATTACATAGATGTGTTATTTACTGAAAATACAATATAGATAACTGCAACAATACAAAGAAATTTACTGACAGTGGTTGCTTTTGGAGTTGGAGCTCAACAAAAGACTTCAAATATCTGTCATGCTGTGTGTGTAAGTATTAAGACAGATCTTAAGAAAGAAAGATGAAATATTAATATGTGTTAATTCATAATGATGGACATGACAGTCTTTTATATTGCTCACTGCATCCTTCTAAATATTTTAAACTTTCCAAAACTGAAAAAAAAAAAAAATAGAGCTTCAGAGAGTAGTTGAAGAGTGTAGGGATTTAATGTGGTACCCAAAACAACTTTCTCAAATCTCCAAGTTCAATTAAGAATATCTCAAGGTTGCAAGACAAGCTCTTAGAAAACAAAATAACAGAGCCTATGATGTTGTAATTATTTGCAATGGTTAAATTTACTGAATTAAGCTCTTCATGATTTTGTATCACAAAAAATATAGAGAAACAAATCAGAGAGCAGAGTTCATGTTAAACCATAACTGACATCTATAATCTCAATTCTAGCTGTTTAATTTGATCAGAATGCTGATATCATTGCTAGTAAGAGAAATTAAAATTAGAAAATATACTTAATTGAACAAAATGTTACTTGTATTCATTTATATATTGGGATTGTGTAATTAAACAAAAGAGCTCACTGCTTTACAAATGATTTGCTCTGTAAGGGAATGTTTTACTTCACTCCCTTCTTGGAATGGCTTTGCTTTAACCCTCAGATAGAGATATTATTTTGAGCAACGTCAGATTTCCTAGCTATTCTTAGTATGGATGTATTAAGTCTCACAATTCAGATCTTAGGACATCTTTCCTGATATTGCTTTCTGCCACATGACAGCTCTGAAAAGACAATAGCCATTTCCTGTCACTTAGAAAATATTCCCCTCAAATAACTAAGCTCAGGATGAAGTCTCCTTCATTTTGCATGGTGTATTCTGCACATAATTTAAATAAGCAGGGTGACAATATACAGCCTTAATGTTCTCCTTTCCCAATTTGGAACTAGTCTGCTGTTCCATGTCTGGTTCTAGCTGTTGCTTCTTGAACTGCACGCAGATTTCTCAGGAGGCAAGTCAGGTGCTCAGGTATTCCCATCTCTTCAGGAACTTTCCACAGTTTGTTGTGATCCACACAGTCAAAGGCTTTGGTGTAATCAACAAAGCAGAAGTAGATGCTTTTCTGGAATTCTCTTGTTTTTTCAAGGATCCAACAGATGTTGCCAATTTGATCTCTGGTTTCTCTGCCTTTTCTAAATCCAGCTTGAACATCTGGAAGTTCAGAGTTCACATACTGTGGAAGCCTAGCTTGGAGAATTGTGGGTATTACATTGCTAGCATGTGATTTGAGTGCAATTGTGTAGTAGTTTGAGCATTCTTTGACATTGCCTTTCTTTGGGATTGGAATGCACACTGACCTTTTCCAGTCCTGTGGCCACTGCTGAGTTTTCCAAATTCGCTGGCATATTGAGTGTAGCACCTTAACAGCATCATCTTTTATGATTTGAAATAGCTCAACTGGAATTCCATCAACTCCACTAGCTTTGTTCATAGTGATGCTTCCTAAGGCCCACTTGACTTTGGATTCCAGGATGTCTGGCTCCAGGTGAGTTATCACACTATCAAGGTTATCTGGGTCATGAAGGTCTTTTTTGTATAGTTCTTCTGTATATTCTTGCCACCTCTTCTTAATATCTTCTGCTTCTGTTAGGTCCATATCATTTCTGTCCTGGATGAAGCACAAGCTGGAATTAAGATTGCTGGGAGAAACATCAATAACCTCAGACATGCAGATGACACCTTCTTTATGGCAGAAAACAAAGAAGAACTAAAGAGCCTCTTGATAAAAGTCAAAGAGGAGAGTGAAAAACCTGGTTTAAAACTCAACATTCAAAAAGCTAAGATCATGTCATCTGGTCCCATTATTTCATGGCATATAGATGGGAAAACAATGGAAATAGTGACAGACTTTATTTTCTTGAGCTCCAAAATCACTGCAGATGGTGACTGCAGCCATGAAATTAAAAGATGCTTGCTCTTTGGAAGAAAAATTATGACCAACCTAGACAGCATATTAAAAAGCAGAGTCATTACTTTTCCAATAAAGGTCCATCTAGTCGAGGCTATGGTTTTTCCAGTGGTCATGTATAGATGTGAGAGTTGGACTATAAAGAAAATTGAACACCAAAGAATTGGTACTTTTGAACTGTGATGTTTGAGAAGACTCTTGTGAGTCTCTTAGACTGCAAGGAGATCCAACCAGTCAATCCTAAAGGAAATCAATCCTGAATATTCATGGAAGGGCTGATGCTGAAGCTGAAACTCCAATACTTTGACCATCTGATGCGAACAACTGACTCCTTAGACTAGACTCTGATGCTGGGAAAGATTGAAGGAGGAGGGAGAAGGGGATGACAGAGGATGAGATGGTTGGATGGCATCACTGACTTGAAGGTTATGAGTTTGAGCAAGCTCCAGAGTTGATTATGGACAGGGAAGCCCGGTGTGCTGCAGCCCATGGGGTCACAAAGAGTTGGACATGACTGAGTGACTGAACTGAACTGAACCGAAGTCTCCTTCATTTGTCAGTCACTCAGTTCAGTCAGTTCAGTTGCTCAGTTGTGTCCGACTCTTTGCGACCCCATGAATCGCAGTACGCCAGGCCTCCCTGTCCATCACCAACTCCCGGAGTTCACTCAAACTCACGTCCATCGAATCGGTGATGCCATCCAGCCATCTCATCCTCTGTCATCCCCTTCTCCTCCTGCCCCCAATCCCTCCCAGCATCAGAGTCTTTTCCAATGAGTCAACTCTTTGCATGAGGTGGCCAAAGTACTGGAGTTTCAGCTTTATCATCAGTTCTTCAAAAGAACAACCAGGACTGATCTCCTTTAGAATGGACTGGTTGGATCACCTTGCAGTCCAAGGGACTCTCAAGAGTCTTCTCCAAAACCACAGCTCAAAAGCATCAATTCTTTGGCACTCAGCTCTCTTCACAGTCCAACTCTCACATCCATATATGACCACTGGAAAAACCACAGCCTTAACTAGACAGACCTTTGTTGGCAAGTAATGTCTCTGCTTTTGAATATATTATCTAGGTTGGTCATAACTTTCCTTCCAAGGAGTAAGCGTCTTTTAATTTCATGGCTGCAGTCACCATCTGCAGTGATTTTGGAGCCCAGAAAAATAAAGTCTGACACTGTTTCCATTGTTTCCCCATCTATTTCCCATGAAGTGATGGGAAAGGATGCCATGATCTTCGTTTTCTGAATATTGAGCTTTAAGCCAACTTTTTCACTCTCCACTTTCACTTTCATCAAGAGGCTTTTGAGTTCCTCTTCACTTTCTGCCATAAGGGTGGTGTCATCTGCATATCTGAGATTATTGATATTTCTCCCGGCAATCTTGATTCCAGCTTGTGTTTCTTCCAGTCCAGCGTTTCTCATGATGTACTCTGCATATAAGTTAAATAAGCAGGGTGACAATATACAGCCTTGACATACTCCTTTTCCTATTTGGAACCAGTCTGTTGTTCCATGTCCAGTTCTAACTGTTGCTTCCTGACCTGCATACAGGTTTCTCAAGAGGCAGGTCAGGAGGTCTGGTACTCCCCTCTCCTTCAGAATTGTGTCAGTAGTAGATGGTAATCCCATACAGCCAGTCTACCCTTACTTTCTCCCATTCAACAATGACCCTCTATGTATACCACGAAAGTAGTATAAAAACAGCCCTTGACCACAAAAGAAAACCTGGAGATTTTCATGCTGCTAAAATATTTCCAGAATTTACCCAAATATGATAATTGAACCATTCCTAATATATAAGCAACTTGATATTTTTTTCTAACTCAGAATCATATTTCTGATTAACTGCTGGGAGCAGGAGCTCCGCCCCTGGCAAAGGTCATGAGGAAGGAGGCTCGGCATACTCAAAGGCGGGATGGAGCCTCAGGAGTCCCCTGGAAATTCTCGAGCATCTACCCCCAAAACCAGAGTCTGCCTACTTTCTGCTTTGTGCTTTCACCGACACCTCTGACTTTACGGGGGGCTGTCCCCCACTACCTCTCTCTGAAAAAAAGAGTTAGCTTTTTTTAGCTCCAGTTAATAATTCCTGGATGTGACAGTGTTTCAACCTACAAACTCCTTTGGAAATCCTCTAGCCTGCCTGAATAGGTTTTTCCGGCCACATGTGATTGTTCAGAGCCTCCCAACTGTGAGAGGCAGGAGATGTTCTAAACTGTCTAAACACAGATTCTTTTGAGTAGTTAAAAGATTGATTAGAAATTGTATTGGTGAAGGTTTTTTCACTTATTGGGCCAATGTTTGCTGCTAAGTCTCCATACTCCTTACCTACTGTGTCCTTGGCAGTGTATTGATTGATATAATGGGTGTATAGAAATGTAAGTAGTAGCGTCAATGTTTGTAACCTTGGACCCTTGAGTTAAGTCTTTTCTTGATTGAGCCCACCTCACCTTTGCCCTATAGGAATGCAGCTTTGTCCAATGCTTTTTTGGAGGCTGGCGCCTGACTTTGGAATAATCACCTTTAGAGAAAAATAAGTTTCTTAAAATGTTAACAGGCCTCCTGGCCAGAAGATGATGTAAATCACCTGAACTTTTGTATATGATAAGTTTGAAAGCCTGGCTTTGATTAGGACCAGGAACTGCTGTCCTTGCATGACTCCATCCCTTCCCCCATTATCCTCTATGTGTAACTTAAGGTATAAAAACTACTTTGGAAAATAAAGTGCAGGCCTTGTTCACTGAAACTTGGTCTCCCCACGTCCCTCTCTCTATCAAATTCTGGCTGAGTCTCCATCTGGAGCGCGGAACCCACCATGCTTACTAATTATGCCTGGGCTTCTAAGATCTGACCGGGGTGGCCTCAGTGTCTCCTCTCATTTGGGAGAACGGAAGAACGCCTGCGGCCTATGTAAGCGGTGCAAACTTCTTGTCTTGAAGTTTTATTGGTCTCCCATGTAAACCAAGCTACTCAGCCTCTTTTCTCCACTGAATTTCCTCACTGAGCTATCCTCATTCTATTACTCTTTATATCTTTGATAAATATTTAAATAAATAGGTCGCCTATGCCGTCTCTCCTTCGAATACCCTGGATCAGCCGGGGCTTTTTTATTTTAAGGTAATTACAGATTCATGTACAATTGTAAGAAATAATCCCATGAACATGTTACCCAATTTACCCCAATTTTGCAATGAACTTGCAAACTTTTAGCCAAGTATCACAATCAGGACATTGACATCGATACAAACAAGCTACAGAATGTTTCTATCACATGCACTCCTTGTACTGCTCTTTTACAGCCACACATATCTTCCTCCTGTCCCAGCCCACT
The DNA here is from genome assembly GCF_002263795.3 of Bos taurus. Lineage (NCBI taxonomy): Eukaryota > Metazoa > Chordata > Mammalia > Artiodactyla > Bovidae > Bos > Bos taurus. The sequence goes on along the minus strand of NC_037340.1, from coordinate 5,913,804 downwards.
CCTATTTCCAGGCAACCACTAACCTGCTCACCATTTCTATACTTTGTCATTTCAAGAATGTTATGTATGTGAAATCATACAGTGTGTAACATTTTACATTTTCCTTTTTCCCATGAGTATAACTAAGAAAATCACCCAGTTTTTTGCTTTGTTCCTGTGTATTGCTGAGTAAGGATCCGTGGTAATAATGTAGCACAGTTTGGTTTAACCATTCACTTGCTGAAGGACATTTGGGTTGTTTTTCCATTTGGGGCTATCATAAATAAAGCTACTGAGAACATCTCTGTTCATGTTTTTGTGTGAACATAACACTTTCATTGCTCTGAGATAAATGTCCCTAAGAGTGCTATTTCTGGGTCAGATGACAGTTATATATTTATTTTTATGAGAAAGTGCCAAACTATTTTACAGAGTGGCTGTACCATTTTACATGTTCATCAACAGTGTATGAGTGATCCAGTTTCTCCTCATCCTCACCAACATTTTTAATTTAATTTAATTTTAGTGGATTTTTTAGTCATTCTGATAGGTATGTCATTATGGTTTTAATGAATCATGTTATTTTTAATCTTTACCAACTTAGTACGAGTTAATGCTTTTTAACTTAATACAAAAATGCTTTTTCATTTTAATTTGTTCTGATTTGCATCTTCTCAATCTTTTGACATTTGTGTTTCTGCTACAAATTATAACTCATGTGGTTTACTGATTTCTTATAAATATAGTGCTTTTTAAATATCATATATCTCATGTATTTATAGATTAATCCTCTACTTTTTCATTTCTTTTCTTTTCTTGATTTCACTGGAATTATTTGAGCAAGTAAATGTTTTCATTTTCTTCTAAGGCTTTGTTCTCGAATCTTGAATGGCCACTACACTCTAATAGATGATTTTGATGTCTATTTCAACTCTTCATCAGGTTTTTCTGGTTGAATTGAACTGAACTAAAGGCTCTTAAAGTTCTGAATAGAATCTTCCCCTGCCTTGTACATAAACTACTCTATTTCCATTAAGATTGCCCGTGGTTCATTATTCATTTGTAGTACCATGTTATTTGCTACCATGGGTTATCAGTTCTCTCTGAAACCAGATATTATTTTTTTCCTGGTTAGTATTTTGTGATCTTCAGCCCATTTCACAGTTCTGGTATGCAAGTACTTTACCTGCAAACACAGGCATTTAAATCCATAGCATATGTATAGATACATGTAGAAAATAGAGATTACATATGTAGTCAAAGGACTGACGGAGCTTCAGAATTTTGCACCTGGGAATCTCATTCAAACTCAGCCATGAACTACTCTGTCACCTCAGAAAAATTATTCAGCCTTTTGCCCTTCCCATTTTTTTCTGTCCTAGTCAGGGATCAATCATTTTCTGTCCCCTTGGCCTGATCCAAGAACTTCACTGATGAGATGAAAGCCGTGAAAAGTTTATGACAAAAGACAGCCTTTAGCGGGGAACAGATTCATTTTAATTATCCACCCAGGGAATATTTGTGTTTGCAGTAACCCCTAATATTGATTATCAGATGGGGATAGGGGGCATATTGATGTCTGCCACAGAAAGCTCAGGGAGAGGGGGCATTGGTGTTTCAGGATGCTCGCCCAAGGATGTCCACAGTAGCAGCCAATCACAGTAATTTAAAACACCATGGAGGTCAGCCTCAGAAAGTCTTAACTAAGCCAAAGATTATTCCTAAGGGTTGCTGTCCACAGGCACAAGCATCCTGCTCTCTAGATGAAACCAGATGAAAGGAGTCAAAGCAACACACAAAGGTGGAGCCATCTGAGCTATGAATGAGGGCTGTGGGCTGAACCTACTGCCTGGAGTCTGGGAAAAGCAACCCTTGTCAGAAGAGGCTCTAATTCCTGAAGTAAGAAGCAACCACTTCCAGCAGGGTGGCGTTCGGCAAAACCTCCATCTGTCTGTGAGACACATGTACCTCTGGAAGGCACAGATTTACCTGCAGAAGGCAAGCCCTTTTCTCTTGGCTGAAGGAAGCCACCTGCAGAGAATTCCGAGCAGGGCCAGAGTCCTCACGCCCTAGACCCCCGACATTCTGAGGCTCATCTAGGCCGGAGATTGGCAAACTAAGAGTCCCACGCCAAAGCAGCCTCCACCATGTTGCTGTCTGTGGGCTGAGAATGATTTCCACATTTTTAAATTATAGAAAAATAAAATAAAATAATGAACAATATTTCATGATACCTGAAAACTGTATGAAAATCAAATTTTGTTGTTCACAAATAATGTTTTAGTGTAATACAGGTAGTGCTTATTCATTTATGGATGGTCTATGGCTGCTGTAGAGATAACAACAGCAGAGCTGAGTAGCTGTGACAGGGACTGTATGGCCCCAAAGCCTAAAATACATACTCTCTGGCCCTTTACAGAAAAGAACCGACAGACCCCTGACCTAGGCCATGCTTCCAAGCATCATATTGCTTTGTGCCTCATGCCTGTCCCAGAAGGGAGTTTATCTAGTCCATTCCTCACTGAAAACTCACCCCTCAGGGTCATTCAGGAGAGTCAGCATGTGCAAGAGCTGGGAACCACAGAGACCCACCTCATCCTATCAAACATGTTCATGGGTGTGACTGGTGATGGGGCCGAAGCTGTAGTCCTGGAGGAGCTACATGTGGTTGTATGAATAAATGAGCAAATCAACAAACAGAATTTTATCCCAATAGGAGTGAGAAAAGTAGGTCCCTTTCAATTGAGAAAAGTGTTTTCTCTATTTTTGTATTGCCAAATGCTACTGAGATTTCATCAGTTACAAATCTGTCCTTTGTGTTGGCTGGTTCTAAGTAGACATAGCATTGCTGGCATTTGGGGACTGAAGGGACATTTTCAGGGTTCTGATAAGTGTATCTAAGATCTAAGTATGTAATAAATAAATACATCACAAATCTAGAAACCCTTAAGGGAAAATCTTTGTCTTTCTGTAAAGCCAGAAAAATACATCATATCTAATGCATAATACTTTCATCTAAGATACCTATTTGGAGGTAAAAGAATAAAAAACACATTCGTGGGACTTTGAAATCCAGATCTAAGTATATAGGCCCTGACCCCACCTCCTGAATCTCAAGTCTTTTTCTTAACAGCCATCTTAAGTGAAATGGAAATGGACTCTGCATTTTAATATAATAGACACTTTTGCCCTTGCACATGTAATTGCTTGAATTTTAGTTTAATTCCCATCTCTCTTCCTGTAATTATGAGAACAATTAAGTGCCAGAATTCAGAGCTTCTCAAGTTTAAGAAAAAAGGGACAGCCAAATGAACTCCCTTTTCTGGTCTTGAAATTCCAATTGCTAAGAGAGCTACAACTAACATCTCAGTGCTTTGCAACTGATAACATACATTCACTTGGAAAGCTCCATTTAGAGGTCACTTCAGACAACAGAGAAGGAAATGGTAACCCACTCCAGTATTCTTGCCTGGAGAATCCCATGGATGGAGAAGCCTGGTAGGCTACAGTCCATGGGGTCGCAACGAGTCGGACACGACTGAGCGACTTCACTTTCACTTTTCACTTCACTTTCAGACAATATGGAAATGGTATTAAGAGCTATTAAACAAGAAACAGAGAATTGCATGGACATTTTCCAATCAATCAGCAAAACATCATCTAGGTCCAGTTGAGTCCACTGACACCAAAGAAAACTGGAACCCTCTCTGCCCCTCAGAAAAACCTCTCATTCTGATTTTTTTGGAATCCTGATTATGACTGCCATGATTCTCCAAGAGAAATTGAAAGTGTCCTGAACTTGGGGGAAGGGAAAAAAGTTAAAGGTATGAACCAGGACTTGAATTTACCAAACATTGGTTAAAAGATAATGACTCAAATTTGAGTGAGCTGGAGTCCACTCATTGGGTGAATGTCTCCCTCTAATTTGTTGTGAAATTTCCTGTGATCCAGATTCTTGGTTCTTTGTGACTCCAGGAGTCACACCTGAGTGTGTATGGAAAGCAAACAGGCCAGTCATTCCCATGGGCTCCAGAACACATATGCATTGAGTCCTCAATAGGTTTGTGCTTTAGGAAACCAACTCTCACTCAAGGCTTCAGGGAATATTAGCACAAACCCAAACTAGAAACCAAATATGAAAGTTCAAAAAGGACAAATGGTCACTACAATAGAAGGGGGAAGAAGCAGGAAAAAGCAAGAGTAGATACAAAGCATGGAATTCAAGTTAGAGGGTGAAGTGTGTCTATGAGGAATGGTTGGGCATTACCTAGGGCAGACAGTATTTTCTGCAACTGTCTCATGGACCAGGCAGAATGTAGGCAAGCTGGCTGAGCTGAAAAGATCAGAAGGGGGATGGACCGAAGAGATGCAAACAGAAGAGGGGTATAGAAGGGGATAAGATACACTTATTTTCCAAAGGTACAGAGGAGAAGTGAAATGCATTCATAGGTAATAAAAAGACAAGCAGAAAGTGACTTGCTAAAGAAACAAATAAAGGGCCGAAGGACTACAGGAGAAAGAGACATTGCTTTTGATTCAGGAAATCTTGGAAAGCCTCATGGAGGAAGAAGCATTTTAACTGGATCTTCATAAGCATTGCAATAAGCAGAGATGTTAAGGATAAAATGTCCTGAGTGGAAGAAATGCAAGTTCAAAAGCAAGAAAGGTGAGACTATACCGAGATCCTTAGCATGCACTTCTGAAATATATGACTATAGAGAGGGCAACTGGTGCCTGGTCAACCAGTGGGCCTGGAAAGAAAATGGAATACCAACTTAGACCAGGGTAACCTGTGTCATGAATATCATCGAGAGTGGAGACGGGGAGGTAGGGAGGCCAAAACATCAGTGGAAAGAACATGTCAGGGAGCATTTGTGAAGTTCTTGACTGGCAGTGTTGAGGGGGCTGGAGAAGCTAGAAATTCTGCAACCAGAGGATGACATCTCATTAAAGGCAGGTCAGAGGGGAAAGAATCAAAGATGACTTTGAGACTATCAATCAGTATTTCTGGGGGATGGTGATGCATGTTAAAATAGTATATTATTGCTAGGATGCTGTGAGATGGTTTTAATTTTTTTTCCATTTTTTCAAATGATTTAGGTCAAATATATACATTTCTGTCTGCTTTCAAAATCATCTACATATGAGATGATTTATAACTCAAAATGGTCCCCATATTAATTTGGTTGGGTTATTTAGGTCAAGTTGCCCAGATGCAGTGTCTGGGACAGGAATTTGCATCCCAGGACATGTGATTTATTGAGAGTTGTTTTGAGAGAGAAGGAAACAGATGTGAAAAGAGAACTTCCTGAGCAAGACCATGGGCTCCTCTAGAGTCCAGCCCCGCCCAGTCCCACAGGCCTCTTTGGAACAGGAATTGTACCATAGAGTTGGTCCGAATTTAGCACAGATGGATCAGCCTTCTGTACCCCTGAATCCATCAGTCATTAGCTTTGGACTATCCTGAGTTCAAGGAGGTGAGCCTCAGGTCCTGGACATGGAAGCTCCCACTGACTTAGGGCATTTTCTAGAGAAGGGAGCAGCTGTGAGCCTTTGGTTTCCAAAACTCATGGCAGCTGGGCATGGACGTACCATCCTAGTGCAAGGGATTGAGGTGAGACTTCAACAGTGCCCACTGCCTACAAGTTTGGATGTCTGTCTTCCATAACCATATCCTGTGCTAAGTTGCTTCAGTCATATCTAACTACGGACTGTAGCCAGGCTCCTCGCTCCATGGGATTCTCCAGGGAAGAATACTGGAGTGAATTGCCATGCCCTCCTCCAGGGGATCTTCCCAACCCAGGGATTGAACCCACATTTCTTACATCTCCCTGCATTGGCAAGTAGGTTCTTTACCCCTAGCACCACCTGGAAAGCCCCATCCATATCCTAGTGTTTTGCAAATAAAAGGTATTTTGGTGACTCATAATTTCTTTAATTGTTTCTCATTTCCTCTACGGAGGATGAGCTGGTAGAGCATATGTTCCAACTCATCTCTAAGAGGACACTTTGAACCAAGGTCTTAGAGAAAACAAGAGACTGCCAGGCACTCTGAAACTTCTTTCACTTCTAACCCCAGCTTCTCTTTTCCCCAAAGAGCATCATGATCAGGATATATTCTTATCTGAGTTTGTGAGTCATGCTCTCTGTTGCCTGGTAACATTTCAGCTTAATCATCCATTGATCTCAAATCAACAGAAAGACAGGGCCCAGACACAGAGCAAGCACTGCATAAGAATCCAAACAGTCTGGCCCAAGTGGCCAGACATTGGTGCTGAAATTCCGAATCAACCAAGGCCATTCCTAAAGTGAAGAACTTTTAAATAAGTTCCGTATGATTGAGAAGCTAAAGTGAATAATTTTCAGGAAAAATCAGAATCATAATTTAGTTGCTGCAACAAAGGATTCATGAAGGCAGTATATCTGGATATGATCCCTTAATGAGCATGTGAGTTTCTGGAATGTGGTTATAGAAAATAGTCTATCCAAGGGTTGTTAGTTAAAGCTGACATGTTTTTAACAATTCAAAAGAAAAAAACCACTTTGGGGTTATATCATAAAGACACAGGAGTGATTTGAAGGCACATCAGAATATTTAAGGAAGGTAATCCCTGAGTCCATACCAAAAATAGCTAGGCAAACCAAGAAATAAACGGGCAAGAAGGAAGGCTCTTGCTTAAACGTGTGATTACAGGCTGGAAGATGAACTGGAGTTGGGAAATCACTATTTTGCAGCCATTACAGCAAAGATAGAATCGGGCAAGAGTCATCAAAGGGTGTTAAATTCATGGAGAAATTTTGATGAGGGGCAACACATAGTCTTAAATGTCTTTGGCAAACTGTGAAGCATATTAACTGTACTGTAAAGAAACTGGACAACCCCTAGAAGGAAAACCTTGGATGATACTTTGGGTGATTGAAATCACCATCACCAGTGAGCAGCCAGTGGACATACTATGGCTCTGATGTGAATCTTGACAAGGGTGCAACATTCACCATGTGATATCCCAGCTAAGAATACAGAACTCAATCTGGGCGTGAGGAACTCTGGGAAATTCCCAAATGAGGAACATTCAACTAAAAAGAGGAATTTGTACTATTCAATGTCATACTTGAAAGACAGGCTGAGAGAGTTCCAGATGAAAAAAAAAACTAAAGAGATATGACAATTAAGTGAAATGTGTGATCCTAGACTGGATCTTGCACTAGAAGGAAAATAGTGCCATACATATCCTGAGATTTACAGGTGACTGTGATTATTTAAAAACTATCCGATCCTTAGGAAATATACACTGAAGAACCTCAGGGTGAAAATCCATAATGTATGCTGTGTGCATGCTCAATCATGTCTGACTCTTTGAGACACCATAGACTGTAGCCTGACAGGCTCCTCTGTCCGTGGGATATCCCAGGCAAGAATACAGGAGTGGTTTGTCATTTCTTTCTCCAGGGTATTTTCCTGACCCAGGGACCGAATCCCCATTTCCTGCTTGGCAGGTGGATTCTTTACCACTGAGTCGCTTGGGAAGCCCAATAATATATGCTGCTGCTGCTGCTGAGTCGATTCAATTGTGTCCAACTCTGTGCGACCCCATAGATGGCAGCTCACCAGGCTCCCCCACCCTTCGGATTCTCCAGGCAAGAACACTGGAGTGGGTTGCCATTTCCTTCTCCAATGCATGAAAGCGAAAAGTGAAAATGAAGTCACTCAGTTGTGTCCGACTCTTCATGACCCCATGGACTGCAGCCTACCAGGCTCCTCCGCCCATGGGATTTTCCAGGCAAGAGTACTGGAGTGGGGTGCCATTGCCTTCTCCAAATAATGTATGCTACCTACTCCTTAATGGTTTACAAAAAATATATTTATGTATATGTGTATGTATGTATGTCTATATTTAGAGAGAGAAAATGCAAATAAATAATTCAAATGTTAAGAATAGGTAAATCTGGGTGTTAGTTGCACTATTGTTGCAGCTTTTTTATAAGTTTCCAAATAAAAAGTTATTAAAAACTATGATGTTAAAAAAAAGTAGGGGTTATTCTCTCATATCATCCCACCCTCACCTTCTCCCACATAGTCCAAAAGTCTGTTCTTTACATCTGTATCTCTTTTACTATCTTGCATATAGGGTTGTCATCATCTTTCTATAGTGTTGAAACACGTATATTACCATATGTAAAATAGATGACCAGTGACAATTCGATGCGTGAAGCAGGCCACCCACAGCTGGTGCTCTGGGATGGGGTTGGGGAAGGGGGTTCAGGATGGTAGGACACATGTACACCCATGACTCATGTTAATGTATGTCAAAAACCACCACAATATTGTACAGTAATTAGCCTCCAATTAAAATAGATAAATAAATTTTTTTAAGTAGGGGCAATTCAGAACAAACATATTAATAGCATTATCCAAAAATTATTCCCAGTCAGCTGAATAAAATAGGATCCATTCTTCCTACCTTGACTCCCACATATAACCAGTGACCTGGCACCTAGACCAATGCTGATGCTTCTGAAGTGGCTTCTCCAACCACTTGCCCCACCACACATAAAATGAGTTATTCTATTGAAGGAAGCACAATTAGGGTGCTGTCTCTCCTCTACAAAAAATCTTTTAGGGCCCCAAGTCAACTACCAAATATTGATCAAACGTATTTCCTTGACCTTCAAAATCCTCCAAATGTGACCCCAAATTAAAATTCCTTCTCTACCCTCTATTGATATCCTCAACAAAAGATTATGTAATAAAACACGAACTTTGGAATCAGAAAGACTTTGAGTGCCCACCCAACTCCAAAATGCATTGTGTGAGATTTACTATGTTCTTCCCCCTCTCTGAAATGTAATTCTTTCACTTATCAAAAAGGAAATTACAGCACAGAATAAAATAAGATGATGACAAGGATGATTATATTATACTTTATCAGCTCCCCTGGTCTGAAATAATTGCATTCCCTAATTTTCTACAAAAGTTTCTTCTGATTGGAATTCAATTAATTCAAATGTTAAGAATAGATAAATCTGGGTGTTAGTTGCACTATTGTTGCAGCTTTTTTATAAGTTTCCAAATAAAAAGTTATTAAAAACTATGATGTTAAAAAAAGTAGGGGTTATTCTCTCATTTCATCCCACCCTCGCCTTCTCCCACATAGTCCAAAAGTCTGTTCTTTACATCTGTATCTCTTTTACTATCTTGCATATAGGGTCGTCATCATCTTTTTATAGATTTTCTTTCTCTGTGAGGGCATCCTTTGATCTAACCTCAATATCACTTCTTCTGTAGAAAGTCTTCCATCTTCTCCACACATCTGTAATTCTCTCCATTTTACATTCACATTTATTAGAATATTTGTTTATGTCTCTATTACAAACATATTTTATTCCCTCAGGACGAGATGAAATGAGATTTCAGTGTGGACACATGCATGTGGGTGTTCCTCTCATGGAGCACTGGGTGCCCCAGTAAGCGAGCACTTGTTGAGTATTAGCACCCATTTCAGACTCACACTTGTATCGGGCAGTCACCTTGTCTTACATTCACTTGAATTCCCCACAGGATACTCAGCAGGCTGCAGTGGGCTTTCTGTGCCCTCAGTGTCGGTGAAACAATAACAATGACAATCATAGCTAACACTTACTGAGTCCTTACTAAACTCTTGGTCCTCTTCTAGGTACTTTATACACATTAAAACATTTAATCTTCACAGCGATTTTATGAGGAAGACACTATTACTAGTCCATTTCTCAGATAAGAAAACTGAGACATAAAGAGGCCAAATAACTCTCCAAAGTCAGCAGAGTGGCAGAGCCAAGAACAGAGCCCAGAGAGCTGGGCTCCAAAATCCACCCTCTTAGCCATCACACTGCATCCTTAGACCACATTAGGGCGTATGAAGAACTGCACAGTTCACCACTGTGACAGCCAGCGAGGGTCTGCAAACATGGAAGGCATGTCACCTGATGAGCCAATGCCACAGGGCATGCCACCCACCTGGTCACTCTCAGGGCCCACGTTCTGTCTGTCATTGTCTGGGTTCCCTCCAGTGAGGACCCTGCTTTCTTCTGGTATCTTCCCTATTCCTTCCCCTAAGCCAGCAACTACACCTTTTCTACCAGTTATCTGTGCAGACTCTGGACGCTGGAGGTCTCACCACCCAGTCTATGCTTTTATAAGACTGTCACTGTGAGAATGCTGTGTAACAACCCCCCCCCCCCCCAGCATCTCAGTGGCTTAAAACAACAGATGCTTATTTCTCTTCTCTAAAGACTAGCTGTTGTTTGGTGAATCTTGATTGGGCTTACCTGATTCAGGTGGGCTAGATTGGACCCTTAGATTCAGATCACATTCAAGTCTGTTGCATGTGTTTTCATTATTTTGAGACCAGATAACCATCAGAGACAAGTTCTTCATGAAACAAACAGTGATGCAAAAGCAGCTAAACTAACTGCAAAGAATATTAAGTCTTCCGCACATGTGTGTCTGCTAATGCTTTATTGACCAAAGCAAATCCTATGAACGCAAAATGAACAAGACAGGGGTACTTTCCGCCTGCTCTACTGGGAGAGAAAATCACGTGGCAAGAGAGCATGGAAATATAACTGTATTTTAAGAAGGACTGAAAACCTGAGAATCGTAATCCAGCTTACGGACCTCTCCCATGCCTCAGAGACAGCAGTGCAGTGGGGCCCCAACACAAACAGGGACAAGAACAGCATAAGGCGTGTTTTGCCCATGACCTCCGATGTGGACTTAGCCACATCATTTGGAAATGGATGGATAGGACCACACCATCACAGATGGCTTGAGAGCATTTCATATATAACACACAAGCCTCAGAAATGTTACACTGCCCAGTTTGAAGAGCGGAGGTATTGTTATGCAACCAACCAACAAAAGCTATTGAACACTTCAACCCCAACATCAACTTAGTATTATTGAGTCCAAAAGAGAAATGGTGTGTCAAGGACCAATTGACCTCCTGGGAAGATGTGACTAACACACGTGGCAATACTGATTGAACGAGCCAGCATGTGATTAAGTTCTCAGCCGCATAGAGGAGCTCCTAGAGAAAAGGATGGTATTTTACAGTGTGGTAATTGCACAGCACAGAGCAGATACAGAGAAAGCCTTGGGGAGCAGGGAGCTTTGAAAGAGGACCTTGAATGTCCTATAGATAGAAAAAGCAGATAGAAAGTGTTAGATATGCCTTTCCAGAGACGATAATCAGATGAGTCAGGAGAGACAGGGGACAATAATAGTGTAGGATATTATAGGATTGTCATTTAATAGAGTTTTAGAAAATGATATTCCAGGACCAAGGGGGAGATAAAGGAAAATGGCCTGGGCTGACAAACACCATGGCTGCCCTGATCTGGGAGAAATTCCTAACCTGTCTTTTTGAGTTAAAGTTTCATTTTCTGAGTTTTTTTTTTTTTTTTTCTCTTACTGCTTCAAACCCATGGACTTTCTGACTAAACTGTAGAGACAGAAAAAATTTTTAAATGATTAAACATATGTCAACCAGAACCACTGGGCTCTGCCGTTCTTTTTTAAAGACAAGCCCCATGAGAGTTCTATTTTTGCTTTGAGCAGATTTCCATTTCAACCGGGGGTACAGGGATGATACATTCCCCCCTCTCTCCTATTCAGCGTGGGAGCCAGTTGGGATTCTTTCAAAGGCCTGCTGAGCCTCTGAGTGTTCTGGAAGGATGCGCTGCTGCAGTAGCTGTGGCTGAACTAATAAATCAGGACCTGGAAGCACCAGCCATTGTGGCCTCCTGTTTGTTATAAACAAAAGGAAATGCAGTACTTTCTCCTTCTTCCTTTGTGGCAGTGTAGCACCCAAAGGGTGGCTTAAAATGAGGAAAAGAAATTAAAAGCTGAAAGGGAGATGGCTTTCTACCTTGACTTCAAATGTACGTTGGGATTATAAGCGTCATGACAGTAATTTCTAGCTCTCACCCAAATCTGGCTCCAGGAGCTTGGGAAAATGAAACATCCCTACCTTTTAGCCGTGGGATGGAGGTTTGGGACTGGTTCCAGCCAATGGACAGAGATGTGAGAGAAGCAGTGAAAAGTTTGAGCATGTTTTTCTTCTTCTGTCTGTTGAACAAGGAAGCTGCTTATTCTTGATGTTGTGGCTGAAAGTAACACCCCCATCTGCCCGCAGCACCAAGTTACTGTCTGGAGGACAGCTGTCCTGGGAGGTTTTGTGGACACTCAGTGGATGTTATCAAAGCAAAAAATGCACCTTCCTTGGGTTCAGGTACTGAGATTCCAGGACCATTTATTAGTCATAGTTTTAGGCTACCTTTCATGACTAATATATATTCTACCCAGTGTTTAAAGGGACCAATGCCTCCCTGGTGGCTCAGACGGTAAAGAATCTGCCTGCAGTGCAGGAGACTCAGGTTCGATCTCTGGGCCGGGAAGCTCCCCTGGAGAAGGAAATGGAAACCCACTCCTGTATTCTTGCCTGGAGAATTCCATGGACAGAGGAGCCTGTAGGACTACAGTCTAGGGAATCACAGAGTCGGACAAAACTTGACATAACTTAAATTTAGTCTAGAATAATTATGACTAGACAAAGTAGAACCTGAATAGCAGAGGGTGTGAGCAGCATGAATTGATCCTCCCAGCTCCTCTGTGGGTTATACTCAGAGATGAATCCTCCAGAATATTATTTAGAAGCTAATTGTTTTCACTTTAAATACAATTCAAGCAGGGTTTCTTCTTTATAGATTAAAGCAGAAAACTGGAAGGTATGTGTTCAGAGGCATCTGTGCAGCAAGATACAGAGACAGCTGACAACAACTTATCCACTTGCCTGTTTTGCCTGAATTCTTGGTCCTGAATTAGGTGAATTAGCAAGTTCTCCTTTGTAATGTCTGATTTTCTGAAATGTTGTTTTGAGTGCATCTTGATAATGATTGTTCAACGTCTCCTCCTCTATAACTTAAATCACCCTGTAATATCAAGCATTTCCTAGGAAGGATACAGTTTAAAGACTATCAGCAGCATGGTGTAATTGACAGGAAGAGAGTGTGAATGCATTAGCTTGAATATATGCCATAGCTTCTTACCATTGGCCCAGAGCATGGCTCTGAGTGGAGAAATAAAATGCCCAAGGGGTGTAAGGAATGAGCATCTTATTACCAAAGAACAGTGTGGTTTACAGTAGGAGTTTCATTATACACATGCAGACATACAGTAGCCCTGTCTAGGGCTTCAAGCTTCACCTGCATGGTCACAATCTCCTGGGGACTCTTTTCTGAGGCCATGTCCACCTACAAATCAGGATCCCCAGTAAACAGAACAATAGATCTTTGATTGTCATTTTCTCCTGCACACTTGACTACTGTTCATGGAGAACAAAGGGGACAGTTGGTGCCAGAGGAAAATTTGATAGATACACATTAGCAAAGTAATGCACAAAATTCTCCAAGCCAGGCTTCAACAGTACACATGAACCGTGAACTTCCAGATGTTCAAGCTGGATTTAGAAAAGCCAGAGGAACCAGAGATCAAATTGCCAAATTCACTGGATCATCAAAAAAGCAAGAGAATATCAGAAAAACATCTACTTCTGCTTTATTGACTATGCCAAAGCCTTTGACAGTGTGGATCACAACAAACTGTGGAAAATTCCTGAAGAGATGGGGATACCAGACCACTTTACCTGCCTCCTGAGAAATCTGTGTGCAGGTCAAGAAGCAAGAGTTAGAACCAGATATGGAACAATGGACTGGTTCCAAATTGGGAAAGGAGTATGTGAAGACTGTATATTGTCGCCCTGCTTATTTAACTTATATGCATAGTACATCATGAGAAATGTTGAGGTGGATGAAACACAAGCTGGAATCAAGATTACTAGGAGAAACATCGATAACCTCAGATATGCAGATGACACCACCCTTATGGCAGAAAGCAAAGAACTAAAGAGCCTCTTGATGAAAGTGAAAGAGAAGAGTGAAAGAGTTGGCTTAAAGCTCAACATTCAGAAAAATAAGATCATAGCATCTGGTCCCATCACTTCATGGAAAATAGATGGGGAAAAAAGGGAAAGAGTGACTTTATTTTTGGGGGGCTCCAAAATCACTGCAGATGGTGACTGCAGCCATGAAATTAAAAGATGTTTGTCCCTTGAATGAAAAGCCGTGGCCAGGCTAAACAGCATATTAAAAGGCAGAGATAGTACTTTGCCAAAAAAGGTCTGATTAGTCAAAGCTATGGTTTTTTCCAGTAGTCATGTATGGATATGAGAGTTGGACTATAAAGAAAGCTGAGTGCCGAAGAATTGATGCTTTTGCACTGTGGTGTTGGAGAAGACTCTTGAGAGTCCCTTGGACTGCAAGGAGATCCAACCAGTCCATCCTAAAGGAAATCAGTCCTGAATATTCATTGGAAGGACTGATGCTGAAGCTGAAGCTCCAATACTTTGGCCACCAGATGCGAAGAACTGACTCATTTGAAAAGATCCTGATGATGGGAAAGATTGAGGGCAGGAGGAGAAAGGGACAACAGAGGATGAGATGTTTGGATGGCATCACTAACTCAATGGACATAGGTTCGGGTGGACTCCGGGAGTTGGTGATGGACAGGGAAGCCTGACATGCTGCAGTCCACGGGGTCGTAAAAAGTCTGACATGACTGAGCAATTGAACTGAACTGAAGAGATCACATTGTGCTAGAATCATTAGATTCTATCCCACCTCAAGGTTTTCATAACCCAGCTTTACAAGTTAATAATATCTTAGGGCTTCCTAAGCATTATTCATCACTTCTCCACATTGGGGGTCAAGAAAGGAGGGAGTGATTTATAGAAAATTATGGTGAATTTAATTTCTTGCCAGGTAACCCCCCAAATGGATGCCTTGACTTTCTTTTGAAAGTGCCCTGGTACCCTGGTGGCTCAGATGGGAAAGCATCTGCCTGCAATGTGGGAGAGCTGAGTTTGATCCCTGGGTCAGGAAAATCCCCTGGAGAAGGAAATGCCAACCCACTCCAGTATTCTTGCCTGAAGAATTCCATGGACAGAGGAGCCTGGCAGGCTAAAGTCCATGGAGTCACAAAGACTTGGATACAACTGAGTGACTAACACTTTCACTTTGGAATTTAAAGATGGATAGCCTGTTTTCTGGGCCAGCCTATCTTCCAGAATGGCCTCCAGAAAGTCTTTGCCTGTGAGACCTGGCTTTTCTGCTTTACAACAATGAGTCTGGAGTGATGCTGAAAAAAGGATGAATAAGGCTGAGTCATTCTAGGTAACTCAGTAAAACCTCCAGGAGGTTCCTGTATCTCCAGGACACATAATTATGTGTCTCTGGAAAAGAGTCTATATTGAATTGGGAAACTTTTACAAAGAAAGTATTCAATGGTGACTAATTATTTCACAGATTGGAAGCAGTGAGGGGCCCCTCATTCTACCCTTCATAGCCACAGGAATAATCAGGCCTCTGCACCTGTCATTTATTAAGTGGGTAGTCAGACGCCATCATTTGTAAGCACAGTTAAGAATAACAAATTTATGGTCAGGGCTCTGACCTTCTCTATCACTTAGAGTAAATGGTCAGGCTGAAATAAGGGATTAAATTGTAAGAGGACTTTAAAGTGGACCTGTGGGTGACACTAGTAACTATGCTCTGATTTTTAAGAGCACAATTCATCTGGGTTAAGAACAAATATGCTATAATTCAGGGCTAGTCTTGATTGAGACTCAAACAGTGACTTGCAAAAAATATTTTTTAAAAAAATTCAGTTAAGTGATCCTGTCTGATCTAACATGGAGCTAAAATAAGGCAAGTTTCTACTATAATAATTGCGGTCACAATCCTCTATATCTTGCAAACTCAAGAATGCATATATTAGATCGAGGAATTAGCACTTGCTCACTTTTGAAGAACTTCTGCCTAATATGTAATAGTTAGCAAACTATTCAAAGTAACCACTTTAGTTTCACATGGCAGAGATATTGCATATTTCTGAGGGGTCATGAAATGAAGCATTGAATCATTGTCTTTTTGCTCTCTCAAAGTGTTAAAGGTAGATAAATATCATATTCTTGACCTAAATCAAATCCCTTATGATTATACAGTGGAAGTGAGAAATAGATTTAAGGGCCTAGATCTGATAGACAGAGTGCCTGATGAACTATGGAATGAGGTTCGTGACATTGTACAAGAGACAATGATCGAGACCATCCCCATGGAAAAGAAATGCAAAAAGCAAAATGGCTGTCGGGGGAGGCCTTACAAATAGCTGTGAAAAGAAGAGAAGCAAAAAGCAAAGGAGAAAAGGAAAGATATAAGCATCTGAATGCAGAGTTCCAAAGAATAGCAAGAAGAGAAAAGAAAGCCTTCCTCAGTGATCAATGCAAAGAAATAGAGTAAAACAACAGAATGGGAAAGACTAGAGATCTCTTCAAGAAAATTAGAGATACCAAGGGGACATTTCATGCAAAGATGGGCTTGATAAAGGACAGAAATGGTATGGACCTAGAAGAAGCAGAAGATATGAAGAAGAGATGGCAAGAATACACAGAAGAACTGTACAAAAAAGATCTTCATGACCCAGATAATCACAATGGTGTGATCACTGACCTAGAGCCAGACATCCTGGAATGTGAAATCAAGTGGGCTTTAGAAAGCATCACTACAAACAAAGCTAGTGGAGGTGATGGAATTCCAGTTGAGCGCTTTCAAATCCTGAAAGATGATGCTGTGAAAGTGCTGCACTCAATATGCCAGCAAATTTGGAAAATTCAGCAGTGGTCACAGGACTGGAAATGTCAGTTTTCATTCCAATCCCAAAGAAAGGCAATGCCAAAGAATGCTCAAACTACTGCACAATTGTACTATCTCACATGCTAGTAAAGTAATGCTCAAAATTCTCCAAGCCAGGCTTCAGAAATACGTGAACTGTGAACTTCCTGATGTTCAAGCTGGTTTTAGAAAAGGCAGAGGAACCAGAGATCAAATTGCCAATATCTGCTGGATCATGGAAAAAGCAAGAGAGTTCCAGAAAAACATCTACTTCCACTTTACTGACTATGCCAAAGCCTTTGACTGTGTGGATCACAATAAACTGTGGAAAATTCTTCAAGAGATGGGAATACCAGACCACCTGACCTGCCTCTTGAGAAATCTGTATGCAGGTCAGGAAGCAACAGTTAGAACCAGACATGGAACAACAGACTGGTTCCAAATAGGAAAAGGAGTACATCAAGGCTGTATATTATCACCCTGCTTATTTAATTTATATGCAGAGTACATCATGAGAAACGCTGGGCTGGAAGAAACGCAAGCTGGAATCAAGATTGCTGGGAGAAATATCAATAACCTCAGATATGCAGATGACACCACCCTTATGGCAGAAAGTGAAGAGGAAATCAAAAGCCTCTTGATGAAAGTGAAAGTGGAGAGTGAAAAAGTTGGCTTAAAGCTCAATATTCAGAAAACTAAGATCATGGCATCTGGTCCCATCACTTCATGGGAAATAGATGGGGAAACAATGGAAACAGTGTCAGATTTATTTTTCTGGGCTCCAAAATCACTGCAGATGGTGACTGCAGCCATGAAATTAAAAGACGCTTACTCCTTGGAAGGAAAGTTATGACCAACCTAGATAGCATATTCAAAAGCAGAGACATTACTTTGCCAACAAAGGTCCGTCTAGTCAAGGCTATGGTTTTTCCAGTGGTCATATATGGATGTGAGAGTTGGACTGTGAAGAAGGCTGAGCGCCAAAGAATTGATGCTTTTGAACTGTGGTGTTGGAGAAGACTCTTGAGAGTCCCTTGGACTACAAGGAGATCCAACCAATTCATTCTGAAGGAGATCAGCCCTGGGATTTCTCGGAGGGAATGATGCCAAAGCGGAAACTCCAGTACTTTGGCCACCTCATGTGAAGAGTTGACTCATTGGAAAAGACTCTGATGCTGGGAGGGATTGGGGGCAGGAGGAGAAGGGGATGACAGAGGATGAGATGGCTGGATGGCATCACTGACTCGATGGACCTGAGTCTGAGTGAACTCCAGGAGTTGGTGATGGACAGGGAGGCCTGGCATGCTGCGATTCATGGGATCGTGAAGAGTCAGACGCGACTGAACGACTGAACTGAACTGAATGCATATATACGGAATCTAGAAAAATGATACTGAAGAATTTACTTACAGGGCCAGCAATGGAGAAACAGACACAGAGAACAGACTTATGGACAAGGGGAGAGTGGAGGAGAAGGTGAGATGTATGAAAAGAGTAACATGGAAACTTGCGTTACCATATGTAAACTAGATAGCCAATGGGAATTTGTTGTATGTGTCAGAAAACTCAAACAGGGGCTCTGCATCAATCTGGAGAAGTGAAATGGGGAGGGAGCTGGGAGGGAGGTTCAAAAGGGAGGGGATATATGTATACCTATGGCTGATTCATGTTGAGATTTGACAGAAAACAGCAAAATTCTGTAAAAGATTTTTAAATTAAAATTCTGTAATTAAAAAAGTATCCTTCAATTAAAATAAATAAATAAACAAAGTCCTAAAAAATGTAGAGGATTCTGCCCCTACAGTTGTATTATTGAGGCCAGCCATTTTGTTGATGGGAAGATTGAAACAAGAATGGTATAACATCAGAGGGTACTATTTCAATTATTTTTAGGAAACCAGACCAATTGGAAGGCTGGTAAGCATGGAGAAATAGGTGATGTTTCAACAATGGAATGTTGTTAAAGGCCTGTTGATTCTTTCCTGTTTAAGTGATTCTGAAATAACAGTCATGGAAGAAGGCTGACTGATTGAGTGTGAGTGTGTATGCTCACACAGGGCATGCACCTACACCCACACACACATGCATATGTGCATGTATAAAGGAGGGGGATGGCAGGGTTGGGATACTTCCCCCAAGTCATTCTGTATAACTATATAGGGCTTTTAACTTAAAACTCATCCTTTAACCCACACCTGGAGATGTAACCTTTTCCAAAAGTAACACTGTAACAGAGTATTTTAGTATTTCCACCTGTCTCAATATGTCCATTTAAAGCATGTTTGCTCCCAAATCTAACATTAGTAATTAGAGACACATGACTTAATGTCCCCAGTAATGCTGGAATTCTGATTTTGAACTCCTCTAAGAAGAACTGAGGAGAAGGGGACGACAGAGGATGAGATGGTTGGATGGAATCACCGACTCAATGGACATGAGTTTGAGTAAACTCTGCGAGTTGGTGATGGACAGGGAGGCCTGGCGTGCTGTGGTCCATGGGGTCGTGAAGAGTAGGATTGGACTAAGCGACTGAACTGAACTGAAGAACTGATGCTTTTGAACTGTGGGGTTGGAGAAGACTCTTGAGAGTCCCTTGGACTGCAAGGAGATCAAACGAGTCCATCCTAAAGGAAATCAGTCCTGAATATTCATTGGAAGGACTGATGCTGAAGCTGAAACTCCAATACTTTGGCCACGTGATGCAAAAAACTGACTCATTTAAAAAGACTCTGATGCTGAGAAAGATTGAAAATGGGAGGAGAAGGGGACAACAGAGAATGAGATGGTTGGATGGCATCACTGATTCAATGGGCATGAGTTTGAGTAAACTCCAGGAGTTGGTGATGGACAGGGAAGCCTGCAGTCCATGGGGTCGCAAAGAGTCAGACACAATGGAGCCACTGGGAAGAACGTCTGCAGTGCGTATCCAACTCAACAGTACATGTGCTCCTTCCACCCGCCCAAGATCTCTAAGGAGAGTGTAGGCAAAGCTCAGCATGGTCCCTTTCTACATCTCCCTCCTGTTTCTTCTATGCCCTTCATTTTCTCCTCCCCAGGAAGCATCCTTGGTTCTCTATGTATCACATCCAGTGCCCTCATGGGTGTTAATTACATACCCCCTCATGGGTGTTAATTATAGAATGCATTAGTTCTCCCAGCACTATTTTACACTATATTTAAAAAATAAACAAACAAACAAACAAAAGTCAGAGAATGTATACCAAAGGACTAAATCTGATAGAATTTCCAACACTGTGGTCTTTAGACTGAAATGACTTCAAGGTTTCTTTGAGCACCTTTTTGCTGTCACCCATGAGTGACAATACTATGCTGCTTACAGATGTGACTGATTCTAAACAAACCATTTTTTTAAACTGCAGCAAGCTACCAAAAGGACACAGTGCTAGTTCACTGGGAGAAAACCAATCAGCCCAACTTGTTAAGAGAGCAACAAAGTGAAGTGAAGTGAAAGTTGCCCAGTCATGTCCGATCTTTGCAACCACATGGACTGTAGCTTGCCAGGCTCCTCTGTCCATGGAATTTTCCAGGCAAGAATACTGGAGTGGGTTGCCATTTCCTTCTGCAAAGAGAGCAACAAAGTATTGGTTGAATTTCACATTAATTTGTAGTCTGATCACACAGTCTTATCTCTAAACAGCATAATTATGTCTCTTTCATAACCTTAGCCCATACAGGAATCCATATTGGTGTCTTCTCTATGAAAAGAAAAAAGTAGGATACAGTCCGAATTGCTTATGCTGCTTTTCCTAAAACACTGAAGAGCGTCTTACAGGAGAAAGTGCAGGCAGGGGAGTGGTGGGCATTTTCTTAGCTTGCACTGCACTCCTCCATCCCAGAGCAGTCTTTAGAGTCTGGGTCAGCATGTGTAGGGATGTCACCTTCTCTTGAAGAGGACAGTGTAGCCAATTATCTGTTGATGGTTCTAAGAAACATGTCTGTGTCTAATGAAAATGCTTAAATAAGTCTGGAAAAAGGGACTATTTGATTTTTAAATTGGAATATAATTGCTTTGCAATGTGATAATTTTGAAGTGAATCAGCCATATGTGCACATATATCCCTTCCCTCTTGGACCTCTCCCTCCCCCCAAGTCATTACAAAGCACCAAGGTGAGCTCCCTGTGCTGGACAGCAGGTGCCCACTAGCTATCTGTTTTACAGGTGATGGTGTGTATATGTTGGCCCTACTCTCTCAATTCATCCTGCTCTCCTCTTCCCCCACCATGCCTGTGTCTCCATGTCCATTCTCTATGTCTGCATCTCTATTCCTGCCTTGGAAATAGCTTCATCTGTACTCTTTTTTCTACGTTCCACATATAGGCATTAACATGTGATATTTGCTTTTCTCTCTCTGACTTACTTACTCTGTAAGACAGACTCTAGGTCCACCTACATCTCTACAAATGATGAAAGAGGGGCCATTTCAGATTATGCTTGCAGTTCCTAAGGGTTTCCACTGACACTCCCCAAACCTAATCATCTTTCACTTTTGCCCCCCACTGTTGAGCAATGATGGGTATATTTCTTTCTGTTCCATTATCATTAATGGGAATTGGGAGCACTTAAGAGGAGGCAAACCTTTCCCTAGAGATGCAATTTCATGCATTAAGATATCAGAACACAAGAGGACACACATTGCTACGTGGTGGATTCACGTGATTGCCTCCATTAACACTAATGGGAAAGAGGCCCCATCTCCTCCCTGCGCTGACGGGGCAAATAGAAAAGCCCTAGAGCCTCAGGAGGCCCTGGCTGGCTGACCGACCTCACCCGCGTGTGTATTTTCCTTTGTTTTCAAATCCAGCTGGATAAATATAGCAGAGCAGCCCCTGATTGAATATAGATATCGGGTCTTCACCCTGCCAGTTGGTAGTCTGTGAGGGGTGGCTTTAAATGAATGCATGAGAGTGAGCCCATAAGTCACATATAAACATCAGTCTAATCAATATATGGTCACACATTTCAAAAACTAGAGAAGCAAATTAGGAATATTAGCATTCCCAGAAAGGATGAAAACCCTGAAACTCAGATTTCTGTATGCTGCAGGCTCACACTGTGCACGCTACCCAGGGGACAAGCCATGCCCTGACAGGCCTGCCATCCACATCATTCCATCCCAGGCTTCGCCTGCCCTCCCTCTGTCAGGGTAAAATGTGTACATAACTGCCTTTCCTTTGATGTCTTTTCTCTATTGCACTTTCTGATATTCTCTTTCCTCTGAATGTTTTCACATATTTCATAACTACTGAATTACAAAATCTCAGCCCCTTCAAGCATAAAATTAAGAGGAGGTATAGAACTCTGGGAGTTGGTGATGGACAGGGAGGCCTGATGTGCTGCGATTCATGGGGTCACAAAGAGTCGGACACAATTGAGCGACTGAAATGAACTGAACTGAACTGAACTGAATTGATAGGAGTATAGGACTTCCCAGGTGGCACAGTGGTAAAGAATCCACCTGCCAATGCAGGAGATGCAAGAGATGAGGGTTTGATCCCTGGGTCAGGAAGAGCCCCTGGTGGAGGATATGGCAACCCACTCCACTATTCTTGCTTGGGAAATCTCATCAACAAAGGAGCCTGGTGGGCTACAATCCTTGGGGCGGCAAAGAGTCGGACACGATTGAGCACCCACACACATACACACACATACATAGCTTTATCAGGAAAAAGACACATGGTCAAATAATTCACCAAGAGTCATTAGTCACCAAGGAATACAGATCAAGGATCCAGGGAAAAGTAAGAGTAACATGTAGCAACTAAAGCTATGGAGTTGGATATTCCTGGGTTCCAATCAAATGTTTGATATGTGATCATGATCAAGTCATTTAACCTGTCCTGTCTCCACATTAATTAAAATTAAACAATCAATTCCCCTGGATCATTGAAAAAACAAGAGAGTTCCAGAAGAACATCTACTTCTGCTTTATTGACTATGCCAAAGCCTTTGACTGTGTGGATCACAACAAACTCTGGAAAATTCTTAAAGAGATGGGAATACCAGACCAACCTGCCTCCTGAGAAATCGGTACACAAGTCAAGAAGCAGCAGTTAGAACTGGGCATGGAACAACAGAATGGTTTCAAAAAGGGAAAGGAGTATGTTAAGGCTGTACATTGTCACCCTGCTTATATAACTTATATGCAGAGTACACCATGTGAAATTCTGGGATGGATGAAGCACAAGCTGGAATCAAGATTGCTGGGAGAAATATCAATAATATCAGATATGTAGATGACACCACCCTTATGGCAGAAAGTGAAGGAAGAAGAGCCTCTTGATGAAAGTGAAAGAGGAGAGTTAAAAAGTTGGCTTAAAAGTCAACATTCAGAAAACTAAGATCCTGGTATCTGGTCCCATCACTTCATGGGAAATAGATGGGGAAACAATGGAAATAGTGACAGACTTTATTTGGGGGGGCTCCAAAATCACTGCATGATTTTGTCGTGAAATTAAAAGATAATTGCTCCTTGGAAGAAAAGCTATGACCAACTTAGACAGCATATTAAAAAGCAGAGACATTACTTTGCCAACAAAGGTCCATCTAGTCAAAGCTATGGTTTTTCCAGTAGTCGTATATGGATGTGAGAGTTGGACTATAAAGAAAGCTAAGCACTGAAGAATTGATGCTTTTGAACTGTGATATTGGAGAAGACTCTTCAGAGTCCCTTGAACTGCAAGGAGATCCAACCAGTCAATCCTAAAGGAAATCAGTCCTGAATATTCATTGGAAGGACTGATGCTGAAGCTGAAACTCCAATACTTTGGCCTGATGCGATGAACTGACTCTTTGGAAAAGACCCTGAGGCTTGGAAAGATTGAAGGCAGGAGGAGAAGGGAATGACAAAGGTTGAGATGGTTGGATGGCATCACAGACTCAATGGACATGAGTTTGAGCAAGCTTCGGGAGTTGGTGATGGACAGGGAAGCCTGCCATGCTGCAGTCCATGGGGCCGCAAAGAGTCAGACATGACTGAGTGACTAAACTGAACTGAACTGAAACCTCAGTGACTTACAACAATAAACAGGTATTTCTGCTTGTGAATCTGGAGATTGGCTGGGTGGATCTGAAGATCTGGAATGGCTGATGTCAGCCAGCTTGCTTATCCATCTTTAACAGTTGGTAAGTCGGGTCTGGCTGGTCTAGGATGGCCCCAGTAAGATAGCTCATCAAGGCTCCATGTGGCCTCTTCTTATCCACCTATGCCCTCCCCCTCCCCCCACCCAACTGTTCTCCTAGGAGCAGAGGTCTGAGAGAGAGAGAGAGAGGGTGGACACAGGGCCCCTAAGGTTTGGAGAGATTACCTAATCACTTACATTGCATTGTATCTGTTAAACAAGCCACACAGCCAAATTCGAAGTTGAAAGCTGTGGAAATACACTCTCTTTCATGACAGACAAGCATTGTAACAGGGTCATACTGCAAAGAGTGTATCAAGGGTGGGGCAGGGCCTTTTTTTTGTTGGCAAATTATTGTTTTATTAGGTTTTTACAACATCTTATTGAGTTGGGTACATTATCTGCAATTTACAAACGAGGAAACTGAGGCTCAGAGAAATAGAATAATTTACCCAAGGTCTTACAGCTAGTAAGTGGAATTAGTAGAATTTAAACCAAAACTGTCTCCCACAAAGCCAAATAAATCATTTGTTAAAGGGCTTAACAGGGCCCAGCCCATAGCAAATTGCTTGATAGTATACCTCGATTGTTAAAACCATGACAAGTATAATGTCAACCCTACTTATCAATTATGAATTATATGAATTGTATCTGGCACATGTTATGTGTTTCTTTAGATTCCCCTAGTGTTGACCTCTCTCAGATCCTAGGCACTTGCTCTGTCTTGATTTATTGTACAAATGATTGACTCTGCTCAGACCTCTGTAGTCTGATCATAAGTCACTTTGCCCAGGAATGTCAGGCCCTCCATCCTGCTGAGCTTTTGGTTTGTCCATGACCTCTGGACTGATGAGAAAGTCCACATTGCGAGGTGTGATGTCTTGTCAACCTGAGGGTCTAAAAAGCCATTGAATAAATAAGCCTGGACATATGTAGGGAAGTTAATCTGCTAAGGAGTCACCTTTGACAAGTAGAAAATAAAAAGGGAGCAGGCCAGTAAATGTCCTCTCCATAAACCCTTGCATGGTCTGCTCCATGACACTGCCTAGGGCTGAGCAAGCATGTCGGCCGGCAGCATACGAGTCTGTTCATCAGGAAGCAGGGCCTAGTGCTTAATACAGTTTGTCATCTGTTCTCCTTCTTTCCCCCCTCACTTTCTTTTGTCTTCAGCTTTATGCCCTTGGTTTATGTCTCTCAATTAAAGCTTTGGAACTTAATCCTTGCCTCAGGCTCTGCTTCTAGGCAACTCTGGCTAAGAAAAGTATGTTTTTGTTTTGTTTTGTTTTTTTCAAAATTATGTATCTAAGTTATATATGAATCCATTTAAGATTAAAATGTGCCAATGTTCTTCTAATCACTGGAGTTTATGGCTGTAATATCTGCACAATTTATATGTGGTTTCAGTGCACCGATGAGGCAAATTCATATCCTTTTTATGATAAAGTGATAAGACTGTTTCTGGAACAGCCTGGAAAGTGTGCATGGAGGCAGACACTGGGATGAAAAAGCAATCTCAGTTATTTCTGGTTTCAAGTTGAATCTGGGTCTTGGTGGCAAGAACACACAGAATTGTACCAAAAAAATGTCTTAATGACCCGGATAATCATGATGGTGTGGTCACTCACATAGAGCCAGATATCTGGAATGCAAAGTCAAGTGGGCCTGAGGAAGCATTATTATGAACAAAGCTAGTGAAGGTCATAGAATTCCAGTTGAGCTATTTCAAATCATAAAAGATGATGCTGTTAAAGTGCTGCACTCAATAAGCCAGCAAATTTGGAAAACTCAGCAGTGGCCACAGGAATGGAAAAGGTCAGTGTTCATTCCAATCCCAAAGAAACGCAATGCCAAAGAATGTTCAAGCTACCACACAATTGCAATCATTTCACATGCTAGCAAGGTAATGCTCAAAATCCCTCAAGCTAGGCTTCAACAGTATGTGAACCAAGAACTTCCAGTTGTACAAAATGGATTCAGAAAAGGCAGAGGAACCAGAAACCAAATTGCCAACGTCCATTGGATTATAGAAAAAGCAAAGGAATTCCAGAAAAAACATCTTTTTCAGTTTCATTCACTACATAAAGCCTTTGACTGTATGGATCACAACAAACTTGGAAAACTCTTAAAGAGATGGGAATACCAGACACCTTATCTGCCTCTTGAGAAACCTGTATGTAGGTAAAGAAGCAACAGCTAGAACAAGACATGGAACAATGGACTGATTCAAAACTGGGAAAGGAGAACATTGAGGCTGTATATTGTCACTCTGCTTATTTAACTTATATGCAGAGTACATGATAAGAAAATGATGGGCTGGATAGAGCACAAGCTGGAATCAAAATTGCAGAAAGAAATATCAATAACCTCAGATATGCAGATGACACCACTCTAATGGCAGAAAGCAAAAAGGAACTAAAAAGCTTCTTGATGAGGGTGAAAGAGGAGAGTGAAAAAGCTGGCTTAGGTTCGATGCACAATACTGGATGCTTGGGCCAGGTGCACTGGGATGACCCAGAGGGATGGTATGGGGAGGGAGGAGGGAGGAGGGTTCGGGATGGGGAACACATGTATACCTGTGGCGGATTCATTTTGATATATGGCAAAACCAATACAACATTGTAAAGTTAAAAAATAAAATAAAAATTAAAAAAATAATAAATAAATAAAGATGATTGAAATATTAAAAAAAAAACAAAACTCAACATTCAGAAAACTAAGATCATGTCATCTGGTCCCATCACTTCATGGCAAATACGTGGGGGAAAAATGGAAACAGTGAGAGACTTTATTTTCTTGGGTGACAAAATCACTACAGATGGTGATTAGAGCAATAAAATTAAAAGATATTTGCTCCTCGGAAGAAAAGCTATGACAAACTTAGCATATAAAAAAGCAGAGACATTACTTTGCTGACAAAGGTCCATATTGTCAAAGCTATGGTTTTTCCAGTAGGCATGTAGGGATGTGAGAGTTGGACCATAAATAAGGTTGAGCACTGAAGAATTGATGCTTTTGAACTATGATGCTGGAGGAGACTTTTCAGAGTCCGTTGGACAGCAAGGAGATCAAACCAGTCAATCCTAAAGAAAATCAATCCTGAATATTCATGGAGGGACTGTTTTTGAAGCTGAAGCTCCAATACTTTGGCCACCTGATGTGAAGAGCCGACTCATTAGGTAAGTTGGCTTATAGATAAAGAGCCGAACTTTATCGTTAGATAAAGAGCTGACCCTGATGCTGAGAAAGATTGAGGGTAGGAGGAGAAGGGGGCAACAGAGGATGAGATGGTTGGATGGCATCACTGATTCAATGGACATGGTTTTGAGCAAATTCTGGGTGATGAAGGACGGGGAAGCCTGGCCTGCCGCAGTCTGTAGGGTTGCAGAGTCAGGCAGGATTAGTGACTGAACAACAAAAACACACACCTGGAGATGTTTCAAAGAGCTAGTTGAATGGGTGCAGGGGCTTCCTTCCTTGTTCTCCAATGTAGGTAAGCTGATACAGATTCTAAAGGTGGCTCTGGGCTGGCGGAGTGCAGTGTGAGCCTAAAAAATGCCCCCCACCCCACTGCCTGCACTTTCTTCTGGAAGATGCTTGTCTACATTTTTGGAAAAGTAAGTTAAGCAATTCTGGCTGCAATCTCCCCTTTCCTCTTTGTCAAAAGGACACTGATATAGACTCCTGTATGGTCTGAGTTGAGAGATATAATTACACAATTTAGAGATAAGGATGTGCGATCAGAATAAAAATTAATGTGAGATCAGCCAACCCTTATTTGCTCTCTCAACGTTTGTCTGATTTTTCTCCTGTTGTAGTAGACTTGTGTCCTTTTGGCAACTTCCTTTAGTTTAAAAAAAAAAAATGTTTGCCTAGAATCCGCCACAGCTATAAGCAGTGTAGTATTATCACTTACAAAAAGTGCTGGGAGGGACCCTGAAGTTTTTTCAATCTAAAACCTACAGCATCTGAAATTCTATCAGATTTATTTCTTTGGTGTAAAATCACATTCTTTCTTTTTAGCGCAAGATAAGCCTGGCCACGCTGTGTACATCCTGTAGACAAAGTCCAGAGCGCAGGGAACTAAAGGTTTTATCTCATAGAGTCTGCATTTCCCAAGTAGAACACAACTGTCCTCCTATACCTGCCTTTAATGGTACTATTTCTATATCCCTTTCTCCCCTACATTGTGACACAATATTTAAAACATTTCCCTAAATGTAGAAATAAAAATTAAGAAAAACAAAACTGAGATACCATAAATGGACTAACAGGGGAGGAAGATTTACTCCCTCCTCCCATGATTCCCAGATCCTGCTGACTCTTAAAAGAGATGTTCAGAGAGCCTCAACGTCTTAAATATCTGATAACGGAGTTGTTCTGGAGTTGAAGGCAGTGGGGGTGGGGTGGGCATTATCAGAGTCATGATACAGTAACGTTATCTGTCAAGTTATACCTCAGTTGCTGTGACCTCAGTTTATTAGCCTTCAGAAAAGGACTTTGAAAGGAGCCAGACTTGAGCTAATATGTGAGTTGTCACGCCTACTAAACTTGTGACCTTGAATAAGTTGTATCATCACCTTCTCTGGATCTTGCAGTTGGTAATTATATCCTCTTGGGCTAATGTCTTAGGTCATCTCCTCCTAAGATGAGCTTTCATGTGCAAGTAATTTACTGATACCAAGCAGGACCCTGTGGGGCTCCTAAGCACAAAGATTTTCTGTGTCCCACATTTCTTTGATTATAGGAAACAGCCTTTGTCCAAGCCTCCATGACCTTCCCTGAGTTTCAGTGAGCAGATTCGAGCAGTTGTTAATTAGGAAATGGAGGGGATGCAAGGGGCTTCCCCAAGGCTCAGTGGGTAAAGAATCCACCTGCAATACCAGATACACAGGAGATGTAGGTTTGATCCCTGGGCCAGGAAGATCTCTTGGAGGAGGAAATGGCAATCCACCCCAGTACTCTTGCCTAAAAAATCCCATGGACAGAGAAGCCTGTGGGCTACAAAGGTTACAAACAGTTTGACACAACTGAGAAACTAAACATGCGTGCAAGACCAGGGAGAAACAAACAGTCAAAAGCAGACTTGAGGCAAGGTACAGCTTCTGCTTCAGTGGATACACACAGCGATTATCTTTAAGCTATTCGGCAGTTACTGAAACCCCCTCCAGGTGGTTAGAAGTTAACAGTTAACGATTGTATGCAGCCCACAAGCATGTAGACCCCAGACCAGATGAACTTGAAGTTTGATGCCGACTCCTGCTTCCCACCACCAAACCATAAGAAGAATGTCCATGAGCTGATGGCAACCTCTTTTGAACAGTTATTATAAAACTTCTCACAATCTTCTCCAAATTGGGACATGGGTTTTTTGAGGTCATCAGCCCACTGTGTACCCCTCAGCCTGGCAAAGTAATAAAGCCTATTCTTTTCTACGTCTTCTAAAACTCTGTCTCTGAGGGACTTCCATGGTGGTCCAGTGGTTAAGACTCTACCCTCCCAATGGAGGGGACCCGGGTTCAATTCTTGACCAGGGAACTAAATCCCACCTGCCACAACAAAGACACCATATGCCACCCAGCAGAGCCAAATAAATAAAGTAAAAATAAAAACTCTGTCTCCCTGGTGTCCAGAGGAGCTGAGGTTCTGGCGTCATACTAGAGAATCATGCTCGGGAAAAGGTGGTGAATGAGGAAAGCTGGTTTGGTCGAAGGAAAGAAGCCAAACAAAGAGGAAGAATGTTCAGGTAAATTCCCAACATCAGCCTGGTCCCAAGGGGAGCTGTGGAGTAAGACTTACACACCACAGAGTCTGTGGTGCCTCGAAGCAAATGAGCTGAGCTTTCATATGTCAATAACCATTAGTAAGGCTTGCCTCATCTATAAAATAAGAATCAAATCTCCATTACCAGGCTATTTGAATTCCACACTCTAAGTGGGTAAAATACTTGGCACCAGGTAAGATTATGACATGTGCTGGATCATTTATAATAACGAGTGACATAATTATTGAAAAAATTGAGCCAGTTGCTTAGGAGTCACATGTCTGACTGGAGCAGAGACTTAAAAGAGGACCTTCACTTGATTCTTTCCCTTCAGGCTCCCTAAAGAATCACAGAAATTCAAGGCTGTGGGTTTATACTCTGGGTCACTGGGGACTCAAGTGTCTTCTTCTAGGTGGTTTTATTCTAAAATTAATTAGAATTCATGTGAAGAGTAAAAATGAAAATGATCTGTCATGTGTTTGTCAGTGTTGTTCTGAAAATCTGAATATAAAAAATTCAGACAATTCAAAAGGTCTTCATCCATGTGGGTACATTAATATGGAAGCAAAGTTGAATTGGAAGTATTTCACACTGACCAGTGTCATATTTTTGTTTGAAAGTAGAGTTCTGTCAAGGGCTTCTCTGGTGGCTCTGCAGTAAAAAATCTGCCTGCCAATGCAGAAGACGTGGGTTTGGTCCCTGTGTCCACAAGATTCCCCTGGCAGAGGAAATGGCAACCCACTCCAGTGATCTTGCCAGGAAAATCCCATGGACAGAGGAGCCAGGCAGGCTATAGTCCACGGGGTAGCAAAAGAGTGGGACACAACTGAGCAGTTAAACAACAACAAAATCTATTCACAGTCACACAGTGTGCGGTGCTCTGCTCAGTCACTTTCTCACCCAACTCTGCGCAACCCTATGGACCATAGCCCACCAGGCTCCTCGGTCCATGGAATTCTTCAGACAAGAACACTAGAGTGGGTTGCCATGCTCTCCTCCAGGGGATCTCCCCAATCCAGGGATCAAATCCACATCTCCTGTGTATCCTGCTTTGCAGGCAGATTCTTTACCACTGAGCCACCAGGAAAGCCTAGTTACACAGCTAATTGGTGACTAAGCACATTTTGATTTGAAATGTTTAATTAAAAAAAAAAAAGCCTAGATTCTTAACTAGCCACCACCTTTGAACCCTTGAACTTGAAATTAAGAAAGTGTGAAAGGAGATCCTTTAGTTCTTATTCCAAGAGGCATCCATTTCCACCTCTGAATTAATAGTCCAAGAGAATTCTGTCTTTGATTTCAGACCCCTCCTAGGTCAGTTTTGTGAATGTGTCTGGATCTTGCATCGTATTCCATGGAGAGACGTGTGGACAACACTCGTCTTGCACTTTCATACTCTGTGGCTTAGATCTTCCTGGAGACCCCACCGAGTTCCAATGCTAGTGCCAGAGATTCTCCACCAAGGAGTGGGGTTTAGAATTATCACCAAAAATAAAGGTTCATCCTCCAGAAATGTAATATGCCTGAAACCTAACCTTCTTAAAGTTCAAAAGATTGTTATCACTAGACTGAAAGGAAATCCTTCTGTGTAGGGTTGATCTTATCCGCTACAATGAGGACTAGAGTTTCAATCTGCCTCCCAAGTGTGTTGTAATGAGGAAGGAAAGAGAGACAAACAAGACAGTGCAGGTGAGGCTAGCCCCGTGAAATCAGTACCACAAACCAACTGAACTGTCTTCTGCATTTATTCACTTTGTTACACTAGGGCAGCACCCTCACGTCTTTTTTTTTTTTTTCAATTTCCCCATAACTCCTATGACAACATTCAGCACAACACCGACACTTCCGAATGATTCTAAGGCTAATACTCCCTCAGTGTTTCTCCACCACTCATAAAATCTATGTGGAAGTCACAAACCTAATGGTCCTAATAAAGAATGAGCACAGATGTATCACCAAAGAGAAAAGAGCCATGGATGTGGAATCTTTCATTGTTTTCTTCTTTCCCTCCCACCCTGTATTAACATAAAGAATCATAATATCACCCTTTTGGCCACACCTCTCAGCATGCGGGATCTTAATCCCCAGCCAAGGATCAAACCTGAGCCTCCCCACTGGAGAACAATAGATAGTAAATCATGAGATGCATACATTTTTGAATAGATCCTCACACATACTGAGACACATAAAGATATCATACTAGCTTGCAAGCATCCTTTCCTAAAGGAAGCCTACAGTCTAGATAAGCAGTAAGACGTTTAGACTGATGAATAAAGTGTGAGGCAAGTAGATTCTGTTTATGGTTCTATGGGTTTAGTGGTTGAAGAAATCATTTAGAGCCAGGTTGGTCAAGGAAAGCATTGTGAAGGAGGTTGATTTTGAGCAATAGCCTGCTGTAGGCAGGCTGAGAAAACTAGAATAGGCGTCCTGTGCTCAGAGCTCATA
The DNA here is from genome assembly GCF_002263795.3 of Bos taurus. NCBI lineage: Eukaryota > Metazoa > Chordata > Mammalia > Artiodactyla > Bovidae > Bos > Bos taurus. The sequence goes on along the minus strand of NC_037340.1, from coordinate 5,881,715 downwards.
TATAAGCAAGGGTGTCACAGGAGGAAATTTATAAGACATTATCTGACTATCTGATGCATGATGGGCCTAGTGCAACAAGGAGTTTATAACAAAACTTTGAGATATTTAACTAAGGTTACATATCCTTTTAAATATATTTGAAATGTTAAAGTCTTCCCTTACTAAATATTCACTGGCTGTTGACTAAAGAATGATATAACAAGCCTGTCTTTGCATAACAAACCACTGTAAACTCAGTGACTTAAGATGACCACCATTTTATTTACTCAAAGCAATTATGGACAAGCAACTTATTTGCACAGTACATCATGAGAAACGCTGGGCTGGAAAAAGCACAAGCTGGAATCAAGATTGCCGGGAGAAATATCAATAACCTCAGATATGCAGATGACACCACCCTTATGGCAGAAAGTGAAGAGGAACTAAAGAGCCTCTTGATGAAAGTGAAAGAGGAGAGTGAAAAAGTTGACTTAAAGCTCAGCATTCAGAAAACTAAGATCATGGCATCTGGTCCCATCACTTCATGGCAAATAAATGGGGAAACAGTGGAAATAGTGTCAGATTTATTTTGGGGGGCTCCAAAATCACTGCCGATGGTGATCGCAGCCATGAAATTAAAAGACGCTTACTCCTTGGAAGGAAAGATATGACCAACCTAGATAGCATATTCAAAAGCAGAGACATTACTTTGCCAACAAAGGTCCGTCTAGTCAAAGCTATGGTTTTTCCAGTGGTCATGTATGGATGTGAGAGTTGAACTGTGAAGAAAGCTGAGTGCTGGAGAATTGATGCTTTTGAACTGTGGTGTTGGAGAAGACTATTGAGAGTCCCTTGGACTGCAAGGAGATCCAACCAGTCCATTCTGAAGGAGATCAGGCCTGGAATTTCTTTGGAAGAAATGATGCTAAAGCTGAAACTCCAGTACTTTGGCCACCTCATGCGAAGAATTGACTCATTGGAAAAGACTCTGATGCTGGGAGGGATTGGGGGCAGGAGGAAAAGGGGACGACAGAGGATGAGATGGCTGGATGGCATCACCGACTCAATAGACATGAGTTTGAGTGCACTCCAGGAGTTGGTGATGGACAGGGAGGCGTGGCGTGCTGCAGTTCATGGGGTCACAAAGAGTCAGACACGACTGAGCGACTGAACTGAGCTGAATGTGGGTTGAGCTCAAATGAATGGTTTTTCTGCTGGTCTATTCTGGGGTCATTCACACAACTCAGAGGGGGCTGGGTAGTTTTGATAGCCTTGAATATATGCTCCTATTGGTGGTATCTTCTCCACCCACCTTACTCTGTCCCTACCCCCAGAATCTTCCATCCCTTCTATTTTGTACTAGTGGAATCTGGATCATGGACTCTGCCCTTCCAGCAGTAATCTGGTGAAGACTGATAAATGATATCCAGACAGATAAGAGTAATGGATCTAAAGCCAAAACATTTATCATTCTATAATTAGAGAAGGAACCCTAAACAAGGTTTCAAATTTGGAGATAAATCTATGCTATTTATCCTACTTAAAAAATATCACCTACTACCATGAATGTTCTGGAATAGTTAGATTTAGAGGTGGTCAGTCTATCTTGTTCAGTGCCCTACAGTCAGGCGTACAAGGAATCCATGGTCTCAGAAGAACATAGCTGTGATAAGCTCAAGCAGAAGTGGTGATATTGTTTGCTCTGTGGGGAGAAAATAAATCTGTATGCTCCTGAATGTCTGCCTGCCCTGACATAGATATGAAAAGAACATCTTTCTCCCTTTGGGGATAGAAATGAGATACACGGCGTACCAGCAACTCCTTTTTCCTTAACACTTACATAGAGATTTGTCAATACCTGACGCATATTTATTTCCATTTACTTTTAGTATTAAAAATCTAGCTTCTTAACCTCCTGATATTTGAGAAAAATATCATTTGGTGGCCTGAAACAGAATGTAACTCAATAGTGCCCAAATCGGTCCAGAATTTTCATTTCTTTTTTAAAAGAACCTAAGACAGCCTTTGTTTTTTTTTTGTTTGTTTGTTTTGTTTTGGTTTTTTTTGACAAGGGAATACCTGTGCTGCAATACTCTGTCTACAGCTGCTTTCCCTAAGGGTAGGGAGTTTTCAAAGTACTTCAGAAATGTTAATACAGTTATTCCTCAAATTTTCTTAATTAATGTATAAAGAACAGGAATTTACCACTATTAAATAAAAGAGCCATATTAGCATCTGTCCACATGCCCTTTGGTCCTAATCCTGTAGTGCTCATTGACCTAAAATCTGAACGTCATCATTTGCATCTGGTTGCCTGGGGGCTTCTGTTGTCCCTGCACATCTCTGCCCTTACACACAGCTGGTTGAAAGACTAGAGAATGAACCATCCTCAGGAGCAGCTATCTAGTCATGGTTTAGTCGCTAAGTCATGTCCGACTCTTGGCGACCCCATGGACTGTAGCCTGCCAGGCTTCTTCGACTATGGGATTTTCAAGTAATGACTCTCAAGTAATGACTGACAAAAATTGAAAATCCTTAGACAGCACTCTCCCCCTGTAGAAACTCATGCCTTCTGGTGGGATAATTCTGAGGTCCTTGTTCTATACCAGCTCCCTGATTTCCTAGCAGGAGTAAGACCAGTTACCCTCAGTGACGCTAAACTTGAGAATTTACCCTGAATCACCTGCCTTGCTGCCCTGATGCTTCCTCCTAAATAAATCCCTTTTCTCTTGAATCTGCATCTCATATTCTGCTTCTGGGGGAAACAAAACTAATGCAAACAGGGATGCATAAAGAGTGCTTTTCACTAAATCAAATTTAATCTTTAGGTTTCAGACCCAGAGCTTCTTCCACAGACAATTCTCTTCTTTCTATATTTTGAATTGTGGGATTTAAAATTAGAAAACACCATGGAGAGTTTCATTTCAAACCCTTTATTCTACAGGTGAGGAGGCTGAGAGTCAGAGAGGTGGAGAACTTGCTTCTTAGGGGTAAAGCGGAGCAGCTTTTGTTCCCCAAATGGCACTGTCCACACTAAGCCACAACATGTCCATTGCTTTGAGAGCATCTTTATGTCTTTTCTTATCGAATATCATGCAATGAAAATAATATACCGCAATAAGGGAAAGAGACAAACTTGCAGATAACAAGAAAAATAGACTAGAGGAAGAGACAAGGAAGAATGGAGGATGCAAGAAACGGGTTACCCCCGCAGTGAAACTGTATACAGTGGTTCTCAATTTTAGACATGTTGGAATCACTTGAGGAGCTTTCAAAAGCACTGAAGCCTGGCTCCATTCCCCAGGGATCCTGATCTAATTGACTTGCTGTACAGCCTTGGCACTGGGACTTAAAAAAAAAACAAAAAAACAAAAACAAACCTTCAGTTGGCTTTAATGTGTAGCCAAGATTGAGAACCACGGGTTTGGTGTACCCAACTGTGCAATTCTTCCATTACTGAGATAAGAAATCATATTGTTTCAAGTAAGGTCTCTCATAAGTCAAAAGAGGCTCCAAGGTTATTTAAAAAATGAAGAAACATCAGAAGTTGTTAAAAAGATATATTTTTAGAAGTTTGGAAAAGTGAAATTGTTAGTAGGTCAGTTACGCCTGACTCTTTGCAACCCCATGGTCTGTATACTGCCAGACTCCTCTGTCCATGGGATTCTCCAGGCAAGAATACTGGAGTGCGTTGCCATTTCCTCCCCAAGAGGATCATCTTGACCCAGGGATTGAACCTGGGTCTCCTGCATTGCAGGCAGATTCTTTATGGTCTGAACTACCTTACATTTAAACATGTAACATTTATAAAGCGTACTATGCGATATAATTACACATTCAATCACAGTGCTTCTTATAGGTCAAATAATGGCCCCAAGATGTCTTAATCCCCAGAACCTGTGAATAGGATACCTTTTCACATATGATTAAGCTAAGGATCCAGAAATGGGGAGACTCTCCTGGAAGTTCTGCGTGGATCCAATGTAATCACAAGTGTCAGGAGGGTCAGAGTCAGAGACTAAGGGAGGCCAGCAGAGGCTGAGTGGTGTCATTGCTGGAAGGGGCCCAAGCACCAGAGCAGGCAGCCTCTGGAAGCTGGAAAAGACAAAAGACGGATTCTCCCATAGAGCTTTCATAAGGGAAGCAGCCCTGCTCACAAGTTGATTTTAGCCTCCACGACACATTTTCAGACTCCTGACCTCCACAAATGTAAGCTCAGAAGTCTGTGTTTTCTTTTTTAAAATTTTCCTATTATACTGGATTCTCATTGATTAGCAAAGCTTGTGTTTTCTTAAGGCACGGAGTCTACTGTGAGCCGTTACAGTGGCAGTAAGAAACTAACGCAGGACAGATGCTTCCTTTCACTTCTGCACCCACGCCTATCCTGATGGATAATGTAACCTAAAGAAACTGGAAACTTGGAATTAAAACCCTTTGTGACTATGTGTGTGTGCTCGGTCATGTCTGACTTTTTGCAACCCCTGATTGCCGCCCACCAGGCTCCTCTGTCCATGGGACTCTCCAGGCAAGAATAGGAGTGGGTTGCCAGTTCCTCCTCCAGTAGGTTTTTTTTCCACTCAAGGATCGAAACTGCACCTCCCACATCTCCTGCATTGCAAGCAGATTCTTTGCCACTGTGCCACCTGGAAAGCCCTTGTCAACTGTGCAACCCAGGCCAAATGATTCCCTGACTCCTGGTGATAAGCTCTGAATCCAAGCTCATGTGGCAGTCTTACAGGAGATATGAAATACAATAATGCCAAAATAATGCATCTGCCTAAATGCAATGGCCAGAACAGAATCAGAGATTCTAAATAATCATGTGTATGTTAAGGGCTTCCTTAAATAATCATGTATTCATTTATTTATCCATTCTTCTATTCATCCATTTGTTTATCCTAGCTTTCGCCATGTGAAGTTGAAGTGAAGTTGTTCAGGCGTGTCTGACTCTTTGTGATACCATGGATTGTAGCCTACCAGGTTCCTCCATCCATGGAATTTTCCAGGCAAGAGTACTGGAGTGGGTTACCATTTCCTTCTCCAGGGGATCTTCCCAACCAAGGGATCAAACCCAGGTATCCTGCATTGCAGGCAGATGCTTTACCCTCTGAGTCACAAAGGAAGCCCAAATAATCATGTATTCATCTATTTATCCATTCTTCTATTAATCCATTTATTTATCCATTAGACCAACATCTTTTGGTTTCTGTTTTTGTATTGGGTGGGCTTCCCAGGTGGCACTAGTGGTAAAGAACCTGCCTACCAACATGGGAGACTCAAGAGTTGTGGGTTCAGTCCCTGGGTCAGGAAGATCCTCTGGAAGAGGGCATGGCAACCCACTCTAGTACTCTTGCCTGGAGAATCCTATGAACACAGGAGCCTGGCATGCTATGGTCCATGGGATAGCAGAGTCAGACATGACTGAAGCGACTTAGTACATGCATGTACTTGTGTTGGGCAGGGAGTATATTATAGTACAGTTAGAATTGCCAGATAAAATACAGTATGCCCAGCTACATTTGAATTTCAGACAAACAGAAAATGATTTTTTAAATATAAGTGTGTCCCAAATACTGCATCATGTTAATACTATAGTATTGTCTGGTGTTCTTTGAAATTCAAGTTTAACTGGGTACTCTATATTTATTTTTTGCTTAATCTAGCAACTCTAAGTATACTGGTTTTCTGTGAGATTTCCTGGACACACTACTGTGTTATTGGTAATTGGTTGCTATGTTTTGTGAATGAGCTATGCTTATAAAACTTTAAACCTGTTTCTCTCACAGAATTTATTCCAATATATAATCTGGTGCCAGAGAAAGAAGAGTGGACTTTTGGTCAGAGTAAAAAGAAAAACGCCGTGCCTATAACACTTGGGCACTCCCTGCGGGATTGCAGATGCAATGCTTTATTGAAACATAGGGAAAAAGTGAGAGTCTGGTGCAGATTTCAGGGGTTTACAGATCATCTTTTGAATGTTGGCCCTGGCGTTCACTAGGTGTATAACTTAGGCAAGTTATATATTGTCTAAACTTCTGGAGGGGGTTTCTGTAAAATTGTGCTGTGCTGTGCTGTGCTTAGTCACTCAGTCATGTCCGACTCTTTGCACTCCCATAGACTGTAATCCACCAGGCCCCTCTGTCCATGGGGATTCTCCAGGCAAGAATACTGGAGTAGGTTGCCATAGATCCCCCTCCTCCAGGGGATATTCCTGATCCAGGGATCAAACCCAGGTCTCCTACATTTCAGGAAGATTCTTTCCCATCTGAGCCACCAGGGAAGCCCAAGAATATTGGAGCGGGTGGCCTATCCCTTCTCCAGGGGATCTTCCGACCAAGGGATTAAACTGGGGTTGCATTGCAGGCAGATTCTTTACAGGCTGAGCTACCAGAGAAGCCCCTATAAAATCATAACTTTACCTAATTTATACAACATTCAATTAATCAACTAATGTTTATTGTGTACCTCTTCAGTGACAAGCATCTTTCCAGCTACTAGACATACTAGGTTGAAGAAGCCAAAGTCCTTATTCTCAGGGAGCTCAGGTTTCTTTGGTTAGGGTGATGATTAGAGGGATTATCTCTAATCCCTGGATAGTAAGTGTTCAATAAATGTTATGGAATGACTGCTTTGAATACTTATGACTTAAGACTCTCCCCTCAAGAATCCCATCCTCAAGTGAGTAGGTTTGCCCTGCCTGCATTGTTCTGTTGTAGGCCTAGGATATTCTCTTTAAGGAGAAACCAGTTTAATCTTGAGTAACATAGGGTATAATTTTCCTCTGGGTCTAGGAGGAGCTAGCAAAGGAAAGAACTGGCCTAATTAGGTTCTGTGTTTCCTCATTGATGAACTTACAGATGTTCGAGCTGAATTTAGAAAAGACAGAGAAACCAGAGATCAAATTTCCAACAGCAGCTGGATCATCAAAAAAGAAAGAGAGTTCTAGAAAAACATCTATTTCTGCTTTATTGACTGTGCCAAACCCTTTGACTGCATGGATCACAATAAACTGTGGAAAATTCTGAAAGAGATGGGAATACCAGACCACCTGGCCTGCCTCTTGAGAAACCTGTATGCAGATCAGGAAGCAACAGTTAGAACTGGACATGGAACAATAGACTGGATCCAAATAGGAAAAGGAGTACATCAAAGTTATATATTGTCACCCTGTTTATTTAACTTATATGCAGAGTACATCATGAGAAATGCTGGGCTGGAAGAAGCACAAGTTGGAATTAAGATTGCTGGGAGAAATATCAATAACCTCAGATATGCAGATGACACCACCCTTATGGCAGAATGTGAAGAAGAACTAAAGAGCCTCTTGATGAAAGTAAAAGGAGAGTGAAAAAGTTGGCTTAAAGCTCAACATTCAGAAAACTAAGATCATGGCATCTGGTCCCATCACTTCAAGGCAAATAGATGGGGAAACAGTGGAAACAGTGGCTGACTTTATTTTTGGGGGCTCCAAAATCACTGCACATGGTGATTGCAGCCATGAAATTAAAAGGCGCTTACTCCTTAGAAGGAAAGTTATGACCAACCTAGACAGCATATTAAAAAGCAGAGACATTACTTTGTCAACAAAGGTCCGTCTAGTCAAGGCTGTGGTTTTTCCAGTAGTCATGTATGGATGTGAGAGTTGGACTATAAAGAAAGCTGAGCACCGAAGAATTGATGCTTTTGAACTATGGTGTTGGAGAAGACTCTTGAGAGTCCCTTGGACTGCAAGGAGATCCAACCAGTCCATCCTAAAGGAGATCAGCCCTGGGTGTTCATTGGAAGGACTGATGTTGAAGCTGAAACTCCAATACTTTGGCCTCATGATGTGAAGAGCTGACTCACTGGAAAAGACCCTGATGCTGTGAAATATTGAGAGAAGGAAGAGAAGGGGATGACAGAGGATGAGATGGTTAGATGGCATCACTGACTCAATGGACATGGGTTTGGGTAAACTCTGTGAGTTGGTGATGGACAGGGAGGCCTTGTGTGCTGCGGTTCATGGGGTCACAAAGAGTCGGACATGACTGAGTGACTGAACTGAACTTCCTCATTGAGGCAAGTTTCCATGAAGTAGTCCTTGGTGAGAGTATAGTGGATTCTGTGATGTGTTTGTTTGCCTGTAAGTCAGAGGGCCCCTCATGGGATGTTATATATTTTCAGCTTTGGTAAGCCATATGGAGGTGACTATTAGTCCTGACATTTAGGAGTCCTAGACATTTAAGTACTTACTTTCATAGTTCCACTTATTCAAGTAAAATTTATTAAAATACCTTACATGCATGCATAATGGAGGTAAACTTCAGTTTTCACAGCTGACGGCATTTCACATTGTTAATGTGCAAAAAATCTGGCAGTAGCAATGTACTCTGAGATTATAGAGGAAAGAAATGTTTCTGATGGAATCCATAATATTCTCCTCATGTCGTTACATGGTATAACTTCTTTAATCTATGCACATGCTTAGGAAAGTATATGTAAGAAAGACATTTATCCACAGAATAAATAAAAAAGCATCCATTTATTCAACAACTACCCACCAGATGTCCTTTATTAAGCACAGTGTTGTGTGCTAGGGAGAAAGAGAAGAAAAGTCATTGAAGACTTTGCTAGTCAAAGTGTGATCAATCTATGAACAATTAGTATCATTCTCTTCTAAAAGATCTCAGACTCTCATGCTTCACCCCAGACCTAATGACTCTGAATCTGTATTTCAACAAAATCCCCAGGTGCTGATAGTTTGAGAAGCCCTGATATGTGATACAGTCATGGTTATTTAGATCACTCTACAGAGATTCTCTTGATGTGGCTGAAAGAGGAGAGTGAACAAGCTGGTTTGAAACTCAATATTAAAAAAACAAACAAACAAACAAACAAAACTAAGATCATGGCATCCAGTCCCATCACATCATGGCAAATAGAAAGGGAAAAAGTGGAAATAGTGACAGATTTTATTTTCTGGGGCTCCAAAATCACTGCAGATGGTAAATGCAGCCATGAAATTAAAGACACGTGTTCCTTGGAAGGAATACTATGACAAACTAGACAGAGTATTAAAAAGCAGAGATATCACTTGCCTACAGAAGTCCATAGAGTCAAAGCTGTGGTTTTTCCAGTACTCATGTGTGAATGGGGCTTCCCAAGTGGTTCAGTGGTAAACAATCAGCCTGCCAATGCAGGAGACACAGGATATGTGGGTTCAATCCCTAGGTTGGGAAGATCCCTTGGAGTTCAGTTCAATTCAGTTCAGTCACTCAGTCGAGTCCAACTCTTTGCCACCCCATGGACTAAAGCACACTAGGCTTCCCTTTCTATCACCAGCTCCTGGACTTTATCCAAACTCATCTCCACTGAGTCAGTGATGCCATCCAACCATCTGATCCTCTGTCATCCCCTTCTACTCCCGCCTTCAATCTTATCCAGCATCAGGATCTTTTCCAATGAGTCAGCTCTTCACATCAGGTGGCCAAAGTATTGGAGTTTTAGCTTCAATATCAGTCCTTCCAATGAACACTCAGGACTGATCTCCTTTAGGATGGACTGGATGGATCTCCTTGCAGTTCAAGGGACTCTTAAGAGTCTTCTCCAACACCATAGTTCAAAAGCATCAATTCTTCGGTGCTCAGCTTTCTTTATAGTCCAACTCTCACATCCATACATGACTATTGGAAAAACTGTAGCCTTGACTAGACAGACCTTTGTTGACAAAGTAATGTCTCTGCTTTTTAATATGCTGTCTAGGTTGGTCATAGTTTTTCTTCTAAGGAGTAATTGCCTTTTAATTTCATGGCTGCAGTCACCATGTGGGGACTGCAGTGATTTTGGAGCCCCCCAAAATAAAGTCTGTCACTGTTTCCACTGCTTCCCCATCTATTTGCCATGAAGTGATGGGACCAGATGCCATGATCTTAGTTTTCTGAATGTTGAGCTTTAAGCCAACTTTTTCACTCTCCTCTTTCACTTTCATCAAGAGGCTTTTTAGGTCTTCTTCACTTTCTGCTATAAGGGTGATGTCATCTGCATATCTGAGATTATTGATATTTCTCCTGGCAATCTTGATTCCCACTTGTGCTTCATCCAGCCCGGCGTTTCTCATGATGTACTCTGCATATAAGTTAAATAAGCAGGGTGGCAATATATAGCCTTGACATACTCCTTTTCCTATTTGGAATGAGTATGTTGTTCCATATACAGTTCTAACTGTTGCTTCCTGACTCGCATACAGTGAGAGGCAGCTGTGTGGCACTGGAGCAGCTGAGAGGAGATACTCCATGTCCAAGGTCAGATAAACACCAGTAAGATGGTATGTGCTGGGAGAGGGCATCACAGGGCCGATGACTGAAACCTCAATCACAGAATAGTAACCAATCCCTTGGAGTAGGAAATGGAAACCCACTCCAGTATTCTTGCTTGGAAAATTCCATGAACAGAGGTGCCTGGTGGACTGCAGTCCATGAAGTTGCAAAGAGTCAGACACAACTGAGCACACATTCACGCATGAATGTATGGATATGAGAATTGGACCACAAAGAAGGCCGAGTGCCAAAGAATTGGTACTTTGAATTGTGGTGCTGGAGAAGACTCTTGAGAGCCCCTTGGACTGCAAGGAGATCATACCAACCAATCCTAAAGGAAATCAACTCTGAATATTCTCTGAAAGGATTGTGGCTGAAACTGAAGCTCCAGTAGTCTGGTCACCAAAGAGCTGACTCATTGGAAAAGATCCTGATGCTGGGAAAGATTGAAGGCAAAAGGAGAAGGGGCAGCAGAGGATGAAATGTTTAGCTAGCATCACCGACTCAATGGACAAGAATTTGAGCAAATTCCAGGAGACAGAGGAGGACAGAAGAACTTGTCATGCTGCAGTCCATGGGGTCAAAATGAGTCACTTGATTTAGTAACTGAACAACAACAACATAAAAAGGCAACGTATACAAATTTTTTAGGTAATGATAACAGCAAGGTGATTCTTCACAAAGTAAAATCTGAACTCTGTTTCTCTCACTGTGATTTCAAACTTTTCTGACCACAAGCAACAGTTCTGAATTAACTTAAAACCATATTATTGATGTTTGTATTTTTATTTCCTGTATTTCGTTTCTTCTGCATGAATTTTAGCTCTGGGCACACAAATTCTCTATTTACTCTCTTTTTGAATAATGCAGCTTCATTAATATGGAGATGTTTTTGCCCTTAGCTTCAAATACTTGTGCCAATAGATGGTATGAGATTAAGACAACAGCAGGTGAAAAAGACCTCAGCATTGATTGTATCAGGTTTTTCAATATTCTTTATATTTGTGGAAATCCTGGTATGTCTGCTCTTCTGTGAACTCATAATGATCTTTTTAATTGAAGTGATTCACATACAAGAAAGTATAGTCCTTTTAAAGTAGACAATTCAGTGCTTTAGAATATATTCACAAGACTACACCATCATCACCTCATTTCAACAACATTTTCACCTCCCCTCCAAAGAAATCACATACTTGTTGACAATCACTCTCCATTCTTCCTCCTCTCAGCTCCTGGTCACCATAAATTTACTTTCTGTCTCTACAGATTTCCCTCTTTTAGGTATTCATATAATAGGAATCAAGCAATATGTAACCTTTGGTATCTAGCGTCTTTCATTTATAATGTTTTCAAAGTGCATGCATGTTGTAGTATGCATCCGTTCATCCTTCCTTTTTTATGGCTGAATAATACTCCATAGTATAGATACACCATATGTGTTTATCCATTCATCAGCTGATGGACATTTTGGTTGCTTCTGCTGTTTTACTATTGTGAATAAAGCTATAATGAACATTCTTTCACAAGTATTTGTGTTAACAGATGTTATCAGTGCTCTTCTGCACATACCTGGGAATGAAATTGTTGGGCCATATGGCATTTTTATTTCTAGCACCTAGAGGAGCTGCCAAACTGCTTTCCACTGTAGCTACACCATTTAGTGTCTCAGCAACAATGTGTGATGGATCTGATTTCTCCATATTCTTGCCAATTCTTGTTTGTGCCTGTGTTTTTTATTAGAGACATGCTATTTGGTATGAAACAGTATTTCATTGTAATTTTTATTTGTATTTCCATAATAATTAATGATGCTGAAAATATTCTTATGTACTTATTGTTAATCTGCATATTTCTTTGGGAAAATGTCTATTAAATTTTTGCCCATATTGGTCGCTGTATTGTTGTGTTGTAAGGGTTTTTTTTTATTCTGAATACTAGAACTTTAACAGGTAAATTATTTCCCAGTACTTTCTCCCATTCTATGAGATATCTTTTCACTTTATTGATGAGGTCCTGTGCAGCACTCTTTTTGTTGTTACTGTTGTAGCTTTGTTCCTTTGCGTGTTTGATTGTTTTACTGAAGTCTAATTTATCTATCTTCTTTGGCTTCTTGTGTTTTAAGTATCATATCTAAGAAACTACAGGTTAATCCAAGGTCATGAAGACTTACACTTCTATTTTTATAAAAGTTTTGTTGTTTTAGTTTTAACATTAATATCTTTGATCCATTTTAAGTTAAATTTTGTGTATGATCCAAGGTCCTGGTCCAATTTTATTTTTGCAATGTTGATACTCAGTTGTGCCTATTCATATGTAGGTCTTTTGCCTTGTAATGTCTTCCCTGGTGTTGAGAAGTGTTTCTTCCTCTTCTATATTTTCCAAGAGTTTGTAAAGATCTTTGCTAATTTTTCTCTAAGCATTTGAAAGAGTTACCAGTGAAGTCATCTGATTCTGTATTTTTCTTTATGAGAACCCTTTTGATTACTAAGTCTTTACTTGTCATAGGTCTATTCAGATTTTGTATTTTGTTTTGAGTCAATTTACTAGTTTATATCTTTCTAAAAAGTTGTCAATTTCCTCTAGGTTATCTAATTTATTGGCATACAGTTTTCATAGTGTTCAATTATAATCCTTTTTATTTTTCAGTAATAATGTCATATCTTTCAATCATGATTTTAGTCTAGAACCAGTAAATCTCATCTTCCTTAAAGAGCTCTGTGTGTGCATGAGGAAACACTTTCAAAACTCAACAGGTATTTGACAATTCTGCCTTACCCTTCATTTCCTGCTTGCAAAAAACCTCGGGTCAGCCACAGGTTAGCTCTTTCCCAAGCATACACACACTGCTGTGCATGTGCATGGCCTTTTAGATCCTTGTAGGTGTGCAAGCTTTGCAAAACCCATGTATATGTCTCACTTCCCAGCTTTTCCTTTTAAGATTTTTTTGTTATCCTATTGTTTTCTCAAGCTGTTATCTACTACTTCAGAGAGTCCCAAAAGTGGGCAGTCACTTCTAATTGTTTTGACAAACACCCCAGATTAAAGGTTAGGTGAGGGTCAAGACAAATAAAGACAACCTTATGAGTTGGGTCTTCTGAAAAGCCACTGCTACCGCTAAGTCGCTTCAGTCGTGTCCAACTCTGTGCGACCCCATAGACAGCAGCCCACCAGGATGCCCCATCCCCAGGATTCTCCAGGCAAGAACATTGGAGTGGGTTGCCATTTCCTTCTCCAATGCATGCAAGTGAAAAGTGAAACTGAGGTCGCTCAGTCGTGTCAGACTCTCAGTGACCCCATGGACTACAGCCTACTAGGCTCCTCCATCCATGGGGTTTTCCAGGCAAGAGTACTGGAGTGGGTTGCCATTGCCTTCTAGACAGGTGAATAATTGCCATCTAAGGGAAGGAGGTTTGAAGGAGCTTTAGCCCTGTTCCTCTTCTAGTTCCTGTTTGTCTGCTGTGTTTAATTCTGAGACTACACTCCAGGTTTCCAAAGCTACCAAAGAAATGCAGGGTGAGGTAACAGGAATGGAACAAGTTAATACACTAAGAATAATGCTCATTGACTTTACTGACATTCATCCACTGTTATTGTGTAAACACTTCCTCTATGATAGCAAGTCTTTGGTTAATTTCTGGAGGTATGAAAATATTGATTCTGTATTTTTGCCCATTTTCTTGTAAATTTTATAAGGAAGAGCATTTTCAAAGGGCTGTAGATGCTTACTTTGCCATTTTTACTGACATCCACTGTATTAATTATTTTAAAGATATAAAAGATTGATCTGAGGGAAAATTAATAATTTCCTCTTGTTTTACTGTTCAACCCTCACTGCGAGGAAACAATATGCTATAAGTGTGATATTCTAGCTTTATAAACATTGTGCATATTCACTTTACTGAGAATACTGTAAAGGTATTAAAACAGTCTGTATTGCCTTAAACAAATAAAGAGGAGGATATTTTTTGAAGATGCATATTTCTCAGGATAGTAGCTAGTCTTGATGACATAGACTAACTTTCTAGGAGAAATAAATTAAGTCTGGACTTAGAATTCAAGAAGTAGTAAAAGAATCCTTGATTTAGGTGTTCTATATTTAAGTCAACTCAAAGCACTGAAGGACCTAAGGACAAAATTGAGGATTGGGAAAATCCCATGGACAGAGGAGCCTGGTAGGCTGCAGTCCATGGGGTCACTAAGAGTTGGACATGACTGAGTGACTTCACTTTCACTTTTCACTTTCATATATTGGAGAAGGCAATGGCAACCCACTCCAACGTTCTTGCCTGGAGAATCCCAGGGACGGCGGAGCCTGGTGGGCTGCCGTCTATGGGGTCGCACAGAGTTGGACACGACTGAAGCAATTTAGCAGCAGCAGCAGCAACCCATAGATAGCGAAACAATGGAAACAGTGAGAGACTGTTTTTTGGGGGGGGTGGAGGGGCTACAAAATCACTGCAGATGATGACTGCAGCCATGAAATTAAAAGATGCTTGCTCCTTGGAAGAAAAACTATAACCAACCTAGACAGCATATTAAAAAGCAGAGACATTGCTTTACCAACAAAGATCTGTCTAGTCAAACTATGGCTTTTCCAGTAGTCATGTATGGATGTGAGAGTTGGACTATAAAAAAAGCTGAGCACCAAAGAACTGATACTTTTGAACTGTGGTGTTGGAGAAGACTCTTGAGAGTCCCTTGGACTGCAAGGAGATCCAACCAGTCCATCCTAAAGGAGATCAGTCCTGGGTGTTCATTCCAAGGACTGATGCTGAAGCTGAAACTCCAATACTTTGGTCACCTGATTGGAAGAAACAACTCACTGGAAAATACCCTGATGCTGGGAAAGATTGAAGGCAGCAGAAGGGGACAACAGAGGATAAGATAGTTGAATGGCATCACCAAGGGGATGGACATGAGTTTGAGTAAGCTCAGGGACAGAGAAGGGAAGCCTGGCATGCTGCAGCCCATGGGGTCACAAAGAGTCAGATGCGACTGAGAGACTGAACTGAACTGAACCCAAAGAGGAAGGAAGCTAGGGTGCAATCAGTCCTTTTTTTGTTATAAACCAGACTTCTTATGATCCTAGTATTGACTGTGTTTATTTTCTTCCTGCTACCATTTAAGATGATATACCCTTCTAAAAACTAGATAAGGATATGTATTCAGGAGAAATGTAGCCTTAGTCTGTTCCTATCTAGAAAATTAATTGATCAAAAGTCAACATTTCTCCTATTTCAGATCATGTCCAACATCAGTGCATATCCTTAGAGTCAGAGCTTATCATCAGGGGCCAAGTGGATAATTCAGCTCAGGCTGCATAGTCATGAAGGGCCTCAGTGTTAGACTTTCAGTCTTACCTTTAGAGTATATCATCTATATGGCTACAAAGAGGCAAAAAGCACTATAGCCCTGAAAGAAAATGTAAGACCTTGCTTCTGTGCTTAAACTATAGTCTATGGACAATTCATATTACCATCTTATGAGAGATGTTCATATACAGAAAATCTAAGGCGTCACCCTAGACCTACTGAACCAGAATATACATTTAAACAAGAGCTTCTGGTGATTCGTGTGCACATTAAAGTTTGAGAAGCACTGCCATAGATAATCTGGTCATGGATTGTTGAAATTTGATTGTACATACTCCATTAAACAAAGCCTTGGGGAATTTCAGAGGTTGTTTTTGGTTTTTCTAGGTATTCTCCTGCCTTCAATTGCAAAAGCAATAGGGCAGCTAAAATATTCTAACCTCAAAGTGGCCTCTTATAAATTATTAGCTGAGCTATATTAAATATCTTTCTATATAATGTTGCAGTAAAAAATTTTATGGCAAGAAACAGAAAAGTCATGCTTTTTCTCCCAAGAAAGGTGATTTATGCTTTGTAGAGAAATTCCATAATGACATCAGTCGGTGTGCTAAACAGAGTCCACACCTTCTTAAGCTGCTTCTTGAAAGAGATGCCAGATGCCATTCCTAGATTTTTAATAGGGAGAATAAAAATGAAAATAATGGCTTCAGGTGGAGATATCACCTTATTTCATAAGTAAAATTTCTAAAATTTATCAAATATATGAATTGGCACAATATATGAGAAATGCAGTAACAAGATATCTAGGGGTCTCGGGAGAAAAGGCCCTGGAAAATAAGAAAGATAAGTGGATGGGGACTTCCCCAGTGGTCAAGTGGTTAAGAATTCACCTTCCAATGTAGGGGATGTGGGTTCAACCCCTGGCTGGGAAACTAAGATCCCACATGCCATGGAGCAACTAAGCCTGTGCACCACAAATAGAGGGTCTGTGTGTCCCAACTCCTAAGCCCCTGCTGCAATGAAAGATCTCACATGACACTGCAAAGACCCCACTTGCCGCAACTAAGACTTAACACAGCCAAATAAATAATTGTTTTTTAAAAAAGAAAGATCAGTGTATATCAAAAGTTGTCTTAAATTCAGTCCTCTAAAAGCAGAGCCTGAAATAGGGATTCAGATTCATGATGTACTGTGGGGGGGGCTCTCAGACAGAGGGGTGTAAGGGAAGCAGGATGGGGCAGAGAGAGCCGACGAGCAGTGTGGTGTGAGCTCATGTCACATCTAGCTTCAGCCTGAGCCCCCAAGGAACTCCGGGGTAGGAATTACCACCAAGCCTGCTTGGAGGCAAGAAGACCAACTCACTGTGGGCCCAAGCAAGTCAGTTACTGACCTTCTCTGGAGGGTAGACATGCCCTCCCTGGTGAGGCAGCTCCCCTTGGCAGAGGGCAGTTCTCCAGGAAGGGGTCCCTCTGACAGTCAACAGAATGTGGAGGGGGAGGGGGAGGTCCATATTAAAGATATTAATGTGGGATATTAAAGATATTAATGTGGGATATTAAAGCTATTATTAATGGAGATATTAAAGCTATGGTTTTTCCAGTGGTCATGTATAGATGTGAGAGCTGGACCATAAAGAAGGCTGAGCACCAAAGAATTGATGCTTTTGAACTGTGGTGTTGAAGAAGACTCTTGAGAGTCACTTAGACTGCAAGGAGATCCAACCAGTCCATCCTAAGGGAAATCAGTCCTGAATATTCATTGGAAGAACTGATGCTGAAGCTGAAACTCCAATACTTTGGTCACCGGGATGCAAAGAGCTGACTTGTTGGAAAGACCCTGATGCTGGGAAAGATTGAAAGCAAAAGGAAAAGAAGAGTGCAGAGGATGAGAGGATTAGACAGCATCACTGACTTAATGGACACGAATTTAAGCAAACTGTGGGAAAAGTGAAAGACAGGAAAGCCTGGTGTGCTACAGTCCATGGGGTTGCAAAGAGTTGGACATGACTTAGCAACTGAACAACAGCAAATAATTCTGTAGCACATCCTGGTCTCTGGTTGTGAGCTTCATGGGAGAAAAGAGATAAGTTTAGGTTAATTAAAGAAGATTTCATATAAAAATATTAGAATACAGGCTTTAAAAGATTGTTCCATCTGTGATAATTGATGGGTTAAGGGATGTGACACTACACCAAGGTGAAGGAAGGGAGTTTGAACTTGACCCTGCAGGAAATGAGATGCTATGAAGATAAACACAGGTGGGTTATATAATAAAAGCACTGATTTATTAAAATCAATATGATTCAGGAGAATCCCCTGGACAGAGGAGCCTGGGGGGACTTCAGCCCATAGGGTCACAAAGGGGGGCTTCCCTGGTAGGTCAGACAGTAAAGAATCCGCCTGCAATGCAGGAGACCCGGGTTCAATCACTGGGTCCGGAAGATCCCCTGGAGAAGGAAATGGCAACCCACTCCAGTATTCTTGCCTGGAGAATTCCATGGACAGAGGCTATAGTCCATGGGGTTGCAAAGAGACAGATGTGACTGAAGAGAATGAGCAAGCATGCAGCCACTCAACAAATATTCACTAATTACCAACAGTACACCCAATACTTGCAGCATCAGGACCAGAGACAGAGACTTTCCGAACTCATCAGTTGTAGTCCCCTATGGCAACCCACTCCAGTGTTCTTGCCTGGAGAATCCCAGGGACGGCGGAGCCTGGTGGGCTGCTGTCTATGGGGTCGCACAGAGTTGGACACGACTGAAGAGACTTAGCAGCAGCAGCAGCAGCCTGAGTTAAGTCAGAACTGAGCTAATATTGCCCCGGCAGCAAGTACTACCTCTTACCTGTGATTCACATGTTATCTACTCTACAGAGTCAGGGAACTCCCCCCGCCCCCACCAAGCTGACTTGAGTTGAACCTGTTGGATTCCTGGACACATCTGAGGGAATTCTCAAACATGAGGTGGCTGGGAGGCTATGGAGTCAAAAGTCAGGTGGGTCTTCTAGTTCATGCTCTTCCAATAAGGCATTCCACAAGCTTTCTCTTCTCTAAAACTCCATTTTTTTCCCTCTAAATGTAAGGAGACTGGACTTGTCTATAGCCTTACTCTCCAGATTCTGTTCTGACAAGACTCCAAACCATGTTGGATGGAACTAGTCCCTGGTGAATTTATCACTTCCTCAAAAATGTCACTCATCCAACACGTTCTTCCAGAAAAGTCCAGGAATGATTTGCATGTATGCATTATCAGTCATTCAGTCATGACTGGCTCTTTGTGAGCCCATGGGCTGAAGTCCCCCAGGCTCCTCTGTCCATGGGATTCTCCAGGCAAGAATACTGGAGTGGGTTGGTGTTTCCTCCTCCAGGGGATTTTCCCAACCCAGGATCAAACCTGAGTCTCCTGCAATGTAGGTGGATTCTCTACCACTGAACCACCCGGGAAGCCCAGGAATGCTTTGATCCTGCCTTAAATCCGTGTGGCAAAGTCATTCCCCACATTAAAGACCATTCTTTAATGATCTTGCCCATTTGCAAGGTCCATAAATCAACCACATTCTCTTTTATTTGTTTCAAATTTGTCAACTTGTATTTCTGTTAAATAAAAATCTAATGGAAATTCTTCACCTCATCAATTTTCATGACTCACACCCAATTCAGATACACCTCCCCTCTATGCTAAAAGTTCTACACTGTGTCTTGGCTTTCAATCTACATGAACAAATATCTTTAAATGAATTTACAAAAGAAGTATTATTTCCCACTGTGTAATATTTTAAAAGAAAAATATGGTACTTGAGAGAAAGTATGCCAATGGACAACAGAATAGATCATGCCTGTGGAGAGCCTTTCCATTCGGAATACAGACCCACTGCAAAGCCAGGGAGGTGGGTGCTTCTGGAAACTTTAGGCATATAATCCAGGAATAAATAAAATACCATTCCAAATCTATAAAATGACAATAAATGTCAGTGCATATAAGCATTCCCAGAAACACAGTCAACAGTAGATATCTAAAGAGGCCTCCCAGTCTGGACAGAGATTCAACCTCCCAGTCTAGACAGAGATCTGATCTCTGCTTCTCTGAATAAATCCATCTGAGAGAATCGATAACACATGTTATCCTTGAGTTTGGAGTCAGTTGGCAAATGCAAGTTCAATCAAAGGCAATAATGTAACAAGTGTTCCACGTGTAATAATAATAAATTTCAATAGCCACATTAAAAGGATGTGCAAGACCGAAAACCTAGGTGACAATTAAAGCTGCTCTTTTAAATGGGAAAAATCAAGCTGTGTGGAAAAGAGGCATATAATTGGTCACATGCGCTAGAAAGGTCTAGATTCCCAAGGACAGGGGGCATGTTTTAACTCCACTTAAAATAAGCATTCATAGCTAATGTTGCAGCACTAAATTGCACTAAATGAAAGTTTTGGTTGCTATTTTTGATAAACTATTTCTCAATGTTCAGTGAGAGCTGGAGTCCAGAGGGCTCAATTCATAACTGTCTTGTGTTTAAAAGAATTTGAGGGACAAAAACAGTATATGTGTCAGCCTTAGACATGGAGTAATGATGCCTCAAATTTTATGCATACAACAATTTTGGAAAACATTTTTGTTTTGCTCTTTGCAACTAGAAAGCATAGGTGGAAAAAAAAATACATATTTGCATTCCCTAGCCAGACACGTTATTCAAAATCTGAAGTTTCATTTAAATGATGAACTTGGAAGGGACTTTAAAAGCCATTTAAGTCCAACTTTATATCCATGCAAGAATTCCAGACAGGTATTCATTCTTGGCTTGGATACTCACTGGGGAAAGGGCAGATGGGTCATTTGTCAAAAGCTCACCCTCCTTCAGGCCAGGACTGTATTTCCTCCATCCCTCTCTCTCTCTCTCCATCTCTCTCTCCTTCCTACAACTTCTCCCTTATCTCGTGTCCTTCCCTCTTCTCTCCTCATCACCTGCCCTCACCATCTTCCCTCCTTCCCTTCGTTCTTTCTCTCCTTCTTTCCATCATCACTGTTTATAATTCCTTCCCTCTTTCTATCCCTACCTTCCTTTATTAAAAAATATATCTGTGTTGGAACTTCCCTGGTGGTCCAGTGAATAAGACTCAGTGCTTCCAAAGTAGGGAACATTGGTTCAGTCTCTGGTTGGGGAACTAAAATCATATATGCTGCCTGGCAGAGCAAAAAATTTTTTTAATATTTTTTTAATTAAAAATAATCTTTGTTAATGAAAAATTTAATTGACGATAGTGCTAAAGATTCCCTCCAAATCTCCCCATTTGTGTGTGGTTCTCAGCCTCAGGGCCCATCAAGATGAGTCTCTTTGGTTTCTGGGTTACCTTCCCCCTAAATCCCACCAAAGCCAACTTCCAAACCTCTCCCCAGACTTACACACATGGTTTACAAACTGGAAATCAGCATCCAAAATTAGAAAAGGAGCATTGTTCTGAATGTTTGTATATCAGTCACATGTTACTGACTTTGTTAGAAGAGGAGCTGGCCAATAATAACACAGTAGAACAATCTACAAATATTCATTATGTGCCAGATAATGTACAAGTACTTACAGGGACTATCTCACTGAGCTCTCAGTACCTGCATGAAAGCTACTTTTAGCCTTTTTTGTGCTGAGTGTTTAAGAAACATGCCCACGGACAGCTAGTTCAGAAAGGACCCTCGGGTGTTGAGCCTTTATTAATCTCTGGATCTATTGCTCTCATCCACTACCCAGACTTGCCTTTACATGTGTGCAGTGTTTAATTTCCCAAAATAGCCCTGTACCTAACCGTTCATTCCAGCCAGTTTCATAGCTAGAATTCCCAGGAGCACCAGAAGCTGTATTCATGTTTCTGAGCTCCCCACCACCACAGGAACAGTGGGATATCACGCACCTGTTGTCATGTGACGTCTGCACCCATCCTTTCAGACCTATGTGTGTCCAGCTTGCCCCATCACAGTACCCAGAGTCACCTCCTGTTCCCACGCTTACCTCTCATTCCACACTTAACCCTCATTCCATGCTTACCGAGAAACATGCTGGCCTCTGAAGTTCTGCTATGTGAGCCTTTTCATATCCATTAGATTATGAGAGGTTCAAGGGCAGAGTTCAGGTCCTACACAGCGCTTTGCACAGCACTTTGCAAACAGGCCCTCAAATCATGTATTTTTTTTTTTAATATTGAAGTATAATTGATTTACAATGTTCTGTTACATTTAGGTGTGCAGTGGTTCAATTATACTAAATGGTAGTCGGTGATTTAGTTGCTAAGTCATGTCTGACCCACCAGGCTCCTTTGTCTATGGGATTTACCAAGCAAGGCTACTGGAATGAGTTGCCATTTCCTTCTGTAGGGGATCTTCCTGACCCGGTGATTGAACCTGGGCCCCCTGTAGGCAGTCTCTTGCATTGCAGGCAGATACTTCAACTGAGCCACCAGGGAAGCCCACACATATATCTACTCTTTTTCAGATTCAACTCATGTGTTTTGGAAATGTTGACCAGCATTTCTTTTCTAGCAACTCCACTGAAGTCTCAAGATACTTCCTTCCCCTGATCTTCACTCACAGCTCTGATTTCTTCAAAGAGTGTGAGCACACTTCAGTTCCCAAATCTTTTTAAGCTTGCTCCTTCTGGTTCATGCTGCTGCTAAGTCGCTTCAGTTGTGTCCGACTCTGTGTGACCCAAGACGGCAGCCCATCAGGCTCCACCGTCCCCGGGATTCTCCAGGCAAGAACACTGGAGTGGGTTGCCATTTCCTTCTCCAATGCATGAAAGTGAAAAGTGAAAGTGAAGTCGCTCAGTCGTGTCTGACTCTTAGCGACCCCATGGATTGCAGCCTACCAGGCTCCTCTGTCCATGGGATTTTCCAGGCAAGAGTCCTGGAGTGGGGTGCCATTGCTAAATGGACTTATATAGTGAAAAAATACAAGAGAAGAATAAAGATCTACAAAATCAACCCCAAACAATTAAGAAAATGGCAATAGGAACATATATATCAATAATTACTTTAAATGTAAATGGATTAAATGCTCCAACCAAAAGGCACAGACTGGCTGAATGGATACAAAAACAAGACCCATATATATGCTGTCTACAAGAAACCCACTTCAGACCTCAAGACACATAAAAACTGAAAGTGAGAGGATGGGAAAATATATTCCATGCAAAGGGGAAGCAAAAGAAAGCTGGAGTAGCAATCCTCATATCAGACAAAATAGACCTTAAAATAAAATAGATTACAAGAGATAAGGAAAGACACTACATAATGATCAAGGGATCAGTCCAAGAGGAATACATAACAATTGTAAATATCCATGCACCCAACATAGAAGACCTCAATACATAAGACAAACACTGACAGACATAAAAGGAGAAACTGACAGTAACACAATAATAGTAGGAGATTTTAACACCCCACTCACACCAATGAACAGATCATCAAAACAGAAAATTAATAATGAAACACAAGTCTTAAATGATACATTAGATGAGATGGATTTCATTGATATCTTCAGGACATTCCATCCAAATCTGGTTTATAGGGCCACCCAAACTTGGAGTTTCTCCCAGCAGGCTGCAGAAACAGAGGGGATTTAGAAAGCAGTCAACAGTATATTTTTCATTCACAAGCCACCCACCCCCCTCAAAAAAAATGACACTCTAGGATCCTTTAGAGTCTCAGCTTCCAAAGGAAATGTTAGAAGGAGATTTCCTTTGAGCCTGGAGAGGAGCCTGGGCTTCCCATGGCTTGTGTAATGGTAAGCAAAAGTTCCCCAAAGTGTTTGGACATAATTTTGTCTCTTAATAAAAGATTAATTCCAATGTAAAAGGCTGTGTGGGGATCATCATTACTAGGGAGGGGGGCCGTTCCATCTCCCAGGGCCTCTCTGACCTGCTCTGGGAAGAAGCTTTATAATGTGCTGTAAAGGAGTCCTTCCAGAGATGGAGGGATGCAGATGGAACCAAGGAGGATGTTACACAGACCCGGGTGAAGATGCCAAAGTTCTGATCTCGGGTCTATCATCCCTGTTTTCATCAGATGATGCTCCATTCCCATGTATCAAACCATCTTACAGAGGCTTTCTCCCTCGGCTTCTGTGTGGCCTCATCTGCACACATATAAACTCACAACCACATGCTCTTCCTTCTGCCTGGGAGCACACTGCCTTACTTTTATTCTTGTTTAGTCACTCAGTCGTGTCCAACTCTTTGCAACCCCATGAACTGTGGCATAACAGGCTTCCCTGACCTTCACTTTCTCCCACAGTTTGCTCAAACTCATGTCCATTGAGTCAGCGATGACATCCAACCATCTTATCCTCTGTTGTCCCCTTCTCCTCCTGCTTTCAATCTTTCCCAACATCAGGGTCTTATCTAATGACTCAATGCTTCACATCAGGTGGCCAAAGAATTGGAGTTTCAGCTTCAGCATCAGTCCTTCCAATGAATATTCAGGGTTGATTTCCTTTAGGATTGACATGTTTGATCTTGCAGTTCAAGGGACCCGCAAGAGTCTTCTCCAGCCCTACACTGTAAAGGCATCAATTCTTGGCACTCAGCCTTTTTTATTGTCCAGCTCTTACATCCATACATGACTACTAGAAAAACCACAGTTTTTGCCTTACTTTAGGGTCTGGTGAACTTGGGGTGGTAGGAGCAGCTGCTTTTCGCTTCCTAGTAGTCAAGCCCTCTGTTTGGCATATTAGTTCGAGTTATGTCTTTTAATGTACATAAGTCCTGAGATAAGATGCTTATATTATTATTGTAAATCTATAATTAATAATATTATATGTTATGTGTGTTTGTGTCAGTCAGTTAGTCATATCTGACTCTTTCTGACTACATGGACTGTAGCCCGCCAGGCCCCTCTGTCTATGGGATTCTCCAGGCAAGAATACTGGAATGGAATGTCATTTCCTTCTCCAATGTTATATAAATCTGTGTAATTAGGCATGTGAAATTAAATAATGACAATCCCATTTTGCAACTTCATTTAGAAAGATCATCCCGTGACCCCCAGCTGATAAGAAATGAGCACTGCATTCAAATCTAGGCTTTTCTGACTCAGATTCTTACATTTAACTACTCTGACAAGCCACCTGTCTGTTCATCTTTCAAGGTCAAGGTCAAATGTTAACCCCTACACAGAGAACCTTCCTTGGTGACAGGAAAGGTAATTGGGTGATTTTTTCCAGCTCCCTATAACACTTGGACATATATAACTGAGTAAATCTGTGTCTTATCAAGGTTGATCTCAACACATTGCCAAAATCAGAAGAAACATCAGTCCCAGATCCAAGAATTGTAGAAAAGTAGCTAAAATCTTTTTTATAGGTTCTTAAAAGATAGATAAGTAGAATGTATTCATTAAGCTTGCTACTGCTGCTACTGCTAAGTCACTTCAGCCGTGTCCGACTCTGTGTGACCCCATAGATGACAGCCCACCAGGCTCCCCCGTCCCCGGGATTCTCCAGGCAAGAACACTGGAGTGGGTTGCATAGTATTTTAACACATCAAGTAGACTTTTACATACAGCAGTAAGTGAAACAGTGTTAGTTGCTCAGTCATGTCCAGCTCTTTGGGAATCTATGGACTGTAGCCCACCAGGCTCCTCTGTCCATAGGATTTCCCAGGTGAGAATAGTGGAGTGGGTTGCCATTTCCTTCTCCAGGGGATCTTCCCAATTCAGGGATCTAATGCACATCTCCTGCATTGCAGGCAGATTCCTCACCATCTGAGCCACCAGGAAAGCAACGTATTTGTGTATGTGCATATGCATGTAAGTGTATATATACATAAAAGGGCCTCCCTGGTGGCTCAGACAGTAAGGAATCTGCCTGCAAAGCAGGAGACCTGCGTTTTATCCCTGGATTGGAAAGCTCCCCTGAAGAAGGAAATGGCAACCCACTCCAGTATTCTTGCCTGGGAAATTCCATGGACAGAGGAGTCTGGTGGGCTATAGTTCATGGAGTCCCAAAGAGTTGGATATGACTGAGCAACTAACACATACACACACACACACACACACACACACACACACACACACACATATATATGAAGAGACATATCTATATAAATATGGATATACACACATGTGTATATATGCAAACAAATAACAAACATAAAATGAAAAGCATAACTCATAGCAGGAATGGGTTAATCATAAAAGAAAATTTATTTTCTCTTCTATTTTCTTTTATGATCTGTTCAGTGTTGGTTCTTCCCTTGCCCCTGGATGAAAAACCTTAGCCAGCACCATGATATATCTGGTCACAATTATATGATAAAATGGCCCATGACTTTAAATCAGAATACAAATTAAAATGACCAGTCCTTATAACTGTCAGAGGCCCTTGCCAGGGCCCACTGCAGGTGGAGGCCTGCCGTGAGGAAGCAGGGGTGGAGGGGGATATATTTTATACTTTCAGTCAATTTTACACCAGAGAAGGTAATGGCAACCCAATCCAGTCTCCTTGCCTGGAGAATTCCAGGAACGGGGGAGCCTGGTGGGCTGCCGTCTATGGAGTCATACAGAGTCGGACATGACTGAAGCAACTTAGCAGCAGCAGCAGCAGCAATTTTGTACTTGATTGAAACTTTTGCAAGCTGCCTTTGTACCTTCTGGTAACAAACTAATGCACACTGTATAGAATTATACCATATTAAGTGTAGCAAATATTTTTTGGAAGTCAAAACAGAACAAAGGACAAAATAGAAGCCACCCATAACACCATCAGCCACAAATGACTTGGTCAACATTTGGGTGAATCCTGCTGATATTTCATCCTCATTTGTAGATTACATGTTGCATATGCATATTTATGGGAGTTTTTTTTTTCCTCCATTGTCTTTTTCAAACCTTAGCAAGGAAACTTCACTGTCATATATCTCTTGAGTGCACTAAATAAAAAGAAATCATATATCATCTTTTGAAAATAACTACAACTTCTTTACCTTTTACAAATATGCCCCCAAAATGGCATAATGTACAGGTTAAGACTCTAGACTCAGAGCTAGACTCCTGGGGTCGTTACAATAGTCCCCTACTTATTAACTGAGTGCCCTGTGGTAAATAAAATAAATCAATGCTCTATATCTCAGTTTTCTAATCTGTAAAATGGGATAATCACAGTTATTTTCCTTGTGGGGTTATCATGAAATATAAAACATGTTAAGTGAATACCTATGTTTAACATTCTTAGAGGAGTGCCCAGCAGATGGTAAATTCTATGTAAGTGTGAGCTACAACGATGAGGATGATGGCCATGATGGTGATAGAGTCACACAGTTGGAAGCACAATTCTCAAGAAGCTTGTAATTTACTTTGTGAGAGACATGAATGTAAACCAAACAGAGAAGCTTTCAGAGCTAATCTAATCATTTTGATTCTTAAAAATAAAGTCATAATAGGTTTTAATAAGCAAGGTAGACCTTGGGAGAATTTAAGTTGTTTTGAGTATGATGTTTGGGAAATACATACCTATGTGTTTTTTGGTTTCAACATTTGTCTGGATCTTTCTCATACCTCCTACGATCCAACTAGTTTTCTGGGATGAAGTGATGAGAGTAAGCTTCCCTATCCTCATAAATAAACAAAGGACATCCTTCCCCTGTGAGCAAAGGCACATGGGGCCCTCACTGGTGTGTCAGCTGTCAGGACTGCAGCCCCTGCATCCTCACTAGGTTTGTCTGATCTGAGCACATCAGAACAAAAGGATAAAGCTGAGGAACTGGCATCATTCCCTCCTCCCCAGTCACCTGCCAGTGGATCCCCAGAAACTGGTGTGATTGGAGCATCTCTTCTAAAAGTAAGAGGCCCAAAAAGGATTGGGGTAGTGGTGCACAGCCTAATTAAGCAGCTGGGTTTTTCAGGTACAAGCTGTCAGGGTGTGGGGGCAGCTAGTGATCATAAGTCCAGATATTTTGATAATGTCAGGCTAAATGTTTGCAGGCTTTTTCTTTCCCTTGATTATTTCCTTTTGTTTATTGGGCCTGGGCTTTGAACCATGAATAAGAGCTTTTCAAAGAGAAAACAAATGAGAGCATTCCACGCAGAAGTATTTTCTCTGCAATGAAATGAAACAGCCATCGTCTTAAAAGTGGCTCCTGGAGGCCACATGTGGCTCTTCTAAGTCAGTGGTTCTCACCCCACACTGCTGAGTTAGAACTATTTGGGGAGTTTTTAAGAAACTCAATGCCCAGGCTCCACCAAGACTACTTTCAATCAGGAATGCAGAAGGCAAGATCAAGCATCAGCATTTGATAAAAGTTCCCTGGGTTATTTCACTAGGCAGTCAAGCTGGAGAACCATGCTGTAGACAATAAAGAGTCCAGCCTGTGGCTCAGCTGGTAAAGAATCTGCCTGCAATGCAGGAGACCTGCGTTCAGTCCCTGGGTTGGGAAGATCACCTGGAGAAGGGAAAGGCTACCCACTCCATCTTGCCTGGAGAATTCCATGGACTATATAGTCCATGGGGTCCCAAAGAGTCAGACACAACTGAGCAACTTTCACGTTTCCCTTTATCCAGACAGGTGTGTTCCTTCTCTTAGTACTGAGACCCCATATCTCAGTATGACTCCGTGATCACAAGAGCTCGGTGAGGTCTGCAGGACCACAGCATGGTGGAGGAGAAGAGGTTTAGTTTTGTGGCCTGAAAGTTCTGGATTCATATCCCAGATCTGTCACGAACTTCTTACCTTCATGGATTTGCTTTTTGTTGTTGTTGTTGTTGTTGTTTTTTTTTAATGTATTTGTCTGAGCTGAGTCATCATTGCTGTGTGCAGCCTTTCTCTAGTTGCAGTCCATGGGCTCCTCACTGCAGTGGCTTCTCTTGTCATGGAGCATGGGCTCTAGGGTGCATGGGCTTCAGTAACTTTGGTGCACGGGCTTAGTTGCTCCACAGCATAGGGGATCTTCCTGGGCTAGGGACTGAACTTGTCCCCTGCACTGGCAGACAGATTCTTAACCATGGGATCAGAAGGGTTGCATGGATTTGGATCCATTTCTAAGCCTCATCTTCCCTGTTCACTCCATGGAGATAATAATAATATCAACTTGGCAAGAGTTGTCTAAAATTAGAGTGGTGAGATGAAAAGTGCTTTGCATAGTACCTAAAACATGATAAGGGTTTGAGAACTGGTAGCTGTTGCAGTTATTATTTGTTAAAACCTACAATTTTAGAAATAATCAAGTGTGTGCTATTAACAGGGGCAAAATAATACTACAGTCACATACACAGGAGAGGACATTTTAAGTGACTATATGTTCACACTACTGATTTCTTTAATGTTAACAACTGCCTCTAAATTCATAAGTGTTCATAATTATGGATATTAACTTTCTAAATGGAGGAGGTATTTCCCATGCAGGATGTGATGCAGAAAGCAAATAGAAATTCAATGGATGCACTCAGTGTCTCTGTTAAAGACCTCTATGTGGCATGCAGATATTATTGCACCCATCTTGGCAGGAATCCAGTGGAATAGATAAGAATATGTGCTATTATCCAAGGACAGATCAACTAAGTGGCCTGAGAAGTCCCAGAGTCACAAAATCATAAAATGTTTAACTCGCAAGAGATCATCTAGTTTAATGATTGTAAAATATATATATTCTCTTGGCAGTAGAACACTTTCCTCAATAAAAATCTTAACTGTTAATGCCCAGTATTTACATGTGAAATTCTTATAGCTGAAGTGAGGCTTCACCATGTTACCCTTGAAGGGTTATTTAGAGTTCCAGAGATTCAAAAGAACACACTTTGAAAATCAATGATTGGGACTTCCCTGGTGGTCTAGTGGTTAAGAATATATTAATGCATATATATGGAATTTAGAAAGATGGTAATGATAACCCTGTAAGCGAGACAGCAAAAGAGACACAGATGTATAGAATAGTCTTTTGGACTCTGTGGGAGAGGGAGAGGGTGGGATTATCTGGGAGAATGGCATTGAAACATGTATAATATCATATATGAAATGAATCGCCAGTCCAGGTTCAATGCATGATACTGGATGCTTGGGCCTGGTGCACTGGGATGACCCAGAGGGATGGTATGGGGAGGGAGGTGGGAGGAGGGTTCAGGATGGGGAACACGTGTATACCTGTGGTGGACTCATGTTGATGTATGGCAAAACCAATACAATATTGTAAAGTAATTAGTCTCCAATTAAAATAAATAAATTTATATTAAAAAAAAAAAAAAGAATCTCCTTTCCAATGCAGGGGACTTGGGCTCAATTCCTGGTCTGGGAACTACATACCACGGGACAACTAAGCCTGCATACTGAAACTACTGGGCCCACAGACTCTAGAGACCACCCCACAACTGGAGAGAAGTCTGTGCCTCAATGAATGGTCTTACATGCTGGAACTCAGACCCAAAGCAGGTAAATAAATAAGTAAAATCAACGGTTGAGTTAGAACCACTTGGAGTAGACTGTTACTTCGATTATATCCAGTGACACACATGTCCTGCTATTCCCACTATCGTGCATTTTCATCAGCATGGACTACAGCCTTGGCCATGTGACTTGCCATCAACAATAGGACATTAATAACCACAGTACAAGTAGCTATGGTCTTGCTTCTGGATATCACTTTTTTAACCAGTTGCCACACTGTAACAAAGCCTGGGCTAGGCTGCTGTATGATGAGACCAGGTGAAAAAGAAAACCCAGAATAGCAGCACAGAAGGACCAGGCTTCTGAGTGAAGTCCTTCTGCATTGTCCAGACCCAGTTTAGCCTCCAAACCACTGTACCCTTACGGAGATTTCAAGGGAGACCAGGAGGAGCACATCCCAGAAACGCCCAGCCCAGATTCCAGAATTATGAGGAAATAAAATTAAAATGGACTGCAATGGGTGAATTTAATTCAGATGACCATTATATCCACTACTGTGGGCAGGAATCCCTTAGAAGAAGTGTAGTAGACATCATGGTCAACAAAAGAGTCAAATGCAATACTTGGATGCTATCTCAAAAATGACAGAATGATCTCTGCTAGTTTCCAAGGTAAACCACTCAATATCACAGTAATCCAAGTATATGTCCCGACCAGCAATGCTGAAGAAGCTGAAGTAGAATGGTTCTCTGAAGACTTACAAGACCTTCTAGAACTAACACCCAAAAAAGATGTCCTTTTCATTATAGGGAACTGGAATGCAAAAGTAGGAAGTCAAGAAATACCTGGAATAACAGGAAAACGTGGCCATGGAGTACAGAATGAAGCAGGGCAAAAGCTAGTAGAGTTTTGCCAAGAGAATGCACTGGTAATAGCAAACACCCTCTTCCAACAACACAAGAGAAGACTCTACACATGGACATCACCAGATAGTTAATACCAAAATCAGATTGCCTGTATTATTTGCAGCCAAAGATGAAGAAGCTCTATACAGTCAGCAAAAACAAGACCAGGAGCTGACTGTAGCTCAAATCATGAACACCTTATTGCCAAATTCAGACTTAAATGGAAGAAAGTAGGGAAAACCGCTAGACAATTCAGGTATAACCTAAATTAACTCTCTAGTGATTATATGGTGAAAGTGACAAATAGATTCAAGGAATTAGATCTGATAGAGTACCTGAAGAACTATGGATGGAGGTTCATGACACTGTACAGGAGGCAGGGATCAAGACCATCCCCAAGAAAAAGAAATGCAAAAAGGCAAAATAGTTGCCTGAGGAGGCCCTACAAATACCTGTGAAAAGAAGAGTAGCAAAAGGCAAAGGAGAAAAGGAAAGATATACCCATTTAAATGCAGAGTTCCAAAGAATAGCAAGGAGAGATAAGAAAGCCTTCCTCAGTGATCAATGCAAAGAAACAGAGAAAAACAATAGAATGGGAAAGACTAGGGATCTCTTCAAGAAAACCAGAGCTACCAAGGGAACATTTCATGCAAAGATGGGCACAATAAAGGACAGAAATTGTATGGACCTAACAGAAGCAGAAAATATTAAGAAGAAGTGGCAAGAATACACAGAATAACTACAGAAAAAAAGGTCTTCATGACCCAGATAATCATGATGGTATGATCACTGACCTAGAGCCAGACATCCTGGAATGTGAAGTCAAGCGGGCCTTAGGAAGCATCACTACAAACAAAGCTAGTGGAGGTGATGGAATTACAGTTGACCTCTTTCAAATCCTAAAAGATGAGGCTGTGAAAGTGTTGCACTGAATATGCAAACAAATTTGGAAAACTCGGCAGTGGTCATGGGATTGGAAAAGGTCAGTTTTCATTCCAATCCCAAAGAAAAGCAATGCCAAAGAATGCTCATAAGAATGCACAATTGCACTCATCCCACATGCTAGTAAAGTACTGCTCAAAGTTCTCCAAGCCAGGCTTCAACAGTATGTGAACCATGAACTTCCAGATGTTCAAGCTGGATTTAGAAAAGGCAGAGGGACAAGACATCAAATTGCCAACATCTGCTGGATTGTCAAAAAGCAAGAGAGTTCCAGAAAAACATCTACTTCCACTTTACTGACTATGCCAAAGCCTTTGACTGTGTGGATCACAACAAAGTGTGGAAAATTCTGATAGAGATGGGAATACCAGACCACCTGACCTGCCTCTTGAGAAATCTGTATACAGGTCAGGAAGCAACAGCTAGAACTGGACATGGAACAACAGACTGGTTCCAAATAGGAGAAAGAGTATGTCAAGGTTGTATATTGTCACCCTGCATATTTAACTTACATGCAGAGTACATCATGAGAAACGCTGGGCTGGATGAAGAGTAAGCTGAAATCAAGATTGCTGGGAGAAATATCAATAACCTCAGATATGCAGATGACACAACCCTTATGGCAGAAAGCGAAAAACTAAAGAGCCTCTTGATGAAGGTGAAAGAGGAGAGTGAAAAGCTTGGCTTAAAACTCAACATTCAGAAAACTAAGATCTGGCATCCGGTCCCATTACTTCATGGCAAATAGATGGGGAAACAGTGGAAACAATGACAGACTATTTTTGGGGGGCTCCAAAACCACTGCAGATGGTGATTGTAGCCATGAAATTAAAAGATGCTTGATCCTTGGAATAAAAGTTATGACCAACCCAGATAGCATATTAAAAACAGAGATATTACTTTGTCAACAAAGGTCTGTCTAGTCAAGGCTATGGTTTTTCCAGTAGTCATGTATGGATATGAGAGTTGGACTATAAAGAAAGCTGAGCACCGAAAAACTGATGCTTCTGAACTGTGTGGTTGGAGAAGACTAAGACTCTTGAGAGTCCCTTGGACAGCAAGGAGATCAAACCATTCAATCCTAAAGAAAATCAGTCCTGACTATTCACTGGAAGGACTGATGCTGAAGCTGAAATTTCAATACTTTGGCCACGTGATGTGAAGAACTGACTCATTGGAAAAGACCCGGATGCTGGGAATGATTGAAGATGGGAGGAGAAGGGGAGGACAGAGGATAAGATGGTTGGATGTCATCGCTGACTCAATGGACATGAGTTTGAGTAAACTGTGGGAGCTGGTGATGGACATGGAAGCCTGTCGTGCTTCAGTCCATGAGGTTGCAAAGACTTGGACTGAGTGACTAAACTGAGCTGAAGACAATCGTTGCTTTAAGCTGCAAGTTTTGGGATGAATGGTTATATAACAACAGATAACTGAAAAGTTATTTTCTAACCCATCTTATATCTCTAGCATATCACTGTAGCTTGCATTAAAAAAAATTCATTAATAATAAGCTTTGAACTACTGATTAATCAATAAGTAGATGAACTAAAAATATAACCGAACTCTTCTTGTTCTGAATTCAGCTTCTGTGCTATAATTCGTATGATTGCATATTAGTGGGGAAAAAAAATCCTTTAAATTCTAGATATTCCATCTAGATTTCTTAACATTAGTTATATTTTAAGACTGAACTATTTTGTTCCTTAAATCCTTAATTCTTAACTAAGAAAACAATTAAGAATAAGAGGCTTTTAAGCAATGAAATAAGATGTTACACCATTCAAGGACTTTTGTTAGAAGACAGAATGTCTCTCAAAACCTGCATGCCCTTATTCTAGACAAAATTCTATTTTAACATCATTTTCTGGATTCTGGATATGTGGGAACCACACACAAATATGTGTGTGCCTATATGTGTATATACAATGAATAATAGATAAACTAAGTATAATAAAGGGCATATATATTTACAAATAAATTTAATTTACTAGACACAATTTACATTTCATCTGATTATATTGTATATGTCAAGAACCAGATCAAATCACACTTGAACACCATTCAAGGATTCTGTTGGAATTCTAGCATATCAGTGAGCACTCAGTCTGAGATATTTCTCAGGGAAACATTTTGACATGAGCTCTGACCTGTGTGCTTTGCCCTCACAACGAATCTTTGGCTCTAGCCTCACTACTTTGCCACTGCTACCATCCGTGCCAAACCTGGTAGTTAAGTATCATCCTTTCAATCCTACAGATTATAGATCAGGCTTTTATAAGTGCACAGAAAGAAGTTAGAAGGCTACTGGCAGATTTATATCCTTTCTTCCCCATCAAAAGAACATGGCAAGGAAATTTATTTCCTCTCAGAATTTGAGAAGATAGTGGAGGCTGTGAATTATACCCCAAAATATTGGGTAAAAAAATCACTTTGCTTTATTTCTCAGAATCAAATACTAAGCTCAATTCTCCTACTTGGCTGATGAAAATTCCATACTATTGTTAAAGTGTAGTTTTCAAAAGATAACATAATAATGCACAGGCAAATATAAAATGAACACATGTCAGAGATTTGTTCAACTCATTAATTACTGAGAGAAACAGTGAGGTGTTAAAAACAATATTTGTTTTTAACAAATATTTGAGAAGATAAGTATTTATCTCCTAAGTCACGTCGGTCGTGTCCGACTCTGTGCAACCCCACAGATGGCAGCCCACCAGGCTCCCCCGTCCCTGGGATTCTCCAGGCAAGAACACTGGAGTGGGTTGCCATTTCCTTCTCCAATGCATGAAAGTGAAAAAGTGAAAGTGAAGTCGCTCAGTCGTGTCTGACTCCTAGTGACCCCACGGACTGCAGTCTACCAGGCTCCTCCATCCATGGGATTTTTCCAGGCTAGAGTACTGGAGTGGGGTGCCATTGCCTTCTCCATAAGTATTTATAGGTAAGTTAATAAAGGCAGATGAGGATAGGATTTCAATGATACATATAACACTGCTTAATGTTATGGAAAGAAATTGAAATTGCGCAGTCGTGTCTGACTCTTGTGACCTCATAGATTATACAGTCCATGGAATTCTCTAAGCCAGGATACTGGAGTGGGTAACCTTTCTCTTCTCCAGGGTATCTTCACAACCAAGGGATTCAACCCAGGTCTCCCGCATTGCAGACAGATTCTTCATCAGCTGAGCCACAAGGATTCTTTATGAGCTGAGCCATAAAGGAAACTATCAAACAATTGCACTCATCTCACATGCTAGCAAAGATAATGCTCAAAATTCTCCAAGTCAGGCTTCAACAGTACGTGAATGGTGAACTTCCAGATGTTCAAGCTGAATTTAGAAAAGGCAGAGGAACCAGAGATCAAATTGCCAACATTCATTGGATCATAGAAAAAGCAAGGGAGTTCCAGAAAAATGTCTACTTCTGTTTTATTGATTATGCCAAAGCATTTGGCTGTATAGATCACAGCAAACTATGGAAAGTTCTTCAAGAGATGGGCATCCCAGACCTCCTGACCTGCCTTCTAAGAAATCTGTATGGAGGTCAAGAAGCAGCAGTTAGAACTGGACATGGAACAACAGACTGGTTCCAAATTGGGATTGGAGTACATCAAGGCTGCATATTGTCACCCTATTTATTTAACTTATATGCAGAGTACATCATAAAAAATGCCAGGCTGGATGAAGCACAAGCTGGAATCAAGATTGTCAGGAGAAATATCAATAGCCTCAGATATGCAGATGATACCACCCTTATGGCACAAAATGAAGAGGAACTAAAGAGCTTCTTGATGAGGGTGAAAAAGGACAGTGAAAAAGCTGGCTTATAAAAACTAAGATCATGGCGTCTGGTCCCATCACTTCATGGCAGATAGATGGAAAACAATGGAAACAGTGACAGACTTTATTTTTTGGGGCTCTAAAATCATTGCAGATGGTGACTGCAGCCATGAAACTAAAAGTACTTGCTCCTTGGAAGAAAAGCTATGACCAACCTAGACAGCATATTAAAAAGCAGAGACATTACTTTACCAGCAAAGGTCTGTCTAGTCAAAGCTATGTGTTTCTCCAGTGGTCACGTATGGTAGGGACTGCTGGACTATAAAGAAAGCTGAGTGCCAAAGAACTGATGCTTTTGAACTGTGGTGTTGGAGGAGACTCTTGAGAGTTCACTGGACTGCAAGGAGATCCAACCAGTCCATTCTAAGGGAAATCAGTCCTGAATATTCACTGGAAGGACTGATGCTGAAGCTGAAACTCCAATCCTTTGGCCACCTGATGTGAAGGGCTGACTCATTGGAAAAGACCTGGATGCTGGGAAAGATTGAAGGCAGGAGGAGAAGGTGATGACAGACGATGAGATGGTTGGATGGCATCATTGACTCAATGGACATGAGTTTGAGCAAGCTCCAAGAGTTGGTGATGGACAGGGAATCCTGGTATGCTGCCGTCCGTGGGGTCACAAAGAGTCAAACACAATATAGTGACTGAACTGAATTGAACTGAATGTCTAAGAGGGTGATAAACCATAACTTTTGAGGTGACCTGTTAAAGTGATCAGAAATAATTCCCATCTCAACTGAATACAGTTTTGCAAGATAGTTTGTAGCTTAAGTCTGGGACCTTTAATCAATAGCAAGATGCTGCAGTTTCATCACTAAGTTGTGTCCGACTCTTTGCAACCCTGTGACCTGTTGCCCATGAAACTCCTCTGTCCAACCATGAGTTAAAAACAAGCAGTTGCACAATCCTTGGGTTGGCATGTATCTCCATATAGCACTGAAGAATCAAGCCCTCCCTACCTTTTGCTTTTGTCCAAATTTTGAGTAATTTTTATTAATAGTCATAATTAATGCATCTCTTTCTGCTTGTCAGTAGGTTCATGAAAGAATAATGGGCCTTTTAGAAGCTAAAAACCAGGAAAAGAGCCAGGCTTTTTGCCCACTATGCCATCATCTTGATAACACATTCAAGCCTCTACCACAATCCCCTCAGTTTGGAGAGCAGACCCAGAAATAACCCCCAATAACCATCACCTTCTGATATCCTGGCCTCTGTATAACTCCCTCTCCTTGCTTGTGGATGGGATCTGTCCCTTGCCTCTAGCTAATGGAATATTGCAAAGGTGAAGTCGTCTTACAGATGTAATTTAAATCCTAAACCAATCAATTCTGTAAAAGGAGATTTTTCCAGAGTGGACCTAAATTAATCAGGTAGGTTTAGATTAATCAAAGTCCTTAAAAGGGAGGCTGAGCCATCCCTGAGTCAAGAAATTATTCTGCTGGCCTTGAAGAAGTAAGCTGCCAAGTTTAGAAAGCCAAATGGCAAAGAACAGTAGATGAGACCTAGGATGAAAGTGGACTCAAGTGAAGCAGCAAGACTACCTCAGTCCCACAACCACAAGCGTACTAAAAAGCAGAGAGATCATATAGTCAAAGTAATGGTTTTACAGTAGTCGTATATGGATGTGAAAGTTGGACCATGAAGAAGGCTGAACACTGAAGAATTGATGCTTTTAAACTGTGGTGTTAGAGAAGACTTTTGACAGTCCCTTGGACTTCAAGGAGATCAAACCAATCAATCCTAAAGGAAATCAGTCCTGAATATTCACTAGAAGGACTGATGCTGAAGCTGAAACTTTGGCCACCTGATGTGAGGAGCTGACTCAATGGAGAAAACCTTGAGGTTAGGAAAGACTGAGAGCAGGGGGAGAAAAGGGAAACAGAAGATGAGATGATTGGAAAGCATCACTGACTCAACGGACATGAGTTTGAGCAAACTTTGGGAGAGAGTGAACAATAAGGAAACCTGGCATGCTGCATTCCATGGGGTCCCAAAGAGTTGGATATGACTTAGCAACTGATCAACAACAACAAAAAACTCACAAGAAACAGAATTCTGCCAACAACCATGTGTGTTTGGAAGAAGACCCCAAGCTCCAAAATTGAACAAGCCAAGATGACACCTTGATTATAGCATTGTGGAACTCTAAGCGGAAGGTCCAGCTAAGCTTTAACTGGATTCCTGAGCCAAAGGAACTGTGTGTGTTGCTTTAAGCCACTAAGCTTGTGGCAATTTGTTATGCATCAATAGGTAACTAATACACTCAGGGCACACCACACAGAGCTTAACTCCCCTGACACGCTCTTTGAATCCCCTTCCAACACCCTCAAGGCCTCAGGGCCTGCTTTGAGTCAACTTTAGACCCAATTCCTCTGTCTAGGGCATGGAGTAAAGCCAGCCTAGTCACAGTAACCTGTCAAGATTCCATTCTTTATCTTAGACCTTGAGATGTACTCTACCCTTATCCCTTTTCCAAAATTATCTCTTGTTTTTAAGTTAGCCTCCAAAAAGCTTATAGATCTAAATTATTACTCTGTATGGGTTCCTCTTTGGAATCCCCAAGTGAATATTCTGCTTGAGCCTGAAATTCCAATCTCCATACTTAGTGTTTTTTGTAAGAGAAGAGAAAGAGAAAATATTACAGGGAAGGCTTTAGCCTTTAGAAAATCCAGTGTTGACCTCTCTTTACTGGCATGAAAGTGGGAAAAGGAGACTAACACCATTTCAGTGTTGTGTGTGGGGGGTGGGGTTGTTGTTGTTAGTAACTTGTCTTTTTAAACAGTTACTGAAATGTACACTATATGACCAGGCTGCAATAAAGTCTTTTAGGGGCAGAATTACAAAATAAATGGGGATTCTTAGTACTTTCTTGATAATCCACTTTGCATTTCTTAATATCATAAAAGAGAAAAGGAACCAGAGGCAAACACACATGTTCATCAGTAATGAGTCAGAGGTCATGGGCGCAGGACAGGATGGACCCATTTCAGCTCAGGAGAAACTGTTGAGAGAACATTGCAGAGGTGAGCTTGGGGATCAGTCCATTGGTGAGGCTCTGGAGCATGCTGGTTACTGTATTTGCACCTGCCTTTCTCAGACTTGCCTGCATAGTCAATACACCTGAGCAGCATAGTGTTCTGACTTCTAAGCCCTAGGGCTTTCTTGGACTTCATTATCCTTCTCTGCCTACACAGGGCACACTGTGTCAGAGAAGTAACACTCATATGTCCTCGGGAGAAGCCCTCAACAAAAGTAACTCCTAGGAATTGGTGTATAAACTCCCCGGCTCTCCCGCCTGTCCAGTGCGATAAGTTTAAGGTGCATTCTATACCATTCTGAGAGTCCCCTAGCAGGACTGAGCTCCAGTTGCCCATAATGGTAACTCATTTGTTTCATATCCTTTATTGCTTCCTTCCTTTCCCTGTCTTCCTTCCCTAATCCTCTACCAGTGTTTCCTCACATCAACTGCCAAATAAACTACCTACTCTTATAACCTGGTCTCAGGATCTGCTTCTAGAAGGGTCCAAATCAAAGCAGTCTCTGTCTAGAGTAAGGTTAGTGATAGAGGAGATTGTGCCTGAGGGCAGAGTGGGAAACCAAGGGATGCCAAGAAAGACACAGAGCAGATTTGTCACTGGCCAAAGGGACTGGTGTATTTTCAAACAATATAACATTTGGGACCGTAAGCAGCTTGCCGTGTATCATTTTGGAACACCTCTGCCATGGACTGGGCTCTCAGGCCACTAAACTATTTCCTAAAAATATGCAAATCAATCAAAACCTGTTCTCTTTTCCCATATTCACAAACATAATTGATCTTACCCTGGGTTCATCAGGTGGCCGAGGGTGAGATGAAGGCTTATATTATTTTATTAGGGTATATAATGCCAGGGAAGAGGAACGAGAAACAGGAAGAGTCTAGAAGGGAAGGAGGGAGCCTGAGGAGGCTGAATTATGCAAGTGGCTGCCACTAGGGAACCTGGGTACTCAGCTATGGACCACTGAGCCTTTGAGGATCCATACAAGCTACACCCAAGACTGAAGGATTCTGGGTGTAGTGAGGGAGGGGAAATCAAGTAACCACTGTTCCCAGTGTAAAAGGAAGAGCAAAACCTGACTCCTTATTGGACTTGTTTCTTTAACTTTTGCTTTTCATTGCCGTTATTATAATCACACATAATAGCCTGCCTTAAGGAACCCTGACCCTCTGCCTGCATGTTAAAGTGCCTTTGTTCAGCTCACAGGGAGACAATCTGACCATGCCCACCTATGAACACCTGCAGACAAGAAGAAATTAAGGCACCCTCTTCCTGATGCTGGCCAACCCAGACAGAATAATGTTCTTTTCACTTTATTTCCTCATCTCCTCTGTCTCTCTGTTCTATAAAAGAAATTGGCCTCCAGAATTGGATAAGATGGCTTTTTGGAGACACTAGTCTACTGGCTTTCCAAATAAGGTTATTATTCCTTGCCTTAGTGCCTCATCTCCAGATTTATTGGCCTTCATGCAGTGATCAGAGTGAGCTTGGGCTCAGTAACACCAACACCAGTGGTCCAAGATCAGTTTCCAGGGGATGGTTGGTGGAAAGGAGTTAGAATCCATGCTCCCCATGGTTGATCCTCCTCCCAACCCCAACAATGGAGGCACAGAAGAGGAATGTGTGGCCCTCACTCTCTCCTTTCTTTCTTTCTTTTTTTTTCTTTTTCTCCTTTCTTTCTTGAGAGGTTGGATGTCCCAACTTCCCAGAGACTGACTGTGAGGTATTTCCTATATAGCCCAATTCTCTGTAAAAAGTTAGTAGCTCTCTTATCTTAGAAACAAAGAAATGAAATAGGAAAGTCAGCACCTTTCCTGACTTTTCAAAATAACAGAGCTGAGCTTAGACTCTCTGGCCCTGTTCTCCCAAGACACTGGAGCCTCCACGAAATTCTATTCCAGGATCTAAGGTGATCACTGGAGCTCTGATTTGCCCCAAACAGGGTGTAAGGAGAAGCACAATCTTCCTTCCAGAAAGAAATTCTATACAGACAAGGAATACAAGGCAATTCAATTACATTATAATTGACTCTAATTGGCCCTCCCACGGGCTGTTAAATTCTTTATCTGCAGTCTGGTAGCACATTAGAAAGCTGTAACACCTCTATCCTGCCCTGAAGAACACAATAGAAAATGTTTTTAAAAAAATCCAGAAAGCCACTGAGCTTGGAAAAAGAGAGCTCTGGTGAGGTCAATAAATTGGAGGCATTTTTAGGAAGAGTGTGAGGATGTTGCAGAAACCAATAATTGAGAAACCAAGCACCACACTCAGAGAGTTGGAGAACTCAGGTTTATTACACCGGCGGGCTCAGAGGAGTTAACAATTGAAGCTCCGAGCCCCGAACAAAGAGGTTACAATTTTTATAGACCTACTATAGTGGGCAACAGTAGCTGCTAATAGGCTAGTTTAAGCTAAGGTTTCACGTGCATGGGAAAACAGTGGTCAAGATGGGGAGGGGGATGTCTGACCTTTACGTGGACAGGCATGATTAAGCAGGTTTGCAGGGGCTGGGCAATTGCAAAGAGCAGGACAATGGTGAGTGAAATAAACTCCAGTTCCTAGTATTGCAAGTCCCCACTTTCTGGGACTACATGACCTACATGATCTAGACTTTGCAAGAAGCAAGCTGAGTTACAGAGGCAGAAGGACTAAGAGGTTATATAAAATTTTAACTTTTCCTCTTCATTCCCTACTCCCGATGCTTCTACCACTCGTTGTAGAAAGCATCATCTCATGTTTTGGTAGACCATTCAGAGCTCCCCATCGTTTAGGGAGCTATATTGAGCTATTTCCATTTGTATGTTATGGATTCAATCTGAGAGGTTATGAACTGGGTAATTGCATTGAGAATACAAGAGCCAAACAAGAGTGTTGTCAAGAACATGAAGAGAGAACCTGTTAAAGGGAGAAGCCATGATGCCCAGCTCCAGATACTGTTCCAGTTACCCCAGAAATTTGCTAGTTGCTCTCTCCTTTTTAAGATTCGTTCCCTTAGCTGTTGGGCCATGTCCTTGACTATTCCTGATTGGTTTATATAAAAGCAGCATTCTTCATTTAAGAAAAGGCAGAGTCCTCCCTTTTCAGCTGTCGGTAGGTCTAGCCCTCTCCTATTCTGTAAAACCACCTCAGCCAAGGAGTCTAGTTGGTCCTGTAATGAAGAACTCAGCAATAATACCGATTAGGGATAGAGGCCATGGTTGACAATGAAAATCCATTGATATTTTGATAGTCAGATCCTTAAGCTTCCACAGTGTTTTGACCAGCCAGCTGCCAGAGTGTGGCTGGAGCAAGGCTGAAGAATCTTCAGGCTTCTACCTTGCGTTGACTAGTCAGCTTCTAGAGAGACTAGAGCAGGGCTCAGCGTCCTTCGTGGATGAGGGCTGTTGTCTTTGGAACCGGACCTTGAGGAGGTTTTGGGGTCCTTAAAGGAGCCTTTTGGGCCTAGAAAAGAAAACAACAGTCTCAAAGGCCCTTGCTGAATCATCTAACTTCAGAGAAAACAAAACAGAACTTTAGGTCCCGCCCTGATGCTCCAGGCTGGTTGCATCTATCTGGGACTTATTACCCCCTGTCCAGAAGCCTTCCACCCCCTACACCTGCCCAGAAGATTGATCACCCCCTGCCCAACTACAAATGCCATCTCAACTAAAGAATACCCAAAACATCCCACCTGATTAAAGTTTCCCTTATCTCTTCCACAAACCTCCCTATAAATATGGAACCTCCCTGATCTCTCTCAGTGCTCAGCCTGGTCGTTAGGCCGACTGTCGCTGCTCCTTGCCTGAATAAAGGTAACCTACTTCTGTTGAGGTCGTCTTTCCTCTTTCTGCCTCAGCCTGAACTATACTTTACATTCTTGAACTGCTTTCCAGGTGTCCTCATCACAGGAAGTCCCTGTCTTCTTGACTCTGGTGTGGTGGATCCAAGGGATGACACCTGTAACTTTAACAGCAGTAGGGGTTGCCAGGACGACCATGTGAGGGCCTGTCCAAACTGGCTGAAGTGGCTCCTTTTTCTAACCTTTGACCAATATCTCATCTCCTGGCTGATAGGGATAAATCCAACTGCCCAGTGGAATATGTGTCTTTTCCAAGGTTTCTCAGGCAATGTGGTGGAAGACTTTTCCAGGGCCTGGAGGTATCGGGACATCTCCGGGTCAGCTAGTTGTTGGTGGTCTCCCTTAAGCTTTTTGATCACTGGGGGTGGTCTCCCATGTAAGATCTCAAAGGGAAAGTAGCCTGAGGACCCTGGGATGCATTTACGGAGGGCTATGAGAGTGCACAGAATGATAAGGCAGCTTCTTCTAGCACTGTCTGGGTGTTGGCTGGGGGATATTCTTGTTGTACTACTACTTGGAGAAACAAACTTAACAAGAAAGTTAAAGATACATAGCCCAAAGATTAATAAACGTAGGAAGGCTGCTGAGGGGGTTAGCCAGGAGAACCAGGTCCAGACATTGACTCATGACATTAGTGTTTCTCTAGGTATGAGAAGATGCAAGAACTTGGAATCATAAAAATCTTTACCTGAAAGCATCTAGCTATCTGAAGGACTGTTTTCATTTGTTTGTTTGTTTTGCTTTTTTTTTTTTTCCTTGCACAGAATGTCTTATTTTTTGTCTCCACCCCGAACTCCTTTCAAGGGGTGTTGAAGGTCAGAATCTTTTAATTTAATGATTTAATCTTTGTAGAGGCAGCTGGCAATGGCCAACTTTCAGTCAGAACGGCCCCTTCATAGCCACATATTTAACCATGTTTTGGGGTCATTTCAAGGTCTCTGTATCCCATGGTGTTGGGAAGGCTCATTCCCAGGTCTAACAAAGATTCCACTGACAGGCCACTCAATGTGTTCTCACTAGACCAGGCCTTGTAAGTAGCAAAAGGCTCTGCACCACACCTGTCTTACTAGTCTCTTAGTCCAGGAAAATCTTTCCTCTTGTTGCTTCTTCCTATATCTAGAATTACATTATTACAATTATTGATCTCATATGGAAATGCATTTTATCACAGGCTCAGTCACACATTTGGTAACATAAGAAATAATCTTCTGAAACAAGTTATATAGAAAACAACATAGTTAGCAGTTATTAGCAAGGTCACAAGCAAGAATTTAAGTCAAGAACTTTCATTGGGTATAGCCCAGCATGCCACATGTCATCTAACTTAGTTAAATGATTATAGCCAAGTGTTAATCTCCTGCTTGTACATCATGAAGCATCTGACCTTTATCCAAAGACTGGTTACTGAGATAAGCTTTAGAAATAATCTTAGAGTGTCCTTTTAATAACTTAATTAAACCTTTTAGCAATATAACATAACAAGGAACTATCTCAGAAGTGAGTTTTAGTAAGCACAGACCTTAATTAACAAAACTAGCACTTAATATTCAGTGAAACTTATTATTATTATTTTTTCTTTTTGGAGAACTCATTGTGAGGGCATTAACACCATAGCTAGGGAAGGCTTTAACCCATCAAATAAAAATAAGGTCTGTCAGGGAGTTGGGAAAAGCCAAGCGGCTGTCTTGGATTTCCCATAGCCTTGGATCTTTGATTTTCAGCTGTTATTTATCCATTTTTAATTTCCTGATTTAGGAGCAGACTATTGCCACATTTTAAGGACATCAGGATAGCAAAAGTCTTACCATGAGGGGTTATTTTTTGTAGAAACAGAATGAGCTTCGTCTACGTGTACCATAATCTTAAAAAATGTTTATTTACTTTACCCAAGTAACAAAAAGATTTTAAAAACAAATATAAATCATCTAAAGGAAAAGAAATTAATAATCTGTTATCAAAAGCTGCATTTTAAGTAAACTTTGTTCTCTAAACAGAGAGAAGACCAAATTCCAGTCTGGTACCAGCTTACTGTTAATAACAACATTTGTTTATTGGCTTAATCTTAGAAAGTCTTTTCCATAAACCTTGAAGAACTAGCAGTATTTTTAATTCTGATTGATATTTAATTGAAGAACTAGCAGTATTTCTCTAAAGGCATGAGAGTAAAACCATAGAAGCCATGTTTAAAATCTGATTCTCTTGCAATTGACAAAGAAACCTGGTCATAACACTTTAATATGATAACTAGAATTATAAATGATCAAGAAACCAAGCTCCACACACGGAGAGTTGGATAACTCAGGTTTATTACACCGGTGGGCCCAGAGGAGTTAACGCTTCAAGCTCTGAGCCCCAAACAAAGGGGTTACAGAGTCTTTATAGACCTACTATAGTGGGCA
The DNA here is from genome assembly GCF_002263795.3 of Bos taurus. Lineage (NCBI taxonomy): Eukaryota > Metazoa > Chordata > Mammalia > Artiodactyla > Bovidae > Bos > Bos taurus. Next base: position 5,836,805 of record NC_037340.1, on the reverse strand, counting down.
ACACTAGCTGCTAATAGGCTGGTTTAAACTAAGGGGTTTTGCGTGCACAGGAACAGTGGTCAAGACCGGCAGGCGGATGTCTGACCTTAATGTGGACAGGCATGATTAAGCAGATCTGCAGGGGCTGGGCGATTGCAAAGAGCAGGACAAAGGTGAATGAGATAATCTCCAGTTCCTAGTATTGTTAAGTCCCCACTTTCTGAAACTATGTGACCTACATGATCTATACTTTGCAAGGAGCAAGCTGAGTTACAGAGGCAGAAGGAGCAGGAGGTTATGTAGAATTTTAACTTTTTCTCTTCAAGGAGGTCTCAGGGAGAATGTGATACTTCTGACTTGCAACTGTAGACAGAGAAGAAAAAAGTTCCTGATGGGTTATCAGCCATACACTAAGATAGTGTAAGATACACTTAAATGGATATATCTTCCAAGAAGCATTTCTGCTTGCCTTCATTTGTTCAGTCTGCATAGATCCCACCATGTCAGGGCTGGAGATAAGAGTGAAGATATTCTGAACAGGGCCCTGTGGGGCTCCTGGGCACAAGTTCTTTCTGTGTCCTCCATTTCTTCCATTACAAGAAACAGCCTTCATTCAGCCTCCACTGGCAACCAACCCCCATCCTTAAATTTGGTTCAAAATCACCTTCACTAATATAACAAAAAACATCATTCTCATCACTTAGGAAGTTGTAAGGGTTTTAATAGCTCATATATACATATACATATACATATATATATATATATACACACATACATACATACATAAACATGTTATATATACATAAACACATTATATATACACAAATATAAATATATGTATATTTATATATGTAAATTCAACTTAAATTCTCAATATATAATTATATATATATATGTGTCAGATCAGATCAGATCAGATCAGTCGCTCAGTTGTGTCCGACTCTTTGCAACCCATGAATCGCAGCACGCCAGGCCTCCCTGTCCAACACCAACTCCTGGAGTTCACTGAGACTCACGTCCATCGAGTCAGTGATGCCATCCAGCCATCTCATCCTCTGTCGTCCCCTTCTCCTCTTGCCCCCAATCCCTCCCGGCATCAGAGTCTTTTCCAATGAGTCAACTCTTCGCATGAGGTGGCCAAAGCACTGGACTTTCAGCTTTAGCATCATTCCTTCCAAAGAAATCCCAGGGCTGATTTCCTTCAGAATGGACTGGTTGGATCTCCTTGCAGTCCAAGGGACTCTCAAGAGTCTTCTCCAACACCACAGTTCAAAAGCATCAATTCTTCGGTGCTCAGCTTTCTTCACAGTCCAACTCTCACATCCATACACGACCACAGGAAAAACCATAGCCTTGACTAGACGGACCTTTGTAGACGGACCTTTGTTGGCAAAGTAATGTCTCTGCTTTTGAATATGCTATCTAGGTTGGTCATAACTTTCCTTCCAAGGAGTAAGCGTCTTTTAATTTCATGGCTGCAGTCACCATCTGCAGTGATTTTGGAGCCCAGAAAAATAAAGTCTGACACTGCTTCCACTGTTTCCCCATCTATTTCCCATGAAGTGATGGGACCAGATGCCATGATCTTCGTTTTCTGAATGTTGAGCTTTAAGCCAACTTTTTCACTCTCCACTTTCACTTTCATCAAGAGGCTTTTGAGTTCCTCTTCACTTTCTGCCATAAGGGTGGTGTCATCTGCATATCTGAGGTTATTAATATTTCTCCTGGCAATCTTGATTCCAGCTTGTGTTTCTTCCAGTCCAGCGTTTCTCATGATGTACTCTGCATAGAAGTTAAATAAGCAGGGTGACAATATACAGCCTTGACGTACTCCTTTTCCTATTTGGAACCAGTCTGTTGTTCCATGTCCAGTTCTAACTGTTGCTTCCTGACCTGCATACAAATTTCTCAAGAGGCAAATCAGGTAGTCTAGTATTCCCATCTCTTTCAGAATTTTCCACAGTTTATTGTGATCCACACAGTCAAAGGCTTTGGCATAGTCAATAAAGCAGAAATAGATGCTTTTCTGGAACTCTCTTGCTTTTCCATGATCCAGTGGATGTTGGCAATTTGATCTCTGGTTCCTCTGCCTTTTCTAAAACCAGCTTGAACATCAGGAAGTTCACGGTTCACATATTGCTGAAGCCTGGCTTGGAGAATTTTGAGCATTACTTTACTAGCGTGTGAGATGAGTGCAATTGTGCGGTAGTTTGAGCATTCTTTGGCATTGCCTTTCTTTGGGATTGGAATGAAAACTGACCTTTTCCAGTCCTGTGGCCACTGCTGAGTTTTCCAAATTTGCTGGCATATTGAGTTCAGCACTTTCATAGCATCATCTTTCAGGATTTGGAATAGCTCAACTGGAATTCCATCACCTCCACTAGCTTTGTTCATAGTGATGCTTTCTAAGGCCCACTTGACTTCACGTTCCAGGATGTCTGGCTCTAGGTCAGTGATCACACCATATATATAATTTTATTTTTTTAAGTTACTTATTGGCCATGCCACATGTGGGATCTTAGTTTCCTAACAAGGGACCCAACCTGCCTGCCTGCATTGGAAGCACAGAATCTTAACCACTAGACTACCAAGGAAGTCCCAGATATTAATATATATTTATTATTACAAATCATAATATCACATCCTATCTAATACTAATTTTTCCTGGAAAAGCGTTGGACAAAATCAACAAAATCAATATTACTTTGTCAGTGTTTATTTCTAAGATATAGAAAGTAAGTAAATGACAAATATTAGAAATGTCTTTGCACTTTGCTCCTTTCTACAACCATCATTCAACAAATAGAAAAATGAGAAAATGGACTGACCCAAGGATAAGATACTGGCCAACCAGCCTGAGCCCAGCACAGAAAGGAGGGAGCCGTGCTTCCCAACAGTGCTCTGTTGACTGTATTGACATTTTTACAGGAAATAAAATGTAGTACTGTGCCCCAGAAACCGTGTGTCATATGGTTGTGCATATTTATATAGAGCCTGTTTTATTTTAAGTTGGTGGAAGATGGACTTTTTCTCTGTTTCTATGGTAAATGACTTGTGCAGTCTGCATTTGTATGCTTAAAGTATTAACACCGAATCGACCAATTTGCCCAAATAGGAAATGCACCCCACTACCCAATTTTAAAATACATGTATCCTTGTAAAAACAGAACCATGCTAATGGGAAAAAATGAAATATATATATTTTTAGTTTGCCATCCTTGAAACGAAACAGAACCCTGTGGGTCCCTCTCAAGTACAAATCCTTCATTTCCTGTTTGCAGGAAATATGCTTCATTCAGCCTCCGTGACCTTCCAAACCTTGAATCTGTTCAAAAAGGCAGATTCAAAGAGTTGCTAATCAGAGAAGGGAGGTGATACAGAAACAAAGGGAAGGGCAATCAAGAAATAATAGTGCAGCCCTTGGCCAGGGTCCTAGTTCCTCCTCAATGAATATGCAGAGCAAAATACTGATATATTTTTCTTCTGCAGGAACTAAGGCCCAAGATTCCTGGAATGCCACCAACCAATTACAGTAAGTCCCCTACATTCGAAGGAATTCTATTTGAAGAGTGCATTCCTAAGTCCAGTTTGTTCTTTAAGTCCAACAAAGTTAGCATAGGTACTCAAATCACACAAGCAGCTATATAGTACTGTACTGTGATAGGCTTGTAATACTTTGTACACAAGTAATATATAACAAACAAAAAATAAAGAAAATATTTTTAATCTTACAGTATAGTACCTTGAAAAGCTGTCATACAGGGGCTGATACAAAGTGAACAGGCAAGAAGAGTTGCTGACTGGAGGAGGGAGAGAAGGTGGGAGATTGTAAAGCTACGGATCATCAGCAATAGGAGGCAGAAGGAGAGCTGCAGTTTCACTCAAGCCTGAGGTTGATCCATGGGTTCTGGTTCCTTGCTGGATTCAATTCTGTCTACCCTCTTGAGAAAATGATCCACTAATGTCTGGGTAGTAGCTCTTTTTTTTTTTTTTTCCTTGTCATAGATGACATGGAAGCACTGGATTGCCTTCTGAATGGCTGCTCCAAACTTCATGTACCATTCTCTGTTTGGGTCTTATGCTTCAAAAGCTAACAGTGCCCCCTCGAATACAGAAAGTCCCCTTGTCACTCCCTGTGTTGTGAATCTCTTCAGTTCTTCAGTTACTTCTTCTTCCTCTTGTCTCTCTTTGTCCTTTCTTTGGATTTCTAGTTCCACCAGGTCTTAACTAGTAAGCTTCTCATGTTGCTCACCAAGATCATCATTATCAGTTGGCACTTCTTAGCAGTACCAGCTACATCAATACAGCTTTCGGACATCCTGGGCTTGAAATAAAGAAATTGTTCTACTGCACTCTACATAGTAAAGTACACAAAAGCACAACCACTTGTAGAGAATGCATGCATATGACAATGTACTCCAGACGGGTGAACTAATTCACGCAATTGGACATCTGAATGCACATTCATATCTTTGAAAGGTCAAAACTTGCAACTTAAAGGTTCATATGTAGGGAACTTACAGTAGAACACAGCCTGCTCACAGTGGAAGGTAGCAAAGACTCTGACCTCTCCCCCAAACGATGCTCTCTTTAAAATTTTCATGGTTGAGCAGAATCTTCAGAGTTGGTTTTGAACATGAGTCTGTCTTCTCCCCAGGTTTCAGGCTCCTCTGTTCCTACTGGCATCCATCTCTTGAGTACTGGTGTTCAAGCAGTGAGCAGCCAAAGCTGAGTTTGGTAACATCTTCAGACTTTAAGTTAAAGTCCCTGATTCTACTTCTCTCCAAAGACAGCATCGTGGAGTGGTGGTCTGCTTCCACTCAGGATAGGGGGATGGGGCACAGGACTCTCCCTTACCACCATGCTTAGTTTGCTGTGTGCTGTGGGACCCATGAGTCACATGTGGTTCCTGAGCACTTGAAATGGGTAAATCCAAATGAAGATGTGTTGTGTCAGATGCGTACTAGATTTGGAAGAACGTGGTGATTGCAGCCATGAAATTAAAAGATGCTTACTCCTTGGAAGGAAAGTTATGACCAACTTAGATAGCATATTCAAAAGCAGAGACATTACTTTGCCAACAAAGGTCTGTCTAGTCAAGGTGATGGTTTTTCCAGTGGTCACATTTGGATGTGAAAGTTGGACTGTGAAGAAAGCTGTGGGCTGAAGAATTGATGTTTTTGAACTGTGGTGTTGAAGAAGATTCTTGAGAGTCTCTTGGACTGCAAGGAGATCCAACCAGTCCATTCTGGAGGAGATCAGTCCTGGGTGTTCTTTGGAAGGACTGATGCTGAAGCTGAAACTCCAATACTTTGGCCACCTCATATGAAGCGTTGACTCATTGGAAAAGACTTTGATGCTGGGAGGGATTGGGGGCAGGAGGAGAAGGGGACGACAGAGGTTGAGATGGCTGGATGGCATCACCGACTAGATGCACATGAGTTTGGGTGAACTCTGGGAGTTGGTGATGGACAGGGAGGCCTGGCGTCCTGCAGTTCATGGGGTCGCAAAGAGTTGGACACAACTGAGTGACTGAACTGAACTGAACTGGAAATGTTTTTATGTTAATTACAAGTGAAATGATAGTTTTTTTTTTTTTTTTAACATATGGTGTGTATGTGTTTAATCACAGAGTCATGTCCAACTTCTTGCAACCCTTTGGACTGTAACCTGCCAGCCTCCTCCATCCATGGGTTTTTTCAGGCAAGAATACTGGAGTGGGTTGGCATTTCTTCCTCCAGGGGATCTTCCTAACATAGGGATCAAAAGTGTGTCTCCTGCATTGCAGGAGGATTCTTTACCCCCTGAGACATCAGGGAAGACTTTGATTCATGCAGTGGAATAAAATATGTTATTAAGCAAATGTTTCCACTGCATGTGAGTTTGCTAGAATTTTCATTTACAAAGGACCACAGACTGAGCAGTTTTGACAAGAGAGATAGATTACCTACAAGTCTAGAGGCTAGAAGTCCAAGATCAAGGTGTCAGCAGGACTGGTTCCTTTGGAGGCTGTGAAGGAACGGTCTGTCCAGGCCTTTCTCCTTGACTTCCAGATGACTGTCTTCTCCCTAAGTTTCTTCACATCTTTTTCCTACTATGCATGTCTATCTGTTGGCGACATGGCCTTTTTCATGATAAGGCTGGTAGTAATGCCACACTGTGCTCAGTCCCTCAGTCGTGTCTAGGGCCCACCTCAATGACCTCATTTTAACTTGATCACCTCTGTAAAGGCCCCCTCTCCAAATACTGTCACATTCCAAGGCAATAGGTGTTAAGACTCCAACACACTTTTTTAAGACTGGACACTATTCAACTTTTAATACACTGTTAATTGTTTCTTGCTTTAAAAGTGGCCACTAGAAATGTAAAATCATATATATTGCTCACATTAGTCTTCTATTGAGTCACACTGGTCTAGAATTAACTTTTATCCCATAGTCAGGTAGGGTGGGGGTGGAGGAGAGGTTGCAGGGAGACTCTGGAGGGAGTAGAGTTATGTTTTCCCAGGATTCCAATAATCTGAAAATTTGCCAGCCTAATGAATGTCATAGTCCTGGTTCCCATCATTCTTTGAGAAGCCTGGAACTAAATTAAGCTGAGAAGACCACCACACTGAAGGTAAATGGAATTTCCTTAATTATTTTTGTTTGGTGGGAGTTGGCTGCAGAGAGAGTGGAGCCTCTCAACTTAAAATGTAGTCACAACCTAGAAGTTGAGAGTTATGTTTTATTTGGGGAATTTTTAGGACTTCAGGCCCAAGTGACAGCATCTTAAATGACCCTGAGAGAACTGTTCTGAGGAAGCAGGTGAAGAATCAAGTTATATAGAAGCTTGCAAGAGGGGGCAAGTAGTCTGAACATCAAAAGATTATTGTTAATTAAGGAAAACAAGATACCTCAAGTTTAGGAATTCAGTGATTTTTCTGTGTATGGGAAGATGCAAGAGTCTGGGCTCACTGAAATCATTTCTTTTATGTGCATCTGAGATTTGACTTTTCACATCCTCAGTTCCTTGTCCGCTATGGGGAGGGGCAGCAGATCAATGGATGCCAGAGAGCAAGCACTGTTCTTCCTGGGCTCAGAAATTCACACCTGCAGGGCTGGTATCCCTGATGGCTGTGACATCCTTGTTTATTGATATGGAAGGAAATACACCATTTCACAAGCCCATGTTATTCATTCACTCATTCATCCATTCATTCAGTCAGTCATTCACTCTTTATATTCTATCTCATTGTTTTGGAAACCTACTGAAGCAGAGAGCATGGCGATGCTGTAAACCAAAAAACTGGGCTCACCTCTTTGTGGGTGTCAAGATAAAAGACACAACCAAGTCAAAGATCAGGAGAAGGAAGGGTTTATTTCTTGCAGCAAGTAAGAACACTGGGGAACTTTCACAAAGCAGTGTCTCCCTGAATAGCAAAATTGGGGTACATGGGGTACATTTTAAGCTAAGGGTACATACATACACATAAAGAAGTTTGGGTGGTCTAAGCTTTAATTGATTGAAGTCAGGGGAGTCAGAAAAGGTCAACATAAACATCCCTGAGGTTCCAGCTGATCTGGTGGTTGAGTGCTTCATGCTAATCTTTACCACTGAAATGGAACTGGGAGTCTTTACAACTGGTAATAACCTTTGCTATTGTTACTTCACTTGCCTGATAACATTGTCCGTTTAAGACCATTAATTACTGAGATATGTTCAAGGGCAAACATGTGCCCAGCCTTAGATCACAAAATGGCTTAGGCCAAAAATGGCTCCTCTTATGTCAAGAAAACCATGCCTAGTTATCTTCTGTGGTGGTGATTTACTCGATAAATCGTCTCCAACTCTTGCAACCCCATGGACTGTAAGCTGCCAGGATCCTCTTAACATGGGATTCTCCAGGCAAGAATGCTAGAGTGCATTGCCATTTCCTTCTCCAGGGGATCTTCCTAACCCAGGGATAGAACCCAGGTCTCCTGCATTGCAGGCAGCCTCATTACCAAATGAGCTACAAGGGAACACCTCTCTTTTGTGGGGTAATACTAAATTATCAGCTTACAGTGGGACCTGAGGAAAATAGGCTTTAATAGGTCAGACAACATTCTAAACAATGCAGAGAAATATAGAAAAGAGATCAGAGAAGGTAGAGGGGACATGTAGAAGAGCCAAGAGATCAGACTGTCAGTTAAGTCACCCAGTCGTGTCTGACTCTTTCCAACTCCATGGACTGCAGCACACCGGGCTTCCCTGTCCATCATTAACTCTCAGAGCTTACTCAAATTCATGTTCATCAAATTGGTGATGCCATCCAATCATCTCACCCTCTGTCATCCCCTTCTCCTCCTCTCTTCAATCTTTCCCAGCATCAGAGTCTTTTCAAACGAGAGTCAGCTCTTTGCATCAGGTGGCCAAAGTATTGGAGCTTCAGCATCAGTCCGTCCAATGAATATTCAGGACTGATTTCCTTTAGGATTGGGTGGTTGGATACCCTTGCAGTCCAAGGGACTCTCAAGAGTCTTCTCCAACACCACAGTTCAAAAGCATCAATTCTTCGGTGCTCAGCTTTCTTTATAGTCCAACTCTCACATCCATACATGACCACTGGAAAAACCATAGCCTTGACTAGATGGACCTTTGTTGGCAAAGTAACATCTCTGTTTTTTTTAAATGCTGTCTAGGTTGGTCATAGCTTTTCCTCCAAGGAGCAATCATCTTTTAATTTCATGGATGCAGTCACCATCTGCAGTGATTTTGGAGCTTAAAAAAATTAAGTCTGTCACTGTTTCCCGATCTATTTGCCATGAAGTGATGGGACCAGAAGCCATGATCTTAGTTTTTTGAATGTTGAGCTTTAAGCCAACTTTTTCACTCTCTTCCTTCACTTTCATCAAGAGGCTCTTCTTCTTTCACTTTCTGCCATAAGGGTGGTATCATCTGCATAGCTGAGGTTATTGATATTTCTCTAGGCAATCTTGATTCCAGCTAGTGTTTCATCCAGCCCAGCATTTCTCATGATGTATTCTGCCTATAAGTTAAATAAGCAGGGTGACAATATACAACTTTGATTTACACCCTTCCCTATTTGGAACCAGTCTGTTGTTCCACGTCCGACTCTAACTGTTGCTTCCGGACCTGCATACAGATTTCTCAGGAGGCAGGTCAGGTGGTCTGGCATTCCCCTTTTTTTAAAGAATTTTCCACAGTTTATTGTGATCCACACAATCAAAGGTTTTGGTGTAGTCAATAAAGCAGAAATACATGTTATTCTGGAACTCTCTTGCTTTTTTGATAATCCAATAGATGTTGCTAATTTGATCTCCAGTTCCTCTGACTTTTTAAAATCCAGCTTGAACACATGGAAGGTTGCAGAACTTGAACTTTGAACAGAAGTTCACTGTTGAACCCTGGCTTGGAGAATTTTGAGCATTACTTTTGCTAGCCTGTGAGACGATAGTGTGATCACTCACCTGGAGCCAGACATCCTGGAATGTGAAATCAAGTGGGCCTTAGAAAGCATCACTATGAACAAAGCTAGTGGAGGTGATGGAATTCCAGTTGAGCTATTTCAAACCGTGAAAGATGATGCTGTGAAAGTGCTGCACTCAATATGCCAGCAAATTTGGAAAACTCAGCAGTGGCCACAGGACTGGAAAAGGTCAGTTTTCATTCCAATCCCAAAGAAAGGCAATGCCAAAGAATGCTCAAACTACCACACAATTGCACTCTTCTCACACGCAAGTAAAATAATGCTCAAAATTCTCCAAGCCAGGCTTCAGCAATACGTCAACCATGAAATTCCAGATGTTCAAGCTGGTTTTAGAAAAGGCAGAGGAACCAGAGACCAAATTGCCAACATCCACTGGATCATCAGAAAAGCAAGAGAGTTCCAGAAAAGCATCTATTTCTGCTTTATTGACTATGCCAAAGCCTTTGACTGTGTGGATCACAATAAACTGTGGAAAATTCTGAAAGACATGGGAATACCAGACCACCTGACCTGCCTCTTGAGAAATTTGTATGCAGGTCAGGAAGCAACAGTTAGAACTGGACATGGAACAACAGACTGGTTCCAAATAGGAAAAGGAGTACGTCAAGGCTGTATATTGTCACCCTGCTTATTTAACTTATATGCAGAGTACATCATGAGTAACTCTGGGCTGGAAGAAGCACAAGCTGGAATCAAGACTGCTGGGAGAAATATCAATAACCTCAGATATGCAGATGACACCACCTTTATGGCAGAAAGTGAAGAGAAACCAAAAAGCCTCTTGACGAAAGTGAAAGAGGAGAGTGAAAAAGTTGGCTTAAAACTCAACATTCAGAAAACAAAGATCATGGCATCCGGTCCCATCATTTCATGGGAAATAAATGGGGAAACAGTGTCAGACTTTATTTTTTTGGGCTCCAAAATCACTGCAAATGGTGACTGCAGCTATGAAATTAAAAGACACTTACTCCTTGGAAGGAAAGCTATGACCAACCTAGACAGCATATTCAAAAGCAGAAACATTGCTTTGCCAACAAAGGTCCGTCTAGTCAAGGCTATGGTTTTTCCAGTGGTCATGTATGGATGTGAGAGTTGGACTGTGAAGAAAGCTGAGCACCGAAGAATTGATGCTTTTGAACTGTGGTGTTGGAGAAGACTCTTGAGAGTCCCTTGGATTGCAAGGAGATGCAACCAGTCCATTCTGAAGGAGATCCCTGGTGTTCTTTGGGTGTTCTTTGGAAGGAATGATGCTGAAGCTGAAAGTCCAGTACTTTGGCCACCTCATGTGAAGAGTTGACTCATTGGAAAAGACTGATGCTGGGAGGGATTGGGGGCAGGAGGAGAAGGGGATGACAGAGGATGAGATGGCTGGATGGCATCGCTGACTCGATGGACGTGAGTCTGAGTGAACTCCGGGAGTTGGTGGTGGACAGGGAGGCCTAGCGTGCTGTGATTCATGGGGTTGCAGAGTTGGACAAGACTGAGCGACTGAACTGAACTGAACTGAGATGAGTGGAATTGTGCAGTATCCTGAACAATCTTTGGCATTGTCTTTCTTTGGGATTGGAATGAAAAAAGACTTTTTCCAGTCATGTGGCCACTGCTGAATTTTCCAAGTTTGCTGGCATATTGAGTGCAGCACTTTCACAGCATCATCATTTAGGATTTGACATAGCTCAACTAGAATTCCATCACCTCCACTAGCTTTGTTCATAGTGATGCTTCCTAAGGCCCATTTGACTTTGCATTCCTGGATGTCTGGGTCTAGGTGAGTGATCACACCATTGCGGTTATCTGGGTCATGAAAATCTTTTCTGTATAGTTTTCTGTGTATTCTTGCCATCTATTCTGAATATCTTCTGCTTCTATTAGGTTCATACCATTTCTGTTGTTTATTGTGCCCAACTTTGCATGAAATATTCCCTTGGTATTGCTAATTTTCTTGAAGGGCTCTCTGTCTTTCCCATTCTATTGTTTTCCTCTATTTCTTTGCATCCATCACTGAAGAACACTTTCTTATCCCTCCTTGCTATTCTTTGGAACTCTGAATTCAAATAGGTATATCTTTCCTTTTCTCCTTTGCCTTTGCCTTTCACTTCTCTTCTATTCTCAGCTATTTGTGAGGCCTCCTCATGCAGCTGTTTTGCCTTTTTACATTTCTTTTTCTTGGGGATGGTCTTGATCACTGCCTCCTGTACAATGTCACGAACCTCTGTCCATAGTTCTTCAGGCACTTTGTCTATCAGATCTAATCCCTTGAATTGATTTATCACTTCCACTGTATAATTGTAAGAGTTTTGATTTAGGTCATACCTGAATGGTCTACGGGTTTTCAATACTTTTTTCAACTTAAGTCTGAAATTTGCAATAAAGAGTTCATGATCTGAGCCCACACAGTCAGCTACCAGTCTTGTTTCTGCTGACTGTAGGGAGCTTCTCCATCTTTGGCTGCAACCTGCTTTTGGTACTGACTATCTGGTGATGTCCATGTGTAGTCTTGTGTTGTTGGAAGAGGGTGCTTGCTACGATCAATGTCTTCTCTTGGCAAAACTCTCTTAGCCTTTTCCCTCCTTAATTTTGTACTCCAAGGCAAAATTTGCCTGTTACTCCAGTATCTCTTGATTTCCTACTTTTCATTCCAGCCCACTACAATGAAAAGCACATTTAAAAAATTTTATTTATTTATTTTACTTTATAATATCGTATTGGTTTTGCCATACATTGACTTGAATCCACCATGGGTGTACATGTGTTCCCCACCCTAAACACCCCTACCACCCCACCTCCCTCCCCATCTTATCCTGCTAGGTCATCCCAGTGCACCAGCCCCAAGTATCCTGTATTATGCATCGAACCTGGACTGGCGATTCGTTTCATATATGATAATTTACATGTTTCAATGCCATTCTCCCAAATCATCCCACCCTTGCCCTCTCCCACAGAGTCCAAAAGACTATTCTATACATCTGTTTCTCTTTTGCTGTCTCCCATACAGGGTTATCGTTACCATCTTTCTAAATTCCATATATATGTGCTAGTATACTGTATTGGTGTTTTTATTTCTGGCTTACTTCACTTTGCATAATAGGCTCCAGTTTCATCCACCTCATTAGAACTGATTCAAATGTATTATTTTTAAAGGCAATGGCACCCCACTCCAGTACTCTTGCCTGGAAAATCCCATGGACAAAAGAGCCTGGTAGGCTGCAGTCCATGAGGTTTCTAAGAGTCGGACAAGACTGAGCAACTTCACTTCACTTTTCACTTCCATGCTTTGGAGAAGGAAATGGCAACCCACTCCAGTGTTCTTGCCTGGAGAATCCCAGGGATGGGGGAGCCTGGTGGGCTGCCGTCTATGGGGTCGCACAGAGTCAGACACGACTGAAGTGACTTAGCAGCAGCAGCAGCAGCAATATTCCATTGTGTATATGTACCACAGCTTTCTTATCCATTCATCTGATGATGGACATCTAGGTTCCTTCCATGTCCTGGCTATTATAAACAGTGCTGTGATGAACATTGGGGTACACATATCTCTTTCAATTCTGGTTTCCTCAGTGTGTAGGCCCAGCAGTGGGATTGCTGGATCATAAGGCAGTTCTATTTTCAGTTTTTTAAGGAATCTCCACACTGTTCTCCATAGTGGCTGTACTAGTTTGCATTCCCACCAACAGTGTAAGAGGGTTCCCTTTTCTCCACACCCTCTCCAGCATTTATTGCTTGTAGACTTTTGGATAGCAGCCATTCTGACTGGGGCGAAATGGTACCTCATTGTGGTTTTGATTTGCATTTATCTGATAATGAGTGATGTTGAGCATCTTTTCATGTGTTTCTTAGCCATCTGTATGTCTTCTTTGGAGAAATGTCTGTTTAGTTCTTTGGACCACTTTTTGATTGGGTCGTTTATTCTTCTGGAATTGAGCTGCAGGAGTTGCTTGTATATTTTTGAGATTAGTTGTTTGTCAGTTGTATGTATGTCAGTTGTATGTTGGAGAGTGTTTTGCCTATGTTCTCCTCTAGGAGTTTTATAGTTTCTGGTCTTACATTTAGATCTTTAATCCATTTTGAGTTTATTTTTGTGTATGGTGTTAGAAAGTGTTCTAGTTTCATTCTTTTACAAGTGGTTGACCAGTTTTCCCAGCACCACTTGTTAAAGAGATTGTCTTTTCTCCATTGTATATTCTCTCCTCCTTTGTCAAAGATAAGATGTCCATAGGTGCGTGGATTTATCTCTGGGCTTTCTATTTTGTTCCATTGATCTATATTTCTGTCTTTGTGCCGGTACCATACTGTCTTGATGACTGTGGCTTTGTAGTAGTGACTGAAGTCAGGCAGGTTGATTCTTACAGTTCCATTCTTCTTTCTCAAGATTGCTTTGGCTATTCTTTGTATTACCATACAAATTGTGAAATTATCTGTTCTAGTTATTTGAAAAATACCGTAGATAGCTTGATAGGGATTGCATTGAACCTATAGATTGCTTTGGGTAGTATACTCATTTTCACTATATTGATTCTTCCAATCCATGAACATGGTATATTTCTCCATCTATTTGTATACTCTTTGATTCCCTTCACCAGTGTTTTACAGTTTTCTATATATAGGTCCTTTGTTTCTTTAGGTATATATATTCCTAAGTATTTTACTCTTTTCACTGCAATGGTGAATGGAATTGTTTCCTTAATTTCTCTTTCTGTTTTCTCATTGTTAGTGTATAGGAATGCAAGGGATTTCTGTGTGTTAATTTTATATCCTGCAATTTTACTATATCCATTGATTAGTTATAGTAATTTTCTGTGTAGTCTTTAGGGTTTTCTATGTAGAGGATCATGTCATCTACGAACAGTGAGTGTTTTACTTCTTATTTTCCAATCTGGATTCCTTTTACTTCTTTTTTGGCTCTGATCGCTGTGGCCAAAACTTCCAAAACTATGTTGAATAGTAGTGGTGAGAGTGGGCACCCTTGTCTTGTTCCTGATTTTAGGGGAAATGCTTTCAATTTTTTACCATTGAGGATAACGTTTGCTGAGGGTTTGTCATATATAGCTTTTATTATGTTGAGGTACTCCTTGGAAGGAAAGTTATGACCAACCTAGATAGCATATTCAAAAGCAGAGACATTACTTTGCTAACAAAGGTCCGTCTAGTCAAGGCTATGGTTTTTCCAGTGGTCATGTATGGATGTGAGAGTTGGACTATGAAGAAAGCTGAGCGCCGAAGAATTGATGCTTTTTAACTGTGGTGTTGGAGAAGACTCTTGGGAGTCCCTTAGACTGCAAGGAGATCCAACCAGTCCATTCTGAAGGAGATCAGCCCTGAGATTTCTTTGGAAGGAATGATGCTAAAGCTGAAACTCCAGTACTTTGGCCACCTCATGCGTAGAGTTGACTCATTGGAAAAGACTCTGATGCTGGGAGGGATTGGGGGCAGGAGGAGAAGGGGACGACAGAGGATGAGATGGCTGGATGGCATCACCGACTCAATGTTTGTGAGTTTGAGTGAACTCCGGGAGTTGGTGATGGTCAGGGAGGTCTGGCGTGCTGCAATTCATGGGGTCGCAAAGAGTCAGACACGACTGAGCAACTGAACTGAACTGAACGTTCCTTCTATTCCTGCTCTCTGGAGGGTTTTTTTTTAATCATAAAAGGATGTTGAATTTTGTCAAAGGCTTTCTCTGCATCTATTGAGGTAATCATATGGTTTTTATTTTTCAATTTGTTAATGTGGTGTATTACATTGATTGATTTGCTGATATTGAAGAATCCTTGCATCCCTGGGATAAAGCCCACTTGGTCATGATGTATGATCTTTTTAATATGTTGTTGGATTCTGTTTGCTAGAATTTTGTTAAGGATTTTTGCATCCATGTTCATCAGTGATATTGACCTGTAGTTTTCTTTTTTGTGGCATCTTTGTCAGGTTTTGGTATTAGGGTGATGGTGGCCTCATAGAATGAGTTTGGAAAAACAAGCATCACAAAAGATGTTTGGAATGATTTCAATTTTTTTTAAAATTTACCAGTGCTAGGTTTATGGCCCAGGATGTGATCTATCCTGGAGAAGATTCTGTATATGCTTGAGAAAAATGTGAAATTCATTGTTTTGGGGTGAAACGTCTTATAGATATCAATTAGGTCTAACTGGTCTATTGTATCATTTAAAGTTTGTGTTTCCTTGTTAATTTTCTGTTTAGTTGATCTATCTGTAGGTGTGAGTGGGGTATTAAAGTTTCCCACTATTATTGTGTTATTGTTAATTTCCCCTTTTTATCCTTGTTAGCATTTGTCTTGCATATTTTGGTGCTCCTATGCTGGGTGCATATATATTTATAATTATTATAGCTTCTTCTTGGATTGATCCATTGATCATTATGTAATGTCTATCTTTGTCTCTTTTCACAACCTTTGTTTTAAAGTCTATTTTATCTGATATGAGTATTGCTACTCCTGCTTTCTTTTGGTCTCTATTTGCATGGAATATCTTTTTCTAGCCCTTCACTTTCAGTCTGTATGTGTCCCTTGTTTTGAGGTGGGTCTCTTGTAGACAACATATATAGGGGTCTTGTTTTTGTATCCATTCAGCCAGTCTTTGTCTTTTGGTTGAGGCATTCAACCCATTTACATATAAGGTAATTATTGATAAGTATGATCCCTTTCCCATTTACTTTATTGTTTTGGGTTCAGTTTATACACCCTTTCTGTGTTTCCTGTCTAGAGAAGATCCTTTAGCATTTGTTGGAGAGCTGGTTTGGTGGTGCTGAATTCTCTCAGCTTTTGCTTCTCTGTAAGACTCTTAAGAGTCTCTTGGACTGCAAGGAGATCCAACCAGTCCATTCTGAAGGAGATCAGCCCTGGGATTTCTTTGGAAGGAATGATGCTAAAGCTGAAACTCCAGTACTTTGGCCACCTCATGCAAAGAGTTGATTCATTGGAAAAGACTCTGATGCTGGGAGGGATTGGGGGCAGGAGGAGAAGGGGACGACAGAGGATGAGATGGTTGGATGGCATCACTGACTCGATGGACGTGAGTCTGAGTGAACTCCGGGAGTTGGTGATGGACAGGGAGGCCTGGCGTGCTGCGATTCATGGGGTAGCAAAGAGTCGGACACGACTGAGCGACTGATCTGATCTGATCTGATCTGAAAGCTTTTGATTTCTCCTTCATATTTGAATGAGATCCTTGCTGGGTACTGTAATCTGGGCTGTAGGTTATTTTCTTTCATCACTTTAGGTATGTCCTGTCATTCCCTTCTGGCCTGAAGAGTTTCTACTGAAAGATCAGCTGTTATCCTCACGGGAATCCCCTTGTGTGTTATTTGTTGTTTTTCCCTTGCTGTTTTTAATATTTGTTCTTTGTGTTTGATCTTTGTTAATTTGATTAATATGTGCCTTGGGGTGTTTTGCCTTGGGTTTATCCTGTTTGGGACTCTCTGGGTTTCTTAGACTTGGGTGATTATTTCCTTCCCCATTTTAGGGAAGTTTTCAAGTATTATCTCAAGTATTTTCTCATGCCCTTTCTTTTTGTCTTCTTCTTTTGGGACTTTTATGATTCAAATGTTGGGGCATTTAACATTGTCCCAGAGGTCTCTGAGGTTGTCCTCATTTCTTTTAATTCTTTTTTCTTTTTTCCTCTATGTTTCATTTATTTCTACCATTCTATCTTCTATTTCACTAATCCTATCTTGTGCCTCATTATTCTACTGTTGGTTCCCTCTAGAGTGTTTTTGATCTCATTTATTGCATTATTCATTATATATTGACTCTATTTTATTTCTTCTAGGTCCTTGTTAAACCTTTCTTGCATCTTCTCAACCCTTGTCTCCAGGCTCTTTATCTGTAACTCCAATTTGTTTTCAAGATTTTGGATCATTTTCACTATCATTGTTCGGAATTCTTTATCAGGTAGATTCCCTATCTCTTCCTCTTTTGTTTGGTTTGGTGGGCATTTATCCTGTTCCTTTACCTGCTGGGTATTTCTCTGCCTTTTCATCTTGTTTATATTGCTGTGTTTGGGGTGGCCTTTCTGGATTTTGGAAGTTGGTAGTTCCTCTTTATTGTGGATGTTCCTCACTGTGAGTGGGGTTGAACGGGTGGCTTGTCAAGGTTTCCTGGTTAGGGAAGCTTGTGTCGGTGTTCTGGTGGGTGGAGCTGGATTTCTTCTCTCTGAAGTGCAATGAAGTGTCCAGTAATGAGTTTTGAGATGTCTATGGGTTTTGTGTGACTTCGGGCAGCTTGTATGTTGAGCCTTGGGGTTATGTTCCTGTGTTGCTGGAGAATTTGCTTGGTATGTTTTGCTCTGGAGCTTGTTGGCCCTCAGATGGTGCTTGATTTCAGTGTAGGTATGGAGGCGTTTGGTG
The DNA here is from genome assembly GCF_002263795.3 of Bos taurus. Lineage (NCBI taxonomy): Eukaryota > Metazoa > Chordata > Mammalia > Artiodactyla > Bovidae > Bos > Bos taurus. The sequence goes on along the minus strand of NC_037340.1, from coordinate 5,818,999 downwards.
AGCTCCTATAGATTAATGTTCCCTGGATTCAGGAGTTCTCTGATGTTCTCAGGATTTCGACTTAAGCCTCCTGCCTCTGGTTTTCAGTCTTATTCTTACAGTAGCTTCAAGACTTCTCCATCTATACAGCACCGATGATAAAACATCTAGGTTAATGATGAAAGGTTTCTCCACAGTGAGGGACACTCAGAGAGGTTCACAGAGTTACATGGAGCAGAGAAGAGGGAGGAGGGAGATAGAGGTGACCAGGAGGAAAAGAGGGGGATTCAAAAGGAGAGAGAGAGATCCAGCCACTAATCAGTTCCCTAAGTGTTCTCCACAGCCTGGAACACACAAAGAGATTCACCAAGTTGGGTAGAGAAGAAAAGGGGGAGGGGAGAGATAGAGGTGACCTGTTGGAGAAAAAGGAGAGTCAAAAGGGGGAGAGAACAATCAGGCCAGTGATCTCATTCTTAAGTAAAAATGGGTACTGAAGAATAATAAATACCAAAAAGCAAAGATTGAAAATCTAGAGTAGAGGTTAGATTCTCAAAATTACAATATTAAAAAAAAGTCACAAAAATGATGAAAAATATGTATGTGAAGTTTGCTTTTAAAATAGGGTCTTTTTTTTTTTTTTTGCAAGGTAATAGTAGGTTATAATGGAGAAGGTGATGGCACCCCACTCCAGTACTCTTGCCTGGAAAATCCCATGGATGGAGGAGCCTGGTGGGCTGCAGTCCATGGGGTCATGAAGAGTCTGACACGACTGAGTGACTTCACTTTCACTTTTCACTTTCATGCATTGGAGAAGGAAACGACATCCCACTCCAGTGTTCTTGCCTGGAGAATCCCAGGGACAGGGGAGCCTGGTGGGCTGCCCTCTATGGGGTCATAGAGTCAGACACGACTGAAGCAACTTACCAGCAGCAGCAGCAGTAGGTTATAAAAATGAAAATTAAAGGAGTAATGGGGACTTAAAAATAAAAATAAAATAATTTTTTTAATTTAAAAAATGATAATAGCAAAAATATAGCTAAGACGTTCTCTGGAGCTGAAAGAGAAACTGTAAGCTGACAGAGCTGACAGTTGCAGACAGTGTGGGGTCAGTTCATTTTCAGATAGTTCCTTGGTCCGGTTTGTACTTCTCAAGGTCTATAGGCCCCCTGCTATGTAGTCGGTGCTAACTACAGGGTTTTAATCTATTGCACCTGTCACTTCCAGAGCGGTTCCCTCTGTTTATTTTAGCTTCTTCTGTTTGCTGGTCTCTTCAGTGTCTAATTTCCGCCCTGACACATGGGGTGCAGTGGTGGTCACTTTTTTCAGGCTCGCTTGTTCAGTCGTGCTTTGGGGAGGGAGGAACACCACAAACAAATATCACTGGCATGTGCTCACAGTGATTCAATCACACTGGGTTTGCCCCTGCTCATGGCATGTGTGCTTGAAAACCACATCTTTTTCAGTGCTATTTCTAAAAGGTCTTGTAGGTCTTCATAGAACAGTTCAACCTCAGCTTCTTCAGCATTACTGGTTGGGGCACATGCTAGGATTACTGTGATATTGAATGGTTTGTCTTGGAAACAAATAGAGATCATTCTGTCAATTTTGAGATTGCAGCCAAGTACTGCAGTTTGGACTCTTTTGTTGACTATGAGGCCTACTGCATTTCTTCTAAGGGATTCTTGCCCACAGTAGTAGATATAATGGTCATCTGAATTAAATTTGGCTATTCCAATTCACTTTAGCTCATTGATTCCTAAAATGTCAATGCTCCTGTTTGACGACTTCCAATTTACCTTGATTCATGGACCTAACTTTCTAGGTTCGTATGCAAATATTCTTTACACCATAGGGCTTTACTTCTATCAACAGTCACATCCACAACTGGGTGTTGTTTTCACTTTGGCTCCATTTCTGCATTCTTTCTGGTGTTATTTCTCCCCTGTTCTCCAGTAGCATATTGGTCACCTTCCGACCTGGGGAGTTCATGTTTCAGTGTCATATCTTTTTCCTTTTCATAGTGTTCATGGGGTTTCAAGGCAAGACTACTGAAGTGGTTTGCCATTGCCTTCTCCAGTAGACCATGTTTTGTCAGAACTATCTACCATGACCTGTCTGTCTTGGGTGGCCCTACTGGTTTCATTGAGTTAGTTAGACAAGGCTGTGTTCCATGTGATCAGTTTGATTACTTTTCTGTGATTGTGGTTTTCATTCTTTCTGGCCTCTGATGGAGAAGGATAAGAGGCTTATGGAAGGTTCTTGATGGGAGAGACTGACTAGGGGAAACTGGGTCTTGTTCTGATGGGCAGGGCCATGCTCAGTTCAGTTCAGTTCAGTCATTCAGTCGTGTCCAACTCTTTGCGACCCCATTAATTGCAGCACGCCAGGCCTCCCTGTCCATCACCAACTCCTGGAGTTCACTCAAACTCACGTCCATTGAGTTTGTGATGCCATCCAGCCATCTCATCCTCTGTCGTCCCCTTTTCCCCCTGCCCCCAATCAGTCCCAGCATCAGAGTCTTTTCCAATGAGTCAACTCTTCGCATGAGGTGGCCAAAGTACTGGAGTTTCAGCTTTAGCATCAGTCCTTCCAAAGAAATCCCAGGACTGATCTCCTTTAGAATGGACTTGTTGGATCTCTTTGCAGTCTATGGGACTCTCAAGAGTCTTCTCCAACACCATAGTTCAAAAGCATCAATTCTTCGGCACTCAGCTTTCTTCACAGTCCAACTCTCACATCCATACATGACCACTGGAAAAACCATAGCCTTGACTAGACAGACCTTTGTTGGCAAAGTAATGTCTCTGCTTTTGAATATGCTGTCTA